>NC_049249.1:40169915-41369915 GCF_011100685.1 Canis lupus familiaris | reverse complement strand
AGTGTGGCATCCTTTACTGTGAGGGAGGACAGAAGCCTCTGGAACGGAGTTCCTGCGCCATGACCTTCCCCACAGGCACCTGCCAGGCTCTCGTCCTGGAGGGAGGTGCTCAGTATGAGCCAGTGCCTGAGGGCACCCGGTGCGGCGAGGACAGGGTGAGGACAGGGCATCGGCTGGCTGTGACCCAGACGTGGGCCTGGACGTGTCCTATGAGGCGGTCAGGCTGCTGGACCTCCAGGTCCTAGATGCACGTTCCTCGTGGGCGAGCCCCTGGTCCAAGGGCCGTGCACACAGATTCCTCTATGTTCCCAGTAGAGACTCAGTAGGGGCGGGGGGGTGGGGGGCTCCGGAAACCCCGCCCTTAGTTCCCGGGGCTTGAAGACCCTTCTGCCCTGCATTCCACACCCCTGGGCATGGCGGAGGCCAGGCCTCTGGCCCCGGGCACGGCGGTGGGCTGGCTGGCCAGCAGACGGAGCGGGGACCGGGCGGCCCTGGAGGCGGTGGCCATGGTCGGCTTCAGCTGCCGGTGGAGGTGGGTCTGGAACGTCTGCCTAAGGAGCCCCCTGCTGCCCCCCAGATTTGCTGGAAAGGACTCTGCCAGCAGCTGCAAGTTTACAGATCCAGGAACTGCTCCGCCCAGTGCAACAACCATGGGGTACGTGAGCCGGGGGAGGTCCCGCCCCCCGCCCCCTGGGGCTGAAGGAGACTGGTGGGCCGGGCTGGAGGCGAGCCCAGGCTTGGCAGGGGCAGAGCCAGCGCCCTGGGGGCGTGCGAGAAGCCCAGCTGGGCCTGCTGGCTGGAACTGGGGGGACTGGGCGTCCCCGGTGAGCACGGAGGCCCAGGGCAGTGGTGCCGGTGGACACATGGGCACAGGCTGCGCAGGCTTGAAACAATCTGGAACATGGACTAGCGCGATCAGCTCTTGATAACCAATAACTCGTGAGGTGATGCGGGGACAGTCGGCCCCTGAGAGCTCGGAACGGCAGGGGCTGGGGTGTGCCCTGTGGGCCTTACGTGCTCGCCTTGCCGTCAGCACCTTTGACGTAGCCCTTGGTTATGGCAGCCCCACGGGGGAGCCGGGTCTGTGCTCCATCGGCGGGGCCACAGCAGAGCCCCTCTCTGGCCTGGGGCCTGGCCTGCTGGGCCCTGGGCGGTGCAGCGGATGGGGTGTGGAGGTCCAGGGGGTAGGGGTGCCCCTCAGCAGACCCTACGGCCTGTCCCAGGGCCCCACCGGTCAGGCCGGGCCCTGACCCCCACTCACCCCCAGGTGTGCAACCACAAGGACGAGTGCCACTGCCACCCGGGCTGGGCGCCACCCTACTGCACAGAGCTGCTGCCGCAAAGGCACACAGGTGGGCCCGGCCGCCCTGGGGCCTTCATGCCTACACAGCCTGATGGGGTCCTCCCTCAGAGCACCGGGCAGGGTGGAGGACACCCTGTGCCCCCAGGCCCCTCGGGGCACTGCTAAGGATTTGGGTTTGCAGTCCTCGACTCGGGGCTCTCTGACACCTGGCCTCCCACGCCGCACAGGGTCCAGGGACCTTCTGGTGGGCGTGCTGATGTTCGTGCTGCTGCTGGCTCTGGCGCTCCTGGTGGCCATGCTCCTCTACCGGAAGGGCTGGATCCCCAGCTGTAGGAGGTGAGTCGGCTGCGGGTTGCAAAATACCATCACGTGCAAGGAGCACTTCCCGTGCCCACACGGTTGGGAAATGCCCTGCTGCTGCGGGAGGATGAAGAGAGGCAGCCTCGGGGCCTCTGCCTCTCACTGAGCGGGGCGGGGCGCAGGTGACAAGCGCTGGTGACAGGCGCTGGTGACAGGCAGAGGTGGTGAACCCAGACAGAGCTCCTCCGTCCACACCCGAGTCGGTGCCAGAACACCTGGGAAGATGGGGGCTCTGCAGGAGCGGCTCTCCACCGCGCACGGTGGGCCGCCGCCTCGGAGCTGCCTCGGGACCTTGCCCCATCTTGCTGGTTGAGGGACACACATGGGAGCCCCTGAGTCCCTGGCCCAGAGCCCCAGGCCAGGACACACTGACCAGCTGTGCTTTCTCCCCAGGAGTGCAGCGCCCACAACTGCCAAGGGGCTGTCCAACCCTCTGTTCCACGAGGGGCAAGGCGTGCCGGCCAAGGGTGGGGCTCCGGGCCCCACCATCCACCCCTGCCAGCCTGCCAGGCCCATGGCCTCCGCGGCGACCCCTAAGCAGCCACACTTCGCTGTAAGCACAGCATCCCCGCTCCCTGGGCCATCCCTGGGCCATCCCGCCAGCAGCTTAGGGCTGCCCCAGGGAGGCAGAAGCAGGCTTTGGGGTGGACTGTCTGAGAACTCACAGGAGCCAGGGACAGGACGGGAGCTTGAACCTGGTCCGGAGGCTCTCGGCCTCTGCGGGGTCAGTCGGGAGGTGTTAAGACCCAGACGCCCTCTGTTGCTGCCCAGCACCTGAGCCCCCTCCACAAGGCTGAGGGAGGGTGTGTGGGGGTCGCACCTGGGCTGGGCCCTGCTGGGCAGTGGGGCGGGGCAGTGCATTGCACGCACTGTATTCTTCCTGGGAGGGAGGGAACCTTGAGTCCCGAGCTGGGGGCGCTGCTCCCTGTGAGACCCAGGCTCTTTCCCCTGCTCCCCGCAGCCTTCAGCCACCTTGGGCAGCCCTGCCTTCACGGTTCCTGTGTACACCCGGCCGCCCCCACAGCAGGTGAGCCGCAGGGGGCCCGGCAGCCAGGCCATCGGGGGTTCCCAGTGGGTCTGAGGTGGGGAGTGCAGGGGCTGGGGGCTGGATGTGTTGAGCCGGGGACCCCAGGGCAGCAGCTGCCCCATCGGCTGGGCTGGTCGATGGTGCTAAAGAAACCCGGGTGCCCAGGGGGCCTGACTGCTCTCCTCCCTCCCACTAGCCCAGGCCTGCTCCTCCTGCCGCACCCCTCCCTGAGCTGAAGCCCAAGCAGGTGAGAAGCCTCGGCCACTTGGGAGACTCCCCCCACCCCTGCGCCTAGGGCCCCTCTATGGCTGTGGGGCCCCTCCAGACCCTGCTGTGTGTGCGGCTCCTCCATCATGAAGTCCTCTGCTTCCCTTTGGGCCTGATTTCTAGAGATGCTTTGAGAGATGCTCAGCAGATGACTCCTTCCTCTGTGACCTCCAGGGTCTGCCTGTGTCTGGAGGCCCTAAACTCATTTTAGACGTACTGAAAAGCTGCAAAAATAGGGTTAGGAGGGACTTTGACAGGACAAATGGGGACCACGGGGCAGAAAGGGGTCTGGCCAATGAGTGGTGGTGGCAGTCAAGGCTACAAGGGAGCTGTGCACACCGAGGGCCTTCCCTGGGGCAGGGGTGGGGTGGCCAGTGCCCAGGAGTGGGCCTTCCCTGGCCCCCCCCCCCTCCAAAGCCTGAAATACAAACATGCAAAGTTCAGTAGTTAATTCCTGGCTCTTGAACTTCCAAAGACCCACATTCTGGCCATTTAAGAGCTTTTCTTGGGAAACACTGGAGTGGGGCAGTGAGGTAGGTCGGGGGATAGGCCCCTGAATGGGGTTCGGTTCTGTCCCTGGCGCAGCCAGGGGCTGGGGAGTGTGTTGGGGGCACCTTGTTGAGAAGCCTGCGGGGTGGCCAGGAGCAGAGCCTGTTCCAGACGCGGGTTGGCTTGAGACGGTGTCTGAGTGTCGTGGTCTGTCCTCCAGGTTGTGAAGACGACCTTACCACCCCCGGTGCCCCCCGTCAAGCCCGGGGCTGGAGCTGCCAACCCTGGTGCCTCGCAGGTAAGGCTCTCCCAGGGCGCTGGGTCTCCCGGGCTGACTGGGGGGTACCGGGGGTGGTAAGGTCGTCTTACCAGTGAGTGGGGGACACTCACCGTCCGCCAGCTTTAACATGGCCTCGCTGGGGACATGGGTGACACCTGTTGCTGAGCCGTGACCCACATTTCCAGAGGCTTTAAAGTGGCTCCTGGGAGCACATGCATGTTAGCATCACCGGCTCTCTCCTCCTCCCAGGGCGGGGGTCCTCCCAAGGTTGCTCTGAAGCCCCGGGTGCAGAGGAGGTGATGGGCCTGAGCCGGAGCTGCTGCGTCTGCTGAAGGGGCCTCGCCCGGCCTGGGCCCCCGCCCCGTCCCTGGGCAGGTCAGCCCGGAGAGGTGCTAACGGAAGAGCCGGGGCGGGACCGGCCGCGTCTCTGCTGCACCCCTACCCGGGACCCCGGCCGCGCCCCTGCTGCACCCCTACTCGGGACCCGGCCCTCCCTCCAGGGGCACCTGCGGCCAGGCTGAAACTGCATTGAAAAATATTTTCTGATTAAGTTATTGATCAAGTTCTAAGTAATGGGAGATTGTCATTAAATCGATGGAAGAGTGTGATGGAAGAGTGTGCTACGCGGCGCGGAGCTCGAGCTCGTCAACTCGCTCCTTCCCGCCCGGGCTCGAGCAGGGCCCCTCCCCCGCCCGGAGGCGGCGGCCCCGGGGCCCGAGGGAACGGCTGGCGGTCCCGCCCCTTCCGGGCGCCGTCTCCCGGCAACGGCCCCAACAGCCCGGCCCGTCGCCCCGCCCCTTCCGGCTCCCGGGGCTCTGCGGGCGCCGTCTCCCGGCAACGGCCCCAACAGCCCGGCGCGTTCCATGCCGGGCTCCTCCAGGCAGAGCGCGCAGTCCCCGCCGCCGCCGCCGCCGCCGCCGCCCGGCGCCCTCCGCGCCCTCCGCGCCCTCCGCGCCCTCCGCGGCCTCCGCGCCCGGCTGGACGGGCTCCCGCTCACCGCCCGCAGCACCACCGGGCCCGGGACCTCGGCGACCGCGGCGAGGGCGCTCGCTTCCGGCCGCAGGGGGCGCCCGGCGGTCAGACCCGGCGGCCCGGCTCGCGGCCTCCCTGCCGTGGCGCAGCCCGGGCTCCCCCGCAGCCGCTCCTCCCCCGGGGCGCCCACGCCGCGCTGGGTCTCCGGCCCCCTCTGCCCAGGGGTCGCGGGCGCTGCCCCGGGTGGAAGCGGGGTGGATGCCAGGCTCCGCGCCGCGCTGAGCTCGCACCCCTGCCGCTGCGGTGATGCTCGCGGCCCGTTGACCTGCACAAGCACGTCCGCCTGCAGCACAGACCTGGAGCGTCCTCGAGGCAGGGCGCCCCCTCCCTGGCCCGCTGGCCCTGCAGCCTCCCGGCTCCCTGCAGCGGCCAGGGCCAGGGCGCCAGTCCCAGTCCAGCCCGAGCTGACCACGGCGCTCACCCGCCGGCCCAGCCGTCGTTCTGGGGCACAGAGGCCGGGCAGTGAGCGGGCCCTTCCGCTGGGAGGACCGGCCTAAGAGCCTAAGCAGCGGCCCTGGCGGGCAAGGACGGGGACCCTGAGGAAGTGACAGCAGGATGACGTGCGCGGGACCCAGGACTGCATCGGGGCTGCAGTGGGGAGCAGGGTCAGGGCCCCTGCGTTCCTCAGGCTGTCCCGGGGGGCTCTGGGGCCCGGGCCTGCGGGGACGGGCCTGCGGGCCTACGACCTCTGACCCTGCTGCGTTGGTCATGCTGGGATGTGGCTCCCTGCCGCGACGGGAGGTGGGCTGAAGCCCTGGGCTGCAGACGGCAGCGCAGCCCCAGCCCTTGGCCCTTCCCGGGCCTGACCCGCCCGCCCCAGGGCCGTGCAGACTCTGTGCCGAACATCCACTGCCAGGCTGGGCCGGGCCGGGCTGTCTCCCGTCCCGTTTGTCCCCCCACCCGAGGCTGTGACTAGAAACGCAGGCAGGTGTGTTGGCAGCAGGAGTGATGGGCCGGTGCCCGCCCCTTGCTGGCCGCCCCTCACTGTGCACCCTTTAAAATCCTCGCAGGGCCCGGGACCCCACGGTGCCAGTGCCGACAGGCCGTGGGCAGACCTCACCACCTCCGCGCTTGCCGGTAGTACCCAGGTGCCTGGAGGGACAGGGTCCGAGGGGTGAGGCCCTCGCACCACTCACTTCTCTTGGGGGTTTGGGGCAGACGCACCGTTGCCCCCTCTCAGCCCGGGGCATTGTCTGGGCCTGTGCTTCCCGCAGGGGACGTTGTGCTGAGGCGGGGCGGGGGGGCGCGGGGCGGCCGTCCTCATGGGCTGCTGACTCTCGGAAGCAGGCTGAGCACGTGCTGCGGCCCCCGCGCACCCCTGCCGTCCAGCGTCCGGCACCCATGAACCGAGCAGAGCCAAGCAGAGCCTGCCCGAGCCCCCGGCCAGGGCCCGGAACACAGGGCGAGGGAGAGCGCCCGCCCCTCCCGTGACCACCCCTTCCTCTGCGTCCTGCGCCCCGACTCCCTTCCCACTGCCCAGAACCCCCTGCTGCACGGTCACCCGTCACCCGTGGGTCTCACGCCGCTGTCAGCCTGGGCTGAGGCTGCGCACAGGTGTCGGGGTGCTCCCGGGGTGCCGGCGCCCCTCAGACCCGCGTGCTCTCAGGTTCTGCACGTGAAGGTGGCCGGGCTGGAGCGCCTGGGAGAGCTGGGGGCCCTGTGACCCGCTGCCCACCGCCCCCAGCGCCCCCAGCGCCCCCAGGGCCCCTGCACCCAGCAGGCTCAGGGTGGGCCTCTGCGGCATGGGGTGCTCAGGGGCGGCGCGAGGGCCCCCAGCCCCTTGCCCCCCAGCTCCCCCGCCCCATCGGCAAGTGAAGACGTGGGCCTTGTTCCCTCCAGCCCCGAGCTGTGCTGCCGTCATTGCGGCCGCGCAGTTCCTCTCTGGGGGGTGTTGCATCACGCAGGTGGTTGGCGGAGCCGCAACATCCTGCGGCAGCCACACTGGCCTCCTGTGGAGGGTTCTGCAGAGGCGCTCTGGGGTGCGCCTGTGGGCTCGCCCCAGGTTCCCCAGGGAGGGGGCATGTGAAGAGTGGGAAGTGCCCTCGATGAGTGGCTCCAGGCGACCCCCCAAGACGGCCTGGTGCTGCTCTGGGGTCCCCTGGCCTGCGGGATGGCAGGGGGCTGCACCCTCCTGCTGGGAGCACCCCCTCCCCCGGCTCCCACTGCCCGCGCCCCACCTCCTGCGGCCTGAGCCTGGCCCTGCGGGGCTCAGGAAGCTGCGTCAGAGCCACAAGCCACCTCAGCAGCTCTGAGTCAGACTGTCCAGGCCCCGCAGCCACCGAGGCCCGCGTCGGGGCTTGCAGCTGGGTGCAGCAGGGCCCGAGGTTTGGGTCTCCCCAGCCGGGAGGCACGTGGAGACTCGGGTCCGGTGGCATCTGGGCGGCACCCGGGCACCGCGGTGGATGGAGGGGGGCTCAGAGGTCTACACAGCCTGCCCCTGCAGGACGGAGAGCTGCCAGGCGGTGGGGGGCCCGGCTCCTGCTCCGGAGTCCACACCCCACTAGTCCTGAACGTCTGGGCTACAGGTGGCGCTTGCTTGTTCCGGGACATCAGCGTCAAGAGCCACAAAATCTGCCTGGACACCGGGTCACCAGAGCCCACGGCGGCCTCTTGGTGGCTGCGGGACAGGTGGGAAGTGGCTGAGCCCGGATGTGCAGGGGCCGGTACAGCTGAGGACCCGCCTGCCTGCTCCTGCCCGGGGCTCACTGGCAGAGGTGGCCCTCGGGGCTGCGTCCTGGGGTAGAGGCAGGACGGCGCTGGCCCCACAGCCTGGAGCGGTCCTGAGCATCTGGGGCCGGGTGGGAGGGGCACGTCCAGCCAGACCTGGACCCCAGACCTGGTGGGCGGGTGGCCGGGCACTGGGTTCTGGGTCCTCGGCGGTGACTCCGCGGGACGGGGGGGGCAGCTGCAGCCCCTGCAGGCTGTGTTGTGTCCTGGGCCACTGCAGAAGCCCTTCCCCAGCAAACACCCCCAAACTGAGACCCCAACGGGGGCTCCCTCTGGCCCCACAGCACCCACGACCTTGGTGCCGTCTAGGGTGCCTCACAGGGGACTCCAGGTAGGAGGTGTGGGTCTGCAGCCCCTTGGGGCCTCCCCGGTGTGCCTGCATCTCGGGGTGCCCCAGGTTGCGGAGCCAGGGTTCCCTCAGGGCCTGGACAAAGCTGATGACAGCAGGGCACCAGGGCGCTGTGGGCTCCACCACCCAGTCCTGTTTCCAGGGGCACCTAGGGCCACCTCAAGGTCAGGCCCAAGAGGCTTCTGGACCCTCCCCTGGGGAGGTGGGACCCCAGCACCGTGCCACAAACTCCCTCTGGGGGGCCTCATGCAGGTTCTGCGGGGGGGGGGGGGGCACCTGGCCTGGGCGCTCAGGCCTCCGCAGCGCGGGGTGGGCTGGGGCTCGACAGCGGGGCTGCTTGGGGCTGCGGGCTGGGCTGGGTCACAGCCCCCCAGGTGCACGGAGTGGCCACCTCCCGGGTGAGTGACCGGCCGCGTCGGGAGGAGGGGACCTTAGGACCAAGGACCCCCGCCACCGCCCCCCGCAGCTGCTCTCCAGTTCGAATCAGCTGTGTGTGGGTGGACGGAGGGCAAGCACCAGAGCCCGATGCTGCCCGCGGGCCCGCAACCAGCCCCTGCACCAGCGCAGACCCCGGAGCAGACCCCAAAGCCGCTGCCCGAGGTTCCCGGGGCTGCAAGAGGGGGGGGGGGAGGGGGGCGGGAGGGGGGCAGGGGGCAGAGCTCGGCGCCCTGCAGTCTTGTTTTTAAGCTTTTAAGGGGAAGGCGAAGGTGGCGCGGGCTGCAGACCTGCACGGTGACCCCACCCCCTGCCCAGGAGAGCCCAGCACCCCGGCCTCTGTGCAGGGGCAGACCCGCTCCCCCCCACCCCCCCACTCCTGGGGCGGCCCGGGTCTACCCACTTCCTCATTTGTAAAATGGGGAACTAAGGATCCCACTGCCCCTCCCGTCCCCGGGGCTGGCCCAACCCCCACCACGTGGACTCCCCTTCCTGACCCGGGAGATGGGCCACACCCAGCGAGGTGTGTGGGGCTGCGAACACGCGGTGCCCAGCTGGGCCGGGGCCTGGGGGCGCTGCTGCGGGGGGGTGTCCCCGTGGGCAGACGCCCGACCGCAGGGCCTTCCCCCCCCATGCCCGCCCGCTGCCTCAGGAGCATAGGTTTTCATGAATTTTTTGTGTTTGTTTTTTTTGGTTTTCATGAATTTTGAAACAACGGATCCGACTGTCGTCCCCTTGCACCCCCGTTTCCAGCCCCATGTGTGCGTGCGCGTGTGCAGGAGGCTGGGGAGCCCCGGCCCGACTGCTGGGACACGCAGCAGCTCCTGGTGGCCTGCGGTGCCGCGGGCAGTGGTGGGGAAGCAAGGGGCAGGGCCCTGTCCCTGCTGGTCCCGGTCCTGGTCCTGGCGAGCGGGACGACGGGGGGCAGGGGGGGGGCAGCGTCCCCACCTTGGTGACACAGGCCCTCCGGCGGCAGAGGGAACCGCAGGCGGCGTGGGGGGGCCGGGGAGGGGAGTGACGGGCGGTGGAGAGCGGTGGCCAGGGCAGCCCCGCGGGGTGGACACAGGAGGTTGGTGGCCCCGGCCCTGGGGCAGCAGGTGCAGAGAGCCCGGGGTCCGAGGCCTGCGGGCTGGCGGGTCACGGCTTGGGGATCCTTTGCTCTGAGAAAGGTGGGAGCCGCTGGTGGGTGCTGGGCAAGCGAGCGGCTCACCGTTGTGTCACGATCCTCGTGACCCCGACCCCCAGTGGACGAGGCCCGGACGAGGCAGTGGACGCCTGAGGAGCCTGCAGGCTCTGGCTGTGCTTTGGAGGCGGAGGGAGCAGGATGGCACAGGCGTCCTCGGCGTCGCTGATGAGACGTGTCCAGAATGCCAGCAAACGGGAAGGATGCCTGCATCCCAGGGGGCGCGCCACCCCAGGGCCCGGGGTCACCTGGGGGTCGGGGTAGTGCCTGGGCTGGGGGGGATTCTGGGTGGGGAGTGTGGTTGCGCGGCCGCTGGTTCAGAGCTCAGCACGTGTCTTTGCGGCGTCCCCTGCACCTGTGCCCCCTGCACCCAGACCCCCTGCACCCGCGCCCCCTGCACCTGGACCCCCTGCACCCACGCCCCCTGCACCTGGATCCCCTGCACCTGGACCCCCTGCACCTGCACATCCTGCACCAGGCCCCCCTGCACCCATGCCCCTGCACCCGGACCCCCTGCACTGGCCCTCCCTGCACCAGCCCCCCCTGCACCTGGACCCCCTGCACCCGCCTCCCCCCCACCGCGTCTATAAGGGAGCCCCGCGGCGCGTGGGTGCGGAGACACGCCCTGCTGATCGGAACCGCGTTGCTGAGAAGGCCCGTTTCTGCAGAACTCACTTCGGAAACAACGTATGAAATTAGGTCAAAGCTTGAAATAAGTCGGAGCGCACGGAGCAGAGGCGAGGACTGCGTGGCCGCGCGGCCCGGGCGCAGGGAGCCAGCGTGAGGACCCGGCTCCTTGGGGCCCGTCCCCATCCGTGTTGCTGTTTCCATAGCTGTTGTTCTGTGACTGGGGAAACCACAGCAACTAAGGGTTCTTCCTGGTGCTCGGGAGCTGAGACCCCCCCCGGGACCAGGGGGCGCAGGAAAGCTCAAAACTGGACGAAGCCTGGACCCACGGCCCCGGCCCACGGCCCCCCCCGCCGGGAAGCAGCCTCGGGCCAGGAGGCGGCTGATGGGCGTCCTCAGGGTGGCCCTGTCCCTGGGGAGGGGGGACCCCACATCCAGACCCTTCGGGCCCTCCACGCCCTCCCCCTGTTCTCAGAGGGGCTTGGCCTCCCCCCACGCGGTGAAATAAACGGATACCTCCCCCACCCCTGCCACTGCCCCCATCCCTCGGGCCGGCCCAGCTGCCGTCCAGGCAGAGGTCAAGGGGGCGGGCGGGGGACCGCGGGTCCGAGGAGGGGCTGCAGGGCCGGGCTAGAGGCCGCGGCACCCTGGATGTCCTCGTGGTGGCCGTCACCCGCATCGGGATCGCCCCCCAGGCTCCTGGCCCTGGTTGGCACAGGGCCAGCTTGCCCGCCCTGCCCCGCGTGGAGCCGTGTCGAGCTGCCGACTGGCGGGTGCTGAGCCCCCTCGGGGCTCCCGGGGGAGCGCCCACCCTCCAGGTTGGGCCCCAGGAGAGACCAGCAGGGCTGAGGGTGGAGGGTCAGCTGGTCCCTCCTGAAGACGCGCACCATGTCTGCCCCCCTCTCGCAGGGCCGCCGCCCTGGCCCCGCCCCGGCCGACCCTCCCTTACCTGCTCCCCAGTGTCCCTGGGGGCCCAGCCGCGGGCACCTGCCTGGTCACCCCTCCAGCGCCTGGGGACAGAGGGCAGGGGCTCTGCTCACTTGCATTCCCAGGCTCGGAGGCCTCGCCGTCCCTCCCCATCAGGGTCCCAGAGCACCCCCGACCCCGTGCACGCCCACCCACACGTGAGCGCACACTCAGTTCCCCGGGGCGCCCTCCTTTGCTCCCACCAGCCGTCGGGACTGGTCCTCTTCCCCGTGACCCAGAGCCGCGGGGAGCAGCCCCTTCCCCAGATTCAGCGGCCTCTGGGCCTTCCCGGCTCGGTCCCAGGCAGGGGGCCCTGGGGACACGGCGCCCGCAGCCTCCCCGAGCCAGCCAGCCAGTTTCTCTGTGGACAGAGTGGGGAGGGGGCCCCCGAGGGTCCCCGGAGCCCGGGCCCTGGATGCTGGGCTCGGCTTGCTGTCGGGGCCTCGGTTCCCCTCAGCACAGGGCCCCAGGACCGGGGCTCCCAGAGCTGCCGAGGGGCCTGCGGTTGGGGGGCCGGGGGCCGAGGGCGTGTCTCCGTGGGCGAGCTGGCCAAGGACCCGAGGGACACGAAGGGACCACGAGTGAACGGCAGTGGCCGTCGTCAGAGCCCCGTCCCAGCGTGAAAGCCCCCGAGCCCGGGGCAGTGGGGACCTGGCTCAGCCTGGCTCCAGGCCGGGGTGCGGGGGGCCCAGCCAGGGGCAGGCGGGCGGGAGCGCGAGGGGTGCTGGGGCACACACACAGGGCTGCCCGGTCAGCACTTCCTCGTGGGTGCGGGTCCCGGAAAGGCCAAGGGTGCCTGGGAAGGGCCTGTGCGCAGTGGCCTTGGACGGCAGAGGGGGGTTCCCACGGCCGCCGTGCTCGGGCCGCCCGAGAAGTGGAAGAAAATATCAAGAAGCCGGATTATCTCCCCCAGAGGGAGTCACAGCCTTGAAACCCTGACGCAGGGAGGCCCAGGGAGGCCGAGGCAGGGCCCCCCCAGCCAGCCTTAACCCTTTGCCGCCCCTCCCGTGGGCCCGGGCATCCTCCTTCAGAGCCTCTGGGCACAGGCCGCAGGTGGCCGCAGGTGGCCGCAGGTGGCCCCAGGGACCCAGGAGCCTCCGCTGAGGTCAGGCTGGCCGCTCCGTCCCCCTGCCCAGGGCGCCCGGGCCCAGGTGGTCCCAGCAGCACCCGCCCAGCCCAGGGCCGAGGATGCAGACCCAGCCTGGTTCCCGGGGAGTCCCCGCCACAGACACCTTGGGGAGCAAGTCGGAACCCAGGGCCCCAGCTCACTCCAGGCAGATGAAGGATTAACAGTTGCTGCTCCCCAGCCCTCGGCGGAAGGTCGCCCTCGTTCTAGTGGGGGGCTCGCTCCCCTGGGTGGGCTCCTGCGGGCCAGATTTCCACACCCAGACGCAGCCTTTACCTTCATGCTCCAGGGGGCTTGGCCATTCTCGGGCAACTGAGGCCAGGAGTGTCGCCCTGGGGAGCTGGGCCCCTGTGGAGGGAGGGGCTGCTGACCCCGCCTGGCCCAGGCTGCAGGGCGCCTGTGGGGAGCAGTGGGGAGCTGCAGGGCATCCAAGAAAGTGTGGGGCAGGCTGGGGTGCAGGGCAGGCTGGGGGGCCTGGACAGACTGGGGTACAGGGGGGGCCAGGCAGGCTGGGGTGCAGGGCAAGCTGGGGGGCCTGGGCAGACTGGAGTACAGGGGGGCTAGGCAGGCTGGGAGGCCTGGGCACACTGGGGTGCAGGGGGGGCTAGGCAGGTTGGGGTGCAGGGCAGGCTGGGTGCAGGCTGGGGTGCAGGCTGGGGTACAGGGCAGGTTGGGGGGACTGGGAAGACTGGGGTACAGGCCGGTTGGGGTGCAGGCTGGGGTGCAGGGCAGGCTGGGGGGCCTGGGCAGACTGGGGTGCTGGGGGGCTAGGCAGGCTGGGGTGCAGGGCACACTGGGTGCAGGCTGTGGTGCAGGCTGGGGTACAGGCCGGGTTGGGGGTCTGCAGACCTGTGGGCTGCTCTCGGGGCACAGAGGAGAATCAGTGGGGTTAACTGCAGGGCCAGGGCTGAGGCGACAGCCGGGACAGCCCCTCCGCACGGGAACAGCACAGGGAGGGAGCGAGTCGTCTTGAAGGACACCCCTTATCGCCCATCAGGCCGGTGCCAAGCACGTCCTCCCAGGGCCAGCAAGGACGTTTTCTGTCTTGTAGGCAGAGGGAGGGCCGGGTCCGGGGTGTGTGCAGGGGTGGGGGCCACTCTTGGGGTCCAGGGTGCCCAGGGTTTAAGTGGGTGACACTTAAAGCCCCTTTGCAGGGGGCTCTGGCCGGGTGACAGCGCCCAAGACGCAGAGCCCAGGCCTTGGTGGACCCCGGGGGCTGGCGGACGGGACGGCTCCCTGGGGGTGGGGTCTGCGAAGACCCGGTCCCTCGGCTGGCCTCCCCCGGTCCCTTGTCTCCCCCCGGGGGGGCCGCCCGCACACAGTGGTCTGATCCGGGCCCCCTGCAGGCAGGAGCTGCCTGGCGGCTGAGGGTGCAGGCAGGGCCCCAGGTCTGAGGGTCACTCGGCGCGAGGCGACAAGGCGGCGGCTGGGAGCGGGACGGGCGGCCAGGGCAGCCCCGTGGGGTCCTGCTGCCGGCGACTCTCCCGACGGCTCCGCCAGGCTGACCTGGACCCGCAAACGCCGCGTGTGGGGGAGGCTGGGCCACGGGGGTCGGGGCTGGGGGGACCCCACGGAGCGCCCGGCCCCTCGGCGGCCTCGGCCTGGCAGGAGCAGAGGGAGGATCCCGGGCACAAGACCTCCCTGGTCACCGGGGGCCCTCGGTGGATCTGGGCCCTGCCCCACCCCCGCGGGGGACTGGCCACCCCACACCCGGATGACGCCTTGGGCTGCGGGGGGCCCATGAGGTGACGGCGGGGGCCAGTGACTCCCAGCTGCCGGCCACTCGGGGGTCCGGCCCGACAGGCCTCTCCATACCCTTCTGGGCTCCTGATAATCAGGAAAACAAGTTTAAGGAAACAAAGGGGCGACGTGGGGATCGATGCTCGGGAGCAGGGCCTGCCCCACCCACCGTCTGTCTGTCCGTCCTCCCAATGACCCACCTCAAGGAGCCCAAGGTCAAGGGCGACAGTGTGTTTCCCAGAAGCCCTGGGGCAGGTCTGCGGGGCCTGCGACCTGGGGCACCGGGCAGGACCCCTGTGGTATCAGGGCACAGCGTCCACCGCAGGGGGGAGGCTGGGGTACGGGCTCTGCAGCCGCTCCCCGTCCAGCCAGTGTGAGCGGGTTTGGGGCGCCCCTGCCTCCTCCAGCAGCGGACGGGGGGACACCCCTTTGCTTCCCCGTCGTGGGCTCAGGGAGCCTGTGTCCCCGGCTGGCCAGCTGGGCTCTGCGCCTCTGTGTCCGTCAGCCCGAGGACCGGCCCCATGGCGACCGCAGGCCTCCAGCTGCTCAGGCCACCCCAGGGCCCAGGCCTCGGTGCGGCAGGTCCAGGGGCCACGCGTGTCCGTGGGAGGCCAGGGGCTGTGCGCTCTCGCGGCTTACCCCGGCGCCGTCAGGTTTAGATGTGGCGGCGTCCACCCCGCGCTGCGGGCGGGCAGCGCCGAGGGGCTGCTGTGTGTACACGCACACGCACTTGCACACACACACGCACACGCGTGCATGCACAGTCTGGGCAGGTGCCGGCTGAGGAGGTGTCAGCGGGGCAGCTCGGCTCCCGCACCGAAGTAGGTGCCCGGGCAGTGCCTGCCCACGTTGGGAAACAAGTCGGTCCCCATGGGGGGCGTCCAGCACTGTGTTCACAGGGCTCCCTGGCTGCGGGTGGCAGGCGGGGGCCCTAGTCCGAAACAGAAGGCCTTCGGGTCCCCACCTGCCCGTCCAGCACCCCCCGCCCCCCGCACAGTGCGTGGTCTCGGCACGGGAGCCTCTGGTCCTTGGGCAGCTGTCCCCGGGTGTGCGGGGGCCCAGGGACAGCCGTCCACCTGACCCTCTGGGCTCCCGGGTGGTGTTCCCGGGGGGGTCTGGGACTCGCTGCCAGGGGCTCCGGCGGGGCAGGGGGGGACAGGGACAGACGCGCACTTTCCGGGCCCTGACGCAAGCAGTGGCGCGTTGGCAGATAAGTGCGGGCCAGGCTGGCGGGCTCCCAGCTCCGGGCGGCCGCCCCCCGGCCCGGGCCCCGCTCAGCGCTGTGCTCACAGCTCCTCTTTGTGCCCCAATCTCGCAGGCGTGGGGGTGGACGGGGCCTTGGCACGGCTGGACGCGGGACCCACGTGACAGCGGTCGCTCCGCCTGCCCGGCCCCAAGGTCGCTGCCTCGCATAAAGGGGCCCGACGGGCCGGGCTGGAGGAAGAGCTCGGGGCCAGCAGCCCGCGGCCAGGCAGCCGGCTCTCCTCCCAGCTCGCACGCTCCGCCGCCGCCCGGACCCGCCGCCTGGGACCTGCTGCCCGGACCCGCTGCCGCCTGCACCCCCCACCGCCCGGACCTGCCGCCCGGACCCGCGCCCGCGCCCGCTCACGGGCCCTCCCGACGGCGAAGCTGCTCGCTGTTCCTTTTTCCTATGCATATACTTCTTTGAGGGTCTGGCCTGAAGAGGTGTAAGGCATGGGAAAAGGGGGTAACGAGGTCCTCCTCGCGCCACGGAGCCGCCCGGGCCGCCGGGCGAGGTGGGTCCTGATCGATCGCAGGACGAGGCTTTGGTGCGGGCCCCGGGGGCTCTGGACGGGCGCTGGGCCCTGGCTGACCTTTGCCCCCAGGGGCCAGGGAGCGCCCAGAGCCGGGGAAGCTGCTGGGACAGGACGTGGGTGGGGGGCAGGCCGGGGGGCTGGGGCCGGGGTGGCTCCGCAGAGGCTTGGGGGGCGGGGGGCGCTGGGTCAAGGCCTGTAACCGCGAGTGTCGTTCATGTTCTGATCAGAAATGTCAATAAAGCTAATTTCGTGGGAACCTAAATGTGATTGTTTTGATAACTGGTTTGAACCGAAGCCCCTGGGTTGGTGCGGGGCTGTCTCCTGGCTGCCGGGGGGGTGGGGGGCGCGGGGGGCGGGCTCTGGGGAACTTAGGGCGGAGCAGGTGCGACCCCGGGGAAGGGCTGGGATCCGCCGACCGGGGTGGGGGCCAGCGTCCCTGGAGCCTGGGGCCTGAGGTTCCCGTGTAGACAAATGGACAGGAGCTTCCATGGCGACTGTGGGGCCTTGGTTGGCGAGTCGCCCAGCAGACCGGCCCCTCGGCCCCGCGCCCGGCGCCCCCTGCCCTCCTTTGATGGCTCCTCCCCCCAGGGCCGCGGTGGGAGGGGGGTGGGCGGCCCCAGGAGACCTCGGGTGCAGGTGCCGGCCCGGGGCCCAGCACCAGTCAGTGCGGCCAGGAGAGCCCTCTGGGTTCCCGACTGACCCCCCCAACCCCGTAGGCCACTCTGGGGAGGGGGAGGAGGAAGGGGAGGGGGAGGGGCAGAGCCGTCCCTGAGGCTGGTGTCAGCCGCAGCCACAGCGGGGACACCCTCGGAGTGTGGGGACGCCCGCCGTCCTGCGAGCAGTGGGGTGGGGGGCTCGCCCACGAGCCACACTGTGCCTTCCCTGGGGAGGGGGTTCCCAGTCATCCACGACCTGCCCAGTGCGGGGGAGGGTCCTGGGGGCTGCAGGGGGCGCCAGGGCCGCTGCATGGGGGCCTCACGCTGCCCCTCAGGCCATGGCTGCTGGACGAAGGTGGGGTCCCGGGGACAGTCCTCCCTCTCGCCCGGGTGCCCCGGACTGGAACGTGTGCGGAGAATCGTGCCACAGGCCAGGAGCTGCGTGTTCTCACCGGTCGGGTGCCCTGAAGCCAGGCCCGGCAGGGGCAGGGGCAGCGTGTGTTCAGCAAGCCCGTGACCTCCGCTCTGCTGGCAGGGCTGGGGGTGCCCCCCCCTCACCGCCTGGGGCCCTCGGCCTGTGGGCTGGGCCTGCACCCCCAGCCAGCGTCCCTGCAGCCCCGCGGCCTGGACACAGGCTCCACCCCAGGGACCCACAACCTGGCCCCACGGCCACCTGGTGTTTCAGACGTGAGACCTGCAGGGAACCGGGCTGCTCCTGGCCCAGGCTTGGCCCCCCGCGGAGGGAGGTGGGGGAGGCCTGTGGCGCCCGGCCCTTCGGACAAGCGACCTCCGAGGAGCACCAGGTGGCATCCACTATAAAGCCCCCGTTTTCTGTAAACTGGAATGTAGGTTTTTGGCAAAAAGACTATTTCTCTCACAGGCTCCTGGGTCTGTGCTGAGCCCCAGCCGGCTGTCCTGTGCTGGTCACAGCCGAGGGCGACTGCTGGTCATGAAGGCCGCTCGGGTTACAGAGAGGAGGCCCAGGGGTGTCCGCTGCCCGGAGTGAGCTGCTGCTTCAGCCGCGGGATGCCCAAGCTGCGGGGGGGGGCGGATCCCGAGAGCAGAGGGACCACGCAGATGCACCTGGTGACATTTCCACGTTTGCACTCGAGGCTGTTAGCACGCAGCACGAGGAAGTATCCAAATCTTTTTTATGATTTTATTTTTAGGTAAGCTCTCCGCCCGCCGTGGGGCGCGAACTCACAGCCCCAAGATCAACAGTCTCAGCCTCCACCATCAGAGCGGGCCAGGCCCCCGCAGCTTTATTTTTTCCAACACTTTATATTGAATAAATTACTCTCCTATCACAGGCTACGAGCCCAACGTTTCAAAGTCCACTTTCGGCTTTGGGCTTTGTCCCCCGACCCCTCGTCGAGTCCTTAAACCGAGCCTGTAGTATCCAGGGAAGGAGCAGCTGGGTGGGGTGGGGGTTCCAGGTCCCGGCTGCCGAGGGGGCGCAGGGCTCGCAGGGTGGACGTCTCCCGGGGAGATGCGGGGCCCTGCGCGCACCCGCGCCGTGTGGACGGCAGGTCGGCCCCGCTCTGCTCCCGCTCCCGGCGGCCGCTGGGCTGTCACGCGTCCTCAGAAGGCATCCCCGGTCTGGGGCAGGGCACACAGGCCCCGGGGCACCCCGGACAAGGCCAAGGCCGGGCCCAGCTCCTGGCCCCCCGGGTCCGGGAGGCAGCACGTGGGAGGCTGTCTGCTGCACGAGGCCCACGCCAAGGCCACGGAGGCTCGATCCACCCGGCAGAGATCCCAGAAGGGGCCAGGGGGCTGCCCCAGAGCTGGAGGCCCCAGTGGGGGCGCCCAAGGACACAGCAGCCGCAGTGGCCTGCGCAGGGCAGGGGGCGGAGGGCAGAAGGTCACTGGAGGGTGGAGCCCCCCGGGGAAGGGGCTGCTCAGCTGCGAGTCCTGCAGTTGGCGTTTGTGTTTCATCCGGCGATTCTGAAACCAGGTTTTTATCTGCGGGGAAACCTCCATCAGAGCAGGGACGGGAACAGCTGCCCCCCACCAGGCCCGGCCCCCCTCACCTGCACCCCCGGAGAGCCTGGCCTGCACCCCCAAAAGCCTCACCTGCACCCCCGAGAACCTCACCTGCAGCCCCGAGAGCCTCGCCTGCACCCCTGAGCCTCACCTGTAACCCCCGAGAGCCTCGCCTGCAGCCCCAAGCCTTGCTTGCACCCCAAGAACCTTGCCTGCACCCCAAGAAACTCACCTGCACCCCTGGAGAGCCTCGCCTGCAGCCCCGAACCTCACCTGCAGCCCTGAACTTCACCTGCACCTCCAAGAGCCTCACCTGCAGCCCTGAGAGCCTCACCTGCACCCCTGAGCCTCACCTGCACCCCTGAGCCTCGCCTGCAGCCTGAGAGACTTGCCTACAACCCCGAGCCTCACCTGCCGCCCGGAGCCTCACCTCCAGCTCCGAGAGCCTCGCCTGCAGCCCCGAGAGCCTCACCTGCACCCCCAAACCTCGCCTGCAGCCCCGAGAGGCTCACCTGCACCTCAGAGAGCCGCATGTCACGGGCCAGGCGCCGGCGCTCCAGGGGGCCCAGGTAGCGGCGCCGCCGGAAGGCGCTCTCCAGGGTGCTGAGCTGCTCTGCGGTGAAGGCCGTGCGCACGCGGGGCACCCGCAGGCCGTCCCCGTCCCTGCCCCACCCTGAGGGAGGACGGAAACGCCATCAAACGCCATCAAACGCCATCAGCCCAGCCGTCGGCCCACGCGGGATAGAGGGGCCTCAGCACCCAGTGCGTCAGGGCGCAGGCCCCTCCTCTGCCGGCTGGAGTGTGGGCTGGGGTCAGGGCGAGGAGGGCGCCTGGCGAACAGCTCTGCAGCCCCCCAGCAGTTTCGCCCAGGACGGCGGTGCCCCCAGGCTGCCCGCCCCCAACGTGAAGCTCTGGCAAGTCTGCGTCTAGTCCTTTTTTATTGATTTAAGATTTCCTTCCCTTGGGGCGTCCGGCAGACTCCCTGCTGAGCTTGGAGCCCGACCCCGGGATCAGGATCTGGGCCGAAACCAAGAGTCAGACACTCAAGCAGTGTCCCCCGGCGCCCGTGTGTCCGCCGGGAGGCGGCGGGAGGCGCGAGCGCTGGTGTGCGGAGCTCGGCTACCTGGTCGGGCCTCACCCAAATGCCAACGGGCTCTAGTGCTGGTGTGGGGGGAGCAGAGCTTACCAATGACTTTAACACTTCCCTGGAAGCAGGCAGGGGACCAGAGGAGCGACCCTTGCTTCGGAGGGGGCGGGGGCAGGGTGTAAGGGGTCGGGGCGCAGGGATGACTGGCTGGGTTTTGTTGGGGAGGGGGCACTGGTTGCAGAGAATAAACGTAGAATTTAACTTCATTGAAGTATAGCATTTTCCCCTAAGATCAAACTCGTTCAAAAATGAACTTAACAGGGGCGCCTGCCTTTGGCTCAGATCGCGATCCCGGAATTGGGATCGAGATCGCATCGGGCTCCCTGCATGGAGCCTGCTTCTCCCTCTGCCTGTCTCTCATGAATAAATAAATAAATCTTAAAAAAAATGAATTTAACAGATAACATCAATCCCACTTTTGATCACATAGGGCTTTTTTTTTTTTTTTTTTTAAGATCCTATCCATCTGTTCACGAGAGACACAGAGAGAGAGACAGAGGCAGAGGCACAGGCAGAGGGAGAAGCAGGCTCCATGAGGGGAGCCTGACGTGGGACCCGATCCCGGGACTTTAGGATCACACCCTGGGCCGAAGGCGGCGCCAAACCCCTGAGCCACCCGGGCTGCCCTGACCACGCAGGGCTTTAAACCTAAAAGCAATGATTACGTCACAAAGACCGAGAAACGCTCCGCAGTGAACGGCAAGGGGTCAGGGGGACGCCCTGCAGCCGAGGCCCGGAGCTCCCAGGTGCAGACAGCAGGGCGCCCCGAGCCACCCCGCAGGGCCGCCGGTGCACCGCCAACGGGCCGGAGTCCCGAGGCCTGGGCGCCCAGTGGGCGGGCTCTGTGAGCTTCAGGACGTGCGTGTCCAGCCCCGACGGCCGACCGCACGCCGGAAGCCCGGGTCCCCCACGGTGCGAAATGACCGTGTCACGGCTCAGGGCCACACGCCAGCCCTTCCAGGACGTGGGGGTGGGGAGCCCCAGGGGGCCTAAAGACAGGAGACCCCGCCCCCGTGGCTTTGTAGTCCAGGCCTCCCCCCAACCCTCCCGGCTCCCATCTGCGAAGGGAGGCACCCCCCGCCCCAGCCTTACCAGCCGTGGGCGTCCGGGGCGCACACGCTTCTGAAGACTTGGCCTCCTCCACGCCCGCACCGTGCAGGGGCTCCCCGCTGCTGCACCCCCTGGCGGGAGCGGAGGGACCCCCCCGAGGGGCTTCAGCGGGCCTGGAGGGCGGTGACGGCCCCCCGCGGCTGCTCTGGGAAAGCCAGTCCACCGAGCCGAAGCTGGACGGCCCGCGGCCGCTGGGCAGGGGAGGGGACGGAGACATGGCTGCTCACAGGACAGAGGGGGTGACGCACAGGGTCCCCGCAGCACCGACGGCGGCTAAGGCACCAGGTCGTCCGCCGCCTTAGCGTTTATAAGCTCCGGAGGAGGCGGGTGGGAGGCCGGCCTGCGTAGCCGCTCAGAGCCTCGCCCACCCCCAGATAAGTAGCACCTAATTGCCTTCGATTCAGAGGCACAAAGGAGGCCATTCACACCTCCCCCGGCTCCGAGATGTCTGCGGCGGGGCGGGGCTGAGCCCGGGCGGAGGCTGGTCACGTCCTTTCATCCCCCACCCCCACCGGGTGGCCCCTCCCAGCTGAGCACCCAAGCTGGAGGCTTGTCCTTCGGGGTGAGGAGCCGCCTCCTCTCCAGCCCGCGGGGTCTGCGGTGCCGAAGGCGGCAGGTGTGCCCACCTGAGGGAGGGCATGCTTCCCGGAGGGGGAGCAGCATCACCGGCGGGGGTGGGGGCTCCCAGAGCAGGTGCCGCTGCCTCAGGCTGTCCGGCGGGGGGAGGAACGTAGGGCAGGGTGGGTGCTGCTGCCCGGGGAGCACCCACCGGCCCTTCCCTCTCAGACGGTACTCGGCGCCCCCACCCCCGCCTCCACTCTGCAGTGGCAGGAAGGAGGGGTGTCTGCCCTCAGGAGTGCGGCCCCGCCCTGCTGCTCCCGGACGACCCAGCGGGAGGGATGGAGCAGCCCGGTGCTGCCGAGAAGGGCCGCCCCACTGCCCAGCGGGGCCCAGAGCCGCCAGGGACGCGGCAGCCCGGGTTCAAGGCCTGTCCTCTCTCCGGGGACCCAGCCCCCTCCCACCTCCGCTGCTCGCCACCACCACTTTCTGCAGGACGGGACCGAGGGCCAGCGCCTTCGGCGTCCAGGGTGACCTGGGGCAGCCCGGAGCCCCCACCCCCCCACGCCCGCCCCCTGGGTGTGGTGGCCCTAGCCCACCGGCCGACTCCTGGGGGCGCTGGCGCCAGCCTGGGCGGGACCGTGGGATCAAAGGCCCCTCCGGCTGGGCCCGGATTAACACCCCCGGCCGCCCTCCGGCGGGCACAGCGGGAACGGCGGCGCTGACCCCGCCGGGAAGGGTCAGGGGGCCTGACGCCTCCGAGTCAGCGCAGTGGTCCGCCGGTGGCCGCGTCCCGGGCGGCGGTGCTGGCCTGGACCTGGACGGAGAGGCCCCTGCTCTCGGACGCCGTCCTGCCCCTGGGGACCGAGGCCCAGCTGGTGGGGGCTGCGCGGCTCTCGGACCGGGGATGGGGTCAGCACTGCGGACCCCCCGTCCTGTGCGCGGCTCCAGGGGCGCCCTCCCGGTGGACACGACAGGTGCCGGGACTCTGCGTCCTGGTCCCACCTGCACCCACCTGTGAGCAGCGCGCACCCGGTGCTCCCGCGGCGGGCCAGGGTCCTCCCCAGGGGTCCTGCTGCCCACACCCTCCCAGCCCGACCACGCGCCTCCGCACCGCCTGGGCTGCGGCCCCTTGTCCCCCAGGGGTGGGGCTGGGCTTCGTGTCCCCTGGGGTGGGCCCTGCGCGGCCTCCGCCTTCCTCCGAGGCTCAGGACCCGACGCGGGGTGGCCTCGGCCCTGACCGCTGACCTGCCCCCGAATCCCGCACCTGCTTGCAGCGGGGAGGGGCTCCCCAAGCGCACGCCCTGGGTCACTTGGAGGCCCCGGCCGCCCCGCCCCCCGCGTTCCCTGGACGAGACCTTCCCGGGCCTCAGCCCGCCCCCTGGGCTCCATCCCGCCGCCCCGGCCAACCCAGATACAAGGCCCAGGGAGGCCCGCCCTGCGCCAGGCCCCTCCTCCACACCCACCCCAGGAGGAGACTGGGCCGCAGCCCTTCCGGCTCCCCCACGGCTGCTCCTGCTGGAGAGAACCTGGTGTGAGTGTGCAGCTGGGGGGCTGGTTTCCAGGCTGCGGGGTGATGGGGGCACCCAGCCTGCCCGCGCACTCCGTGGAGCAGGGGGTCCAGCGGCAGGGTCCAGGGACATGGGGAGGGAGGCGCTAATCAGCAGGGAGTGCGGCCACTGCCCATCTTTCCGAGATCCCACATTTTGGGGAGACGGGAAGGGTCCTACAAGGGCTGTATCAGAGTCAAGGGTGCGGGGCGCCCACTTGCTGTCCCACGTGTGACATACGTGTGACTCTCTCTATGGGCAGAAAAACCCCAGGGCCTGCATGTCGGGTGCGTCCATGCGGGAGGCCGGGAAGAGGACCAGGACGCAGCCGGGGATTCCGCGGGGCTTGCATGTGGCCCAGTCATGGGCCAGGAGGACATGAGCCTCACCGCGACAGAGCCACTGTTACACTGAAAGGACAAAAAAAAAAAAAAAAAAAAAAAAGCTAGGGTTTCTCTAGATCTAGATCACAAATAATGGTTCTGGGAGACAGCAGCACGTGCATGTGCCCTGGGGGACGTCACAGGGACAAAGTGAGGGGCCGGCCCGCAGACGTCTGGAACACCCCCGTGGACCTGGTGTGGGATTCCAGATGCGCTCGAGTGACACGTCCGGGGAGCTGGGCGGCACACAGATGCTCCTTTCTCACGGGTCCGGAGGCGGGAGGGCCCAGATCCGGGACCCGGGTGCAGGGGTTCCTGGCAGAGCCACCTCCCGGCCAGCGGACGGTCACCACTTAGCACCAATCCCGGTGGCGAAGCTCAAGGCCTAAGCTCACCCCGGAGGCCCCACGTCCTAACACCATCACACCGGGGGGTAGTGGGGGGTAGGATTTCAACACAGGAATTTGGGGACACAAACATCCGGGGCATAATCCAGAGCAGCGTGGTTTCTGGCCGGGCGCCCTCGCCACAGGGCCGGTGAGGGAGGCCGAGGAGGACCCAGGGACGCAAAGTGGGCGCGTCGGTGGTGCAAACACGAGGAAGGAGTCGCAGACCCTGTGCAACCGGGAAGGAGGGCTCGGGCCTCGGCCGAACTGCGGGATCCCGGGGGGGGGGGGCGGGGGGACACGCCTGTCTTACCTCCCTAGTCATACGGAGGACGAACGTCCACCCAGATCTTGGGGATGTGTTCTCTGCACAAATGGCAGGTCAGGGACACGGAGCCCTGCTGCTGTGACTGCGGATTTCGGAGCCTGCCCCAGCGAGTCCCAGAGCAGCCGGGGTTTGAGAAGGTTCCCGCCACGGAAGCGTTTGTCACTGGAGTGTTACACGGATGCTTCTCCCTCTGCCCGCGTCTCTGCCTCTCTCTCTCTCTGTGTGTCTCTCATGAATAAATAAATCTTTAAAAAAAAAGCTAAGAAAATACCACGTGCTGGGGAGGACTCTGAAACTGGAGGCGCTGCTGCTGGGAGCGTGAAATGGTGCAGCCCCGTGGACAACAGCATCAAGCTTCCTCAAAATATTAAAAATGGAATTACCGGCGGTCTCCCCTCCGAGTGCCCCCCAGGATGGGGGCAGGGCTGCATCACACGCTCACAGGCGCCCAGAGGGGGTGGGGACCCGAGTGTCCCACACAGACGGACCTGAAGGAGGAGCACGGCAGCTCTGGCCACACGCAGGAGCGTCTCTCAGCCTCGAGAGGTGCGGACACGCCCCGAGGGCACGAGGCCGAGGGAGAGAAGCCAGACACGGAAGGGCGCCGCGTGATGCCACGTGCATGAGGTCCCCGCGGGGTCGCCTTCCCAGAGACGGGGGCGCAGGGGGCACGGAGGGCGGGGACAGAGCCTCAGCCTGGGGGTGGGGGCCGCACCGCAAGGAACGTGCTGGGTGATGCTGGATTGGATGCTTGATGGCTGAGATGGCAATTTTTTTTTTTAAGATTTTATTTATTCATGAGAAACACACAGAGAGGCAGAGACACAGGCCGAGGGAGAAGCAGGCTCCACCTAGGCAGCCCGACGCGGGACTCGATCCTGGGACCCTGGGATCCTGCCCTGGACTGAAGGTGGATGCTCAACCACTGAGCCTCCCAGGCGTCCCCAAAATTTTTTAATGTATATTTTAATGCAAAAAAATTTTTAAAAGGTATGAATCTATTGTCCAAGGACCCTTAGTGAGATGAGAGGAGCCCTACTCTGAGGAGCAGTCCTAGGAGACCCTGCTGGGGACCTCCCCCCGCCCCCGCGCTCGCAGCCAGGCCCGGGCAAAGATGCGCTCGTGCGGGGACGCCCTTCCTGCTGCAGCGTGTGCATGCCCCCCCGCCAGAGCCGACCCGGGACACCCGCACGCGACAGGCCCACAGAGCAGGGTGAGGACGCGCTCACCCCGCTGACCCGCAAGGGAGCCGCGGGCCGACGGGAGGGCCGCAAGAAGGGGCTTGGAGTCTTCAGGGCTTCGGCCACCGCACGTTTTTAAAGAGCGGAGCATCCGGCCGAGCCGCTGGGCTGAGCCAGGGCGATGGGAACAGCCAAGACCCCTCCCCTCCCGGGCCTGAAGCACTGAGGATACCAGGCGAGGAACCTTGGGGTTCCCTCCTCCGCAGAAGGGGCTGGCGAGGGGATTTGGGGCGCTCTATTGTCCCTACCCCTGGGGGGCTGGCAGATTTGCCCACCCTGGCTGTGACCTAAGAGGGTCTGGATGGCAAAGGGCCAGGATCGTGAAGCAGAGACGAGCGTGTCTTGCACCAGGGGACATCGTCACCTCTACGGTCGTGGTCTCACAGGCCCCCAGGACCTGCCATCGACACCGTGGAGAGGTGGGCTCAGCTTTTGGGCTCGGGGAGACCACTCCTGCTCCCACCGGGGGCGTCTTCCACAGACTCCTGAAAAGGACTTGGGGGAGGGGCTTGTAACCCACCCTAGGCCCCCCACCCATCGCAGAGCCCCAGGGACTGCAGGAACCTTGGAACACAGGCCTGCAGAACGCCCACCCCCTCACTGAGCTTTGTGGCCCGGGGCACCTGAGCGTCTGAATGAGCCCCTACTTGGGAAACTATTGTTATGTTGGGCAGGAGCCCCCGGCTACTTCCTTATCTCCCCAGGGCGGGAGCCCCTCCACGGCCCTTTCGGATCCACCTGTGGAGGGTGGGGTCACAATTACTATTTGGAAAATGCTCCCAGGGCGGTTCTGACCAAGTCTTCCCAGAACAGCAGGGGCCTGGTCCTTGACCTAAGTCCAAAGTTTCAGAGCCCCTGCCAGGGCCGCCCGGGCCCACCCAGAGCAACCACTTCCCCGGGACTAAAGAAGCCCCTTCCCGGAGGTGCCTTAGCTCTCCGGCCGCTCCTTAGGCCTGCCTGGGGCAGCACGGGGAGGGGACGCGCCCACAGGGTCGGGCTGGGAGGTCACTGCCACTCCCACCCCCTCCCAGCGTCCCGCTCAGTAGGGCTCCCGTGAAGGCAGAGGCTGGTCTGTGCTGCTGTGCTGCGTCCTGGAGCCCAGGGTGTGGGAGACCTGGGGGTCCAAGGACCCCAACCTACCGGCCAGCAGCCCCGCACATCCCTGGGTCCTCCCTGGGGTCTGGCTCCGCAGGCCCCACCAGCACATTTGCAGAACGAGGTCGGGAATAAACAATCTCTTTATTGAACTACCTAGACTGGGAGTAGGGGTGGGCGGCGGGACCGGTCGCAGGAGACGCGCCCCTACCGGACGGGCAGGCGGGCCTCACTCCCGCAGGTCGGCCAGGACGCCTCGCTCCGAGGCCGCGGCGCTGCCCAAGATGAAGCCCACGGCCAGGGACACCGTCTGGTCGAAGGAGCCGCGCAGCTGCTCCACGTGCTGGTTCAGGGTCAGCAGCTGGTCGCGCAGGGGGCCCAGGATGGCCACGATGTCGCCCAGGTGCCCCAGGGTCTGCAGCAGGGCGGTGTTCAGCGACGGGGCCGCGGCCTGCGGGGGCGCGTGGTGCTCGGGGCGCCGGGGCGGAGACTCGGGGTCCTCCCGGTCCAGGGACGGCGGCGGCGGGGAGCCCGGGGCGCGGAACGGCGCGCTGTCCTCGTGGCGGCCGGGCGCGGAGGCGGCGGAGAGCAGCGGCGGGGAGCCCGGGGCGCGGGGCGCGTCTGCAGACTTGGGCGGGGTCGGGCTGAACCTGAGCCTCCAGGCGGACTCTGCGTCGGGGTCGCGGGCGGAGGGCGGCGGCAGGACGTCTGCGGGGCGGCGGGGGCGGCGGGCCGGGCTCAGAAGGGCCCTGCCCCCGGGCCCCGGCCCCCACCTCTACCCCCCATCCTGTCCCCTCCCGGCCCCTGCGCCCCAGGACCGCCCCCGCTTCAGACCCGCGGCCCTGATCCCCACCCTTACCCCCGACCCGTCCCCTCCCGGAGCCCTGACCCCCAACCTCTACCCCCCATCCCGTCGCGTTCAGGCCCCTGCGCCCCAGGACCAACCCCGCTTCCCGGGCCCTGACCCCCACCCCTACGCCCCCCGTCCCCTCCCGCCCCCGCTCCCCCCGGCCCTGACCACCCCCTCCCGTTCCCCACCCGTCCCCTCCCGGCCCCTGCGCCCCCGCTCCCCGGGCCCTGACCCCCACTCCTACCGCCCCCCCACCCGTCCCCTCCCGCCCCAGCTCCCCGGGCCCTGACCCCCACTCCGCCTCCACCCCGTCCCCTCCCGGCCCCTGCGCCCCCGCTCCCCGGGCCCTGACCCCCACCCCTACCGCCCCCCCGTCCCCCCCCGGGCCCCGCCCCCCTTACCTGGCTCGGGGGCCGGCCGACGTCCGCGCGGGGGGCGCCCGGGCCCCGGGGAGCGGCGGCGGCCGCGGGGGTGCCCGTTCTCGCCCAGCAGCCCCATGAGCTCGCGGATCTGCGCGTCGAAGGGCCCGGGCGGCTGGCCGTGCGCGTCGCGGAGCTTGTCCTTGAGGAACTTGTAGCGGCGGCGGCACTGCGCGGGGGTGCGGCGCACCTGCTGGCGGGCCAGCGCGGCCGACACGCGGCGGTAGGTGGGCAGCGCCTGGCGGCGGTCGAGCAGCAGCGCGCGCCACACGGCCGGCTGCAGGAGCGTGCCCAGCAGCAGCTCCGTCTCGCGGGCGCTCCAGGGCGTGCGCTGCGCCGAGCCCGGGGACACGGGCGAGCCGCGGAGGCCGGGGGACGCGGGGGGCGCGGGGGGCGCGGGGGGCGCGGGGGACGCGGGCGCCGCCAGCGCGCCGGGCGAGGCGGGCCGTCGGGGCGGGGTCCGCGGCTCGGGGTCCGGGCTGTCCGGCGAGGCCGGCGCGGGGAGGGCGGGCGGGGGCGGCCGGCGCGGCCGGAGCAGCATCCCGGGGCCGGGGCCGGGGTCGGGGGCCCGAGCGAGGCCGCGCACACGCGCTCGGACGGTGCGAGCGAGCGGGAGACGGAGCTGGAGCCGCAGCGGGAGCCGCAGGTCTACGCCGCCCGCCCCCGCGCGCCCCCGCGCGCCCCGCCCCGCCCCGCCCCGCCCCCGCCGACTCGCACCCGGGCCGCGCGGGCCCCGACCTGGAACCACCTGCTTCTCAGGCTCTCGCGCGCAGGAGCGAACGCGCACGGCCGCCAGCCCCGGGGCGCAGCGGCGACTCGCTTTTACGCATGTGCGGGCCCCGCCACCGCCCCGCACCCCGAGCCCTGGAACGTTCCACGCCACGAGGCGCCCCCGCCCCGCCCCGTCCCGCCCCGCCCCGCCCCGCCCCGCGGCCTTAGCTGCGACCTCCCCCACCTGCGGGGGTGCGCGTGCGCGGGGTGGGGCCGCTTGCGCCCCTGCGGCCGCGAGGGCAGGGCCTGCCCAGGGCCCGCGGGCGGGGCTCACGCTCCGCAGAAAACCGTTTTATTAAAGAGTCTGCAGCGCGCGTCAGGACTAAGAATGTTGAGCATCCCTGGGGGCGATTCGGAATGAGCCAACGGTGCTGCAACCAAGCACCAGTGACTCGTTGTAGTCGTTATTCTAGAGGTTTAGCCAGAGCAATAAGACAAGAAAAAGGAATGAGGCTCATGAAGGCCGGAAGGAAACAAGTAAAGCCACGATCGTTTGCAGCTGACGCGATTACAAATAGGGAACGTACAAAATAACCTGCGAGGACGTTATTGGAATTGAACGGATTTAGCAAGGTCGTCGAATACGACGAGAAACAACAGAAATCCATCGTGTTTCTGTGCACCAGCTCTGCTGGTTTTTGCAGTTTTTTATTTGGGATAGTTTTAGGTTTACAGCCAGATGGCAGGGAAGACGCTGGCGTCCCCACGCTTCCCCTCGGGTGAGTGGCCGGCACCTCCGTCCCAGCTGAGAAAGTCTCGGTGGCCCAACGCCGTGGGCTGAGCCGCAGTCTGGGTCTTACCAGGTTTCCCGCAGATGCGCCTCTGCCGTCCCCAGACCCGGTCCCGCGTCCTGCCCTGCCTCCCCTACCCCTCGGGACCCTGGCAGCTTCTCGCTCTTGTTTTCCACGTTCCTGACGCGTGGAGGAGCCTCTCGGGCGTTCTGTGGGTGCCCCTGTACTTGGGTCTGCCGGGCGCCTTCTCGTGATCAGCCTGGGGTTACGGGTTTTTGGAGGAAGACCGAGGAGTGAACGTGGCGCCTGCCAGGTTTCCGCATCCCCTCCCTGCCCTGCGGGGGTCCAGGCATCCGTGCACCCCACCCTTGTGGGTAAACCAGGCCGCGCCCGGGGCACCGGGGCACCGACACGTGCTGCTTGGGGTTATCCCGGAATTGTTCCTGTTCGGTGACTCAGGGGTGCTCTCTGGTTGCAGGGTGCAGGTCCACACATGGTGTGTAGAGGTCGAGGATACCAGCCTTCCCCTTTCCCTCTCCTCCTGTGTCCTTCTGACGTGCTCTACCCCCCGCCCCCCACACTTCCTGGTTATGCAGTGTGACCAGAAACTTCTGCTCATCTTGTACTTGACCAATTCCAGCCCTAGAATCAGCCATTCGGCCATTTCTCCAAAAATCTGTGCTTCCTTTTTTTTTCCAGAGGATGGTATCTGGGTACAGGGTGTACTGATGCTCCTGGGGTGTCACTGCTTCCAGGCCACCAGTTCTCGGGGGGAGTAGTTTGTCCCCCAGGGTATGTTTGGTGGCATCTGGAGATGCTGGCTGTCACACGTGGGGGTGCTGCTGGCATCTGGGGGGTGCAGACCAGAGGTGCTGGGAACCCCTGCCCCACGGTGCCCGGCATGGCCCACGGCAGAGATGGTCTACCCAGAACACCATGGGGGCCATGACAGCCCTGTGCTGGCGTGGGGGAGGGGGTGAGGACACCGACCCACAGGTCCACACACACCTTGCGTCTCCACTGGCTTCTCGGCCACGTCTTTCTCCGACAGCAGGAGGCCTGGCTCCCTTATCTGTGATTTCCTTCTCCATCCGTGAGCCCTCGTGTGTAAGGGAAGCAGCTGTAGGATGGCGCATGGGGATGCTGGTGAGACTGGACTGCAGGCCTTATGTGGTCTTTGGCCCCACGCTTTCCCTTCTAAGCACCGCTTCCCACGGTGCCTTAGATCAGCCCCCAAAGGGGTGGGAGGTGGGTGAGGAGACGGGCAGGCCCACGCGGGGCGACCCATGGGAAGCCCCGGCGCTCGTAGAACAAGCCCCAAACGGCAAGGGCGGCCAGAGGACAGCCCCAGAGTGCCCCTGCCTGCAGGGCGGTCCAGGAAGGCCGGCCTGGACCCATCCACCGGGACCCGGGAGCCCATGCACCCCACAGCACACAGGACACCGAGCTGTTCGGCGCAGCGTAACCCAGTGCTCCGAGCAGTGGCTGGAGCTGGCGATTCTGGGGCCGGAGCCGGGCCTTCCTTCCTGACGGGGCGCCGTGCCCCGGGGCCTGGCTGCGTGGGGCTCCGCGGGCCTTCAGCGGGCCTGTGCCGGTGTCCCCACGGCTCCTGGGCTGGCCGGCCGGCGCCGCTCACTGCAGGTCCGCTTGGCCCACTCGGGGCCACCTGACGCTTGCTCCAGCCTGGTGGTCCTGGGTGGTCTGGCTGGTGTGGGAGGGGACTGCCCTGGTGGGGGTACCTGGAACCCTGGCTGAGGGGGCGCTCAGGGGTCACCTAGAGGACAACCCGGTGATTTGCTTGGCCCCGGTGCAGAGGAGCTCCTCATGGTCCTCATGGCCTTGCTCGAGTCTCCGGGAGCAAGAGATACCGGGCTGCAGCGATTTTAAAGTGGGTGAGGACCGGACCCACCCCTCCACCCACGGCTGGGACGCGCGATCCACCTAGCGGTGGCAGCTGCTGCACACGGTGCCCTTGTTCTTCGGGGCCCCCTGCCACGTGGAGGGCTTCCCGGGGGCTCCTGCCAAAGGTGCCACATCATGTCCCCGAATCCTCTGCGCCCACGGCCTCCCCCAACCCTAAGCTCTTCCCCCAGGACCCTTCCCAGCAGCCGGAAGCCGGCCCTGCCCCGGACAGAGGATGGAGGAGGAGGACGGAAGAGCTGTCGTCCCGCCCTAGGCTCCGGTGGGCTGAGCTCACTGCCGCCCACAGACCGTGGTGGAGTCGCCTTGGGGCCTCGGGACGGGGGCCTCGGGGGCTCCGCGATTTCAGGCAGTTTGCCCCGGAGTGATGGGGTTCACTTCTGGGGGCCCTGAATTGAATGGATCGGCAGACCTGGCCCGTCTCTGTGCCTCCCAAGGACACGACTGTGGCCGGTACTCCGCGTCCCCTGGTGCCGTCAGGAGCACCCCTGAGGAGCCCACCCTGACCCCCCAGGGCAAGTGTCACTTGGGAGACAGACAAAATAAGGCGTCTGAAGCCGTGTCCGTAGAAATGGTTTTATTTAGAAATCTGTGCCAGTGACATTCGGGCGACATGCAGACAGTCGTGCTTAAGCCGAAAGCCCGGTCACTTCCCGCGAAGAAATCGTTACGACTGGAATGTGTATCGGCGCCAGACGCTAACTAGGCTCGGGGACTCCGCCGCTGCAACCTCGGAATCTGAACGTCAGCGTTGATTAGTGGATCGGGGTCCTCGTGTGAAGGCCAGAAGCCCCGCCTCCGCGTGGCGGGGTACCGAGTCCTCCGCGTCCCGGAAGTAAGTCTCCGATGAATTTATGTGGGAAACACATCTTGACGTTACAAACTCAGCATTTTATTGCAAGTAGCCGCTTTCCCAGAATCCCACTGGCTGGTTGTCGTAAGAATCCGTGATTCTGAGGTGAGAACAGCCCTGGGTCTCCCGGCGATTTGCCACCGAAGGACGTTGGCACCTGCGATGGTGTCGGGGCTCGGACCACACTTCCGTGCCCGCACGCCTGGCCCAGGGGGCCTTCTCGCTGCCGAGCGGCCCCCAGCACCGGCCAGAAACGGAGCCCCGGGAAGAGCCTGGCACCATCCGGGCAGCACCCGTCCTCTGTCCTCAGCTGTGACAAAGCTCTAGTGAAGGCAAGCGGCAGGAGCCTGGGCACAGGCGTGTGCAGCGCATGCAGGGCTGCAGAAGGCAGGTGGGCACGGGCCCCAGGCCGCCGGAGGGGCTGCCCTGGAGCTGCTGTCCGTGTGCTTTGCGAGGAAGCAGAGCCTGACAGGCCTCCCCGGGAGCTGTCGTAGGTGGTGGGGTTGGCAAGGGTGGAGGGCGCGAGGGGCCGCGGGCACTTGGCCGCCAGCGTGGAGCTGTGAGGTGCTCACCAGCAGCAGGAGGCTGGGCTGGGACCGAGACCCCATCGGGCCTGTTGGGGCAGCGGCTGCAAAACTCGGGCACCCCTGCTTAGGCTGGAACAGGGGTGAGCTGAGCTGCTCCCCTAGGAGGAGGTCTGCAAGGAGGGTCGGGGGAAGCGGGGCATGTGGGGGTGAAGTGTGGGGTGTGAGGGGAGGTCTGGAAGAGTGTGGGAGGAGATCTGGGGGGCCTGAGTGGAAGGGAGGGGGAGGCCTGGGGGGAGGCCAGATGGATGGGAGGGGGCGATTGGGGTCTGGGGGGAGGTCTGGAGGGTGGGGAGTAAGGGGTGAGGTGGGGGGGTAGGAGGGGAGAGTGTGTGGAGAGGTCTGGAGGGCGGGGGTGAGGGAGGGGGCCAGGGGAGACTTGGGTGGAAGCAGGGGGTGGGTCTGGGTGGAAGGGAGCGGGAGGCCTGGGCAGGGGAGTCTGGACCCGGTTAGGGGCTTGGGCCACTGGGAAGCCTCGGGCCAGTGGACGGCTCGGAAAGCCCTGGAACCTGGGTTGGCATGGGGGTCGGAGGTCGTTTTGGTCCTTGGTTGCTGGGCAGACGGAAGCCAGACTCCTGGAAACAGTGCTCTGAGTCGGGGGGGTGGGTGGGGTCTGGGGGATCCCCGGAGCTGGGTGGGAGCGGTTCATCTCTAGAAGTGTGGGTGCGAATACGGCTCCTGGGGAGTTCACTTACTCTATTATTGTTTTAATTTGTAAATATAGTTTTACCCGAGCAGGAAGAGCCCGCCTCCGCGGGAGCCCGTCCCCTCCGGGCCCTGGGCCTCCACCCCCCGGGGCCCAGCCTGAGCCCCGGGCGAAGGCCGCTCGCCTGGCCGGGCCGCGGGGCTCCTCTCCCAGCCCCCGCCCCCCGCGCTGCAGTTCTCGCCCCGGGGGGCCCCCCTCCCCCCGCTACTGAAACGTGGCCTTCATTCTGCGCAGCTTGTCCTGGATCTTCCGCGAGTGCTTCTCGCTGCTCACGTGGTGGAGGGAGGCCCTGCTGTCGGCCGCTAACACGGAGACGTCGGCCCCGCTGAAGCGGGCGATCCTTTGCTTGAGGTAGGACTGCAGCTTGGGGTCGGGGGCGAACGTGTAGGGGTTCTCCTGGAACGCGTGCACCTGGCTCACCACCTTGGCGATGTTCCTGCGTCGGGGACAAGACGTGCGCGTCGGTGTGTGCGAGCCGGGCCTGTGAACTCCCCGCGTGTCCTGGGAGGCACGCGAACCGGACGGCGTCCAGCGGCAGCTCAGGGGCCGGAGCCCACGCCAGCCTCGGCCCGCCTGCCCGCCTGCCCTGCCGTCCGTCCCTCGGTCCGTCGGTCCATCCAGCCACTTCTAGCGCATGAACACTGCAAGTCTGTGTTGCGCCTGGTCGGTGCTCAGGGGTCCAGGAAGGACACCCCCAGGGCCAGCCCCCGAGGGTCCCCAGAGGAGGTCCCCGGGGCAGACGCACGCCGGGTCGCCCCAGGGCTGTGCTCAGGGACGTGATGCGGCTCAGGAGCCGCCACCGTGGGAGCATCTACGCCCTGGGAACTGGCCACCGCCGGGTCCCAGGGCTCCCTTCCCCGGAGCGCTGTGACCCGCACGCCCCGGGTGTCGTCCAGGACACGGGGAGCAGGAAGCAGAAGTCGGGACTAATGCCCGGGGAGGCTGCGGGCCTTACAGAGGTTCCCACCCCGGTGGCGGACGAGGGACGGCGGGGCCAGCACGAAGGGTGCACTTTTGGTTGTTAAAACACAAACGTGCGGGGCGCCCGGGGGGCTCAGTCTGACTCCAGTCGCGGTCCCCGGGTCCTGAGATCGAGCCCCGCGTGGGGCTCCGTGCGGGGCGTGGAGCCTGCTTGGGGGTGTCCCTGTGCCTCTGCCCCACCCCACCGCCCATGTCTCTCTGTCTCTAAAAACTAAAGAACATAAGTCGAAGACAAACATGCGTGCACATCGGACGTAAAGCAGGGCAAGGGGCGTCGTCAGAGCCCGCCCCGCCGCCTCTGGACGGTGGCCTTCCCTCCAGCCGCTGCGTTCTGTGTCGCCGGCGCCGACCGCGCGCTGTGCTGCGTGTCAGACAACCGTCAAGCTGGTGACCGGGGAGGGGGCGCCGCGGGGCTCCGGGCCCCCTGGGCCGTGGCTGCCGAGGCCTGCCCTGCCCCGACCCGCTCGCCCGCGTGGGTGCTGCGGGGGCGGCAAGGGGGGCAAGGGCACCCTGACGGGGAGGGCGTCTGGAGGCGGGGCTCCTCGCCCGGGGCGCCACGGGGGTCACCGCCAGCAGCCCCTCCCAGGCGGGTGGCCCCGGGTGCCGGGCAGGGGCCCCGCGGCAGCACGGGGGGGGGGGGGGGCCTGAGGACTGGCCGCAGTGCAGCAGCTCCAGGGCGCGGCCCCCTCACCTGAGCTTGCTCCACCTGTGGGCGCCGTTGGTCATGGTGAAGCCCCCGGTCTCCAGCTGCTGGATGTGCATGGCCAGGAGGCGGGCCGAGGGCAGCGTGGGCTGGGCGCGGAAGCGGCGGCCTTCCATCAGACACAGGCTGTCGCTCTTCAGGAAGACCTGCGGGCGGGCACGGGTGAGGGGGTGAGGGGGTGAGCGCTGCGGCCGGAGGGACGGGCCCGCGGCGGGGAGCCGCATGCAGCCCCCGGGCGCGGCAGCTCTGCCCTGACCCGCTGTCGCCGGGCCGCGGAGGGGCGCGGGCGGCCCGGGAGCAACAGGGAGGCCGAGCGCCAGGGCACGCGCGCCAGCCGTCCGGGCCGGGGGTCGCTGCCGCCGTCGGGGTGCGCGGCCTTCCAGTGGGCGCTGTGCGGGTCCCGCCTCTGGGCGCCCCCTCCCGCCCGGTGAGGCCCGGGGGACGCGGCCGGGTAGTGGGGGCTGCCTGGGCTGCTCGCGGCTGCGGGGCGGGGCCGCGGGGCGCCAGTACCTCCACGGCTTTCAGCTCCTCCATGACCTCCGCTATCTTCGCGGGTAGAACCCTCCAGGCCTGGAAGAAACGCACGGTGAGGCGCGGCCCGGCCGGTGCCCGTGCGCCCCCCGCGGCCGGGCCGCCACTCACGGGGGACTGCCTCACGGCGAGGTGCTCCAGGCCCCCCAGGATCTGCATGGCCGTCGCGAAGTTCCTTTGCTCGTAGCAGGACTTGGCGATCAGCAGGAACTTGGAGAGCAGAGTCACCTGCAGCTGGGGGGCGGGGACGCGGTCAGGGCCACCCGCGCCAGGTGTGGGGAGCGCGGGCCGCGGGGGGGGCTGCTGGGAAGGGGCGGCCCGTGGGGCTCGGGCCGCAGCCGCGTCGAGGGGTCGCTGCCCGCGGAGCGGCGGTGTCCACCCGGGAAGGGGCCGCGTCGCACGGGGCCGCCCCAACGCGCGGCCCTCAGTCCTCCGCCTGCCGGTGCCGCCTCACGGGGACGGGCTCAGGGGCGCGGGGCGAGCAGGACGGGGCACAGCCGGGCGCCACGGTCCCCGCCCTGGGAGCCGGCTCAGGCACGGGGCGCCGGGAGCCCCTCGGGGGTGCCCTCTGACTGAACCCAGCGTGAGTGTGAGTGTGAGTGTGTGAGCAGGTGTGAGCGCGGCAGAGAGGGCGTGCGTGTCGGGGAATCTGTGAGAGGAACTATGTGGGTAACAGACGATTCGGGAGAGGCTCGGGGGTCAGGCACTATGTGTGCGAAGGCAGCTGTGTGTGAGGGGGCGTGTCGGGCTGTGTGAGGGGGCACGAGGGATTGTGTGAGGGGGTGAGGGAGCATGAGGGAGTGTGAGGGGGCATGTGTGTGAGGGATCGTAAGGGAGTGTGTGAGGGTGTGTGTGTGAGGGAGTGTGAGTGTGTGTGAAGAGTGTGAGGAGGCGTGTGAGGGGGCATGTGTGAGCGGGAGTGGGGGAGTGTGTGAGGAGGCATGAGGGAGTGTGTGTGAGGCGGTGTGAGGGAGCGTGAGGGACTGTGAGTGAGGAGGTAGGTGTGTGTGAAGGGGAGTGTGTGTTAGGGGGCATGTGTGAGGGGGTGCGAGGGGCCGTGTGAGGACACAGGAGGGAGTGTGTGTGGGGGGAGTGTGTCGGACTATGTAAAGGGGTGAGGGATAGTGAGTGGGTGTGATGGTGTGTGTGTGAGGGAGTGTGAGAGTGTGAAGGGGGTGTGAGGGTGTGTGAGGAGGCATTAGGGAGTGTGTGAGGGAGTGTAAGGGGGTGTGTAACAGTGTGAGGGATTGTGTGTGAGGGGCAGTGAGGGAACGTGAGGGATAGTGTGTAAGGGCATGAGGGAGTGTGAGGGTGTGTGTGTGAGGGAGTGTGTGGAGCGTGTGGGGCGTGAGGGAGTGTGAGGAGGTAGGTGTGAGGGGTGTGCGTGAAGGCGTGTATTTGTGCGTACTGGCGTGTGCACACGCGTGGGGCTCTGCGTGCCCACAGATACGTGTGCAGGTTCCACGGAGGAGGGGCTCGCCCCGGCGTGCAGAGCCAGTGCGCACTTGCAGGCGGCGCCGCGGGGAGCCGACCCTGTGGCCGACGTCACCGTCCGCGGAAGCTGTGACGCTACTTGTAGCCGTTGCCTGGGGTTGAGCGTGGCTTCCCCGCGCGTGGGGCACGCCCGCGGGTCCCCGGGAGGCAGCCGGCGGCCGCGCTCGGCCGCGAAGGCCCCTGTGGGACGGAGCTGAGGCGCCCACCTTGGAGGTGTGGCTGGTCACGATCTCGGCGGCCACCCAGGTGCTGACGTCGTCCGCGCTCCGCAAGAGCTGTAGGAGGTACTTGTCCTGCACGTAATTGGGCAGAAACAGGCTGCAGGTTTTGGCTGACAGGGACTCGCAGGAGCTGGCCCTGGGGAGACACGGGTGCCCGTCACGGCGGGGCCGCGGGGCGCTGCCAGGTCCGCGGGGGCCGCAGGGGGCTCTGCGCACGCGGGGGCGCCGGGCCCGGGCCGTAGACGGGCCCCTCGGGGAGGCCCCAAGCCCTGGCTCCGGCCGCGGCCCGGACGACACTCACTTGGGGATGGCCACACTCTTGTCCATGACGCCCAGGGCCCGGGAGTTCAGGAAGTGGACGGGATGGCACTTTTGGAACAGCTCCTGCCGGAGACAAGGGCGCGGACGTCGGGCGTCTCCGGGCCTCGAGGCCGGGCCGCGTGTCGGGGACCCGCCGCGCAGCCGTCGTGGCCGCAGGTGGGATCGCTCGGTCACCGCCTCGGCTGCCACCTGGGGCCCAGGCGTGGGGCGCGTGGGGCGGGCTCGGGGAGGCGGGGGCCGCGGGCGGGGGTGGGGGAGGGGGACGGGCGGGGGGAGGCCCGCGGGGGGTACGGGGGGGCCGGGGGCGCCCTCACCTGCTGCAGGAGCGTCAGCTGGCTGCAGAGCTGCTGGGTGCTGTACTCGGTCAGGAGGCAGGGCCCCTTCTCGCCGGCCCTGGCGTACGGCCCGTACAGGTCCTCGAGGAAGCAGGGCTTGGGCAGCGCCGCCGCGATGCTGTACTGACGCTCCTTGTGCGGCAGCGCCAGCCCGTTGCCCCGGCTCAGCCTCCAGGGGAAGCTCTGCGGGGCAGGCGCGACGTGCTGAAGGGGCGCGGGCACAGCCGGCCCGCGCGTGGGTGGCCCGCTGCGGGGTCGGGGAGGAGCGGCCGGCTACAGCCCCCGCGCAAACGCCTCCCGCCCGTGGCCGTGTTGGCCCAAGGACACCTGTCCCGGTCCCCCGGGCGGGTCCCTCGCGGACAGAGCCACTGAAGTGCCCGTATACTGTGGACAGGCCCCCCAGGCCCCCGGCCCGGGCCACGTCCCGAGTGGTGCCTTCCACCCAGGCCCCTGGCCCGAGGGTGGGGAACGCTGGTCCTCCGGGCCGGGGCTCCCCGGCCGTCCTGTCCTCTGCGGGGCGAGGCCTCACAGGCTGGCGCCCCGGCCGGCAGCGTGGGGAGCACGTGTGGGCGTGTCTGCCCACGGGTCCACGTGCGCGCAGCCCCCGGAGTTCGCCGGGCTGGGCTGGGGAGCCACGGCGCCCGCCCCGGGAGGCCCACCCTGGAGAGGCCCCCACCTTCCGGGAGACGCCGTCTTCCGAGAGCCTCTTACAGAGCGCGTTGAGAGGCCTGGCGTCCTCCTCGGCTTCCTTGGGGTGCTCCAGGTCCGCGCCCCGTGAGGGGCCCTCGGCCCGCCGCTCCGCGCCCACCTCCAGGAGGCCCAGCAGGTGCTCCGCGGAGCCGTCCAGGGGCAGGATCTGGGCAGGAGCGCAAGGCGGTCACTTGCCACCCTGACGGTGGTGGCCGTCAGGGCCCCGGCGCCGCCCACGGGGTCCAGGGGCTGTGCCCGCGTCACCTTGGAGGAGATGAAGTCCTCGAGGCTGCCCAGGAGCCCGCTGTTGCGGGTGAAGTCCACGGCGTAGCAGTCCTCCAGCCAGGCCTGCAGCAGGCAGAAGCTTCGCTTGTAGATCTTGGTGAAGGTTGAGCTGGGGTCCTGGTGGGCCCTGCGGGCAGAGGGGACGACAGCTGAGCCGCGCGGGTCCCCCCAGCCCTGCGAGGCCGTGCGCTGCGGGGGCGGAGGGCTGAGTGGGGTCTGGACGAGGCCGTCTTCGGGGGGTGGGACGCAGAGGCGGCAGCCGGCCAGCTGGGCTCCGGGCTCCTGGGGCGTGGAGGTGTCTCCTGTGAGTCCCTGCCCCCAGGGCGGGAGGTGACGGCCGTTGGGCCGCGGCTCCGGAGCTCCCAGCCTGGGCCCCGCGCGCAGGCCTGCCGAGGGGCGCATGGGGGTCTGGCGGGGGCGACGGGCCGGCTTGGACAGCAGGCCACAGCCCGTCCGTCGCGCCTCCCCTCCCCTGACCCTGGCCCTCACCCCGTGTGCGGCCGCGGAAGGCCGAGGGCTTGGCACGCGCTCGCCTCCCACGGGCCCCACACCCGCCGCGGCCACCGCCTCCCGGAGCGTCCGCGGCCTTGCCGCCCGGGTCCCTTCCCGTGTACCCTCTGTCCTCCGTCTTTGCCCATCCTTCCCCGACCAGGCCGCGGCCTCGTCCTTGTCGGGGTCCCTGGGACCCCGGCCCTGCGGAGTCCCTACCGAGGCGCCCGGGGTCGCCGGGGGTCGCGGCCGTACCTGGACAGGGTGCTGTTGATGCGGTCCAGCAGGAAGTGCAGGAAGTCGTGGGGGGTGCAGAAGTACCGGAAGGTGTAGAGGAACTGCTGCACGTAGCCCTCCAGGAAGGCGTCGCTGCGGCGACAGGACGCGCTCAGGGCACGGCAGGGGGCCCGGGCCGCTCCCCACCCCGACCCCCAGCTGCCGTCCAGGGCCCGCGGGCCTCTCCTCCCGCCGGAGCCCGCCGGTGCGTCGGGTACGTGGGGGAGGCCCGGCTCCCCGCGGCCTTCGTTAGCGGTGCTGGGGTAGGCGTGTGGAAGGGAGCCGTGTGAACGTGCGTGAGCGTGCAGGCGGCTGGGCTGCGTGTGTGGGCGCGCGTGCATGCTCGCCCTCGCCAGGAGGACGGCGGGAGAGGTAAAGGGGCGTGTGGGGTGCTGGGAACGCGAGGGGCTCCCAACCATTTCCGGGCGGAGGACCCTCTTTACCACCATTTTTGAGGCGCCCTCCCCACGGGCTTCTGGAACCCGTTCGGAACCCCCGCGCGGCCCGGGACCCCGCCCCTAGCCCGAACTCGCTGCATCGGGGGCGAGGCTGGCAATTTGTGCCCCCACATTCTCGGTTCCTCGGGCAAACCAGGCGGTGAGGGGACGAGCGTCCCCAGCCTCGGGGCGCCCCAGGGAGCCCCAGGTCGGGCGACACCGCGCCGCTCAGTGACTGGGTCCCAGAAACAGGAAAGGCGTGAGGGTCGTGCGAGGCCGCCTCCCCGGCCACCACGCCGGGCCTCCGAGAGCGGACACGGCGCCTGGAGCCAGGTGGGCGCCCGGGCCGGCCTCCGTGGGCTGCGGCTGCCGTGGGCGCCGGGACCACCTGCGGGGGAGCCACGTCCTCCAGCAGCCAAGGCCCCCGCGCTGGGCTGCCGTGCGCACTCGTACACGCCCCCACGCACAGCCCACTCACGCACCCGTGCAACGCGCACCTGTGCACACACCCCCCCTCACAACGCACCTGTGCATACACACCCGTGCACACACATGCCCCCGTGCACACATGCAACCGTGTACACCCCCAAACACACACTAGTGCACACACAGCCCATGCACACACCACCCACACATGCACTCATGCACCCATGCACTACCCCACTCACATATGCACCCATGCATACACACTGCACTCACACACCCACCCGTGACATACCCATGCACACCCCCCACTTAACGCACCTATGTGCACACACGCACCTGTGCACACACTCATGCATACATACCCCACCCACACACGCACCCGTGCACACAGGCATCTGTGTACACAAACCCCACTCATATACACACCTGTGCACACACACCACTCACACCACACACACATGCAGACACACGCACACCATGTGAGACCCCTCAACACACGCACCCCCGTGCACACCCCACTCACACACCCCCCCACCCATGCACATATATACCCCCCATTCCCCCACAGGCAGATACAGGCACACCATGAAAAACCTCTCAACACACACATTCCCCCATGCACACACCACACACACACCTCACTCACACACCACACACACATGTATAACCCCCTCATGCACATATATGCACATTCCACTCACACACCACATACACTCCTCACCCACAAACATGCACACACACACACCCATGCACATATGCATACATCCCACTCACACCCCCACATGCACATATGCGCACACCCTACTCACACACATACACACATGAACACAACCCACACAGGTACACATACACCCCTCATACACCACACACATACTCATGCAATATGCACACCCCACTCACACATGCACACTCCCCCATGCACATATATACACTCCCCATTCACACACCATACACACACTCATGTACTTATGCACACACCCCACTCACATGCACACACCCCACTTACACATGTACACTCTCTAATGCACATATACACACCCACTGCTCACACACCAAACACACTCATGCACATATGCACACATCCCACCCACACACACACCCCCCCTCACACACCACACATACACACACTCCACTCACACAGGCACACACGCATCTCCTGTCATCGCACAGCCAGCCCTCGGCGTGTGGTATACTCATCACAAAGAAGATGGAGGCTAAGGTCTGAGTCCAAGGGTCGGCCTAGGGCCCAGGGCCAGTGGAAGGCTCCTAGTGCAGCCAGGTGGAGCCCAGCTTGGGAGAACAGGGTACACGGGAAGAGGCTTCTGTCCTGGGAGGCCCCTGCTCTCGGGGACTTCCCTTGTTCTCTGATAGTGTCCCCGTGTACCCTGCTGACACCTGACCATCAGTTCTAGCGTCACCACAGCCTCCAGCTCAAAGGTCTTGGGAGCTCCCAAGAGTGTTATGGGTCTCCCAAAGCCAAGACTGGGTAAGGCCTCCCACCCCTGTCTGGGAAGGTAATCTGTACCCAACCCTGAGCTGCTGGGCCCGTGCCTGGTGTGGGCCAGGCCACTGGGTCAAGGGGACTTGCCAAGTGGTCCTGCACCTGCATACCAGGTGGACCTGAGAGGCCCATCCACACAGGACATGTGGCCGTGCCGATGGACTGGTGGGCACAAGGGTAGAGGGGTGTGAGGGTGTCCTGGGGTTCTGTGACCCTGAGTGTGAGGGGATTGGCCTCCCTGCTGCGCACGGTGAGCATGCACATTTATCAGTTACGGTGTCTGATGAATGGGTATAGTGCTCCTGCCCAGAAACAGTGGCTGCAGAAAGAATTCAGCGAGCATGCTGAGACCAGCCTCCCTGGCAGTCCGGGGGGCTAGACAATTACGGGGTGTTCTGATGTGGCAAAGTGGCTAGGATCCAGGCATGTCCCGGAGGCTCCTGTGTCTGCTTAATTCTAGGGGCCCCCTGGGCTGTTACTTCTGCACGGCCATGCTCCTGGCTCCTCCCTGAAGCACCTGCCCTGGCACACCTGAGGCTGCAGGTGCACGTCCACCCAAGAGCTTGGCAAGGGAGGCAAATTGCAGCTGAGCTGACACAGGAGGCTTAAAGTTCTGATGAAAAAAAATTTAAATTGAAAAACGTATAAACCCACGTCAGATGAGGGAAGGCAGAGACTTTCCTCACCTTGTTTCCCTTCCTGGGGGCCTGTTTGTTTTTTTCGGTCTCCCTTTTGCTTTCAAAAGGCATGAAAGGGTTCAGGGAACCCCCAGGCCCGCCTCCCCACTTGGGGCTGGGCAGCCGCACCTGGAGTAGAGGTATGCCATGAGCCCCAGCGGCGTGCCGGCCTGCAGGACACGGGCCTTCCTCTGCTTGCCACCGCGGGGGTGCTTGCTGACGTTGTAGAAGATGAGGGACGAGGACTCGTCCAGAGGGCTGAAGTCCAGCGTGTCGCAGTGGGCCGCGGAGATGTTCACGATCACTGGCAGCGCACAGGGCTCCAGGCCCCACCGCTCGGCATACATGACCTGTGTGTGCGGGGAAGCGGGCGCCTCGGTCTGGCTGGCCTCTGCCACCAGGTGCTGAGGGAGGGGGTGGGCCGGGTGCGGCGGACTTGCCTGCAGATACTTCTTGACCAGTCCCAGGAACTGCACTTTGCACTTCATTTCTTCCAGCTGGCCTCTCAGTTTGGACAACATGGTCTTCACCTCGGAACCTGTGGGCGGGCAGAGTGGGCACAAAGTGCCCCCCACTCCCCCGCGGGTGCCCTGCCCAGCGCCCTGCTACCTTTACTGCGCTTCTCCTTCTGAAGGAGCTTCTGGTAGAACTTCAGAGTCTTCCGGTAATTCCTCTTCTCTATCAGGAGCTGCTGCTCCAGCTCCTGGCAGGACAGAGCCGGTGAGCGTTGCAGGTGCCCGCCACCCGCCCGCCTGTCTCCGAGTGCACCTGTCCCAGCGCAGCCTCCAGAAGTGGCCTCCCCCACCTCTGCGGCCACGTGGGGACCTCCCAGGGACACAGTCACCCAGCTGCAGAAACAGTATCTGTGCGCCACGGGGGACAGGAATCCGATGGAGGGACGAGGAAATGAGAGGGGAAACCGTGACAGTGGGTGTGGACGCTAACAGGAGGAGCCCTCGGCACCCCTCTCTGGGAACAGGTGGCGGAGCAAGGAACCCTGCAGGTGGACACACTGCTCTACCCTGGAGGGACCGGGAAGGTTTCCTCTTGCCCTGGCAACAGCCCAGCCAATGAGAGACGGCCAGGGCCCAGCCAATGAGAAGCCGTTACTCTTGCAGCCCCCAGTTTACTCCAATTGGGTTTTAGTTTACAGCGGGCGCCCCAACTTTCTCTATAAAAGAGCCTCCTCTCCATCCCCAGGGCTCCCCTGTGGTTTTGCCTTAATTTGCCATTCTGTGCGATTCCCAAATAAACCTGTTTTTCTGGTAACATAACTGGCAGTTTTATCCTAAGAGTCCACAGAACTGGGGTGTAGACAGAGCACGTCGGTAGATCCCACTGAGCCACTGAGGACAGTGAGCTCGGAAGACGGCTGGGGTGGTGAGCACCTGACCTGGACCCGGACCTGGTCCCCCGACCCGGACCCTGCCCGCCACCCCCAGCAGCAGTGCTGGGCCCCCAGCCCCCGCAGTGGCCCCCCCAGCCCCCCCATGCTGCCTCACCCACCGGGGGCTGCACTTCAGGGGGTCTCCAGCGCTGCTTCTGGCAGCGGGGTGGGGTGTGGTGGTGGTGGTGGGGTCTGCTGGCCAGCGCCTCCAGCCATCCTGCCCCCCAGGCCCCTGTAGGCCCCCGCACACCCCGGGCCCCTGCCGCAGACTCCTCCCACTCACCCTCGTTACCCCGGGCCCCTTGTCCGCCCTGCGTGGGGACAGCAGCCTGGACGTGGGGTCATTGCTGCCCCCCGGCCATCCAGTGAGTCACGTCCTCAGGGGGTTTCCTGGGGGTCACGGTTTGTGGGGTGCCCAGGAGCGGGGGTCCCAGCTCCTCCTGGAGAACAGGCACCTCCCAGGGGACCCCCCAAGCGGGCCTGGCCGCGTGGTGCCCCCTGCCCTGTCCTCCCCACAGGCACAGGTCAGGGTTCTTGTGTCACAGGAAAGCCCCGGGCAGGGCCGGCTCAGGCAGCCAGTGGTAGCAACGACCAGAACCCTCTCGGGACAGGTGCAGCCTGGCTCCATGTCCCCACCCCGGGGCCCGGGGCTGCGGAAGCAGGTCAGGGTGGCCTGGCACCTCTCCTCCCGGCCGGCCCCGGGGCCCTGACGTGGCCACACCGCCCGGAGCCTCCACCTAAAGCCGGATACACTGTGGCCTTCCTCCGGGCCCGGGGATCAGCCGGCACCCCGAATGAGCTCCCCCTCACCTGTCCAACTGCCGCGAGGGACTTCGCTTTGTTGGTAACACCTACTTCTGTGCGGCTTGTGAGATTGAAAATGCAGGTGGTGTTGTATTTAAATGTTTGAATATCTGGTGGTTTTACCCGAAAGGTGGTTCCTCGTGCGGCTGTTTGAACAGCGGGGAGCAGGTGCTACTGGGGTGCTGCGGGGCCGGGGCCGTGCCTGCTGTGGGGGGACGCGGCACAGACCGACCACCTCCTCCCTCTGCCACGTGAAATCAGGTCCCAGGCCTCTGGGTCCTTTTCCAACCGCGGGACGAGGAGGTCATGGTGTCCCGAGTGGGCTGGAGGCCCCAGCGGCTAGCTGCCAGGGTCGGCGCGGGACTGACCCCCGGGGTACGTGGGCAGAACCGGGTGCGCAGGACCTGCGCGCCTGCAGCGGGGAGCCACTGGCCGCATGTGGCGTCTCTCGTACAGAAAGGACACAAAAATGTCAGTTCCTGGGTCTGTGGGCTGCACCTCGAGAGCTCAGCCGCACGTGGCCGGTGGATGGCACGGATCCGGCCTGTGAGGTCACCGCCGACAGGCTGCCGGGTGGCACGAGGCCTGACACAGCGGTCCCCGCAGCGGCCCCGCAGCACTGTGCTCACAGGGACTCGCCCCCCGCCCCACCCCACCCCCAGGGTCTGGCTTGACCCCCCGGGGTCTCTGCCGTCCTGTCCACACACACTTCTCTGTGATCCGGCTTCCTGAAGACACGGGGACCCCGGCTGATGACCCCTAAGGCCCAAAGCGGGGGATGGCCTGGAGCCCTGGGTGGGGAGCCCTCCTTTTGCGCGGCTCAGGACCGCCATGCGGAGAGTGCCCTTGGGGGACAGCCTGCACACAGCCCCCTCCAGCCCCGTCGGCCCCTCGCACCTGTCCAGGTACGGGCCTGGACCGATGGCACGCACCCGCTTCCTGCCTGAGTGGGGCTCCAAGTCCCGGCATCTTGGAAACTTCCGTTTATGAAGTTAGGTATGAAGTTTGTTGGCCACACTTCTCACCCCTCAGAACTACAGACTGGTTTTTCGGAAAGGACCTTTTTGACTGATTTTAAAACTAAGTCTAGTGAACTAAAATTCCTAGATGTTGGGGGCTGCACAGTGGCCGCAGGCCCGACACGGACTGGCCAGGCCTAGGTACACTCGGGGGCACGGGCGGGCAGGCTTCCGGGCCTAAGCCAGCCAAGGGTTCTCTGGGGTCATAGGAGTGAGTGTGGATTCGAGGCCCGGAGCACACGCGGCTCCTGGTGCAGGACCTGAGGGCGGCCCGGACCAGGACAACCCATTGGAAGGAAGCCGGAAAGTGGGAACGCGTAGACAAGGAGAGGAAAGGCTGAACGGGAATCAGCACCGAACGCCGACAACAAAGCCTGACAGCCCGGGGCCGCAGGGGCCGCGGGCACCCAGCCCACACTCACGCAGGGGCCCCAGGGCCCGGCCGCTCACGCTCCTGTCGATGCCCTCAGCCGTGCTGCCCACGCCACGCCCGGGCCTGCCCCACACTCGCCCTGTGTGGGCAGCGAGTGTGAACGCGTGTCCAGTCCATCCCTTCCGAGGCAGATGCAGGCGGGTTCTGAGAGGAACGCGCAACGACGGCCGCCCCGTCTGGCCCGCCCACGACGCGTGGGGCGCAGGAAGCTCACCTGTCTGCATTCCGGTTCCAGGAGAGACGTCTTCCCAGGTGAGCGGGAATGAAAAGGAAAACAAGGTCACTGAGGTCACTCTGCAGCGCCCCTTGCACGGCCTGTCTCCCCCAGACTGTGCCTCGGGGGCCGCCCCAGAGCACCCGTGGGGCCGAGCCTTGGTTTCGGAGCCCGAGGCCCAGGGAAGCTCGTCCACCTCGGGGTCGTGGCCGCCGGCACCTCCTGTCCTGCTCTGGTCCGCGAGGCCCTTTCAAGACCTGTGGGAGCATGGTGACGGGGCCCGGGGTCCCCGGTGGGTGTGTGTCCCTGCCTGGGGCTGCCGGGGGGAGCCAGGGATGGGCGACAGGGCCCACCAGCTGATGGGCACTCACACGCACCAGAGCCACCCTCTGCGGTCCCCACATGGTGTGACCGAGGTCGGTGGGCGTGACCTGTGATGTCAGAGGATGATGAGGACGACCTGAGGCGCTGGAGGCCACACCTGGACTCTGGGTGTCCCCCTTCCCCACAACTGCGAGGATGAAGCTGTTGGGGCCTCCGAGAGGCCACGTTCTTTGTGACTTGGGGCATGGCCCCCGGTGCCACCATCATCCCCATTCCTGGGTCAGTGGGGCCCGTGTCCTGGTCCAGCTGAGGTCAAGGTGACAGGCCGGTGCGAACACCCAGGCTCGGACCAAGGGACGGCAGAGGGACCTCCCGGGGATGCCGCCTGGCGTCTTCTGCGTTCACTTCGACTCAACTGTGATGACCTGCGCTTCACGTCCCCAGGGCCGCTGGTCGTCTGCCCCATTTTGTTCTCAACTATTTTATTTAAAGATTGATTTATTTACGGGATCCCAGGGTTGCTCAGTGGTTTGGTACCTGCCTTTGGCCCAGGGTGTGATCCTGGAGACCCAGGATCGAGTCCCACATCGAGCTCCCTGCATGGAGCCTGCTTCTCCCTCTGCCTGTGTCTCTGCCTCTCTCTTTCTCTCTCTCTGTATCTCTCATGAATAAATAAATAAAATCTTTTAAAAAATTGATTTATTTGAGAGGAAGAGCGAGCACGTGGCACAGTGGGGAGGGGCCAAAGCTGGGTCCCTGAGGTCATGACCTGACCTGAAACTAAGGGTTGGATACCTGACGGACTGGGCCACCCAGGCACCTCGTTCTCAGCTGGCTTTTACATTTCATTTTCAAAAGTTTTTTGTGACAATCTATAGAACGTACAATTTACCGTTTTTCATCGTGCTGTTCAGCGGCATCACCCAGCTGGGTCACCTGGGTCACGGCGGTGCAGCCCCAATCCCCACCCCAGCCCGGTCCCCAGGCCTCTCCCACCCCCACCCCCACCCCCACCCCAGGCTGAGGCTCTGTTCCTGCCCCCGTGCTCCGGTGCCCCCTGTTTCTGGGAAGGCGACCTCGCGGGGACCTCGTGCAGGTGGCATCGTGCAGCACGCGTTCTTCCGTGTCCGGCTTCTCTCCCTCGGCCTTGTGCCCTCGGGGCGCATCTGCACTTCCTCTCGTGGCTGAGATTTGCTCTGTGTGGCCGGAGCTGCTGTGCTCCTCTGTCTGTCCCTCCGTGTGGGACACGTGGGTCCCCGCCCCCTCTGGGCACCTGGGCCTGTGTGGTGCAGCCCTGCCTGGTACTGGGGGGACCGGGGTATGTGCTGAGTTGCGTGGTAAATCCAGGTGTAGGCTTGGAGGAGGCTCCCGGGAGGTGGTGCCACCTCCTTTCTCCGCATGCTGCCACGCGCATTTCCCCCCTGAGGGGGCTCTGGGAGGCTGGAGGAGGCTGGTGGGGGCTGGAGGGGGCTGGAGGAGGCTGGAGGGGGCTGGCAGTCCCTCTCACCGCCTGCGCCGTCCAGGTGGTCCTGGGCTTTCCCGCGGGGACCGGGGATGCTGGGAGCCTCATTGCGCGCGGGGCTGTTCGGCCCCTGTGGCCCCTGCACGGCCGAGGTCCCCGCGCCGTGGGGCCGACCCTCCGCGGCCTGGGGCCTGCGCGAGCTCCCGCCGCTGATGCACAGCTGCCTCCTGGCCGCGCACCTTCTCCGCTGGTACCTCCGGTGCCTGCGCTCCGGGCGCCACATCTGAGAAGCCGTGTCCGCGTGCCGTGTCGCGGAGCTTCCACGCGTGATTTCTTCCAGGGCTGCGGCTGCAGCGCTCAGGTCGGGACGTTCTCGCTCCTACTCGGAGCGGCCTGCGGAGCCCGGACACCCGGGGGTGCAGGGCCGCCTCGGCTCCTCCGGGCGCTGCAGGCCGGGCGCTGGGCCCGCGGTGCCGACGACCCCCGCCCGCACCTTCCGGACTCAAGGCCGCGTCCCCAGGCCGTGGCGGTCCCGGAGGTCCCTGGGCTTCTCCGTAAGGTCGGGTCGGCTCCCCCCCCCACCCCGGACAGCGCCGTGGGCGCCCGCGCGGCCCTGGGCGTGGGCGTGCGTGTCCGCGACTCTGAGCGGGATGCGCTGGTCTCCAAGGCCCTCCCGCCCCGGCCTGCCCCCGCCCCGCCCCCGCCCCGCCCCCCGGCGCCCCCTCTGCGCCCCGCGGCGACCCCCGGACGGCCCAGCATGGGGAGGACCGTCCCGCCCCCGGCGCACCACGCGCTGCGGCCCCGTCTCACCCGCGGTGCGAGCCCCGTCCGCTTCGCAGCCTCAGTTTCCCTACGGGCCCACTCGGGGCTGCCCCCGGGCTTCGGGGTCGCCCTCCGCGCCAGGCCCCGGGGTGTCGTGGCCGCCATGGCGCGTGGGGGCGCAGGAGGCCAGGAGGAAGGGGCGGTGCGGCCCCCATCCCCACGCGTGCCAGGCCCGGGTCGTGCCGCAGGATGTCCTTAGGCGTGGGCAGCCACGCGGCGGCGGGAGGTGACCCGGGGAGGCCCCTGGACCCGGGGGAGTGGGCGGAGCGCGGCAGGAACCCGAGCATCTGGGGCCCTGCCCGTGGCTGTCCCGGGGGCCAGGCCTGCGCCCCGAGGCCTGAGTGGGCCCTGCTGGGGGGCGCAGGGGCTACAGCCTGGGTCCGAGCTGCTGGCTCCGCAGGCGCGGGGCTGGGGGTCTGGGTGTCCTCCCCAGGGGCGGCCTGGCCGCTCTCAAGGGTGAGGCCCACCTGGCCCTGCTGACCCGCGGGGCGCAGGGGGGATGCTGCCCGCCTCAGACAGCCGGGCCAAGGGACCCCTTGTGCCACCTGGACAGACCCCACAGGCCTGGCACCTCTGCTGTTCTCACACCTCGTGCTGCCCCCCGTTTGCGGAGGCGGCCTGGAGGAGGGGCTCGGCCCACCTGCCCCCGTGGGGGACACGGCCGCACCCAGCTGTGGCGGCCAGGCCAGCCGGGCTCACCACTGGGGGACCTGCGGCCGCCACGCCCCTCCCCGCACCGCCAGCCGCGGGCCGCGGGCGACACTCACCGGGCCCTGGGCGTCCGCGTCGCCGGCCCCGCCAGCCTTCTGCCTCGCCAGCTCCCTCACGTAGCTGTAGACGTCGGCGCCGAAGCAGTCGGCCTCGTAGAAGGCGCTGCACCAGCCGGGGCTGCAGCTCTGGAGCTCGGCCAGCCCGGCGTCCTTGGGCCTGGCCAGCCAGGTCACCGCCTCGGGGCCCGGTCCCCCGCCCGGCTGCCCATGCTCTCCCGCCTCCTGCTGCCGCTCCCGCTCGGCTTTGACCGACTTCTGAGGCCGGAATCCCACCTCGAAGTTACCCCGTGAGAGCTCGTCGGCGTCCACGTCGGACAGCGATGGGGGCGGGCAGGGGGCTCGGCTCAGGCGCCCCGCGGTCAGTTTGTCCTTCCCTGCACAGGACGGGAGGACCCCACTGGGAACACGAGCGCGCGGGGCCGACCGCATCCCGGATCGTCAGGAGAGGCTGCTCGTGCTGAGCCGCAGACGCGAGGCCCTGCCTGCTGCTCTGGGGCCCCCGGGGTCCTGAGGGTTCAGGGTGCAGTCCTGCTTCCCAGGAGGCCCCCGATCCCCTCCCCAACGCAGGCTGCCCTGGGGCCGGCATCCCAAGAGGAGCCCCCAGGGCCTGTGCAGGGTGAGCACGGGGAGGCGGGCCCGGGGGGCCGAGATGCTCACTGGGCACCGGCACCCTGCTCTGCACCTGCCGGGGCTGTGCGGGGCGAGAGGGCGGGAGGAGGGCGCCTGCCTCGCCACCACTGCGGTGGCCGTCACATGGGTGCTCGTGGTCATGCGGCCTGGTGCCCGAAGCCGCGACCGCCCAGGCCGGATTCCGTGAGCTTACGAAGGTTTCAGTGACCTCGGAGTCCTGCGCTAACGTTGCAGGACGACCAGCCCCAGAGCCTTGAAATGGCACAAGTTTGCAGGAAAAGTGCCAAGACGTCCCGGTCACCACGCTGCTGCCCGTGATCCCAGGACGCCGAGGTGTCCGCCCAGCCCTGCCCTGCGCTCTGGCTTGCCACCCACCTGCTGACGTGGGGACCCTCCCGGCACGGAGCCCCCAGGGAACGAGCCTGCGCTGGGGCCTCCGCAGGGGCAGGGAAGCCTCTGCCGTAGTGACCCAGTCACAGGCAGGGGGCAGCGTGGATCCGCCGCGCACAGCTCCTGTCTTACCCGCTCCACGCAGCGACGGCCTTTTGCTGGACAGCGAGCAGCCAAGTGGCCCGCTGGCCTCGCCGGCCTCAGCCTGTGACCCGGCCTCCTCCTCGGGAGCTCTGGCATCAGAAGGGAGGACAATGCAGGCGCCCCCCGGCCCCCCCACCGCACCGCTTCCCTGCACTGCCTTCTGGGGGGACACTTGGCGCCGGGCTAGGGGCCTCCGAGGGCACCCAAGCGCAGGCCCCAGGCTGTCCCGACACCCTCCTTCCAGAGTTAAGGGGCCCAGTGTTGGCACGGGGCTTCCCGGGCACCCGTTTCTGGAGGTCCCCGGAGGGCCCTGCTCACGCTGTGGGAACTGTGGCGTTTGCTGCTTTGCGGGGCGCAGGGGGGTCCGGGGGGGAGCGTGGGACGGGGTGGGGTGCTCCTGCCAGTGCTCCGTCGACGTGTGTGCACAGGCGCCCTCACAGCTCTCACAGCACATGTGAAGTGACCGTGGGCCCCACCCGCCTGCTGTGGTCGCTGTGGCATCGGGTCACCTCCCTCGGTCCCCACAGCCCCCTGGGAGGCCTGCGACTGTCACCCCACCTTCTGCCGTTAGGATGGGAGCTGTCCCCCCGCGCTGACCTGGACAGTGAGGGGGCAGATGCAGTTCCCTGGGGTCACCCTCCTCTGGGGCTCCTGTCACGTGGCCTCTTCAAGCCGGTAGCTGAGCGGGGAGGTGTGCTGCCCGCACCCCAGGGAGCCCCCTGCCCTGTCCTCCCCGGGGGTTCGGGTGGGTTCAGGCCCAGCCAGAGGGCCCCAGGGGCCGGGGCGGCCAGTGCCGGGAGGGGAGGGGGACGAGCTGGACGTCAGGCGACAGGAGGGTGTGTGGGGACACGGCGGGGCTGGGAGGGGGTGGACCCGGGGCCGTCCCACCCGGCAGGGACCCCAGGGTGCGGAAGGCCTGGGGCCTGAGCAGGACTCACTTGTGGGAGGGGGACGTCCTCCCGTTCACCACCCTGAAGAGGCTCTGCAGCAGCTTCTCCCCCCAGTAGAGGTCGCAGAACTTCTCGGAGATGGCCCCGCAGAACGTGGCGTACGTGAGGTCTTTCAAGGCGTAAATGTATTCCCCTGGGTTTGTGGGGCGGTAGCGGCCAGTTACGCGGTGGGCGAGCCCCCCTCGGGTCCCCTGCTCCCCACGGCTGACGGGCGGGCGGGGAAGGGGGTCCTGGCTCTGAGACCCTTGTCCTGCCCCCCCCCCCGGGGGGCTCAGCTCTGCCCCGAGCTCCTGGTGCAGATGGACGAGCGGGGCCCCTGCTGGCGCCGAGCCTCCCCCAGTGCACTGGGTCCCCTCGTGGCCTCTCCCGGGCCCTGGGGTTCTCTGGGGGACCCCGTGCCCCCCACGCTACCCATGATCAGAGCCTCCAGCCCGTTGTCCAGGTAGCCGTCGAAGGCAAACTCCTCCTGGATGAGGCGCATGGCCTCCTGCAGCGACGGGCAGGCTGTCCTCGGGAGGGGCGAGGCGTCCAGGCTAGGCGGGCCGGGCTTGCGGTCTGCTGGCGGGGGCCGCTCGGGGCCACCGTCCGGGGCCTGCGCATCCTGCTCTGGGACACGGGTGCGTGTGGGGCTGTCTGGACTGGCCTCGGCCGTGGAGGGGTCCCGGGGGGCTGGCGGGGGACCCGCAGGCTCCTGGCCTGGGCCCTCGGTGGCCTTGCTCCTGGGTGGCTGGGCCGGGCAGGGGGCGTCGAGGCCGGCTGCATTGGACCCTGGGGCTCCGGGTGCGACTCGGTCCGGCCCCTGCTCTGCGGTGGGAGGCGCCTGTGGCTTCAGGGGTGGGACAGCCGTGGCAGACTCGGGCCTGGCCGGGGAGGCCCCCTCCAGGGCAGGGGGTGCGGGGCAGGGGCTCCCCTGGGCCGTGTCCGTCGCGGGCTCCCTGAGAGGTTCTGGGGCTGCTCCCTGGGGTCCAGGCCCCGGTGCTGGCTGCTCAGGCGTCGTCCAGCTGGGGGCGGCTCCGTGGGCCTCAGGGGCCTGCCTCCTGTCGCCCGCCCCGTCCCTGAGAGCACAGAGAGCAGTTGGCACTGAGGGGGGCTCGGGGACCCCGCAGGCTCCGGGGTGGGGGTGCTCACCTGGCGCCACCTGCGTCGGATGCCAGCACGATGGGCCTGAAGCGTGAGGCTGCGGAGGTGAGGGCGGCCGGCAGCAGCGTGGCCCCTTCGCGGCAGGGGGGTGCAGCAGGCACGGGCCCCTGCGTGGCCTCCAGGCTGGTGGGGCCGCTGACCCCAACAGAGCCTGGGGACGAGCTGTGGGTGAGCGCCGGTGCCGACGCCCTGGTGGAGCCCCCGCCTCTGCCCCCCACGGGCCCCACGCGTCTCTGAGGGGACTTCCAGAGGCCTGAGCGGGGGTGGGGCAGCAGCCGAGGGGGGCCGGGGGGACGCGGCGGTCGGCGGGATGTGCACGTGGCCGTGGGGCGAGAGCGGAGAGAGGTCACCGGCCTGCTGTGGTGGCTGGCGACGCGGGGGCTGGCGGCGGTGGGGCGAGGGCTGGAGTGGACGGCAAGGCCGCCGGACGCCCTGGGGCACCCCCAGGGCTGAGGGGGCAGCGGAGCGCGAGGGGCTGGACCTGGGGCCCACCTGAGCCGGGCCCTGGGGTGGGCTCCGCGCTGGGCTGCAGCTCAACCAGGGAGACGGCGTTCTGGAGGCCGATGGTCTCTTCCTCCTGGGGAACCTGGGAGGGGACAGGGCCGGCCCGGTCAGGGCGGCAGCAGGGCCCGAGGCGCAGGGTGGACGCTGCAGGCCCGCACCGGCTCACACGGCGGGCTGGCTCGTCCTTCCCGTGGGTGCCCTCGGGGGCACTCGGCTTCCCAAGTCAGCAAGATTTTCTGGGTTCCTGGCCCCGTGGAGGCCCCGGGTGACCTGGGGCGCAGACTCCCAAGCCGAGCAGGGGGGCGTGTGTGCGAGTCCAGTGTCCGAGGGCCCTGCCTGGGGCAGCTTGCCCAGGAGGCTGGCAGGTGCATTTATGAACCCCGCCAGCACCCCAAGGGTTGCCCGGCAGGATGTGTCCGCATCCCCGTGGCGGCCGAAGGGCACCCACCCACGCGGGCCAGCAGCAGAGGACGGGGCGCGGGCTGGGGGGGGCCCCTCTGAGGCTAAGAAGTGACCACCTCCCCCCTAAACTCGCTCTGTATTTGCAAAAAACAGCATATAATGAAGATCCTCCTGTCCCCCCCGGACCTCCAAGGCAGAGTAAAGGGGGTTCGCCACCTGCGAGGCCCCATCTCACCTTACAGGTCAACGCCCGCAGGTGGGCCAGGATCTTTCTGCTGTCCATGCCTCGCTGCAGGAGGTAGGTGCTGCATACCTGCGGGGGACAGGCCTCGTGTGCAGGCGCTCTGCGACGCCGCAGCCGGGCACCAGCCCCCAGGGCCCCCCGTGGCCCCCCGGGATCCTAGGTCACCCCCTGTGACCCCCATAACCCGCACGTGGAGGGGCACCAGCCCGCCATGTGGGAGCGTCTACGGTAACGGGGGTGACCTGTCCCCTGCCCTTGAGCATCTGTGTCCTACCCCCCAGCCTCAGGAGCACCATCGCCAAGAAGGACGGGGCCCTGGCTCCCAGCATCTCTGGGGCGGTGGGCACAGCACCCCCCCAGACCCTCATTCTCAGAAGACTCCCAGCGGGCTCCATGCCGATCTGCAGTGGAGGGAAGGTCCTTCCCTGGGGTCTGTCCACCCGTCTGTCCACCTGCTGTAGCCACTGAGCAAAGTGCTTCAGCATCGAGGCTGACGTCTGCTGCCTTCATCTGCCAGGGGAGCGGCCAGGGCGGCCGGGGGCACAGGGGGCCGCACAGGGCTCCCCTGCAGAAGGTGGCCGCCTGCGGCCTCTTCATCTCGGGAACAATCTCGGGACCCCCTGGGCTGGTGCAGCTCTTGCTGGCAGATGGGGGCTCTCCTGGGAGGGGCAGGACCCAGGCCCACGGACCCCTGCCCAGCCTGCAGAGACCACAGCGGGAAGGGGAGGCCCAGAGGACCCGGAGGAGGCGTGGGGGGTTGGGCTGTTGGGGAGAACACCCCGTCCCCACGCCGGCCGGCCGAACTCCCCGGAGACAACCGGGTGTCAGATGCTGTCGGCCACCTGTCCGCAAACGAACCCACGGCCCTCCCCGCGCAATGCCCACGTGTCCTGGAGTCAGGCACCTGTGCACCCCGTCGGCCACCGCCCGGGCCCTGGACCGGGAGCTGGGGTCCTGCCTGTGGCACGTTACCTTGATGGCCTCAGCTGGGCACGGCCGCTCCTGGGCACTGCGTCTGGCCATGTCCAAGAGGAGGGTCTTGAGCCTGCGGGGCAGGGCCAGCTTGTGGTCTCGGGGGACGCTGAACTTGGCGGCCGTCCACAGCACCGCGGCCACGCAGTACACGGAAGCCTGGTGGGGAAGAGCCCAGCCCTGCTCAGCACCCCCCCAGGGCCCCCAGGGCCCCAGCAGGGCAGCCGCTCCGTGGGGACCCCCCCTCGGATTGCAGACACCCAGCTGGACCCGCAGGCAGGTCCCCCAGGGGCCTGTGGCCTGGGAATGTACTCGTCGCCAAACACCCTGGGGTCACTCGCAGCCACGACCCCGGGGCCCCTGCAGGACCCTCCCACTTTCACTGACCTGGGGGGGGTAGTGGAGGCCGCGTCCCGGGGCCCCGAGCCAGCGCGTGCTGTGAAGTGGTCGACCGGGCTCCTGAGCAGAAGTGCCCGCCTCTACGTCCACACGGGACTTTGTTCTAAGTGCCCCGTGTGCAGGGCGGGTGTACACCGTGGACGAGAGGGGCGGGATACCTAGTACGTTCCACGGAGCCTGGGGATCGTCCCCGACATGCTTGTGCATTTGACTCGGCGCTTGGACCTGAGTCCATCTGCGGCCGACACGCGGCCCCCACGCCTGCCGCCGGGTGTTTCCGTTTAACCCAAGACGGAAGCGCAAGTGGAAGGCCGCGGTCGGTTCGCTGCGGGGCGGGGGCGGGGGGCGGCTGTCTCGCCACGGGCGGCGGCTGCTGGAGGTGGCGGGTCGGCACCGGACACGGCACGCTTCACCACCAACGCTTCCTCCTCACGCCGTGAGGTCTGCGCAGCCCTGGTTTCTGCGTGTGCCCGTCTCCGGGGTGAACGGTCCACACGCCCGCACTGGGCACGGGGGGCAGCCCACGGCGCCCCTCCTGGAGCGCAGATCCGTGCACGACGCTCTCATCCCGCAGACCCCGTTTGCTGTGCACATTTACTGACGTTTTTAGAAAACGTAACCCTTTATTTTGAGATAATTACAGATTCCCGTACAGCTGTAGGAAAGGATACAAACGGACCCGCGTACCCCGTACCCAGTTCCCCACAATAGTCACATCTCGCAAAACCGTTGGGCAACACCGACCAGGACGCTGGCCTCGACACGATGACGACACAGGATGTGTCCCTCCTTGGGATGCGCCCCGCTGCCCTCGCCGCAGGCACTTAATCCCCGGTGACTAGGATCTGTGGTGCGTTTCCGTGATTTTGTGCCGTTCGCATGAATGGGCACAGCGGGTGACCTCTGGGGATCAGCATACGCGGAGATCCAGCCAGGCTGCTGCCTTATCGACCCCCGGCTCCCCGTGCGCAGGGACCACGCTCGCTTTACCACCATTTGCGCCCCGGGGGCAGACGTCTGGGCTGTTCTGGAGGCAGTGGCGGTGATCATCCGGGGCAGGATTTTGTGCAGATTTACGACTCATTTCTCCAGGACGGGTGCCTGGGAATGCGCTTCTGGGCTGCAGGGAACCTACGTGTTGAGTTTCTGACCCAGCTGCCAAAAGGGCTGTGCCCCCCCAGCAGCGACCAGGAGCTCCCGCTGTGCCGTGTCCTACCCGGCACCGGCTCTGGTCAGCATTTGCGGTCGAGCCATCCTCATCGCAAGGAGTGGTGTCTCCCTGTTTTGGTTTGCAATTCCCACGAGCCACATGACGTCGCACGGCTTTCATATGCTCGCTTGCCATCTTGTTCAGTGAGGGTCTGTGCAGATCTTTTGCCCACTTTTTAATTGGGTTGGTTTTGTTAATTGTTGACTTATAAGAGCTCTTTGTATATTTAGGATATAGGGGCTTCATCAGATGTGTGTTCTGCAAATATTTTCTCCCATCCGTGGCTTGTCTTTTCACTCCCTTAGAGTGTCTTTCGCAGACTGGAGGTTTGAGGTTATAATGAGGCCTACACATCGGACTCTCTTTCACAGACTGCTTTTGTGTCGTGCCCAGAAGCTACTGCCAGATTCCTCCTCTGGTATCTTCTGGGGGCTTTACGGTTTGCATGTTGCATTTAGGTCTAGGATCCATCTTGAGTTAACGTTTGTGAACAGTGCAAGGTCTTTGTTAAGATCCGTCTTATTGGGATCCCTGGGTGGCGCAGCGGTTCGGCGCCTGCCTTTGGCCCAGGGCGTGATCCTGGAGTCCCGGGATCGAGTCCCGCATCGGGCTCCCTGCATGGAGCCTGCTTCTCCCTCTGCCTATGTCCCTGCCTCTCTCTCTCTCTCTCTGTGTGACTATCATAAATAAATAAATAAATTAAAAAAAATAAAGATCCGTCTTGTTTTCGTGTTTTGCACGCGGGCACTCAGTTGTTCCAGCGCCATTTGTTAAAGAGACTGTTGTTTCTCCACGGAACGGCCTTGGCAACTTGGCTGAGACCGTGGACTATATTTGTGTGGGTCTAATTCTGAGTTCTCTGTTCTGTTCCATTTATTTGTCTTTTGCCAGCAACACAGTCGTGATAACAACTGGCTTTATGGTAAGTTTTAAACTTGAGCAGCGTCAGTCTCCTGACTTTCTTCCCTTTCTCCTTCCCCTTCCCCTTCTCCTTCTTCTTCTTTACTGGCCCTTTAGTCTCCATACAGACTCGAAAACCAGATCGTTCACATCTGTGAGTAACTTGCCGGGATTCCGACTGGAGTTGCATTCAATCTATGGGTCAACTTCGGAAGAACTGATATCTTAACGGGATTGAATCCTCCTATCCATGAACATGGACTATGTCTCAATTTATTTAGATTTTTTAATCAGAGAGTTTTGTAGTTTCCCTTATGGATCTTATATGTATTTTGTTAGATTTTTACGTGTGAATGTAAATGGAATTGTATTTTAAATCCCAGGTGCCAGTTGTGCACCGCTGGTGAACAGTGAAGCAACTGACTTTTGTATATTAACCTGCTATCCTAAAATCTCGCTTATTAGTTCCAGGAGGTTTTTGTTGATTCTTTGGGATTTTCTACATAGACAATCACGTCACTGTGAACAAAGGCAGTTTTATTTCTTCCTTCTCAATCTGTACCCATTTTATTTTCTTGTCTTATTCCATTACCTAGGACTTCCAGTATGAGGTCAAGCTGCAGTGGTTAGAGGGACACTCTTGAGTTTTTCCCAATCTAGTTCCTCACCATTAATTGTGTGAGCTGTAGGTTTTAGTAGATGTTCTTTATCAAGTTGAGGAGGTTCCTCTCCATTCGTAGGTTGCTGAGAGTTTGTAGCCTGATGTGTGTCAGATTTTGCCGATAGCTTAGCATCTGTTGACATGAACACAATTTGTCTTCTTTGGCCATTGACGTGATATCCTGAATTAATGGCTTTCCCATTGTTGAGTCAGCCTTCCATACGTGGAACAAAATCTCACTTGGTCAGTTTCTGACTTTGGTGCAGTTAATTTTTCCCACTTTTCCTTTCGTGGAAACATTTATGGACACTGGTTGTGGTGTCAAGTTTAAAAACTCTTTGCCTGGAGCTTTATCGCAGAGATTTTTCTTTGATTTCTTTCATCAGCGTTTTGTAGTTTTCAAGACATAAGTCCTGCGCATGCTTGGTTAGATTTACATGTAAGTATTTCATTGTTTGAGTCACTATACATTAAATTGAGCCTACATTTTATATTTTAATTAGATTTATGTTTATTTTTGAATTTTCCTTCAGCTAAGACAACAGAAGAGATTTATTGTACATGTTACAAATCAGCAGCAACTGAGAACAGAATTAGTCCTAAATGTCACAGTTCCGGGGCAAAGGACCAAAGGGATTGTTTTTGTATGAACAAGGTGGATCTCTCAGAAGTGGCTGTGATCAGGGACCCCTGGGTGGCTCAGTGGTTTAGCGCTGCCTTCAGCCCAGGGCGTGATCCTGGAGTCCCGGGATCGAGTCCCACATGGAGTCCCGCAGGGAGCCTGCTTCTCCCTCTGCCTGTGTCTCTGCTTCTCTCTCTCTCTCTCTCTCTCTCTCTCTGTGTCTCTCATGAGTAAATGGATAAAATCTTAAAAAAAAAAAAAAAAGAAATGGCTGTGATCAGATGGCGATGGATGTTCTAGAGCCATTGAGACAAATTCTAGAAGGTAACTGTGGCTGTCCAACAATTTGCACCACTGTCCCTGGCCTCTGGCCTTTCTTTCCTGTGGCCTTGTGGGTGCACAAGCTTGCACTTTACTTGGACCTCAGCCTCCTCTTTCTTCTTTTTCACTTTGGTCTCTGCATTTGCTTTTTCCTCCACTTGGTTCGTGGCCCAAAGGTTTCCAAGATGGTGCCAATGCTGAGAGCAAATGCACTGTATATGTATATTTTTTGTACTGTATTTTAAATTTTGGGGTCTGCATGTTCATCGCTAACATACAGAAATACAATTGATTTTTGAACGTTTATCTTATATCCTGTGAGCTTTCTGAACTCACTCGCTAATCCCATGGTCTTCCTTGGAATTTTCTACATAGACAGTTATGTCTTCTGCAAACAGTATAATTTCTTCTTCTTGGCCTTTATGTTTTTTACTTGCTTTTTTTTTTTTTTTTTTTTTTTTGGCATTATGGTAGTGGCTGGAACTTCCAGCAGTAGCCGTAGAAACTGGTACTTAAAAAAAAAAAAAAAAAAAAAGAAAAGAAAGAAAGAAACTGGTACTTTGTTTTCTGAAGAGTTGGTCCATTTCATCTAAGTTGTTAAATTTATGTGTGTAGAGTTGTCTGTGGCCTTCACTGCATTATTCTTTTGATGTCTAAACAGTCTGTGGGGATCCGTTTGCCATCCTGATATTGATAATTTGTGTCTTGTTTTTTTTTCTTGGTCAGTTTTGCTGGTAAGTTTAAAAATTTTATTCATCTTTTCCAAGAACCAGATCACTAAGTTGAGCTTTTACCTCTTTTCTCACATAGGCATTTAGTGCTATGAATTTCCCTCTTAGGCCTGCTTTGGTGTCTCGGCGTCGATGTTGGCATCTGTTGATTGTCTTTCTTTCATTTGGTTTGAGATCTTCCTGGTTCTTGGCGTGGCAAGTGGTTTTTGGTTGAAACCTGGCCATTTTCATGTTGTAAGACTCTCAGTCTTGTTTAAGTCTTGTTTTTCCTGGCTTTCTCTGACAGCACCGTCAGGAAGAGGGGCACCATCTCATTATCGCCAGGTGGGGGCAGAGTCCAGGTTCTGTATTTGGCTCCATCGGACACCTGGGTCTCTTCTTCACTGTGAACGGGGTTGGGGGATACTCCTCTGGCTGGGGAGGCAGGCATGCATCCTTTCTGCTCCTCACCTGCCTCCATTCCCAGCATGAGGTGGGGGTGGCCTTGTGGCTGCTGCGAGGTGGTGGGAGCCCCAGCTCTCCACGAGGCCTCCTCCAACAGCACCTGGCTGGGAGGGGCATTTGCTACTGCCAGGGCTGGGGGTGCGGTGGGGGTCCAGGCTCCCCCTGGGTCCCCACTGGCCTAATGGACAGAGGTGCCTGGGGGCCCACTCCTTCCCTTGCCACGTCCTCCGGCTTGAGAGCACGGCCTCTGTGTCTCCGTGTATGAGGTAGAGAGAGGGAGCACGGCCTTCCCTCCTGTGCCTTCCTCGGGCCTGAGGCCCCGGCCTGGCTGCCTTCTGCGCTCTACCCTTCAGACCTCTCGTGCTTGTTTGAGGGATCTGGGGTTTTGAGATGTACGTTGGAGGAGCGGGGAAGTGGAGTTCACCTCAGTTTTGAATATAGTTTACCTAATTTTCAAGTTTGTACAATTTGATTTATTATTATTATTATTATTTTTTAAAGTAAGCTCCATGCCCAGTGTGGGGCTTGAATCCACCACCCTGCGATGAGGAGTCGCGCCCTCTACTGACTGGGGCAGCCAGGCGCCCCGTACGTTCGTACCGTTTAATCTTTAATAAAGCCTGTGCTTGGCAGGTGCCTGGTAAATATTCCTGCACGTTTGGCCCTGGGCTCTCAGGCCAGGACTGCCCAGAGTGTCCATGCACAATCCTGCCCATGTGGGGCCGATGCCCCCAGAGCCACTGCCCGTCCCCCCTGGGGAGGCACCTGCTGGGTGGGCGCTGCCAGGACTCTGGATGCACCTGCTGCCCTGTGCCCGGGCCGGGCCCCTGCCTCTTCCCCCAGCCCCACTCCTTGGGCAGAAGGGGGGCTCCCCGAGGATGTGAGGGCCAGAGGCTGCAGGAAGGGAAGGGACGGCCCCGTTACCTTCTCAGTCACCAGTTCCTTCTCTGCAACCTCAGGAGCCAGAAAAAATGTGTCATAAGTGCCTATAAGAGAAAAGCCCAGGTTCTGAGTTCACCTTTCAGCCTTGGGTGCGGTGGCGGGGTGCAGGTCGGGGGGCTCCCGTGTACGCACCGTTGGCAGGGGGTGGGCTGAAGAGCACGGCCCCGTCCTCGGCCACCAGCACGGAGTCCAGGCACAGGTAGGCTGCAAGAGAAGGTGAGGGTCAGGGCAGCTGGAATCACTGGGGGAACCAGCATTTCTCCGCATTGTCCGTCCCCAGGTCCTGCTTGTATCCAGGGGCCATCGGCCAGTCACACTGTCCAGGAGGGTCGAGCTTCGGGGAGCCGCAAGCCTGGCCCAGTTTGCCTCCTGGGGGACAGCGTCACACCTGCCGAGGGGCTGCGGCCGTCCACGCCCCCTCACTTTAGAGCAGGGCCATCGCCCCTCTGCTGCCCCCCGACATCTCTAGGGCACCCCCGGCCCCAGTGGGGACACAGCCACCTGGCCCCTGGGTGTCCCCGTGGCCCACATGGGGCCATGTGCTGCCCTAGGTCCTGGGCCTGGGCCACATGCTGGGGGCAGCTGAACGGAACCACAGACGGGGCGTCACCTGGGTGCTCGCTGTGTGTGCGCAGGGCAGTGAGACACGCGTGGGACAGCGCCCAGAGCTCATACTCCTTGAAGGGCCGGCCCAGCTGGCACAGGAGGTCCTGCAGGGAGACGCCCTGTGGGGGGAGGTCGCATCTTAGGGAGAAGGGGCCGGGGGCTCGGCTGGGCCCAGGCCGCTGGGCCAGTGACAGGAGGGAACCCCTTCAAGTGAGGGTGGGATGTGCCTCCCACGCAGCCCAGCCTTGACCAGCAAGGCCCCTGCGTGTCCCGCACAGACGGACAGACGGAGGAGCACAGCGGCTCCGGCCAAATGCAGCGTCTCTCAGCCGCGAGAGGAGGTGTAGACGCGCCCCGAGGGCACGAGGCTGAGAGAAGCCAGACGCGGAAGGACGCGCGCTGCGTGATGCCACCTGCACGAGGTCCCTGCGGGGTCGCTTTCCCAGAGACAGGGGCGCGGGGGGCGCCAGGGGGCCGGGACAGAGCCTCAGCCTGGGGTGGGGGTGGGGGTGGGGGGCTGCACCGCAGGGAACATGCTGGGTGACGCGGGGCCGGGTGCCTGACGGCGGGGACAGCAGATTCTGTGCCGTGAGTTGTACTCTAGCCCCACTGTCCCCGCCACACACGGGAATGTCCCCGGGTCAGAAGGATGCGCTCAGCTGGAAGGTGGGGCTAGGGCCGCAGCCACCACCCTTTAGGGAAGGTTCCAGAGGCAGCGTCTGCCCCCTGGGCCCCGTCCATGCCCCGGGGTGCAGCCGCCCTGCTCTCCTAGCTGCTGCCAGCATGGCCGGCGGCCCATGTTTGGGGAGCGCCCTGCCCAGACCTCCCACATGCGGGGCAGCCTGCTTGGAAAGCGGGAGGTGCTTGCAGCAGGCTCTGGGTGGGCCCTGGTCCCATGAGGCCTCTGGGCAGGGGAGCCTGCTGGTTAAGACCGTGCCTGGGCTCCCAGTCCACGCTGCCCCTCATGGGCGCCCACCCTCCAACGGAGGGCATGCCCACTCCATGCCTCAGTTTACCACCTGGCAGGTGGCTGTCTGAGGCTGCTGGGCATGGAAGGTGGGCCCAGTCCAGGTCTGGGGTGTGTGAGGTTTTCCGGCCTTGGTGGCTGGAGGTCGGGTGGGTGGATCCAGGGGGCAGTGGAGACCGCGTGAGCTGAGGTGTGGACACACGTGTGTGCGGCGGGACCTGTCAGTGCACTGGGATCTTCAGGGTACACATTTGTTTTAAAGTAACCGTGTCTTTGGGGGGCTTGGGTGGCTCAGTCGGTCAAGCATCCGACTCTGGGTTCGACTCAGGTCATGATCCCGGGGCGTAGGGTGCAGCCGGGTCGGGCTCCCCGCTCCATGGGGCATAGGCCCCACGTCCAGGGTGAAGCCCAGTGCGGGGCCGGAGCTTGGATCAAGTCAGACGCTCAACTGACTGCGGCACCCAGGTCCCGAGTCCTCACACAATCGCAGAGGAAGCCGCTGCAGCCCCTGAGGGCCGGGGTGGGGGACAGGCCCAGAGGTCAGGGGCTCCTCCTGGGGAGCTGCTCCCGGCAAGAACATGAACCCCAAAGCGGTGGAGTGCCTCCTCCAAGGGACGCACGGGGTGCTGCCTGCGGCCGGAGCCAGGTGAGGCCTCGGGCCCGCGGGCCTCGGGGACGCCCCACCTTCAGGGAGGCTGCAGCAGGGGCTCCGAGCGCGGGGCACCAGGCTGTGCTCAGGCGCCCTGCGGGCCCCGGCAGCTCGCCCGAAGCTGGTCGGTGACTGAGCGGGAGGCTGAGCTCCTCGCGGGACGGCAGCGGCCCCGGGCTGCCCACGGCCCGTCACCCACCTGCTCCGCGGCGACGCTCGCCGGCTCCCCCGCTCCGTCCGGAGGCCCCCCGGCCCTGGAAGGCCCTCGGCCTGCGTCTCCGGGCTCTCGGGATCGGGGCGGCGGGCTTTCCTCCGCAGGGCTGCGGCCCGGCGCCCCCGCTGCCCTGTGCCCCGCGCTGGCGTCTGCGGCTCCTCCCTGCCGAGGCTCGGGGCCCCGCTCCGGCCACAGCCTGGCCTGGGGCTGCGTCGTGTAGCTGGAAAGGCCGCTCTTCCCGTCGAGGAAGACCCTCCTGGGGTCTGGAGGGAAGACCTCGGAGGCGGGCAGCTGGAGCCTGGAGGGGGCCAGGGTCAGGCCGAGGGCGCTGGGCTCAGGGCCGTCGGGCAGGAGCCTGGGGAACGTCTGCACCTTCCTCAGGCGGCTCCTGTCCAGGTCCCCCAGAGGGCGCTGGGGGTCCAGGATGAGGCTGGCCAGCCGCTCTCCGTTCCTCACCGGGGCTGACAGGAGGGGCTTGGCGGGCGGCTCCGGGGGGCCGTGGGCTTCGCGGGCAGGGCGCGGGGGCAGGCCCTCGGGGTCGGCGGCACGGCCCCCGGGCGGCTTCCTGGGCCCCAGGCTCCCCGCAGCAGGTCTCCCGCGCCAGGCGCTCTCGTTGACATCTGGGCAGAAGCAAGGTGGTGGCTGCGGGGACCTCCCCGGGGGCTCCTCCCAGTGGGGTGGGGCATCTCTTCTGCGCTCCCGGGTCCCCCCCGGGTCCCCCACGCCTCCCGCAGGACCCGCCCAGGACCGCCTCCTTCCGCCTCCTTCCGCCTCCTGCTCACATACCCCCGCGGATTCTAATTACCGGGGCTCCAAAGGCTCCCGGGCCCTCCCTGCCTGCACAGCCGCCCGGGTCTTCCTCAGGCGCCCGAGCAGCGTGTCCCTTCCACCACACGTCCACGGGCGATGCCCCCGACGGAAGGCACTGGGTCTGGCTGCGGCCCCGTCCCTCGCACCATCTCCCCCACACTGTCTGGGTCTCCGTGCAGACACCAGCCCCTCTTGGTGGCCCGCAGCCCCTCCTGTGGTGACTGCTCTCTGCCGCCCCGCTGCAGCCAAGCCTCAAGCCTGTGGTCCCCGGGGCGGCGTGCGGAGGGCCCTGCCGCCCCCAGAGGCTCTGCGCACCTCCCCCGAGGGCCTCTAGGCTCCCTGCTGCAGGCACAGGGCAGAGCGGACGCCGGCATTTGTTCAAAACGTGACTCGAGACGGAGCCAGGGTCCCACAAGAGCCGGGCAAGTCCCAGATGCTGCAGAATAGCTTCCACAGTGGAGAACTACGGGTCTGCTGGACACCGCGTGGAGACCCCGCGTGGAGACCCCGCGGGGTGTGTGAAATGTCCCCATGTCCGGGCACTGACCACTCACAGACTAGGACGGAGGTGAGAGGTCTGATACGCTGACTTCTCAACACGACCTGGGTTTGCACCCCCAGGGGCACAGGTGTCTGCAGAGTGTGCACACGGTGATTGAGAGTGATGGTGAGCGTCTGTCAATCTGCGAGCATGTTTGCCCAGGGGTCTGTACGCGTGGGGGAGTGCTGTGTCTGTGCACAAGTGTGCATGCTTGTGTAAGAGCGGGCGTGCATGACTTTGCACCTCCATGTATGTTTCTGTGACTGTGAGCAAGTGGGCGCGAACATGTGGGGTCCTGTGGGGCACCTGCGACCTGTGTGCATACGTGTGCACGTGAGTGGGCGTTTGCAATGGTGTGGACCTGCGTGTCTGATCTGGGCTACGGTTTGTGCACACGCACGTATGTGAGCGGGTACGTGTGTGCATGGCCATCTCTGTGTGCATGTGCAAGCACACGTGCACCTGCTTACCTTGAAATGCTCCGAAGGACTCGATGGAGAGCACCCTCCTCCCGATGGCCGACAGGCTCCGGCAGAGGCGGCAGGAAGACGTGAAGAGCATCTTCTCTTCACACAGCGCGATGATGCTCTGCAGAGCGCGGGGGCAGCTCAGACGGGGAGGCGCACCCGGGAGGCCCGCCCCCCGCAGCCCCCCACCCGGCCTGCTTTCCGGCCTAAGGAAGCATCGTGTCCTGCGATTACAGAAAACCAGCCCGTGAGCATCACGAGCCAAACCTCTTCTAGTAAGAGTGTGCAACCACGGGTCAAGCTCTTCTTCAAGCGAAAGGCGACGTGGCACCAAGTCCTGGGCGCAGAAGAGCCGCGACGCGCAGGGGAGAGACGCGCGGGCCTCGTGTGTGAGCGGGGCCCTCAGGTCTCCGCCTCGGGGTTGCAGGCGGGGAGGGTCCCCCGCTGTTTACCTCGAGGTCGGGCCGGTCCCTGGGGTCCTCCGCCTGCATCTGGCTCAGCAGCTCCTCCAGGTCTCGGCTCAGCCGGGGCTCGGGCTCGGGCTCCGTCACATACTCGAGGGCGGCCTTCAGCGTGGCCCCCAGGGAGTAGATGTGAGCCTGCGGCGCCGAAAGCCTGTCAGCGCCTGGAGCGTGGCTGGTCCCCGCGCGCCTCTGCCCCCCCGGCCGGACACGTGTTGGGGGGCACCTGCCGGCCACGGGGGGCGCAAGGAGGGCCCGGCGGCTCCCCCACCACGGCTCACTGCAGTGCCCGTGTCCCCCGGGCCTCGGGGTCGCCCCAGACCCCAGCTCACCCCACCGGACGCTAGGATCCCACTGTGATGGCGGCCGTGCCTCCGAAGGGCTGTCGTCTCTTTTTATTTATTTTTAAAATATTTTATTTATTTATTCATGAGAGACACACGCACAGAGAGGCAGAGACACAGGCAGAGGGAGAAGCAGGCCCCGTGCAGGGAGCCCGACTCGGGACTCGATCCCGGGTCTCCAGAATCAGGCCCTGAGCTGAAGGCGGCGCTAACCACTGAGCCACCCGGGATGCCCCATCGTCTCTTTTTAAATCTGCGTTTCTCTAATTTCGAACGGGGCCGAGCATCTGTTCGTCACTATTCGCGGCTAACTTTCCTCTCTCTGCCCACTCACGGACCCCATTGCTTCCCGTTCGGGGTGGAGCCCTGGCGCACAGGGGATCTGACTGCCGGTCTGGGTGCCACACATATGTTCTTACCATTTGTCACTTAGCTTTTGACGTGGTTCACACATCTTTTGACATTCACAAATTCTAATGTTTAATTTGTGAAAACAGACGTTTTATTTCTTTAGCTGCTTCTTAGGAGGAGCTTCTCTATCCCAAGATGATAAAAACAGCTTTCTTTTGTTTCCTCCAATATTTTTATAATTTTTACACATCCAGCTCTAATCCGTCTGAAATCTGTCAGCGTGCTGGCGTGCCGTAGGGATCTGGGTTTGCTTCCCTCCTCGTGGAGAGCAGCCCCGGCACCATTCACACAAGATTCCAGCCTCTGCATGGAGCTGCTGCCCGACCTGCTGCTCCGCTGGGGCCCTGGTACCACTGGCCTCTCCTCCTCTAATGCTGGTCCCTGAGTCTGTCCTGTCCAGACTGTGCTGTTTTGATTATAGTAGCGTCAACGTGTATTTTCATATCGTGAGGACAAGTTGTCCCTTTTTTCCTCAAAAAGTTGGATTATTTTCACATTTGTCAGCTTTTAAAAAACAAATATGGGTTCTCCCATTCCCATTCACAAAACAAATCAAAAATGGTTGCGATTTTATTGTAATTGCACTCCCATTGCAGAATTTGGGAAGGACCAACTTCTTATAAAATAAAATGTTAAATAAAATAAAATAAAATAAAATAAATAAATAAAATAAAATAATAAAATGTTTAGGATGTCGCCAGGATGGTCAACAGGACGTCCCCAGAGCCTGTCCCTCAACAGCCATCCAACCTCCTCCGTGGGGGCCGCAGGAGCCAGTGCCTCACGCAAGGGACCTGCGTGTCGGCTAACGGGTAGACTTTGGTCCTGGCTGTGACCCCACTGCTGGACCAGCCAGAAAAACAGAGAGGAATCAAATTAGTAGAATCAGAAGTGCAAGAGGAGACGTTACAAGTAACCCCACAGGAACACCCTGATCTTAAGAGACTAATATGAACAACTGCACATCAACAAATCGGATAACCTAGGGAAAAAAATGGGTGAATGCCTAGAAACCTACAACCTACCAAGACTGAATCATGAAGAAATAGATACTCTGAACAGACCGTGAATAGTAAGGAGATTGAATCAGTAATCAAAGACCTCCCAACAAAGAAAAGCTCAAGACCAGATGGTTTCCCCAGCAAATTCTACCAAACATTTAAAGAAGAATTAATACCAATCCTTCTTAAATTCCTCCAGAAACCTGAAGAGGAGGGAATACTTGCAAACTCATTTTGTGAGGCCAGCATTAACCTGATACCAAAGTCAGATAAGGGACCTAAGTAAAACCACAGAGTAATATCCCTGATGAACACAGATGTAAAAGTTCTCAACAAAACGTTAGCAAAGTGAATTTAACGACACATCAGAAGGCTCATACGTCACAGTCACGTGGGATTTGTCCCTGGGATGCAAAGGTGACTCAGCATCCGCAAATCAGTCAACGCAATGACTACATTAGTAGAAAGGGGAATAAAAATCGTATAATCATCTCAATAGACGCGAAAAAAGCATTTGACAAAATCCAACATCTCTTATGATAAAAACTCTCAAGAGATTGGGTTTAGGAGAAACACGTCTCAACATAACAAAGGCCACATGTGACGGCCTCCAGCCAACTTGACACTCAATGGTGACAGGGTGAGAGCTTTCCCTCTGAGATGAGAACAAGACAGGGGTGCCCACCGTCCCCTCGCCCATCCGACACAGCACTGGAAGTCCCAGCCAGAGGAATCAGGCAAGAAAAAGAAATAAAATACATCCGAATCAGAAAGGAAGAAGTACAACTGTCTCTATTTGCAGACACTATGGTCTTACATATAGAAAATCCACCAAAAAGGCTCCACCGAAACTGTTAGAACCAATCAACAGGGATCCTGGGTGGCTCAGCAGTTTAGCGCCTGCCTTTGGCCCAGGGCGCAATCCTGGGGTCCCGGGATCGAGTCCCACGACGGGCTCCCAGCATGGAGCCTGCTTCTCCCTCTGCCCAGGTCTCTGCCTCTCTCTCTCTCTCTCTGTGTCTATCATGAATAAATAAATAAATAAATCTTAAAAAAAAAAGGGGATCCCTGGGTGGCTCTGCGGTTTTGTGCCTGCCTTTGGCCCAGGGCGCGATCCTGGAGACCCGGGATCGAGTCCCACGTCGGGCTCCCTGCATGGAGCCTGCTTCTCCCTCTGCCTGTGTCTCTGCCTCTCTCTCTCTCTCTGTGTCTATCATGAATAAATAAAAATAAATCTTAAAAAAAAAAAAAGAACCAATCAACAAACTCAGTAAGGTTGCAGGACATAGGTCAACATGCAGACGTCAGCTTCCTATATACTAACAATGATATATAGGAAAAATAAAGGAAGAATGCAATCCCATTCACGATAGCATCAAAAGCTAAAAACAATAATTAGGAATAAATATACCCAAGAAAGCGAAAGTTTTGTACATGGAAAAAGTTTAAGACTTTGGTGAAAGAAATTAAGGAAGACACAAGTACATGGGGAGATACCCCACGCTCACGGACTGGAAGAATTAGTGTCACTACAATGTCCATCCATACCACCCAAAGTCAGTTCCTACGGCATTTTTCACAGAAATAGAACAATCCTAAAACTCATCTGGAGCCACAAAAGACCCCTAAAGAGCCAAAGCAATCCTGAGAAAGAACGAAACTGGAGGCGCCGCACGTCCTGATTTCAAACTTTGCTTCAAAGCCATGGTGATGCGAACAGAGCGGTCCTGGGATAAAAACATCACAGAAGCCAACGGAACCGAATCGAGAGCTGGCATTGAGCTCACGTCTATACAGTCAGCCTGTATTTGACATGGGAGCCAATAATACTCAACGGGGAAGGGATGGTCTCTTCGATAAGTGGTGTTGGGAACACTGGACAGGCCCCTGCAGGAGAACGACGCTGGACCATCTTACACCACTTACAAAAATTAACTCAAAATGGATGAGACTCCACGTAAGATCCCAAACCGTAACACTACTGGAAGGAACCATGGGAAAAAGCTCTAGGACGTTGGCTTTGCCAACGATTGTTTGGATGCGACAGCAAAAGCACAAGCAACAAGAGAAGAAACAGGTCAGTGGAATTACATCCAACACTAAAGATTCTGGACGGCACGGGAAACAGTCCGCAGAGCGAAAAGACGACCCACAGAATGGCAGGAAATATTTGCAACCCGCCTGTCTCCTAGGGATCTAATATCCAAAAATATATAAGGAACTCGCACAACTCGAGAACAAAGGAACAATCTGACCGAGAAACGGGCGGAGGAACTGAGCCGACACCTTCCCAGAGAAGACGTCCAGATGCCAACGGACACATGAGAAGATGCTCCACGTCCTCGTCATCAGGGGAGTGCGAATCAAAACCACCCCGAGGCGTCACCTCGCGCCGGTCAGAACGGCTGACGTCGAAAAGACAAGCGGTAACGTGTGTTGGGGGGGATGTGGAGAAGGGGGAACCCTCTGGCGCCGTTGGTGGGAACGCGAAACGGTGCGCGGAGGTTCTCAAAGGTCAAAGCGGGAGCCACCTTGTCACCGGCCATTCCACTCCTGGGTACGGGTCCAGAGGAGCTAAAATCACGATCTCAGGCAGGTGTGTGCCCTGCCACGTTCACGGCAGCATTATTTACAAAAGGGCAAGATGTGGAGGCCGCCTGGGTGCCCGTCTTCGGCTGAACCGGCAAAGCAGTGTGGTCTAGAGACAGCGAGTAGGGTTCAGAGAGGAGGGCCCTCGAGGGCGCGGGGCTGCGGGAGGCGAGCCTGGCGGGGAAAGACAAAGACTCTGTGACACGACGGACGTGTACGTGGGATCTAAGAAAGCCAAACTCTCAGAAACAGTGCCGGGGGGGTCGCCACGGGCCGGGGCTGGAGGAGACAGGGGGGCGCTGGAGAAAGGACGCAGGGCTGCGGTGCCAAGATGAGCAAGCTCCGCATCTGACCCCCGGCTCGGCGACACGGGACGCCCGCCGCGCTGCAAACCTGGAGGCTGACACGGCAGATCCGGGTGTTCTCACAGCCAGAAGCAGCGGTAGCTGCGTGACGCCGGTGGTAACCGTCCCTAGGAGTGGGAAGCATTTTGCAAAACACGAACGTGTCAAATCATCTGTGCACAGACTCAGTGCTCCGTGTCGGTTCTGTCCCCGAGGCCGCGAGGACCCACCAACTCCTCGTTTTCTTGCATCTCGTTTTCTCATCTTTGGAAAAGTGGTTCCCTTTACATTTCTAGCCCTCCTGCTCGGTTTACTGCAGACCTTCCATGGTTGTTGCTATTGTTAATGAGATATTTTCCATTTCATCTCTAAGTCTCTAACTGGTAATTACTGGCACAAAGAGAAACTACTTATTTTTGGGGGGATTGGATCTTGTCTTCAGCTGGCCTCTGAGAATTCAGGCCCACGATCTTGTCATCCATCCGCGGACAAGGCAATCCTGCAACCCCCACCCCCCACCCCTGGCACCACTCAGCGTCGGTGTCCTGCGGCCGGCTTGGGTCCCCCACGTACGTGGTGAGCAGCCCTGGTGACGCCTGAATCCACCCACTGTCCCTGTGCCCAAAGCTGGGCCCCAGGCCACTACCCCGTCTCTCACAGAAGACACGGGAACCCCCAGTTGGTCCCCATGTGGAGGGCAGCCTGCTCCCCCTTCTCACGCATCGACCGTGCCGATCGCACCCCAGGTCCCCCCCCCCCCCCCGGTCCCCACACAGCCAGTGTCCAGGGCCTCCGGAAGGGGCCAAACTAAAGTGACGCTGCTGCATGGACTCAGGGCAGATGCCTTGTTGTAGGTACTCTGCTGGTGCCCTTGCTTGGGGTGGAAGGAAAAGCAAACCCTACGCGCCCCCACCCGTAGGGCTCCAGCCGGGGCTGTGAGCTGTGAGTCTGCAGTGAGCAGACCCCCCACCACCCATCACAGGTCTGAAAATAAAACCTGGCTCCGTACCCCCAATGTCAGGGCATCTGCTTCTGCCCTCTACCACCTTTTATTTCCCTCCAGGAACACTGGTACTCACCTGTCCAATCACCTGTCTATCTAGCCATCCGTCCATCTACCCACTCACCACCCATCCACTCACCATCCACTCACAATCCATCCCCATCCGTCCACCCACCCACCCACCCACACATCCATCCATCCATCCGTCCACCCACCCACCCACACATCCATCCAGCATCCATCCACCCATCCGTCATCCCATATCTTTAGTTTGACAATGATTCAACAAATAAACCTCTCCTTCGTTGTTGGGTGACACTGCCCGTGACATGCTGGCCAATATCAGCATCTTTGCCACCCAAGGCCTCTGCATATGTCCCTCCTTCCATCTGGGTCCTCCCTGGTCTTGATCTGGTGAATCCTACTCACTCTAGGTTCCAACCTGAACATCATTTCTCATAAAGTGGCCTCTACATGAAAAGTCCCCAGGATGAGGACCCTATTATCTCCTTGGAAGGCCCCGTGCTCCTCTCTCAGGACCCCACCCACTGCCCACATCAAGTCTGTCTCCTGTGAAGATCGTGGCCCCCCAGGCGGCAGGAGCTCGTCTGTCTGCTCTGTTCACCGTGAGGCCTGACACACGTCTGTGGACAAGCGACAGTGGGCGGTAATGGTGGGTGGTGGGTGTTGAGGTTGTCCTGGCTGCACTGCCCTGGACCCCCGACAGGCTCAGGATGACGGGGCCCAGAGGAGAGTCAGGGGCTTGCCTGGCGCAGGCCTTGAATGCTGGTGATGGGTCATAGCTTATCTTTAGGGAACTAGCCCACCTCTGGGGTCTCCTGGGCAGGGGGTGAGACGTGCAGGGGATGGGCCCAGGAGGGCCACCTTCCATGTGTCTGGGGATCTGGGGACCTGAGGGGTCACCCCAGCAGCGGGCAGGGTCAGAAGGGGGAGTTCTGTGCGAGGATTCGAGGGCTCAGAAGAGCTGCCCCCCATCTTTGTCCTGTGTGTGGGGTGGACGTGGGGGCAAGACCAGACCAGCAGGGGCCGTGCTGACCGGTGGTCAGGAAGGCACACAGTGGGCCAGGGGTGGGCTCAGTCCCGACGTGGCCAGCAAGCACGACCCGACATGCTGCACCCTGGCCACAGTCCTGGGACCCAAAGGTCGCGACCGGAGGCGTCAATAGCAGCAGCGGCACCAATAGGCCACATTTGCCACTGTGGTCCTGTGGGCAGGGGGCCGCCACCCCAGGCCGCAGGCAACGGGCACCTGAGCAGACGTGGTCCGTCCATGTGACGTGTGCAGAACGTGGTACCTACGGAAGGGGCTCCTGACAGCCCCAGGAACAGGCACGGGATAGAAGCCAATCCGAGAGCAGCACGGAGACCCTGGGGGACACACGGGCCATGCACATTGAAGCGTCGGTGCACACCCACAGGCCCTTTGCACGTGTCGGGAAGAAGGGCTTGTTTGCCCCGTGGAGGGGGGGACCCACTGGGAATTGCCCTCATCACAAGACAATTAAAGACTTGGGGGCCTCCAGTTTGGCAGGTGGACAGGCTGGAGTGTGGACCCCGTGGCAGGCCCGCCGGCCCCGCGCCCCGCAGGGTGCTGTCATCTGTGCTTCTGGATCCGGGTGCTGCCTTAGGGACCTCGGTCTGTGAAAGCCCGTGGAGACGAGCGTGCTTCTGGGTGTGTTACATCTCAGTAGAAAGTCAGGAAATGGTCAGCCCACTGCTGCTGCTGAACAACTCACAGGCTAAAGAAGAAACCCCCGTGGGAATAAAAGAGGCGCCTAGAAGTGGAGGACCCGCGAACGCTCCCTGGCAGGGCTCCCAGGACGCAGCAAGACCCGCATCTCGAGGGGAACTCACGGCCTGGGCTGGAGATGCTCGTACCGGAGAGGAAGGGGGGCCAGAGACGGGCGAGCCGGGGCCCCACGCGCGTTGGGAGGGACGCCTGCCAAACTCCAAACCAGGAGAAGAGGATGAAAAATAACAGCAGAATCAGTGGAAAAAGAAAACAAAGACACGCCAGGGAACTAGCAAAATGAATACCCCTGGTGCGGCTGACGGGCGCGAGGAAGGAGGATTTCAAGCATCCCACGTCCCACGTCCCACGTCCCACGGACCGTGCGGTGACTCACAGGAGACGCCACAACCTAAAAGCCAAGTAGGAACGGGGTAACGCTCGGAAATATCTAGTTTACCGGGAAGCCTCGGAGAGGAGTACACGACAGGTGAGGCCCGTCGCCGCGAGAAGCTGGGCAGCCGCGAAGGCCCTTCCCTCCAGGGACGCAGGCGGCCGAGGGGGCGCGGGGCCCGGCTCGGGGACAGGGGAGGGACAGAGGGAGGGGTGCTCGCATGCCCTGGGGGCCGAAGCCGCACGAACGCCCCAAGGAACAGATGCGACCGTGCAGTAAGCTGGGCCCTTAGGCCTCCCTCGGCGGGAAGGGGGCTCGACGCTGGAGAACACGTGTGCAAACACGGGACGTCCTCATGGTCACTTCAGAGGATGCAGACGCACTTTCGTGAAAGCCCCGGTGGCTCGACAGCTGGTGCAGGCGCCGTCCTGGCCGGGAGTGGCGGGCCCCACGCTCAGGGCCCCCGTCCCCCGTCCCCCGGGGCGCGCACCTGCCACGGCCCGAACCTCGACCCCCACCCTCGCTCGTGCTGCAGGTGGGGCCGCGCAGAGGGAAGCCCGGGAGGAGCTGTAGGTCACGGGACACACGGAAGGAACTCAGCCCGACGGCGGGATAGGACACGCAGGGGTTCCGGCGACTCGCGTTCCGTGGACTTGAATCAAACGGGCAGAAGGATGCCATCGCGAGGATGACGTGGGGCTAGGACGGAAGCAAAACACCAAGTTCCCGAGAACAAACGAGTAAAGGGAAGGGACTCCGCGTGGCTGGCACGTTGGAGGCTCTCGCTAGGCCAGCGGTGAACCGCGTGTGAAGACCGCGTGTGACAGAGGCTGAGCCTCCCCCCGTGACCGACGGACGCGCCGCCCTTCCGTCCAGGCCTGCGGAGCTTCTTACGGGACCCGATACCCACTTCTGACCCTTACGAGGAGGACAAAGGGCCCGGAACAGTGAGCGGGGGTCCCGGGGGGCCGGGCAGGGCGGGGTCTACACGGAGAGCTGTGCCGCTGGGTCCTCCGCTCACACTGCAAAGTCCCTGAAGCCGCTCACAGGAGAACAAGAGGGTCTGCAAAGTCCTCGTAGGAGATTTCAGGGAACCTCCGGGAGCCTGGGGCTTGGGACGGTCCCTTAAGGTACAAGAAATACTAGGATGCTAACATGTCAGAAACGTGAATCGGTTTCACTCCACCAAGCGGGGGACACTTCTTCCCTCGCGGGAGGCCTTGAGGCTGTCGTCCCAGCTGGGGTTCCTGGGGGCGGCTGGGGACATGCTGTGTGCCCCCCGACCCCTTCCAGCCCAGCGCACCTGGACCTGCCAGACGCTATGCCCGGGGACGCTGCCCTGGGGACACGGCCTGGGGACACTGCCATGGACCGAAAACCCAGCTGGCTTCCACGGAGCCCAACATTAAAGGGTGGACGACAGGTGGCTGGAAAAGCCCTATTCTTTGCAGATTTGGGGGAAAAATACTGCTATTTTTCATAAAAATACATTCTGGATGGTACGTGCAGTGGCTTGTTACTATTTTTAACCGGCCACGGGCTCTGGCCTGCAGGCGGTCCCAGCTCTGGCCTGCAGGTGACCCGCGGCGGCGTCGGGAGTGGGAGGCGCCCCCGGAGCCGCTGGCTGCCCTCGGGACACGCTGTCCGCGGGACATTTACAATCATGACAAAAAGAGTGAAAATTCACGGAGAGAGACGGGCCTTGCGGGGGGCGTGGGGCTGGGCGTCCGCCGTGGCGGGAGGCGGAGGGGCACCTGCCCGCGCGCTGTGGGGCCGCCCGTGGCCGCGTCCACCGAAGCTGTGCAGAGCGGGCCCGGCGCTCCCGGGGGCCAGAGGGCGACGCGTGCGGTGACCCGGAGCACCTGCTGGGGCTCGGCCGCTGCGTCCCGAGCACGCGCGAGCTAGGGGGGCGGGCGCTGCCCTGAGAACGCGGAGGCCAGCACAGGCGAGCGGCGTCGCCGTTGGGGACAGCCCGGCGCTCGGGGGAGAGGGGCCCGGACGGCGGGGCTATTTCCAGGGCCGTCGCTTCCAGAATGAAACGCGAGGGAGAGAGAGCGGTCGGTGCGGACCCGGGACGGGGCGGCCACAGCCCACGAGCACGCGGGGCCTGGTCCCCCTGGGGCATCCAGGGCAGCAGAGACCCGGCCTGGTCCTGCCAGGTGCCCGGGGGGGGGGGGACGAGGGCCCCTGGGGCCAGGGGGCCGGGCAAGAGCTCACCTCAAGGTAAACAGCACCGAGGAGCCAACCCCTCAGATTTGGGGTAAAGATCTGACCTGATGTCACTAAGCTAACGGGTTTTCACTGAAATGTTTGAGTTTGTGATCACGCACGTGTTAACCATTGATTTACTGTTCTCCACGCAGGCTGCTCGGGGGGATCCCGGCGCCACTCGCAGCGGGGAGGCGGGCCGGGCAGGGCATCCCCCTTCCTTGGCGGCCCAGCCTCGCTGCCCCGAAAACACGGGGGCGTCCGGGGGTCCACCCTGTGAGCAGGCGCCTCGCAGGGGCATGTGGCCCTCGGTGGTGAGGCCGGCGGGCGCTGCGCCCACTCCTCGGCTCCTCCCCCGGCAGCTGGGGTGCCTGCCACCCACCAGGGCCACCTCGGCACCTTTAACATGTTAAATCCGGCGAGTTCACACTCCAGAAACACACTCGACGACGGTGAGGACGAGCAGGCGTCCAAACAGCAAGCTGCCCCCGGAGCCAAGTGCACCACGGGGAGCCCGAGTCTGACCAGGGCGGGGTGCCCCCAAGCAGCCCCCCGGCCCCGGCCCGCGTCCCACACGGAGCTGCCCCCAATGTCGCGGCCTTTCCCGCCCGTGGGGTCAGGGTCGCAGGGGCCCCGGCGCTGCTCACCTGGAAGGTGTTCCCGGTCACGTCGAACTCCGGGGGAACAAACGCGCCCTCGGGGTCGTCTGCGGAAGCGGAAGACGGGCTCGGGTCACGGGCCACACACCCACAGGGCCCGGGAGCAGGAATCCGGAGGCCGGGAGGGCAGGCACTGGGGCCTGTTCCCACCCCCGCCCGTCTGGGCCTGGGCCCTGGGCGTCGAGGAAACAGTGCTCGGGAAATAGTGCTCCAGCAGGGAACCTCCCTCCCCTGCGAGCCCGGGGATGCCGCCCCAAGGGAGGCGGGAGGCGGGAGGGTTTTGCTGGCCTCCCAGAGTAGGGGCCGCGGGCTCCGTGGGGGAGTCGGGCCCCGCTCAGCCTCCCCGGCAGCGGGGCAGGGGCGGCGGGAACACGGACGCGGGCGTCCTCGAGCCGGCAGGGGCCCTCCCCGTCTGCCCCTCGCGGGCCTGGGCTGGACCCCAGCCCCCCGGTCCCCGCTCACCGCTCAGCTGCTCCATGAAGCACACGTTCCCGCTGGTGTTGAAGGCCAGCGTGTCGGGCGTGATGCACAGCGTCTGGAAGATGGCCGCGTGGGCGACGCTCCTCATGGACAGGCTGCACTCCAGGCACACGGCCCAGGCCTCCTGCTCGCTGAGGCCGCTGTCCCGCAGCGACAGGATGTCGGCCAGGGACACGTTCTCCTGCCGAGAGGGGCCGAGAGGGGCCGCGGTGAGGCGGCGTGGGGCCGCGCGGCAGGTCCTCCTCCCAGGGCCAAGGCTTTCCAAGGACAAAGGGCGGCAGCCCAGGAGGTCACCCGCCGCACTGTCCCCGGCCGCCGGGGCCCGGAGCATTTGGCAGAGGGGCCTGCGCCTGGGGCCGGGACCTGGTTGTCCCAGAAATCACGGCGCCCCGCGGCCCCACGAGCAGCGGCCCCACCGCCGTGGCGCCGGCCCTCGGGCTCAGGAGCAGCTCGGAGGAGCGGTGGACGTGAGCCGGTGCGTGCAGAGACACGCTTGTGTGGGGAGCCCGTGGAAGAGCACACGCGCTGCGATCGGTCCACACAAGCCCGTGACGTACGGGATCGCGCACACGCGCGGCCGAGGAGCGGCCCAGACGTCAGCTCTGGGCAGTGCACACAGGGACGCAGACCCCAGGCCTCCCCGCGCGGGCCCTGCCCTCCGGCCTGAGCTCAGCGCCAGTGTGTCAGCAGCACGCGCGCAGGCACTCACGTGTGTGTGCACACGCCTCCTCCTGCGTGCACACACGCCACGTGTACTCACACACGCCCACGTTTTCAGGGGCGTCCCACACGGACACATACTCATGCAATGAGTTCATGTACCGTGGCTGTGCACGGGCCACCCAGCCTCACGCACACACTCAGGGACCCACACTTTCACTCACGTGCACGATGGTGCCGTCCCCCCTCGCACGCCTGCACACTGACTCATACACACTCTCACACGTCACACACCTCGGATCTCCAGGCCCTAAGCTGGCCTGCGGCTCGGTGCCCTGGTCACCTCTGTGCTCCACGAGGGAGTCAGGCTGGGGGCTCAGGGTGGGTCAGGGTGGGGTGAGGGGGGGGAGCAGGGGCGATGGAGCAGGAGGCCGGGCCCCACCCCTCCCAGCCCACCGGCCCTCCTCCCAGGCGGCTGAGCCCTAGGGGCATCAGAAGTCTCCTAGCTGCGGCCCCTGAATGTCCCCACCCGCACCACAGGCGAAGGGCAGAGGCTTCAGGAAAGAAGGGGAGTGGGGGGGAGGGAGTGGAGGGGAGGGGAGGGGGAAGGGAGGAAGTGAATCAGGAAGTGCCCCGGGGGTACCTCGGCCAAGCCTGGGGGTCAGCAGTGTGGGGGTGGGGACCCGGGAGCTGGGCCGCCCGGTGCCCATGTGCTGGGCGCCCCCCCACCCGGCTTCCCGGTCGGCGTTGGGTGTGGGCCTCCCCTTCCGGCTCCCTCTGCCGGGTCCATGGGTGAGGGGGCCGGTTCTGGAAGCTTCTTCCAGAACTGGCCACAGGGCACACTGAGTGCAGACGTGCCATGAGGAAGGAGGTCGGGGGTTTGAAAGGAGGCTGCAGCATGGGCAGGACAAGGTCACACCGGGCATGGGGGGGGCTGCCGAGCCCCGAACCTCACTCCCAGCTCCCGGCTATGCCCCGGGGCCCCGTGGAAGGTCTGCTTTGGCTCAATCCCGAGGCCTGTGTGCCCCACCCAGGGACTCCCGAGATGGCGGAGAGCCCGTGACGCCTGGGGGCCTCGTTCAAGAGGGTCTTGGCTGTGTGCACACGCACACACCACAACGCTGCACCTGCATACACGTGCACACACTACAGCACACACGTGTACACATACGCACACATGCACACATGCACACACCACACGCTACACCTGCACACACGTGCACACGTGCACACACCTGCACACACGTGCACACACCACACGCTACACCTGCACCCACGTGCACACATGCACACACCTACACACACCTGCACACACGCACACACCACACGCTACACCTGCACCCACGTGCACACATGCACACACCTGCACACATGTGCACACATGCACACAACACACACACTACATGTACACACAATGCAGATACCTGACACGCATGCATGCTATACCTGCACACACACCTGCACACCTGCACACACGTGTGCACACACCACACAATGCTACACCTGCACACATGTGCAGATAACACACGTGCAGACACACGTGCACATGACACACGACACCCACACATGCCTGCAGATAACACACGTGCACACATGCGCATGCGTGCAACCACATACAGAGGCACACACTAATAAACAACCCAACGGGCCCGTGGTTTTGTGCTATTTAGGAGAACAAGGCCAGCCCACGGTGTGAGTGTGAGCCAGTTCCCAGTGCAGGGGCTGGTGGACACCCCGCGGGCGGTTGCCCACACGGGCCTCACGCGCCAGCTCCCGCAGCTGCCAACTGGATGTGCTGCCAAGAGAAGGGAGCCCAGGGCAGCTGTGCCCCCCGCATCTCACGGCCCACGGCGCCGTCCCGTCCCCTGGGACACGCCCCCGCGGTGGGGGCGCCCTGCCCCCCAGCAGCCCTGTAGCCCCCCTGCCTGTTCGTGGTGGAAGCACCTAAGGGGGGACTCTCGGCGTGACTTTATGGGGTGAATCCTGTGGGTCCTGAGTCACCGCTTCCGGCGCTGAGGCCTCCGCTCACGGACACGACGCTCTCAGCCCCTCCGAAGCCCAGCTGTTGCGAGGGGAAGGCATGATTCAGCTGACAGCTGGTCCGGGGACAGAGCCCAGGTACGCCGCTGGCACTCCTGATACTCCAGGGCTGGGGGGCGGGGATCGCCAAGCGCTGGGGATGCTGCACCATGGACCCCACGGTCACCTGTCCTCTGGGACCTGCCACCCACTTTCCCCGTTCACCCTGGCAGGAGGAATGACCCTCCCTCGCCTGAATCCATGGCCCGAGGAGGGCGGACAGGATGAGGCTTGGCCGATGGGCCAGGTAGGAAGACGGCCATGTCCCCATCACAATCCCAGGGGACACCCCGGCCCCGGCCACCCTGACCGACAAGGGCCGTGGGGACATCCCGCACGTCTGCGCTCATGTCCAGGAGCTGCTCCGGGACCCGTGGGCCCTCTTCTGCCCGGATGACACTGCGGGAGCCTCACTGGCAGACGTTTCAGGAGGAGGCAAAGCCGGCCATGGTGCCCCCTGATGCCCGTCTGCAGCCCCAGCCCAGGGCACCCACACGCCCAGCACCCACGAGGGCCGTGGCAGGCCGGACGCATCATGACTTCCACGCCGCAGCTGTCCCCTGCCAACAATGTGTGGCCTTGTGCCTGCTGGGCAGCCTCTGGGGGCTCCCCCTCCTGGGTGGGCCTAGAAGGTTCTCCAGAACCCAGCAGAGCCCGTGGGTCCTGGAACCCCACCCCGCACCGTTCCCCAGCAGGGCGCCGCCTGGGTGGGCCGTGGAGGAGGGTCACCGAGGTCACGTTCCTTGCAGGGCACGGAGGACTGTCCTTCCCTTGCACAGACTGTCCCGGGGACCAGGCCGGGAGGAGGGGCAGCACTCACGGCCGCCCCGGGGGTCAGGGGGCAGGGCTGGCTCTCCCCCCCGCCCCCCAGGACCCCAGACGGCCCTCCCGCGGCCGGCGCTCGGCCCGATGCCCCCTCCCAGCGCAGCAGGGCTGCTGCGGGAGGCCGGAGACTCGCCCGGGCCGGGGTGTCCCACTTCGGGCCGTCAGGGCGCGCTCCCAGAGCAAGCGCTGGGCAGTGGCCGCCTCCCGCGTCCCTCTCAGAGCCAAGCTGCTTTCCACACCTGCTGCCACCGTCGGGGCTGGGGTCCGCCGCCCTGCCAGTCCCCGCCGGCTCGGCCACCGCCCAGGGTTTACCGCTGGCGCTGCGGGGGCGCTCACGGCGGGGCCTCTGCATTCCTTGCTGACGACGAAGTTCAACATTTTCCTGTGTCTCCGGGCCCCTCGGGTTTTCTCTGGGGTTACCACCAGATTCCACGGGGCTCCTGGGGGCGCACGTAGGGCCCCATGTCTGGGCCTTGCTAACAGTCTGCTCCAATCAGCTGCAAACCGGGTGACTCCCCAGGTGCACGTCCCTCTGTGGGAGCTGCCCGGAGCTTCTCCCCGGGGTCGCATCAGCACGGCCTGGCCTGGGGACGATGCAGTGGCCCCCCCTCGTCCTACATGGGAGGGGGAAGTCGCCACCTGACTGTGACGCCGTAGTAGGAGTCGGGTGTCTCTGACGGGGCCGTAAGACCTTCAACAGCAACGGAGCTGAGCGTGTGCGGGAAGCATGAGGCGGGACCAGGGGTGTTTGCGGCTCCAGGACATCGGTCTGGCTCCATGGCTGCGGCCTGGGCAGGCTTCCTGTTTTGTGGGCGCGGGCCCCAGACAGTGCCTCTGCGTCCCGGAGAAGGTGCGGAAAGGCGGGAGGGCCCACGAGCCTCCCCAGTGGAAGCCAGCAAGGTGGTGGCGATCCCACCTCCTCGAGGCCCCGGGCCTAGGCGGGAGGGCGGAGCCCTGTGCACTGGGCACAGCTGGGGGTGCTCCGACCCGGAGACGGACCAGGGCACCCAGCGCCCAGGCCGTGGGCTGAATCTGGGCCCTGCTGTTCTGTTTCCCGGGCACCAGCCGCTGGCTCCGTGGGGCACGAACAGGCCCCCAGGTGTGGGGCGGCTGGCACGACACAGCTCTGTAGGAAGAACCACGTTCTCCATCTGCTTCCGATGGTGACTCCGGAGGTGAGTCTTCTGAGAGATGCTCTGAAATGTGTCCTGTGGGGGAGCCTCTGGCGGCTGGGGGCGGGGTGCACCTTTCATTTTCCATCAAAGCCACGGAGATGCCCAAAGGTTTCTCACTCCCTTGCTTCTCCCTCCGCAGCCTTCCCTGTCACCAAATCCAGGCCACCGTGGGGGGGTGTGTGTCGTGGGGGAGGCAGCTCCAGCCCTCGGCTGCTGCCTCTGCGGCTCTCACCGGCACCCTGTGGCAGACGTGCCTCCCAGGGCAGTGCTCCCGGGGCAGGAGCTCCGTCCTCTCAGGCAGCTCTTCTGAGAAAGTGGGCGGAGGGGGGCAGCGGAGGAGGAAGACCCTGGGGACCGCCGCTGTGGCCCCCGTGAGCCCCCCTGTGTGCTCCGGGAGGGTGGTGGCCACGTGTAAGTCTTGGTGTTGGAGGGTGCTCATCGGCACCACGCTGGTCACAGCCCGTCCCACGAACGCTGCGTGATGCCAGCATTCCCGAACCCCGGGCGCAGAAGCCCAGAGGCGGGGCGTTGGCCTGCTGGAGGCCTGGAGGGCCGACCCCCCGGACCCCGTGGCCTTGGGTCTTCCTGGGAGTGGCCGCCTATCATGTGGACGGACCTGGCCAGCTCCTCTGACCCCAAGCCACCGCCTGCGGGGCGCGCCGGGGAAGCCGGAGTTGCGGGCACACCGGTTCTGTGGGCACCTGTCCAGCTAATGACCAGGAGCTCCACGGGGTGGAGCCTGCCGGGCCCTCTGAGCCTTGGGCAGGGGGTGCTCAGGGCTCAGGACCCAGGACCCCGCGTGGAGGCGCCTGCTGCCCTCCGTGCCCTAGAAGCAGCCCGCAGCCCTGGGGGGCCTGCCCGACCCCCACCCCAGCTCCTGAGCCTGTTGCCAGGAGTGGGCTCTGCTGGCTGGTGACCTGCCAGGTGCCCGCAAGGAGGAAAACCGCGGCCCACGGCGCCCCCCAGATGCCCAAGCACCTCCCCCAGGCGCACTCTAGCCCGGAGCCCCCCAGGGCACCCGCTTCCTCAGGGACCACCCACCCCTGCGGCCCACGCGGCCTTCCGGGGGCCTGGCGCTCCGTTCGGGCGCTGGGGGCCGCGGCCCGGGGGAGGGGTGGGCGGCGGCGGCGGGACCGGGCTCACCTCGTCCTCGGGCAGAGTGGGGAGCGGCTCGAAGTCGTAGCCCGCCAGCCCCGCGCCCTCCTCCGCGAGCACAGCGGCGCCCGGCGCGTCCATGGCCTGCATCCTGCTGCGCCCGCCCCGCGCCCGGCTGCGCGCCGCTGGGTCGGGTCGCCTGGGCCGCGGGCTCCGCTCGGTCCTGCCCCGCGGGCTCGGCTCGGCTCGGCTCGGGCTCCGGCTCGGCTACGCGCGCCCGGCCTCCATGGCAACGCGCCCGCCCCCCGCGCCCCGCCCGCGCCCCGCCCGCGCGCCTGCCGCAGTGTCACCCGAGCGAGCGGCCGGCCCGGGAGGAGGGTCCCCAGGGCCCGCTCCGGGGCTGCGCGGGGGCTCGGGTGCGCGGGGGCTCGGGTGCGCGGGGGTGCGCGCTCGGGGTGCGCTCCGGGTGCGCGCGGGGGCTGGGGTGCGCGCTCGGGGTGCGCTCGGACGCGCGGGGCCTGCGTCCTCGGCTCGGCCGCCCTCCGCGGTGGGGGGGGGGGGGGGCTGCGGGCGGGGCCCGGGGGGCCGGTGTCGGTGTCGGGCGGCGCCACCGCAGGCTGCAGGGGGGCACCTGCGCCCCGAGGCCGAGGCCGAGGTCCACTCCCCAGAGGCTCCACGGGGGCTCCCTCCCCCGCCGCCAGGACGGGGCTGCCGCAGTCTTGGGGGGGGGTGGGGGTGGGGGGGGGGAGGGGCGACGGAGACCCGTCGCCCCCTAAGCCTGAGCCAGGGTCCAGAGGCCTCCTGGGAGCCACCACTGCTTTCAACCCACCAGCCTTGGGGCAAAGGGCCCCCAAGACCAGACAACCGCACCTGCCGTGCCCTGGTTAACCCCTTCCCTGCCCCACTTACTGTCCTGGCCAACCCGCCTTCCCCAAGCTGGGGCCCCCGGTGGCGCTGGAGCCAGGATGCTCTCCCCACCCCCGGCAAAGGGCCCCACAGCACCCCACCACCTTGTCCGCAGCAGGGGGATGGCAGCCACGTCCCTTCCCTCCCAGCAGCACCCTGGGTCACGGCCCTCGGAGAGCAGATCCTCCCGGCCAGGCTGTCAGCTTCCACGTCCTCACAGCATGGCCTGGCCAGGTACACAGCAGGTGCTCCATAAATGCTGCTCCTGGGAATGAGGCAGGGCTTGTGGCCAGGGGTGCAAAGTCCAGGCATTCGCTGAGACGCGGATTCCCAGCGTTCTGTGCTCAGCTCAGGTCACTGTGACCCTGGGCCCTGGCACGGGACACCCAAGCACACGGGGGGGGGGGGTGCCCAGATGACCAGAGAAACAGGCCTCCAGATGGTCACGGGGTGGTCAGCCTCACTTTGTGCAAAATGCTGGTCCTCGAGCTCACCCAGGTCAACGCAGCAGAACCTGGGTGCGGCCCCCCTCGTGTGGCGCTGGAAGGCTCAGGGCGACAGCCGGGGCTGGAGAAGAGCGGCTCCTGGGGTGCGACGGGGGCCAGCGGTCTGTGGGCTGTGTCTGCGAGCGCCACACGGGGCCTCAGGGCGGGCAGGGGGTCGGGGGCCCTGGGTCCCCCTGCCACAGGGTCCGGGGGGGCGGCTGTGGCACATAGGCCTCCCCCACCTGCAGCCTAGGTGCCCGGGGTGGGGCACAGAAGAGCACCTCAGGGACCTCACGGAGGTGGATGTGGGCCTTGTCCCCAGTGTCCGGTCACTGCACCTGGCCGCGGGCACCAGTGTCAGGGCTGGGGATGCAGCCCGGGAGCGGGAGATGCAAGGATGATCCCTCTCTGAAGAGTGAAAGCAAGTGTATGGTGAGTGCTCCCGGGCGGAGGACACGCGTGTCCCTGAGGGGAAGGTGCCTCCCCCTGCGGCTTGGGTAAGACACAGAACCGACAGGCTGCCCGTGTGCCCCTATGTCCTCGGCCGGCGGAGCGCTGCCATGGACAGCCACCAGGAGCGTGGGCCGGCCCGGCCGCCGGGTCGTTCTCCTGCCGCTGGCTTCCCTGCTGAGGGCAGCGATGTCCCCGCCGCTGGTACCGGGGTGCACACTTGGCGGTCGCTCCGCTGCGGGAGGTGCTGGCCCCGTGTGCTGCTGCCCGAGCGCTAACGGGCGCGGTTGGGCGGGCGAGGCTCTAACTGGCAGGGCAGCTCCCCACGAGGCCCTGGGAACCTCCCAGAGCCGAGGAGGCCACGCACGCAGCCGGGAGCACGTCCAGGCAGCCCCGACGGCCCCCAGGATCCCTGCGGCTGTGGCCGTGCCCACGCCTCCTGCCCTGCCTGGTGTGCACCCCGCGCCCAGCCCCTCCTCAGGCCTCAGGCCTGTGGGATCCTGCTCTGGGGGTGAGGCCGAGACGTGGGGGTGCCCCGACCTTCCAACTGCTCTCCCTGCCCCCACGGCCCTCCCGCCTCCAGCCTCTGCCCTCCTCAGGCCAGGCCAGGTCGCCCCCGAGGCCGGCTGCATCCTGCAAAGGCCCTGCTTGCCCCCGCGCCCCCGTCCTGGCACATGGGGGCTCCAGCCCGTCTCGGGGGCGCAGGCGGCACTCGGCCCGACAGGCCTGAGGTGACGTCGGTGCAGCGGGCTGGGCGTCTTCGGAGTCTGGCTCTCGTTTTCCCTAAATGAATTTTGAAAACTTGTCAAACTGCTTGCAGAGTTTGAAGTCAACATTTAAATTTCGTAAGAAATCTCAAATGTAAATAATTGCGAAGGGTGGAATTTCTGGCGTGGTAAACATTGATGTTTTGCAGTGAAGCTGTTGCTCTCGTCAATGTATCTGAGAAGCTAAATATCGAAATTTTTTTGTTGTGTTGTTTTACTTTTTTTTTTAAGTAGGCTCCGTGCCCAACGTGGGGCTGAAACTCACCGCCGCCCCCCCCCCCCCCGAGATCGGTGGTCATGTCTCCACTGACGGCGCCAGCCGGCTGCCCCGATACCAAAATAGGTTTTGATGCCAACCGTTGACTTAAAAAAAAATCACATAAACACGTTGTTTAGCGTCCAAAATCTTCATCACAACATTTTCCCTTAAAACAGAACATGAGAGACTCCTAATTCTGGGAAACGAACTAGGGGTGGTGGAAAGGGAGGTGGGTGGGGGGTGGGGGTGACGGGGTGACGGGCACTGAGGGGGACACTTGACGGGGTGAGCACTGGGTGTTATTCTGTATGTTGGCAAATTGAACACCGATAAAAAATAAATTTATATAAAATAAAAAAACCAAAACAACAAAAAAGCATTTTCCCTTAAACTTACTACAGACATCAAATTCCGGCCAGAGTCTATCCTACTGGGATATCCTTTCGTGCTCAGAAGCCTCTATACATACCTCCCCCGTCCCACGTCGTTGCAACAAATACACATATGAATTTTAATAAATTGTATATTCAATAAATTAAAAAAAATTAGAGTTTTTTTTTTTTTTTTTTTGGTTTCCAGTGACCATAAGACTCGCGTACAGTCCTGAAGTCTCTTGGTGAAGTGAGCATTTGTCCTGGGGCTGGGAGCACACACCCGAGGATGGTGGCCGTGGCCCTGTCCCTCTGTCGCTCTCACCCTGCCTGTCCTTTTTTTCACAAAGACACCGTTCATGTTGGGTTATACCCACCAAGCACTTATGTCCGAATATGACGACTCTTGCAGGTGCCTGGAGTCAGGCCTGACGTGTCATCCTGGGGACGCGCTCCGGCCCACCGAGCTGGGAGCCTGTGAGAGCTCAGCAAGGCCCAGGGCCCTCCCGGGGGCGCCCGCACCCCACAGCGGCTCTTCTCCGCGGAGGGCAGGAGGACCCCGGCCAGGGAGGGGTGAGCAGCGGCAGGACGGGCCCGCTTTGGGCCGGCGCCCGTGATGGGGTGTCGTGTGCAGCCCCGGCCCCGCCGCCCCCGCCGGGCTCTCCCCAGCCAGGCGGCCGCTGTGCCCACTGCAGGTTTAAAGATCGAGACGCGCCGTGGTGTTTTCCTGTGTTTTCACCGCGCGCCGCTCACGATGATCCGCGAGGACAAGAGCAGGCGTGGGCGGCGCAGGGCCCGACTCTGACGTGCCAACGCCAGACGGTGGCGGCCGGGGTGGGAGTGGGGGCGCCAGCTGCCTCCCCGCCCCCACGGTGACTGTCGGCTCGCCTCCCCCTCGCCGCTGCTCGAGACCGTGGGAGATGAGGAAGCCATCGGGGCTCGGAGGGGGCCTCGCTGGGTCCGGAGGGTCCCCGCCAGCGTCAGCCCTTCTCTGCGGCCAGAGCGTCTGTCCTGGTTTGTAAGCAGAGCCGGCCCCCGACTGGGAACCAGCGGGAACTGGCGCTTCTTCCCTTGTTCCTATTCATGGAGCCGGATTTCAAACAGGGCTTTTATAGGTTATGGGGCGGGGGAGGGGGCAGCTCTCACTCCCCAACGTGAACCCGCTCAGTCTTTCCACGCGAGATTCCTCGGCCGGGAGACCAATACTAACCCGTTATAAACAAACATTGGTCTTAGACACACGATTCCAGAATAAATCCAACTGAGCCCAGTTTAAACGAGGAATTGCCAGGAGCTTATTGCTCCCGCGGTTCCCTAACGCCTGAAGCGTGAAATTGATATTACGCGCGGGTCCCTATAAATAAAATGCTAAAATGCTGCCCCCTTTCCTGGATGGGTGCTTAGGTTTATTGAAAGCCAGCGGAATACTCCATTTCACCCGCTTCAGTGGGAAACGTTTCGCAGAAAAACACAAGAAGGTCTGGGGCTCAGATCCTATGGGCGTGGGCGGCAGCGGGGAGCCCTGGACCCTGGACCCCGCGGGCGGCGGGAGCAGGATTCCCCGTGTCCCGGCGACTCCCTCTCCTTGCTCCAAACTCCACGCAGGGGTCTTCATTCCTGGACGCCCCATGATGTGTCCCCTCCGGCTCTCCGGAAGCTTCTACAGCCGGGGCTTTGGCGACCTGCCCACGGAGCCCCAGGACCCGAGCCCCATGGCATTCTCGGGGGTCCGCGCGGCTGCCGGCGGTCAGCAGCTTTCAACGCTGGGCTCGGGCTCAGGCCTCTCCTTTTCCACGGGGGTTCACCGCATCGTCTGCCCCGAGTCCGGCTTCCCCGCTGGCCCCGCCTGAGGACGGTCGCCGTGACGCGCTGTCTTCACCTGCTGATTCGTCCCTTCTGGAGGCTCGTGGCCTCCCCCGGCCTGAGGCTGACGTCTGGGCTCAGGACGGTGTCCCACGGCTCCAGAGGGGATTCCGCGCGTTGACCAACAGTCTGGACATTCATACTCACCTGCCCGAGTTTCTGGTGCGTCTGCAGGAAACGAGAGACTCTGTGTCTTTGCCTCGTGAGCTCCGTCTGCAGCCCTGGGGCTCTGAGAACATGACAGGTGCCCCCGTGAGTCGCCGGCACCCGTGGTCGCTGGGGCCCTGGCCGCTGAGCCGTGGGGATGCGCATCTCATGGACAGGGAGGGAGGCCCGGGCAGCTGGGAGCGGGCAGGGGGGCGGCGGGTGAGCGCCTGCGTCAGGCCGGTGCAGCCCGGGGAGCGCTGGCCACGGGGACTCAGACGCCCCTGGCGTGTGCTTCACGCAGGTTCTGGCTCCGTCTCGTCCCGACTGTGTGGCCCTGGGCAGGTCACTCGACCTGAGCCCTGGGGCACTGCACACGGTCAAGCGAGGCCCCGGGCCCAGGGACGGGACGGGATGGGGGTGACGGGGACACCTGCAGGTCCCTCCTCCGGGCAGAAGCTTTTCTGTTTTCCAGTTTCCAACCCGGGGCTGTGGAGCGTGTGCAGGTAAGAGGTGAGGCACCTGCTGCGCTTCACCCGCAGGTACCTGGTGAGGTCACTTCTCGCCGACCCTGTGTCCTGGACCCAGTGGGTCACCCGGGGGGGCGCGGGGGCGCCGGCCGGGAGCCTGCGGTGGGGGAGAGCCGTCTTTCCCGAAGATTCGGGTGCCATTCGTAGGGGCTGTTTTACATCAATTTAGATTTTTTAACGCGGCGTCCCGGTCCGATGACGGAACTTTTGGTGCCCTGCCAGGGTGTGCTGAGCGCGATCCCCGGGCGCCCCCAGGCCTCCTGGGTCACGTGCCTTCCACCGAGCTCGGGCTGGGCCGCGGCTGCAGGGGCGCCCTCTGCTCCCCAGGGGTGGGGTCTCCGAGCTGGGCCGCCTGTGAGGTCATCGTGGGGCGCAGGGGGCCCTTTCTTGCACCTTCTCGCTCGGACTTCTGGGTAAGTTCTGGGGAAGGAGCAGGTTTTCCGGGTGGTGCTTCTTTTTCGGGGTGTGTGGGTGAGGGGAGGTTCGGCCTGCCCCGAGGTGACCCTCAGGCCTGTTGTCCGTGAGTCCTGGGGTTGGGGAGGGGACACCTGGGGACAGCTGGGAGCAGGGCGGGAGCACAGGCCCTGGCTTCCGTGCAGGGTGTGTGGCAGGCAGACCTGTGGGTCCTTGTCACGGCCCCGAGGCCCCGAGGTGCACGTGGTGACAGACCGTCCTCACTCGACTGCTCAACTCCCGGGACCTGGCTCCTGGGCTCGGAGCTTCCCTCCAAACAGTCCGGTTTCAGCGAGCGTCCTGCTGGCCCGTGAGGCAGGAGCCCGGGGCCTGGCAGCTGACCGGCCACCCCGATGCCTCCTGCGGGGATCCCAGGGGCCCCTGCTCCTGGCTCTCGCTCCCGCCGTGTCTGAGAGCAGCGCAGGGCGGAGGCCGCGGCAGTGCAGGCTCCTCTGTGTCAGGCGGCTGTGGGGCAGGTGTGGGCCCCGCGCTGAGCGCAGCGTGGACGTGGGCGCGGCCCTCGGGGAGGACCTTTCTCCAGCAGTGAGACCCGAGCCAGCCCCTGACTGAACACAGGAGGGAGCCGGGAAGATGGTGGCAGCGCACCCAGCGCAGGACCTCGCCCACGACAGGCCCGACCCCTGCAACGAGACCCAGGCCCCAGCAGCGGAGACCCCGGCCGCTGCAGTGGAGACCCCGGCCCCTGCGGAGACCCAGCACATCTGAGGCCCAGGAGACAGACGGTCTCACGCTTGTCCTGGTTTGCCTCCCACTGGGGACCACTCTGCCCTCGGCCAGCACATGTGCTCAGGGTGGCCCTGGGCACCTCCCGCCTCCGGCCCACCATGAGCCTCACCTCGTCCGTCCTTGGTCCCTGGTGCCGAGGAGCAAGGGCAGCCGAGCAGCAGCCGAGCAGGGCCTGGGTGTGCCCCCCCCCCCCCCGTCTTTCCCTTGTTTCTTGCCCACGGCCTACGGATGAGTTTCTAGGGTTTACGGAGGGATGAGGACACACCCTGAGCTGTACTCGCTGGAACCGCGGGGATCCGCGGGGGGAGCAGCAGGGCAGTGGGCAGGGCCACCCCGTGTGCCCGCGCGGGGGCAGTGAGGACACACCTCAGGGCCCAGCCCTCAGATGAGGGCTCCCTGGGAAGGAAGGCAGTAAAGGCCGGAGAAGTTGTACTTTGCTGTTTCACGTTGATCGCGGGCACAGGTTGCAGAAGTGGAGACGTTAACCTGGATGAAACAGAAACCCTTGCAGGTGAATTTCCGAGCCAGCCCTGCAGCGGGGGTGACCCTCGGCTGCTGTGATGTCCCCGAGTGGCCCCGTAGCAGAGCCTGTGTCACGGGTGACCCCGGGCCAGCTGCAGGGGGGGGGTCAGGCCCCCAGTAGCCCCGGGCCAGGCTGCGGCCCCGCCCATGAGGGGGGCTGCGGGGCTGAGGCGTCCTCCTGGTGGGGTGCCGTCCGGCTGGCTTCTGAACGGGCTGTCGGTGGTGGGTCCCGTGTTCGCGAGCTCCTCACCACGTTCCCCCAAAACCAGCGTCCCTGCGTGCGGTGTGGCCCAGCGACACGTGCTGCGGCAACGCCAGCCCCCGGGGGCAGAGCCAGGTCCGGGGGGACCTCAGGTCCCGGGGGGCTCACACCTGGCCTGGACACTCAGCCTGAGGTGGCGTCTGCCGTGGGACGTGATGCAGGGGACGTGTTTGGTATGGGGGTGACCTGCGGTGCCCACTGCGATGTCTGTGTCCTCGGGCCCCACTGTCCCCGGCGCCGCATTCCCTGGGCCTCCCGCACACAGGGCCCTGTGGGTTTTCTCTGTCTGTTCTCTGCTCCTGACCACCGACCTCGCAGCCCAGGGCGGGGGCTGCACAACCTGGGGGGGTCGTGTGGGCGCAGCCACCCGCAGGTACCATCTGCGGGGGCTCAGCCCTCACGGCCGGTCTGCTCACTCTCCACTTGGACTGGGGCTGGGGCTCCATGGAGGGGGGTGCACAGCGTCTAGCACCCGGGGCTCCACGGAGGGGGGTGCTCAGCGTCCAGCACCCGGGGCTCCACGGAGGGGGTGCTCAGCGTCCAGCACCCGGGGCTCCATGGAGGGGGTGCTCAGCGTCCAGCACCCGGGGCTCCATGGAGGGGGTGCTCAGCATCCAGCACCCGGGGCTCCACAGAGGGGGGTGCTCAGCGTCCAGCTGCATCCATCTGGCAGGAGGAGCTGCCCCCCACTTTCCATCCAGCCTCTGCGGCCCTGGGGGCAGGAGCCTGACCGGGCCTTGGGGGCCCGCAGGGAACTGGCTCCCTTCTCCGGGCCCCCAGCTGGGGGTTACGGGAGGCAAGGGCCCCCAGGCCTGTGGGGTGGGAGGTGGGGCCTCAGGGAGCTGCTGGGGGAGGATGGGCGGAGATGAGGCCTTCGGTGTGTGAGTGTGCACGTGTGAGCGTGCCCCGTGTCCTCATGGGACTCCTGCCCTGTCCCGTCCCCACCTCCGGACACACCCATCCCCGCACACGCAGAGCTGCCCTGCATCCCAGCCAGACGCTCCTCCTTCCCGACCTATGGGCCCAGAACGTTCTTTGATCTTGGATCCAACAGGAAAGTTATAACCCGAAGGTGCCTGTTTGATAATAAATCACGTAATACCAGCTTCTACTGGAGCCCCGGGGTCGTAGACACCCCCGGGGACAAGGTGAGAGGGAGGCCCCGGCTCCAGCGGGTGGGGGGGTGGGCAGTCCCCGGGAGGCTGCGGCCGAGCTCCGAGCGAGGACACGCACAGCCTGAGCCCGGCGGTACCCCCCCTTAGAGACCCCGGGGGTCACAGGGAAGGGGGGCAGCCTGGCGACAGCCCCGGCTCTGCGTGCGGCTCCGTGTCCGCCCAGGGCCCTGAGTGCGAGGGCAGGCTGCCACCCCAGCCCCGCGCACAGCCTGGCACCTTGTGGGAGCGCCTGCACAGCTGCCTTTGGAGGTGTGACCTGTGCCACGACGCCCGCCCCGAGGCTCTCCTGGGCTCCGGCCCGCAGACAGCTGGCGCTCACGGGGCTCCTGGGGGCTCAGGGCTACCGTGACCATCGTGTAGAGCCCCAGGCAGGCAGGGGGCCGTGGGGTGATGGGGGCAGGCTGCTGGCCCTGAGTCCCGATCCTGCCCCTTCCCCACGGACCTGGAGGGGCTCCCCGTGGCGCGAAGGCCCTGGGGTCCCTCATTCGGAGGGGGCTCCGGAGGCTTCTCGGAGTCAGGGGCCGCGGGGTAGCCTTCATCCAGTCGGCCATGTCCGCGGGGGTGGAGCCTCCAGGTGAGCATCCGGGGCGCAGGCAGGTGCGCGGCTGCTGCGGACGGCACGGGGAGCGGGACTGACACCGAGGTGGCGCCCAGCACTGACCGTCCCGCGTCCTTGGCTCCAAGCGCCGGAGGGACGCTGTTCAGGCCCGTTGGGCTTCCAGGGCCTTCGGCTGAATGGGGTGTGCGTGGCGTCCCTCCCCCGGGCAGCTACTCGGGCCCAACACGCACCTCACACGCTCTCAGAGGGTGGCAGATGCGCAGCTCTCAGCACCCACACGTGTACACACACACACACACACACACACACACGTGTAGACAAGGGAAGGAGGGGACACGCCGTGAGACCGGAGACCCTGGTCCCGTCCCTGACCTCCGTCCCGCATCCTCCTGGAGCGCGCCCCGTGTCGTGCGCTGAGGCCTGGGTGCCCTGACAAGGTGGCAGGCAGACGGAGCAGGTCACAACACCGCCCCAAGTGGACTCAGGAGGCTGAACCGATATCGAAACGCGAGATTTAATGTTTAATGTTGAATTTCTTTGGCTTGAGTCGGGGAGGTGCGCTCCGCTCGGCCGGGCCGCTGGGGCAGGGAGGACCGCGGCCGCCTCCCAGGGGCCCGGAGGGTCGGGGTGGAGCGGCCTCCCTGGCGCCGGCCCCGCCCGGTCCCCGCGTGCGGAAGCAGGAGCCCCCACCGAGGACGAGAGACGCACGTGATGCCATTAACCAGCCTCACAAGGACAAACAGTGCAAAATACTGTATTTTGTCTGACAGTTGTGCATCTACAGCGTGTACACAGCACGGCGTCGGCTCTCTGGGTCCTCTCGGCTACGGAAGCAGGCGGCCCGGCCGGACAGGCGGACACTGCCGGGCGGTCATCTGGTGGCCCGTCCGGGTGGCCTGTGAGGACGCGCGGGGCTCGCGGCGCGTGGGACGTCGTCAGGTCTACGGGAATCCCAGGAAGCGAGGCTCCTCGTGCTCAGATGCTGAGCGGTGGCCCTCGGACCCCGACACACCCCTGGCCCCCAGGCGTGCGTAGGACGGGCCTGCGCCTGGTGGAGCCCCGCCCAGAGCGCGGCCACGGAGGCGCCAGAGACGACGTCCATGGGGGCAATGACACGGGCGCTCCGATGCCTGGGGAACGCGGGCTGTGCGTGTGCACAGGTGTGCTGAGTGCATGTATGCGTGCACGCACGTGTGTCTGCACGTGTGCGTGGGCCTGGGGGGAGGGAGGGGGATGGCTGTGCACAGTCCTGCACACGTGTTCCCCGGGAGGTCAGGCCTCCATCCGTGGCCCTGCCTGCGGGATGAGCCTCGCTTCACTCACTGTCCTGACACCCGTCCTGAGTCGGAGCGTCGTGCCCGGGTGTTCCTGGAAATGCCAGCCCCCCTCTTCCCTGCCCTAGTGACCTCGTGGGGTGCGGTACGGTCCCGATAGAGGCTGGCGCGACAGGCGAATCTGAAGGGCTTTTGGGCATTTCCAGGAGGCGCGTGGCCCCTCAAAGACCCCAGCCAGCGCCCTGGAGCACGGTCACACGTGCGCCCGCATCACGGTCACAAGCCCCAGTGTCCGTGACGCTTCCAGGGCGGCCACATCAGGCGGAGGTGGCGACGTGGGCCCCCGACTCTGACGCGGGCCGGCGAGGGGCCAGTGGTGACTGCCCAGGTCCAGGGCACCTGTGCCGACCAGCAGGCTGCCCGTGCCTTGGAACCAGACCTAATGACACACACACTAGATGCTGGAGAAACCGGGTGGCACCTCCTGTCGCGGCCGGGGTGGCGGGGCAGGCGCCGGGCGCCACGGGTGTTTCCCTGCTCGGTTCCTGGGCTGCCCCGGGGACTGGGTGCCGCGGGCCAGGAGTGACCGGGACGCGGACGGCCCGTCTGGCCTCAGGGTTAGCGGAAGCAGGCGCGGCCCAAAGCACGTTCCCGCTGGGTCCGTCGCAGCGCAGGTCAGGGGCGCCAGCTGCTCCGAGAAGCGGGCCCTGCTGGCCTCCCCTGGTGGCCCAGCTCTGACCAGGCGCGTGCGTGGGGCGGGGACGGGGCAGCTACACGGTGGTCTCGTTCTTCCACGGCCCCGTCCGGATGTTGCCCATGCCGTTGGCGCTGAAGGACAGGACCTCACACAGGTCGCCCTTGAGCAGCCCGTTCTGGCCGGGGCCGCCGAAGGGCAGGGACTGTGTTCTGCGGAGCATCTCGAAGTGCGGCGGGCCGTGGGCCGACTCCCGGCCGGGCCGCAGGGCGCAGCCGTACAGCACCGAGCCCGCGTCGCTGCCCTCGGGCTGGCTGACCAAGGGGAAGGGGTCGGCCTGGGCGCAGCAGGCCAGCGCGTGCGCCCCCACGGGGCCCTCGAGCGAGCTGGGGGGGCTGTCCGAGCGCGAGCTGCGGGGGCTGCCGTCGGGGCTGGACGGGATGTGGTAGGCGTACTCCTCCGCCGCGGCTGCCCGGTGCCGGCCGAAGTAGGGAGGCTTAGTTCTGGCCTGGAGGCACCTGTGCAGGTGCGGGTCGTGCCCGAAGGCGTCCTCCTCGTGCACGTGGACGTGGGCCGCGTCCTCCATCAGCTGCTCGCAGTGCATCTTGGCGCAGCACGGCGTGGCTGGCGACAGGCAGTTGACATGGCTCTGGGCGGCCTGCAGGTTGGTCACCTTGCAGGGGCCGGCGGGCGGGGGGCCGAAGCCCCGCGGCTTCCCCAGACACGGCGAGTCCTGCAGGCAGGCCGCGTGCCCCAGGGCGTCCCCGTTGGTGTCGAGCGCGGGGCAGGCCCCGAGCTTGGCGCCGTGGGCGTCCCCGCGGGAGGGGCAGCAGGACCACCAGCAGTGCCACACGTCGTCCCGCTTGGCGCAGTGGTGGATGAGCACGAAGAGCCCCAGCGTCACGCAGAAGGCGCCGTACAGGCAGCTGAAGACCATGTCCAGGAAGTGGCCCTGGGACACGGCCAGCGCCCCGAAGGCCCAGGTGGCCGCGAACAGGAACAGCGTGAAGGCGGCGGCCCGCAGCTGGGCCTTCAGCGAGTGCTCGTTCTGCAGCAGGGAGGCGGCCAGGGCGTCGCAGGCGGGCAGCGAGCCGGGCCGGGCGCCGGGGCTGTGGCGGGCCTCGGGCACTGCCAGCCGCTGCTGCTCCTCCACGCGCGCCCGGAGCTCGTACCTGCGCTCCGGGTGGCGCCGCAGCTGCACGTAGGTGCCCAGGAAGTAGACGCAGGTGACCAGGGCGATGAAGGCCGCCGGCCCGTAGAAGGCGCCCAGGCTGGGCTCCCAGGCCATCCAGCAGCTGCGGGGGGGGGGGTGTGTGTGAGGGGGGGCGGGGGGGCAGACACACCTCCCGCTGCCGGCGGGGCCCTCACCCCTCCCTCCCTCCCTCAGGGGCCGCGGGCGTGTGCCCGGCGCTGGAGCCCGGGGAGCAGAGGTCAACTGAGGGCAAGGGGCGCTGGGCGCTGGGCGGGGAGGGGCCGCGGGCGCCGGGGGACTCACTAGGGCACGTCCTCGCTCTCCGTCCCGTAGTTCCTGATGTTCGTGGCGGCTGTGACCCCGCAGATGATGAAGGGCACCCCTCCGCTGACGAGGTAAAACCTGGGGGGCGGAGGGCCGCTGGGTGCCTGCGGAGCCGCCCTGGCCCCCGCACAGCCCTCTGTGGGCAACTGGGGCCTGTGCTGGACCCCACCCCCCACCCCTGGCCCTGCACCCCCACCCCACCAACCCCACCCCGCAACCTCACCCCCCAGCCCTGCAGCCCCGGCCCTGCATCACTGCCACCCCCCGCTGCAACCCCCGGCCCCCACACACCCCCCCCCGCCCCGCAAACCCCACCCTGTAAACACCCTGCCCCCGCACCCCCCCGGCCCTGCAACCCTGGCCCTGCATCACCATCTCCTGCCCCAGATACCCCGCAACCTCAGCCCCGCAACTCCACCCGCCCTGCCCCCCCGCCCCCCACATAGCCCCTCACCCCGCACCTCGCCTGCTCCACAACCCGCACCCCGCATTCCCCCGACCCCGCAACCACCCCCGCAAACCCTGCCCGCAACTTCCCCCCTCCTCGCCCCCCCGTCCTGCACACCCCGTCCCACCCCCAACCCCCGCCCCGCATCCCCCCTGCAACCGCTCGCCCTGCCACATAACCGTGCCCCCCCCCCCGCCCCCCCCTGCAACCCCCATTCCCCACCCCCCACACCGGGCAAACCCCGCCCTGCCATGTAATCCCCCCCTGCAACTCCTGCAGTCGGCCAGGTAACTCCGTCCCCCACAAACCCAGCACCCTGCAAACCCCCACCCTGCACGCCCCCGAACACCCCCTCCCCCGTAACTCCCCAGAGGGGCCTCTGCCCAGCCCTCCCCTCCCTTCCCCTCCCCCTCCCGTTCTCCCCCCCCCCACACCCAGGGCCCTGCCTGGCAGCCCGGCCTCTCCGCTGCTTGGGGCGCATCTGACCTATGACCCCTCCCCAGGACAGTGACCCGTGTGGACGGGAGTTGGCCCCACTCCGGGCCTGGCCGACCTTGGCAGCAGGGCCTGAGCCAGCAGCTCCCCCTGGGGACCATTCTAGGGCCCCCCCAGGCCGGGTCCTGGAGGAACCAGAGCTCCGGGCCCCACGGTGAGGGTCGTGGGCGAGGGGCAGCTGGCGGATGATGCCCCACGCTCCCGGCGGGCACCGCGGCTCTTTGTCCCCAGCGAGGGGATGACACGGGTCCCAGGCCTGCAGGTGGGAGCCCAGCGACCCCGGGGACTCTGTGCCTCCCCGAATTCTATATGCAGACAACGTGTCCTTCAGAACAGGAAAAATACAGACGCTTTCTGACAAAAATAAAACTGAGCGCATGTGTCACCAGCTGGCCTTCGGGAAACGCTGCGCTGCGACCTTCAGGCTGAAGGGCTACTGCACCAGACTGAAACCGGGGGAACGGGAGCACCCGGACGCCAGACATCGGGACAAACGGAACACTTTGCTTTCTCTTCGTTAAAACACACGTATACGGTTGTGTAAAGAAGCGAACGCTGCCGAGTGGAGCTGCCAGGGCGTGTGGGCGCGCGGACGGCGGGGGCCGGCCCCGCGGGGGCTCCGGCGCACACTTGCACGGACCAGCGTGACTCTCACTCCAAAGATACGGGAAGAGTCCGTGGACTTTGATCCCCAAGGCAACACGGAAGATTAATAGGCAAAGGGCTAAGAGATAAAACGAAATGTAGAAAAATATTAAAATAATTCAAAAGAAGGAAACAGGACAAGAAAGGAGAGGAGAAGGGAGAAAAGAGGTAAAACCAGAAAACAGGTGGCGAAGCGGAGCCCGAGGGCCCCCTCGTCCTGGACGGGAGGCAGAGGCGGCAGCTCGGGTCCACGGGAGACGCCCGGGGCCCCCGCGCCCAGGCTTCAGGGGAAAGAGAGAGGAAGGCCCCTGCGTGTCCGCGTCAGCACAGCCCACGGGGACCCGGCGCCCAGGGAGCCCAAATGGGAGGGAGCATCGCCCCTGGGACCTCAGGGGACTGGGCCAGAGCCGCATGGGAGGGACGGGAGGGAGGACGAGCGAGCGCACGGCAGCCGGGCCGCAGGGACCAGGGCCAACGGGGGCAGAGGTCGTCAGGTCAGAGGACAGGAAAGCCAGCCGGGACGTGGATGAACCCCACGCGGGTCCTTTAGAGCCGCCCGCAGAAGTGGCCAGCCGCTGGCCGCACCGGCCCGGAGCGAGAGCGAGAGGGAGGGAGGGGGGGCTCGTATGGTCCGAAGTCCCGGCCTGAGCCACCAGGCGGGAAGACACGCCGTCCTCACTGGACAGGTGTCCCGTGGCCGATGACGGGACCACGGACGCAAGATCCTAGGGACCCACGGGCAGCTCCCCGAGCTCGCGAGCAAGCGCAGCGGATCTTCCGGACACAAGGCCCGTGCATGCGACTCGGTTGTGTTTCGACCCGTGAGCGACGCTCGACCCAAAGAGACGATGAAGGAGACGATCCCGGTAAAGTCGCGTGAAAACGATCCGTGGGCAGGGAGCCCGGCCCGGGCGGCGCAGGACGCGAGCTGGGGGCTGGGAGCGTCGGATGCTGTGGGCGTGAGCGCGTCCGTGACCCCTACGGGCTCTGTGGGGCCCAGGCCGGCGCCACCGAAATTCCAGGGGCTGTTTTCCCAGAAATGGAAGAAGGATCCTACTATCCACACGGAAGGGAAGGGACGCGGGATAGACAGACCAGCCTGGCGACGCGAGACCCTGCGCCCCCTGTGCCCCTTGAGCCGCCCCGCCCGAAGGCCGGCCCCACACGGGGACGCGGGCTCCCAGCCCCGGCAGGCCGTCCGCCCGGCAAGGAGGCCCCAGGTGGGGGGGCAGGGCCCCCGGTTGCTGCACATTCCAGGTCACGTGAACCATCTAAACGGGTTTGGTTCCCCCAAAGCTGCACGGAGGGCGTGTGCAGACCCCAGCACGGCCACGGGGACAGCGGGGCCCTCGGCAGACCCCTGGGGCACAGCCCAGGGGCCACCTGGCAGCGGGGCCAAGGTCAGCGGTTAGACGACTGGGCCCTCGTCTCTCCAAAAGCTGTGTGCTCGGGGGCACACACCGGGTCCTGACCCACGACCACTTTCCTTTTATTTGTCGTCAGAAGTGAGACGGAGCCCCTGCCCGCCGCCGACCATGTCCCCCGCTCTGCCCCCCGAGGCTCTGCGGGGCCTCGGGCCGCTCTCTCGGCCTTGGCCGGGGCCCAGCAGCCCGAGCAGGGGCTCCCCCCTCCCCGGAAGGCTCGGGAGGGACATTCCTGCTGATGGGCCCTGCTGGGAAGGGGGCCGGGGTGCCGGGGGCCGTCGGGGGGTCATCGCTGGTAAGGACGCCTCCGGCTGGACGGGGCCGGCAGCGGGAGGGCACACGAGGGGCGGGGCTCAGGGAGGAAGGCTGGCCCAGTGTTGGGGCCCCACCAGCAGCCCCGGGCAGGGCCTGGGCGGAGAAGGCGGTGAAGGGGGCAGGCCCGCAGCCCAGCCCAGAGCCCGTGTCCCCCCTGCCCCCAGGGTCCGGCTGTTTGTACTAAGAAGGGGACACGGGGGGCGGGGGACAGGTGACAGTGGTTTCCAGACGGCACAGTGAGGGTCTAACGTGGCCGATGTATTACACGGTCCCCGAGCCCACCCCTGCTGGTCCAGGGCCCCCTGAGCCCCCGACCCACAGGGCACTTGTCCCCCGAGCCCTGGGGCCTCTGCTCCCAGAAGTGCCTGCGAGTCTGGTTCATTTTGTGCATGTGATGCTGTCGGACAGAAAGGTGCCAGAATGTTCTGAGGCTGCCATCTTGTTCTTCCATCAAGCAGAGACCAGGACAATCATTCTGAGACGGATTCTTACACCCAGGAATGGGGGCGCCCCAGCAGGGAACCCCTGCCTCCCTGGGCTGAGTGGGCAGCAGAAGCTCCGGGGCCCTGGGAATGGGAGGCGCCGGGCCCGTGGGCTGCAGCGTCGGGAAGCCCCGGGGGTCGGCGAGTCCTCCACCGGCAGGTGCACAGAGCTGTTTTCCCAGATGCCCCTTGCAGTTTGGACCTGGACTGAGCTCCGTCCAGGGGGCTGGGTGTCCGTGACCCAGGGCCCAGGCCACAACCCGATAGCGGCGTCAGCTGCCCCTCATGGCGACCACCTGCCCTCCCGGCACCCTCCCAGCTTGGCCAATAACTGCTCCCCAGCCTCGGGAGGCCCAGGCCCCATGGTCACCCTGGGGTTGGCACCCGGGCCGCCTCAGTTCTCCCCGCTGAGGAGCCGGTGCCTGAGCTCGCTGAGGTCCACGCGTGCGCTGTGGGCAGGCCCGGAGCAGTGACGCGTCCCCCGAGCTGTCTCCACAGCCCCTGGTGGGCACACTGGCCCCCGGCCTCACTGACTCGGCTGCGGCCCAGCACCCCCACGTCCCGTCCCCAGCCCTCGGCCCCAGCACCCACCCCCACCCTGGCCACCTGTGCACACTGGGCTGCCCTTGACCCGTTTCCCTGGAGCCCGTTTGCTGAGGCCCCGGAGGGGAGCCCAGAGCTGGCGGCTGCGGGCGCCCGGGGGGTGCGGGAGGCCGGGCACGTGCGCTTGGCTACCTGAGCAGGGGCTGCTTGGGGTACGGCGGGTGGTCTGCGCCCGGGCACGGCAGGGCCTTCTTGGTCACCTGCTTGTAGATGTTCCTGGCGGTCACCCCGATCCACAGCATGGTGGCCAGCGTGGAGTAGTGCAGGAGGATGCCCACCTGCAGGAGAGAGGTGGTCAGCTGCGGCCTGGGAGCCCGTGCGGTCCCCTGGGTCTGACCCTCCCGCTCCCCCTGCATCCTCAGGACAGTCACCAGCGACCGGGAGGAGGGCACGTGGGGTCCCGCGTCACAGGGAGGCGCGCGGGCACCCGGCCTGGTTCTGCTGTCCCGCGGGGAGCCGGGGCTGGGCACACACGGGCCTATGCGCACGATCCCCCGGGGGGTCCGCGTGAGGCTGGCCACGTGTGTGCCCCTCGGCAGCGTGCACTCAGCGCCCACCCTTCAGGCCTGCGTGCCCTGTGTCTGCGGTCGGCGTGGCCCAGATGTGGGCCCGGAGGGCTCCAGGGAGGGCGTCCTGTGGGCTCGGGGCTGGGCGGGCCGGGCGTCGCCTCCGGAGCAGCGACCAACTGTTGGCGTCTGCGGGGCACGCGGCCACGTTCCAGAAATGGCAGAGGAGTCCCGGGCAGAAGGTCCCCCCGACGGCTCTGCGGGCTCCTCCCACTGGCTCGCCGGGCCCCAGCTCTGTCCTCCCGCCCGCACATGGGGCCCACAGGGCCCACGGGGCCCTCTGTCCCTCGTCCCCGCTGCAGAGCTGGGCGGCACCGCAGAGCCCCAGGGGCTTTGCTCCCCAGGACGGGTCCGGTCCCGATGCACGTTTGCAAACGAGCGAGCGAGGGAGCCCGGGCCATGCTGCCTCGTGGACAGGGGTCTGGAGGCCACGGCGGCCTCCCGCGGGAGGACTGTCTCCACCGTGAAGCGACCGTTTCTCACGCCAACCTCACTCTCCTGACCTGGCCTCTCGGGACCTGGCCGGGCCCGGGCCGACCCCAGGCTGTCGACCCGTAGGCGCCGGGCCCCACGTGGAAGAAGACCCCTGGCCTCCGGGGCTCACCACCCAGGCTGGAGCGCGGGCAAGGCTCCCGGGTGTTCGGGGGGACTGGGCCCCAGGGGCCGAGAGCCGCGGGGCCCGGAGCGGCGCTTCCTCACCGCCAGGGGCCTGGCTCGGGGCGCGCTCGTGTGGCCGAGTGTGACCTGAACACGCGGTGGAGCTCACGGCTTGCCCCTCAGCAGGCGCTCATGGGCCGGCCGTTCCCACGCCCGTGCCCAGGCGCCCCAGATGTGCGGCCGCCCCTCGGCGTGCTTCCACGTGCGCGCTGGCGGCTCCTCGCTGCGGCCCAAGCGCGGGGCCTCCCTGGGAGGTGGCCGGCCGGGGGTGTTGGGCAGGGCTCGGAGCCGGCCCTCACTCCCGTTCTTTCCCAGGCACCTCTGCGGAGCAGCGTCCCCCGGGGCGTCGCCTGCCACCTGCGCCAGGGCCAGGTTGTCTCTTGGTGCGGACCCCACCAAGGACGGCACCAGCGCCCCCGGCTGTCGGGTGAGTAGGTCCCAGCAGCCCCTGCAGCCCTCAGCCAGTATCGACCTCCCAGAACGACGGCTGGAGGGGACCAGCTCGCCATCCCTGCTGCGGCCCAGGCAGGCGCACCCGCTGACAGACCGAAGACGCGGGTCCTCGCTAAGATGCTCTTTGGTCCCCGGGGCAGCCCCCCTCGGGCTCCCACCTGGGCGCTGGAGGAGACGGCCCTCCTAGAGGCCACTGTCCGTGTAGAGGCCACTGTCCACGTGGAGGTCACTGTCCACCCTGGAGGCCACTGTCCACGTGGGTCACTGTCCACATAGAGGTTGCTGTCCACCTAGATAGAGGCCACTGTCCATGTGGAGGTCACTGTCCACCCTGGAGGTCACTGTCCACATGGAGGTCACTGTCCATCTAGAGGTCACTGTCCACCCTGGAGGTCACTGTCCACCTAGAGGTCACTGTCCACCTAGAGGTCACTGTCCTTGTAGAGGCCACTGTCCACGTGGAGGCCACTGTCCTCCCTGGAGGCCACTGTCCACATGGAGGTCACTGTCCACCTAGAGGTCACTGTCCTTGTAGAGGCCACTGTCCACGTGGAGGCCACTGTCCACCCTGGAGGCCACTGTCCACATGGAGGTCACTGTCCACCTAGAGGTCACTGTCCACATGGAGGTCACTGTCCATTTAGAGGTCACTGTCCACATGGAGGTCACTGTCCACCCCGGAGGTCACTGTCCACCCTGGAGGCCACTGTCCACATGGAGGTCACTGTCCATCTAGAGGTCACTGTCCACCTAGAGGTCACTGTCCATGCAGAGGTCACTGTCCACATGGAGGTCACTGTCTGTGTCGAGGCCACTGTCCACCTAGAGGTCACTGTCCACCCCGGAGGTCACTGTCCACCCCGGAGGCCGCTGTCCATGTAGAAGGCCACTGCCCGCCTACAGGCCGCTGTCCACCTAGAGGTCTCTGCCCCCCTGGGCTGAGCTGGGGCCCGAGCAGGAGGTGGGGCGGGAGCTGGAGGGGGGAGCGCACAGAGCACCCCGGGTTTGGGGTCACTTGTCCTGCGCCCGGGGCCGCGGTGAGCAGCACAGGGAAGCGGCTGCCCGCTGGGGAAGGGCCTCTCCTGCGCCGTGTGGGAACCAACGGGTCTTCTCCCCTTGGAGACAAAAGCCAAGTGAGGCCACAGAGGGGGACGAAGACCCCTTGGTGGCTTGTTCTCAAGGCCGGATGCGCTGAAGAGGGGAGCAGAACCTTCCCGAGTTCCACGCGGGGGGTGGGCGGCTCGGCCCTGACCAGAGCCTTACGTGGCCGCGGTTGCGGGAGCAGGTGAGCCCTTCTCGTGCCCCTGCCGCCCCCACCTCCGGGGGGGACAGCTCCGGCCCTGTTCCTGGGACCGACACGGCTGGACGTGTCACCATAGGCCTCCGCAAGCTGCTCAGGCGAGAAGCCAACGATCCGACGTGAGCCAAAGGTGAGCGAGGCCGGGGGCCTCGTGTGGAGAGGCTGTGGTTCAGGCGCGGGGGTGCCGAGCCCTCCCCGGGGACGCGTCTGGACAACGCCGCAGGGTCCTTACATGAGCAAGACCGTTGGCACAGATGCCCCCCTGGTAGCAGGGTGGACAAACGCTTCAAATCTGTAGCGAAATGAGGAAGCGGACAGCACTCACCGCCTGGCACAGGATCGGGTACTTGGTGCGGTTCACGCCGCCGGCAAACACCGTGAAGGTCAGCGCCGCGTGGAAGCAGAAATTCAGGAGCGTGTGCCGTCCTTTCCGGCTGATCCGGATGGCGCTGCGGGAAATGAGGTTTCCCGTCAGGACCCGGCGTGCAAGTCAGCCCTCCTCCCAGATGCCGTGCTCCGTCCACACGGGGCGGAGCTGAAGGCCTCTCAGGGGTGACCGGGGGTCGGGGGAGCAACCCCAAGGGCCAGGCGGAGGGAGGACACAGTGAGTGGCCGGTGGGTCGTTCTGTGCTACGTCTGTCTGGAGCGCTCTGACGGGAAGGGGTTTGAGAAGTCTCCAAGCTACTCATTGGCCAGATGCTGACATTGAGCCCCGAGACTGACTTGTCTGGTCACAGAGACAGACGGTGGGAGGGACCCCCCGGCCTCACCTCCTGGCTCCCCAGACGGACGTCTTCCCTCTTGTGGAGAGGCCTGTCCTCAAAAAGAGGACATGACTGTGACTGAATGTTAGCAAGACCCCGACAGCCACACTTGCCCCTGGCCATCGCCGAGACCAGGCCTCACCTGGGCTGTGGCCACCACAGAGATTGCTCAGCCGATGCCTAGAACTCTGACGATGGCCACAGTGTCTCCATGGCCTGGGACATGTCCCAGCCTGACATGTCCATGACCCTGACCTTGGACATGCCCAAGACTCTGACCATGACCATGACCTTAGACACGCCCAAGCCTCTTCCCATGACCCTGACCTCGGACACACCCAAGCCTGTTCCCATGACCATGACCTTGGACACACCCAAGCCTGTTCCCATGACCATGACCTTGGACACGCCCAAGCCTGTTCCCATGACCATGACCTTGGACACGCCCAAGCCTGTTCCCATGACCATGACCTTGGACACACCCAAGCCTCTCCCCATGACCCTGACCTCAGACAAGCCCAAGCCTGTTCCCATGACCATGACCTTGGACACACCCAAGCCTGTTCCCATGACCATGACCTCGGACACACCCAAGGCTGTTCCCATGACCATGACCTTGGACACGCCCAAGCCTGTTCCCATGACCATGAATGACCTTGGACACACCAAAGCCTGTTCCCATGACCCTGACCTCGGACACGCCCAAGCCTGTTCCCATGACCATGACCTCGGACACACCCAAGCCTCTCCCCATGACCCTGACCTCGGACACACCCAAGCCTGTTCCCATGACCATGACCTTGGACACGCCCAAGCCTGTTCCCATGACCATGACCTTGGACACACCCAAGCCTCTCCCCATGACCCTGACCTCGGACATGCTCAAGCCTCTCCCCATGACCCTGACCTCAGACACACCCAAGCCTCTCCCCATGACCCTGACCTCAGACATGCCCAAGCCTCTCCCCATGACCCTGACCTCGGACATGCCCAAGCCTCTCCCCATGACCCTGACCTCAGACACACCCAAGCCTCTCCCCATGACCCTGACCTCAGACATGCCCAAGCCTCTCCCCATGACCCTGACCTCGGACACACCCAAGCCTGTTCCCATGACCCTGACCTTGGACACACCCAAGCCTGTTCCCATGACCATGACCTCGGACACACCCAAGCCTGTTCCCATGACCCTGACCTCAGAGACGTCCAAGCCTCTTCTCATCACTGTGGTTATGGCCACAGTCTGGGCTTTGCTCCTGACTGATTATGAGCTTGGCCCTGCCCCTGTCAGAGACTCCTCACATTTCCCAGGTCATCCTCCCTGCAGGCAGAGGTGGCAGGAAACCAGCTCAGAAGGAAAGCAACTAGACCCCCTCCCCCCAGGCTAAAGGGCACAATGCAAAGGTGGTGAGAGTTCTGGCAGCTACTGTAACTTCCCAAGGGTGTGGGCTCTTGAGCTGACCCTGCGCCGTCGGAGGAAGACGTAGGTCACCAGATTTGGTAAGAACACGGAGGCCACTGTGAGAAGACCCTGGTGGAGGCCTAGCCTGAAGGGCATGGCTGTCCTGGAGCGCTTGGCCACCCTCGGCTGCAGCGGGCCACCCCTGGTGCTAGGCAGGCGAATCTGAAGCACCTTCCGGGACCTCCTGTTATGTGAGGGTGGGTTTGCCTCTGCGGGTAAACGCACGCGATGTCGAGGCAAAGCGGGGCCTTACTTCTGGTGCACGATGTAGGTGATGACAGAGGCGAGGAGGCACAGCAGCATGACAGCGGTGCAGGCGTACACCACGGGGTGCAGGAACTCCCCTGGGTACTGGGGCAGGGAGAGGACAGTCTTCAAATCCTGGAAAGAACACAGACAGGCCGTGTGGGCCAAGTGGCCAGGGAACGAGGCGCCCGGCAGAGCCGCCTGGCTGCCCCCAGGTCTGGCCTCGCCCCTGCAGGCCGTCAGAGGTGTCTGCTGAGTTGGGTGGAGATCTGTGACAGGCGCCCCGCTCCCTCGGGGCCCACCTGGGTGAGGGCGCGGGCAGCAGAGAGGCAGCAGCACACGGCAGGTGCCCCAGATCCCACCCGCCCCGGCACCGGGAGATTGTGCTCCCTGGGATCACGCCAGCCCCTGGAGCCGACTCGGGCCGGTGGGGAAAGGGCGGTGGCCGTGACGGGGCCGTGTGGCTGGGCCCTCTGGAGCGCGCCGACCCAGGGTCGGGGGGCACGTCTCCCCACAGGGACGGGAGGCTGAGGGGCGAGGGCCCCGCTGGCGTGTGAACTGAGGGCATTTTGCCTCTTTGTCCGTGAGGGGGTGAGGTGAGCTCTCGCGGGGTCAGCACAGGCCGCCCTGGGGTTCCGGGCCCCGGGCCCGGGTTCCCGAGACGCCGCCGATAGAAGAGGCGCCAACCAAGCTCAGGGGGGTGCGGGCGGCCATGCACACCCCGCCGGGCACCCCGCTCCCAACCTGGTGATTCTGTGCGCTGAGCAGGCCCCAAGGGTGCAGAGCCTCCTCTGCCGCGGGCTCCGGAGGTGCAGAGAGGAGGCAGGGAGGCTGGGAGTCGGGAGCCTGGCCTTGTGCACCTCTGACCTCCGACCTCTGACCCGCGCGGAGCAGTGTTCCAGCCCGTCGTGTGCTGTAACTGCCGCGGGACAGGGAAGCCGGGCTGTGGACAGAAACGGAGCCCTACGGCTCAGGGGCTGGAGTCCTCGCGCCCCACGTGGCTGTAGTCACCCCACGGGCCTTCAGGGGGGCGACTAAGGCCACGGGGGGGTCATAGGGCGAGGCCTGGTTCCATAGGACCCGCGTCCTTAGCAGAGGGAGACGCGCCCAGGACCTGCCCGGAGGGAAGGCCGTCGGAGGACACGGCGAGAAGGCGGCTGTGTACACGACCGGGGGGTGGCCTCGGGGGAGACCTGCGACTCCTGGACCTTGGACTTCCAGGCTCTAGGACTGAGGGGTGGGTCGCGTCTTAACGGGCTCAGGGGGCTGGGGGTTGGGGGCCGGTTATGGCCGTGCCCTCCCCGCCCGAGCCGGTCACGGCCCCCGCGGCAGATGCGCACGCTCGACCGGGGTCTGCTCCTGCTCCCACTTTGCAAGTCAGAGGGTCAGAGCGTGAGACCCTTTCTTGGCCTCTGGCCTCCTGCTCTGAGCCGCCCGCTCTGCTCCCACGGCCCTGGACCTGCCCCGCTGGGGGAGGCAGGTGGGCGCTGGTGCCCCTAGAGGGCCGCCCGGGGCCCCGTGAGAGCGTGCCGAGCCGTCCAGCTGTGACAACAGGCTGGTGGCCGGTGGGGGAGGGGGTGGTCTGCAGCCTCGCCAGCTGTGCCCGAGGCGGGTGCACCCACCCCGGGCTGACACGGGCCCTGGGTGCGCGATGGGCTCCTCCCGGGGCAGTGAGGGCGGCAGGAAGCGGCTGGTGCTCCTCCAGGAGGGCACCCGGCCTGGGTCACGTGGGAAAAGGAGAGAAACTGGCCCTCGCAGGACTTGGGCTCGCCACGGCCGGGACGGCGCCGCGTCCCAGAGCTTTCCTGGTGGACCACATCCTGCCGGGGCAGCGAAGACGAGGCCTCGGGCTGTCGGGATTTCCAGGGAGCGCGAGGGCCACCCTAGTGTCCGGCCGTGGCCTCTGCACCCCGATCTGGCTCTGCCCGGGGACGTTTCCGAGGAGAGCTCCCAGCGGTCTTGGCAACAGCAGATGGAGTCCCGTCACCAGGGAGAAGGTGCCGAGCGACCTGGACACCAAGGGACTCCTTCCAGCTGGCCGCGCGGGAGGACCGACTGACTCTCGAAGCCAGAAGTGGGATCCCTGACCCAGCACATGGCCAGCTGCAGCCGAGGCGGGAGGGCGTGTCACTGGGTAGACTGGGGACGGCACGATGGCGGCGCGCCAGGAAGCCTGAGGGCAGGTGCGGTTGCGCGTAGGGCGTAGGATGCCAAACCCCAAGTGCCAGGGCGTCATGAGCTCAGGAGGGAAGACAGCCGAAGGACGCCAGCCTCGCGGTGGCAGGGCCACGTGGAGGGCCCGCCGGCCTGGGCCGCATGGCCACTGCGCAGGCTGCTCCCCGGGGCACACACCTGCCAGGCCTCCGCCCCGCGGCGTGAACGTGCGTCCCCGGGGCACCGCTGTGCCGGTGAAGACACGGAGCGGGGCCGGGAGGTCGCGGCCAGCTTGTGGGCTTTCCGGGCTCGCTGCTCCCCTCGGCTCCCTGCCTGCTGGAAGCGCTCTCGCGTCCCGACTCCATCCCAACTTCCGAGCGCGAGGGACCCTCCCTGTGGCCCTGGGGGGACGAGGGTTCAGACGCTTGTCACCTTCAGCCTCCTGCCAATTGTAAATCGCTGCAAAAGTCGAGGAGGGCACGCTTTCCTGGTCTGATCCTGATACGGAATCGTCTTCTTGTGGCCGTTCCTTCTGGAATTCCCTGCTGCCCACCGGGAGAGAGCCTGGCAGGCCGTCGACAGGCCTCAGCACGCCCCAGATATGCCCAGGCCCTCGCCCGCGTCGTAGTCCCTGTCACAGAGCAGTGGCTTCTCACCCTGGGTCTAAGCACCCTGACGCTCCTGACCTGAGGCGCCCTGGCTGCTGGGACGGGCTCCCTGAGCGCGGAGCCGGTGCCTTGGGTCGGGGCCAGGGGTGGGCGCGGCCCTCCGGGGGCTCACGGCCCCTCTGGGGGCTTTGCCGGGCGCTGCCACTGCTCGTCCAAGGCCTATGCCCTCCTGCCGCGTTGGCAGCCCCGAGTCCTGGCGGGGGTGGGGGGCCGAGGGAGCAAGCACGCGTCCCAGAGCAGCGATGCCCAGCCCCGCGCCCTGCACCCCATGCCCCCTGCGGCGCCCAGGCCTGCATCGGAGACGTCACGCTCAGCACGTCCCACCCGCCCAGGAAACCAGGCCCCGGTCGTGCCGCCGGATGATGCTTCAGGGCGATGCTCCAGACGCAGCGCTTCCCGGGAACGGCCCTGGCCCCACGCAGGCCCCACGCACCCGCCTCGGGGGCTCCTCAGCCCAGGGCCGGGTTTTGAGTGAGGTGGTGCCGGGGGGCAGGGGGGGGCTTCCTGGCCTCGAGCTCTGCAGCAGCAACATCTGCTTTATGAGAAACGGAGCTTCAACCATCGGGGCTCCTGGGTTTCTCCTCCGAGTTCCCGACCGACTGTGCCTTCTCTACATTCTTGAGGTGACATTTAAAGCTCCAAGTAGGTAATGCGAAAGGGAGGTATTTTATATGTTAAAGTTCACGCGTGTCCCGGCTCCTCCTGGAGGACCTGCTTCACTAGCGTCCCACGGACGGGGTCCTTGAGGGGTGTGGACGGGCCCGCACGGAGCTCGCATGGAGACGCCGGGCTCGGCCGCAGATCCCCTCCTGCCGGGGCCCGGCCTGGGGAAGACGCCGCGCCTCCTGCCAAATCCGGGCTCCGTGTTCCCTCGGACGGGCCGTGCTCCCGCGGAGCCCGGAGGCTCAGAGCCCGGCCGGGTTGGCTGGAGCTCTCCCTCCTCTTAGGCTTTGCCTTCCTTGCACGTGTTATTATTATTTGAGTGGATGTATCCTTTTTGGCATGTTCTGCAAACAATCGACTTGAGGGTTGAGAGAGACAAGAAGAGAGAGGAAGGAGGTGCTGTCGTCCGATCCTGACAGGGCCTGTGCCGGCCGCGGGGCAGGGAAGGGGCTGCCTCGGCCCGGGGGGCGCGGACGGTGCCGGCGTCCCCTCTGCCTCCGCTCCGGACCGACTGAGACGGATCCCGTTCCTGGTCTCCGGCGTCCTTTGTGTTTTTAACGATCGTCGCGGCTCATCGATCTGTCAGCCTTCCGCGGCAGCGTCCCGGGGGAAAGGCAGAGGCAAAAGGTAAGTAATTTATTCATTTGGAGCACAAATTACCCTAATTGGACATCACATTTGTACAGTGTGTTACACTTTTCTCTGGGAGGGGAGTGTGGGAAATAGCACAGGCTCGCCTGCTGGCCTCAGGTTAATGCTCAGGTGGGCGTAGGGGTGACATTTCTGGGACGAAGGTAAGCTCAAAAGTTTTTAGAACGTTAAATATGAGGCCGAAGAGCTGGTGGGGTGTGGGTGCTTGTACGTGCCTGCAGGTGTATATAGGTGCTTGCGGGTGCTTGCAGGTGGTTTCAGGTGATTGCAGGTGTTTATAGGTGCTTGCAGGGGGTTGCAGGTGGTTTCAGGTGTTTGCAGGTGTTTGCAGGTGTTTGTAGGTGGTTGCAGGTGGTTACAGGTGTTTGCAGGTGCCTGCAGGTGCCTGCAGGTGCTTATAAGTGGTTTCAGGTGTTTGCAGGTGGCCTGCAGGTGTTTGTAGGTGCTTGCAGAGGGTTGCATGTGCCACAGGCGCCTTGTGTGGCCGGCTGGAGGTTATGAGGGTGCAGCCTCGACGAGCTGTGGCGTGTGCACAGGCCAGGCTGGGTCCTGCCCAGCTCTGCCTGCACAGCAGTGTGGTGGGCACCAGGCAGGCTTCTGCGTCTCCACCCTGCAGCTACCCCTGGTCTTTTCAGGGATCTCCATTCCACTGTTGGCTTTTCAAATGTGGGGTGCTTTTGTGCAGAAAAGGGGTGTCCTGAGCATGCTGTGTCCTTGGGATCCTGTGCTCCGAGCACAGCCAGGGCAGGTCTTGCTTTCTATCCTTCCAGCCCCTGCTGGATGTGGCAAAGGACAGTCTGGCGACACGGAGGCCAGCCCGAGTTCAGGGCAGGTGGGGCTCTGCGGGGTCCTCGGCTGCTGCCGGCACCTGCTGGGCCAGGGCCATGTCACACAGAAGCCACCCAAGGGAGGTCTCGGCCCCGAGGCTCAGCATCGGTAAGTGGGGGATCTTGTCCTCTGAGATCCGCTTGGCGCCCCAGCGACCAGGGGAGTCCCCGGCACACCTCGTGGCCTCGGGAGATGTGGCCGGAAGGCAGAGCTTGTGCAGCGTGAACGTGGTGACCACACGCTCCTCAGGCCACCAGACCCACATGCTGAAAGGAAACAGGGAGAAAGTGCACAACTTTGGACAACTTCTTACTCCCTTCTGGCGCCTGTCACGTGTTCCCTTGGGGGAGGAAGTGTGAAGCTCACAGGAGGATCACGAGGTGCCAAGGAACATGCATTTTGGTCGCTGCTTGAATTTGGACACTAGCGGGGCCGCTGAATGCACACACTCACATGCACACACACAACTGCCCGTGCACACACGCACACACATACACGTGCATATGCACACACACGCTCACACAAGCACACACCGCAAGTGCACACGCACACACGTGCACATGCACTACACATGCACACACGTGCACAAGCACACACGCACACGTGCACACAGACATACACACACAAGTGCACACGTACACGCACACACATAGACACACGTGCACACGGGCAATACACGCTCACGTGCACTCACACAAGTGTACACGCATGCACACAGAAATGCACATGCACACATGTACGTGCAGGCACACACACAAGTGCACGTCCACTTCTGTTGGCTCACAGCTGTGATGGAGGCCTTGGTCCTGCAGGCCCAGGCTGGGGAGTGTCGGGTGTGTGTGCGTGCATGGTCCTGCCGGAGCACCAGCTGGGGCGCACGTCCAGGAGGGAGGCACAAGCGTCTGCGGGGCCCCCCGGGTGCCTCCAGGGGACCACGTGGCGTCACCCAGGAGCCAGAAGGCTGATTGCCAACCGCAGGCGTCAGGGAAGCCGACCGCCAGCCCGAGGCAGGTGCCTCGCAGGTGAGTGTGGCAGCGTGGGCCGGGCAGGTTGGGCCGCCCTGCTGGCCGCAGCCTCTGGGTGTCCTCCCCGTGTCGCCTGGGCCCCAGGGGTGAAGCTTGCACTGGAGCTGCCCCACGCGGGGCTGCCTCCCCATGTCTTTGGAGACTCTCCAGTGAAAATGTTATTGAGAATAAAAACCGAACAAATTGCTAAGACTCCAAACCCTCTGGGCAAGTGTAACCCGCCCGTCTCCACTGTCCTGGACTGGCCGGTGTCAAGAGGCTGGACCAGGGCAGCACTGTGCATGGACGCCGTCACCGGGGATGGGACGCCGGGTGGACGTGCTTGGGGGCCGGGGTCAGAGAGGAAGAAGCGCCAGGGCAGCCACTCCGGCCGGGCCCGCCCCTGCCCCGGCCCTGCAGGCCTCCTGGCTCACGCTCCGTGTGCCGACAACGGGCTCCACTTTGCAAATAAGGCTCTAACCTGAGGACGAAAAGCCAAGAAACAGGCCGACCTAGAGGCCCCAGGTGCGTCGGGTGAGGCACCGCGGGCAACAGGCTGTCCCTTAGGGAGCCCGGCCAGGCTGGGGGCCTCCCGAGGAGCCGCCGAGCCTGATGCACAGCCTCTAGGGCGTCTGGCGTCCTCCTGGCCGGCGAGGCTTGGGGCGGCCGTGTGGACGCGCGATGCTGAGTCCTGGCAGCCAGCACCGACCTTGTTTGCGCGTCTCGAACGGAACAGGAAGGAAACAAGTGACTCAGACAGACCCCCCCTTAGGAAGCAGACAATCGGGTGTGCATTTGACTCATTGCTGGCGTCCGCGCCACGGCCGCTGCCGGCCACGTGTCCCGTGGCCATTGGCATTCCCTGCACGCGCTCTGGGCCCTCCGCGGTCGCCGTCCCTCACACGCGCACACACACACACACACACACACACACACACACAATGCATTATTTACTCGGCCCCCAGCCTCCCAGGATCCAAGCTGGCAGCGACCACACGGAGGCTGCACAAGCCTTCACGACGATCCCCCGTGGCCCTGCTCGCTGCTGACAGCGGCCGTGCCCCCTTTCCTGGCGAGAGAAGCGTCCCCCCCCCTCCCCGTGTTTGCCGTATGCGCTGCTGAAGCTCACCCACGTCTCCCCGCCATTCGGCCAACTTTCCGAGGGGAAGGGTCTGGCGGGCCACAGTGGGAAGGCCGCACGACAGCCTGGGACGGAGGGCGGGGGCCCAGCCGGGGGTCGTGGGCCTGAGCCCTGGGGGAGGGACACAGGCCCGCGTGTCCTCCCCTGGCTCCACGGCTCCACATTGCGGCACGCCTGCCACTAATTAGTATGATCGACGCCGAGCGAGCCGACCTCAGAGCAGCCCGCAGGCAGCCCCCGGGACCGGGGACCCAACGCCACTACCTGACCGTGCGGTGGCCCCACTGATGGGGTGGCCGCCCTCGGCGCTGCTGGGCCCCGCTGCCCGGTGGGGCACGTACTCACCATGAGCCCTGCGAAGTGAGTGCTGGACGGAGGGGGGTCGCCGCCGAGCCGCTTATGTGGCACCCTCTTCCCCGCTGGCCTCCATGGCCGTCCCGAAGGTCAAGGTCCCACACAGTGGCCGTGGGGTCGGGCCCCGGGCCAGGTGCCTCGGGGCGACCGTGGGGCGGGTGATGGTCAAGAGGCCGTCCCCATCTGTGAAGACAGGGCACGGTCAGGGCAGGGCGGAGGGTCCCCTGGCCTCAGCCCCCGCTGGCCCCACGCGGCCGTCCCACCCTGGCTCGGGGCACGCAGCGGCGGCGGCTGGCCGGGGACCCGGGGCGGGACATGAGAGCAGACGCTGCCGCCCGCCCGGGAGCCTGTCCAACGGGGGAAGGCAGGGCTCAGAGCCCCGCGACATGTCCGTCAGGTTCCATCAGGAGCAGAGCAGACCCGGGATCCGCCTCCTGACGGGCAGCTGCGTGGGGCCGGCACACGCGGGGGCCGGGGTGGCCCCCCAGACGCCCCCGGGGCCCAGCCGCTCGCCCCCGGGAGCCCGAAAGTTGTCAGCGTCCGCATGGGGCTCCGTGGCGGATCCGATGTGGGGGAGCTGCCCCAGCCCGGGGAGGGGGGCGCCCAGGGCCGGGAGCCGCAGGGGGCAGGTGCTGGGGTCCGGGGCCCCCTCGCCCCCTCGTCCCGCGCCCCCGCCCCCGCCCAGGCCCACCCGCCGCGCGGCCCGAGCCGCAGCTCAACTTCTCACCTATTTTGGCAGAAGCAGCCGGAGCGGCCGCGGCGCGCCCCGGGGAGGCGAGCGGCTGCGGCGGGGGCTCGGGGCCCGGGGCCGGGCTGCCATGGCGGGGGGCGGCCGCCGGCGAGCCCGCCGATCAACAGATTGCGGGACCGCAGCCCGGCGCGGGCTCCGCAGCCCAGGGGATGAGTCAGAGCCCGCGGCGGCAGACATGCGAGGCGATGCTCCGCGGGCGGCCTCCGGGGCTCGGGCGGGACCGCGGCCGCCTCTGCGCCTGCTTGGAGGGCGGGCGACAGCCGCCAGCCGGGGACGGGACCGGCCGCGAAGCAGGCGCCGTAACCATGGGGACGGGGGAGGCGCCGGGCGGTGGCCGCTCCCGCTCCCCGCTCCCCGCGCCCGCAGTGGTTCTTCCCGCGCCGCCCGCCACACTGCGGAGCCGATTTAAAGGGACAACCAGCCGCTGTCGCCTTGGCTCCCTACAGAACCAGACTCCGTTAGACATCTCCCCGAAGGGAGGCGGGGGACCGGGTGGTTTTATTTTATTTTATGTTTTGCAGGAAATCCGTGTCTGTTGAGGCTCAGGAACGGACACGTGAGCAAGAAAATTGATTTCAGAGGGATTCTCACGGGCCTTGTGTTAGAGTAGCCTCCAGTCCCTGTCCGCAGGAGGTGAGCCCACCTTGGGTCTGTCCCCCCGAGGGCCGGCGGGGTGACCCTGCCGGGGGGTGGGCCGTGCCCACGCAGAGGGGACCCCCTGCCCCAGCCCGGGGTCCCGGCCCCCAGCCCCGAGACAGGCCGGGTGCCGGGAGGGCGACGGGGCTGAGGGCAGGCGTGAGCCCAGGGGACGGGGACCCGGACGGGCGAGGGGGGACCCGGGGTTCCAGCCCCGAGCCCCAGGCAGCTGTGGTGGGGGCCCCGGGGAGACCCCCGCTGTCCCCTCTGGGCGGGAAGGTCGTGACACTGGGGCCTGCTTGGAGAGTCGCTGGGTTCAGGACGCCTGGGCCCCGATGCCGGGGGGTGACATCCTTCAGGGTGAAGCCTTCAGGGGGCCCTGCCTGAGGGGCTGCGTCCTCGGCTCCTGGGGGTCGGGTCGCTGTGAGGATCCCGGGCTCCCGACCAGGGACGTGAAACCCGAGGGCTGCACGGATTTTCCGGTCGCCCAGAGAGCGAGTGTCAGCGTGGGCGCCCCTTGGGCCCCGACCACCCTGCTGCCCTGGGGTTGTACCCCCAGAGCTCGAGGGGTCGAGGGCCCCGGTTGGTGCTTCTGTGTGAGTGGGGGCAAGCGGAGGGCGGGAAGGCCCGCAGCCCCTGACGACCCCCAGCCCCTGACCACCCCAACCCCTGACTGCCCTGTAGCCCCCGATCGCCCCCATCCCCCAACCGCCCGCAGGCCCCTCCACGCCGACTGCCCACAGGAACACAGGTCAACTCCTCACCACCTCTGGGGGCTCCCAGCCCAGAGACGATGGGAGGACAGACGCCTGGGGGAGTGGGAAGGCCACAGAGGAGGGGGTTTGCGGGTGGCCACGGCCCCCTGCTCCGTGCGGAACCCCATGTGCTTCCCCACACGGCCTGTGCTGTGCCCTGGCCTCGGAGCAGGGGTTGTAGGGCCGGGACCGGGGCCTCCTGCATCCCGAAGAGGTGGCTTCTGGGAGAACTTACAAAGATGCATTGGGAGGCAGAGGGTGGGGCCAGCCAGCCCTGGAGGCCCCGCAGAAGCCCCCGCCCCGGCCAGGGCGCAGCACCACCCGCGTGCCTTGGGCCCCCGGGAGGCACGTGCACCCGGACCTTTGTGGCCTAGACGCGGGTGGGGGGAGCGCCCAGAATCCCAGTGTTAACCTGGTGAAGGTGGGGGTGTCCCTTTGGAATTGCTGGGCAGGCCCTCATCAGCGTGGGGGGGCACAACGGAGGCCTCTGGCAGGTGCCCTGCCCCCCACGGCTGCCCTGCCAGCCCACCTGCAGGCTGCCGGGTGCCCCGGCCTGGGGGCTGCCCCCAAAGGGCGTCTGCGGCAGGTGGGGGCGAGGGCCAGTGGGTCTGCATGTCACGCGCCTGTGAGATGGGGAAACCGAGGCACCAGCAGTGGGTGCTCCCGCTGCCGCGCTGCCCGGGGGGGCCGGGGATGGCGGGTCCAGTGCTCGGTGTGACCGTCCGCCGCCGAGAGCCTCAGACCTTCCCTCCAAGGCAACAGCGTCCCGGGCGTGGAGAAGCCGGGGCCCCACTGGGTGTGACTGTGGACGTCACAGGCGCCGGCCCCCCGCGTTGCACCCAGAGCCTCAGGGTGACCCTGGCGGTGAGCCCCGGGCCCTTCACCCTGGGCTGCGGGTGCCCTGGTTTTGGGAGCGTGGGGCTGGCGCGGGAGACGGTTGTCACGCACCTGTCGTCCCTCCCAGGGCGGCAGCCTCATCTCCTCGACGAGCGAGTGACCCCTGGACGCGGGCAGCCCCGGGGACTCGGCCGGCACACCCGCCGTCTCCCGGGAAGGCCGGCCACCCGCACGGTCCGGGCTCAGGCCTCCGCGTGAAGAGCTCCCACGGCCGACGTGGGGCCGCGCTGTCCTCGGGGGAGGCCACGCCGACCTCGGCACGTCCAGCTCTGACCTCCTATCTCACGCCCGAGCCGCTCGTTCAACCGAGGGAGGTTTTTTCCGTCTGGGGGAGCTTGCTTGTGACGCGGAGGTGGGCGGCTGGTGGTTTCCGTGCGGGCCGGCTGGACGGGCTGCTCCGCCTGCGTGGGGCCTGCTTGCCGGGGTGGGGTGGGGGGTGGGGGGTGGAGGGTGGGGGCCGGGCCTGCCCTGCTGCTCCTCCCTGCTGAACGGCCAGGGTCCTAGAGCCCTGGGTCCCCATGCCCAGGCCACGTGCTCGGGGGTCAGGGTTTCTCTGCACCTGCTGCCTTGGGGACCCGCAGGTGTTCGGGGAGAAGAGGAAACGGTTCAGGGGAGGCTGGTGGGCCTCGAGGTTGGCCTGAGTGACGCGGCCTGGGGATGTCATGAGGACGGAGCGGCACGACGGGGCTCAGGGAGCTCAAGTGTGCGCCCGCTGCCCTCCATCTCCCGCGAGTGCCCAGCCCCCACCCGCGCCCAGATGGCCTTGGAGCCCCTGGCAGGTGTGCGCTTTCCTGCGTGGCCCGGGCCCTGGGCCCGAAACAGAAGCCCCGGGACGCTGGGGACGCGCCTCCGGGCCCGGGGGCGGGGGGCGGGGGGGGGGCGGGCAGGACGCGCGTGCAGCCTTTCTCACCGTGCACTTAGCATCCAAGCCTCACGGAGCGGAATTAAAACCGGCTCTCCCGTTGCCGTGGCAACCAGCCCCCACCCCCAGGCGTCAGTTTGAGTTTGTGCCGAGCGTTTCTAACAAAGATTTGCAGCAACAGATTCATTCTGCCCTGAAGTGAAGCCCAGTTTGAGACCAAACAGTAAAAGTAACACACGTGTCGGGCCCCAGGAGCACCCAGGCGGCGTCCAAGCCGCGGGGCGGGGAGGCCACGGGGAGGTCACCGGGCATTTTGCACGACTTCCCGGTGACCGTCCGTGGTTGGCGGGGAGCAGAGTGTTCGGGCCCTGCCGGATCGGGCCTGGGCGGTTTCTGCTGTGGGAGGTGTCCTGCGGGGTCTGCGCCCTCATGCGTCTGGGCTCGGGGTCGGGGGTCGGGGGTCGGGGGCAGGCCCACCTCGGGCTCCCCGGGACACAGGTGGGTGGCCCTCGGCGACTGAGCACCTGGGGGCCGCTGGCCATTCCTCGGGTGCATCCTGATGGCCCCCTGCAGGCACGGGGGGCGGGCGGGGTGCTGAGGTCCCTGGTCACTGGTGCATGATTAGTCCTTTCTCCTTGAAATCACATTTTTTCTTCTTCCTCGTCTTCTGGCCCCTGGGAGTGTCCTTCAGGGGTGCGTCCTGGAGCCGACGTGCTGGGACGAGGGGTCTGCGGGCCACAGGGCTCCAGGTGGGCCGGACTCGCGGAGCGGGCGAGGGGGGTTGCTCTGGCACTGCTGGGGGCCTGTGGGCGCTGCTCCGCCCGGAGGAGGTTCGCCTACGGAGGAGGAACAGCTGGGATGCTATTCGGGACCAGGTGGGGAGGGCGGGTGTGTGAGGAATTGCCGCTGGTTCCGAGGCACTGGGGAGTCATGGTGGGTGTCGGGGAGAGAGCAGCCCTCCGCGGCGCCGGACTGTAGGTGTGCCAGGGCTCGGCTCCGGCTCCTGGGCCAGGGCTGCCGCCCGAGGCCGGTCATCGTCCTCGGGGGGCCTCCTCCTGGCTCTGCTGACCCCCGTGCGCCCCACGGCCGCGCTGCAGCCTGCCCCACAGTGGGCACCGCGCGGTGGGAACGCACGTCCGTCGGCCGGCCCGTCGGAGGACACGCCAGGGCTCCCTCGGGAACTGAGCACGCTGCTTGCCGGCGGCCGGCGACCCTGTCGAGGCACAGACCGGCCGGCGATCCGCTCGGTGCAGGTTCTGGGCGGCCGTGACCGCATCCGCCCACTGTGGCCCCCAGGCCCCCGGGCTGTGCAGACGTGCACACGACGGTCCCGGGCACGCAGGGGGAGGCCGGGCGCTCCACACGGAGTCGGGCCCAACAGGCCGTCCGAGCCCAGGGTGCAGCACACAGCAGAGGCCGCGGGCGGCACCCCGGAGCTGGAGACCCGGCGACTCCGAGCCCCGACCCCGGGCGGAGAGGAGGCCTGGCCCCGTCACAGGCAGCAGCCCGTGGACTCCGGTGGGGCGTCCCCCGCGGTGCTCGCGGCTCCTCTCCCGGCCTGTGTCTGCGGTGGTGGTGGGGGGGACTGCAGCCCCGGCGCGGGCTTTGTGGGGGGGGGGGCGCATGTTCCCTCCAGACCCGGAAGTCGCGTGAGTCGCCCGGACGCGGTCAGCACGCCACTCTCGTGACCGGGGCCTCCGCGCGACCGTCTCTTGGTGGAACCACTACGCCCGCCACCGGCCCGATGGTTTTACACCAGGACCAGGCGCCAACAGTGGACCGAAAGCTGATGTTCCCTGGAGGCGTTGGGCCTGCTGGACGGGGCGGCCGTCGTGGGGCTGGGTCGGGGCTGGACGCTCCCTGCCCGCGCCCCAGCTCGGGGTCCTGCTCCCAGGAGCTCCGTGTGGGGAGGCAGGTGGCACTCACGCCCCCCGGACACGCTCACCGGCCCTGCTGCCCCCGAGGTTCACGCGGCACCTCCTTGCCCTGCACCTGTGAGGCTGCAGCCCAGACAGTCCGTGATCTCCCCCTGGTGACCCGCCCGGAGCCCTCAGCCCAGCTCCAGGCTCTTGGTGCCCCTGCCCGCCTGTCCTGCCCACCTGCCCGGCCAACGTGGCCGCTGCCCCGAAGCTGCCCGCCAAGGCTTCCGCACGCGAGCCAAGGCAATGTTACCAGATTGGAAGTGGTCAGGAGCAAGTCTGTCTCCACCTGGCGATTCTCTTAGAATCCTGATTTGTCTGAAAATTAATATTCCCAAGTGGCTGGCTTCCACATTCCACACACGCAGGACGGTCCCACGGCGCCCGACGTCCTGGAGCAGCTCTCCCTCTCCTTGGAAAATATCCTTGGGCATAAAAGCATCTTTAATTTCTGTTTCTCAGCCATTTAGTCCCATTTTGAGCTGCTGGAACAGCAGTGGTTGGGAACGTTCTGGACGCCTTAGAGCAGGGGCCGGTTGGGGTCACCTCCGGGTGGGCGACGGCGTGGGCACCGGTGCATGTGCCAGGGGTGGTCCACGCGGACCCCGTGGCCTCGGGACGGGTGCCCACAGCCGCGCAGGACAGGGACTGTTGTCACCTTATTCTTTTGCATCCGTACTTCCAGTATTACTTTCTTGACCATGTAGAGAAAAACCCCAATAAAATTGGCTTAAACAATAAAAAAACAACATGACGTTTTTATGTGGCGACGTCCAGGTTTTTTCAGTTAACTCCTTGCTTGTGCTTTGGTTTGTCCCGCTGTTTGCCCAGGTCACAAAGCAGGAGAGGAAAAGGTAGCTGGAATTTATGACAAAGTAAAAAAAAAAAAAAAAAACCAAATCAAGAGAAAAGGAAAAGGCAAACATTGTGATAAGTAGAAACGTCGGGAGCAAAGCTGGTGGATCCCGAGGAGGAACTCGTGAGCACGAGCGTGCGTTTACCCAAACCGGGTCCTAAAGAAGCTGCGGCGGGCGCCCCGCGGGGGTCTCTGGTGACACGGGGACGACGGCCGTGTGCAGGGCAGCCGTGAGGACGGGGCGCGGGCGGACCCCCCTGGAACTGGGCCTTGGAGGGAAGCACGTTGCGGGATCCCGGGCCATAGAGCCAAGGCCTCGCTCACGGCCCCGCGCCCGCGCCCCCAGTGCACCTGTTGTCCGGGCGGGCGCTGGCCCTGCTGCAGGTGGAGCTGCCCCCTGCACCCCCCTCCCGAGTTCGGGTCCTTCTCTCCCGGTCGGCGTGCTCGTCTATGCAAGCTAAGATCCTCATTAATTTCAAAACAGTTCACAGACTCCAAGTACTTGACCAGGAGGCCCGCAGGTCCCGCAGCTTCTCCCCGCGGAGGCGCAGGCGACGGAGGGACCAAGGAGACCGCAGGGGAGTGGTAGGTGGGGGGAGCGCGGCCCCGGCGGGAGGCCTGGGGAGCACGGGTCCCAGCTCCCCGCTGCCCTGCGCTCACCTCTGTCTGCAGACCCGGGTGTCCCCCCTGCCCTCCCCAGGCAGGGCTCACGGCCGCACTGGCCTCTTCGTCCTCACCCCTGCACCTGCCCCACCCAGCCCCATGCATCCCGAGGGCCAGAACCTCGCCCCTGCCCGGCCTCCGCAGAGCTGAGACCCCGAGGGCGGCCCATGGGCATCCCTGCTCCCGGGCGGGCCGACCTGGGGACGCTGTCTGTGGGGCGGCCCGCAGCCTTCACCCCTGCTCCGGGGGTCGGCCCAGCGCAGGGAGTGAGACGCCCGGCTGTGCATGCGGGCTGGGGAATGGGCTGTGGGGCCGGCGTGGGCAGGTGTTGGCCCGGCCGCCAGGTGGGAGGCCCGGCTCCCTGGGCTGGGGGTGGGGGGCGCCTCCCGCAGGGGCGGAGCGTGAGGGGCCTGGGGCTCCCAGCAGGCAGAGGCCGGGGTTGCAGGACGACTTCCAGAGCCCTCCGTCCGCGTCTACCCCGAAGGGTCCGCGGCACCGACGGGCACACAGGCACCTCCCCACGGCCCGGAGCGCCAGGTCACCGCCCAGGTGGCCTCTGTAAGGCCGGACGAGGTGCCTGGTGCCTGGGAGAGGCCGGCCCCATCCGGATGCGATGTCTCCTGACCGGGGGCTCCCGGGTAACCCCCGGGGTGGCTGGCTGTGCCCTGCGGGGCATGGGTGCGAGCGGGGCCCCTCCTCTGACCCCAGCCGTGTGCAGCCAGGCTGGGGTGCTGGTGGGAGGAGGGTCCAGAGGCCAAGACCACCCTGTGCCCGTAGTCACCCCCAGGCCGGTGGCCGGCCCCTGGCTATTCCTCACCTGGAAAAGTCGGGGACGACCCAGATGCCGTCTGGAAAGAGGATGTTAAATGGGAGGTGAATTTGGAAAGCTCGATGTTCTAATTCTGTGAACGAGAGGCCACGGCTCTCAAGCTCTTGATGAGGCATAACGAGCGTGTGTGGATGTGACACCAGCCGCGACGCCGCGAGGAGCCTCCAGGGCCCCCGACTCTGCGGGGCTCATCCGCGTCTGGGGTGCTGGCGGCTGCTCCCCGCCTCGGGCGCTCAGCCTGGGCCCCGTTGCCTGCGGCCTTCCTGCCGGGGGCGGCCCAGTGGTGCCTCCGCTGTCCCTGAACCGGCTCCCGGAGAGGATCGCAGGCGCCCCCGGACTCTGGGTCGGAGCCCCGGGCCCCGGCGAGCTCCTCCCTCCCCCACAAGCGCTCGGGTCAGCGGCCTCTCCAGAAGGGCCTCCCGCCGGGTCCCGAGCCTCCGCACCTGGACGTCCCGCCTCGGGAGGCGTCCTGGCGGGGGGCAGATGCCGCCCAGGCAGGAACCGGCCCGGGCCTGGACACGGGGAGGGGGAGGCCTGCTTCCAGGACAATGGCTCCTCGGGCGGTGGCCGGGCCGTCCTCCACTCGTCCTCCTCACTTGGGGTCCTGCCCCTCCTCCCACGGGGCCTTGTCAGAGCCCGAGCCCCCAGGCCAAACCCGCACAAGCCTGCTTGGGGGTGACTTGAATTCCCTCAGAGACCACGTTCCTGCCGGCTGCCTCTCCCAGCTCCACGCCCGCTGCCCCCTTCCCGGCTCCCCCGCACGACGCCCACGCTCCCCCCTCGGGCCTCCATGGCGCCTGCATCCTCTCCCCTCTCCTGCGGTGACCCGACTGCCCCGGACACTCAGAGGCAAAGGCCACACTGGTCACGAGACAGAGAGAGGGACAGAGGGACAGGGAGACGGGGCGACAGAGGCCTGGGGTGGGTAGCGGGCGGGAAGGCTGCCCTGGACCTGCTGACCCGGGGGAAGAGCCTGGAGCCCGAGACGCCCGGGAGCAGCTGGAAGGCCGGTCGGAGAAGCCGCCCTCGTGCTGACCGCCCGCCCCTGGGCGGCTGCCCGGGGTCACAGCGGCCTCGTGGACCCTGGGGGCCTGGGCTCAGTCTCCTCTGACCCCCATCACCCCCATCCTGCACCCCCACAGTTAAACAGGGCAGAGCAGTGGGGTGCGGTCGTGGGTCGCGTCCCTGTGCTGAGTCCCCGCCGTGTTGCCCTGTGACCCAGGTCGCTGACCTGGGAACGACCCGGAGACATGAGCGCTTCACCTGCAGGTCGGGCAGGCGCTGGTCACCCCGACCTGGGGCGGAGTCAGGCCCGCGGTGCTGCTGTGGGCACATGTGTCATGGGGTCATGTGTGATGATTGGGGCGTGGGTGCCCCCCCATGCCGCCGGACAGTCCGTGAGCAGAACCAAGGTGATCCCAGACGGGGCCGTGGGCACGTGTGTGCAGGTCGCACCCTGGACCTAGAGGGTCCCAGTGGCTGCTCCCCCCATGTCAGGGCTGCTCCCCCCCATACCCTTCCGTCAGGGCTGGTCCCTCCACCCCTGCGCCCCCGCCCGTCCTTGTCACTCCAGCCCCCGCCCCTGTCCAGCCCCGGCGAGCCCCAGCCTGTGGGCAGCGGTGACCGTCTCTGCTGTGACCCGGATCACGTGGGGTGGGGACCCCACTCCTGACGGCCGGCGAGGAGCCCGTGTGGACTCGGCCTACGTCTCCTCCTCAGGTCCCGGGAGGTCGGGGCCCGGTGTGACCCCCGGAAGGGCCCCGTGTGGCTTCCTGGGGAAGCTGGCCCAGTCGTCCTCCTGAGGCCTCTGCTGGACGCGGTTCTGAGATGCTTCCTGGGGCGGGGCCCCCCCACCTCAAGGCGCCATGCCCTGGAGGGCCCCGCATGGAGGGCCGGCCTCCCCCCCGTGACCCTGGCGCCCGGCAGAGCTGAGCCCGCTGAACCCCGGAAGCAGGTGTGCCGGGTGCTCCCCGCCGGCTCCCCCAACGTGGGACTGTGACCCCAGACCGCGCCCCTGTGCCCCCAGGGGCTGCGCCCGTGGCCCTCGCCTCCGTGTCACCTGCACGTTTGCCTGTTTCTTGGGTGACAGCCGTCCCGGCTGCAGCCCTGCGTGTCCGCGATGGCCTCGTTCTGCGGGAAGCGGTGCCCACAGACAGCCCGCGGGGACGGACAGATGGCGGGTGCAGACGTGGGCACCTGTGTCGGGGACAGAGAAGGGGACAGACTCCGCCAGGCTGGGGCAGGTGGCCAGCAGCGCTGAGTCCTGGGGTCAGACCCGGGTGGCCGCTTGGTGTGGATGCCGTGGCGCGGGCCCTCGGCCACAAGTTCCGGTTCAGCAGGTCCGGTTCTCGGGACCGACACCGACCTTACAAACCCAATTTGTGCGGGTCTCCGGCTCCGTCACGGCGGAGGCTCCTAGGCAGCCGGTCACTTGGCGGCTCGGGGGTCAACAGGCTGAGCGGGTGTTGCTTGAAGGTCCCCTGGGGGGCGCGGCCTGAGGCGGGCCCCCTGCATGGAGCCCGATCCTGAGGGTGGCCCTGCCCTGGGCACAGGTGACGGGGGTCCCTCCGGCCCGGGGACGGGGCGCTGGCTCTCCATGGGGACGCTGCCGGCTGTGCCGTCGGGTCCTGTGCGGCGAGCCCCAAGGGCAGGGCTGCAGCGGCTCCGACACGGGTCCTCCGAGGCGTGGGTGAGGCAGGAGTCGGCCGTGGGCAGGCCGGTCGGGGCAGGCAGCGTCTGTGGGGGGGAGCCAACCCCACGGCTGTGACAGCCCGGTGCCCACCTGCCCGACGGCCTCCCCACCCTCCACTCCTGGAGCCCCGCTGTTGGGGTGTACGGGGTCAGGACACTGCAGGGGCCCGGGGCCGGGGCTGTGGGGTCACCTATGGGGTCGGGCAGGAAACGCGGCTCCGAGCCACCGGCAGTGCGTTGTCCTCACCCAGCAGCCTCTTCGTCATTTCCTCAAAATGACAAAACTGAGGACAGAGCCGGGGGCGTGGGGACCTGGGAGCCCCGCGGACCAGTCAGGGAGCCGGGGCAGCGGGCGGCGGCCGGCATGGGGGCTCGAGGCCCATGGCCCGACGTCACAACACGCTGGGGAGCAGCTCCGTCAGCACGTGTCAACGTTCTTCATTTTTCTTTTTTCTAAAGATTTTATTTACTTACTCATGAGAGACGCAGAGAGAGGCAGAGACCCAGGCGGAGGGAGAAGCCGGCTCCATGCGGGGAGCCCGACGCGGGACTCGAACCTGGGGTCCTGGATGGCGACCTGAGCCGAGGGCACACGTGTCACCCCCCCGAGGCCCCGGGCGCCCCAAATCTCAGCATCCGCGTCACAGTCTCTCTACAGTATTTGTACACACACAGGTGAGCAACACACTGACGCTTGTGGGAGAGGTCGGGGCGCAAATCCCAGAGAAGCTGCCCAGGACCCATGGGGCCCGGGCGTCCGGTGACGGTGGGGGGGCGAGCGGCCGCGGCAGAGCCGGACACACTGGGTCCCTGCGGGCCTCGAACAGCTGGGGTCGGGCCTGGTGCCTGGGCTGCGGGGGTGGGGGGGCGCGGCGTCTGCAGGGCGGGAAGCTCGGGGCCCGCAGGAGCCCAGGCGGGAGAACGGGAGTCAGACGGGCTGCAGAGAACTGTGCTCCTGGAAGGGGACGCCTGGGTGTCACCTGGGGGGATACATAGGGGTCACCTGGGGGTCACCTGGGGGTCACCTGGAGGGGGATACCTGGGGGTCACCTGTGGGTCATCTGGGGGGTCACCTGGAGGAGGATACCTGGGGGTCAGGTGCAGAGCCTGGGAGCTCCTGCAGGGGTCTCCCAGGGGATGAACCGCGTCTCCCCAAGGACGGCTCCGTGCTGCCCACTGAGCTCTGCTCACCCCTCTGGACTGACCTCCCAAGGACGAGGGAGCCCTGTGCCAACACACGAACTGTCTGGCTCTGGGCGACCGTGTCCTCGGGCGCCACGTCCGACCTGATCCCCGAGCCGTGTCTCCCCGTGGCTCCTTCCCGCCTGCTCTCGGGCGCCGCACTCATCCGTGATCCGACTGCGTTGCTGCAAATTCCATTAGTCCTGGTGCTGAGCTGCAATACGAAGACTTCAAGAAATTAATTTCAAGTTTATTCCCTTGATTTGTACTTGATTTGCTAAAGCAGTTTTCATTTGAAGATGCTCTCTTCTCATTAAAAGAACAAAACCAAAAAAAAGAGAAAGGGCTACATGTGTCTGTGACGGGACTACATCTGTGGCGGGGCGGGCACGCGCGGCAGGCGGGCAGCCAGAGGGGACGGCGGCCGCGGCCCTGCAGGACCGCACAGCCCAGCCCGGCTGCGGTACTCAGCACAGTCACTAGCAGATTCCACCGACGGCTTTCAGGGGTCTGAGGGCCCCTCCCGTGGGCACGCACGAGGCGCAGGGGCGATCGGGTGAGGCAGCGTCTCCTCCGCCAGGGCCCCGGGCTGCGCAGCACGGGGGGCCTCACCAGGTGCCAGGCCAGCAGCCATTGCGCTGCCCCAGGTGCACCTGTGTGCCGGTCCAGCGCCACCACCACGTGCCCCTGCGTTAGCAAGTGGCCTGGCCAGCCAGGGAGCCGGTGGGCACGAGGAGGGGGGCTCGGGCTCAGTGGCAGCTCTGCAGGGCCAGGAGGGGACCGGGCCCTGTGCCTGCAGCGCCAGCCCTGCGTCACCTCCCCCTCAGTCAGCTGCCCCAGAAGACGGCAGCCGGGGTAGGGTGTGGGAGCGCATCTGTCCCCGAGGTTCCTTCAAGGCCGCGGTTGGCTCAGCCAGGGCGTCACTGCAGCGAGGGTGGGGCTAACCCTAACCCCAACCCCAACCCCAACCCCAACCCTAACCCTAACCCTAACCCCAACCCCAACCTAACCCTAACCCCAACCCCAAACCCAACCCTAACCCTAAACCTAACCCCAACCCCAACCCTAACCCTAACCCCAACCCCAACCCCAACCCTAACCCCAACCCCAACCCCAACCCTAACCCTAACCCCAACCCTAACCCCAACCCCAACCCCAACCCTAAACCTAACCCCAACCCCAACCCCAACCCCAACCCTAACCCCAACCCCAACCCCAACCCTAAACCTAACCCCAACCCCAACCCCAACCCCAACCCCAACCCCAACCCTAAACCTAACCCAAACCCCAACCCTAACCCTAACTCTAAACCCTACCCGAACGGAGGACGCTGTGCCAGAGGCACCCTGGTGAGTCCCCGACCCATGCCCTGCCGTGGGCAGCACCGAGACGAGGCCGTGGTCCTGGAAGCACTTCCGATGGGTCCGCGGGGGGCAGGGCTGCGGGCGGCATGTGGTGGGGACGGCAGACGCGTCCGGAGCTGAGCCGGGCAGACCGTGGGTCCGCGATGCATCTTTTCAGAAAATACGTCCCACTCGAGGCTGGCTGACGGCCGCTTTGTCCTGGGGGTTTTCTTTCTCTGAGTTTTTATTTATTTTATTTATTTTTTAAAGATTTATTTATTTATTTATGATAGAGAGAGAGAGAGAGAGAGAGAGAGGCAGAGACACAGGCAGAGGGAGAAGCAGGCTCCATGCAGGGAGCCCGACGCGGGACTCGATTCCGGGACCCCAGGATCAGGCCCTGAGCCAAAGGCAGGCGCCAAACCGCTGAGCTCCCTGGGGATCCCCTTTCTCTGAGTTTTTACCCGGGACGCGTTCCTCGGAGTGGCCCAGACGCTCCGGGTCGTGGGCGCCCGGTGGCCCCTCCCGCGTGCGGTGAGGGCGGCTGCTGCTCGGGGCCCGGCGCCCTGCTGGGAGGGCGAGGTCACAGGCAGGCAACCTGGAGCCGCAGGGAGGCGGCTGTGGCGGGGACGGGCAGTGACGGGGGCGCCCTGCACCCTGGCGTCCGGGTGACGTGCTCACGACGGCAGCACCGAGGACCAGCAGAGCGGTGGCTGCGCGGGGTCGCTCCAGGAGTCCTGGGGCCCAACCTCGGGCCGTGTCAGGGTGAGGGCAGGACCCGCCGCCCCAGGTGCCCGCGGAGGCAGAAATGTCTCGTGAGTAAATAAATCGGAGAACATCCCAAGGCAGGAAAATCTGTGTTGCTCACTACAAAGGGCTGAGGAGTCCCGGCGAGGCCCGTCATCCCTCCGCGTCTGAGCTGGGTCAGGGGGGCGGTGTGCCCCCAGCCTCGGAGCAGCCCGGCCGCCAGCACGGGCAGGGGGCAGGGGCAGGGGACACGGGCAAGGGGCACGGACAGAGGGCAGGGACTGGGGCCAGGGGCAGGGGGCAGGGGCAGGGACAGGGGGTAGGGGTAGGGGGCAGGGGGCAGGGGGACGGGGCACAGACAGGGGCTGGGGCCACGGGCAGGGGCTGGGGGCTGGGGGCAGGAGCAGGGGGCACAGGCAGGGGGAGGGGGCAGGGGCAGGGACAGGGGGCAGGGGCTGGGGCCACGGGCAGCCGTCCAGTGTCACAGCCTTGAGGGTGGACGAGGCCCCGGGCTGCCGCGGGCCAGGGAGGGAAGCCCGCTGAGCGCAGCACCTGCAGCCCCGACCGTCTCGGGGTCCCCCGTCTCAGGAGGTGCCGGGCGGCAGCCGGCCCGAGGGTCTGGAGGCCAGTGGAGGCCTGGGGCCGTGAGGGCCTCAGAGGACCCAGCGTCTGCAGAGGACGTCGGTCCCCACGGCAGGGACGTCCAGAGGCAGGGCTGGAGGCCCCACTGGAAGCCCGGCTGGCGTCCACGCGTGTCCACCCCATCCCCCAGGCCTCAGTCCAGCAGCCACGGTCGTCTTTGCTTCCTTGACCCCAGGGGTGGGCCGAGGACACGACCGTGCGGCTCTTGCAGCTCCAGCCCCGGGGACGACTGATTAATCACAATATGCAAATAGCTCATTAAAATAATCCATCACCCGGGACGGTTAGATTCATTATTCAGGGCCGAGGTGTGCACAGAATTCCTGATGACCCCACGAGCCAAGGCCCAGCGCGGTCGGTGGAGACGAACCGACCTGCGGGGTGGGGGGACGCTGCTGTGCCCCCGCCCGGCTCCCTCCCCCACGTCTCCCCAGATCACCAGGACCCAGGGCCTGAGCAGGGGGGTGGGGGGCTGGTCAGCGGGACCAGGAAGGAGACAGGGTTCTGGCGTCTGCGCTGCCCCCCAGCCCGCCCCCAGGACCAACCCCCGGGCCCCTGGCTGCCTCTGCTCCCCCTCCCCGCAATCCCGGCTGGGAGCACCGAGTCCCCTGTGACCTGCCCCGGGCTCCGTCCCGGGACACTTGGAAGCTCCCGTCCGCGGCCGCACCCAGAGACCAGAGCGTGGGGTGCTGCGCGTCCCCGTGAGAGGAGCCACGTCCGGGTCCCCAGGTCCCCGCGCCGTCCTGGCTTCATTCCCGGGCCAGCTGGGGCCTCCTGATGGGCCGGAGGCGGGGTGGCCGCCCTAGGGTCAGAGGGGCGCGGGCGCGGGGGCAGGGCAACAGCTTCTCCTTGGACCCGGCAGGATGGCAGGAGGGCAGGGGGGCTGGAGCAGCCCCTCCCCGCACCCCATCCTCCCTGGGCGGGAGGGTGAGCTGGCCCCGGAGGGGCTCGGCGGGCGGGCTTCGGGCCTGGCTCGTCTCCAGGCTCCGGGGCCACAGGTCACAGCTTCTTGCGTGGGCTCCCTGGGGTGGTCCTAGCACATGGCCGTACACGGGGCCCGCGGCCCGAAATCGAGGTGTCGGCAGGGCTGTGCCCCCCACAGGCTCTGGGGAGGTTCGGAGCGGCTTTCCCCGACCTCCCTGCGTGACCCCACCTCTCCCCTCCCGTCCCGTGTCAGGACCCTTGCCAGTGTACGTGGGTCCATCTGGACCACCCGGGGCGGTCACCTGTCGAGGTCTTCAGCTTGTTGTGTCTGTGAAAGACCGTCTTCCGGAGGCGGCCACACGCACAGGTGTCGGGCGTTCAGACGCGGGCAGACCCTTCGGCCCGGGGACCCGCAGCCCAGGGCACAGGGGTGAGGCGGGCCGGCGGCAGGCGAGGGCCCCGGGGACCTCTGCTGGGGGCCAGCGTCACCTGCCGCCGAGGGGCCATTACCTGGGCTCTGAGAGCTGAGCCGCGGCGCAGGGGTGCAGGGACCGAGCTTTGTCACCCTCCTCTTGGGCTCCGGGCCGCGGGAGAGCGGGTGATCCGGGGGGCCTGGAGCGGGCGGCGGAGTCCTCGGAGCCCGAACCCCAAGATCCAGGCTTTCAGGCCTTACTTTCGCACCCGAGGCCGGCGCGATTCCCCGCTGGCAGGTGCGCGGAGCTGGGGCTCGGCTCACCGCCCCCGGGCAGGGTTCCTGGGCCCCCTTGCGCACCTGCGTCGGGAAGGCCTTTCCCCGCTCCCTCCGGCCAAGGCCGCCTGCGGGGGTCACGGAGCGCCCGGCACACGGAGGCCTCAAATCGGGGCCCAAATCAGCTGGGACGCACCGGGAGGCCCTTCGTCAGGCGGCCCGGCTCCGGCGCCCGTCACCCTGGAGGACAGGAAGGACGTCCGACAAGACAGCAAGACGACCTTGGCATCCGCCCCACAGGGCTTCTGTGACCCGCCCGTGGACAGGGAAGGGTGGTGACGCGGGCACGGGCACACGAGGGCGCTCGCTGGCTCTCCGAGGCACGCCAGGCCTAGTCCCGGGGGTCCCTCTGTCAGGGGCGCCTTGGCTGAGCCCGTTCGTGCAGACCCGGGGGGGGGGGGGGACCCACTTCCTAGGTCCTCACGACAACCAGGGAGCCAGGAAGGCCTTCCCTCAGCTCGGAAACACGAGGACGCCTGGGGGCGCTCCTGCCTCCCGAGGTTCGGGTTCAGTATTTCTGCCATAATTGTCTCCTTCAACGACTTCACTATTTATTTGGAGTTTATTTTGGACCTGAGATTTTATTTTCCTTGAGAGAAAGAAAACGCTCCCAAGTGTTTTCTACTCACTGTCCCAACCTGGGAGCGGGCCACGCGGATTGAAGTGTATGACGGAGCATCAGGGTTTAGGCTCACTATGATTTTATTTTTTTTAATTTTTATTTTTTTAAAAAATTTATTCATGAGAGACACACAGAGAGAGACAGGGACACAGGCAGAGGGAGAAGCAGGCTCCCTGCGGGGATCCTGATGCGGGACTCGATCCCGGGACCCCGGGATCACACCCCGTGCTGAAGGCAGATGCTCAACCGCTGAGCCCCCCGGGTGTCCCGACTCACTATGATTTTAAACGTTACGTGCTGACCGAAATGGAAAGTTCATCATGAAGGGTTTCCCTAAAAATACTCCAGAACTGCATTTACTTGGGACTAGATTCATTAAACATGTATTAGGTTTTATTTGAAACGCTTGCGTTCTGAAGCTCTCACTTCGGGTAAAGGGTCCTCCTCCCTCATCCGCATGTATTTTAAACATTAACGCTTTTCTTAAAATGGTGTTTTCTCTACAAAACAAAACTGTGTGTAGCCTTTTAAACATTTGTATCCTATATAATCCTTAAAACTTCCTTCTGGGATGCTCAGCCTGGCGCTTTCCCTGCAAACACGACGGTTTGTGGAGGCAACGCCTTCGTTTCGATGCGCGGGGGCCCCTAGTGCCCGGCAGCCGTGACGGTCGCGTCTCACAGAATCATCATCTCTTTTGGGCTAAAACACAGCCGCTGGGAAGGGGGGGCAGGTGCCACGGGTCACTTCTGTTCACGGAGGAAAGGGGCTCCCCCCACCCCCTGGCCAGAGCAGCACAGAGGGTGGAGTCTGCCTGCGTCAGTCTTGGGGGGGCGGGGGGTGGAGGAGCCGAAACCAGATGCCGTCCTCCCAGGCTGAGGCCTTGGCACCTTGGTCTGACCCCACTCTGACCCCCGCTGTGACCCTGCTGTGACCCCTGCTGTGACCCCCCTCTGACATCTGCTGTGACCCCGCTGTGACCCCACTCTGATCCCCACTCTGTCCCCTGCTGTGGCCCTGCTGACCCCACTCTGACCCCCTCTGTGACCCTGCTGTGACCCCACTCTGACCTGCTGTGACCCCGCTGACCCCACTCTGACCCCCTCTGTGACCCTACTGTGACCCCACTCTGACCCACTGTGACCCCACTGTGACCCCTGCTCTGATTCCCCACTCTGTCCCCTGCTGTGACCCTGTTCTGACCCCTGCTGTGACCCCTGCTGTGACCCCCACTGACCCTAGTCTGACCCCCTCTGTGACACCAAGGACAGGAGCGGTCGTCACCTGGAGGCGCAGCTGTGGGGCCCTGAACACAGGTTTGTGCAGAGACAGGCCTGATGGTGCCCTGTCCTGCTTGGGGGCCCCGGGGGGCAGGGTCGTGGGGCTGCGACCTGGGCTGACGCTGCCCCGCCCACAAGGACCCCACGCTCTGCTGTTGCCGTCCCGAAATTCTCGGCACTTTTTCAACAAGGACCCTGTGTGTCCAACTTGCACCGGACCTTGAAAACCAGGTGTCCAGCCCTACATGTGGCCTTGGGGCCTGTCCTCTGGCCAGAAGGGCAGGCGGTGAAGGCACACGGGAGGCGTCCTGCGTCCTCGATGGGGCTCCTCCTGGGGGCCGGCCGCCCTGCCAGCCCTGTCACTGTCCGAGGAATGCGGGCCGCAGTGGGTGTGAGGATGCTCGGAGCCTCCCACCCTGCCAGGCACCCGGGCCATGGTCCTGTCTCCCCTGGGGCAGCCCCTGCGTGGGTCAGCGGGGAGGGCGGGTGACCCCGCGCCCTGGATGCCCTCGCAGTCCAAACGCCGGGAGGGAGGGGGCTGGCGTCCTGGCGCCGCGTGGTCAGGGCCTCATGGGGCCGTCCCTGGGACGGGGGAAGCCCCGGTGTGTCAGGTGGGGGCCTCGGGACTCCGCTGCGAGGTCCGGGGACGTGGACTCCGGGCGCGTGTGTGTCGGAGCAGGTGCACGCGTGTCAGCCCGGCCTCTGTAGGGCTGAGCGTGTCCTCACCTTCACCCCCGCCGCCCGCACTGGAAGATGTCCGGTTGCCACGGCTACTTTCACGCACAAGTCGCGCAGGCCCAATTGTCAAAAACGGTCCCTACGTCTAGGCTGTTCAACTCCATTAGCCACGGAGAATTGTCAGCGTGACCCAACACGTGTGTTGCATCGGCGCGTTTTAACGGGAGGTTCCTTCGTGTTTGCTCGAAGGCAAAAACGATTCTTTAAAAACCTCCCTTAAAAGTACTTTGGGAGGAACGAGCATCTGGAGAAAACCACGAGCGCAAGGGGAACACGGGATCTAAAACCCAGGCGGCCCCGGGCTCTCGAGTGCTTGGTGACACGTCAGCATCCCCGGGGACAAACGTCAATAGGAAAACAATTTCTCGGGAGATTGAAACAGAACCAATGCTCACAGACATGTCGGTTCTGGAAGGAGGAACGGCCTCCGGCTCGACGTGCTGCTCAGCTGCTCCGCGGCGGCCCGAGGCGGGAGGCTCCCGGGTGAACCACCCACCGCGTGGAACCCTCTGAACCAGCAGATCGGAGAGGGCCTCTCCGGGCCGTGGGCATCTCGGGGGAGACGATTCTCCTGCTGACTCAGCCTGGATTCGCGGGGAGGCCAGCCCGGACCTGGGGTGGGCGGGGGGCTCCGGGGTTGGCGGCCGCGCTGTCCGCGGGGCTGCCCTTCCTTCCGCGGCTTGGTGAGGCCTCGCTCACGGGCTTCTCTGAATTGGGGCTGGTGGCCCAGGTCCCCGCCCGCGGCCAGGGCGGCGAGCATCCGCTGCGGACAGCTCTGCGCCCGGGACAAACTGCACCTGGCCCGAGGCTGGGGGGCCGGGGGGTCACGGGGTCTGTCCCCAGACCAGAGCTGCTGGCCATTCTCGCCCCAGGGTGGACGGCAAAAGGCAGGGGCGCTGCGAGCTCCCGTATTTTGTTATCAGGCTGTTTAAAAAAGAAAATTAAGACCCGCCTGGTTGAGTGAGCTGCACACTCGGCCACCCCCCCGTGCCCTCTGGGCCGTCCCGCTGTCGCGCGGGCACTCACCTAGACGCTGCACTGCCAGCAGCTGCCGAGCGCCTTTGCGAGAGGACCTCACGGCCCCGACGGCCAAGCAAGGCCTGACCCCGGCACGAGCAGAGGAAACCCCGTTTCTGGTGGCGACTCCGCCCCCACGGGGCCAGGCCGCGGGCGTCAGAGCTGCGGACGCGCAGACCCCGAGAGCAAGGTTTGGGGTGGAGAGTCTGCTCCGGGCAGAGCACAGACCCCAGAAGTAAAAGAACAAGGACTCTTCAGACACCGGCAAAGCCGAACCCCCTTACGGAGCGAACGGACCAGAGCAGCCAGGCTGGAAAAAGAAGAGTGTGAGGCTCCCACGGCCGCTTCGAGCTAGTCCCACACACTGGCCATCGCGGCCTGTGGCTCTGGCGTGAGGACGGACACATGGATCGGGGCCGCGAGCAGGGGCCGGACATCAGCCCTCAGACCTCGGACAGAGGCCCAGAAGCACTCCAAGGGGGGACAGGACCTGAGGCCACGACTGCTGGACGTCCACGTGCAAGAAGAGGAACTTGCATGGAAACGAGAACTGGATCAAAATGAGTCAAAGACCTAAATGAACAAATGGAAATTTAAAAACTCTTAAAACGGGATCCCTGGGTGGCGCAGCGGTTTGGCGCCTGCCTTTGGCCGAGGGCGCGATCCTGGAGACCCGGGATCGAATCCCACGTCGGGCTCCCGGTGCATGGAGCCTGCTTCTCCCTCTGCCTGTGTCTCTGCCTCTCTCTCTGTGATTATTATAAATAAATAAATAAATAAATTAATTAATTAATTAATTTAAAAAAACTTAAAACAAAGCAGAGGAGTAGGACTTCCTGAGCTCGGCTCAGGCAGGGATTCCTTAGAGGGACACGCAAAGGACAAGCAAATGAAGAACCAGTCAAATGGACCTAAAAAGGCATCATTTAAAGAGGCAAAGACAAGCCGCAGCCTGGAAGGCGCCCTTGCCAGCCGCGCGTCTGTCAGGGACTTGTGTGCGGCGTACAGAAAGAGCCCCTACCGCCCCGTGACGCAGCACAGAACCCAATAAAGTGGACAAACCCTTGAGCGGAGACGTCACCAAAGGAGATGCAGGAATGGCCAGTGAGTGCAAGACGCCACCCGGCCTCGGCCCCCGGGCGGGTCCAGGAGTGTCCCCACTGGTCCTCGGTGGCCGCTCAGCACGGGTTTGCTGGGTGCTTCGCGGCAAACACTCACTTGGAAACACCCCTCACCTCGAGGGCGCTGGGGCTCTGAGGCCGGCCCTCCCGTCCCGCAGACTCACCGGAGCCCCGGCCGTGGCGCACAAGCCGGAAGCAGGACTCGCGGCGGCGGCGCTCACAGACCGGGAAAGGCGGCCGCTCGCCCGCTCGACGGCCTCGTCGCTCCTTTCGGAAGCAGCCGACTCGCCCCTGCGCCGAGAACGCGTTTCCTCCCCGGGGCCACGGCGATCGCCTGTGAGGGGTCGCGGCGAGGAATTCTCAAAATCCTGCGCACTCTCCACGTCCGTCCCGCGCGCTGAGAAGACAAAGGTCACACAGGCCACTCAACATGCGTCTTCAGAACTGTAGGTGTTGGTGTCTCTGTGGACCGAGCTCCCCGTCGGCACCGATGGGCTCTCGGGAACCTCGGCTGGGGACTGGAGGCCGTGCACCTGGGGGCGTGTGACGGCGGCGACGGCTGCCCGGGGTCCTCACAGAGCGCGGAGGAGCGGCCCACCTCGCCCCACACACCCCAGCGCTGCAGCCCAGCGCCCGGGCATGGGTGTCACTGGTGGGACCCCCAATCTCAGGAAGCCCCAGGAGCTTTTGCGTGACCACCGAGTTTATTTTTAGAAGTTAACCACGGAACTGCTGGAAGAGGAGAGGAAACGCTTTGAGCATCTGCACAGACGAAGCGTAAGGGGTCCAGCTGGCCTGCAGCATCGTCATAACGTGAAAATCCACCCGGCGGCGGGGGGCACAAGCTCCATTAGCATCACCTACAGCGGGTGCCCGCGAGGGCACACCTCGCCCTGCCCACTGTGTGATAACGAGGCCTGTGCTCTGAATCTTCATCCCGAACCCCGATAACAGGAGCCTGTGCACCCCGGGGAGTCAGGGCTCTGACGTCCGTCCTGCGGTCTCCGGGTCTGCGCCGATGGGCGACTCCCCTGCTGTGGCCTCTGCTTAGGTCTCGAGCAGCGGGTCCTCCGTGGTCTGGGCACAGGGCGGCTTGGGCTGGGCTGCACGGCGCATCCACGGCCCCTGCCCGGCTCTGCTGGCGGCGTCCGTGGGGTCCGCCCCCACCGCTTGCCTCACACACCCAGGTGCTCGGACGCCTTCCCAGAGTGGAGCAGGGGCCCCGGGAGGCGCTGGCCTCAGGGACGGGGCTTGCGGGCCGGCCTGGGGGAAGCGGCGGTGTCCACGGGGCCCCTGCATGGGCGTGCAGCCGGCCTCCGACCCGCGGGGGGGTTGGGTTTGGTAGCAGCTGCCCTGGTTTGCGTGGCCCTCGGGCCTGTGTGCCGCCCCCCCACCCCCGCCTCCTCATTCAGCCCGACCTGTGGCAGCACCAGGTGCAGACACGACGCTCACAGCGCGTCCAGGGCTGCGGACATGGAAAGCACCATCCTCCCGTCCAGAAGCTGCTTGCGGCTCAGGACTCCACGGAGGCCAGAGAGCAGCCAGGTGGAGGCACGCGGGGCCCGGTGAGCCCGGAGCTGGGCCTGCTCTGGGAGGCGACCTGGCCCCCAGTCCAGCGGGGAGACTCCCACGGGGGGCGGTCTGGTGGCAGGAAGGCCAGAGCGTGCACCCAGGGCGGCATCCCCAGAGGGGTGCTCGCTGCCCGGGGGAGAGAGCCCACCTCCTCTGGCCCTCTGGGTGATGTCTACGGGCTTCGAGGGGTTGAAACACCATCAGTTCTGACACCAGTGGTGGAGAATTGGGTGTAATTGGATAAAGATGCTTTTGAAAATGTGTGTATTTGGCCGACGACGCAATCTGGGCAGGGTGCCATCTGCTCCGTCTGCCTCGGGGACACGTGTTGGAGCGGCCGGGCCACAAAACAGGTCACCAGAAGCCGGGGGCTTAGGCGGCACACTTGTCACCTCGGAGGTGTGAGGCCGAGGTGTCGGAGGCCTGTGCTCCCCCAGGGGCCCCGAGGACCCCCTTCCAGCCGCCACCTGGGCCCTGAGCACTGCTCCTCCGCCCCGAACCCCAGCCCCCTCTGCCTCTGCCGGGGATGCTCGTCGGGGACTCGGGCTCACCTAATTCCTTAAGTCAATCACACTTCACAGAACTTTTGCCAAACAAGGTCACCTTCACGGGGACCCGCTAAGGGCGAGGCGGGTCTCTTTGGGAGACGCCGTTTAACCCACTACAAAGCGCCTTAACTATAATCCGCCGGGATGGAGCAAGGAAGACCTCAGACTTGGCGAGACATCACGGCAAGACTCCGGTTTCCAGCTCTGGCCTCCTGCCTCGCCCACGCGTGACGCAGAGCTTACACAGCAGGTGCCATCAGGGCGCACAGGCCCGCCGGTGGGTCCCGGGGTGGAGTGAGGCCCCTGCGGAGGCCCGGCGTGGTGTCCCTCACGCAGCGTGGCCAGCAAAGTGACAGCCCCCCCCGGGGGAGCTTGACTGGTCTCAGCAGGGAACGTGGTGCGGAGTCTCGGAAGTGCAATTGGCCAGACAGAGGATTCGAACTCGGGAGCCAGGCTGCTTTACTGCAGGGCTGTGGAGACACCTCCGGAGCGAGGAGCTGGTTAGCAGCGCACAGGAATGAGAGGAAATCTGTGGCTACGGCTCAGCCCACGGCCACCGGGGGAGGCTGGGCCCGCTCAGCGCTGAGCCCTGCTCCTGCGGGCAGTGGGAGGGGGCCACACGGCGGTCCACACTCCCCCACCCGAGTCCACCGGGCCCCTGGCCCCACAGCACAGGAAGCCCGCAGTGGGCAGGCCAGCGGCAGGGACGGGAGGGGGCCCACCGGACCATGGCTGCTACACCCACGGGGGCCCCTCGCCACCGCAGACCTGCACCTCAGAGGTGCCCCCTGTCCTTTGCAAACCAGCCTGCGCTGGCCACCTGCAAAAGAATGAAGCTGCGCTCTTACGCCACAAACATTAACTCAAAACGGATCAAGGGCCCTAAATACAAGAGCTCAACCTCTTGGAAGAAAACACAGGACAAAAGCTTCACAACACTGGGTGTGACAGTGATTTCTTGGATATGATGTAAAAGGCACCGGCGGCAAAAGAGAGTAATAGATACATCTGACATCATGAAAAATAATTTAAGCTTGTGCCTCAAAAGACAATATCCACAGAGTAAATAGGCAACCCACGGGATGGGAGGACGTATTTGCAAACCATGTAGCTGGTGAGAGATTACTATCCAGAATGTACAGCAAATCCCTAAAATTTAACATCAATAAAAAACCCGATGAGGGCAGCACGGGTGGCTCAGTGGTTTAGCACCTGCCTTTGGCCCAGGGCATGACCCCGGGGTCCCGGGATCGAGTCCCGCATCGGGCTCCCTGCATGGAGTCCTGCTTCTCCCTCTGCCTGTGTCTCTGCCTCTCTCTGTGTGTCTCTCATGAATAAATAAATAAAATCTTAAAAAAAAAAACAATGAAAATACAAGCAAAGGACTTGAACAGACATCTGTCCAAAGAAGAGGTACAGATGGTCCCATAAGGTGACACCACTAGTCACTAGGGAAATGCAGATCCAAACCACAATGAGACGCCACCTCACATCCATGGGGACAGCCACTTCCAAAAAAGCTAGAAAATACCAAGTGTGGGGAGGATGTGGAGAGATGGCGGGAACGTTAACATGGGGCAGTCACCGTGGAAGCAGAATTGCCACGTGGTCCAGGAATCCCACCTCTGGGCATGCACCCGAAATAATCGACAGCACGATTCGGAGAGGTACCTAGGCGCGCGTCACCGACTACAGGAGCTGCACCATGGAAGCAAAACAAACGTCCACTCATAGATTAACGGACAAGCAAAATGTGGTGCATCATACACGCCATCATTCAGTCTCAAAAAGGACATTATTTCTGCAAAACACCGACACACCTCGAGGACACTGCTTAGTGAGATAATCCAAGCACAGGAAGGCGAGTATCATGTGGTTGCACTTCTAGGAGGTACTTAGAATTATGCAGACACGATGGAGAAAGGGGGGGCCCGGGGGCTGGAGACAGGAGAATTGAGGGTTTGCTGGGTGCAGAGTCTCATTTTTACAAGATAAAAGGTGTTTTGGAGAAGAACGGTCTGTGCTGGTTGCACAACACCACGCATGTGTTTAGTATCACTGAGTCATACACTTAAAAACCATTAAGATGGTAATTTTATGCTGTGTGTTATTATAGCACAGAATAAAACAGTGGGGGAAAATCCAAACACCTAGTAAGACACTTGAAATGGGTTTTCCATAAATAACATACACATTCTTTTAAAAAGATGGTTAGAGAACAAATGACACACACAAATCCTACCTCTCAGTAATTATATTAAATGTAAATGGGTTAAACACATACTCAAAAGGCAGAGATCAATGAAATGGGATTTTTTTTTTTTTAAATTTTTTTTTTAATTTATTTATGATAGTCACACAGAGAGAGCGAGAGAGGCAGAGACACAGGCAGAGGGAGAAACAGGCTCCATGCACCGGGAGCCTAATGTGGGATTCGATCCCGGGTCTCCAGGATCGCGTCCCGGGCCAAAGGCAGGCGCTAAACCGCTGCGCCACCCAGGGATCCCTGAAATGGGATTTTTAAAAAAGTTTTTATTTATTTATTCATGAGAAAGAGAGAGACAGAGGCAGAGACACAGGCAGAGGGAGGAGCAGGCTCTATGCAGGGAGCCTGATGCAGGACTCAATCCCGGGACCCCAGGATCACGCCCTGGGCTGAAGGTGGTGCTAAACCGCTGAGCCACCCGGGCTGCCAGAAATGGGCTTTTTAAAAGTGCTCCAACATTTTCTGCAAAAGACAAGCTCAGATTCAAAGACGGGAGTAAATTGAGAGTAGGAGGCATGGAAATGGACACACCTGCAAACGGTGACCTGGAGTGGCTACGCTAATGTGAGACGAGATCTTTAAATTTTTAAAAAAGATTTTATTTATTTATTCATGACACACAGAGACAGAGAGAGAGAGAGGCAGAGACATGGGCAGAGGGAGAAGCAGGCTCCATGCAGGGAGCCCGACGCGGGACTCGATTCCGGGACCCCAGGATCAGGCCCTGAGCCAAAGGCAGATGCTCAACCACTGAGCCGCCCAGGCGTCCCCAAGAGATGACCTAGGTCTTGAGACAAATTTGTTACTAGAGATAAAGGACACGTTCAGATGACAAGAGCCTCAATCCTTCAAGAAGACGGAACATTATAAACCTGCAAACACCTGACGACTCAGCTCTAAATGCAGGAGCTTCAAGGGGGCGTCAGCACTCGGTCTGAGAGCTGGGCGCTTGACCCCCCGCCGTCTACACTGAAGAGTGGCCAGACAGAGGGTCATGGGAGGGTGCAGAAAGACAGGAGCCACCGGGCGACAGACGCCCCAGAAACCCCACCCGACGGCGGCAGCACCACGTTCTTCCCACGTGGTCCTGGGGCATCGTTGAGAACTCTGCAGATTCCGTCGTGTGTTGGGCCAGAAATAGTTCCAGGACGTTGGAAAGGACTGAACTCGGAGCGTGTTTCTGCCTCGGCAGGGGGGCTGGAAGGAAAATGGAAACTGGTAACAGGGAAATCTGAGAAATTCAGAATCTATGGAGGTTGAACAGGATGCTCCCGATAACCTGTGGGTTCAGGAGGAAGGGACGTCGTAACGAAACCCACAGAGGCCGCCGAGCCGTGCGGCGGGAACAGACGCCGTGAACGCGAGTCTGAAGGAGGGGGACCCCGCACGTCGGCAGTTCAGTCTCCCGCCTGTAGAAACTAGGAAAAGAAGGGCAGGCTCGGCACGCAGCGGGCTGAGGCAGGCGGTAGGAGACGGGAGCGCAGGGAACGAGGCGGGGGCAGAAGGGCCACGGGGACAGTCAGCAAACCAGACCCAGGTTCTCCGGGAAGGTCAACAATATTGACAAATCTTTAGCTAAAAAGAGAGGACTCCGGGTGCCGGCCGCCTCGTGGACGTAAGTGGGTTCGAAGGAGCCGTGAAGACAATTCGGCAAAGACGGTGCATCCCGGGGCAGACATGGCCACCGAAACGGGCACCGCGGAGCCGAGGGTCAGCAGGGGTCTCCCGGAGGCCAAGCAGACCGAGCGGACACAGCTGCGCAGGGCCACGGGCCACGGGACGGCCAGCCAACGAGGGGCGGCCGAGGGTGTCCGGTCACCTTCACCGACGGCGATGGCTGGAGCCCCTGGAGCCGGGCAGCAGGGTTGACGAGGCCGGGCGGGGTGGGGCGGGGAGGGGGTGTGGGGGGGCAGGTCAACAGCAGGAAAGCACGGAGTCGGCGTAGAGGGAGGGGTGTTCGGGGTCCCCGTCGCAGCCTCCCGAGCTTCCAGAAGCTGGGCTCTGCGTGGGTCAGGAGTGCGGGGCCGGGACGTGGCCGGGGCCCCTTGGACGCTGCCGTGTGCTGGCCGCCCACCTGGCCTGGGGGGGTCCCGTGAAGCCACGCGGCGAGGGGGCCTTGACCCTGAGGCGTTGCCCACAGCACTTGTCCAGGATCCCGCTGTCCGCCCAGAGGAGGTGCCACTGGGCACGGGCTCCTCCGATCTCCCACGTGCACGGAGGAGGCTCCGGCCTTCATCAGACCCCGTGGGCCGAGCTCGTGGAGGCCGCGCCGAGGGCTTCGCGGGAGCCGCCGTGGCTCCTCAGAGCTTCCGGCGTGAACATCCAATCCCGTCGGCCGCGCCGTGGGAAGCCCAGATGTTTTGTTGCACAGATGACGCTACGTAGACGTGAAAGCGGCGCCTGAGTTCTGGAGCGAGGAGCGTGGGATGGGGAGGACGGGGGGCTCCCTGGCACCCACCTGCCCACCGCGCCGCCGCCCCGTGTTGCCGCTGATGGCACGCTGGCCGCACGCCCAGGGGCTCGGGGCTTGGGCGGCAGGGCGTCCCGGGGGGGCCAGGGCCACGGAGCGTGGGGCAGCTGTCCCTTGGGCCGCCTCTCCCGCCCCCGGGCCCGGCTGGGGGCCTGTCCCACCCGGTTCCGCGGCAACAGCAAACCCGAGGTGTCGTACACGGGAAAACCTGGTGCCGACCGAGCCGGCTCCAGGAAGGGGCCGTTCTGGAACTTGTAGGATAGGGACGGGTCAGCAAGCCGGGGGTGAGACGGGCAGTCTGAGGTCAGGGTCTGGCTCCCACACCCACGTGATCCCGCCGCAAGGACCCCCGACCCCGGGCGGGCACCCGCAGGAGCCCAGGGATGTTCAGTGGACCAGTCGCCACCTGCAGGTGGGGGGACGCCCCGAGTTGCTGGTGGTCCTGGACCAGAGCTCCCGCCCAGGGACGTGCCGGGCGTCACCGGGGCAGAGGCGGGCGGTGAGGCCGGAGCATGGCCAGGACCCTGGCTGGACGTGGGGGGACAGAGACACGGGAAGCAAGCCGAGGACACGCCGGCCATCAGGGCCCCTGGGAGCCCCTCCCCAGCGCCCGCGGCTCGCAGCTGGCCGTGCAGCCCGTCCGGGCTGTGGGGAGGACCCAGCGGGGTCCGGAGGCTGCAGCTCGGAGGTCCTGCTCCTGGTCTCGCGTGGCTGGGCCCTCCTGGCTGCACAGGCCCGGGCTCCAGGGGGTCCCAGGGAAGCGCCCCCCACCCGCCCGCCCCAGGCCTCCACCGGGCCCAAGGGGACAGAGTGTGAGGCGGGAGCTCACAGCAGGCGTGCTACCCCCGGACGTGCGTGGCCCAGGCTCCCACCATCCGTGTGCAGCCGGGTGCCCCAAGGAGGGGCTGTGGGCTCGGCAGGAACGGGCGCTCCGCAGACAGACCCCCAGCCTGGTGGCCCCAGTCCCCTCGTACCACGGCGACTGCCCTCTCCAGGGTGACGGCACACGGAGCCCTGACGTGCATCCTAGCTGAGGCCTGGACCCAGTCCCGGCCCCGCCTCTGCCCCCGGCCGTAGCCCCGGCCCTGCCCCCTGCCCCCTGCCCCCTGCCCCCTGCCCCAGACCTCAGCCCTGGGTCCTGCCCTGACCCCACCGCCCTGGCCCCTGGGGCCCCACCGCCCTGGGCCACCATCTCGGACGGCAGAGCCTCTTTCAGGGAGAGCCGCAGAGGGAACCCCCGTGGCTTCGGGGGCGCCTGATGGGCCTTTGCCCCACACCCCAGGTCACAGCCTGCCCCACGGCTGCCCGGGCAGAAAGCGAGGTTTTCAAATATTAAAGAGACGCTGTCAGGACGGCCCTGACAAACCATATTTTCTGGAATATTTAACCCGGCTCCCGGCCGCTCAGCTGGAAAGGCGGGGACAGACGCGCAGGGACTGTCAGAACCAGTTAACCCAGGTCCCGAGGAGACGGCACTTCCTACCATTGCCCTCAGCCTGTCCTTTCAAGCGGCAGCATTCGTCCCTGTGCCGCCGAGAAGGCCGCCCGGCAGACAGGACCTCGGTGGGGCCTCTCCTCCTGGGGTCCCCACCCCCCCCCGACCAAGGGGAGCCTGATGCCCTCCAGGGGCACCGCCGATGGCTGAGCGCGGGGAGGGACGGCGGAGATGCCCCGAGGCCCTGGTGGGGCCGGAGCTCAGGTTGGGGGGGCCAGGACGGGAGCCCGAGGGGGTCAGGGCAGGACCAGACCCCCGGCCCCCTTGCCCCCCAGGCTGGACGCGCCCCCCCGGCCCGCCGACTACGGCTCCTCACGTAGAGCGCGTCGGTGGCGAGGGCGCAGGCCGCGGCCGGGAAGGCTGCTTTCCGGGGCTCCTGGCTCTGGACCTCAGTCCAGCGAGGGGTCGGCTGAGTCCGGTCCCGGCTCTTGGGGGGCTGGGCTGAGCCGCGGGGTGAGTGACCCTGCCCCAGGGCAGCCCGAGCCCCAGGCCGCTGCAGGCAGGCGACTGGCGCCCACCTCACGGCGCCCCTGGCGGCCGCGCAGACCTCGGGCCGAGCAGCCTGAAGCAGGGCCGTGGGAGCCCTCGTGGAGCGCGGCCAGCCCTGGCTTGGGGGGCACGGGGGGCACAGCAGGGCCACGGGCTGCCTCTGCCGTCAGCGCCGCCCGCGCCTCACAGGTCTGGCCCGTGTCCCTCGCTGGTCCCCGCCCCCGCGGCCTGAACGCACCCACCTGCTCCCGCCCTGGGAGGGCACCTGGGGCGGCTCACAGGCGTCGTTCTGGGCGGCGACAAAGGACCGCGGACGGACGCCCCCTCCCAGGTCCACAGCTCAGCGCCCGGCCCCGCTGGCCCCCACCTCCGGGCTCCGTCAACTCAGAAAACGGGGCGCCCGTGTCCCAGCAACCGGGGGCCATAAAGCACCTCGGAACCGCAGCCTCTTGGGAATGAGGAGATATGGCTGATTCGTCCACGACCCGCTAGCGAGTGGGCCCCCGACGCTCGTGCAGCGGAATCCAGGGAGCTACGCGGGGAGACGCTCCGGGAGGCGGCGCCACCAAGCGCAGGGTCCCAGGCTCAGCGCAAGGTACAGTCCCCGCAGCCCGCCGCCTGGGCCCCTTGCCCCAGGGGCACGTCCTCGTCTCCCTGCGACCTCGCTGTGTTGCGGTGCCCGTGGGACCTTCAGGGCCGAGACGGCAAGTGGTCCCAGCAAACCAGTGGGTGGTCCCCCCACCTGGAGCCTGTGACTGCCCCCTGCGTGCGACTCCAGCACAATCCAACCCTCTGTGGAGACGAGGGCCGTCCACGCGTGCCTGGGAGCGGGGGGCGCTGCCCAGTGGAAGAGAGCCCCGGACACGCACCCGGGGTCCCATCTGCTCTGGGCACACAGCTTGTCCGCCTGGCCCCCGCAGAGAATGCTGCTGTCACCTCCCCTCTCGGCCCTGCCCCGCATCCCCGGGGGCTGCCCAGGCCCCGCCAGACGCTCCCTGTGTGCCCGGGGCTCCAGGCCGTGGTCTGCACACGGGCTCACCCCGCCCGCCCCCCTCTCCAGCCGGCACGTCCTCCTCATCCCTCCGATGAGGCGTCCTGGCCCCTGAGAGTCACGGTCCACAGGAACAGCACCTTCGATGGCCGACACTTGTTAGGGCCACTTGTCATTGTCACGAGGCTCAGAGTCTGTCACTCAGCAGGGCCTCACGGCTGCTGAGTCAAAGGAGCTCAGGCGCTGACCCGTGAGGTGCTGTGTTGGCTCCGGAGCAGGACTTCAGACCCACTCCCAGTCAGCCTTCAAAGGGACGACGCGGCATTGCCAACCAGCCGGGAGGGCTCCAGGCCTTACTGACACCGCAGGGTGTGTGGGAGTCCTCAGGACGGGCCTGCTGCCACCGTCCCACTGTCAGCATGGTCCCCGCCACCGTGATCACCCCCAGCATTGTCATCATCCCCACCATGACCTCTACCACCATGATCATCACCACCACAACCACCACCACCACCACCACCACCTCCACCATCGTCACCACCACCACCACCACCACCACCATCACCACCACCACCACCACCATCACCACCACCACCACTGTCACCACCATCACCACCACCACCACCACCACCTCCACCATCGTCACCACCACCACCACCACCACCACCACCGTCACCACCACCACCATCACCACCACCACCACCACCACCACCATCACCCCCACCACCATCACCACCACCACCATCACCACCACCACCACCACCACCGTCACCATCACCACCGTCACCACCATCACCACCACCACCACCACCACCGTCATCACCACCACCATCACCACCATCACCACCGTCACCACCACCGTCACCACCACCACCTCCACCACCATCACCACCACCACCACCACCACCGTCATCACCACCACCACCACACCACCACCGTCACCACTATCACCACCACCACCTCACCACCATCACCACCACCACCACCACCACCGTCACCACCACCACCATCACCACCATCACCACCACCACCACCACCACCCACCACCACCACCACCACCACCACACCACCACCACCACCACCACCACCCCCACCACCACCACCACCACCCCCACCACCACCACCCCCCCCACCCCCACCCCACCACCACCATCCACCACCATCACCACCACCCCCCCCACCACCCCCACCCACCTCACCACCCCACCACCACCACCACCACCGCTCACCACCATTACCACCCACCGTCACCACCACCACCGTCACCACCACCACCGTCACCACCATCACCACCACCACCACCGTCACCATCACCACCATCACCACCACCACCACCACCGTCACCACCATCACCACCACCACCACCTCCACCACCATCACCACCACCACCACCACCGTCACCACCATCACCACCACCACCACCGTCACCACCGTCACCACCGTCACCACCACCACCGTCACCACCATCACCACCACCACCACCGTCACCACCATCACCACCACCACCACCACCGTCACCACCATCACCACCACCACCGTCACCATCACCACCACCACCGTCACCACCACCACCGTCACCACCACCACCATCACCACCATCACCACCACCACCACCCCACCGTCACCACCATCACCACCATCACCACCACCACCACCACCGTCACCACCATCACCACCACCACCACCACCACCACCACCGTCACCACCACCACCACCTCCACCACCATCACCACCACCACCACCACCACCACCGTCACCACCGTCACCACCACCACCACCACCACCGTCACCACCATCACCACCATCACCACCACCGTCACACCACCACCACCACCACCGTCATCACCATCACCACCACCACCACCACCTCCACCACCATCACCACCATCACCACCTCCGGATACTTCTGGGACCTGGACAGCGCCGAGGTCAGGAATTCGTTGGAACGCAGTGATCCATTCGTGAAGGGAGAATGAAAAGACGTTCTTTCAACTCAGCTTTTGGACTCATGTCACTCCTGCACACCTGTCCCAGCACACCTGCCATGTGTTTCCAGGGGAGACCTGCAGTAGGTATAGATGGGGGCCCCCCACGTGGATCGCCCCAAAGCCTAAACAGCAAAGCACACGTTAAACAGTTTCCACATTTTTTTCTGTTTTTTCCTTTTCAGCAGAAGAGCCTTGGTTTTCCTGAACAAAGCCTCAGATGGAATCCAGAAGATGGATTCAGATGGAAACCAGATGGAAACCTGCAGCAGAGCCGCCCTGGGTGCCGGAGGCCCAGAGGCTCCTGCGCAGCCCGCCCTCCTGTGCCCCAGAGCTCCTCGGTCCTTGCCCATCAGGGGACAAGCCTCTGGGCACCTCGGAGATGTCCCACCAGAGCCAATGCGGACCCACGGGGCCAGAGGGAGCTTCGCCGGCAGGGAAACTGTCTCGAGTGGAATTCAACAGTGTCTACACCAGGCTTGGCTCTGCGGGAAGGAGCCCCCAGCTGCCAGACGAGAGGCTGCCCCATCCAAGGACGCCACCGGCCCCCGACGCGGACAGATGCCCAAGAACCGGGGATTTTGAGGTGAATGTGCACTTGCATGCACCCGTGGTCCTCAGACTCTTGCAGAGTGAAGTCAAGGTTTGACAGTAAAAATTATGTTTTTTCATTTTATGTCCGTGGAGTGTCCAGCACCAAAAACATCAGCTTCTTTTCTGGAGGCACCCGTGCGGCTCAAGGTCAGGGAGGAGAGCTTCCCCGGACAGACCCCGGGCCGCCAGGGCCCCAGACGTGCCACCCGCCCGCCGAGCTCGTCTCTGGTGCGGCCCCGTCCTTGGGGTGGGGGATCCTTCCTGACGCCCCGGAAGCCGAGGGCCTACAGAGTTGGCTGCTGTGGCCTGGCCCGCACCCCGACCGCACCCGGTCCCTCACGTCTCCATGCCCAGCATGAAGCTTCTGGGCCTTTCCACGGGGCCAAGGCCAGGACACCGTTCGGAAGAGACCCAGCTGGCGGGAGCCAGCCACGTGTCGCAGGCTCCAGGAATTGGCTTCAAACCCGCGCTGCTTCCCCGTTTCCTCCTTGGGCGCCTCCGCCGTGTGGCGTGTTCGCCCGCCTGTCTCCGCACGGAGACGACCCGGCAGTCGGGAGCGGGAAGTGGAGACCCGACTGCGGCCACACCAGACGCCTCCGTAACCGGAAGGCAGTGGCCTCCCTGTCCCCTGCCCTCGCCTCACAGCCGCTGAGGGTCCAGCGGAGTCCGCAGTGGCCCCAGGAGCAGGCCCGGCGCTGTTAGGGGCCACTGATGGTGCTGCCTGGTGCTCCCACCTGGAGCAGACACCCTGCAGCTGGAGGACGCGGGGGTCCCCCGAGAGCACAGGTGCACGGCTCACTCTCCTGGCCCGAACTCCCCTCACACGACATTCATTTTGTTGATTCCCATCATCGTCGGTGACCTTCAGACGACTTTCTGGGGTTGGTGTTAGTGTTTGATGTCTAAGGAAGCAACGGGAAGGTGCCCTCCAGGGTTCAGGCAGCTCTAGGCGGGCCCCCGGGAGCACTCGGAGCACTCCCTGCAGCGGGACAGTCCCCCGGGAGCACTCCCTGCAGCGGCCCCACCCAGAGCACTCCCTGCAGTGTGGAAGCGTGTTATTCCCCATCAGAAGATGGGTCCTAGGGTGGCCTCAAGCAGGGTGGAGAAGCAGGTGCAAGCCCACGACAGACGGAGGCCTCACCAGACTGGGGGCCTTCGGGAAGCCACCCTATAATACAGAAGGGCACACCTGCCTCTCCTCTCCCCCCACCTCCCCCATCCCTCTCTCCTCCCCACTACCTCCCCCCACCCCTGCCTCCTCCCCCCTCCTCCCACCCTTCCCTCCTCCCCTACCCCTCCCCCTCCCTCCTGCCTCCCCCCTCCCCCCCTCCTCCCCCTCCTCCCATTCCTCTTTCCTCTCCCCCGCCTCCCCCCACCCCCTGCCTCCCGCTACTCCTCCTCCTCCCCCCTCCTCCCACCCCTCCCTCCTCCCTCCACCTCCCCCCACCCCTCCCTCCACTCCCCACAGCCCAGTGGGCCCTCCGGGAGCACCAGCCCGCAGGACCGCCAGCCCGGGGTGCGGGGAGCAGGCAGCCAGGCCGTCAGGAGCCCTCACAACCTGCATGTGGACAGAGCAAAGGGCATGATGAGATTTCCGGGTCGCGAGGAGGGGCAGCCCGGCTATTTTTAACTAAATCACCTGTCCTTTTTATAGAAGAGAGAGAGGCTGATTTTTTCCCTGCTCCACGGTTTCTGCTGCTAATGGTAAAATCTGTCTTCAAAAATCCAAGACAAGGTTCAACAAAACTCGGTAATCAACCTCTGGCAGATGATGCGTTCCTACCTTGCCGAGGTGGGGTTCTTTTCTGACGCTGACAGGTTGGGTGTTTATTATTCTCACAGTAGCCTTTCTGCGACGTCGCCGGTCGCCATCCGGGGAAAGGCCGGACCCTCCGGGACCCTCCGGCCTCCGAGGGGGCAGAGCAGCCGCGAGCTCCCGGCCCGGAGACGCGCCCGAGGGGCAGACAGGCTCCCCCAGCCCCACCCCACCCCCTACGCCTTCCCGGGGCTTCTCCCCTTCGGCCAGTTCAAGCCGGTGCCTGGCGCCTGGGGTTGCAGCTGCTGAGGCTCCCCGAGCCTGGACCGGCCAGTGAGGCACGGAAGGTGGGGGCGCCGGGGGGAAGGACGGCCGCCACCTGCACCCCAGCAAGTAGGAGTGTTGTGGGGCGCTTGGGCCTGCACAGACTCAGTGGGGTCCCCCCAGCTTGGACACTGGGCGAGCCAAGGCCCCACCCCGAGAGCAGGGTGGACAGTTAGTAAGTAGCCCCCGAAGAACTACGCCCTGGGCCGGGCCCCACGGGGGGCGGCAGGGGCCCCGACCTCACTGGACGTAGGTTAGAACAGAGCTGGGGGCCAGCGGAGACAGAGGCCCACCCAGGCGCGTCCCAGGCGGGAGGGTGGCCAGGCGGCGGGGCCAGAGCGACCAGGGCTCTGGGTGGGCAGGTGGGGAGCATCTGGAGAGGACGGTGGGCGCAGGCCGGGCCCTCGGGGCTGCCGGGACGGATGCTGGACGTGTGTGCCGCGTCCCTGGCACAGCCTGAACCCCACGAGGGGCAGGTTCCTTGGAGGGTGTCAGGCCCACGGTCCGGGGGCAGGAGGACGGAGGCAGGTGGACCCCCAAGGGGCTGAGCAAGGACACGCCGGGGAAGGGGCCTGGCCGAGCTTCCCGCCACGTGCCCACAGGTAGCAGTCGCCACGGGGCATGCGGGATGTGCTCACTCGCAGCCCCGGGGCAGGTCCCTCGAGCCCAGCCCCTCTCTGCTGGCCCCATCGGCCGTGCTGCCGAGTGGAGAGGGTCAGGTCAAACCCCGGGGTCTGGCCTTCTGGGTGCTTGTCCCATGGGTCCCACACCACTGAGCGGGGCTTGTCCCTTGGGGCCCCTTCTGACCCGCGGGCGAGGAGGGCTTCCGGCCAGGACTCGGGTTCCACATCCCTCCGGGGTTGATGGGGCAGCTGGGGGGCCTGGCCCTGCTCCCCGGTGGCCCGCCCCTTGGCGTTCAGTGACGAGGACGTAGGGGTGGCCCCGCAGAGGCGGCGGCAGGAGCCCCTCGACGCCCCCCAGCCTGGCGCCTGCCCGGCTCCTCGCCCCAGAGGTGGGAGCCGTGATTCCGGGGCCCCCTCGCTGCCCAGAGCTGAGCCAGTTTGCTCCGCGAGGCCAGTTCCAGTTCCCGACGTCCGGTCTCCGAGGGCAGCGCCGCTCCCGCTCCCGAAGGAAGTGCCGGACCGACGCCCATGGACGAGGGTCGCCCTCCTGGGAGCCGCTCCCTCCTGCGGGAGTAGGACCCCCGGGTACGCAGAGTGAGGTGTGCGAAGCTCTTCATCAGGTCTCGCCCAGCGGGGTTGAGCCGCGAACATCAGCCCGAGGGCGGCTGCTCCGGAAGGAGGAAGCGGGGACAGCAGGCCTGGGGGAGCCTCGGGGACGGGCGGCCGGCAGGTGCCTGCCAGAAACGGGGCCCAGGCCCTCCCCCCGGGTTCCAGCGCCGCAGGTCCCCTGAAATCTGCGGGGAAGCAGCTCCCGCCCCCTGGAGGTCACAGCAGACCCCCACGGCCGTCCCAGGACGCGCAGACCCAGGTCATCCTCCCGGCGGCTTCCATGGACCCACCATGAGCCTCCTCATCCCCCCAGAGCGCTGGCCGGGGTGGGGGGCCCTCCGTCCGCCCAGATGACCGTTGGTGGGCCCCGTGCCCTGGTGCGGAGGGAGGGGCAGCAGGGCCTCTGTGGGGGGGTCTCCATCCTGCACGCCCGAGGCCGGGGTCAATGCCCAGGACACAGCGCTCCCCACGGCCACCACCCTGCGGCCCCGACAGCCGACGTCCCAGGAGCCCGGAGCTTGTCCCGGGGAACATCGTCTCCCAGTGTCCCCCGCCCCGTGAGGAGCTGCCTGCGGGAGCCCGACCGCGCCCTCCTCCTCCACCTGCAAGTCCGTGCCCTCCCTTCCCGGGGCCGGGGCCCACCGAGACCCGCGTCACATGCAGAGATGGTCCCTGGGCAGGTGCAGCTCTGGGAGAGGCAGGAGCGCGGCAGCAAGAGCCCGTTGGCCGCAGGAGGCCTCCCTCCAGCCTCTGCAGGAGTCCGGGCCTCAGAGCAGAGGGGAGCGGGGGCGGGGGGGGCATCAGGCTGCGGCCTCGGGGACAGAGCCCCACCGGCCCGGGCACCTGCAGAGGCCGCGCTCTATCGCCTTCCTTGGTGGGGGGGGGGGGGTGGCACCCGCTGCGGTCACCACTTAGGAAATGCGAGAGTTTGAGGAGCTCTGAGCCCGGAGCCGGTGAAGACCAAGTACCTATTTTTATTGTAAATCACGATCGTCACAGAGGGGGCCCCGGAATTATTACAAAGGATGTTGGCAGGAGAGGAGGCTCCAGTGCGCCCCATGGCCAGGCTCTCATGGACGCGGGGGGCGGGAGCTGCCGGGGCTTCGGCCCCCAGCGCTGGGGCCTGGGGTCACCCCCCCCCCCCGGGGCCGGAGCACTCGCAGGGTCAGCGGTCAGCCCTCCCCGCCCAGCCGCACTCCGAGCCCCCGCTCCTTGGGGATGAAGTGTTTGCGGGCGGGTGGGGGGACGAGGGGAGGACGCAGGAAAGCACGGAGCTGTCAAACCCAGGGATGGCCCCGGCCGTTCCCGGCTCACGGCCGCGAGGGGGCGCCAGGGGGTGGTCCTGAGCCCCGGGACCCCCACCCCTGGCCCAGCAGGTCTGGCGCAGGGCTGCGGGGCTGCGGGGCTGCGGGGCTGCCGCTCGTAACTTGCTTCTCTTGCCTTTATTTCCCTGGCTGCGTGTTCCGGGAAGTCACGTAAAATGCCTAGAAATTTCTCCGCGTCGCTGCTGTGCGCAGGATCACATTCCTGGTTGCTACGATCTCAAAATGCCACACGTCACGGAGGCGACCGAGCCCCCCGGGCAGCGAGGCCGTGCTTTCCCGGGGTGTCTCGCCTGCCCTTGCCCCGCGGCCGCGTCCCTCGCAGCGCCCGTGTCCCCGTGGGCTCCTCCCTGACGCTGCCGGCCGCCGACAGACCTGCAGAGCGCGGCCCCGAGCCCGGCGAGGACCTACACCGTCGGCCGGGACCCGGGCCCTCGAACCGCCGGCTCCGACCAGCAGACCCAGAACTAATCAGGTCGCGTGAACCGACGGGGCCGTTACAGCGCTTGCGCCTCCCCTCAGCGCCGTCCTTCGCGTCGCGCGTCCAGATCTGAGGATCTCCTTTCGTGCCAGCTCTTAACTTACAGCAATTCGGTGACCTGCGCTTCTGCATAAACAGAAATAAAACATTTATTCCCCCGCCGCCCCGATCCCTCCGGAATGCAGGGCCTCCCGCCGAGTGTTCTTATTTTCACGGTCACGTAGGGATTCACCCAAACTCAAAACAGCCTGTCGTCCTTGGAACGGGACACGGCGGGGGAGCCCTTGGCTTGGCTTCCACCCGGGACGCTCCAGACATCTCATCGGAGGTTCCTTATTCCCGCACGGCTTTTGAGGAGCCGAGACCGACTTTTGGAGCCCACGACGCCCTCGGGGATCACCCAGGCGTGGCCTCAACATCCCACTGGAGAATATGCATGAAATCACTGCTCCCGCCGCCCCACGGGACACTCAGGCGGTGTTCGGGGAGGCGGGCCCCCTCCGACCGTGACGCATCGGGCAGCACGTTCCGGGGGGGACGCAGGCTGCCCGCCCCACACTCCAGTCCTGTTCATGGTTCCTGAGGCCTCGGCATCTCCCCGCGAACTGGCCTCGGTCCTAAATCCTCCCAGTGCCCCCAGCTCTCTGGGCATCTCCTCCACCTTCCTGACTAAAGAAAGAACGTTCTGGCTAAGAACTGAAGCTACCATTTTCCTGAAGCCCCGAGAGCTTGATGGACGGCTGGACCCCTCGGTGCCAAGTCCAGAGAAGCCACCCGGACCGAGCCCGCGGGGACAAGCCTCCGCCGACCGCGTGGACGGCTCAGAGAACCCAGCAGGACGTCTGGTGACACCGCCAGGGACGCTCCGGCCGCAAACCAGCAGCACCCACCTGATTGAAACCCCGTCGTCGGGGCGCTGGGGCGCTCGGTCCTGGAGCTCCACCCTCGGCTCAGGTCAGGACCCCGGGGTCCTGGGTTTAAGCCCTGCGTCGGGCTCCCCGCGTCTCCCTCCCACTGCCCCCCCCATGCTCTCTCTTTCTCTCTCTCAAATAAATAAATAAAATCTTTCTTTAAAAAATTAAATAAACCACCATCCTCGTTCCACCATCTAAAGATGCTCCAAGCTCAAAGGCAGAAAGCTTCTCAACTGGATGCTCTCCGACCTGAGGAAAGGAGTTTTGTTTGTTTTTAAAGATTTTATTTATTTATTCCTAAGAGACACGGAGAGAGGCAGAGACACAGGCAGAGGGAGAAGCAGGCTCCATGCAGGGAGCCCCACGCGGGACTCGATCCCGGGACCCCGGGGTGACGCCCCCTGGGGATCCCCAGGAATTGAGTTTATAACAGTAACTATTAACTTCTGTTTTTCTTTTGTTTCCATAGAAATGCCTCCCCAACCGCCTCGGAGCTGGTGCCACATGGAGGCCTGCGTTGGACGAAGGCCCGCCGGCGCCGCAGCCTCGGTGTGTCCGGGCCGCCTGGGAAGTCGTGACGCGGCCACAGGCGGAGGCGCGAGGGCCCCACAGTCAGGTCCTGGGAACTCAGCTTCCCGGGAAGGACGGCGACAAACAGCCGCTTGCACCTCCTTGGCGGGGACCCGTCTGGAGAAGGGGCCTGCGCTCACGGCACCCTGTGCCCCAGAGCCAGACTGGACTGGGCCTGCCCCGTGGGGCGTCGCGGCGGGACAGGCGGCGGGACTGTCGCTCCACCGCGCTGGACGGGGTGCCCACGAGCGGCCCTCGTAAGCAGCTCAGAAACTGACAGCTGGCCCTACACGTATGTGCAGGAAAACGCAGGTTGGCCTGAAAAAGTCCAGCCTGGGCCTGACGATAATTCCATCAATTGGTTTAATTAATTAATCGATCGATTGATTCCATCGGTTATTCTATCTGGGGCAGGTCGACCACGGCCTGGGCTCCGCCTCCTGGTGGCAGACTGCGCCGTCCCGCCCGTGCCCTGTCCCCCCACCCCGGGCCCCTTGTGCCGCCCGGTGGCCGCCGACCCCGCCGAGGAGACCCGGCCCTTGGGGACCCTCCGAGGAAGGACGACTCGGCTCCGCTGAGAGAATGAGCGGAAGGAGCTCGTGTCACAGAGGCGCCAGGGCGGGCCCGCGGGTCAGTGGCTCGGGGGTGCCCCGCACGGCGTCCTGGAAGCCCAGCGGCCGCACTCCCTCCCTCTCCGTGACCCCAGCAGGTGGGTGGGCCCCGCACTGTCTTCTCCACCTTGAGGTTCTTGTGACGACAATTCAGCTCGTTTGCAGATGCGCTGGGTTGAGGTTGGCGTGGCTTTCCTGTCCCCCCGCTTCCCCACACCCCGCGCCTGCTCCCGGGACCTGCCCTCCACCGGGGCCCGCGGCGTCTGCGCCTCATTTCCTCCCGGCAGCCTGCGTCGGCCGGCGGGTCCCCCACGCGGGCGTCCATCTCCACTCCACACTTGCACGCGTGTCCCCCCGGCTCTGCGCGGCCTTATTCTGGTTTGGACTCGCTGGACTGCGGGCACCTGGACGCGTCGGCTTTTCCGCAGACTTGGGGGGATGTCGGCCCTCAGCTGAGCGAGTCTTCCGCCGTCGTCTTGCTCCACTTGGGCGAGGGCCGCACCCGGGCCGGGGGACGGGCCGCGCTCTGTCCTTGCCTCTGCGTCCCTCGGGTTGGCGATTTCCACTGACCTGTGATGGGAGCCCCCAGTGGGAGCCTTGGGGGGCTGGGCTGCAGCCGGGGTCCCCGCCTCGGTGGTGACGAGGCCCCATCCGTGGGTGAGACGTGGGCCCCTCTCAGCCTCTACTTGGGGTCGGGACAGCGAAAGCACCGAGTGCCATCCCTGAGGCTCCCTCCTGCATGGACGGGGTGGCGACCAGGGCGCGTGCGTCCGCGGGCTGCGGTGCCTCCACCCCCTCGTCAGCCCAGGCCCCCAGGCCCCAGGCTCCTCTGTCAGGGCGGGTGGCCCTCCTCCCTGCAGGGCGTCCCAGGGGCGTCCCCCACCCGCGGGCCCAGCACCAGACGTGGGGCCTGTGTCCTGAGGGCCATGAGCACCCGAAGGCCCCCAGTCTCGGACAGACAGCCTGTCTTGCCAGTCACCGTCCTCCCTGCTGTGCTCCCCCCAGGCAGTGCACAGAGCTGTGCCCTGGGGCTGGGACAGAGCCCCCTCCAGGGGACACCAGCTCCACGGACAGAGACATCCTGGGTGGCCTGAGGGTTGGCATGTGGGCCCGCACAGCCCGGCGACCCCTGGGGTCCCTCTGGGTGTCCCTCTGCATGTCCCTCTGGGGTCCCTCTAGGGTCCGTGTCTCCCCCTGGAGTCCCTCTGGGTTCCCTCTGGGGGCCCTCTGCGTGTCCCTCTGCGTGCCCCTCTGGGGTTCCTATGGGGTCCCTCTGGGTGTCTCCCTGGTGTTGCTCTGCGTGTCCCCCTGGAGTCCCTCTGGGGTCCCTCTGAGTGTCCCTCTGGAGTCCCTCTGTGTGTCCCTTTGGAGTCCCTCTGGGGTCCCCCTGGGGTCCCTCTGGGGTCCCTCTGGGTGGCCAGCCAGCTGACCTAGTGGATGCTGGCCCTGCCAAGCAGCCTGGGGGTCCTCCCTCCCTCCCCCTGCCCCCTGAGTGTCTCTCCTTCTCTGTCCCTTCCCCCTCCCTCCCTCCCTTTGCCTTCAGAGCCTCCCCTCACACGGAGTGTGGTCAGGTGCCCCCGGTGTTCACCCAGCTCCCTGGGTCCCGGGACAGGGGACAGGAACGCAGCCCCTCCATCCTTGCCGTGACCCAGCAGCGGGGGGACGTAGGGGAGTCCCACTCAGCTCTAGCTGGGGCCCCAGGGTTAGGGGGCCTCCGAGGAAGGGGGTCACGGCTTCCCCCAGGTGACACTGTGTCTACTCCCAGCTGCCAGCCAAGGACTCAGGGTAGGGACCCCACGGGGGGCAAGAGGCGGGATGGAGGGGGGGGCTGCCAAAGACGTCACGGGGCAACGGAAAGATGGAGAAGGATCCTGGAAGCTTCCCTGGGGAGGCTGGAGGTCACTCAGAGCGCAAGTGGCCGTGCCTCCAAGGCAGCAGGGACGTTCACTGCCCTGGGCCTCTGCCCCTGCCTCCCGCACCCCCTCCCCCACCCCCTGCACCCACACCGTCCCCTGTGCCCACAGCCAGTCCTCTCCCCCGGGGGGTGTCCTCTCTCATGCGGCTGCTGCCCGTCCAGCGTTGCTCTAGGGAGGGTCAGCCCGTGACCTCCTGAGGCCCAAGCCCGACTGAGGAGGACCCAGCCCCTGCAGAGGGAGAGAGCCCCATCGTGTGGAGGTTTTGCAGGAAGAGGTGAAGTAGGAGAGCTCCGGGGACAGAGCCTCTCGGTGGGCCCGTGGCCGCGGAGGATGCGGGGACGGTGGCTCGGCCGCGCACCCCGGGACGCAGACCCGGCCCACGGCGGACAGGCCGCGGGACCTCACGGCAGAGCCGACCCCACGCTGGGCCCTGCAGAGAGGAGCGGGGACTCGGGTGTCCTCGGAGGCGGGGACTCAGCGTGGCCGGGACACAGGTCTCTTTAATTAATAATTAAAAATAATAATAACAATTAAGTAATTGCTAATAAATAACAATTAATAATTCATCTTCCGTGAAGAGTCGCGGAGCGCAGAAAAGGAGGCAAGCTCCCAGGTGGGGTCGATGAAGACAGGACGACCTCGGTGTCTCATTCCGACCAAGGCGGCACACGAGTGGAAGCTACAGACCAACCTTGCTGTGCACATCAATGTAAAAACCTGCAATAAGTAAACTATTAGCGAGCAGAATTTAACAGCACAAATAAAGAAAGAAAAAAAAAAAAAGAAAGAAAAAGAGAAGGACGACCAGGTGGGCTCGTCCTGGGAATTCAAAGGCAGCGTAACACGTGGGCATTTATTCTTATAAATCAGCACGTAATGATCTTAAACAGAAAAAAACAAAACATGATTATTTCCATAAATGCCTGAAAGGAATTTGATAAAATCTAAACATCCATTTTTGATTAAAAGCTCTCAATTAATTGGGAAGAAACGAGCATTTTCCATCATCCTAAGGGAATATTATCATTACCCTCCTTAAGTCAGAAGACAGACAAAGATGTTCAATGTTACCTTGATGCAATTTGGTAAAAATGCAGAAATCAGAGGCATAAAGAGGGGGAAACGGAGGTAAAGTGACTTGTATTTCGGGAAGGCAGGGCCGTGGGCACGTCGCAAACAGGTCAGCGGAAGACCACGCGTCATAGTCCACACACGTCCTGCGAAGACCGTGACCCGTTAAAGGGACCGCGGGAAGGTGACGCCGTCTACCACCACCACGGCGACTCCGGCACCAAGTGCCCAGGAGTAAACCTAACAAGAAATAGCTTAGATGTTCACAAAGAAAATTCGCGATGCTCCTGAAGACGGGGAAACAACTGGGAGGAGCGGCCGTGTTCTTGGACAGAAAAGCTCGATATTACAGAGACTCATTCTCCCACAATTAACCTATAAAGTCGATGTCACCAAATCCATGGAGGTGCGTGTATGTGCTCAGAACTGGTCAGGTTGGGGCCAAGTTTTATTTTTTCTTTTTTTAAAATTTTTAAATTTATGATAGAAAGAGAGAGAGAGAGAGAGGCAGAGACACAGGCAGAGGGAGAAGCAGGCTCCATGCACCGGGAGCCCGACGTGGGATTTGATCCCGGGTCTCCAGGATCGCGCCCTGGGCCAAAGGCAGGCGCTAAACCACTGCGCCACCCAGGGGTCCCCTGGGCCAAGTTTTATTTTGAGAAACAAGCCCACACACATTCAAAACTCCTGTGGCGGAATCGAGGGTACACCGGTCCTTCGGGCGGTGGGGACGGGAGGGCCGTGTCCCGGGCATGGGCGCGGGGCGAAGGGCGTGGACACTCCCTGCGGGGGCTGAGGGGCGGCCCCACTGTGAGAGGGCGAGGGCGCGCCCTCCCGGGGTCCCGGCAGCGAGGGGGCGGGGGTGGACGGTCCTACTTCCTGCTAACCCCGGGATCCTTCCAGGGAATCCACAAGCGACACAGAGAAACGGGGACCGAGACTCCAGAAGCAGCAGGAGACGTCACACAGTCTCGGTCCGGTGTGAGCGTGCAGGGACTCGGAGACTGTGAAAGGCAGCCCAGAACTTCGAAATGATAAAAATCCCGCCGTAAGGAGGTAAAAAGACAGACAAGCGAGGACCAGCGGCAGCACGTGGTACGGGCGGAGGCCTGGCTTCCGCACCCACGTCTGCAAATCTGCCCGAAAGTGGCCACACGCTCAGGAAAGCGCGGGGACGGGGTGGGGGCACAGCCGCGTTTAAGGCCAGCGCCTCCTAAGAAGGGACGTGTCCATCCGCGGACAGGGCAGCCCCTGCATCCATCCGTGTGGGAAGGACAGGGATGGGGACGGTCCGACCCCACAGCGCTCTGGGAAGCAAGTGGGCCAGGCCGGCGGCCGCTCCCTGTGCCCGAACTTCCACACGTGGCCGCAAACCCCCGTGGCCAGCAGCCCTGCCCACTCCGTGCGGCCATCTGGCTGGCATCCCTGACGCACCCCGAGCATGGGGACGTGGCGTGCACGGTCCGCCCATGGGGCCCGTCATCCAACAGGAGCCCTCGGCTAAACAACCCACGGCAGGGAACCGGCAGGGGTGACCGGAGGGCCCGCCCTCGGCCTCCTTCCAGGGCATCCCACCCACGACGTGCGGTGCTGCCGCTCCGGCTGGGAAGCCTGACCTGCAGGTCCCCGGAGGGCAGACGACCCCACTCTCTGCAGCCGGCGACCCATGGGGGTGCTGGAGATGCAGCCCCTCCGGGTGGTCGGCGCGGCGGGGCCGTGAGCCCCCAGGTTCTAGCTGCCACACGGGGCTAATGCCCCCCTGTGGAGACCCCCGCTCTGCCGCCCTCCCACCTGGATCGCTGCCTGTGGCCCCTACAGGCCTCCTGCCCCACCCAGCCTCCGTGTCACGGCGGCCCCGGGGGGTCCTGGCGGGGTGCGAGCCACGTCCCCGGCTCCCGGAGGGCTGGCCTCCAGCACCCCACCGCGTCGCCGTGCAGGGGGGACGCGGCCCCTCCTCCTGCGGCCCCAGCCCATAGGTTGGAGGCAGGGCCCATCCTCCTCCCTGGCCACTCTTCCTGGCCCCTGGGGGTCGGTGGACTGTCTCCCCGGTACAAAGGCGCCGGCACCTTCCGGGGCCCGTCACCCCAGGGGTGGTTTCTGTGCCCGCCCTGGGAGGGTGGCGTTTTGTAGTTCACGTAAACGTGCACTTGGTCTCCCCGCGTGCCTCCCCCGGGACACGCCCCCACCTGCCCGGGCTCCTCCATGTGTCCTGGGCCCCAGCAGGACTGAGCCCCGGGGCCGGAGCAGGAGTCCACGTCGGGACCAGGGAGGGGGTCCCTCCTCCCTCTCCCTCCTCCTCTGTCCCCACCCGCTTCTCAGCCCCCCCCAGCAAACATGCACTTGGACCCCAGATCAGGCCTGTGGCCAGGCCAGCCCACGGCACGGCCAAGCGCCCTCCTGGGCCCGGCTCAGCGACCTCTCCCCAGCGTCCACGTCGGACCCCCCAGGACGATCACATATCCCACCCGTGTGGCCTGAGTAGGTGGGTGCATGGGGACCGAGAGGGACTCAGCTGCCCACACCCACAGCCAGGAGGGGTCACCACCTGCCTGCCTGGTTCGTGTCCCAGCCTGGCCCTGACGTTGCTCCCACCTCACACTGTGAGGAGAAAGGCCCCCTGCAGGGGTGAGGCCCCCTCCGTGGGTCAGGGCGGAGGTCGCGGGGCCTGGCCACCCTCCCAGGGATGCCGCGGCTTGTCCCCTGAGGAGAGAGAACAGGTGTGAGTCCAAACTGTCCTGATATCAGGCCTCAGGTACATGGGAGGGTGATGGGGCCGGGGAGACACTTCTCGGGTGTTCCCCGACCGACAGGCACCCAGCCCAGCGCCCGCCAGGGTCAAGGCCACTCCTGACGCCAAGGGAGGGCTCTCACGTTTAGGCGGTGGGACGTGCAAAGGAGTTGCTAGTTAATGCTGTCGGCGGGTGTCCTGGAAAATTTGGGAACGGTTTGACCGAGGTCGGCTCTAATGACATTCCTGAGGCGCAGGGCAAGGACGAGAGGCTGCGGTCGCACGAAGGACATGGTGACATTTCCGTGCAGAGTGAACCCTCCAGCCGCCAGCCTGTGCCCTGGGAGCCCCCGGGTGAAGGCCAGCTGGCTCCCGAGGATGGTGGGCTGTGTGTGTGCGAGCACACGTGTGCGTGTGTGAGTGGGGGGTGTGAGCATGTGTCAGCGCGAGCGTGAGCACAGTGTGTGAGTGGGGGGGTGAGTGTGTGAGTGTGAACGTGAGTGTGAGTGGGGGTGTGAGCGTGAGCTCAGTGTGCGTGTGTGAGTGGGGGCTGTGAGCGTGCGTGTGAGTACATGCACATTTATGAGTTCAGGGGTGTATGAGGATATGAGCATGGGCATGAGTGCGTACGTGTGTGTTTGTGAAACGTGAGTGTGAGCACACGCGTGCATCTGTGAGAGTCTTGTCCCCAGCAGGTGTGTCCATCCCAGCCGTCTCCCTGCCCCACGTGTGACGCCGGCGTCACGGACCTGCCAGCACGATGCCGGGCACCTGCGATACCGCGTGGCACCACCCACGGCAGCCGGAGCGGGACCCGCCTCACCACACACCTCGTGGGCGCAGAAGGAGGCCCGGCCCCGGGGGTGGGGGGCGCCCGGCGTCCTCCTCAGTGTAGACGGCCTCTTCGGTGACGGAAAATGGAGCCGACGCCTGCCTGAATTTCAAACAAATGACTTCAGGAGAGTCAGGGGAGGAAGGAGGCGCGGCCCCCCGCACCCTGGCCCCCAGCACCCCGGGCTCTCTGGCCCCCAATACCCCGGCCCCAGTGCCCGGCCCCCAGTCCCCCGGGGCTCCCTGGCTCCCAGCCCCCAGCACCCAGGGCCCCCACACCCTGGCCCCCAGCACCCTGGGCTCTCTGGCCCCCAGCCCTCAGCTCCCAGTACCCCAGCCCCCAGCACCCCAGCCCCCAGCACCCAGGGCCCCCGCACCCAAGCCCCCCAGCCCCCGGCTCCCAGTCCCCCGGGCTCCCTGGCCCCCAGCTCCCGGCCCCCCACACCCCGGCCCCCAGCGCCCGGCCCCCCAGCCACCTTGCTGCTGCCCTATACGGAGCCTCCTACTCTCTGCTGAAATATTCACGGAGCAACGAGACCCCAAGCATCAGTGGCTGCCCTTGTGCTCACTGCTCGCCAGGCCAGCGGCTCGCTCGGGGCAAGACCTCCCTCCTCCTCCAAGAAAGGAAGGCAAGTGGGCAAAGGTGGCAGCGCCCATATTTTTAGACCATTGAACTGAACACTTAAGGGACCTCCCGCCAGACGAGACCTGAGTACAGATGGGCGCAGCCCGGCTGAGCACCAGACGCGGCCGAGCTTCTGGTACCCGCTCCCCGAGGGCCGACTTCGTTCCACTGAGGCCCCGGCCGACTCCGGGCCCGCCCGCTGCGCCTCACGGCTGTGGTTGAGGGGGCGCCCGCACCCCGCAGCATCGGGCGGCCCACAGGAGGGGTGTCCGCGGGGGCAGCGGCCTCGGGTCAGGGGGCGGGGGCGCTGCGGTCACCCCCCGGGAGCTCGACTGCTCTGGGTGGACGTGGCCGCCGGCGCCCACCCCTCCTCCCCGAAGCCCCCCCTGTGCTCACCACCCCCGCGTGCTCACCGCTGCCCTCCCTGAAGCCACTGCATGCTGGGCGAGGGCAGAGGTCGGGGCTGGCGTCCCGGGGCATTGGTTTCCCAGGGCTGACGCGACAAATGCACACTCGGGGAGACGTGCTGGGGTGCTGGCGGCAGGAGCCCGAAGCCCGTGGGGCTCCCTCCAGAGGCTCCAGGGGAGGACCCTTCCCGCCTCTTCCAGCCCCAGGGCCTGGGTGTCCCCCGCCTGTGGCCTCGCCGTCCCGGGGCCCCTCCCCTCCTCTGTCCCCTCACAGGGAGGGACTCTGGGACTTGCGTGGAGGGTCCCCCCCCTATCGAGGATGATGTCGTCCTGACACCTTAATCACACCCGAAGACCTTATTTCCAGGTGCCGTCACGGTCACAGGTTCCAGGTGGACGTGGACACGGCTTGCTGAGGAGCAGCGTCCACCTACCTCCTGCGGACTGAGCTCCGAGGGGCCCGCACGCGGCTGCCGCCTTCACCGGCCCCTTCACCGCCCCCTTCGGGGTCCAGCGACGAGGAGCCCGAACTACAAGAATCCACTCGTGTGCCGCCTTGGTCGGAGTGAGACACCGAGGTCGTCCTGTCTTCATCGACCCCACCTGGGAGCTTGCCTCCTTTTCTGCGCTCTGCGACTCTTCACGGAAGATGAATTATTAATTGTCATTAATCAATGATTAATTAATTGTTAGTAATCATTTTTAATTATTAATTAAAGAGACCTGTGTCCCGGCCACGCTGAGTCCCCGCCTCCGAGGACACCCGAGTCCCCGCTCCTCTCTGCAGGGCCCAGCATGGGGTCGGCTCTGCCGTGAGGTCCCGCGGCCTGTCCGCCATGGGCCGGGTCTGCGTCCCGGGGTGCGCGGCCGAGCCACCGTCCCCGCATCCTCCGCGGCCACGGGCCCACCGAGAGGCTCTGTCCCCGGAGCTCTCCTACTTCACCTCTTCCTGCAAAACCTCCACACGACGGGGCTCTCTCCCGGGGGTTCATTCTAAATCTCCGCGATTCCCCTTTACCCCGGATGCTTTTGCGTATTTGTGCCTTTTCGGATCTTCTGGACTAGCGAGGAGCTGACCTGGCGCCGGGCGTGGCCGCGGAGCTCGGTCCTTCCGCTCCGTCGTCCCCCTGCTACGATCGCCTTGCTTCCGTCTTGCGCTCGTACGTGGATGCTCGTCCTCTGGGGCCTGAGCTGGACGGTGGGCACCTGCCGGCCCACACCCCTGAGCGCCCGCGAGTCCTGGGGGAACGCCTGCCCCGCGGCGCCGAGTACGCCCTCCCTCGTTCCTGGGATGCTCCGGTTCACAGATTTGTTTTCGTTTCTCCTTGAATCTCAGCGTGAGGACGCGGGTGCTTCTAGGGCTGTTTGCTGTTGTGTTGTAACGTCTGATTTTGTTGTCATGATCAGACAACGTCCTCTGCGCTGTTTCTACTTTGGGGACCATTTGAGGGTTTTTGGGACGAGCGATGGAACATTCTGTGGGAAACAAAGCTTTGTTCTCTACGTTCAGCCTCCGGTACAGATCTCGGTCTGTCTCCTCGGCCCCGTTGTGGACGAGACGGAACTGGAATTTCCTGTTATGAATATTTTTCTACTGTGTTTGCTGACGCTTTTTTTTTGTTTATTTTTGCTGACGCTCTCTTAATTTGATTTTAACCTCGTCCGGCGGCGGACGCTCCGTCTGGCCTGTCAGCCTGTCTGACCTCTCTGGGCCACTCGGGTGCCCTCGGGTCTCTTTTGACAGCAAGTGACTCGTTTGTTTTATGTTCCAATTCGAGCCTTTTTCATTCCACGGGTGTGTTCTAAGCCTGTGATATTCATGGATATGACTTTGGTCTTATTATATTTTATGCATTTATCTGTTTTATTTATATTTCATGTTTATTCCTATTTTTAAAATTTGTATGTGATGCTTTCTGTCTTTATCATTTTTTTTTTTTTTATCTTTCTGTTTCGCCAAATGACCTGTGAATCCTGTGCTTGGGCTTGTGTGGCTCGCTGTGGACGTGGCAGGCTGGTGCTGAGGCTTCTCCATGGCCTCGCTGGCATCCCAGGGCGCCTCCGCTTCATTACCCCTGCCTGGGCTTTTTTCCTTTTTCCTCTTAATGCATTTTTTCCATAAAATTCTTTGAATCTCTGGGGTGGGATTTCTGAGGTTCTGCTGACAGGAACCAGGGGAGCGGTCGAGCGGGCCCGGAGCTGAGGACTCTCCCAGCCAGTCGCTGGGGAAGCACGCGGGTACCCGGGGCCCTGGGACTGTGGCCGTGGGGCTGCTGGCCCTCCCGCCCCGGGACACACGGCCCGTCCCTGCCCTTCCCTGCCCAGCAGGAGGGACCCATCTGTGAGCAGCCCTGTCGTCCCTACTACCCCAGTCCACACAGGTGGGGGCTGCTCCCCAGCCCCCCGGAACTTTCCGGAGCATCTGCAATCCCCTCTCCTGGGCCCCTCCTTCCTGGGCCTTCATCCTGCAGGTTCTCCCGAGCAACCACCCGGGCAGCGGGAACAGGCACCGACGCCGACTCCTGCTGCAGGTCCGCACTCCCCTCTACTCCACGAGCCCCCCTCCCCTGCAGCTTCACCGGGCGTCACTGCGCATCCCTCTGCTGCGGAGCCGCCCGACGGCCTGGGCTGCCCCTGCACTGACCTCCGGACCCCCGGGTCACAGCCCACGCGTGCCCACCCCCGGACCGGCCTGTCCCACGCGGCCCCTTCCCTGAGAGTGCCGGGCTACCTGCCGGCCCGGCTGGACTCCGAGGCCGGAGCACGGGGCAGCGGCCAGCGCAGAGCAGAGCCCCGGGCAGGGAGGCCTGAGCACGTGAGTAACGACGTGGCGTCTCCTAAAACAGGCAATGGCAGGAGGACACCAAGCGTGCGGCTCGAGGCCAGGCTGGGGGCTCCTGAGCCTGGGGCGGGGGGGTCCTGGCGAGCATCTGGCCACCAGCAGGGAGAGGTCATGGCACCTGGGCCTCGCTCAGCCTTGGGCGCTCAGGACCTGCACTCGCTGTGCCCACGCAGAGCCTGCGTCTGTGGCTGTGCCCAGGGCCCGTGCAGCTGCCGCGGGAGGCCCAGCCCACGCGAAGGTGCCCGAGTGTCGGCTCCAAACCCCTCACGTCCAGGGCTCTGGCTTCCCCCGGGGCCCGACTCTGGGCCTGCGAGGACGAGGCTCCCACCCTGCCCCTTCCGGAAGCCTCTCGCTTCTTGCCAGACATTTCTGCCCAAAGAGCTGATCGTGACCCGAGAGTCCTCTCTCCCTGAGGGGCTGGGGACATGCTGAGCCCCCGGGGCCTTCTGAACCCCCAATGTCAAAGCGTGCCCCCAGAGCTCCCGTTTGCAGGACATTTTTCAGACTGGCTGCTTCCTCCACCAAATCCTGCTTGGGAGGGTGAGAGGAAAGCACAGTTCTAGAAGGTTCTCGTGCCTTGTGCTTTGCGCACAGTGAAACCCCCCCTGGAAATCCTTTCCCTGACCCCTGCCTCTTTCTTAGCCAGGGCACCACCGCCAACCACTGTCCTGGGAGGGCACGTCCTCAGGTCCCAGTGGGAGGGGGCGTTGGGGGGCTGGGGTCCCGTCCACACTGGGGCTGGTGAGGCAGGAGGACCCCCCCAGTCACCTTCCTGCAGGGTCTTGTGCAAACAAGACAACAGGCCCGACGCGGACTCGCCACCCCAAGCCTCAGGTCACCCACCCAAACCCTAATTACAGGTTCGGCTTCCCCAGAAACGGATCCTGAGGGCAGTGAGGTGGGAGCGGCCGGGGCAGCCTGGAGGCCATCGGCCTGACGGCGCCGTCCCCTGGCCCTCACCGCCCCCCGCTTCTGTTGGTAATTCCCAGGCCCCCTCCCCGACGCCCTCCTGTCTGCAGGATGGGGGCACCCGGTTCTTGAATCATTGAACAAAGCCAGTCGGACCCCTGACATTTACTTTGTCAAATGAATTCTTAGCGGTTCCGAAAGACGCTGCCTCTTGAATCTAGTGTCAGTGGTTCTGTGGGGCGGGAGGGCGCAGGACACAGGGGCAGGGCTGCCGTCTCCCTCGTCCTGGCGCCAGAAACAGGGGCGCGGCCCCGTTCTGGGGGGGGCTGAGGTGGTGGCGTGGGGGCTCTGGCCGTGCCCGCTGAGGCTGCTCCCCGGCTCTGCAGCTCTGGGCTCACTGGCAGATGACCCACGGGGCTGAAAACCTCAAAAAAGTGCAGGTTCCAGAAACAGCCGTGTGGAGGAGCCACAGAGGAGCCCGAAAGCAGCCACGGAACAAGGCCCGTCCCTCCAGCCACGCGGAGGCCTCCACCCCACGGCCCCGTGGGCAGCCTGCACCTGTGCAGGTGACGCTGACCCGCTTGCAAACCCAGGGGACTCGGCGGAGGGCAGGTCACGTTCCCGCCCCACAGCCCGTGGGGGAAGGCCTGTCCGCGGGATGTGCCAGGAGCCGTGACCCCATCGCCAAGGGACAGATGGCTTGACTCCGCGAACAGGCGAAAGGCCAGGGCCGGACCCTCCGCCGAGCCGGCTGCGCAGTCCCGCAGTCCCACGGGGCGTCAGTAAGGACGTGCAAGCAGAAGCCAGGCTGGATCGCTGCGTCCCGTCCACAGGATCGGTGACACTATGAAGGTGACAGCAAACCGTGCCGGATATCCGGGGCGGCCGGAACTGTCCCACGTCCTGGCGCAAATGGCAAAAGGAGCCCCTTGGAAAGCAGTTTGCAGTCGTCGTGAGGCTAAGGCCTCAGCCACCCTGCGTCTTACCGCCCACCCTGGGAAGCCAGGGCCGGCGCCCCAAACACGCCGACTTGACGGTAGCCTTGCTCCCCGAGGCCCCAGAGGACAGGGACGTGCGTGTGACCCAGCAGAGCGCAGCCCACAGCGACAGGGCGCTCGGGCGGGCCCGTTCCCACATGGAGCGGTTTCTACGAGCGCCATGGTGACGCCAGCGTGTTTCCTTGTAAGAACACAGCGCAGGACACGTGCACGCATGAACCAGCGTCAGCACGCGTCTGTGGCGGGCAAGTCCGCGGGTCCGCGGCAGGCGATCGGTAGCTAAGTTCTGGGGGAATCTGGTTACACGCGGATTTTCAGCTGCGCGGGGTGGGCGCCCCTTCCCCCCGTGTTCGGGGTCAGCTCTACGCGTCAGCAAATGAAGGAAAACGCCGCACACACAGCAGCGTGGACGAGGGTGGAGAGCATCGTGTTCAGCGAGAATAGCAGCCGGACGCCAGAGAACGCCAGGCAAACCGTGGGATGGAAATGTGCTGATGCCCAGCGCAGGCCTGGCACATGTCTGCGGGACGATGCGGGAGCCGAGTGGGGTGCCGCCGCGCTCCCCACAGCACAGGAGGCAGGAGCGCCGCCGCCGCCGGAACACGCACCTTCTTCGGAGCCTGTTGCTCCAGAGGAGACCCGAGAGCTCTCGTTCCAGGACGTCCCGTAGACAACGCCGCGGAGATCCCCGCTGTTCAGGTAAACGTAGCCAGATTCGGAGAAAGCAAAGTAACGGCTCTGTGACCGTGCCCGTCTGGCCACGCAGAGGGCAGGGCCCCCGCCGGGCCTCCCGACAGCCGTCCAACCCGGGGACAGAGAGGTCACCTGTGGAAGGTGGCCGAGGAGCCACGCGGTCTCCGCCCCGACGCTGTGCGCCCGCCGCGCACCTGCCCGTGCCTCTGCTCATGGTCGGTTGGCTCATAGGAGGGGTGGAAGGAAGCGAGCCAAGCACCCAAGAAGTCGCGCTAAGTGACAAAAAGGGGCGAGCGGGCAAGTACAGAAGAAATTAGTCGAAAATGAATTCTACGATCAATGAAGAAGCCTGAAAGCTCAGTCTTTAAAAACAGGAAGAGAGTAAAGTAGGACGTTAAAGAGACGCAGGATAAAGGAGCCGTGGGAAGGAAACAGCCCGAGGCACCGCGGAGACGAGACACAACCACGTTCACGGCTGCGCGTCCTGAAGCCCGGGTGACGCCGATGCTGTTCCAGAAAAGTGCGGGCGGGTGTGTCACACACACACACACCCACCCACACACACCCACCCCCGTGCACACACCCACCTGCACACACCCACACGCATGCAGACACACTCTCAAGGTCGCTTGTTGAAAACAAACAAAAGAACAATCCAGTTTCACAAGAGCTGGTGGCCTTGGAGGAACAAACCTTTGAATTCTCACGGACAGAAACCCAGGCCACCTCCCGCCCCCGTGCGGAGGCACAGCGTTAGGAGGCCTGACGCTGTGGGCCCGGAGGAGCAGCCCCCCTCGCTGCCCCAGGGCGGCCACTGAGGAGCCCGAGTCGGTGCAGCCGGGCTGAGGGAGGTACACGTGGGCGTGGCCACGTCACGGGACCGAGACGCTGTGGGGGGTGCGTGGGGGGCACATCAGGGAGGTCCTGCTGCAGTGGGCGCTGGTGCACCTGGAAGGAAGCCACTCAGGGGGCACGAGGGACGGTCCTGCGGGTGCAGCGTGTCCCTCATGGGCGATGCCGCAGTGCTCGGTGCTGTCCTCGTGGGGCCTGGGTCACAGCAAGGACAAGGAGATGCTCTTGGGGGACACGGGGCACCCCGCAAGGTCCACACTCGGGTCTCAGGCGGAGGAAGGGGAAGAGCGGGTTGGGCCTGACCCGAATCGTCTTCACTAAATGAACCCCCGTCCGTCGAACAAAGAAGCCTGTGCTCCATTCTCCAACCTGAGACGCTGCAGCGCGAGGAAAAGGAGTTTTAATACTTCATGCTCCAGGATTTGGAAAATCTCTTACTACGTAACGTTGGCAGATGCTTCCTTGGGGGGAATAAATGTTTTATAACCGCCGTGTGCGCGGTGCCCCGCGTCCCCCTGAATAAACGGAGACGTTTCAGGACACTGTGGAGCTGACAGCTGGCCGACGAGACCCGAGCCTTCTCCCTCCGGTCCCCGCGTGACTGCAGATCCCGGGCGAAACGGGGTCAGAATCGTGTCCGGGCAGAAGCCATTTCAGCACACGCTCACTCTCGCCCACCGCGCCGCATCTCTCACGTGTGCACACGTACGTGCAGGTATGTACATCTTGTCATGCTTTGAATTTAAATCTTATCTAAGAGAACGTAGACATGATACTTGCCCGAAATCTTCCCGAATCCTCGTCTTCCAAAGGCAAAGTGGAGGCGGAGGGAAGACATCGGCGGGGAGCGCACAGGGAAGAGGCAGCTTACGCTTACCAGGGGAGGTGCCTACTTCTCTTTCCCACAGGCCGTGGGGGACAGCAGCTGCCCCACAGGTTACCCCCACGTGGCACAAAGGGGCTGCTCCAGCTCCAGCCTTCACGGCTGTGTCTCCGCGGCAGGCAAGAGGAAGGGCCCACCAAGGGATTGCGCTCCCGTGACGATACACCCCCAAACTGCTTTAAGGTGCCCAGAGCTTGCACACCTGGCCACCCTGGCGATAGGGAGGTGCAACGTCAGGGAGCCTCGTGCCTGCGGGAATCGGAGTCTCTTCCTCACACAGGAAGGGGAGGGACGGTGTAGACAAGGCCCGCAGACTCGCCCACCGCGGGCGGGGCCCCCAAGGGAGCGGACACCCCAACAGCTCCAGGTGGCCTCCTCTGCAGCTCTTGTGGGGGGCTGCCCCCGACTCCCTGCCCGCCCCCTCCGCGCCCCCTCCCTCCTCCCCCCTCCCCACACCCCCCCCTCCCGCCCACTCCCCTCACCCCGTATCGCAGGCCCGAGCGGCCCACAGCTCCCGCCCACCAGCCGTGGGGACTCTGCGGGGCTGGCCAGCCCTCCCTCCAGGAGGACCCCAGGGGGGCCTTCCCTCATCCTGGGGGCCTGCAGGTGGGCAGAGGTCACGGGGAAGGGGCTCCAACCTCGGGGGGCCTTGCTCTGCCCACCCCTGGGGCCTCTGGACCGTCCTCCTCCACACCCAGCCCTGGGCACCTCACCCCCACCCCGCAGACCACCCGCCTGTGCACTACCCAGGAGCAGGAGCCCCCCCCCATGCCCCCCGGAGTCCAGGGTTTCCCGGGGCATGCGCTGATCCTCCACCCAGTCCTGCTGCCTGTCCTGCTGGACCCCTGCCTGCCCCCCCCGTTCGGCCCCCCCACATCCCCCTGGCCCCCGCCCCTGCCTAGCCCCAGGTCCCCCCATCCCGCCTGGCCTCCCGCCCAGCCCCCAGCCTGGCCCACCACCCTCCTGTCCCCCACCCCTGCCTAGCTCCTGGTCCCCCCATTGGTCCCCTCACCCAGCCCCCAGCTTGACCCCCGCCCGGCTCCCCCCCTCCTGGCTCTGCCCCGTCGTGACCCCGCTTGGCCCCCCATCCCCCTGGCCCCCCTTCTGGTCCCCTGCCCCTTGTAGCTCCTGCCTGACCCCTGCCTGCCCCCCTTCTGGCCCCACCCCATCCTGGCCCCTACCCAGCCCCCTCATCCTCCCAGGCCCCATTCCGGTCCCCCGTCCCTGCCTAGTCCCCAGGTCCCTCCCATCCTGCTTGGCCTCTTGCCCAGCTCCCAGCCTGGCCCCACCACCCTCCTGGCCCCCCACCCCTGCCTAGCTCCTGGTCCCCGCTTCTGGCCCCCTCACCCAGTCCCCAGCTTGACCCCCACCCGGCCCCCACCCGCCTGGCTCCGCCCCCCTCGTGCCTCCCTTGGCCTTCCCATCCCCCCTTCTTCTGCCCCCCCCTCCCTCCTAGCTCCTGCCTGACCCCTGCCTGACCCCCTCCTGGCCCCCACCCTGGCCCCCCCAACCCTCCCACCCACCAGGCCCCCACCTGGCTGCCCTCTCAGGCCAGCCCCTCCCCCCCGTCCCTCCCCAGCTCTGTGGGTTTATGCCCCGCGTTGGCTTGGTCCATCCTCCAGGTGCAGCTCTCAGGAGGGCTCCCCCTCTCCCCACTCTGGGGCGCTGCTCCTCGGCAGGTGGCAGGTCGGCAGGTCGGCAGGTCCGCAGGTGTTGGGGCGGTGGCCTGGCTCCTCTTCTCCCAGCGGAGACGTGGCCGTGGGAGCTCAGCACACTGTGGCTGCGGGATGCTTGGGTGGTTTCCACTTCGGGGAGATGGGGACAGAGCTGCTGTGGACATGCTTGTGCACGGGCTTCTGTGGAGGCATCATGTGTGTTGGGTAAACCCCTAAAAGGAGGATGGGGGGGTCGGGGTAGGTGGAAGTTACCCTGTCTGTCTCGGACATTGCACCACTTTTCATTCCCATGGGCCGCGTGTGAGGGTCGCGCGGCACCTCCCACCGATACTCACTGTGGCCAGTGTCTTTAATTTCAGCGTTTCTTGTGGCCGAGTTTTTGTGTGCTGTTTGTCTTTCCGTATTGATTTAGTGGTTTTAGGAATACAGCCTGGGCCCAATCCCCGTGTCAGGCACATTTACTGCGAATACTTTCCTCCGGTCTGTTCATTTTCTTTGCAGCCTTTCGGAGAGCAGAGGTCTCACTTTCGACGAGGACGGCTTTATGTTTTCCTTGATGGTTTCCCTTTTGTGCCCTTGCTAAGAAACTTCCATCTGCTCCAAGACGGTGTGGTTGTTTCCCTCTTCCACACCCTTAAATCGGCCCCCAAGCCTGAGACGGGGCTGTGACGGGGCTGCCCGGCGAGGCCGAGGCACCCGGCGCCCAGGGGGAGACACCGCTCCGTTCCCCATGGGGTGCAGGGTCGGCGGGCTGCGGACACAGGTGCTGGCTCTGCGGCTGCTCGGCTCCGCTGGTCCACACCGTGTCGCGTCCGGCCGCAGCCTCACCGTCAGGCCTGAAAGGAAGCAGCGTGCGTCCTCCAAGGCCGCCCTGCTCCTCAGCGTCATCTTGGCCACTCTGCGTCCTTCGTGTATCTGTGGATATTTTAGGGTCACCTGCAGGTTTCCAGAGAAAGGTCTGCTGGGATCGTGACTGGGATTGCCCGGAGCGAGAAGCGCCCCTCCGAAGGAAAGGGCATCTCCCGAACCCCAAATCCCAGACTTGCGACCTCTCAGCCACGTTTTGTAGCCTTACTGCTGCGGTTTTACGCATCTTTTGTTAAATTTATTCCAAAGTGCTCTGTTTTGGTGCTGTTCTAGACGGCGTGTTTCTGTCCTTTTCTGCTTGTTGCTGGTATTTACAGACACGATCCACACTCACTGTTGGCATCGTACCCTGTTCCTGGCTAAAGTCACTTCCTAGTAGCTGTTTGTCTCCGTGGAGGCTGCAGGATTCTCCACATTCGCCGCCACGTGAGGCAATAAAAGCCCATCAGCTTTACAAGCTCGCCTGTCTCATTCCTTTAGAAATATCCCTCCCAGATGACTAAGTCCCTGCCTCGTCTCCTCCACTCCGTGAGAAGTCAAATTTCTTGAAAAAGCTGTGCAACTCGCTCTGTCTCTGCTCCAGGGCCCACTCACTCTTGCACCCCCCCCCAACGCCCCCTTCAGAGAAATGGTTGTCCTGGGGTTGCTCACAGCCTCCACGCTGCTAACCCCGACCACTGCTTCTAAGCGCTCGCCTCACGACACCTTGGCCACATTTCACGTAGCTGACGCCCTCCCCCAACCCCTGCCCTTGCTGCGGGGGCTCTGCACGGCTTCCCTTCCACCTCTGCAGCTCTTCCTGCAGCTCTTCCCGCTGCTCCTGGCCAAGGGCTCTCCAAGGCCGGTCTCCAGCCCCCCTGGCCCCGGGGCTCTCACCCGCACACCAAGGCCGGGGCAGGTGTGTGCACGCCTGCATCTCCAGCCCAGAGCCTTCCTGCGAACATGAGCTCTGAATACTCAGCATCCCACATGCCCCCACAGAACACCCAGGACCCGCTCCTGAGCTGCCCCTGGCCAGCCCTCTCCTGGAGCTCCCCGGCCTGGTGCCTGCCCTGTGCACCCCCGGGGTGGACGGCCCTCTTGGTCCTCTTTGGTCCCACACCTGTCACCCATACACCTGTCACCCAGACCCGCTCTCCCTTCCTGCCCTGGGCATGAGCCTGTGGCCTTGTCACCACCTCCAAACCAGTCTCCACCTGGTACCATCAGAAAACGCTGAGACCCTGGGCCACTGGGTCCAATATCCTGGTGTGGGGGGCACCTGCCCTGGCGGGTTCCCTCCCCCCCCACGCCTCCTGGGCACCCAGTCCTGCTCCCCGCCGGCGCAGGTGCTGCTCATCCCGCACTTGTGGGGAGCCTCCTCTCCTCTGGCGGATCTCAGCTCGGCCCCCAGCCCTCGCCTGCGCCACCCCCTCGGGATCCGACCCCTGGCAGGCATTCGCTGTGCCTGACATCCCCTCCGCAGGCGCAGGCAGCGGCAGGTGCACCTGCTGCGCTCCCAGGCGCGCTCAGCCCCGCCCCGCAGGGTCAGCAGCTGTAGGATCCTCCTTCTGCAGCGGGCACGAATGAATGAACGAAGGAACGAGTGAATGAGCGCACGCGTGCATGCCCGAGTGAAGGAGTTAAGGCCGGCAGGACACTTCCGGGGCCGGGACCAGGCCGGGGCATCCTTGGGCTGGGGGGATGCGGGCGAGGGGGCGGGGCTCCCCGGAGCATCAGCCGGGGCGGGGGGAGCGGGGCGGGTGCGGTGAGGGCGCCCGGGCAGCGCGACCCCGACCCGACCCGACCCGACCCGACCGGACCCCGACGCGAGCGCGCCCCGCCCTGGCTCCGCTGCCCTCGCCCCCGCCCCCGTGGGGAAGGCGGCCCCGGCGGCCGTTCGCCTCCGCACTAGTGTGGCCCCGGCGCCGACCCGTAGGGCCCGCGGCGTCCCCCGTCGCTAGGCAACCGCGCTCCGGCCGCGAGAGGGAGGAAACCCAGGGCCCGGGGCCGCCGCCATGGACCTGGTCATCACGCAGGAGCTGGCCCGAGCCCAGAGCCAGCAGGGTGCGCCGGCCCGACCCCGACCCCGACCAGACCCCGACCCCGACCCCGCCCCGGGAGGCGACACGCCCGCCCCAGCAGACCCCTGACTCGGGGCGCCCCCGAACCCCCGTCCGCCGCTCCCCCCGCGGGGCCTCCGCGACCCCGTGTCGTGTCATCCTCCACTGCTGCGGGGGCTCGGCCTGGGGGAGGCAGCGGAGGGGGCGCGGGGAGGGGAGGAGCCCCGCGGGGGGATGGGGGAGGGGGAGGGGAGGGTGCAGACGCCGGGCAGCAGGGGGGAGGGGAGGAGGCCCACGGGGGGGGGGGGATGGGGAGGGGAGGCCGGCGCGGGAGGGTGTGGACCCGGGCTGCAGCCCCTCCTCACGGCCTCCGCCGGACCTTGGCCTCCGGTAGATGCCGCCTCCCTAAGGAGGGCCTATGAGCTCATTAAGTCGGCCAACCTGGGCAAGTCAGAGTTTGACCCCACGGAGAGCTTCAGCCCCGACCTGTTTGTTCTGTGTGCGGAGCAGGCCCTGAAGGTACCGAGTCCAGGGGTCCAGGGGTCGCGGGGCGGATAGGGCAGGAGCACCCAGGGGGGTCCCTGGGGATCTGCTGGACCTGCGCCCTCAGGCTGCCGTCAGAGCGACTTGGGGGGGCACCCCTGTCCTGCAGATGGGGCAGCCCGAGATGAGCGACGACTGCATCCAGATGTACTTCAAGGTGAAGGGGCCGGTCACCCAGTTCCTGGGCAGAGCGCACCTGTGCCGGGCCCAGCTCTGTGCCCCCAAGTCGTCGGAAAACCTGGTGAGAGATGCCCCAGGGGGGCAGGCGGGGGCTTGAGGGTGCAGCCCTGGTGGGCACAGCCCCAAGGCTTCCGGGGGACCCAGCACCCCTGCCAGTGGGCCGTTCCGGGGTGGCTAGTGGTTTGTCCCACTCCGGGTTTTCCCCGAGGCTGCCTTGATCCTCAGCACTCTGTGTCTCGTGTGGAAACGCAGTCCCACTCTGCTTCCGGAACTGTGGGGCCAGACGTGTCCTCACGTGCCCTTTACGGATACGGTGAGCAGCGTGTGGGCTGCGTGTGGGCTGCTCCAGGACTCAGCTCCTGCTTGACGTTTGGCGGCTGCGCCCTGCCCTGCTGGTGCCAGGGCCCCGGCCTGTGAGCGGGCGTGTCTGACACCTGACCGTGGCCGCTCCTGCTGCTTACCGTGGGCTCCTTACTGTCCGCAGAAGCGACCACGAGCCACGATTGAGGTTTCAGGGGCAAATTCATGTAATTGTGCGTTCTTTACATTGTTTTAGGAGGAATTTGAAAACTGTGTGACCCAGTATATGAAGGCAATAAACTTCGCAAAAGGAGAACCCAGGTGGGCGTAATGCACGCGGCGTTTCTACGAGGATTGTGGAAGGGGTTCGGGACCACGGCTCCCATGTGCTGACACCTGTTCACACTGCAGGGTTTTGTGCGTGCTGTAGGCTCTGTCTCTGACGTGGAGGGCCGGGCACGGCGCACGCCTTTGTCCTTCTGTCTGTCCTGCAGTCTGTGGTCTGCGATGACTTTTGTGTGCTTTCTCCACGGGAACCTCCTCTGGGGTCTCCCCACAGCCCCTCACTCCCTGGGCCTCCCTGAGGGTTCAGCATCGGGGTCCTCTCCCCCAGGCAGATTGCCAGGCCTCGTGTCCGCGTCCCTAGTGATTTAGCTGGAAGTAGCCGGGTTTTCTACTTACCGTCTCCTTCATCAGAAAGCAAGGTTCCCGAAACCGTTGGGCTCGCAGACGAGCCCGTGTGAACACCGCTAATCGAGCAGGCTGCCCCGTGGAAGGAGCCCGGGGTGCACGGCCGCACGGCCTCCTCCCGGCACCTGGGGCGTCCCAGGCCGAGCTGGCCTCTCCCGAGAGGGGGCTCCTCACTCAGATGCGCCCAGTGGGAGGCCCGCCCTCCGGGGGGCCCCTGCCCCCCCACCTTACTTTGCACTCCGAGTGCAGGCTTGGGGACTTCGTTCCCCAAAGGCTCTGCTCCCCCACCTCTGCCTGTCGGCCCCTCCTGTGCGCTGTCTCCGGGCTGATTGCTCGTCACGGTGCAGGTCTCAGAAGATGTTACTCCCTCCGGGAAGACTTCCTGGGTTCCTGCTGTGCCTGCCTGTTCTCGTCTGTCCCTTGGGAGCCAAAGACCTTGTGGTGCTGTGTTTTTACAGGGAGCCGATCACTTTGGGAATGAGTGAATGAGTGAATGGGTGAATGAGTGAACGGACCTCTGGTCTGGACTCAGGAGCCCCGTGGCTGGGTCCTCATGGCCCGGGCTGACCTGCAGCCTCGAGCCCCTTCTGCCAGGACGCCCTGGGAGGGCTCTCCCCTCCCGTGACCACCTCCCCCACGACGTTCCCTCCTGTGATGTCCCCTCCCGCAACCACCTCCCCTGCGACCACCTCCCCCACGACATCCCCTCCTGCGACGTCCTCCCCCCCCCCACGACGTTCCCCCCCCCTGCGACATCCCCTCCCACAACCACCTCCCCCACAATGTCCCCTCCCGTGACGACCTCCTGGGTGACTGTCCCCCGCCGCAGGTATTACTTCCTGGTGTATAACGCGTCGGTGCTGTACTGGCACATGGTGAGGCCCTTCCTGAAGCCCGGGTTCCACCACCACCTGATCTCCAGCCTGTCGCAGATCGTCGCCGTGTTAAATCAGACGGAGGAGGAGGACAAGGAGTGGCGCGCAGAGCTGATGCTGTGAGTTGAAGCCGCCTCCCCTGCGGCGAGGCCTGAGCAGGACCCGCGGCCCCGTGACCTTCCCGGCCCGGTGGCCCACAGGGGGACGTCAGTGCTCTCTGCCGCGTGGTTAGAGTCGTGTCGTCGTCTTGTTCGCTGGGGTCTGTGGCTGGACTCGGGGCCGATCATGTGGATGGCACAACATGATGGCCGTTGACACTTAGAGCGCAGGAAACCGAGCTTCTGTCACATCCGCGCTCGGGGGTTAGAAGTCGGCCCTGTGCATGGGTGACATGGTGGCTGCGGCAGCAGATGACCCCAGGCGGTGGGGCCTGCTCAGGGCAGCGCGCACAAGCGTGTCTGCACGCAGACAGCCCAACGGGCCTCAGTGACACGGGCAGCGTGCGGTCCCCGAGCTGGGTGCACCCGAAGGCAGTGGCGGGCTGCCCCTCGAGGGGAGCGCCGCTGCAGGCCAGCGACTGCGTGAGTGTCCGCAGGGACCCGCCATCCGCCCGACGTGGGAACCCAGAATCCCCGGGCTGTCCCACCTGCGGCCTGGTGACGTGGGGAGCCTTGAACAGACCACAAGCGCCGAGACAGCCTCTCTTCGAAGTGCGACTCTAAGCACTGGGGGGAGTCGCGGTGCGTACACGTCCTCCCGCCCCGCCAGCCCCGCGCCAGTCCCGGGCCCTGCGCTGCAGGAGTGTGGCCCACGCGGCCGTGGGCGGCTTCTCGAACCTCGTGAACCGGGACAGGAGTAAACGCGTGATAACCCGGCGGCTCGACGTTTGCAGCAGGAGGCGATTTCGTCAGTGGTAACAGTGTTTTTGTATCATCCAGGGAGCTTCTGGACTGTTACCTACAGGCTGGAAGGAAGGAGGAGGCCGCGAAGTTTTGTGTCACTGCAGCGCCGTTTATAAAGGCCCACGTGCCACACAGATATCGACAGATGTTTTCTGTCCTGGTAGGTTGGCGCGTTGAGGACTCCGGGAGGAGGGAACGGGCTTCGATGTCGTTTTTGCAAAACTATAAAAACAGCCAAGTCCATCCCCCGAGAGACACCAAAGCACGCGTACGTCGTGCGTACCTGAGGAGACAAACAGAATCTTTTCCCTTCACCGTGATCTTTGAATAGGTCACTCATGACAGCCTTGAATTAAAAAAGGCCAGGAGAGGGCAGCCCGGGCGCTCAGCGGTTTAGGGCCACCTTCGGCCCCGGGATCGAGTCCACGTCGGGCTCCCGGCATGGAGCCTGCGTCTCCCCCCGCCTGTGTCTCCGCCTCTCTCTCTCCCTCTGTGTCTTTCATGAATAGATAAATAAAATCTTAAAATAAAAAAAGAGCAGCAGAAAGCTCGTTACTGAAGTAACCAGCCCCCCAAGGTACGAGGACCGTCGCCCTTTGCTAACTTCCGTGTGTAGGAAACCAGCTGAGGTTCTTTGTGAAAACTAAACGGGAAACCTAACTAACGAGGAGATGTTGTTCGTTACAATATTAATTTTAAAGGAGAAATAAATGTAAAGGAACTAATTCCTGCGTCTCTGCCTAATTATTTAAGCCGGTTAGTAATTCGGTTCCATTTTGTTGCAGGTACAACACGAATTAGTGGATGAGCTTCAGCTAAAGCAGGAAAAGAGAACCTCCGTGAGCCTGTCTGTCACTTACGACATCAACGTGCTCAAAGCGTAAGTGCTCAGGGGGTCGGTGCCGGCCGCTGCGCACTCGGGGTCCGCCCCAGACGGGCTACGGCTGTGCGCGGGAGGGGGCCGGAGGGGCGCCGCGCACAGGACGCACTCGGCCTCCCTGCCTTTACCGCGAGGAGCGAGAGGCTGCCAGGAGGTGAGCGGCTGCTACGCCAGTGAGGAGGGTGGGGGAGGAGGACTGGCGGGCGGCCTGAGATCTGGCGACGGCCCCCCCAGGAGGCTGGACGTTGCACCCCGACGTCGAGGAAAACAACAGTAGCTAACTCGACAGTAGTGGGTGAGGTGAGGGAGGAGGGGAACGGCACAGAGAGAGCTGCTACCGTGGCGGAGGGAGTGACGAGGGGGGTGCGCTGTGTGAGGGGAAAGGCACTGAGGAGACCGGTGCCCTGGGAGGAGGGCGGCCAGGAGACGAGCGCGTGTGAGGAGACGAGCGCATGTGAGGACAGGGCGGTGAGGAGATGAATGCTTCTGAGGGGACGGTGGTGAGGAAACGAATGTGTGTATGGGAAGGGTGGTGAGGAGACGAGCCTGTGTGAGGGGAGAGGGTGGTGAGACCAGTGCGTGTGGGAGGAGGGTGGTGAGGAGACCGTTGCGTGTGAGGAGACAAGTGTGTGTAAGGGGAGGGCGGTGAGCAGATGAGCGTGTGTGAGGGGAGAGGGCGGGGAGACGAGTGCGTGTGAAGATCAGCGTGCGGGTGACGAGAGGCAGGTTCCGGCGGGAGGCGCGCCCGCCCCAGTACTACGGGTCAGGCCCGTCCACGTAGTTGCCCTCCTGTGAGTCCGGGTTGGCCGCCGGGCTGCGCGGGGAGGACGCGCCTGCTCTGGCAGGAGGAGCGTGAGGAAGGCGGGAGGAGTTCTGGGAGTGAAGAACGCGGGAGGGGGTTGTCGTTAGGCCTTCTGTTCAGTGGGAAACACAGGTCCTTAGACTCGGAGTCTCCCCTAGGATGGTTTGAACGAATGTGACATGATGTTTTGGTTCTTATAAATTCTAGGAAATTGGATAAAAATGATTTACCTGAAGATGTCGGTGCGATTCTGAAGAAGACCTATAAGCACTTGAGCTATTTCAATCACCAGCACCTCCCTTCAGTCAGAGAGGAAAAGTAAGTGTCCCCCTCGCCCCCCGGGCGTCTGCGCCGTCGCTGCGTGAGACCCGAAGTACAGGAAACGGGGCGCGGTGGACGAAGCGGCCTCGGCAGCCACCGTGGAGGCTCTGGCGGTTTGTGCGGTCTGGGGGGCGCTCGGGATACGTGACTTCACATCACGCTTCTGAAATCCAGGCTGACCTGTAAGCGCAGGTGGTTTCCAAGTTACTGAAGCGTCTCCCACCTGTCGGAGTCGCAGCGTAACGTCCGTCCGGCAGCTGGAGTCCTCAGCCTCGGGGCTGAGCGAGTGGGGGGGCCTCCCGGACCGGAGCCCAGCGGCCGCCGCGGCGTCAGGCTGACGGGAGGAGCGGGGAGCAGCCCGTAGCGGAGCCCCGGAAATGGCGGATGCGCTTCCCGCGGGTGCAGACTCAGAGGACCGACGCCCCGGCCCACCCCGTGCACGCGGCGGCTGGAGTCACCCCCCGCCTTGGCTTCCCCCGCGCACCGGTCACCAGTGCGGTCACCAGTGCGGCGTCCCACTCAGCACGTGCGGAGGCCTCCGAACCACCCCTTGGGAGAATTTCTCTTTTGGCTTCTCTGACTTTCTCGTCAGCGCCTCTGCGCTCCTAACATGTGAAACATTTGGGCCGTCGTCTGTGGTAATTACTGATGTATTTTTTCCGTCTGTCATTCATTCATTGATTTTGGGTTGTTATGGGCAGAATCGTGTTCCCCAAAAAGGTAGAGTCACGTGCCCACCCTTGGGACTTGCTGCCTGTGAACACGATCTGGTTTGGATATAGGATCTTTGCAGAGTCATCGAGTTGAGATGGGGTCATGCTGGACGAGGATGGGCCCTAACCAGTGACTTCTGTCCTTATAAGACGAGGGAAATTTGGGATGTGGATGCTCGCGGGGACGAAGGCCGGGTGACAATAGAGGCAGGGTCGGGGTGTTGCAGCTGCGGGCCGGGGAGCACCCGGGCTGGCCGGCAAACTCCGGAAGCTGGGGGAGCAAGGCAGCCCTGAGCCCGCCAGGGAGCGCGGTCCTGCGCGCCTGCTCCCAGTCTCCGGGCCCCGAGAACCGGGGAAGACGGGATTTCTGGTGTTTGGGCCAGTCAGTCGAGCAGAGGCCCGTGGAGGGGGTGTTAGCGACGCGGCGTCACCATCACCCCAGAGCCGCAGCTGCTGACCCTGCACGTGGGTCCTCTTGCCGTGTCTGTGGGGCAGTCAGGCGCGGCCGCCGCCCGGGTGACGGCGGGGCTGCGGTCTCTCGCGAAGCCCGACCAAGCAGGTGCTTTATCAGAGCCAGCAGGGGGAACACGCACGAGGAGGTCCGAGCTGCCTGGGGTCTGAGCAGGCCCAACGTCGAGGCCTCCTTGGTTAGACGGGAGTCACCCGGGGGAAGGGGTCACGCAGGCCGCCAACAGCAGGGCTCAGGGTCGCCGGGTGTCTCCAGGCGGCCTGGGGCAGATCGGACGAAAGGGCCGGCCGGCTGTCTGGTGTTCATGCTGTCGCTGCCCGCGTGAGCTGCGCCGCGGCTCCTGAGTGCACGGGCCGGGGGTGCTGCGTACACAGAACTGCCCGTGATTCCCCCCAGCAGGGGCCGGCGTGGCCGGTCGGAGGAGCATCCGCCTCCTGGCTTCCGCTCAGGCCGACCTCGGGCCTGTGAGACCGACCCCACATCAGGCTCCGCGCTCAGTGCAAAGTCAGCTTGCGGTTCTCCCTCCCCTGCCGCTACCCACCTCTCCCTCTCCCTCTCCCTGTCCCCCCCCCCCAAATAATCTTCAAATGATTTTCATCATCTTTTAAATTTCAAATGTAATATGCGATAATTGCAGAAAGTCTGAAATGGATCAACGTATATTTTCAACATTATCGTAAGATAGGTTTTTAACCCGCTTTTCCCATGTGAATTGTGAACGTGTTTCTGCATCACAGAATATTCTACAACTAGGTTCTCCCCCTGGGTTTTCAAGCGCTCTAGGAGGTCAGCCCGAGCGCTCTGGGTCCCGTGAACCCGGGCACACGTTTTTGAATGCATAGGCACGTGCAGGCACGAATGTGCAGGGTCCCCTCTGGCACCCCCTGGCACAGTGGCCCTCCCTTGGACGCATCACTATTGATAAGAGCAGCCCTGGGGGAAGTTTCTAGAAATGGGCCTCTGGGGCACTTGAGACATGCTGCAGGAGCCCTACGGAGCGCGCACGTGAAGACCCGGGCCTCCGAGTCGCTCCGGTCGCCTTGGAGCAAGTCGGAGGGGAGGGGACGCACCCTTGCTCTCACCCTGAGTCCTCTGGCTGCTGCCGTTTTGTCATGTTCCCTGGCATTTTGTCCCTTTATTAGTTTCCTATACGTTTCTTTTGCCTGTTTTTTGTAAGTGGAGTAGAAATTGTTTCATTATTGATGTGCAGAAGCTTTTTCTATTTTAAAATTTGAGCCCTCCAGCTCCAGTATATGTATCAATTTTCCCGTTTGTGTATCTCTTAGGTTTATAAAATTAATTTTTTATGTACAGAAATGTTTTATTTAACGTGAGAATGATTTGAACCCCCGTCCACTCCCGCCAGTCCCGGGCCTGTCGCGGATTCCCTGCCCAACAGCCCTGTGGGGCGAGGCTGACCCGGGTCCCCCCGAAGTCCAGGCCATGCGGCTCCAACTCAGAGCCGCTGCACACTCTGCCCCCCGTCGTGTGCCCCCAACTCTGCGTATGTGCCCGGCACGGCCCTTCCCCTGCCGCGTCTCTGCGCCTTGACTTTTGTAAGAACTTGTGCCATCGCTATGCGTGGCCACAGAGGGCGACCCAGCAGCTTCGACGTGGATAGTCGGGTTTCCGTGTGGCTTCGCCTGCCGCCGGCACGTGGTCGGTGCTCCTCGGCCTGGGGGAGCGGCCGTGCCGTCTGCCGGCCGCAGCTGCCTCTGTGTGTTTGCTGTCAGGTCCTCCCCGACTCTGTGAGGGACCCTGCTGACACCCCTCCACCCTGGCTTCTGTGCCAAGAATTCTAGGTGGGAAAAATGTTCTGTTTAAAACTAAAAAAAAAAACAAAAAAGGACTAAAACCCAGTGATATTTATCTTTATGGGTTTTCTCTTTGGACCTGTGTGGTGGGTGCGTGTGGCCAGAGCTCGGGGAGCACTGAGGGGCCAATGTCAGGAGGCCAGGCCTGCCAGGGCCCCGCGGCTCCAGGGGTGAGCAGGTGGCAGAGGACATGGGCCGGCACGGTGGGGGTGCAGGGACCCATGTCACTCCGAGTGCAGGGAGGGGAGGGTGGTGACCCCAAGTTCGGCTCTTATAGCAGACAAGCCATTTAGGGCCTGGGTAAGACTGATGGTTGGCTGGCAAGGGGCAGGGGGGCACTGGCTCATCGAGGGGCCAGTGGGCATGTCTGGAGACACCGCCGGTGGCCGCCGCTGGGGCTGCTACTGGCATCCCGTGCCTGGCCGCCAGGGATGCTGCGACACGTACTGCGCCTGGTGCACACGACGGGTGTCCCATGCCCAGCGAGGAGGCCTGGTCCGGAATGTCAGGGTCGAGGCGGAGGACTCGGGCCTGTCCTGCGTCAGGCCTGGACTCCTACGATTTTATACCAAGTCTCACGGTCAGGTGGCTGGTCCTCCAGCCTTGGGCTTTTTCCAAGTTCGCTTAGGCTGTCGGTGTTTTGCGTTTCCTTGTAGATGTCAGAGTCCCCCTGCCACTTCGTACAAAGATGCCCACTGGTGACGTCCTTGGGTGTTTGTCCCGTGGTTGGAGGAAGAGGCTTTGAGTCAGGAAATTCCTGCCTGTTCCCCATGTTGCCCCCACTGCCCTGGTGATTCGGACGGTGACACCCGTGGCGCCGAGTCAGTGTGCAGGGCTGTTTGTTCCTGCCTCCTTCACCGCACTTGTACCCACGTGAGGGCGGCGGCGGCGGAGGAGCAGCTCGCCCAGCGGACGCAGCTCTGCCAAATTCTGTGTCAGGGCCTGGCGGGGGCTGGGCAGGGTATTTATTTTATTTTTACTTCCTGCCTCTGGTTGAATACTGACTGCTTTCTCTCCCCGACAGCGACCTGCAGGTACATGCTCCCCGACGCCTCTATTGATGCCTTGCTTTTTTGTTTTTTCATTTCCAGAATTCTTTTGCTTTTTGAATTGGCTCGTCTTTCTTTGACCTTGAAATGTGAGGAGATCTCCTCTGGCTGCCTCTCAGACTTGAAGAACATGGACAGCAAAGTAAGTGACGGGTGACTGTGGATGTGCGGCACCTGCCCGTTGTCTTCTGGACATAAAAGGCTAAAGGAAGGGAAAGGAATTACAAAACCCTCCGGCAGGAGGGCCTCGCAGCGTGTGGTCGGTAAACCGCTTCCAGTTTTCCACATGTGCCCTTGACACAGTGGAGACGATGTGACACTTGCATCACGCGCTCTCGCTGCCATCACAGCAGCGGCCCGTGTTGCCACCAGGTGTTTACACGATTCACTTGAAGGCTGCACAGCATTTCATGGTATTCATGATCCAAAGCAGATTCTTCAGCCCCGTGATTGGACGTTTAAAGCCTGTTACTTTTTGCTTCTACCTAAAGGGCTGCAATCAATATTTTACACTCAAAGCTTTTATTTGCACGTAGTTTTTTTTTTTTTTTTTTCCGCTAAGGTAAGCTCATCGACATGAAATTACTTGGGAATTTTCACTTTGAGGATTTTAAAACACATATTACAACACTGCCCTCCAAAGAAAAATTTACACTGCCGTCAGGAGTTTCTAAGAGCACATGCTTCAGTTCAGGTGTATGTGTTTTAACGTAAGAAGCTGCAAGGACTCTTGCTCAGAGCAGAGGTTCATTTAGCCACTGGCACAGGCGGTGTGGACGTAGTGCCTGGTGACCAGCAGGTGTTGCTGGGGGCACTGCTGCCCGTGAGGGTGACAGAGGCGGAGGGAGGAGGATTCACTCGGGCAGTGGGACCATTTGCAGGGGCATCAGTGTCTGCCCTTTCCAGGGAACACCTGCTGGGCTCAAAGTACCTGGAGTCCTAGATATCAGCTGACCCTCAGGAGTTTCCTCCAAATAAAGCTCTAGGGTAGTGCCTCTTCCACGGTGCAGATAATAAGACCTACAGTTTTTTTTTTTTTTTTAATACTTATGTATTCATGAGAAACAGAGAGGTAGAGACACAGGCAGAGGGAGAAGCAGGCTCCATGCAGGGAGCCTGATGTAGGACTTGATCCCGGGACTTGGGGTCATGACCTGAGCTGACGGCAGATGCTCGACCGCTGAGCCACCCAGGTGCCCAAGACCTATGGTTTAGCAGAAGGGAAATCAGTCGTCATATCATGGTCATGTTGATCTGGAAATTGTTCTAAAGCAGGAAATTTGCACCTTGGTGGCCTGGTAGGACTTGGATAGGACTGCTGGTGGGAGAGGTAGGATGGCGTGCAAGCATGGGTGCAGCTCGGGCTGGGAACACCTAGACCAGAAGGCACAGGATGAAAACAGCAGAGGTGCCTATTTTCAAAGGGTTTCAGAGTTCTTTTATGGCCCCATTCCCATAGTCTGTTTCCACACACAGTGGCCCTAACTTAGCATTGGGGTCTCACCGTGCTTGCATCACTCACCAGCCGAGTGACACCCTCGGAGTGTGGGTTTTTATCTCTGTAAAATGTCAGCAGGGCTAAGCCCCTTTTCCTGGTGCTGCTACGGAAGTCACGCAGATGCTCTGCCTATGGTGAGGTGAGTCGCCCTCGTTGCCGCCAGCAGGTTCCTGTAAAGGAGGATCACATGTAGGTGGTGGGGCCCTCACCACTCTGGTGTTTCCAGAGCACGTCCCCCAGGGGACTCTCCCTGCCCGGCCTCAGCTCGGACATCGCCTCCCTCAGACCATCTGCACAGAGCAGCCTCTGTGTACGAGAGGGACGTTCCCCCCGGGCTGTGTTATCCTTCCTGGTGTTGCCGTGTGGTATCTGTGGAAATGACTAGTACTGGTTCTTTTTTTTAACTTAAATGTATAACTCAAACGCAGAGCGTTCATTTGGTGAACTGCACCTCTGAGATGAAGGCACCCTCTCCTTGCTGGCACTTTGCAACATACTCAGTATTTATTGCTCTTAGTTTTTGTAAACATTCTGTGCATACTCAAAAAGGATTTCTTCATTTTTTAAGTAAAGGATTCTGTACGTATCCATTAAACAGCACTGCAGTGTTCATTGTTTCAGGGTTTCACTCATTTTTATCTGTTTGCTCTATTGAGTTCTATGAGAAATGTGTTAAAAGTCTCCCTACAAACACGGGTTTCTCAGTTTTACACTGTACATTTGTTGTTTCTTATGTGTATTTGTTCATATAGGTTTGGAATTGTTAGATTTTCCTGGCAAGTGGTTACATTATTACATCTCGCCCCTCTTTATGCCTAATAATGATGTTCATGTGTTACTTGGTGATTTGCCCATTTTCCCAATGGGAACGAGACCTCCTGGAGGACGGGGACCTGATCTGTTTGCTTCCTAGCCTAATGCCTGGCACTTAAGAGGTGTGCGGCAAATTTTGTTGGTGATAGGCCACATGGTTGGGAAGTGTAGGAGTTGGGTCACTCCGAGGAGCTCAGTGTGGAGTGACATCAATCGAGGGGGAAGAGGCAATCGAGGAAAGCAGAAATGACTGTGAGGCTGGGTTAGATCTCCAACACTGAATTGCAATGCCTGATATTTTACTACCTTCTTGAGAGGAACAATAAACAAATACAAAGCAAAAACAAATACGTAATCATATATGATTGTTCAGAAATAAATGAGACTTTTCTTAAAAGGGGGAAAGAATATGAAAATGATATAGTGAAAGAAATGAACGTTTCTGGCCAAATTGGAGTCAAAGGCCTTCAAGCCTGAAACAACTGAAAAAAGCCAAACAATATTTGTAACAATATGTTTGAAGACACTGAACAGTAGATAATGAAAGAAGGCAAAACTGGAGAGGTGGGGAACACATGGGGGTGAGTCTCGTTGTCATCACCCAGCTTACTGCCTGGAGACTTTGCAGACTCGGCGAGGGAAGAGCACACTGGTGAAGCCTGGGCCTGTCTACCCGAGTTGAGGAGGAGTTGGCAGTGAGGAGGACAGAGCAGCTGTGGTTGATAGGATGGAGGAGTGAACTGCACAGAGTGAGAGCTCTGGAGACCTACAGAGGCTACCCCTCAAATCTTCAACTGAGTTCTGATTAGTGCATGTTTATAAGGGAACCACACAAGCTGGAGAGAGAGCCACCTAAAAGGAGACCAGGGAACAACCTTCAGAAGTTACATAGGGCTGAGAATAGTTCCTGGAATGGAATTTAAAGCAGTTAGATGTAGATCCTGGTCTCATGGCCACTTGTCACGCCCGTGTCACACTCCATATCACTGCTGTCAGCTAGCCAGTACCTAGGACCCCAGAACTGCTGTGACTCTGAAAGTGCCCTCCAATGCAGTCTTCAGCTCTAAGTGGCTCTGTGGGTGCCTGTGCATCAGAAATCAGTGCCACCACTGCTAGGGTGCTTGCAACCCAGACCTAGTGCCACAAGAGATCCCCCATGGCCACAACATCCCCTGAGGGAGAAAAAGTGATCAGGGGGGTCCTAGCAGGCTTTACCACCAAAGACCCCAACAGACCTTGAAACTAGAGACTAGCAGTCTTGACTTTTGAGGAATCCTAGTGTTTGCTGTGGCTGACCTCAGCTGTGGAGCTGCATGGAGTTCTAGGCCTTCCCTACAACTATAGCTGCCACATCCTTCTTAGCTTGCATTCTCACCCCACCCACAGGTGACGGTCTCTCCCCACCAAAACTGGACTGTAAGGTATGAAAAAAATGATTACATCAAATGCACAGATGTCAACACTAGGCTACAAGAAACAGCAAAAAATCAAGGAAACATGACACCACCAAGAGAACAGTTTTCCAGTAACCTACTCCATAGAAATGGAGATATATGAATTTCCAGACGAAGAAATCAAAATAATTGTTTTAAGGAAGCTCAGCAAGCTGCAAGAGAACACAGGTACACAATGAAATCAGGAAAAACATATGTGACGAAAATGAGTTTAATAGTAAAAAAAATAAAAAAATAAATAAAATAAAATAGAAATCCTGGAGCTGAAGAATAAATACAGTGAATGAAGTCTGTGGAGAGCATCAGTAGGAGGCTTGATCAAGCAGAAAAAAGAATTTGTAACCTAAAACATCACTTGAAATTATCCAGAGAAAAAAATGAAAAAGAGCGTAGAGAAAAAAAAAAAAAAAAAAAGAACGTAGAAAGCCTATGTGAATTATGGGACACTAGTAAGCAAAACAATATTTGTATTATGGGAGTTCCAGAAGGCAAAAGAAGATAAAGGGGAAAGAAAAATGATTTTTAAAAATAATGGTTGAAAACTTCCCAAAACTGCAGAGAGGTATGGTCATCCAAGTACATAAAGCTCATAGGTCCCATGGAGATTCAGCCCAGTGAAGACTTCACCAAGACATGTTATAATAAAACTGTTAAAAGTTTTATAAAAATTATTGTTATAAAGGAGAGAATTTTGAAAGTAACAGGAGAAACAAACTGATCTGATGAAAGAAAACTGCCATAAGGCTATCAATGGATTTACCAGCAGAGACCTTGCAGGCCAGGAGGGAATCAGATGATATATTCAAAGTGCTAAAAGAAAAAAAACTGTGAGACAATATTTTATCCAGCAAAGCTGTCCTTCAGAAACGAAGGACAGAGAAAGACAGTTCCAGAGAAACAAAAGTTGGGTGAGTTACCAGACCTGCCTTAGAAGAAATGCTAAAGAGAGTTCTTCAAGGTGAAATGGAAGGACATTAATTAGTAACATAAAAATATATGAAAGTATAAAACTAACTGGTAAAGGTAAGTATATAGTTATGTCAGAATACTCCTATTGTAATGGTGGCGTGTAAATCACTAGTTTAAAAGACAAAATTAGTAAAAATAACTTGCTACAATAATCTGTTAATGGTTACAAAACACTAAAAGATGTAAATTGTGACAAAAAACCAATGGGGGGATAGTAAGAAGAGTTTTTGTATGTGATTGGAGTAAAGCTGTTTCAACTTAAAATAGATTGTCATTTAACATAAATGTTTTTAAGTGTTTTATGTAATCTTCATGGTAACCACAAAGCACAATGTGCAGAAGATTAAAAGAATTAAAGGATACCACAATGGAGAATCATCAAATCACAAAAGAAGAAAGCAGGAGAAAGAAACAAAGAAACTGTAAAACAGCCAGAAAAGAAGATGGCGATAAGTCTTTACCTATTAACAATTACTTTAAATATGAAGGACTAAGTTCTCCTATCAAAAGACACAGAATACTGAATGTATTAAAAAAAAATACACATATGCTGCCCACAAGAGACTCACTTCAACTTTAAGGATACATGTAGGCTGAAAGTGAAGGAATGGGAAAAAAACATTCCATGCTGATGGTAACCAAAAGAGCAGGAGTAGCTATATTTATACAAAAGTAAAAAAAAAATGTAATGAGACAAAGATGATCATTCTATAATGACATGCAATTGATTAATCAAGAGAATATAACAGATTATAATGTGATCCCAGAATAAATAAAATCTTAAAAAAGAGAATATAGCAATTGTGCAGACATATGTACCTTGCATTGGAACTCCTAAGTGTATGAGGTGAGAGTATTAGCAGATCTGAAAGCAGAAATATATAGCAACACAATAATAGTAGGGATCTACAATACTTCACTTTTTTTTTTTTTAGGATTTTACTTATTTATTCATGGAGACACAGAGAGAGAGAGAGAGAGAGAGAGAGAGAGAGGCAGAGACACAGGCAGAGGGAGAAGCAGGCTCCATGCAGGGAGCCCGACGTGGGACTTGATCCTGGGACCCCGGGATCCCGTCCCGGGCCTAAGGCAGAAGCTCAACCACTGAGCCACCGGGGCGTCCCAGCACTTCACTTTCAACATGGGTATATCATCCAGACAGAAACTCATTAGGGATATATCGGGCTTGAGCTACGCTTTAGACCAAATGGGCTTGATAGACATATGTAGAGCTTATCACCCAACAGCAGCAAAATACATCTAAGCACACACGAAAGCATTCTCCGTGATAGATCATACATTAAGTCACAAAACACATCTTGATGCATTAAGAAGACTGAAATCATATCAAGTATCCTTTCTGAACACAGTGATAGGAAACCAGAAGTTAGTAATGGGAAGAAAGCTAGGAAATTCACAAACATGGAAATTAAAACAATATGTTCCTGAACCACCAATCGGTCAAGGAAGAAATCAAGAGGGAAATCTAAAGTATCTTGGAACGTATGACAAGGGAAACACAACATATCAAGACTTACGGGATGCAGCCAAAGCAGTCCTAACAGGGCAGTAAAAACGCCCAACGTAGGGAAAAAAGAAAGCTCTACAGTAAACAACCTATCCTTATACCTCAAGGAACTAGAAAAAGAAGAAACAAGCCCAGTTAGCAGAAGGAAGGAAGATCAGAGCAAAAATAAATGAAATAGACATCAAAAAGCCAATAAAAAAGATTAATGTAACTAATAGCTATTTTTTACAAAAAAACCTAATAGCTATTTTTTAAAAAAGGTAAAATTGACAACATCTGTAAAATATGAAAAGAAAAAAGTATTCACCTAAAAATCTATACTCAGAAAGTGTCTTTAAAAACCAGAGGTAAGGGGATCCCTGGGTGGCTCAGCGGTTTCGCGCCTGCCTTTGGCCCAAGGTGTGATCCTGGAGACCCGGGATCGAGTCCCATGTCGGGCTCCCGGTGCATGGAGCCTGCTTCTCCCTCTGCCTGTGTCTCTGCCTCTCTCTCTCTCTCTCTGTATCATAAATAAAAATAAATCTTAAAAAAAACCCGGAGGTAAAATATTTATACAAAATATACAAAATCTGAAGGAGTCTGACTCAGGCTACAGGAAACTTGGGAGGCAGCTGTTCAGGTAGAAGAAAGCGGTGCCCGGTGCAGATCCCAAGTCTGCAGAAAATAGAGAGGAGCCCCAGAGAGGGCGACAACGTGAGCAAATGTGAAAGACTTTTTAAGATATTTGAATCTCTTCAAGAGATCATTGGCTGTTCAGAGAGACGAGACCGGTGGGAATCACAAGACTTCCCGTTGAGATGCCAGCTCCCTCTGGGTTGGGACGGTGGCTTCAGGGCACTCGCAACCAGAGTCCCAGCGGGAGTGCTTCGGAGAGGGACACCCTCATGGTAAAACGTGGATGGAAATGCAAAGGAACCAAAATACCTAAAAGCCACTTTGGAAGAGCAGTGCAAAAAATAAAAATAAAAAAATAAAATTTAAAAAAAGGAAAAGCAGTGCGGTGTCAGAAGGTGGACGCTGCGTCACCTGAGGACGGTAGTTCAGCCAGTGTGGTGCTGCTCGGAAGGAGGTGACGCAGATGAACGGGATGAAAGGAGCCCAGCGTCAGAGCCGCAGACGTGAGGCCAGCTGACTTGACACAGGTGTAGTGTTCCTGGAGCAGGTGACGAGCCACATGGTAGAACAAAGGAAAACCGTGGCCCCCTACTTCACTCTATATACAGAAATTAGCTCAAAATGCACCGTAGACCTAAATGTGAGAGTCAAAATGATACAGCTTTTAGGGGAAAAAAAAAAAAAAAGTCTTTGTGACTTTGAGTTAGGCAAAGAATTCTCAGAAGTGATGTCAAAGTGTAATCCATACAAGAAATTAATACATTTTGTTAAAACGAAGAACTTTTGTTCTTTGATATCGTTCAGAAAATGGAAATACGAATGAGATCCCGAGTGCAAATGTCTGCAAATCACATATCTGATAAAGGGCTTCGTATCCAGAGTATGCAGAGAACTCTCAATACTCAAGAAAGCCAACAACGGGGGAAAAAAAGGCGGGGCGAGGGGGGGGGGACGCTCTGGATGGAGCCCCCCTCACTTGCCCCGGTGAGGATGCGTGGATGGAGGGAGGAGGCGCTGAGCATCACGCCTTGTGACGCCACTAACTACTCTGTCTGGGAAGAGCTGCTTTTCCAAGTCCTGACGACTTCGGCTTTGCTTTTACACAGAACAGTGCACTTCTGGCACTTCCAGCACCAAAAGGGGTGGGTGTTCCCCACCTCGAGCAGTTCTCTGGGACTCCGGCTGGGTGTCCTACAATTTTATGCAACCCTGACGCTCTTAACGGGGGGCAGCGTCAGATCCCACGGGTGAAGGACTCAATCCCACAAAACTGCCCCCCGACTTTGGTGCCAACAGCGAGGAGAAAGGTCCCCAAGTTACCCGCAGCTTCTGTCATCTTTGCCTACAAGTGAGGGGCTCCCACAACCGCCTCCTCGGGTTTGATTAATTTTCCAGAGCAGCTTACAGAACTCAGGGACACACGTTTGCCGACTTCTTGTGTAATAAGTGACGTGATAAAGGATGCAGATGAAGGCACAGATGAAGAGACACAGAGGGAGGGTCTGGGAGAGGCCCAGGCGAGGCGGGAGCTTCTGTCCCTGCGGAGTTGGTGGGTCACGCTCCCCGCGTGTGGACGGGTTACCCACCTGGAGGCTCCTCGAACCCGGTACTATTGGGATTTCATGGGCCTTCCTCACGTAGGCGTGATCCAATTATCGGTCTGTTTCCAGCCCCTCCCCACTCTGGAGGATGGGGCAGGCTCAGAGTCCCAAGCTTGCAATCACGGGTGAGCAGCCCCCACCTGGGAGCCCACGGGAGTCTCACCCTTGGAAGGAAAGATGCCCCCAGGGCACCCCAAGGGTGTCGGGAGTGCTCCGCCGGGAACCAGGCAGAGATGGCCACGCAGCCTGCACAGCAGCAGACCCATGACCGTAGCCGGGCCCTACTCCCCGGGGGGAGGGCCGGAGGCCTCCGCTCTCCTCAGCCCCGGCTTGCAGCCCCGCAGCCCCGCAGAGCCGCACGCGGTTTGCTGGAGGCCAAGGGTGCCCCTGAAGGCCCCCGGGCCTGCTGCCCACCGCCTCTCCTCCGCCTCTCCTAGCCCTGTCGGGGACCAAGTAAAACACATTTGCCACATTTTATGAGTTCATCTGAAGTTGACGTGATTATGTAAAAATTCAATGTCCAGTGAAATCATCTCCCCCCCCCCACTCCCGGCCTCCGCCCGGCGCACAATTAAAAAAGTCTTTTAAAAAACTGTTTTTCACTTAACATCTTTGCATTTGGGGGAAACATCTTAAGCTTTCGTTGTATGTCTTTGTATTCTCTGATTTTTTGTTGTTGTTGTTGAATCTCTACCTAGCACATTAGTTATATTTTAAAATGGTCTTTGAAGCCGAGGAATGTGCGTGATTGCGTCGTTCGTGAAGCATCTGCCCCGCTGACAAAAGCCGTGTGTCCTGCAGGATCCCGGGAAGCTGATTGAAATCGAATGCCTGGAGTACGAACTAGAAGCTTTAAGACTCGAGAGTAAAGTTAAAATGTACGTCCGAGCAGCTGTTGAGGTAAGTCCCTGAGCAGGAGTCAGCGACTCGGAGCGGTTTCCACGTGTCCTGGAAGCTGCTGGCTCCCGGGAGGCGGGGACACGAGGCCAGCGCCCCAGTCTGCGGGTTCGCACCTGTGACACGGCCTCTCTGGTGGGAGCCGCACCAGGACTAGCTGCCGCCCCCCACGGCGTCCCAGGCCCGTCAGGGTCCTGCAGCCTGTGTGCGGGGCTGGAAGGGGGGGCGGGGGAGCCCCTGGGGAGCCCTCCTGCCGCCCGTGTGCAGCTGCTCTTCCCCTCGCCAACGTGCACGCTGACGGCACTTGCCGTTGGTCAGGGCCTCCGTGTCCCCGTCGTGGCTCTTTGCCCCCGTGACTCTTGTCCAGGAAGGCAGGAGTGGCCTGCCCGGCGTGGGGCCATCCGCCTCGCTGGGCCTGGGGGCGGGGTAAGGTCACTGCCAGGGACGGGGGCCAGGGGGTTCCCGGGGCGAGCAGAGGAGGGTCGCCAGAGGGGGTTGGGCATACAGGCACCCCGGGGGTCCATGGGGAGGGGCGAGGAGCCCGGGGAGGCCAGGTCCCGAGGGCTCACACTGGGTCGTGAGCACAGGGCCCGGAGCAGGGGGTTGTGTGAGCTCAGGGTCCGGAAGCAGGGGTGCGAGCTCGGCCCACTGCCCCTCCCGTCTGCTTACTTCACGCGGTAGGATTTGGCCCAGCAGCCCTGGCCAGAGAAGGAATCCAGAGAGTATTTTAGACGAGTCTTGAATGAGGATTTTGCAGCTTAAAAAAAAATCTGTTGAAACAGTCACGGTGGCCCCTGTGGATTTGGAGGCCGGTGCGGTAGGATGAGCTCAGGCGCCTCCGGGTTCCAGGGATCTGCCGTCCAGGCTCCGTCCCCACACCCGTGGCTTCCCGTGCCCCCTTGCACTGGCGCGTGTGGCTGCCGGCATGGACCTGTCTGGCTCCTGGCAGAGCCTGTCCAGGGGCGTAGGCAGCGGTTGGCGGAGCCCACCGGGCCATGTTCGAGCAGAGGAGGCAGGGGTGCACGGGGCCCCTGTGCTGCTGCCCCCGGGGCCCATTCACCAGCAGCACAACAGATGCCCTGGGGGTGGCGGCAGCCAGAGGCCGCGGGATGTGGGCGAGCTCAGGCCCGCTGGCAGCCCCGGTGGGCTCTGAGGAAGCGTGGGGCTGGTAACAGGGTCCACGGATCCTCAGATGTGGGGCCGGAGCCTGTCCGGTGGGAGGCGCGCATAGCACAGAGCAGAGGTGTTCCAGGGGTGCTCCCCGGCCCCAGGGCGCAGTGAGCAGATAAGCCGGAGAAATGCTGGTGGAGTCAATTCATGGAAGAGAAGCGTGTCCCTGGGTGTGCAGAGCCCGTTCTAGGCCCTTTACGGAGGCGTCGAATACACAGCAGGGCCTTCCGGAGACGCTGCCCCGGCCAGACCCGCCCTGGCGCACCGGCTGCCTCCTGACCCTCCAGCCCCAGGGCGGTGCGTGCTCCTCACCTCCCGTCCTCACGGACCGGCCCGTGTGTTTTGTGCAGACGCAGCTGAATCTAGTGCAGAGGCTTGACGTCGCGCTACAGCGAGCCGTGCGCCTCGGCGAACCCCAGGCTCATCCACGTGGTGTGCACCACGCAGTGGAACACGTGTCTCCCTTTGCTCCAGCACAACCTGCGCTACCACCTGCGGAAGCCGCTGACCAACATCGCGGACATCCTGGAGAAGGTGGACAGGTAGCTGCCCTCCAGGGGGCCGCTCGGGCGGGAGCGGCCTGGCGCGGAACCCTCCAGCACCGGGGACACGAGGCCATCTGACTCGGGCCCCAAGCAGCCGTGCCAGCAGGAAAGTCCCCCTGCGTCAGAGGCCGGGAGTGTGCCCGGGGCGGGGCCGGGTGGGCCTCCTCAGCCGCTGACAGGCTCTCAGGGCAGCCCGGCCCCGCCGAGCCGCGAGCCTGCAGGCGCACCCCCAGCAGCGGGAACCCCTTCGGGTCGCCTGACGGCCGGCGCCTGCACACGGGGTCTGTGCTCCACCAGCCACCGTGGGGGGCCCGCAGGCCGGGAAGCCAGCGCCCATCACCTGGTGCCTGGAACACTCCGGGGTCAGTGCTGAGGCGACACCCGCCTTCTGTGCTCACTGCGTCGGAGGCATACATCACGCACTTGTGAGCGCCTACCCGGGGCCAGGAGCCACGCCGGCCTGGACACACACAGCAAGGGTGTGCAGCCAAGTGCCTGCACCCACGCCTGCCCCTGCGCCCCAGTCTCCACCTGCACCCACACCTGCTCCTGTGCCCCCGTCTCTACCCGCACTCCCATCTCCACCTGCACCCATGACTGCCCCTGTGCCTATCTCCACCTGCACCCCCATCTCCACCTGCACCCATGCCTGCCCCTGCACCCCCGTCTCCACCCGCACTCCCGTCTCCACCTGCCCCCCCCCGTCTCCGCCTGCACCCACACCTACATCTGCACTCTGCGCAGTAGGCTGGTCGTGTTAAGTGCTAAGAAGGCAGTGAAGCAGGGAGGGAGGGGCAGAGGATGCTGTTTAGGCAGAGTGGTCCTGGTTGGTCCCTGAGAAGCCCACTTCCTGTTGGAGTCCAGGCAGAGGGGACGGCCTGGGGGCTAGGGGGGTGGCGCCCCAGGAGCAGAGCCCTGTGTCCACCCTGAAGGGGGCTTGTGAAGGCCCCTCCCCTCAGGACAGGGGTTCTGCTAGGGGGTCATCAGAGGACCTGGCATGGAGGAGGGGTGTTCGGTGGTCAGATGGCTGCTCTGCGGCTGTTGAGAACAGCCTGAGACAGAGCTGGCACAGGCGTGCAGGTGACACGGTGGCCTGGAAGCCAGCGGGGCCCAGAGGACGGATCCGAAGGAGGCAGGCGGCACACAACCCCTGGCTTGAGAGGCTGTGGGAATTGTGTCTGGAGCTCGCAGGGATCTTCAGGGAGGTCACCTGGGCTCCGGACAGGGCGCCAGGCAACCGGGAGGGTGGGGCGGGGTTCCAGTGCTGGGGGGAGCGGGCTGTGCGGGGAGGATGGTCGGCAGCGGGTGCGGGTGGGCGGCCGGCGGCTGGAGGTTGTGCGGGCCGCCTCCCCGGGCCTCCTCATTTCCTTTTTTTTTTTAAATTGGAGTTCGATTTGCCAACATAGATTATCACACCCGTGCTCATCCCGTCACGTGCCCCCTCAGTGCCCGTCACCCAGTCACCCCAACCCCCGCCTCATTTCCATCAGTTCTTTGTGTTGCAGATTGTCTATAATTCTTTCTTGTCTTTGGCCTGTTTTTAACCTTAAGGACTTTATTTCCCATTTCCCAATCTGTCCTATTAGTTTGTATCCACCTTTGCCGGAGCTTTGAAGACTACTTGCCGCTCCCCTTTCTCTCCCGTAATTCTGTCCTGATGACGTTGAGGCGTGGAACACAGACCACGTGTGTGAACACCTGGTCTGCCGACGGGTCCTCGAACCCAGACGGCGTCGTGCTGTGTCTCTGGAGACGGTCACGTGCCTTGTCTCCTTTGTTCTTTGCCGCAAACTATGCGGAGTTTCGGGGGTCAAGCCAGCCTTGCCCTGTGCACACGGCCTGGGGTAGCCACGTTGCAGCGTGCTGCCCGCTTAGGGCCTGGGGTCGTGTCGCAGCGTTCCGTGTGTCTGGTGACGGGGACGCTGGCCTGCCAGGGTTGAACGGCACATCAGGCTGACTTTATAAATGCTTTGGGAGCTGGGCAGCCTCTTTCTCCCTTGCTTTCTGAAGGACTCTGCAGATATTGGTGTTTTTCCGTACATGGTTGATAGAACCCGGTGGAATGCTCTGGGCCTGGGGACTATTCCCATGGGGAGGCCCAGGCGGCCACAGCCCCGTGGTATGTTGACGGGAGGGAGTCCTGGTGGCGGCCGGGGCATCGCCCGCCTGTGCCGAAGGGGTCTGGCCTTCCGTCCCCAGTGGGCCATGCTCATCCCGGCAAGCGCCCGAGGGGACGGCCTCCGGCTCGAGCAGGCTGGCCTCTCACGCCCCGTGGATAATCAGCCTCGCTCTGTGTGTTTCCAGACGCCGTGCCTGCATGTTTGGGGTCGTGTCTGCCCCCTTAGCCTCCTGCCCCCCCCGCCCGGAGGCCCCATGTGTGGCAGCTGCACAGCCTCTCCGCTCCCTACTTTTACTCTCCGCCCCCCACCGTGCATCTTCAAGTTAAAGCCTGGAGCGTGGCTTGACGCGGGCGTCTGGTGGGCATCCGCCGTCCTCCTTTCATCTACTGGGACCATCTGTGCGGTGGCTGGAGCTCCAGCCCCTCCGCCGCCGCGTTGCGCTTGTCTTCAACCTCATTTCTTTCTGCTCGTCCCTTCTGCTTCCTGCTGCTCCTTCCCTGCCTTCCTTGAGGTTAATTTTTAGAATCCTGCTCCATTTCCTCCACTGGCTTCTTTGTTTCTCGGCTGCACCTCCTGGGGCGGGCAGGGGGGTGTCGATCGAGGGCCAGTAGCACGGGTCGTCAGGCGGCGGGGTGCGCGGGGTCAGCTGCACGCCTCCCCCACGCCCCAGGGTAGAGCCTTGCCCGCTTCCCCCCTCACCGCGCCCACGCCTTCCCGCGCTTGTGCTCGTGGGTTTCACGTCCAGGCAGATGCATCCTCCACGTACGTGGATCCACCTCCCCTCCAGGGCTGTCATCTGCTCTGAGCAGCCAGCGGTTTGATTGTTGTCTTTAAGAAAATCACAGAGGAAAACAGTAGTTCTACCTCGTTTGCTGATCCCGCAGGCTCTTTCCTTCCCACACGTCCCAGTTCTCTCTCACCTGCTTTATTTCAACCCCAAACCTTCCTGCTGGAGATGAACTCTTCCTGTTGACCTGGAAAGGCCTTTCCCTCACCCTCATCCTTGAAGCCTGTTGCCACCGGCTACTGGGTTCTGGGTTCCTAGACGTTGTTCTGCAGATGCGGGTAAGAGGCCGCTGTGCTCGGGCGAGGCTGCGCCCCATGCCGGGGGGTCCCCATGCAGGCTGCGGTCCTGCCGCTCCTTCTGTTTTCAGAGTCCCGACTGGGGTTTTCCCTGGAGCCTTTAGAAACTCCTCCACGGGTCTGCTGGGACGCTCAGACGCGGACGGGGCCTCTCATGAGCCGTTCCGCTGGGCGGCCGCCTCCTGGGACTCGAGCTGCGCACACGCCCTGAGTCCTGCCCGCAGGTCCCGAGCCTCTGCGCGTGTCTATACCGTCTTGCTCGTGCAACCTGCGCTCCGGCGGGCGATCTCTGGGCTCGCTGGCTCCCCGTCCCCGGCCTGCTGTGAGCCGTGAGCCCCGAGCAGCGGCTTCCCAACGCCACATATTCTGATTCCGGGCCCTGGCCTCCTGAGAGTCCACGCCTGTTCTGTCCTTACTGTTGTCTTCCGCAGGTTTGTGAACACGTTTTGTGTTGCAGCATCCGTGTTGAAGGACTTCTCTGGTAAACCCAACATCTGTTCCTTCCCATATCCTGACGCTGGGTCGCATTCTTCTCTTCCCTTGCACGTCTAGTGTTACCGTGGTGTGCGGGGCGTCGTAGGGAGATGCGCCAGGAGTGCTTGGCCCCCGCCCTCTTCATTCGTGTTGTAGTAGCTGTTGAGTTAACTACGTCTGGTGATGAGCAGGCTCTTGCCCATGCGGTCTCCGTCCCAGGCTGTGCTCCCGTCTCGCCCCCCTGGCTCAGCAGCCCCTGCTCTGTCCCCGGTGGGGGCCACAATCACGGGCTCCCCCCTCCCGACCCTCCAGGGGCTGCAGCCTCGTGCTGCCCAGAGCCCCGTGCTGGTAAAGCTGGTGCATCTGGCTCAGGTGGATGGTGGTTACGTGTGGCAGAGTCACTTCCCATGGCTGGAAGTAGAAGTTAAGCCCGAGATTTTCTCACTTCTATGTCCTTGTCGGCTGGTTCCGTTCCTCTGCTCCGGGAGGTCTGGGTCTGCTCACGGGAGTCACTGCCTCCTCGAGTGAGCTGTCTGCCGGGCTGCTTCTGACATGGGCTCTCCTCCCACGGCGTGTGCTGCTGGCTTGCCTCGGCCGGTTCTTCAGCTCCGCCAGCCCTGGGCGGGTCTCCCACGGTGGGGTCTCCTCCAGGCCCATGACTCAGTGCAGGGCCTGTCCCAGAAACATGGCGCATTCTGGGCAGAGTCTGTGGGAGCTGGTTCCCTGGCAAGTGTGGACCTCCCCTGGCACTAACCAGGGACGGCTCACGGGTGCGGGTGAAGCCACAGGCACTCCCCTGTCCCTGAGGTCACAGGCACGGACACCTCCGTCTGCGCTCAGTTGGTTCACGGGTCCTGCAGAACTTGGATTCGGCCAAATTGGTCGGGTTTGCTAATGCTGGTTCCCAGGACGGTGGCCATGACGTGGGGTCTCTCTCCGCCAGGCAGGGGCGAGCGCCTGTGGGGCGGTGGGTGGGACGGCACTGATGGACAGAGATGGCGGTGGCAGCATTGCAAGCTTCCGTGTCCGCTGGGCCCTCCACCAGCAGGTCTCACTGGCACGTCCCCAGTCTGCTGACCTGCTGCTCCTCAGCCCCGGAGCCCCGGTCCTAGCCGCTCTGCAGGGACCTCCCTGCTCCTCCTCGCTGGGAGTCCCCCAGGCCAGACCGGGGGAGCTGAGGATGCCGGGAAGCCCAGGCGGCAAGAGGGTCTCGCCCGGGGCCTGTGTAGCAGCACGCTGTCCCTCCGCAGCCTCATGGTCCTGCTCCGCTGCCAAGTGCACATGGAGATGGCTCACATCGACGAGGACGAGGACCGGCTGGAGCCGGCCATGCAGCACTTGCAGAAGGCCATGCTCCTGGACAGCCTCGGCCTCTACCAGGACAAGCTCACAATGGCCTTCAACCGGCTGCACCTGTGCACCATGCAGTACCAGTCCCCCGAGCGTGCGGAGGACCAGGCCATCATGGCCATCGAGCAGGTGCCGTCATGGCCTCTTTGTGGGACAGCCCGGGGCGGTGTCGCCTCAGACGGCGTAACAGCCTACTCTCCATACCTTCTCTTCCTGTTGCAGGCAAAAAAAGCCATCCTGAAGGATAGCGTCAGGAAGAAGCGGGCTCTCCTGGTGAACGCGGGCCTGGCGCTAGCCCCCGACACCTTCCAGATCGTGCTCGACAGCGAGAACGAGGCCAAAGGTACAGAGCGCCCTCACTCCCGGAGCCCAGAAGGTTCTGCTCACGAACCGCCCCGAGCCTCACGTCCTCGGGAAGCAGACCCCCCGCCCGACATGTGGGGACCGTGCTGCGCCCCGCCTGAGGTCTGCACCCGCTGTGCAGCCCTTGTGCAGGCCTTGATGTATGGTCTGGGTCTCCGCGCGGCCGCCGTCACCCGGGACCCCGTCACCGCAGGACGGACCATCACGGTCTGGAGGCCCGGGGCCCAGATGAGGTGTCGGCGGGGCGGGGAGCAACCCCTGAGCCCGGGCAGAGCGCGGCCCTGCCCCTTTGGCTTACAGCCGGTGGTCTTCTCCGGGTCTTCACAGCATCTTCCCTCTGTACCTGTTTCTCTGGGTCCAGAGTTGCCCCTTTTAAGGACGTCTATCGTAATGGATCAGGATCCACCCTAATGATCTCACTGTAACTGGATTGTCCCAGTAGAGACCCAAGTAAGGTCGCATCGTGAGGTTCTGGGCTTAGGGCTCCATCAGACCTTTCCGGGGACACTGATCCGCCGAGTGCATCACGTCCTTGTGGACGGCCAGTCTGTGCCCAGCTGGGGCCCCACCACAGCCGCCCCAGGGCTCTGCATCCCCAGCTGTCATGCCCTAGCGGTGGGGGCGGATGGCCTGGGACGTGGCCCTCCGTCGGCCTTCGGGCTCATCTGAGGTGTGGTGGTGCCACCACGGGTTTCCACGTTGCCCAGCTGGTGTCGGGCTCTGGCGGCAGTGCTGACGTGCTCCCACCAGCAAGCTGGCTGCCCGCCTGCAGTAGCCCAGCTGGAGACGGCCTCGTGGCCCCGCATGGTGAGGGTCTTCCGGGGGCTCTGAGGGCCGGCTCCTGGAGGGGCTGGCATGTTGGCTGAGGGGAGCTGCTTGTGTCGCACACCCTGCACGACTGTGCTGGGCAGCCGGTGCCTGGAGCGGCCGGGCTCTCGTAGTCTGTGCTTTCCTCGCCAGCAGGAGCCTCTGGCACCAGGCAGACCAAGGGGCCGGGCCATGGGGTGGGGGGGCGTCGAGCAGGGCCCGCCAGGCACACTGCCCCATGGAGACGCAGCTCCGCCCGGCCTGGGGTCCCTCACCGTCAGCCTCAGCCTTGCGTTTCCATTTCCACCCTCAGTTTCCACGGGGAAAATCAGGGGCCGGTTCACCTACCTGTTCGCGAAGGCGCGGCACCACATCATCAGCGTGGACAAAGCCGCCGGGCATTTGCGGCGTCTGGGGAACAAGAACGACAAGGAGAGGTGGGTGGGTGGCGCCTGACCCGGGGACAGGACGGGTGCGGGGCAGACGGCGGGGGGAGCGCGGGTGCCTGCCACGACCCGGGAGCACCGTGGCCCTGCGCAGCAGCAGCAGGGCTCTGGGCCGCTCCCGCCTCATCCCACTCCTCGCGTCCGCGCTTCCCTGTCCTGTGAGCAGGATCCAGATCTGGGCGGAGCTCGCCAAAGTGGCGCGGAAGCAGGGAGTGTGGGATGTTTGCCGGGCCGCCAGCCGCTTCTGCCTCCTGTACGACAACGTCAAGGTGAAGAAGCCCATGTGGCTGAAGAAAGGTACGGGGCGTGGCCGCGCGTGTGCAGCTCGGGGCTTCGGCCTCCCCGGAACCGGAGCCGAGGGGCCGTGGGGCCGTCAGCTCAGGGTGGCCGGGGGCGGGCGCCTGTGCCCGAGCCCAGCTCAGTGGGGCCCATTGGGCCCTCCGTGCAGCGGCTGCTCTCGCCGTGTCTGCTGGCCCTCCGGTCCCCTGAGGTCGTCAGGGGCTCAGCGCAGGCACCTGCCGTGAGCAGGGAAATGGGCCGCTGCGTGGGAGCCTGGGGGCGGAGGGCGGAGCACAGGGCTGAAGGCGGGCCCCTCAGGAGTCGGGGAGCAGCCAGCTACCCGCGTCGGCACAAGGTCTGGGATGGCTCGGGGCAGCTCTGGAGGGGCCGCGGTCTAGTGGACTGTGAGGACACAGGGGATGCACGCAGGGGCCCCACGGCCGGGCATGGGGCTGTCGGGCCGCTGGGCGCAGGGGGGCTGGGGCCGCTGGGCACAGGGGTGTTGGGGCTACTGGGCACCGGGGGGGGGCTGGGGCCGGGGCCTCTGGGCATGAGGTTGCTACAGGCTGGGCAGGGCCAGGGCTTCTCGGGTGCAGAAGTGCAGGAGGAAAAGCCACGACTGTGTCAGGAACGTCCTCAGCTGACCTGGGGCCGCCTTAGCCGTCCTCCCCCGGGGCCCGGCCCACCGTCCTGGGCAGAAGGCCCACCTCCAAGACCAGCACGACCCCACAGCTGGGGTGGGCCAGGACCCCTGTGCTTTGTTTGCCGGGAAAGCCGAGCATGTCTGGCCGAGGCTGCACCGTGGCTCTTTCCCTCAGGGAGGAAGAAGGGCGGAGACAGCTCTGCCCAGGACTCCCGGGGCCCGTCGGAGGTCCCCCTGCAGAAGCAGGTGTCGTCCAGCCTGCTCCGGAAGTTCGCGGAGGTGGGGTTCATCAGTGCAGAGGTGCGCCCCTGTCTGCAGCGTGCGCCCAGCGGGCACCCCGACACGGTCTCCGGGAACGGCAGTGCGGGGGGGGGGGGGGGTGGCGCTTTCCTGGGCTCACGAATGTGTCGCGATGATCTCATATTCCTTAGAAGTCATTTCTGAATCCCGAGCCCTAAGTCTGGAGGTACCACAAGGTGACCGTTGCTGCGTGTGGGGGTGTTTGCGTCGGTGTGGGCTTCGACGGCACCTTTAGCGAGGTGTAGTAGGGAGGAGGGCTGGGAGTTCCAGGGACCGGCCCCCGGGGCCTTCCCGGGCGTCACGGCTGCCGCCGGAGTGAGCCCAGGGGACCCCAGGCTCCCGTCTCAGCCACGCACCTGCACCCGCACCCAGGGAGGGGATACGTGGTGACGTTTGTCACTTCATGGTTCCTGGAGCCGCTTCCCATGGTTTCTCTTGGGGTCAGTGGGGAAACCCGAATGATTCGGTCAGGGTCTGCCGAGCGCCTCCCGAGGGCGGGCCCGGTGCTGTGAGCTGGGGACACGGTGGTGACGGCGCGGAGCCCTGTGCTGGGGAGCAGGCAGCCAGGAGCGGCAGGGCCCTGGGCCCCGCTGTGAGCAGCCCTGCCCGCCCACGCCGGCGCGCCCAAGAGCAGTCAGTGTCTCCACACACTGGCGGAGTGACCGGGGGCGGGGGTGGCGCTGGCCAGGCACTTGGTGCCGTCGAGAAGTGAGCGTGTCTGAGCCAGGGGCCGACCAGGCTGGTGCTCCTGGCAGGGCCTTCTCTCCCCGAGACACAGCCTTTATGGGTGAGACGCGAGCAGGGGGCGGGGGGGAGGATGCTCGAGGCTGGGGAGACCGTGGCTTCCTCCCGGGGCCCGCCACCTCCCGCCTGGCGCCCGGGCCCTCTCCTGCGACCGCTCCTGCCGCGCCCTTCCTTCCCAGGCCACCGTGCACCTGCTGCGGTCGGAAGGTGTGGAGCTAAATGACCGTCCGCAGCCCCCCGAGGACCTGAGCCAGCACTCGGCTGGCTACACACTCGAGTCCCCGGAGGACAACACGCAGTGGATCACGTACCAGTAGGTGGCCTGCCGGGGCCCGGGCGACCCCGCAGCGGTGGGGGCAGCAGGGTGCAGGCTCAGGGTGGCTGTGCGCAGCCCAGGGCCGCGGTTGGCGCCGTGTGCCTGGAAGCACAGATGTGTCTGGTGTGTTTTAGACTTCGAACTGCCTCCTTCCGGTGGGTCTGTTATTAGTGCAAATGGGAGACGAGGAGGTGGTGTTAGTGGCGGGCGTGTGCGGGGGGCGCGCTCTGTGTGCTCCGAGGACGGCTCCTCACGGGACCTGCCGCGGGGCCAGGAGGCAGCCGCGGTCGCAGGGACAGCCCCGTGCAGGGGCCTCTTCCTGGCCCCAGACGCCGCAGGCCGCTGGCAGAGGTCACGTTCGTGCCTTTGATGCCCGTTTGGGGGGGGCGTCCCTTCAGGGGAAGCCTGAGGGGGCGTTGCTCCGCAGGACCTGGATCGAGGGACTGTCGCAGAGCGCCATGAGCTGCTGGCTGCGGTCCGCCGAGATCGGACGAGAGATCCAGGAGAGCTGGATCGTGCAGAATGCGGTGGTCTACGTCCTGAACCACAACCACCACCTCATCGTGGCCGGGAGGCAGAAGGAGCTCGTGAACACCTTGGACCACCTCCTGAGCATCGTCAAGGCCACGGGCCACAGCGGGTAGGTGCGCCCAGCCCCACGGAGGCTCCATCCGCTGCCCCGAGACCGCTCCCTGCGGGGAGGGCTGGGACTGCCGTTGGCCGGTGTCTGGCGGTGGCGGGGACGTGGGGGGCTGCTCAGGCCGTCCCCGGCTCTTTGCTGCCCTGCACCCCCAGCGGTGCTCACCCTCCCGCACACAGCCCCGCCCCTGCCCCGCAGCGGCCCTGCGTGGATCCCGCCAACCTCACTGTTCCAGACAGAAGGATTTTGAGGAAAGTTTGCTGAGACTTGGGAAATGGGAGGGGACAGGACCCTCTATACGAACCTCACTCGGGTTCCGCGTGGGGTTGAGACGCTTCATCTGTGATTTCTTATCCGGTGGGTGTGAGTCTGTGAGAGACAACGCTCTCGTGAGCTGAGGCAGACCTTGGAAACATCCGGTCGGCCGAAGCTTCCCTGACGAGGATGACGTTTTAGAGCTCTCCTTTTTGTTGTTGTTGGTTTGGGTTTTAGTCTGAATGATAAGATTTTATTTTTATTTATTTTTATTTTTTATTTATTTTTATTTTTATTTATTTATTTATTTATTTTTATTTATGATAGTCACAGAGAGAGAGAGAGAGGGGCAGAGACACAGGCAGAGGGAGAAGCAGGCTCCATGCACCGGGAGCCCGACGTGGGATTCGATCCCAGGTCTCCAGGATTGCGCCCTGGGCCAAAGGCAGGCGCCAAACCGCTGCGCCACCCAGGGATCCCAAGATTTTATTTTTAAAAAATAATTTATTTATTCACGAGAGAGAGAGGCAGAGACCCAGGCAGAGGGAGAAGCAGACTCCCTGCGGGGAGCCCGATGCAGGACTCGATCCCGGGACCTCGGGGTCCCGCCCTGAGCTGAAGGCAGGTGCTCAACTGCTGAGCCCCCCCTAGGCATCCCCTGAATGATAAGATTTTAGGTTTTTGCATCAGGTACTGAGGCAGAGACGCCGTGGTGGGTCAGGGCGCAGCAGTGCTTTTGTGGATTTTTGTGACAAATAACAAAAATGGGCCACAAGATCCAGAAGAGCTCAGCAGGCCCCACGGACAGCCCAGAGCTCTGACTCGGGCGCCCGCCGGGACCCCCTGGATACCAGCCTCTCCCTTTTGTCCTGCCAGTTGCCACGTGGATGGGGATCAGACTTTGTGTCCCTGATTCTTGACACGTGGAGACCATTTTTGACAAATTTAACTGACCGTTGGGCATGCCTGGGCTGTGACCGGGGCCGGGTGCACAGACGCCTCGCAGCGGCCGAGGAGGCCAGGTTCTCTCTGTGCAGCACCCCACGGCGCCCGGGGAGCCTGCCCACCTGGCATGGGGCGCCCTCTCGGTGTGAAGGCCGGCGGCGGCGGGGGACCGAGGCGTCACCAGTGTGGACCTCGTCACAGCCAGCGCCCCCCGGAAGGCCTGAGAACCGTGAACCGGTGTGCGTGCGACTGTGCTCTCACCCGCTGGTGCTTGCTTTCAGAGACCCCACCATGCTGGTGATGCTGTGCAATGCTTTGGCTCGGGGCTTGATTATCACCTGGATTCCCACCCAAGTGCCAGAAAAATCTAAAAGACCCGTGCGCCCAAACCTGTTTCATATACCCCTGGACTCGGGAGCCAGCTCTGAAGTCAGAACTGCTGTAGAGGTACGGCCCCCGCTGCACGTGAGGCCGCGGGACCCCGCTCAGTGCGGGCAGGTGACAGAGGGCCGGGCGGTCGGGAGGGGGGCTGGCCACGGCCAGGAAGCAGGGTGCACGGCACAGAGGGGCGGAAAACATGGATTTCTCTAAAATTAAGGCCGCCGCAGAGACCTGGACGTTCTCGGGGAGGCTCAGGGCCCCGGGGCTCGGGCTCCCCCAGGGTATGTGCGGGTCAGGCCGCCCAGCTTCAGGGCCGGTGCCCACTTGAACCACTGCTGCGGTCTGACCGGGAGCCGCGTCCACTTATTTTTAATAATGGGGGCTTTAGCTCAGATTTCCCTGTTCGAAATTCAGGTCCTATGAGCGAGGAGCTGTCTGTTCTAGGTCTGTGAGTTTGCCCTGGGCCTGACCGACGGGACTGTGCCCGAGGAGGTGGTGCCCACCAGCACCCGGCAGCAGCTCATCGCCACCTGGGTGAAGGCCAAGCAGCTGCTGCAGCAGCAGATCGGGCCACGACTGGGCATCGATGAGCAGGTGCCGGCACCCTGGGGTGCTAGCCAGCGTCCAGGGGTGCCCGTGGGCTTGGGGAGGCTTGTCCCCACGTGCCAGGACCTGTGGGCAGGCGCCTCTGGCCGGAATCTTCCTCTGTTTCCCACCTGAAGGGGCAGCGGGGTGGGCACCATGCGGCCTCGCCGACGTGCATGAGAGTGCGTGGCGGGGAGACCCCCTCCTCCCGCTGAGGAGCGCTTGCCCTCCAGGAAGGTCTGTGCCCGCTGAGGTCCCTGCCCCGGCCACAGCGTCCTCTCCTGAGTCCTCTGGCCTTACCTGGTGCGGAACCCAGGCTGGAGGGAACCAGGCTGTGGGGGTGAGGCTGGGCGGGCGAACAGGGGCCCGGGGAGGAGAGGGACAGGGGGCCCACGGCCTCTGCTCCCCCAGACGTGGGCTCTGAGTTGGTGGGCAGTCAGAGGGCACCTGGGCCGCAGGAGGGCAGGCCCCGCCCCACCGGCCAGCCCAGCCACCACCTGTCACAGCCTGGAAAGGGATCTTGGAGAGAAACGGGCACAGCAGTGGCAGGGGCCACGTGTCCTGGGGCCACGGTCCCGGTGTCTGGCGTCCTTGGGCTGATGGACGCTGCTGCTTCCTCCCCCAGAATCCCAACGAGGACGTGAACTCAGTGACACGGGTCCTCGTCGCCCTGGAGATGTACTCCTGCAACGGGCTGGGCCTCATGGACTTCACCGTGCCCCCCTTGGCCCAGGTAGGAGTCCCCGCCCCGAGGCTGCTCCTTGGACATGGAGCTGGGGTCGGGGGCCTCCCCTACGGGGGGAGGAGGGACTCAGCGCCCCATGCAGTGACCCCGTCCTCACCTCGGAGTCGGCGCCGTCCCTGCAGGGCCCCCGAGGTCCCTTCCCCACGGGAGCTCAGTGCAGGGCAAGGGCAGCCCGTGGGGCTCACGCGGCTGCACTAAGACCCCCCCCAACCCTGGAAGTTGGTGAAGATGGCTTCTGAGTGCACCTGGTCGGACCCCCTGGTGGAGCTGCAGACCCTGATGCGACTGACCCACTTTGCCCACGTGGCCCATGACTACGAGGTCACCATGCTGTGCTCACAGAAGGCCGTCCAGATGGGCATCCGGTACCTGCGGATGTGTAGCCCGTAAGTAGCACCTGACGCCCGGTGTCCATACGACGCGGACTGACTCCCCGCAGGTCGAGGGGCACACGGGCGGCAGCTGCGTGTGGACGGAGGGGCAGGCAGGCCGAGGTCATGTGCGCACCAGCCCCCCGCAGCCTCCCCGGGTCACCGAGCTGCCCGTGATGGGCAGAGGCCGGGGGGCGCCCGGAGCCACGTGTGCTGTGCCCGAGGCACCCAGAGCTTCGACTGAAGTAGCCATGAACGTGTCCGGTGAGTCTGGAAGTCCCTGGGAGGACTGTCAGCGACGGGAGCACCCCCGCGCCCGCTCGGGGCCATGGTGGCCAGGGCTCCAGGACCTGCTCCGGCCCCCGGCCCCACGCCCGGGAACGCCCGAGCCCAACCTCTCCCGTCTGTCGCTGCTGTGACTGCGTCCGAGGTGAAGACAGCTGTCCCGGACGTTCTTCTGGGGTTATTTACTGAAAATGGCAAAATCACCAACTGAAGAGTCTGAAGACGATCTTGGTGGCCGAACAGCCGGTCTGCTTGTCCGAGGGCAGATCGCAGGCGTGCCCGCCACCCTGTGTCCCCAGCCCTGGCCGCCCCTGCAGCAGCGCGCTTGGTGGTTGAGGGGTGCTCCGTCTCCTACTCTGAACCCCTGGGGATGGGATCCGTCCGCCGTATCTCAGCCGCAGCTCCACGGCCTGCATCAGACACATCCGATGTGTATTTGGGGGCCGGCGAATGGAGGCACCCGAGATGTCCTCCCACCGCTGACCGGCGCGTGGCCAGGGCCTCAGCTCAGGGGCTGGCGGGGGCACCGTGTGGCCGGGGGTTCTCGGGCTGCCTCACACCTTGGAGCAGCTCTCTGGTGGGCACGACGGCTCCCACGTTGATGGGAGAAACTGAGGCAAGTAGAGGTCGAGTCGCTGGCCTGAGGCCACCCCGCTCTGGGCAACAAGCCCACACCCCCAGAGACCACTGGAGGCTGCCTCTCGGACGTGACTGGGGCCCCCGCTCTGTCGGCAGGAGCGTGCTGGAAACTGCCGGAGACGTCAGCCGTGGCCCCTGTGAGTGCGCGTCCCTGAGACGGGAGCCCCGGGCGGGGGCACAGGCGGCAGGAGAGGCCCCTCCACAGAGGGGCTCTGAGGACGCGGCCCGAGGAACGACGTCCGTTCCTGCAAAGTACTGGGAAACCATCCGAACTGAACAGGGGTCCCCCGTGTTTGGTTACTTTACATAACTTCCCGGGAATCAGCCATCACGGTGGCCGCTCGGGCTCTGAGAGCACCAGCTGCCCTCCCGCCTCAGACGGGGCGCAGGAAGCTCGCCCTGGGGGCGGAGGGGGTGGACACGGGGCCGTAAAGTCCTGCTGGGGGGCTGTGGTCCCGGCTCAACACGGTGGGTGGCGGGCAGGTGAGGTGTGGCCCTGCAGGGCAAGTCGGGGCGGGCGCCCAGGACGCTGGGCTGCATGACCCGTCAGGACAGGGCAGCGCCCGAGGGAGCCCGGGGCTCAGGGCAGCACCCAGGAGGCCCAGGCGTCGCTGAAGCAGAGGCAGAGATTTCCAGAACGCCCCCGTCGTGGACGCGTGTTGGGATGAGGTGGAGCTGCGGAGCTTGCCCCACGGAGGGGAGGAGAGGTCAGCGGGCGGAGCGTGAGGCCGCTGGAAGGCGGCAGGAGCCCGCAAGTCTGTGAGCACACGGTCGGCTAAGCCCCCGAGGAGCTGAGCATGTGGCACCTGTGCCCGCCAGCCTCGCCCCAGGTGCCCGGGCCCCCCGAGGTGAGGCGGGAGCCGTGGGACGTCAGGAAGGCTCTCTGGGGAAGCAGAGCCAGCCGCCACGGGGCCTGTCATTTCTCACCACAGCACCGGGGGCCTTGCTGTCGGGAGGGACCCTTCCTCCAAACAGCGTGCACTGGTGGTGGTGGTGGTATATTTGACGGCGCTTGGAGGCCAGACATTATTTTTTCTCAACAATCTGTAATAAGAGTTACTTTGCTTCCAAAAGGAAAATCTCCTACTTTTCGACTTCCCACCCCAGGCTTACCATGCAGTGGGTGGGCACCGAGGGGTGGTCCCGGGCCACCCAGCCCGAGGGCTGCGAGGAGACTGCTGCTGCTGGCCTTGGCCCACGCAGACAGCCATGCACCGAGGTGGGACGTGCACCTGGCCACCTGCCGGGACATTTGGCCCCAGGTAGGCATCGGGGGTCCCTCGCCCGACCCCGGCTGCCCACCAACCAGCGTGAAGCTATGCCCGTCAGCAGATGGGCCGAAGCCACGTATGAAGAGCTCCCCAGCAGCACCTCAGCCACACTCTTAAGTAGGGAAATCAGTCTGCGGCGCAGATTGCACAGCAATCGGAGGAGAACGTTAAGAGAAACCTCTCAAACATACGAAAAATGCAGCATTGAAGAAGCACAGCACTGCGTTGTTGTGGAAAATGAATAACGAAGGACGGAGGATCTCCTGAGCAGAAATTCAGTGCAGATGAAGTGTGGGGAAGTCTCGCAGGAAGTCGATGAAAAGGACAGATGTACAGAAAACGGGACAGAAGCCAGAAGACACGCGGGACGTCTAACTTTCAGACTCCAGAAGGAGCAGGGAATGGTCTTGAGAGCGAAGTCTGAGTGAGGGGTGACGCAGAGGAAGCCCGTCCCGTGAGCAGCCCCGCCACCACGGAGCCGCAGAGAGAGCGAGGAGACCCTCGGGTGCAGGCCACCCCACAGAGTCCCCACAGAGGGACCTGCGAGGCCGCAGGAGACAGAAATTCAAGTCGTCTGAACCCATCCCTGGAAGGTAGAGGAAGAATGGAGCTTCCTAAGTGGAAATTCTAGCTCACCCACACTTATTGTCAAATCTATGGGTACGGAGAGCCATTTTTAGATGGACACAGACCTAGAACATATATGTCCCACACACCTGTTTTTAGAAAGCTCGTTGAAGGATATGCTCCAGAAAAACAAGGGAATAAACCAAAAAAAGAGAAGAATGTGGGATGTTGGAAATAATAGATCCAACCCAGAAAGTTGTCAAGCTGTGCTGCTCGCTGCGAGAGCCACCGTGTAAACTGGGGCAGGATGGAGGATGCCCTGGGGAGTGAGGGCAGGGAAGCCAGAGGACCCCGGGTGTTGTGAGGAAGGAAAATAACACAGTGGACAAAAAGCCAACCGGAAGCTCCAGGAGACCCCGGAGTAATACGCAGCTGGACTTCCCGGTGAAAGCCACTTGCGTTATCACGGTGTTTGCTGACATTTTAGTTTAGGATCAACATTTTGTGACTATTTAACAGAAGATCAGTGTTACCGACTTTGACGGTGCCACAGTGAAAGCACAGACGACACACTTCGGGGGGGAGGGGTGTTGCCGTGATAACGTCCTCGCCCAAGGAGGTGACCCATGGTGTCACCCGCTGCGGGTCCACCAGATTGGAAGCTAGTGTGATGTTCTTTTTTCTTTTTTAAGATTTATTTTATTTATTTATTTATTTATTTATTTATTTATTTATTTATTTATTTATTTATTTATGATAGACATAGAGAGAGAGACACAGGAGGAGGGAGAAGCAGGCTCCATGCCGGGAGCCTGACGCAGGACTCGATCCCAGGTCTCCAGGATGGCGCTCTGGGCCAAAGGCAGGCGCTAAACCGCTGAGCCACCCAGGGATCCCTAGTGTGATGTTCTGAGGCACATGCCGCCATCAGCTGTGCCACAGGCTGGGAAGAGGGCAAAGGAGGGTCTGAGTGATTAAGCTCCGTGGGTCGCTGTGAGAGCTCCGTAGGTAAGGTGTGAGGTGGTCCGATGGGAAGTCAAGTTCGACGCCAGGGCTCTAGAGGCAAGCGCGTGCCTCTTGGAGGACAGCTGTGGATTTAGGGGTCACTTCCTCGGGGGAACAGCGTGGGGGTGGGTAGGAGGTAGTTACTCCTAACCATGTGCAGGTTCCGTTGCGATAAAAATCCAACACCGCAAAGACATTGTCCTACAAGGGGTCGGTCCGTGAGCACCGCTGCGTTAGTCCTGTCGTTGGGCTGAGGCTGACTCTGTTGCTGGTTGAGGGCTGGTCAGGAGGGCGCGGCCAGGGAATGCAGCACAGGTGCCCTGGCTTTGCCATTCTTCGTCAGAGTCTCTTAAATTTACTTTCACTTTAAAATGACAAATCTTGGGATCCCTGGGTGGCGCAGCAGTTTAGCGCCTGCCTTTGGCCCAGGGCACGATCCTGGAGACCCAGGATCGAATCCCACGTCGGGCTCCCGGTGCATGGAGCCTGCTTCTCCCTCTGCCTGTGTCTCTGCCTCTCTCTCTCTCTCTCTCTGTGTATGACTATCATAAATAAATAAAAATTTTTAAAAAATAAAAATAAAATGACGAATCTTATAAAAATACAAATATTTTTACATTTACATTTTATATTACATACAGTAACAGGGAAATAGAGGTACTGTAAAAATTTAATTTCCACTTTGACTTTTGGACTCATTTGTAGAACATCACCGTCCTCTGGTGGTAACCAGCGTCACTGCACCCCGTGGGTTGCCGTCTCGCCCGGGTTTGACTGTGGCTCTGACGGTTCATCCCCCACCCTCGGGTGCTAGCTGTGTCCAGGCATGCTGCTCAGTGCTCGGCGGCGGGAGAGACCGACACGAGTGGTCCTTGGTTCTGTAAGCGACGCCACACTTTGCGGTGATCTTGCCGGTCGCTCAGAGCACTGGACCCTGTGCCTGGTCAAGCAGGATACGTAATCACACTCAGCCACATGGCATGCACCGCAGATGATTCTTTTTTTAAAAAAACTATACACATTTCAAATTTTTGTGCTAATTTTTCCATTTTGCAGGTTATATGTAAGAACTCTAGTACGGAATTGGTCACAGAGCAAGTTTATAATAGCACTTCACATTCAATAGTAGAAATAAATTTTAGTTCTTGGTGAAAAATAGGACAGTTGCTAATCAATTAGTATTTTTCACCTCTGAGTATTTAATTACCAGAATAACTTTCATGTTTACAGTATCAACGTAAAGGAATATACGTTAATAAGAAATTTCATGTGGGTCCCTAAAACAGCACAAAGTAGATTGAAAGGAAGTAGTCTAAGAGCATCTGGGACATTTCTACTTGGTTCACCATTATTATTTTATTATTTAACATAATCATCAGTGTTGGGTCTTTATATAAATTCGAATGTCCCCCTTTCTACCATTTCTGCCCATGATACAGTAATGGATATTACACTCTTGTCCTGTGGGAAAAAAACTGTAAAGATTAACAAAACACATGAAACAATCATTTTCAGGCGTTGGACAACAGACGGTCCAGAGCAGAAATTTTTGCAAGAAGGGGTCTTCAAAGGTGGGCTTCACATTTCACTCTTACCTTCTGCCGTGTGGGGTTGGAGGGCTGTTCAAACACCAGATGGAAGACATCCTGGGATAAAACAGGGTCCCATGCTGGGGGCTGCTGAGGCAGCTGGCATTTACAGGATATGACGTGGTGAGAGGGGGGGTTTCTGGACAGAGCATGTGTGCTCACAGGCACGGAGGTGTGGTCTCTAAGCTGAAGACAGATGGTGGAACCTAGAGTTGGCCAACGAGAGTCAGGGACGCGTCACTGAACTTGCCAGGCGCTCTGGAAGACCTCACGTTGGGGATAGGGCGGTAAGGCCTCCTGTAGACTCACCCTAAGAAGCCTCATTCGAATCTTGATAGAACAAGCTGAGCCACCAGTAAATTAACTGCCCGTCAGAAGGAAACCCAACCTTCCTCTAAAGGAAGACGTCAGCCACACTCTCGACAATAGAGCCCTTACAGTGTCCAGCATGAAATAAAAAACCACTAGACACGTGGAAACACAAGGAGATGTGCTCCCCTCCCAGGAGAAGACACAGTCATTAGGACAGAAACAGTCGGGCGCCTGGGTGGGTCAGAGGGTTAAGCGGCTGCTTTCAGGCTCAGGTTGGGATCCTGTGGCCTGAGGCTCGAGTCCCGTGTCGGGCTCCCTGCTCAGTGGAGTCTGCTGCTCCCTCTCCCTCTGCCTGCCGCTCCCCCTGTGTGTGTGCTATTGCTCCCTCTTGTGAAATGAGATCTTTTTTAAAAGAAGAAAAATCTGTCCATCTAAAATTGTACGTCCAAGAATAGCCTTCAGAAAATGAAGGCAAAATCAAGATGTTTTAAGGTAAACTAAAGGTAAGATCGTCCATTCCTAGAAGAGATGTCAAAAGAAATTCTTCAGGCTAAAGGAAGATGATACAGCTGATGGAAACCTGGCCCAAGCAGCCGTCGAGAGCGCCCAGAGTGGCGAATCTGTGGGTAAACACAAGGGCTTTCCCCCTCAGTTCTTAAATGCTTTAAAAGATATTTGCCTGTTTGAAACAAAAGTACGCTGAATTGTGGGATTGTTAATATAGAAGTAAAATGCACGGCCGCAGGAACACGGGTGACAGGAAGGAGGTGCGTAGGAGTATATTGTTCAGTGTTCTTACATCGCCTTAACCCAAGCTAGACCGTAACTAGTTAAGGACGCATGTTGTAATCTCTAGGGCAAGTCCTAAAAAAATAATAAAAAAGTATAACTAAAAATCCAATAGAGGTGATGAAATACAATGCTAAAAAATAGTGGATTAACTCAAAAGGGGGGAGGAAAGAAACAACATAGAGATTGAAAGGCAAGCAAGGCAAAGGGAGGGGTCGACCCCAACCACATCCAGCTGTCTAGGTAAATATGCGGGGTGTGTTGCACTGAATACAGTGAGTAAGAGCCGACGAGAAGCTGTTTGCAAGAGACTCTCTTCAAAAACGAAGACTCGAGTGGCCCGTGGAGGGAGTCTGCCCAGGTTCCCCCCGGGGGGAGTTTCGGGGATTTGCTCCCCTCTAGCGTCGGACGGGGGCGATGGGGCGTCGCGTGTGCACCAGCCACGGCGCGGCCACCATAGACATTTCGGGAGAAGGGCTCGCACATGACGTGGGTTTGCATCGAAACTGTAGGACTGAGCTCTCAGCACGCAGCGGGGCTCGGCCATCCTACGAGGCGGGAGCCAACGGGGGCTTCTGGTGCTCGGCTGTAGCTGCCGCGCGACAAACCACAAACGAGTCCTGTAAAACCCCAGTTCACGATTGTGTGTCGTGGTTCTGGGGGCCGACCGGATTCAGCCAGTTAGTCGTGGTTTGGGGACCTTCCTGAGGTTTCCGCGGACACCCCCAGGGCTCCCACCCCCTCCTGCCTGTGTCCCCGGAGAGCCGTCCTGCATGTGCGGCCCTTCTCTGTCTCCAGGGCCGAGACGGCGCCGGTGGCGGAGATGCTGAGCACCACAGCCTGCGTCCAGGGCAGGAGCATCATGGAGAACCTGAAGGGGAGAAAGCAGCTGCGCCTGGCGGCCGCGAGGGCCTTCATAGAGGCCGCCAGGTACGCCGCACCGTGCCGAGTGGCCAGGGGTTTGGGGTGCACGCCGCGTAGGGGAGATGAACGGCACCTGCAGTACCACGGCATGAAGGGCCCGGCGCTTGGTGGGGACTGTCAGTAAGGCTGGCCCTTCCTTGGTGACCCTTTGTGGTGACACCTACCCCACCCCCTGGACATGAGTCATCAGAGGGAGGGGGCACGTGCATCGTGGGGTGCCCTGTGGCACCCAGCCCCACCTCCTCCCTGTAAATCCAGGAGCCTCCCATGCACCGTGTCTGCGCCGCTCCCAGCCAGGGATTCCCTTTCAGGTTCGGGGGCATTGCGGGGAGCAGCGCCCTGGTGATGCTGGCCGCGAGGCACTACTGGAACACCTGGCTTCCGTTCCTGTCCTCCGCTGTCAACAGAAGGAAGACCAAGAACGTCATACAGAAGATCATTAGCATCATCAACAAGACCGAAAGGAAAAAGCAGGTGTGCCGCGTGGGGCCGCGGTGGGGTGGGCTCCCTCCAGAAGGGGCAGGGGACATCCCAAGGGAGACAGACCTCGGGGAGCTGTCGAAACCGGAAACACGAAGGCCCGCAGAGTGGGGGGCTCGGAGGACGGCGACCTCTCCCAAATCCCAGCTGGGCGAAATGTCACCCCACCCTCTGTGCCCTCCGGAGGACGCTGGCCCACACCAGAAAGCTCCAGCAGGAGAGAGGAAGGGGACAGAGGAGGGGGGGACAGAAGGGTAGATTCAGATGGCAGAAGTCAAGGTGTGACCACCCCACGCCCACCCCATCACCAGCGCGTGAGGTCTTGGTAGAGGGACTGCCCCCGACTGGCTCCCCGTGTCTGGCTGGCCCCTGAGCGGGCACCGCTGGGCCCAGAGCCAGCGCGAGAGGGTCCGTGGAGGTGCGTGAGGCGGCCCTCCCGCCTGCTGACCACGTGTGTCCCGAGCACATCCTGCGCATTCCCAGCCCCAGCCCTTGGCCCCCGCAGGCCTTCCGGCACCTTTCCCATCTGCCCGGGAAGGCCAGCCTCATGCCTATGAACCCGCGGTGTTCAGCAGGGCCCCGAGGAGGGCAAGGTCTGCAGGTCAAAGGCGTTGGCAGACCAAGGTCTGTGGGCAGACAGTAGGGCAGAGCCTGTGGACGGAGCCGGTTGGGCCCTCGGCCCAGCGCCCCGCGGAGCCTCAGAGGCCAGCAGCCAGACGAGCTGTGGGAGGCGTGGCGGGGAGGGGGACGAGGATGAGGACGGGCACCACAGGGGAGCTACCCGCTGCGCTGACTCCAGCGCTGGGCTCGTGGCAGGAGGGCCCACAGCGGTGTGTGAACGTGTGACCTTCCCAAGGCCGTCCCCGGCCGGGGAGACTGCCGTCCAAGGCACAGCAAGAAGAAAATGGAAAATCGTAGTCTCACATAAGCAATTGGTCGATGCTTCCTTTTTTTTTTTTTTTTTTTTTTTTTTTTTTTTAATGGGGACATGACCCTTTTTTTTTTTTTTAATTTTTATTTACTTATGATAGTCACAGAGAGAGAGAGAGAGGCAGAGACACAGGCAGAGGGAGAAGCAGGCTCCATACACCAGGAGCCCGATGTGGGATTCGATCCCGGGTCTCCAGGATCACGCCCTGAGCCAAAGGCAGGCGCCAAACCGCTGCGCCACCCAGGGATCCCTGGTCGATGCTTCCTATCCCCTTACTGGGGTGTTGAGGAGCTCCAGCGGTCTGAGCGGGTGCGCAGCGCTGCCCATGGGCCGCATCTCACCTGTCTGCTGTTTGTGTAAATAAAGTTTCATCGGGACACGATCGTGCTGTTCGTTTACGTATTGTCTGTGGCTTGGCTACCACAGCAGAGGGGAGTAGTGGTGACGGCGGCCGGGTGACCCGCGACGCCAGAAGTACTTAGTACCTGGCACTTTACGGGAAAGGTTTGCCAAGCCCAGGCGTGAACTTAGCCTCAAGTTCAGTTCTTGCCAATGTGCTTTTTAAAATTATGGTAAAATACACGTAACATAATATTTACTGTTTTAACTGATCGAAAGTATACAATTCAGTGTGGCCTTCACCAGTGTCCATACCTGAAGCCTTTTCATCATCCCCGATAGAAACCCTGTCCCCATAAGACAACAGCTCCACTTCCTGTGTCTGTGAATGGGGGGCCCTAGGTTCCTCATATCAGTGGAATCATAAGGGCCCTGTCCTTCTGCGTCTGGCTGATTTCACTCGGCGTAGTGTCCTCAAGCTTCGTCCGTGTCGTAGCAGGCGTCAGCATTTCCTTTTTATGGCTGCGTAGTATTCCACTGTAGGGATGGACCACAGTTGGCTTATCCATCCATCCATCGATGGACGTGATTTCGCTGCTGTGAACGTGGGTGTACAGGTATCTCCGTGTCCCCGCTCTCAGTTCTTTTGGTCGTGTACCTAGGAGTGGAGTTGCTGGGTTATATGGTACTTGTGTGTTTAACCTTTGGGGGAAATGCAAAAGTATTTACCACAGAAGTTGCTCCATTGTACATTCCCACCAGACCTTCTGATTTCTGCACCTCCTTGTCAGCACTTGTTAGTTCCCATGTTAAAAAAAAATCATGCCCATCCCAATAGAGAGGTACAAAGCGGTACCTCATTGTGGTGGGTTTTTTTTTTTTTTTAAGATTTTATTTATTTATTTGAGAGAGAGAATGCATGTGTGCACCCAGAAGTGGGAGGAGGGTCAGAGGGCGAGGGAGAAGCAGACTCTGGGCTGAGCAGGGAGCCCGACGTGGGGCCCAGTCCAGGACCTGGGATCATGACCTGGGCCGAAGGCAGACGCTTCACGGACTGAGCCGCCCAGGAGCTCCCACGCCTCACCATGGTTTTGATTCGCATTTTCTGATGACTAATGATATTGAGCTTTACATTTGCCGATTAGCTATCCACAGATTTTCTTTGGGAAACATCTCTTATGTGAGCGACCCCTAACTCTGGGAAATGAACAAGGGGTAGGGGAAGGGGAGGTGGGCAGGGGCCAGGGGGACTGGGTGATGGGCACTGAGGGGGGCACTTGGCGGGATGAGCACTGGGTGTTATTTTATATGTTGGCAAATTGAACACCGATAAAAAAAGTTTTTTTTAAAAAGAAACATCTGTTCAAGTTCCTTGCCCATCTTTGAACTGGTTTGTTTTTTGTTGTTGAGTTGTAAGAGTTCTCTGTGTATCCTGGATATTAATCCCTTATCAGGCAAAAGACTTGGAGATTTTTTTCTCCATTTGTTTCACTGCCTCTTCACTCCCTTGGTGGAATCTTTTGATGCACAGAAGTTCTTAATTCTGATGAAATTCAACTATGTTTTTCTTTTTGCCTGTGTTTTTGGTGTCACGTCCATAGAGTCATCACCAAATCCAATGTCATGAAGAATTTTTCCAGTGATTTCTTCTAAGAGTGGTACAGCTTTAGCTCTTAGGTTTAGGGTTGTTTTCCCTCACTTTGAGTTAATTTCAGTATATGGTGTAAGATGGGGGGAAAGTTTTATTCCTTTGCATGTAAAAATCCAGTTTCCCCCGCACCAGTTGTTGAAAAGACTGTTCTTGCCCCGTTGAATGATCTTGGCATCCTGGCCAAAGACCATTTCACCATGTATGTGAGAGGTTGTTTCTGGGCTCTGTCTTCTATTCCTCTGGTCTGTGTGTCTGTCTTTATGCCAGGACCGCACTGATCGGATTACTACAGCTTTGTAGTAAACTTTGAAATCAGGAACTACGAGCCTTACAACTTTATTAATCCTTTTTGAGATGGGTTTTGGCCACTTGGGGCCTCCTTGCAATTCCACATGAATTTGAGGATTGACTTTCCTATGTCTCCGGAAAAAAAAAGGTGGAATTTCGAGAGGGATTGTGTTGACTCCGTAGATATCTTTGGGTGGTACGGACAGTTTAACATTTTGAAGACTTTCCGTGAACATGGATGTTTCTCCATTCATGTAGATCTTCCTTAATTTCTTTCAGCGATGTTTCCATAGTTTGCAGCAGATCTGTCTCTCATCTCTTTGGAAGGATTTAGTTCTTTTTTTTTTTTTTTTTTTTTTTGGATTTAGTTCTTTTAAGAGCTAATATAAATGAAACCGCTTTCTGTGTTAGCTCTGGCTGCCGTCACAAAATGCTGGGTGACTGGGTGGCTTAGACAACAGAAATTTGTTTCACGTTCTTCTGGAGTCTGGAAGTCGAAGGCCAGGGAAGCAGCGTGGTCAGGTTCTGATACAGGCCTTCTTCCTGCCTTGCATACATCTGCCTTCTTGCTCCGTCCTCCTCTGGGGCAGTGTGGCGACAGAGCAAGATATCTGCTGTCTCCTCGTCTTAGGAGGACACTAATCCCATCATGCGGACCCTCCCTCCCCTCATGACCTCATCTAATCCTAATTACCCCCAAAGACCTCATCTCCAAATATCAGCACACTGGGGACGAGGGTCGAGGGGGCGGGTGCACAACTAAGTCCACAGCACTTTCTAGTTTCCTTTCTGGATTGTTCATTGCTGCTACGTAGAAAAACAACCGATTGTTGTATTGTTGTGTCCTGCAACTTTGCGAAATTCATTTATTAGTCCCAATTTTGTCTTGGGGATTCTTTGGGATCTTCTGTATATAGGATCATGTCCTCTGCGAATGGAGACAGTTCTACCTCTTCTTTCCAATTTGGATAACGTGTATTCTTTTTCTTGTCTATTACTCTGGCTGGAATTTCCAGTAAAATTTTGAACAGCAGCAGTGAAAGCAGGCATCCTCATCTTGTTCCTGATAGCAGGGGCGAGCGTCAGTCTCTCACCACTGAGCACAGTGTCAGCTGTGGATCTTTCATAAATACCCTTTATGTGTTGAAGAATGTTCCCATTATTCTTAGTTTTCTAGGATCTTACTATGAAAAGTTGTTGGATTTTGTCAAATGCCTTTTCTCCATCAGTTGAGATGATCATGAAGTTTCTCTGCCATTTTATGAATGTGATGGGTTACATTGATTGATCTTCTGTGCAACCACCCTTGTATTCCTGGGATAAACCCCATGTGGTCATGGTGAATAATGTTTTTACCGTGCAGCTGGATTTGATTTGCTAAATCTTGTTGAGGATTTTTGCCTCATCTATATCCATTATGAGTATTTTTCTGTGATTTTCCTTGTGATGCCTTCGTCTGGATTTGCTATTAAGGTAATGCTGGTGTCAGAATCAGTGTGGAAGTATTTCTTCCCCTTCAGTATTTTGAAGACTTGAGGAGGATTAGTGTCAATTGTTTAGATGTTTAGTAGAATCTACCCATGAGCCACTGAGTCCAGGACTTTTCTGTGTTGGGAGCTGATTATTGATTCCGTCTCTGCTTGTGCACGTTTGTTGAGATTTTTCCATTTCTTGGTGAGTCAGCTTAGGCAGCGTGTATGTTTCAAGGTATTTTTCCATTTCTTCTGGTCTTCTAATCTGTTGGTGGTGTACGCTAGCCCCCAGGGTTCTCCTAGAATCCTGTTTATCTCTCCAGGATTGGTGGCAAGGTTCCCACTTGCACTTCTGATTCTAGTTATTTGTGTCTACTTTTTTTTCCTTTTTGTTAGTCTTGCTAAAATTTTGTCAGTTGTCTTGATCTTTTCATTGACTTTCTCAATGATTTTTCCAATCTGTTTTATTTATCTGTGCTCTGGTCTGTTGGCTTTGAGTTTGGTTGCTCTTTTCTAATTCCTTAAGTTGTGAAGTTAGGTTGTTGATTTGAGATCTTTCTTCTATCGATGTAGGCATTTGCAGCTATAAACTCTGAGCACTGCTTTTGCTGTATCTTACAAGTTTTTCCTTATGTATTTATTTAGAGAGAACTTGCACAAGTGGGGAGTGGGGCAGAGAGAGAGAATCTCAAGCAGACGCCCCGCTGAGCAGGAAGCCCAAGGCAGGGCTCCATCCCAGGACCCCGAGATCATGACCTGAGCCTAAATCAACAGTCAGATGCTTAACCAGCTGCATCACCCAGGCACCCCCTTACAAGTATTTTCTAATGTGCTTTTGATCCCATTGATTTCAAGCTCTAAAACGGATTTGGGTGCTTCCTGTCATTAAAAAAGCTGCAGGCTATGCTGGGGGTAGTCCCTATGTGTGTGTCCTCCTGTGCTCCAGGGAGCCTTTTCTCATGGGCAAAACTTGACTTCACTTTTTATGACTTAGTATTTCAGAAATTTATTTATTTTTTTAAAAAAATTGTTAAAGACTTTATTCATAGAGACACACAGAGAGAGAGAGAGAGAGGCAGAGACACAGGCAGAGGGAGAAGCAGGCTCCATGCAGGGAGCCTGACGTGGGACTCGATCCTGGGTCTCCAGGATCACGCCCTGGGCTGCAGGCAGTGTTAAACCGCTGCCCCACTGGGGCTGCCCAGTATTTCAGAAATTTAGCTGCAGTTTCTGTTATTAGACACTGAGCCAAATAAACACCAAAATGGCGAAAGAATAAATTGCAACTTTCAAATCTATGTATTGTTTCTTTGTTTTTATATCAGAGAGAAGGCAAAGCACTGCTCCTGCACCAGTGGCCTACAGCGGACTTCCACAGTGGAGGGTCGACAGAAGGTCATTTTCTCCCAGGTTTGTAGACACAAGACAGACACAGCCAGAGGCACAAGGAAAGGGAAGTGCTCAGTGCTGTGAATTCCTGTGCGAAGGCTGCTTAACTGGGACGGTGACCACAGGGAGTGTCTGCTCGGCACTTGGCACTTCATGGGTAATGAGCCCTGAGCGCTTCTCGTGAACAACTTCATGGAATCCCCGTTGTGTGCACAGGGACACCAAAGCCTAGAGGCCCCCTGTCCAGGGCCCCCTGGGGTCAGAGCAGGAGCTCTCAACCTAGTGGCCGCTGTGAAACCCGGCCCCTGGCTTACTCAGGCACATAGACCATATTCTTCTAACTTCCATAAAAAAAAATGTGGAGATGGACCCTTGCAAAACCAAATAAGACACAAACTGAACTTAGAACAGCAAAACTATATTTGAGAATTCATGTTTAATTCTGCTAAAAAATAATCATCCCTGTAAGAGTGTCAGTGTCTGTTGGAGAGTGTAAATGCCGGGGATTAGGATGGCAGTCCCCCCTCCCCGAGAACTTTAGGTCTATTTAGAGAGATAAACTTGATTTAAAATAATGAACAAAAGTATACCCATGTGTAATTAAACATTGAATCCTACACCCAAACAGTTGGCAGGAGTCCGCTGGCGCTGCAGAGCGTGCTGTGGCTGGCGGCCCACACAGGGGACACGTAGCCCCGTGCAGCCCACGCTGCCTGCTAGAATGCAGCACCCCTGGGACACTGTGCAGGTCAAGTGTGCGCTGAACTCCCTGCGCCAGAATAAACACGACAGAGGTTAAACAGTTGAGCAGTAGTAAGAATTCAAACTGTAGGGAAAAATGAGAAAGTAGAATTGAGCGTAGCAGGTGTTTTGTGGGAAGATTACCTCTTAAACTTTAAAGTGAGCAGAGAGTCACACCTACAAATACACAAAAACTTAAATAATGAGAACAATAGGAAATACAGAAAATTAAAAAGTAAACACTGGGACAATATTTTCACCAAATTTGGGAGCTAAATGAATAACTCCTGTGATATGTAGTCGTATTAGTCAGGGTGGGCTGTGCTGTGCTGCGGTAACGAAGTAGCCCCAGAGCCCAGGGGCTTAGCTCCACTAGCACTGGTCTCCCCCGCAAGGCCTCGTGGGCTCCCCTCCACCTCACGGCCTCCCCTGGAAGGACCTGTGGGGGAAGGGGTGCAGGAGGGGGGGTCCCAGCGCACAGACGACTGCTGGGCTCTTTGGCGGGCGGGGCCTGGGCCACAGCCCCCCGTGGGTGGACTGGAGAAGCAGGAGGTGGTCCAATGACAGGCCCATGACTGAGGATCAGGGATCAGTCCCCCTGAGCCAGGCAGGACTGAAATGCCCAACAGCAGCCCTATTGGCTGTTTCAGAGGTTGGCCAGCTTATCCGGTCGTGCGCCCGAATCCACCTGCTCCTGGGCGTGGACAGCAGGGACACCTGTAGATCCCAGCACCGGCCGTGCAGAGGCCACAGGGGGCCCACGGGTCCCACACAGCCTGTACTGGCGGAGTCCCCAGGCATGCTCTCCCCTCTGCTCCAACAATTCAAAACAGGGAAAGTTTTGAATGGCTACATGGTCAGAAATGTCAACTAGAGCCACCTGAGTGTCCTGTGCCCACGGCGGGGCCTCTGCTTACATGGACGGTGGGGCGCTGAAGCTCAGCGGTGGTCGCCGTCCCTCAGCAGGTGCTTCCACCTGCGGGGCCCAGCGAGCAGCCACAGCTGACGGTGCTGGTTACGGCTGTGGGGACTGATTCTGCTCCCCTCATGCTCACACTGCTTATTTTCAGAGCTACGGAAACGTGACAAAGGGCTCGGAGGACGCAGAGTTTGAGCAAGCTTAAGTGGGGGCGGGCGGCCCAGCAGGGGTGCGGGTGCGCTCAGGAAGCACCTGGTGGGGGTGAACCGCATCAGGGGAGGAAGACCAGGGGGGCAGCTGCAGGGACAGCAGCCCCTGAGGAGCCATGTCACGTGGCTCTGCTCCCCACGGAGCGCCGCGTGTCGGCCTGAGGGCAGTTGTCAGGCCCTGAGGTCGGGCCACAGTTTGGGGCTCTGAGTGTTGCTGAGTGAGCTCCCCGTGGCACCCGAGGGCCCTGCCAGCCTCGCTGCCCACGCACAGGCCCCTTCTCCGGCTCCTGAGCACCTCTCCCGCCACAGGGGCCGAGGACGATCTGACGCTCCGCGCGGCGCTCTACGGCCTGCTCTTCCACTGCCACGCGGACCACGGCGACTGGGAGGGAGGCCTCAAGGTGCTGGACGAGGCCGTGCACGTGCTGCCCCGGACGGCACACCGCCTGTGAGTGCTCCTCCCTCCTGGGGCCCCCTCGGCGCCCACCCCACATTCCCAACACGCGAGAATCCCAAGTAACTCAGGCTCCGTTCTGGTTTGTCTTTGTCAGAAGGAAAAGGGACTCCGACCCCTTAGTTTTAGATGCATCACACATATTTGTTTATCACTCAAGCGTTAATCTCTCTCTTTTCCTCTTTTTAGCTTGATTTTCAAACACATGGTAATCGTGAAGGCCAAACTTGGCCAGAATTTTACAATGGAAATACAGAAATTCAAAGACGAAAGTGAAGATTATTTGGCACACATGTGGCACCGGCTGGCCTTGAACTCAAAGAGCGTCCACGGGGAGCTGGTCTGCTACCACAACGCGATCCAGGCCTTACAGGTGTGCCTGCGGCTGTGACTGGAGCTGCTCGGTATAGACGTGGCCCCTGGAGGGAGGCTGAGCCCCCGGGCGGCTGCTGTGCGGGAGCCTCAGAGGAGGAGGTGCAGCCGCGCGAGGTGATGGGCCCTTCTGACGAGTCAAGGGCAATGGACCGACGACCCGTGTCTTCTCTGACACCTTCCCAGCGTGGAGGGCCGAGGTCCTCGTGTGGGTGGGGCGCCCGTGTTGCTGCAGGGGAGATGGTTGTGGGGGGCAGCGGGTGAAGCCTACCCAAGGAGGGGACGCCCGAGGCCAGACTGGGCTGAGGAGGGAGCAGCACTCTGCAGCCTTCGGAGATTCGGGGGTCTTGGGGCGCTCCCCACCCCAACAAGAGCTGTGACGTGGGAGTGGATTCGGGGGGTGCCTCGGTGTAGGGCCCAGCAGGTGGAAGGCGGAGGCGCCATCGGCAGGGCTGGCTCTGCTCTCTGAGGGTCAGGGATTCGTGACCTCGTTTGAGCATGGGCCAGGGCCTTGGGCTGGACGCTGGGGCTGCCTGCTGCTCGGAGCAGCACCTTCCCTGACCCCTGGAGCTCTGGTTAACCACAGAACCATCCAGAGAAAGCCTCACCTGCACATCCGAACGATTGCCCGAGGAATCAAAGCTGCGCAGAGCAAAGACGGCCTGACTCAGGAGGGGGCAGGTGGGGAGCGGGGCTGGCGGGGCTGGCGGGCACCCGCGGACGGAGTGGAGGGCCCCGGGAGACTGCCAGGCTGTGTTCTGAGGACAACGGAAAGCTTCCAACCAGTGTGGCCGTCAGATAAGTCAGGCCAGGGGGTCCCGCTGCAGTGGAGGCGGGGTCAGTGCACACACTTGCTTCCAGAGGATGTAGCAGCGACGCCCTCCATTTCAGTGTTTGGGACACCGAGTGGCAAGCACATGTCTCTTCTGTCCTTGTTTTTCATCCCAAAGAAGCCAGAGAGTGAGTGGCAAAAAGTCGAGTACATCATGGAATTCAGCGAGTGGCTTTATTACAAACAGTTTCCTATGGAAGATGTGACTTTCCACCTAAAGTGGGCGATTGACATCCTGCTGATGATGACATCTGCCAGGGACACGCCTGAGCCGGCAGGTGACGTGGGGTTGCTCTGGTTCACAGCCGGCGTTCAGTGTGTCCAGGGCTGTGCCCCCCTGGGGCGCCGGGGGAGCTCAGGTGGGGAAGCTCCGTCCCACGCGGGCCTGGGACGGATGTGTCCTCTCGGCCCCGCTGGCACCTGCAGCCAGGGGAGGAGCCCTGGGATGGCCGTCCCTCAGGTCAGCCTGGCCCCTGACGGTGGGCGCCCCTCCCAGAAGGGCCCAGGACCCCCAATCGGGTGCTCATGGCTGCGGGCACCCCTGTCTTGCAGAGGAGCACCTGCCCGCTCAGGCGGCCCCTGAGAGTCCAGGGCCCGAGGACACGGGGATGGCCCCCTTGGAGAGGCTTTGGAACGTGAGACAGCTGGAGGCGCTGGCCCGCGCCTACACCCTGCTGGCCCTGGTGGTGTCCCCGAGCGCTGCCGACTACGAGGACTACTGCCTCATGGCCTACACGTTTCTCAAGCGCATCTGGCAGGTGAGGCGTGAGGCTGCTCCACCCTGGGTCCCCGGGCCTTGGCAGGAATCCGTGCCTCCTCCTTGTACCCACAGGCCTCACCGGCTTGTGCAGCCCCTCGGAGGGGTGCCTTCCCCCACTGCAGTGGCCAGGGCCACCCTTCTCCGAAGCCCACCCACCACCCTTGTCCATCCACCCAGAAGTGCCCGGGGCAAGGGTGCCCAAGCCCCTGCATGTGGAGGGGATGGCCAGCCTATGCTTGCATCTGCCTGTCCCTCGCACCCTGGCACTCGGCTTCCAGAACCTTCTTCCGTGTGTCCCCCGTCCCCACCATCTCTTTACTCCCTTGGAGCTCTTGGAGCCTCTGGTCCTTGAGAACCTCCTGAGGGCAGCGCCCCTGACCCTCCCAGCAACGTGCTGGGGGACAGTGGGGCTGTCACCTGTCGGCAGCGGGAAGAATGGGAGGGACTGGGAGGCATCCCTGGGCTTCGGGATGCCCCGCCCACTCTCCCACCACCCACAAAACAGGGATTCTTTACACGTCTTCCAGGAGAACTGCTAAAAGTCGTATGTGCTCTTAATTAGAGACAGGAGCTCACGTCATGGAGCTGACAAGTGCTCCTTGGAGGGCAGCCCTGTGTGCCCGCTGGCCCAGCGTCCTGGAGGCCGAGTGTCCCACCACCGAGGGGCGCTGCAGCCACCTGTGCAGGGGGCGGGCTCACTGGTGTGGCCCCGGCGCCTGAGCGGACACGAGGTTCCCACTCGGAGCCTTAGGACCACAGATCCCAGATGGCGCAGGTGCAGGGGGGTGGGCGCAGCTGCTCTTAATGTGGCAAATCTGGATTTTACTTTTCACAGGTTTCTTTATTAACAGCAGGAAAAACAATTTCAGAAAGTAAAATTCTAGAAGCAGCACCTAGTTCACATTTGTTATTGCCTAAAAAAGAGAAGGAGAAGAAGAAGGAGAAAGAGAAGGAGAAAGAGAAGGAGAAGAAGGAGAAGGAGAAGAAGGAGAAGGAGAAAGAGGAGAAGAAGGAGAAGGAGAGAGATAAAGAGAAGGAGAAGGAGAAAGGCCGAGACCCCAAGCAGGTGCCGCGCACGACCGAGTGTGCAGACTGTGCCCGGGCGGCCCTGGCAGTGGGAGGGCAGGGCCGCGGGCTGGGGCCACGCAGCGAGTGGAGGCCCACACCCAGGCTGCAAGGCCTGGAGACCCTCTCTGTGCCTCAGTTTGTTCTTCCGTAAAGTGGAGGCAGCGACTTCACCCCCAGCCCGGGCTGGTAGGAGGGTGACCCGGGCCGTGTGCGTGCCCGGGCAGGTGTGTGCGCAGGAGGGCGGCTCTCGGGAGCCGCGGGGAGACAGTCCCGTGGGCGCGGCCCCCGGAGCAGGTGCCCACACTGGGCTGCGGCACCGAGTCCTCCGGGCGCTCGTGCACGCGGCACTGACCGGGCCCAGGTGTGCGGGTTCCGGGGAGACACTGGCTGCGCCCGCGGCCAGGAGCTTTGGCTTCGCGGCCTGCGAGTGACATCGGAGCGCGTTGCCCGTGGCCTCGAATGCGGCTGTGGTGTGGTCCGCCCGGGCCGGGACAGCGGGGCGCCCTCGGGGCAGGGGCGGGCGCGCCGTCACCCCCTCTGCTCAAGCTGTGCTGGGTGCTAAGCCCCGGGGTCCTGCTTTGCAGAACCAGACGGCACTTCCTGGCAAACAACCGGAAGACTTACCGGGGAGCATAGAAGAATGGGCGTCCTACTCCTGCCCCGAAGACGTGGTGTCTGTGTTTAAACAGGACAGAAGCGACTTGACCATGAACCCATCAAGCATCCAGAAGCCGGTGAGGTGATTGCACAGCGGCGTGGGCCGCCTGTGGTCCGAGCCCGTGTCCCTCCCGCTAGCCTTTCCGTCGCGAGGTCCACCCAGAAAGAGGGGGACAAAGCAAGGGGCCGGCTTAGACACTTATCGAGCAGGCCCAGGCCCCGGGCCCCTCCCAGGTGCCCCCAGACAACCACCAGTGTCCTCGGAAGCTCATGCAGGCCCCCCAACACCCTGGAACGCGGGGACCCCGTGCCTACTGTCGGGCTGGGGCGGTAGCAGGGCTGGGGGCTGCAGCAGCAGACAGCTCCTCCCTGCGCTGCGGAGGCCGGAGGCCACGGCTGGCACGCTGGGCCCAAGTCGGGGTGTCAGCGGGGCCACCTTCCCTCTGGGTCTCCCAGGAAGAGCTCCAGGGGTCCCCAGGCTGTGCACCCCCATCTCTGGTTCCCACCTCGGGGTCCCACCCCTCTCCACCTCCCCCTTACAGTGAGCCCTGTGATGACATTGGGGCCTCCGGGGAACCCACAAAGGTCTCTCCCTGTCTGGATCATAACATTCACTGCACTGGCGACGAGGCCCCTTGCCGTGTGGGGTTCCAGGGCTTTGACCCAGTGACTTCCGGGACCTTAATCACCCACTGCCTTCCGCCTGTCTTTTGGGTGTAAAAACGTGGAAATATTCATCGTAAAGCTTTCGCGTTTGGGTTCGTTCATCCAGTATGTTGTGGGACTCCTCCACGGTCGTGGGTCTCCGTCATCGGTGGCTTTCACTGCTGTGGAGCGGTCCCGCGGCCCATGACGAGACCACACTCTGTCCATTGGGCTCACGATGACGTTTGGGTCATGTGCTGTGAGCACCCGTGGCAGGGCTTGAGCGTCTTGGGGTACGTGTGTGGTCGCTGCATCGCCTGTGGCCAGGCCGCCCCACAAGTGGCCGTGCAGGTTCCATCCCCACCCGGGGCGGGCAGGAGCTCCCGCCACGCCCTTGCCAGCCCCCTGTGGCTCACCCTCCCGCATCGGCCACCCCGACGGGGCCTGGCAGCACGTCCCCGTGGCCTCGCTGGGCGCTCCCTGGGCACCGTGAGGCTGCGCCCCTTGCCGTGCCCACTGGCCACTTGCATGTCCTCTTCTGTGGCCTTTCCAGTCTGTTGCCCACATTTTATTAAGGTTTCTGTCTCTTTGTTGTTGATTTGAAGGAATTCTTTAGCCTGGAAGTGACGCTGACAGTTTATGAACGCCCGGTCTCCTTCCACTCTGTGCTTTGGCTCTTGAGGTCGTCTTGTGACTGTCCTAGTGTTAATGGGACAAAACTAGTGATCTTTTCCTGTGTCGCTGGTATTTTTTATGTCCTATTTAAAAAGGTGGTTTCCTTTTCCAAGGGTCATGAAGATGTTCTCTTACAGTATTTTCCCAAGTGTTAATGGTTGATGTGTCCGATCCAGACCCACGGCCCACGGAGACGGTGTTGTGGCCGTGGCGCGGGTGGAGGGTCGCCTCAGGTTCTAAGGTTTCTGACTGTTCCAACCCCGTGTATGGGGAAAGCGTTCGCCCGCCTTCTTCGCAGCGCCACGTCTGTCCTGAATCCAGTGTCCGCACCTCACTGTCGTGATTACTGGGCGTCGTGACCCTGCGTGTTTGCTGCCCGCGCACCCTCACCCTGTTCTCTGAGAAGTCATGGACTTCCCCTCACATTTCTCGTCCGTACAAGCGCCCTTGGCAGGATTTGGTAAAAAGTAACACGGACCCTGAGCCATTTGCGGCCCCCAGCCGGCCCCTCTGCCTGTGGGCACTGGCCTCCGTTCCCTGAGCCCGGGGCCCGTCCCACGGATGCTCTCCTCCACTGCTCACCTCTAGAACCGGTCCCGCTGACAGTGACCCAGGCGTGTGGCTTCTCCCCGCAGCGTCCAGCTCCCGCCCGTCGTCTGTGGGATCCACAGGCCCGACACCCACCCCCCAGGCGTGGTTGGCAGGGGCCCCGCAGGTTCAGGGCGGCGGCCCCAGGTCAGCAAGTGCCGAGCCCCTGGGCCACCCGCACCTGTGTGACGTGGCTGCGGATCGGCGGTTCCCGCGAGACCCTGGGGTTGGAGGACTCGCTAGGACGGCTCCCAGAACGCAGGGACACACCACTCTCCGGGTGGCCGGGCTGTTAGGGAGACACGCGAGCGGCCGGGTGAAGAGGTCCTGGGGGCGAGGCCTGGGTGGGGGTCAGGCGCAAGAGTCCTGTGCGCGTGGCCTCAGGTGCGCCCCCCGCGTGGACGTGTCCACCACCCCAGAAACTCCCCACAGCCCTTCACTTAGTGTCAGGGAGCGTCCGTGGCGCAGGCCCCACTGATGAAATCCTTGGCCGTGGGCGATCTGCCCACCTCCTGCCTCTCCCGTCCCCGGCATCGGGGTGGGACCGGACCCTCCAGGCCTCCGGTCACAGGGCTGGTCCCGAGCTGTCTGGGGGCTGCCACAGTCACCCCACGGGCGTGAACTCAGGTGTGCGTGGGAGGGGCTCGGGAGTAAGGAGATGGCAGGGGCTTCAGGAGCTCCGTGCCGGCAGCCAGGGACAAGGGCCAGAGATGCACGTCCTGCGGATGCACGCTGACCTTTTCATCAATTAGGAAGTATTCCCTCCCCCTCCCCATTTTTTTTTTTTTTTTTTTTTTGGAGGGACTTCTTGCTTTTACCGATACTTATTTCTTTTAGAAGTCTGGTATATGACAAGGCGATGTTGTGTTTATTTTGTCTTTAGTAACTAATATTTGAGAACATTTCAATATTAATGGAATGTAATCGAAGAAGTTCAGTTTTTTACATTGCAATATCAGAGTATTAATAGGAGATAATAAAAATAATTATGGTCAAAATTACTGTGCCAAAACATAATAAATGCTTGGTTTGAGTCCACAAACCATTTCGTTTCTGGCATAAAGGTCTTCGACTACGAGGGAGAACATTTGCTTGACCTCAGGAAGGGACTGTTGCTCCATGCTGGGCTGGCCTCGCTCTCCTGGGGTTTCTTCTGCCGTGGCCCTTAGCCTCGCGGTCTGGCCGTGTGAGTGGGGTTGGGTGGAGAGGCGCTCCTCACGGGCATCCCAGCTCGAGAGCCTAAGCCACTAACCGGAACGAGGAGGCAGCCAAGCGGGACGAGCGCCCGGCACGTTTGAGGCCAGGAGGTTGAGCCTAAGGAATGGCGTCAGGATTCAGGAAAAAAGCTCACACCTCACATAGCACGAAGGCCAGTTGGGAGCTTGAGAAAAGAACAAAGTCCTAAATCGCTCTTTCTGGGAATGGTGACAGCGAACCTTCCACCGTTTTCCCTGTGGCCGCAGACCACAGGTCTTTGCTGGCCCGGTGGGCACGAGGGTGGGGCCGGCCAGGACACTCCGCTCACCGCCGCGGAAGGCTGCCCCCCCCTTATTTTATTTATTTATTTATTTTACTATTCTTGGGGAGAATTTGTATGAGATTATTTGTTCTTTCTTCCCTAAATTTGGTGGAATTCCCTGGTGGAAACTTCTGCCAAGTTCTTCTACATGGGAAGGTCACAGGTTATGATTCAGTTCACTTTGCAGTTCTGGAGCTCTTCAGATTTCCTGTTTCTTCTGGTAATCTGGCGGATTGTGTTTTTCTAGGGTATTTCCACTTAATATAAAATTTCAAGTTTGTAATATAATGTTGTTCTTTTATATATATATAATTATATATAAAAAGCACAGAGTGGAAGGTGACCGGGCATTCATAAACTGTCAGCGTCACTTCCAGGCTAAAGAATTCCTTCAAAAAAAAAAAAAAAAAAAGAATTCCTTCAATTATATATATATATAATTGTTCTTTTTTTTTTTTTTTAAAGATTTTATTTATTTATTCATGATAGACACAGAGAGAGAGAGGCAGAGACACAGGCAGAGAGAGAAGCAGGCTCCATGCACCGGGAGCCTGACGTGGGATTCGATCCCGGGTCTCCAGGATCGCGCCCTGGGTCAAAGGCAGGCGCTAAACCGCTGCGCCACCCAGGGATCCCCTAATTGTTCTTAATATCCTTTTATTATCCTCAGTGTCTGTAGGGTCTGTAGGATTTGTGTCTTCCCACCCCTCTTTCCTGACCGGCCTCACCAGGAGTTCTCAGTGACTAGTCTCTCAAAGAACAAGATGTTTTCCAGGCCACCCAAAGCTTTTGAGGACATCCCGGAGACGGCTGCTTTACTTCTAGATCACCCTTAATCCTAAAATGCAGCCCTTGGGGCATCCAGTCTGGGCATGTAGCTTTCAGTGGGGCCTCAACACCGGTTTTTGTCTCTGCCCTACAAAAAAAAAAAAATAAAAAAAATAAAAAACACCCAGAGGTACCGTGACATGCAGCCTCCCAGCTGCAGAATCCACAGAAACTCCCAGGACAACTGTACCCCACTATGGCAGGCTCATTTCTCTGGACGCCCATTGTCTTCCGGCTCTCAGCCTGGTAACTTCTCCCAGCATCACCCAGGCTTCAGAGCCTTTGGCATGTTTCTAAAATACTTCATCCAACTTTTCTAATTTTCCGCTACAGAATAATGATTTTATCAAACCCACTCTGTCTTTGTAAATATTAGTTCTTCTCTACCTGTATTAAATTTTAAGGCAGTTATATGTGTTCATAAATATTCTGTTTTTAGTGGACCAGCAGTTTTTTTTTTTTTTTTTAGTGGAAGAAATCCAACAAAAACATTAATTTGAGTAAATACATAAAAGGATTATTTCTTATGAGGACCTTTAGCTGCACTTGGGCATTGAAGATTCTGGATGCTCCCACGTGACCTGATGAAAGCTGTGAATGAAGGAGAGCAGGGGGAGGGCACGTCGTCCATTCATTCACAAACAGTGCCGGGCACCTGCTGTGTGCCAGGAGCCGTGCTTGGCAGGGGGAAGGAGAGAAGTTTTTGAAGAAAGACCCTATAAACTAGTGGCCTAGAACTAGACTTCTCCCCTCTTTGACCTTACATGTTTGTTGTGTGTTTATGTAGACATACACTTTATATTACCTGGACCATTTGGTCAAAGCCTTGCAGAAGATGTCCCTTTATGAGCTCACCATCCCAGTCCTGCAGCTGGGCGTAGTAATCGCAGCCTCTGTGGTAGAAAGCAAGAGCCTCAAAGATCTCTACCACCTTCGGTCAGTATAACTGTTTTATTTTCAGGGAAACTGGGGACTATTTAGGTGGCTAAAGCGAACATTTCCCCCAAAGCAATATAAAAACGGTATTTTCAAATAATTAATTCTGTGGTTGACTGTTTCTATACATATTATTCCTTGTGGTTTGTTAAACCCAATAAACCAATATACTTGAACATAAAAATAGTAATTATATTTTAAAATTCCTACCTGGTCCTTAAGAGAAGGTCATTCTTCTAAGGAAACATTCACTGAAGTATTAGAAAAAAGGGCCGCTGTGTCTGTCGCCTACTCTCAAATCATCCAGAAAAAAAAATACAAGGGGGTGTGCGTGGGTGGGGGCGGCCCTGGAGGGAAAACGATAAAGCTAACGTGGTGAAGCGCATGTGCTACGGGAGTCTGGGCGAGGGACGGACCAGCCATCCTTTGCCGTGTTTGTGCGGCCTTCAAGCAGGCTTGAAATCATTTCAAAATAAAACCGTTTCACACCAGAATCAAAGCAGAGCCTGTCTGCTTGCAGTTGTGACGGGTGGTCAGAGCCCCACCCACGTGCCTTATTTTTACCTCTAAAGGCGACCCTAAGAGCGCAGGTGTGCACGGAGTCAGGTACAGGAATGAATATTAAACTTTTTCTACCTGAAATGTGGCAGAGGCACCTGTGTAATTCTGCGAAGGTCTAAGACTTATTGAAAACATCACCAAAGTGGACGTTTCTTTTTCGTTTACCACTCTTTATGAGGCACACAGGGCCCGGGACAGCCCGGGGCGGATCTGCCGCGTCCGTGTAGCCTGTCCCCTCTCCCCGCCGCCCCCGTCCCCTAGGCTTGCTGTTGTTTGTTCCGACCTGAAGCTGCGCGAGGCGGCCGCTCACCACGAGGCGCTGGCCGGGCAAACACACATCTACGAAGCGGAGCAGGCAAGGTGGGCAGGCAGGGTGGGCCCCGCGGGACGCCAGCTCGCCTGCCCCACCGCAGGCTCCGCCCCTCGTCCGCCTGCGGGGCTGTGCCCGGCGGGGGTGGGGGGGCAGCTGTGCCCGGGGGCGGTCGAGGGAGCTTTTCGTTATCTTTGTAAACATGTGGGTGGGCAGTGGCGTGTGGCTTCCTGCAGCTGTTTCCATTTGCACTTCTTGATGACTAATAACACTGAAGATTTTCAGGTATTTCTCGGCTGTTGAATTTCTTCTTTGGCATTTTGCCCATGTTCCTTATATTAGCTGCAGAAAAGAGATCGCCTTGAGGAAGGAGAAGAATAAGGAACCGTTCTCGGAAGACAGCGTGGCGACACTGGCTGAGCCCGTCGCTGCGGTCCAGCCCGCAGAGGTGAAGCCGCTGGTGGCCAAGGATAAGGTACCTCTCTCTGCCGGCCGCCTGCGTTCCTGGCCCGGCAGGGCAGCGCCGAGGCCGTGCTCGGGCCACTAGCCAGGACGTGTCTTAGCCACGAGCTGTGTCCTAAACCCTCACGCAGGGTCCCCGGGAAACCCCGGGACTGGCCGGGTGTGTCCCCTCCCCACGGGCCCCGGCTGTCTCAGGAAGATGGGGCCACAGATCACCTCGGGGCGGGCCTGCCCGGGCCCTGGGCAGCATTCAGAGAAGACGGGGTGGGGGCTGCCCAGGGGGCTCCCCAGGAAGGGCAGACCGGCCTGGACCGCAGAGAGTGGAGGCTCTCCCCTCCACACAGCGGCTCCCCCTGTGTGGGCTCGCCCACGAAGGAAAGTAGCCATGCCAGCCACTTGTCCCAGATGGGAGCACCACATCTGGGACTCCATTTGTGAGCCCCCAGCGTCCACCACTTGGGAGATGCGGTGGGAACAGGCCAAGGGGCCCAGGGACACCTCCCGGGCTGGGCCGGGTGCCACCCGGTACCTGAGAACACGGGGCACGGGCGGGAGCTGGGGCGGCAAGGACCGGCCGCCAGTGTGGACACGCCTGCCCTGCCTCACAGATCCTGCAGATCAACGGAGAGACTGGGAAGGGCCTGGAAGGGACCTCCTTTCCCGAGCTGTGGACCCTCAAAGCAGAGGTGCTGCTGGAGATGGACCTGTACCAGCCCGCGAGGCTGCTGCTGGCAGAGGCCTACCTGGCCTTCCAGGTGAGGGGCCGCCCCCGGCCGCCCAAAGCAGCATCCCCGGCTGCTCTCTGGGGCTCGGGCTGTCTGCTCCGAAGCTGGCCAGCCTCTTGCCATTCTGGAACATCCGTGTTAGACTTGGATCCAAGTCTCTGCCCTTTGCCCAGCATTTCTCTGGTTTTTGTTCACTCTTTATTGAGAGTTTGCTGAAGTCTCTACTTCCTACGGCTGCTGTGGGCCTGATTCCACGGCCTCTTTCTCTTGGACGGTGGGGCTCCCAGTGGGCGGCTGCGCTGTTTCCTGATGTCGTGTGTGGAGGCTGAGAGCCTGGAGGGCCCGGGGGCAGCTTCATCCTTAGCGCCTCCCTGGGGCCTCGTGGAAGCCCGGGCTTCTTTGACCCCTCAGGCCTGCATTGCAGCCTGGCTCTTGGGATCCTAGCTCACTCCTTAGCCCCCTGCGACTCCCGTCTGCTGAGCGTCTTGGGCCCGCTCCACCCTGAGCACAGCTCTTCGGCCCTCCTGCGCCCCCGGTGACTGGCCCTCTGATGCCAGCTCCTCCCCAGCTGCTGTTGCTTTTCTCCTGGGCTCTGTCCCCCCGGGCATGGATGCCCACGTGCGCATCCCTCCTCGCAGAGGTTGTGATTCTCTGGCGCCTGCAGACAAGTGATTCTAACTGTGTCCACCTCCAAGAACTGCATTCCCTGGTGGGCGAGGCAAAGTTAAACGGGCCCAGACAGGCTGTCACTTGTTTTGAAGGACTCCAGAGAGTGAGACGTTCCTAATAAAAACAGAAATCAAGGCCGTGGGAGGTAGAGGTGGTGGGCTGGGTGCTCAGGCGTGTGGGTCTTGGCCAGCCAGCCAGCCGTGTGCAGGCCTGGCAGTGAGACAGGCGGGCAGACTGCGGAGGGAGCGAGGCTGGGGAGGAAGAGTCTCAGAGGCCGCACGCTGCCCTGCCGGACGTCAGACAGGTCCTGGGGCAGAGTCAGTCCCCACAGGGTGGCTGGGCCACCTTTGCTTCCTCCAGACAGCACACTGCCCCTCCTGGCCTTCTAGCATGTGTCCCACACACATGGATGGTGCTTGGCCCACGCCCTGGACCACCCACACCATGGCCACATCTCCATGGGGGACATGGAGCCAGAGCCTGGTGGACAAGCGCCTGCTTCCACCCACAGTAGCCCGCAGTCTGCCTCTTTGCTGCAGAGGTGTCCACCTGCCAGCCCGCCCACCTACCATGTGCACTTTGCTCTCCTCGTCTCCAGCCTGCATTTGCCTTCCAGGGCCCTGGCTCCAGGCCCCTGGGGCCTCCACTTGGGTCTCTTTGGGCTGCATACTAGCTGCTGTGTCTGGAGCCGGCCGCCTTGGACTCTTGCTCTTCCCGCCTGAGCACCCTGTGTCCTCCTGCTGGGGTGTGGTTCAGAGGCCAACAGCACCCCCACCCCACGCCCAGGCCACCTGCAACTGTATGCAACGGATGGGGGATGAGACAGCCCTGGCTGGCTAGGGTGCGAGTCTGTTTGCCGGCCCCGGAACCCTGCTGCCTTCAGCCAGCATCTGGACAGGGGCTCCTGGGAGGGCGCTGGGGACTGCCACTAAGGGGAGGGGGCTTTCCAGGGCCCTGAGCACCGTCGAGAACCCTGAGGAGGTTTCAGCACATGCACAGGCCTCAAGCCCACCCACTCTGTGCCCTGAGGGCACGTAGGGGGCCTCCTTCAGAGGTGAGGGAGCAGCCCAGTGGACACCGTGGGGGCAGGCCTGGTGCCTGGAGCTGCCTCGCTCTGTTTCTTCCCGCTTCCCCATCCCCTCTCTGTATACAATATTTTTTAGGAGCTTGATGATCCTTGTGCAGAAGCAAAATGCCTGCACCTTCTAGCACAGCTAGCAAACAAGGAAAAAAACTATGGACAAGCGAAGGAGATGGTGGAGCAGGCCCAGCGCCTGGGGGGCAGTGAGGACTTCTGGTACAGCTCAGCCCTGACTCTGGCAGACGCGCTCCTGTCCATGGAGGGTGAAGGCCGAGAGGCGGTAGTACGGACGCCCTGGGGCCCTGGGGGGCGGTGGCTGGGCCCCACGGCCAGAGCAACACGCAGATGTCAGCGCTGCGTCACCCTCAGGTCTGCCAGTTGTTTCAAAGACTCATGGATGCCTTCAGGGCCCTGCAGAGGGAAAGACCCAACCGAACACCCGTCTTGGAATTTATGATCACAGACCTAGAAGCCAGGTAGTTCTTTGTAAGAAAAACTGTTAATTCACATGAAAAGTCACGGTCGGCTTTATTCTTTATGCCGTGTTTCAAACCTGTGAGGCGCCGAGAATCATACCCGGAGAGCCATCGGCCCGCGCCCCAACCCCGCTGAGCCGCTCCGAAGCGGGGCCTTCCACCCGGGGACCCCCTGCCTGCCACACGCGGCTCCGGGCGGGGAGCCTGGGGAGGTTTCCAGAGCCTGACCTTCGGCCTTCTGGCTCCTGGGGGACGTGTCTCTTCCTTTCCAGGGATGCAGGTGGCTTGTGTTGTTCCTAAATTCGTGTCCCCAGGTGTGCGTAGGTGTCCTGCAGACACGGGGGCGCAGGCGCAGGCGTGGGGTGGTCTGGCCGCGGGGTGCCCTCCGGCCCCCCTGCCAGCGTGGAGCTCTGAGGGGGAAGACCCTGGGGTCTGTCCTGCTCCTTCTTCACCTCTGCTCCGGCTGCTGGGGGCCTGCGGCCTGTCTGGGCAGGCGGGCGGCAGGTGCCCGGGGGCAGAGCTGAAGGGCAGCGCTCTGGTCTCTCAGATTTGCAGCTTATTTCTGAGCCATCTTTCTGGTAATTTGTATTCTTCTAGAAAACTGTTTCCTCTGGGTTTTGGGTTGTGTTGCTGTGTGTGTCTGGGCTCTTGTCCCGGAACTTCACAGAGTCTTTGTCATAAGGCCGTCCCCTGCCTCGTACCCCGTGCCCTGGCTCTCCTCCTACCTCAGAGCTGGACCCCACCCTTCAACGACTGTAACAGAGAGGCAGCCTGTCCTATCTCGACCAGAGCAACGGAGGCTTGTCTGACTTTGGTTTTCCTCATTTTTGGTTGTCTTTGCTAAGTTCTTGGCTCTGTATCTGGGAGGGGCTGCCCGTGACTCTCCGTGGCCGTCCATGCCTGTTCCCCTTCCCCTCTTCCCGCTCCTACTGCAGACGCTGGGACACCCCCGGCAGCACCCCACCGTTGCATGTGTGAAGCCTGTCCCTTCCGCGTGGGTTTCCTTTTCTGCCCCTGAGTCATAGGACAGAGGTTTTGAATTTCCCGAAGCAGGTGATGCCGGGGTGGGGGCTGCTACTTTCCAACTCAATCACGTTGCGGGGGAAGCATGTGGCCTGGGTGGTTTCTGGCCTGTGGGGGGTGTGCTCAGGTGTTTCCTCTGGCGTCGGGTGATGCTGCCCAGACTGCAGTCACTGCACGGGATGGTCCGTGTCCCCTGCAGGTGCGTGAGCCTCCAGATCAGGGCTGCTCAGGAGCTAGTCAGTGGAGAACCTCCCGAAGGCTTGTTTCGACTGAGCGAAATGGATGATCGCTTGATGGAGATTGAGAAAAAGTTGATCACCTGGGGCTGCCCACAGAATTGTGTGAATATAAAACTAGAGCGCGCAAAGATAAAGAGGTGAGCAGCCCTGCTGTGGGCCCTCCCAGGCGACGGAGGGGCTGGCCCTCTGAGCACAGTCAGGGCCAGCCTGTCACTCGTTCAGTGACCGTCACCGTGCCCAAGCCCTGCATGCGGCTCCCCCAGGCTGCACCAGCCCTTCCCCCTCTTGCCCCTCTTTGCCCCCACCTCCTGCCCCATGTCCTGACCCCATGCCCAGCTCTCCTAGGTCAAGCCCCCATTGGGCCCCATTGTCGTGCAACAGAACCTCCTCCTCCTGGCCCTGACCCTGTGGCCGCCCGCACTTCCCTCCAGGGCAGCAGCACAGGGGGGTGTCCTCACTCTCGTGCCGTCTACTCAGCATCCCATGGGCTCCGTCTCTGCAAACACACGGACATACCCCCACAGCGCTCACACAGTGGTCACATTTGTGCCAACACAGGCCACGCCCACATGTGCACATTACCCATGAGCACTCACAGGTGTTCACATACATGCACCTGCTCACACTGGCTCCAGGTCTGTCAGCCTCCCTTGTGCTACCTCTCAGAGTCCCCACTGTCATCGAGGGCAAGGGCTGGCCCAGAGGCAGAGGAACGAGGCCAGGCCTCAGGAACCGCCCTCCCTCTCTCACCTGCCCTCCATCCCTCTGGCCCCAGGCCACCCATGTGCTTGGTGGACACGCAGACATTTCGAAGCAAAGCAGGCCAATCCTGTGTAAGGTCTTAAAAACAGCCTTTGGGAGGGAAAAGAAACCTGGACACTTGGGGAATATAACCTTGATCCTATTACAGTGAAATTGATATATGACATCATAGAACTTTTAGAAATGCAGAAAAGCACAAATAGGAAAACAAGGTGGTTAAATCAGCACAGTTAATGTTGTGGTATTGGTTCACTGGTTCTGTCAGGCATAGATTTAATTTTACTGTGCTAAGATATAGTAACAATATCTTTACATATAAAACATCAGAAAGCTTGAAGTACAAATAAAAATACCATATGATTATTTAAAAATTACATATACTCTGCGTTTTGTTAATACTGTTGGCATAATGCTTGAAATTTTTATTCTAAATTCCACTCTTCCGTCTTACAAAGATTATGTGCCCAAAATGAGAAAGATGAAGAGCAAAAAATGGCGTACCACCTGGAAGCCCATGACTTGGTCCAGACAGCCGTGGCTGAGGCTGAGGAGCTGTTCCGCCACGTGCGGGGCTTACTGTCCGTGCAGGAGGTGAGTCTGTCCTGGGTCCCTCCCTGCAGCCCAGAGCACCCCCGTGGCACACACAGACATGCCCCGCACTTGCCCTAAACAAGCTGCCGGCTCCCACTTCTGGCTGAGGTGCAGTAACAGTGACAAGATTTGCTCTCCCTTCCAAAATAACCAAAAAGTAGACAAAAATGTGGCACAGATTTTCAACACACTATATGTCAGCATGGGCACCGTCAACCCCGAGCAGACGGCCCCACCCATGTCCACACTCACCACAGCTGCAGGGGCCCAATGGGTCAGTGCAGTGCCACTTGGAGCAGCACCTGCTCCCACTGGCCAGACTGGACAACCTCATGACCCAGAGCACGGCACAGAGCAGAGGGAAGGTCTTGTCTCGATCCGGGATAAGCTGCCCTGATGAGACCTGCCCCAGAACTGCCTGAAGAGTCATAGACCTGAGAGGACTACAGTGTCTGCATATGGTGGTCCCAGAGCAAAAGTGAAAGTAGGAGCATGAATGTCCATCTGCCAAAAAAACAAGTTGCATGATGTCTGGCAACCAATGAAAAATCATCACGCCGAAATCCCAATCGAAAATTGCATCCAAAATTACCATGCCAAAAAGAGGGGAAAACATAGCTTATAACATGTGGAATAATCCATGAAGACCAGCTGAGAATCGGCACAGATACCAGAATACAACAACAGGGGTGTTAAAAGCTACTACTGACCGCATTCTGTATGCTCAGAAAGCTAAGTAGAGACATTGAAGGTGTAAAAAGAGCAAGAATGAACTTTTAGGGGCAAAAACCACAATGTGTGTGATGAAGCGTGCATGGCGTAGATACACGGCAGAGACTGCAGCTGGTCAGAGGACCTGAAAATGGGGGAGAAACCAGTAGTGGTGGACGAGGAGGAAAGAGAACGGAAGCTGACATCACCAGAACACCAGTTAGCATGTCCCGAGCACGGGTACGTGTGCAATAACTGGAATCTTGCAAGAAGAGGAGGAATAAGAGTGGACATTAAATATTTGAGGAAATAATGGCTGAAACTTCCAAATTTAATAAAAAGAACCATAAACCCACAGATCCAAGAAGCTCAATAACTATGAAGAGCACTGAAGTGATGCTAAGGCATGTCATAACCCAACTGCTTACAACTGGTGATTAGAAGATTTCCTTAAGATCAGGCAGGTGGAAGAGCATATTTTATGTACAGAGCAGCAGAGATCAGGTGACAGCAGAAACCAGAAGCAGTAGGATTCAGGAGACAGCGAAGCACAGATTCAGATACAGCAAAGTATCTGTAAGGTACTAGGAGAAAGAACTGCTGATCTGTACCCAGCACGAACATCTTTCCAAAATTAAGGTGAAATAAAGATTTTCCCCCCAACATTCAAGAGCTAAGAGAACACATCAGCAGCAGACACACAACAGGAACAAGCAAAGTGGTCTTGGAGGCAGAAGGAAAATGATACCAAATGGAAATATGACCTGTACAAGTGAATGAAGGGCGTTGACAGGGTGAGCTACCTGGCAAAACCTACAAAGATTTTCTCTTATTATTTAAATCTCTCTAAAAGATAGCTGGCTTTTCAAGCAAAAATAATAACAACGTAGCATCAGGTTTATAACGCTTGTAAAAGATGAGGTGTATGACAACAATAGTGTGAAGGATTTTTGTGCTCTATGTGAAGTGTTAAAATACACCACAAACCGTGAAGCAATTATGAAAATTGCAGAACAAAGAGGTATACCTCATAAGCCAAGAAGGGAGAGGAAAGGAAATCCAAAAAAAAAATCATTCACTTGTTCCTCAAGAAAGCAGAAAAGGGGAAAAGAGAATAAAGAACCAGTGGAACATAGAGAAAACAAACAGCAGGATGATGCCCTCAAACCAAGTCATATCAGCAATCACGGTAAATCAGAATGGTCTGAACGGCCAAGTAAATGACAGACTTGTCAGACCGTATGAAGAAGCAAAACCCAACTATGTGCTACAACTGTGTGCCTGCAGGACAGCCACTTTAAATATAAAGACATGAATAAACTCAAAAAGGTGGGGAAAGATAAACATGCTGACCTTCATCAAAAGAAAGCTGGGGTGGCTACGTTCATTCACATCGGGCAAAGCAGGCTTCAGAGAAGGAGCATCACCAGGGACAGAGGAGTTCATTTCACAATGTAATGGGATCGACTAACCAAGAAGACATAATGTTCTCAATGTCTAACGGCCCAACAGCAGATTTTCAAAATGAAGTAAAAGCTTGTCACATCCAATGGAATAAACAAATCTACAATTACAGCCAGAGATTTCAATATTAATATTAATAGAACAAGGAGGCATAAAGCAAGCAAAGAACTAGAAGATTTGAACACTACCACCAACCAATCTATACAGCACTCCACCCAGCAATAGCAGAATCACATTCTTTTTGTTTTGTGTGCACACAAGACATTCTCCACAATAGACCGTACTCTGGATCATAAACATAAAACGATTCTCAATAAATACAAGCAGATTTAAGGGAAAAAATATATTTGTAAACCAAGACCACAATGCAATTAAAGTAGAAATCAAAAAGCAGCATAAAAGATAGAACAGTTAAGTCCATAGACAGAAAGCTGGTTAGTGGTTGTGGGGGAGGGGGCCGGAGAGGGACATAAGACATGGGGGATGGGGTTTCCCATTGCAATGATGAGACATCTTGGAGGTAGGTGGGGTGGTGCTGCACAAAGTTGTGAATGCACTAAGTACCACTGAATTGTACACTTTAAAACGGTTAATTTTATGTTATATGAGTTTTACCTCAATTAAAAAACAAAACAAAACCAGAAAGCTATGGGTGAAATACCCAAATATGTGGAAAGTAAATAGCATCCATCAAAATAACTATGAGCCAGAGAACAAATCAAAAGGGAAAGTATTTCTGAACTGAAGGGAGAAAAAAATACATGTCACTTTTTAAGATGTCTCTAATTGTAATGCTCAGGGGGAAACTTATAACACTAAATAACCATATGACAAAAGAAAAAAGATCCCAAACTAGTGAACTTAGCCTTCACTCTAATAAAGTAGAAGAAGAGCAAACTCCAAATAAGCAGAAGAAAGGAAATTAAAGATCAGAGTAGAAATCAGTGAAATAGGAAACATAAAAATAAAAGGTAAAATCAGTAAAACCACAAGTTGTTATTTGAGATGAATAAATGCATACACTTTGTCCAGACTGATCAGAAAAAAAAAGAGAGGACCTAAATAATCAATATCTGAAACAAGAGATGTAACATCACCACTGAACCTACGTGTATTTAAAAAGATACTAAGGGAATATTCTGAACAGTTTTATGATGATATAGAACAATTCCCTGAAAGACACAAACAACCAAAACTCACTCAAAAAGAAATAAATCACCTGAGTAGCCCTCCATCTGTTAAAGAAATGGAATTTATAAAGTCTTTCCACAAAGAAAACATCAGATCGAGGTAGTTTTACTGGTGAGTCCTAGCAAGCATTTAAGGGAAGCATAATATCAATTCAACACAAAGTCTTCTAGAAAATTGAGAAGGAGGGAACACATCCCTACTCTGTAAGGCTAGTATGACCCTGATACCAAAACAAAAATTACAGATCATTATTCTTCAAGAGCACAGATGCAAAAGTTGTAAACAAAATTTTAGCAAATTAATATACGTAATATGTAAGAAGGATAATACATCATTGCCAAGTTGGGGCTATCCTGGGTTTGTTTAACGTTCAAAAGTCAATTTGGTTCACCGTATTTTTTTAAAGATTTTATTTATTTATTCATGATAGAGAGAGAGAGAGAGAGAGAGAGACAGGCAGAGGGACAAGCAGGCTCCATGCCAGGAGCCCAACATGGGACTCAATCCCGGGACTCCAGGATCGTGCCCTGGGCCAAAGGCAGGTGCCAAACCACTGAGCCACCCAGGGATCCCATGGTTCACTGTATTTTTTAAAAAATTAAAAAACCCATACCATAACCTCAGTTGACAAAACCCAACACTCATCCCTGATGGAAAAAAAAGACTCTTAGCAAACTATTAATAGAAGGGATGTTCCTCAAGCTGATACAGGGCATCTGTGAAAACACTAGGGCTCATGTCACACTTAGTCATGAAAGCAAAGCACTAAGGTGGCAGCGTGCCTTCTCCCCACCTTCATTCAGAATTATACTTGAGTTGTAGCCAGCTCAATAGGTAAGAGAAAGAAATTAAAAGGAAGTAAAATTAAAAAAAAAAATAAAAAAAAAATAAAAGGAAGTAAAATTATCTTTGTTTACAGATGACATGATCATCTGTATAGAAAATGTCATGCAGGGGCACCTGGATGGCACCTTGGTTAAGTGTCTAACTCTTGATTTCAGCTCAGGTCATGATCTCAGGGTGCTGAGATTGAGTCCCATGCCGGGCTCCACACTGGATGAGGAGGCTACTCAAGGTTCTCTCTACCTCTTCCATTGCCCCTCCCCTGCCTGCTTGCATGCTTGAGCGCTCTCTCTCTCTTAAAAAAAAAAAAAAAAAAGAATCTCCTGCAACCTACAAAAATGGTAATAAATGTACTAAGACTAACAAGTGATTACAGTAAGGCTTCAGGACATGAGAACAATAGGCAAGTATTAATTTTTTATTTCTGTATACTTGCAACAATTGATCAAGTATTAAAAATTCAAAAACAATAGCATTTGACAGCATAAAAATGAAATTTGTCAAAAAAAGTGAAAGCTTACCCCTGAGAACAAGAAAACATCATTGAGAGAAATTGAAGAAAACCTAAATAGATGGAGAGATATACCATGTTCGCGGACCAGAAGACTTGATATTACTAAGATCTCAATACATTTTCTGCAATCCTGACCAAGAAGCTACAGGCTTTTTAATAGAAATTGAAAAAAAAAATATTTTAGAATTCATTTGGAATTGCAAAAGATGTAACATAGCAAACCCAACTTTAAAAAAGAAAAGCTGGGATCCCTGGGTGGTGCAGCGGTTTGGCGCCTGCCTTTGGCCCAGGGCGTGATCCTGGAGACCCGGGATCGAATCCCACGTCGGGCTCCCTGCATGGAGCCTGCTTTTCCCTCTGCCTGTGTCTCTGCCTCTCTCTCTGTGTGTGACTATCATGAATAAATAAATAAAATCTTTAAAAAAAAAAAAAAAAGAAAAGCTAAAAAAATAAAATAAATTTAAAAAAAAAAAAGAAAAACTGAGTTGGAGATCAAACACTATCTGATTTTTTAAAAGACTTATTATAAAATGACAGGAATCAAAACTGTGGTTTTAGTGTAAAAATAAGCTGAGCAGATCTTGGAACGTAACAGAGAATCCAGAAATAGACACACAGACCGGCAGAAGATTGCTTTTCTACCAAAGAGCAAAGGTAATTCAGTGAAGAAAGGCTACTCTTCAAAACTGATGCTGGAGCAACTGACATCCACACCCAAACCACAGACTGCAGTTCATCCCTCACACCAGACGGAAGATTGACCCCAAGTGGATCATAGACCTGAAGGTAAGAGCTGAAACTGTATTTCTAGAGGAAAACACCTTTGGGACCTTGGATTCAGTGAAGACTCCTTACATACGACAACAAAAACACGATCCACGAGAGAATAATAAATGGATAAACTGGAGTCTGCTCTTCAAAAGACACTATTCAGGGGATGAAAAGACAAGGCGCACGCTGGGGGGGGGAACATATTTGCAAACCATGTAACTGACAAGGTCTTGTATTCAAAATATAGAACACTCTTAAAATTAAAAAAAAAAACATAAAAAGTAGGCAAACAGTTGAGCAGACATTTCTCTAAGAAAATAGGTGGATGGTAAATAATTACACGAAGGGATGAGTCAGGGAAACCACCAGACATCTATTCAAGTGGCTACAATTGAAAAGACCAAGCAAGCAAGCAAACGTTAGCAAGGACGTGGGGGGGACCGAGCTCTCTTTGTCGTCGTGCGGGGTGTAGCACGGACCACAGCTTGGCAGTTAAACACAGGCCACTGGAGGAGCCAGCTCCCCACTCCTGGGAATTTGCACGGCCACACGGAAGCTCGTGCATGCGTGTTCATGGCCGTTGTGTTTGCAGTAGCCCCCAGCGTTGAGTGGATAAGTGCACTGGGGCCCACCTGTACGACAGGTACTCCTGGTCAGTGGAAGGGTGTGAGCACAGGCAGCACCACGGATGGGTCTGGAGTAATTAATTATGCGAGTGGCAGAGGCCAGAGTGTGCACGTGCCGTGTGACCCCCTGGTACAAAACCCTGGAAACTGCAAACCAGCTCGTGGTGCAGGAGTGTGGCCCCGGGCTGCTCGGGAGGGAGGGGCTGGTTAGAAAGGGCCGTGAGGGCTTGGGGGTGCGGGACACAGGCGTTGTGCTCATCGTGGCGCTCTGACCGTGTGTGTCTGGCACGCCCAGTTGCAGAACATTAACACGCCTCTGATGAGGAAGCTGGCGCACCTGCGGCTGCACCTCGCAGAAGTGTCGCTGGACATGCTGCAGCTCATGTGGGCCGAGGCCCTGGCTCGGCAGCTGGAGCAGAGCTCTGTGGACAAGCTGCTGGCCGACTACCTGCAGAGCACGAGGGACTACACCTCCGTAGGCCTGGTAACCGTCCCCAAGACGACGTGGGCCCGTTGCTCCGGTCCGCGGGGCACCGTGCTGGGACGCAGGAGTGGCCAGGAGGATGCGCGGCGCCCAGCTCCTGGGCCGCCAGTGTGTGCTCGCCCCAGCGGCTCCCAGGGCCCTGGGGGCCTTTCCTCAGTCTGACGGCTGCGGAGGGGGGGCTCTCCTGGGGGACGTTCCTCGGTGCATTGCACTCTCTTACCCAGGGTATGCATTTGCTTTGACTTAATTATGTCAGCATGTTAAAGAGCTCTACAAAGGTGAATTCATTTTGTTTTTTAAAAAATTGAATTTGCAAAATATTGGAAGGAAACATCCTGCTATTTCAGACATCTTCTTGGATTCCATGTGCCACGAATCAAATTACCTTGATGTAACTATAAATACATCAAAGATAGCCCCAAAATCGAACTCGATACAAGCTAATGTATTTCCCACGAGCCCCGAATAAGATTATCTAAGCAGACTGTTGTGCCCTCCCCCAATGCCAAAGGTGCCAAAGGTCAGAGTGCTTGGATGTTGCCACCCCGGGGTGTTAGACCGGGGATCTCAGGGACTGGATGGGTGGGGGGAGGTCCAGAGGGGACAGAGGGTGGGCCTCTGTACTTCCCAAGGCGAGGTGAAGGTGACTAGGCGGTTTGTGTTTGCAGGAATGGTTCACGCTGAAGCGGACCCTGGCGCACGTGGTGCTGGCGCAGCTGGGGAGTCTGCACTCCCTGTGCAGCGGCTGCGTGGAGATCCGCGCTCAGGTCCTGGGCCTGGCCGGGAAGGCCCTCCGCCTGCTGGCCACGCAGGCAGACCCCATGCGCCCCGCCCACTACTGGGAGGAGGGCCCCTTGGTATGTGCCCCTGCTTCTAGCTCACCCACGAGCCCTCCCACTAATCTCGTAAGAGCTGGGACATGAAATAGGCCTCGAATTGTCCCTGCTTAAGAAGGGTGCTGTGACCCGAGAAAGGGAGAAAAGGCTGGAAGTTGTCTGTCCGGTGGGACCAGTGGGTGGGAGAGACACAGACTTCTGGGGACGGGCCCTGGAGAGAGGGGAGTGAGCAAGGGCAGGACGTCCCAGCCCAGATGTGTCCAGCACGTCGTGGCTCCTGGCGTCCCCCCTGCACCTCGGCTGCTCTCCTCCAGGGAGCCTGGGGTCCGCCTGAGTGCTGAGTGCTGAGCCCCCCTCCTCACGTGCAGCAGGGAACCCCGAGCCCTCTTAACGCTCCTCCTCCACCCGCACTGTCTGGTGAAGCCCAGGCACTGGCCGTGTCACACACTCAGGCTTGCTCCCTTCTGCAGAGCCCCCTGCAAGGCTGCCCAGGAGGACTGGTGCTCCCAGGGAGCACCCCCCAGGGAGCACCCCACCCCTCCTAAGGAGCGTGGGTGACAGCCACCACCACCGAGGGCTGTAGGAGCTCCAGGCCGCCATCCGAGATGCCTCTGCAGGTGCCGCTTCTGCCACTGGAAGGCACCCGCCCAAAGGCAAAGTCAGGCCTTTAGGAAGACCCCCAGCCCAAGCGGCTGGGCTCTGTACCCCTGTGTGATTGGCCATCCTGCTGGATTAACTGGATCCCAGGACCCAGGGCTGGACTCACATTTGGGGGAAATGGTGGAGTTTTGGCCTCTCGCTCAGTCTGTTTGTTGAGCACCTGCCCGTGGCTCTGAGTCAGGTGGGCGTGGACCAGAGATGTGGCCTGGGCAGCGCCTCCCCTTGGGGTTGGGTCCTTGTTTATGGAGCCGCACCAAGGATGCTCCCTCGCAGAGGCGCCACCTGGGAAACACGTGCTACATCCTTTGTGACTGGGTGCAGGTGGCTTTCAAGAAGCACGTCCATCAGCCCCGTTCCCCAGCCGGGCTTCGCCTGCTGCTCCCTGTCATGACCCCACAGACCCCGGGGCTCCCCCTTACCCCGAGTTCTTACCTGCTGCCACACACCCCCTGGAGATCCCCCGGCACCCCTAGGTCCTCCTCAGGGTGGCTTGTCCTGCAGTCAGGGAGGCCCAGGTCCCCATGAGGGCTTGTCTGAACATTCGTCCCTGGCACCCGGGGGCGGTGGGCACCTGACTCCTCCTGGTGGCACAATGCTGGCTGGTGCCAGTGCCTGAAGGACTGCTGAGCAAGCACAGAACTGCACTGCTCTGCTTCTCCAGAGCTGCTTCCCCACACAGGCTCACCCGCCAGCCGCCAGCGCTCCTGGGCCAGGCCCCTGCGGGTCAGCCCCATCGGCGACAGGCCTGACCACTGCCCGTAGCACGCCGCACTGAGGGGTCCACAGGGATGCCCCAAGGGCGACCAGCACCCCCGGGCGTGGCCGTGTGGCAGATGCCGGCTGATAAGAGGCTTCTTCTCCATAGGCGGGCACTGAGCTGAGCAGCCTTAGGCGTCTGGAAACCATCACAGAGGACGGGGTGGGCGAGGATCACTGCCGGGACCCGCGGGCCATGAGGGCCAGCCCCGAGGAGCACACCAGGAAGGGCTCGGACCTGCAGGTACGGCCGCACTCACCTGCCCCGCGATGCCCTGCCCACAGAGCCCACCTGAGCCTGAGCCTTGGCCCCTGCAGAGGAGACTGGTGCTGGCCCAGCGCTACCTGGCCCAGGCCTCCGAGGTGCTGCTGCAGTGCATGCAGGTCGCCCTGGGCAGCTGCCTCCTGGACGTTGCCGCGGCCGCCAGCCTGGAAATGGTGGAGTGCACCGGCACCCTGGACCCCGCCACCACCTGCCAGTTCCTGGCGCTCTCTCAGGTATGGCTCTGCTCTGTGCCCCTGCCTCGAGGCCCAGCTGGGCCTACCTGGGAAGGGGAGTTCCCTGAGCACCCGGCACTCCTCCTGCTGGTGGGCTGGCCAGCCAGGCTATAGGGCAGGTCTCTGCCTTGAGAAAGTGGTGCTCAGCTGGGGAGGGAGCTTCCGCCCTGGAAGAAGTAGGGAAGGCTGTCCCATCCCTCTGAGCCCCCGCCCCTATTACTCACTTCCCGTTGGTTCACCAGGCCTCATGCTCTAGAGCCCAGAAGTGGGCAGGTGCCGGGGGCACAGTGGTGAAGGGCCTGGGGACTGCCGGTGGCCAGGAGAAGCACAGCATCCCAAGTAGCAGCCCCTGCCACCCTCCCGCATGGGCATCCCCCACCCCGCCCAGGCCCAGGGCTGAGCTCAGCCCCGTGGCGCCCTCCTGTGTCTGTTCAGAGCTGCTCGGCTTCAGAGATGATGCGGGATGTCCTGTTCACGGCCACAGCCAACACCAGCAGCTCGCAGCTGGCGGCCCTGATGCAGCTCCAGCACCAGCTGAAGCAGAAGGGGAGGATGTCCACCAGCTTGTTTGCGAGTGTGAAGCAGAGGCTGGCTGTCATTTCCAAGGTGAGCGAGCCCGCGCAGCCTGCCCTGGCCATGCAGCTCTGCAGTGCCACCCCGCTGCCGCCAGCTGATGGCAGCATGCTCCAGCTCGGCCTCTTGCCAGCTGTGTGGTTCTGGGGGTGCCTCTCACCCTCCTGGCCTCCGCTTCCCCGAGGGCCTTGTGGGCTAGCAGCTCACCTGGTTGGTGGCGGGTGGGGCCCGGGCCTGCAGCAGACTGCGGGAGGGGACAGGGCCCCTGAGGGTGTCCTGGGGGGCGCACTTGTTTCAGCCGCAGGAGACCACTGCAGATACCAGCACATCCTCTTTTGCTTGGATGAGCAGGTGTGAATTGGGGGGTTAAAGAAATGGAACTTGATGAACTGCAACAAATCGGGATGACGGGCTAGGGGCACTCGATGCCATTCGTCTGCCTCCCCTGTTGTTTCCGTGCCCACTTGTGTGGGTCTGACCTCGGCCCTTCAGCCGAGGCTTCCCTTCTCCCTCTGATGCTTGGGGCCGCACCGTCGTTTGTGGAGGGGCGTCCAGTGCGCCGTGGGACGTTGAGCCCCATCCATGGCCTCCTCGCAGCAGGTGCTGGCAGCCCCTCCCTAGCTGCGGCAGCCACAAGGTCCCCAGAATCACCCCGGCTGAGAGCCAGCGCCTTAACCCCACTGCTGGAAAGTCTGCTCTCCTCCTGAAGAGCAGCACGGCCGTCAGAGGCACAGGGACCAGCAGGCCAGTCCCCCAGGAGAAGCAGCACAGCCAGGCACCGCCCTTGGAGGACACATCCATGTGTGTCCACTGAGGCCGGGGTGAGGGTAACCTACCGCTCACCTCAGAGGACAGTTGAGGGACCAGACACATCAATGCACGTGCAGTGCTGAAGACGGGGCCGGTTGCGGGGAGGGCAGGGGCTCTGTCTGGGGCAGGACGGGATCGGGACGAGGTTGGGCGGGACGGGGTCGGGGCGGAAGGGGGGTCGGGATGAGTGCCGGGCGGCCAACTCCATCATGGGTGCTGTGACGTCTCCTCCTGCTGCTGTTCCAAGGGTCCTTGTGGAGCCCTGCATTGGCCTGGTCAGGGGCACAGAGCAGTCGCAGGCTTGGGTCGGCTGCAGGTGGGGGTGCGGCTGCGGACCACAGCCAGGCCGCCGCGGCAGCCACAGCAGGAGCCGCTGTCCTCGCAAGCCCTGTGACAGCTCCCGGGACGGGAAGCTGTCGGCAGCAGCCTGCCCGCGTCAGTGCCGCCTGCTGGGGCATGCGGCCGCCTGTGGTGACCTGCCTGGGGACTGCAGCGGCGCCCGGGCCCTGGGGAGCTTGCCTGCAGCTGTGGACAGCGGTGAACTCCCTCGTGGTTCTCACAGCACCTGGGAAGTAAGGGCCGTCCTGGGAGGAGGTGGCCTCCAGGACACCGGTTCTGGGAGATGCCACGTGAGGTCTCCCCGGGGGGCACGACACGGCGCAGGGAGCAAGGTTTGGCAGGAGGCGCCCGGCTGCGGAGGGAGGGCGTGGGAGAGGCGGAGCAGAGGCAAACGCCCCGGGAGAGACCCTCCGAAGGCCGTGCACACTGGGCCCGTGTCCAGAGGCCAGGGGAACGTGACCCGGAGCTGAGGCAGCAGTGACCTGACAGTGGCTTACCGTGTCCCCAAACTCACGAGTCACAGACTCAGGAACGCCAGCTCCTGCACGCGGGAGGAACACAAGAGCCACGGGCACGTGCGCCCAGCTGCCGCCGCCCAGGATGGGCGCTCCGAGGGCACCTGCGAGCAGCCAGGGGAGACTGCTGCCCACTGTGGCGGCCCAGAGCCCGGGCGAAGGTGCCACCAGGTGGCCGCAGCACCCGACACTAGGAGGAGGGGCGAGACAGAAACACCGGAAGGTAGGAGAGAACCGAGAATACTACAGGGCAAACGCTTAGGTACAAGGAAATAAACTTTGAACGTACAAAATAGTAATTTTAACATCCTGTGGAGTTTAACTTATTTTGTAGAAGTAAAGTGAAAGACGGTGATACAAAAAGCAGGAAGGGTCAGAGCGTACAGCGTGCAGGCTCTGTCCCTGCTAGGGAAGGGTAAAGCTACATTTCTGTGAGATCACAGTAGGCCAAAGTCCCTAGGGTAACCAGTAAAACAACGTGTAACTAAGTTAATAAAAAGGGGGGAAAAAGTAATAGTATTTTATTATCCCAAAGATAGGCAAAAAGAGTGAGGGGAGAGAAATATAAAAACATTATGGTCCCAGTAGGAAAAAAAAAAAAGCAGGGTAATAAGAGATAAAAACCCAAATATCTATGTAAGTAAAATAAATGTAAATCGGCCAAATCGTACAAGTCACAGACTAAGATTGTCGGACTGGCTGAAAAGAAAAACAAAATCTAATCATGTGCTGTTTAAAAGAGACATGCTGCACATACAAGGTCACAGAAATGTTGGGTGGAAAAGATGAGAAATAGTATCCAAGTCATGGAGCTACTCGTCAGATGAAAGCCAGGGGCCCCGCGGGTCGGTCACAGGGATCCCCACCCAAACTCTGTATGTTCAGTGATGTAGCCTCATAGGCACGAAACAGGAGTCACAGGGATAAAAGGGGCCCCAGACAGGCCGGCGTCCAGAGACCCAGTCGGCACGCGGGGCCGTGGGGGAAAGCCCGTCGTGTGCAGACCCGCCGCCGCCGTTCCCGACCGGGACCCGAAGACTCCCAGAGGAGTAGAGTCTGATTCCCTCTGTGTCCTAACCACAAGGCAATTAAATTAGAAGAAGGCCCATAACTGAGAGCTATAATTAATTTGAAATTAAACAGTACCCTTATCATCAGCAATTAGTTAAAGGAGAAATCGGGATGATATTTAGAAAATATTTTAAAGTGACTTACGGAATGAAAATACCACGTGTCAAAACCGACGAGACTTGTCTACAGCAGGCCTTAGAGGAAAAATACAGCCCTGAACACAAGGAGGAAACCTTAAAAACTGTAATCGAGGTTTTGGCCTCTAGAAGCTAGAATAAAAACACCTCTAAGAAAAATAGAAGGTAACAAATAAATACAACAGAATCAAAGGAAAGGAGACAAAATATGGAAGAAGAAACCGACAGTGGTAAAAGGGTTCCAAGGGGACTAATAAAGTTGATGAGCATTTAGGAAGGCCCAAAAAGGAAAAAAAAAAGAAAGAAAGAAAGAAGAAGAAAGAAAGAAAGAAAGAAAGAAAGAAAGAAAGAAAGAAAGAAAGAAAGAAAGAAAGAAAGAAAGAAAACCCCAAATTCCACCATCAGTCATACAAAGACATCATGGAGATCATTCAGACTCCAAAAAAACTAAGAAAGGAGTACTGGACGCAGCCACACTGTGGTGGAGTCTGGCCATCTGGGCCTCGCTGCCCTGACCTCCCCGGCGGCCTTGGGAGTCACAGGAAGCCCTCCCGTGGGCCGTCAACCCACAGGTGCAGCAGAAGCCAAATCAGGCTCCCGGCACGCATTTATTTATTTGTTTGTTTTCACCAATTGGCAATCGGAGTCTAAAATTTGTGCAGAAATGCCAACTTGCTATCCGGAACCTGAGGACCCATTTAAAGCAACAGAAGGTAAGGCAGCGTGCTGCTGACACACAGAGAATATACCACCCACAGAAGGGGGCCAACAGCACGGAAGAAATCCCGAACAAGCTGCATCCACACAGCGCCCGCTGCGTGAAGGGTGGCACTGAGGGCCGCGGGGCAGGGTGGTGCAGGGTCCGCCGGGCCTCCCTCCACATCGCAGACCTTACATGCGAAGGGGGAAACCGTAACAGCATTAGGGGAAAACGAGACGGCCCCCTCGTGACCTCGGGTGTGGAGAAAGGGGAGCCCTGGTGAGCTGCTGGCGGCGGGCACACAAGCTGGCGCAGCCACTCTGGAAGACAGCGTGGAGGCTCCTCATAAAGTTAAAAATAGAGCTGCCCTAGGACCCAGCAAACGCAGTCCTGGGTATTTACCCAAGAAATACAAACACACCGATTCAGAGGGATACAGGCCCCCCGATGTTTGTGGCCGCGTTACTACACAATAGCCAAGGTCTGGAAGCTGCCCAAGTGTCCATCAAGTGAGGAATGGACAAAGAAGATGTGGTCCGTGTACACAATGGGATATTACTCATCAAGAAGAATGAGATCTTGCCATTTGCGATGATGTGGATACAGCCAGAGACTATTATGCTAAGTGAAGTCAGTCAGAGAAGGGCAAACACCATACGGTTTCACTCATATGTGGAATTTAAGAAGCAAAATGAGCAAAGGGAAAAAGAGAGAGAGAAACCGAGAAATAGACTGTTAGCCCTAGAGAAGCCGCTGACGGTCAGCAGAGGGGAGGCGGGGGGGTGAAGGTGTGCACTTGAGCTGGGGTGACGCGTGCACATATTGAATCACGACACTGTGCACCCCAAACGGATATAATGCAGTGTTAACTATTTTGAAATTAAAATAACTTTAAACAGGGCTGCCCGGGTGGCTCAGCGGTTGAGCGTCTGCCTTCAGCCCAGGATGTGACCCTGGAGACCCGGGATCGAGTCCCACGTCGGGCTCCCTGCATGGAGCCTGCTTCTCCCTCCACCTGTGTCTCTGCCTCTCTCTCTCTATGTCTCTCATGAATAAATAAATAAAATCTTAAAAAAAATAACTTTAAACAAAAAGCAAGCCCCAGAGGAGAGCCTCAGAGCCCACATTCTGTGTATACGAGGGACGAGCTCCCTTCCACAAGAAAAAGACAGGCGCTCCCACAGAGAAAAACAACTACAAGACTGGAATTTTACAGAAGATACCCAGATGGTCCATAAACGTTTTTAATGGCCCTCACCTTCAGCGGTTACCAGGGAAATGCAAAACTTAAAGCTGCGTTCAGCTGCCAGTAGCCCCGCGCCAGAGCGGCGGGACCCGAGCAGGTGCCGCGGGCGGAGCGAGGGCGCGTGGGCGGGGCGGGCCTCCCACCTGCGCCCCGGGCCTGCGCCCGCAGAGCTGCTCCCGCACCTCCAGCAGCTTCCCGGGCAGGGCAGCCAAGGTGGGGCCTGCCCGCGGGGCACAGGCTGGGGCGCTCAGGCGCAGGACTCTCCGGGAAGCCTGCCCGGTGCCCTGGGGACGGGGGGGCTCCGGGCCTGCGGCTCCCCGTGGCAGGCGGTGCGGCCCACTGAGGATTTTCCGCTTTCCGTGTGTCTGCTCCACCCGCACACATGACGCCAGTGCAGCCCCGGTGGGTGCTTGCAAATGTGAAACTGGTTCCTCAGCGACTGGGGGTCTGTGCTGAGGGCCGCGGAGCACCCCCCGGTGGGGTGCGGGCCACGCGCAGCAGAGGGGAGGGCGGGGGCGTGAGTGTGTCCACACCCGTGGCGTTCAGGGGACCAGGCAGAGGATGGAGGATGCCATCCTCCAGGGGACCAGGCAGAGGATGGACCAGGCTGGGTGGCTGGAGGACACTCTGTCTCTTACCTGTTGGGTTCTCAGGCAGGTCAGGTTTGTGTCGCCCGAGGGGCAGCTCCGTGGGTCCGGGTGGACTCCGCATGCGCCCTCTGCCCCCTTGTGGCCTCCACGAGTCCTGGGGGGCCTGGCCCCAGCCTTGCGGTGTAGACGGCCCCCCAGCCCACGCCCTCAGAGCCTCCCGGACTTCTCAGGGGCTGGGCCTGCATCGTGCCCGGTCGGTTGATTCCTGCCTGTCCCACGCAGGCTTGGCAAAATCTCTCGGTCACCGAGCAGCATTTTAACCTCCTGAATGAAATCCCGCCTAACCTTCGGATCCTCATCCTGCACCACTCCCGGGACAGGTAAAGCCCTCCTGCTCCTGCTCTGGGGCCGTTCCCCGCCCTGTTAAGAGTGTAGCAGGGTAGCGGGGACGCAGCCTCGATGGGGGGCATGTTGTCCGTGGACCGAAGGCTGGACAGACAGGGGCTGGCAGGGGCTCCCACTGAGATGGGCTGGGGCCAGGCTGTACGGCGGGGGCCTGTGCCTCTGCTGAAGGCCACCTTTACCGTGGCCCGGACGCGCTGGCCTGGCTCGGGAGCTCGCCGCTGATGACTCCCAGATGGGCCCATTTCAACGCTGCGTCTTGACTTGGCCAAGCCATTTATGGGGAGGGGACTCCTGCCGGGTGTATCTGGTTCCCCGAATCAGCATCTCGGGGGCTCCTCTAGGACCCCACGAGCCGGGCTTTGACCCTGCCCTTTGTCCTGCCAACAGGGCCCATCTGTACTGTGCTGCTTATGAGAGACCCAAGTCCATCCCGGCGGCCAAAGGGAAGGTGCTCCAAGTGGGGGGTGAGTCCTGCGAGGTGCTTATCCTGAGCCTGGGGCACGCACCCCGTGGGGCTGCTACAGGCAGGTCCACCCTCCACGCACTTGCTGGGTGGGGTCATTGAGCCTGGGAAGGAGGCAGAGGCATGTGCTTCCGGACCCCTGGCAGCCCCCGGGGCCCCCACTCCCCCTCCTGGAAACACCACCTTCCTGCTCTCCTCAGGCCTCAGGCACAGGATTCCACTTAGCATTTCATTTAAAACGAAGGAAGGCTGTAGCACGCACGGGAAGCTCCCATCCGTGTCCCCACTTCTGACGGCCATCGTGAGCACCCACGGGCGAGCTGTGTCCGTGGCCAGCACCTTCTCACGTGGAGGAGCCCTGTGCCGGCGGCTTGCTCATGCTGTCCCACACTCCCAGCGTTCACGCACGGCCCCACTCTGTCCTCAGCCCCAAAGGGCGGGTCTGTGAGGCCATGGGGCGGGCACAGCAGGGGTGTCGGTCTCCACAGGCTCCTGCAAGGTGGCTCGGGTGGCCGTGAATCCAGCCACCTTCTCCCGCCTGTTGGCCAGCACCCAGCGGTTCCGGGAGCTGACCCAGGCCGAGGTGAACAATGAGGACCTGCTCCCGTGCTCAGGCCCGGTGAGCCCCTGAGCCCAGCTTCCGGGCTGCTCCCACCGCCAGGCAGGTGGGGTCGGGAGGGACAAGTGTGTCCTCAGCCATGCAGGCCCCAGGCAGTGCTGGACACCTGGACTGGGGGCCCCACAGGGTGGCCAATCGTTGACATCCCTGAGTGAGTCTGGTGCCGATGCCTCCCTGATGCCAGCAGAGAAGCCGATGGGGCAGGGGGTGCCAGGGTGGCCTCTCGGGTGGGGGGCAGGCAACCCCGGCAGGAGCACCGTGTGCGGGCGGGTGGGTGGGCCCCTGGCCCCCAGGCTTTTCTCCCGAAGGGCAGGTTCGAGGGCCCTGCAGGGTCCTTCCACTCTGCTCTGACCGTGGGCTGATGCCTGGGTTGAGCCAGGAGCTGGAAAACGTGCAGCCCTGAAAGGGAAGGACACTCTGTGCAGAGCTTCAGTGACGTCCTGGCGTCCATGGAGGAGTACCTGAGGCCGCTGTTCCCCGTGCTCGGCGGCCCCGAGGCCAGGTGCCTGCGGGGGCTGGGGGCTGGGCCACGGGCGGGTGGGCGGGGCCACGGACGGGTGGGCGGGGCCATGGGGCGGGGCCACGGAGGGGTGGGCGGGGCCACAGGGAGTGGGGCGGGGCCACTGGGGGTGGGCGGGGCCATGGGGCGGGGCCACGGAGGGGTGGGCGGGGCCGCGGGGCGGGGCGGGGCCACGGAGGGGTGGGCACGGAGGGGTGGGCGGGGCCACAGGGAGTGGGGCGGGGCCACTGGGGTGGGCGGGGCCAGGGAGGGGCCAGCGACATCTGCAAGACCCCGTGGGGTGGGTTTCGGGCCCAGAGTCGGCGCTGTCCCGGGGACAGACAGGAGGGTCCCCGTGTCTCCATCCCCAGCAGTGCCCCGAAATGCCGGGGGTAGGCAGGAATATGGGGCCCCGCCTGGGGCCGACGGGGTGGGAGCTCAGCCTGCAGGCCAGCGCTGCGGGACCCCGAATCCCAGGGTGAGCCGGGTGGCTGGCTGTGGGGTGGGGGACGCTGTTCCCACCTGGAGGTTCAAGTCTCTGATGCTTCCGTCTGTGCCGAATCAGACGGTGCTGAATTCAAACGGCAAGTGCACAAAGGGCCCTTCACATCCAGAATGCCCGACTCGGGGCGTCTGTCATAGGGGAGAAGCCCTGCTCTGCTGGAAATCCTTTCTGGGGGCTCGTCCCCACCACTCAGGTCCCCTGTGCCCCCAGCCCTTGCAGCACCTGGTGCAGGTACAGGGGAGGAGTGGGGGGCACGGCCCCTGTGATTTGTTCTCAGTAGAGGAAGGCAGAGGGCTTGGCAGTGGGTCAGAGATAATCCAGAGTCCTGGCTGTGCCTGGCTGTGCCCGGTCGTCCCTGGGCCCTGGTACGGGGAGGCGGCCCCAAACCTGAGCTGTGAGAAGTGCCTCGTGGCACTCACCGCCCTGATGTGGAGGCGTCCAGAGCTGTTCTTTCCATTCTTCGTGCACATGATTTTCACTTGTTTTTAAAAACCCGAGGACGTGCTTTGGCTTCCAGGATGCAGGTCCCCACGGCTGTCGCGGATTCTGGGAAGGCAAAGGGCAAAGACAAGGAGAGGAAGGTGTCGCAGGCCCAGGGTGAGTGGGGGCTGGACGGGGCTCTGCTGGGGGGCAGCTGGGCGGGGTGGGGGCCAGGCCTCCCCAGAGGGGTCTGTGCCTGCCCGGCCGCCAGCACAGGGGGACCCAGCGCGCTTGCCCTTCCCCAGAGAGCTGGTGGCCCATGTGCGCGCTGGGGCAGCGGAGACGTGTGGCCCGTCACCCTCCTGGGCACCCCAGATGACCCACGGCCGATGAGCGCAGGATGAAGTGTGCCTGGCTCAGCCGCCCCGGGGAGAGGGCCCGGCTTGGGCCTGGGCGGCCTCGGCACCTCTGCGCTGCCAGGACAGACCCGCCGGCCTCACTGACCTGCCTGCGCCACCTGCCACGGCCCAGACGGGAGGTGCTGTGGCGCACCCGGGGGCTCCACCGCTCACCCGGCACTGCGGGTTGATAAATCGCTCTTCAAAGGCATTTTTATGGGTCGGCTTTCCGTGGCCCCCGCAGAATCCATGAGCAGAGGGAAGGGTGATGAGGCCAGGGCCGGAGGCTGTGGGCATGGAGGGAAGCAGGCCCGCCCCGTGGTTCGGAGGCCGCCTCTGCCCGCCTGAGGTCAGCTCTGCCCTAGAACTTCCCCAGATTAAGGTCTTTGCTCACTTTTAAGCGATTTGGTTTTGCTTTGAACATACGGCGCGTTCAATCCAAGTGTCTTGTGGCCTTGCCCTCTGCGTGCTTTGGGCCTGGCGGAAGGAGCGGGTCGTCCAACAGGCCAGGCAGGTCCCCCGGCCTTGAGGGCTCCACGGCCGCCGGGCGGGCTGCCACGTGACAAGTGTGCAGACCTTCATCCTTCGAGAGGGGCTCCGTGGTGAGAGGGGTCCTGGCCTGGAGCTGCCCCGGAGCTGGCCACGTGGAGGCTGGACCGCGGAGGCCTGGGGAACCTGGCGGGAGCTCTGCGGGCCTGCATCTCCGCACAGCGAGTGCAGCCCATCCTGGGCTTCGTAGGTCCGGGGGAGCCCATCCCCCGCCGCCTTCGTAGCTGCTGCCTCCCTGCCCACAGTTCAGCTCGAGGCTGCAGACGACACCGTCCTCATCGTGGACAGGCATCTTCTGGAGCTGCCCCTGGAGGGCCTCTCTGTGTTTGAGGCAGGGATGGTGTCCTCCGTGTCCCGAGAATTCTCCCTGCAGATGCTGTGCAATCGCCTCCGGAAGGAGGAGACAGGTAAGGGGCACCCTCGGCCGCGCCCCAACTGCCTTCACTGCGGGCCCACCCGGGTCACCTCCAGGCGCTCCCGCCACATGCTCTAATCAGTGGCTGCCACCTGCTTCGGGGGCCTCAATGGCGTGTGAGGTGCCGTGGCTCCCTGGAGGAGAGGTTAAACACTGATCTCGGCCTCACGAGCCTGTTTGAAAGGTGTGGGTGGGTGGTGACCAACGACATGGCCACCTGCTTCCTGGGTGGTGAGCAGAGGCAAGGAGGGAGGGACCAGGAGCAGGGACAGGACTCAGGCCATTGGCAACCATGGGCCCAGAGCCTGAAACCATCTAGGCTGTAGCTTGTGCTCTGTGCTGTTTTACGCACTTCAACAAATATGAAGTTAAATTAAAAACAAATAGTTTGGGCTTTGGCTTCCATCCCAGAGGAGGTAACAAGGACCGAATTTGCCCTTCCAACAGAAACAGGTGAAAACTGGAAAGAGAGGCAACGGTGGGTTTTGGACTCTGGAGGGTGGGGCTGACCCCACATAAGACGGATCCGAGCCTAGAGGAGCGATGACCTGTGCTCAGAGCCCTCGGAAGGGGAGTACGGCAATTAATAATGGCCAGTGTCTCCCACCAAATCGAATGCAAAACAACGGGTCCAGAAGTTTCCATAAGCCCCAGCCACAGGAGGCAGAGAGGAGACTACAGGGGGGGTGGTCAGAGCGACAGGCCCCCGGGCGGCGTTTCAGGAGCAGCCACAGAACACAGGCGCTGCGCTCGCAGAAGCAAGGCCAAGAGTGACCCCGACTTCCCGACGGAGCCAGCGCAGCCGGCGAGCGACAGACATCCCTACGTTAGTGCCGAGGGTCGGAGCCGCAGCCCACACGCCGTGAGGACAGCGAAGTGGAACACAGAAGCACCCAGGAATGCGCAAAGGGCAGGAAAAGGGAAAGAGCCGCTGGGGCCGGTAGAAACAAACAGCAGGTGTGTCCACACCAACCAGCAGGCGCCCCCTCCTCCGTGGAGGGTCCCAGCCCCCGACGAAGAGGGAGGGCTCTTTGTGGGCGAGTCCGCGTCCAGGGCCAAGTTTTGGCAGGTTGTCTGGTTTTCATTCTTTTTTTTTGGTTGGCAGGGTTTCCATAGGTTTGTGTGTGCACTTTCTTATTTTTGTGACCACAGATGCCGCCTCCCACCCTGTAGTTTGTTCACTCTCTTAAATGGTGTCTTTTGAACAAAATATATTTTAAAAGGTTTTATTTATTTATGCATGAGGGACACAGAGAGAGAGAGAGGCAGAGACATAGGCAGAGGGAGGAGCAGGCTCCATGCAGGGAGCCCGACGTGGGACTCGATCCAGGACCCCAGGATCACGCCCTGGAGTCGAAGGCAGGCGCTAAACTGTTGAGCCACCCAGGGATCCCCGCTCTGGGGTCTTTTTAAAAACTTGTTGACTCACAATCATGAAGCTCTTCTCCCATGGTATCTCGTAAATACATCTGGTTTTCTTTTCTGCCTTTAACATTTTATCCACCCTCCTGACCTACAGCGCAAGGTACGGTTTCCATTTCTTTCCCGACATGAGCACCCAGTGGTCTGTGCGTCGTTTACAGGAAGGTCCTTGTTTCTCCTCTGCTCTGGGTGGCCCGTGTTGCTGTGGCAGCAGCAGAGAGTAGAGCACCCCCGGGGGGGTGGGAGGACTCCCCAGAATCTGAGTGTGACCTGACCCCTGTGCAGATGTGACCCAGGGACCGCCCTGAGACAGCAGAGTGACCCAGATGACCCAGGAGGCCCGATGGCAGCACCAGGGTCCTTTTAAGATGGAGGCAGGAGGGTGGCAGAGGGATGGGAAGAGCCGCGCTGCGGCCTCTGAAGATGGGGAGGCAGCGAGGCCGCCAGGAGGCAGGTTGTAAGGAAAAGGCGGGGAACAGATTCTCTCCAGAGCCCCCAGGAGGAAACAGCCTGGCCACACCTGGATTCCAGCCCAGGGGGACCCTTTTCGACTTCTGACCTCCAGACGGTGAGACAGTAAATGTGTATTTTAAGATCCCACGTTTGGGGCAGTTTGTTAGGGCAGCAACGAGACATGCACACAGGCTCTGAGCGTGAAGTACCAGTAATACTGACTAAGCGTGAGTTCAGGCTCTCCAAACGCATTAGTGGGTGCTGACCACCAGGACCCCGCACACCCAGAGCAGGGGCGAGCTCAGGGCCGCGGGCCGCGCCGGCTGCAGGAATGCCGCGTGCGTGGGAAGAGCTCAGGGTTCTTCAGGGAGAACGACCAAAAGAAGAGAATTGGCGGATGAGCCCCAGACCAACAGTCGGAGAACGAGTAAGAAAAACAAACGAACGGAACGCGTGAGCCGAGTCCCCGGGAGCCAGGGACCGGGAAGCACACACAGGCCAGGGAGAGGAGAGGCAAAGCCCCAAGGACGCCCGGAGGGATGAGCAACACTGGCCGACACCACAGTGATTGGGACAGAAGCCGCTACCAGGACGTGGATTTCTTAAATCCCCCTGCATTTGGAAATTTAGAAACACACTTGTGCACATCTCATGGGACGGGACGGTCCACGCCTGGCGGAGTGAGGGCAGCGGGGCTGGAAGGGCCTCACAGCTTGAACATTTGTATTGGGAAAGGAAAAGGTTGGATGTTCATAAGCCTTAAAGCATCGAATTTATGAAGTTAGAGCAAGAACAGCAAAAAAAAAATCTCTTAAGAAAGCAGAGGAAAAAAAAAAAGAAAAAGAAAAAGAAAAAAAAAAAGAAAGCAGAGGAAGTGTCCAATAAACGCATGAGCAGACATCAACAAAAATAGAAAACAAAATCTTTTTAAAAAAACTCATTAAATAGACACATTCTGGTAAGAATGATCAAGAAAGAAGTGGATGGTGCACAAATACGCGTCAGGAATGAAAAGAGACTCAAACTCTAAAGATGCCGCAGAGATTTGGAAGATCGTCAGAGACCGGACGACCGCGTATCCAAACCCTTAGGCCAAGCGGACCGCGTCCTGGGGAAGCACAGCTCCCGGACCCCGAAGGAAAACCCTGAGGGCCTCCGAGCCAGCAAGGAGGGGAGATGGACGACTTACCCCGCTGGGATCGACCAGACTTTCCAGAAACCGTCCACGCCAGTCTCTACGGGTCTCCTCGAGAGTAGAGCGGAGGGCCCACCCGGCCTAGACTTCCGTCGCCCCGGGCACCCAAACTGCCAAGAACAGCACAAGAAAGAAAAATAGAACTCTCACCACCCAGCCCGAACCCACAATTTACAAGTGTCATTAGATTAGATTAAACGAAAACAAACTTACAAGCATCTCAATTGCTGCAGAAAAACAACATTTGATAAAATGCGTGCATTCGTAGTAGAAATTCTTAGCAAAGGGGACAGAGTGAAATACCTCACGCCGGTGGAGGCGCCACCTGGACCTGGGGCCCGCTGCCTTCCTGAGGGCACCCCCGGGGAGCCTGCCGTCCCCGCCCTGCTGGAGCCTCGATGCGGGGGGGGGGGGGGGGGGTGCAGAAACGGGACGCACGAGGGAGAGGGAGGAAGGCGAGGCAGTAAACTGCCATCCTCTGGGCCCCTCTGATAGAACCAGGAGCCACCAGAACGCTGCGGCGTAAATCCTCGTGCGGGGGGCAGAACCGCCCAGTGGGTGCTGGGCCCGCTGTGTGAACGGTCAGCCAGGTGGGCTGGGGCCTCCGGGACTCGCCTCTGGTGGGGTCCCCTGCGCCGCCTTCCCCGGCCCTGCGACCTTAACAATTCAGAGGCGACTGCTCTCTCGGCTTCACAAGAATTAAAGTAAAAAAAAAAAAAAAAAAAAAAAAAAAAGATTTAAAGTCAATTGTTCACTACTTTTGGGTTTGTTTTTTTGTTTTTGTTTTTTTTTAATTGAGGTGAAAGTCACAGAATGTAAACTTAACCCTTTTAAAGTATGAACAGTTCAGGGACAGTTAGTGTGTTCATGATGCCGTGTGCCACCAACTCTACTAGCCCCGAACACCACCTTCTCGTGTCGTCTGCAGCCGAAGGGGCCATGAAGAAGGAAGGCAGAGGCAAGAAGAGGAGTCCAGGGAAGAAGGGATGGAAGGTGGGCACGTGGGCCTGGGGGGCCTGGGGTCCCAGCTGCGGGACACAGGACCCCAACGACCCTTGTCCGTGGCGCAGGACACTCCACCCCGGCTCATCCCGCCCGACTGCATCATCGTGGACGCCGACAAGTTCAAGTGTATCCTTTACCGGCCCCGCTGCCCGGGTGGCCCAAGCCCGAGCGCTGTTGCTCCTTAACCGAGACCTAGTCGTGGTGGACCCCTACGAGGAGGCCCAGGGCACAGGTGAGTGCCTCCCCGGGCCACGCTGGGCTCCCTCACAGGGCAGCGTGGCCGCGGTGCTGTGGCCTCGGAGCCGGCCTCCTGGGCACGGCCTCTGTCCCCCGGCTGCCCCGGTTACACCGACCACGCGGGGGGAGTAGGCCCTTCGCCCTCACAGCCACGTCAGGACAGTGGTCGTGGGAAAGATGAACCCCTAAACGGAGTCCGGTGCAGAAACGGGACTTGGTGCTGCCCACTGCAGCGCTGAGTAGTCAGCTCCTGGGGGTTGCTTTGGCTAAACTGGTTTTTAGACTCTTTACAAAGGAGGGAAGGCGCCCTGACGTGCCCACCAGCAGCAAACGTGGAGTCGGCCGGGCCCTGGGTCAGGCCTGCTGCTGCCCACGCCCGCGGCCTCGCAGCTCCGCCCTGCTTGCTCACCGCTCCATTCCTGTCGCAGAAATGCTGACTCCTGTCTTCGTCACCCGGGAAATTCTGGAGAGATTCCGAGACACGTTCACCGCCCTGTGGGTGGGCCATCTGGGCAATAAGCACCTGCCCAGGTTGGTGTTGGGGTGTCCTGCAGGGGGCAGGTCTGTGTGGGCAGCTGGAGGGGTGCTCTGCACGTGCTGGGAGGGGCCGTCCTCCGTCTCCCCTTGTCTCCCAGGCGCCCCCGGCCTGGACCTCCCATTCTGCCCCGTGCACCCCCACCTCTGCTGCCCCCCCAGGGGCTCCTGGGGTCTGGCCTTTCTCCATCACACTGCGGGCTCCCCCGTCCTCATGGTGCCTGTGTGGGGGAGTCACTGTCCTCATACCCACTGCACAAGTGAGGACCTGGCACCCAGGGGTGGGCTCCTGCCCGGGAACCCCAGGCAGTCCAGTGCCCGCCGGCCCCTGGCTCTGACAGCTGGGGGGAGTGTTGGGGAGAACCTGGAGAGGGGCGGGGCCTGCTGGGGGCGGGGCTGTGGGAGAGGAGGGCGGGGCCTGCTGGGGGCGGGGCTGTGGGAGGAGGCGGGGCCTGCTGGGGGCGGGGCTGCGGGAGAGGAGGTGGGGCCTGCTGGGGGCGGGGCTGTGGGAGAGGAGGGCGGGGCCTGCTGGGGGCGGGGCTGTGGGAGGAGGCGGGGCCTGCTGGGGGCGGGGCTGTGGGAGAGGAGGGCGGGGCCTGCTGGGGGCGGGGCTGCGGGAGAGGAGGGCGGGGCCTGCTGGGGGCGGGGCTGCGGGAGAGGAGGTGGGGCCTGCTGGGGGCGGGGCTGCGGGAGAGGAGGTGGGGCCTGATGGGGGCGGGGCTGCGGGAGAGGAGGTGGGGCCTGCTGGGGCGGGGCTGTGGGAGAGGAGGGCGGGGCCTGCTGGGGGCGGGGCTGTGGGAGAGGAGGTGGGGCCTGATGGGGCGGGGCTGCGGGAGAGGAGGTGGGGCCTGCTGGGGCGGGGCTGTGGGAGAGGAGGGCGGGGCCTGCTGGGGGCGGGGCTGTGGGAGGAGGCGGGGCCTGCTGGGGGCGGGGCTGCGGGAGAGGAGGTGGGGCCTGCTGGGGCGGGGCTGTGGGAGAGGAGGGCGGGGCCTGCTGGGGGCGGGGCTGTGGGAGGAGGCGGGGCCTGCTGGGGGCGGGGCTGTGGGAGAGGAGGGCGGGGCCTGCTGGGGGCGGGGCTGCGGGAGAGGAGGGCGGGGCCTGCTGGGGGCGGGGCTGTGGAGGAGGCGGGGCCTGCTGGGGGCGGGGCTGCGGGAGAGGGGGTGGGGCCTGCTGGGGCGGGGCTGTGGGAGAGGAGGGCGGGGCCTGCTGGGGGCGGGGCTGTGGGAGAGGAGGTGGGGCCTGATGGGGGCGGGGCTGCGGGAGAGGAGGTGGGGCCTGCTGGGGCGGGGCTGTGGGAGAGGAGGGCGGGGCCTGCTGGGGGCGGGGCTGTGGGAGGAGGCGGGGCCTGCTGGGGGCGGGGCTGTGGAGGAGGCGGGGCCTGCTGGGGGCGGGGCTGCGGGAGAGGAGGTGGGGCCTGCTGGGGCGGGGCTGTGGGAGAGGAGGGCGGGGCCTGCTGGGGGCGGGGCTGTGGGAGAGGAGGGCGGGGCCTGCTGGGGGCGGGGCTGTGGGAGGAGGCGGGGCCTGCTGGGGGCGGGGCTGTGGAGGAGGCGGGGCCTGCTGGGGGCGGGGCTGTGAGAGCAGGGCGGGGCCTGCTGGGGGCGGGGTTGTGGGAGAGCAGGGCGGGGCCTGCTGGGGGCGGGGCTGTGGGAGGAGGCGGGGCCTGCTGGGGGCGGGGCTGTGGGAGGAGGCGGGGCCTGCTGGGGCGGGGCTGTGGGAGAAGAGGGCGGGGCCTGCTGGGGGCGGGGCTGTGGGAGAGGAGGGCGGGGCCTGCTGGGGGCGGGGCTGTGGGAGGGGGCGGGGCCTGCTGGGGGCGGGGCTGCGGGAGAGCAGGGCGGGGCCTGCTGGGGGCGGGGCCCGAGTGCTGGGGGCAGGGACACTTCCCTGTGGGTGCTCTCTGAGACCTGGGTGCGGTTGGCCGTCAGGGACGCATCCTTCTAGCACTTTCCAGACTCCCTGCTCAGTGAGATGAGGACTCATTACTGGGAGTCGAGGGCCATTGTCAGGAGAGCCACGTGGATAGAAGGAGCCCAGGCGGGAGCTGACCCTGGGCACCAGGAGAGTGGCCGTTAGCTCTGTCCCAGCCGAGGGGGTCGGGGAGTGAAGAGCACAGACCCATCCCGAGAGTGTGCAGCCCTGAAGGCCCCCGTCCAGGGGTGGTCCTGGCTGCAGCACCTGGGGACACCGGGACACCTGCTGCCTGCCTCTGGCTCCGCCCACGGGGCCACCCTCCTTTGCGTTGCAGCCAGGCCGAGTGGGAGCAGCTCCTGGGCAGCTGTGGCGGCTTCTTCTTCTATGGGATGGAGAGCTTCCTGTCTCACATACTGGTGGAAAGTTTGGCTGCCATGAACCTTCAAGGTGAGCCCGTCCCTCAGCGCCGCCCAAAGCCCCACGCTCTGCCGGGCCCCAGTGCGCCGGATGAATCCACGCAGGGACAGAGCAAGGCCCCTGAGTCCCCACCGGTCACCCTCTGATAAAGGGCTTGTGGGGGGGCCCTTGGGGGCCCCTCCGGCTCTGCCCCTCCTCCACTCCCAGAGACCCTCCGCCAGAGTCGGGAGCTGGCCGGGCGCTTCCAGGGCACACTGGCCACAGCCCCCACCGCTCCTGCTGTACACGCGGCTCCTCTCGGCCTGGCACGCTGTGGCTGTCCCCTGAGGACTCCCGAGTACGAGGCCTCACTTGCCCTTGGTGCCCTCGTCCTGAGGCAGTGGCTGACTGGCCGCACTGCAGAGTCGCTGGGAGCCTTTCAGGGACCCTAGAGGGTGCCCTCAAGAGGCACGCGGCCCCCTGCTGGCAGCACAAGCAGCACAGGGACGTCTGTCCTGTGGTCAGGGCAGCTGAACCCCTGGCCCATCACCTGGTACCTGTCTCCTTTCCAGCCCCCGAGAGATGGGCCATCCACAGCCCACCCACCCCAGAGCCGGTCACCTGGGGATTCCTTGCCCCAAGGGGAGGTAGGAACCGGCCCTCTCAGGGGCCGTCTCGGAGGCACGAAGCTGAGTTCTCAGGCTCACCAGGCTTGGGGGAGGGTGACGGCACCGCTGGCGCCCCGTGCTGCCCCCATCGAGGCTCGTCCTCACGCGCTGGAGGTGCCGCCTGCCCCTGTCCACAGCCAGGCCACTGCAGGAAGTGGGGCTCTCGGCGTGCCCACAGCCAGGGGTCGCACTCGGATCCTGGCACCCATCTCGGGGCACACGAGCCAGGGTGACCAGCCTTCACCCCGTGCCTGAGACCACCCCCCGCAGGCTGGGGTGCTTGTGCATGGCATGCTGGGAGCAGAGCCGCCTGCACGAGGAGACAGCAAAGGGCGGGGAGTTCCTGAAGCAGATTACGTCCCCGAGAGCTCGTGCAGCCAGTGGGTCTTGGGAAAGGGTCTGTGGACGTCAGGTCCGAGTATGGGGCTGCGTTTCCCCGATCCTCGCACCCCTGGTGCCGCCCCCAGCCTGCACTGGCCTGCCCGTCCTGGGCGTGCAGCTGCTCAGGCCCCTCCGTGCCCCGCAGAGTGCCAGATGATGGTCCTGCTGGACCTGACGCGGTCCTACAAGAGCATGCGGCGGCAGGCGGAGCGCTCGGAGAACAAGAGGTGCCTGGGCCCCTGCACCGGCCTGGGCCGGCCGCCTGCCTCCACTCCCGGTGCCGGGGGGCCAGGACTGATGGGTGTGCTCCAGGGGCTGTGGGGGCCAGAGTGTCCCTGCACCCCCGGGCAGAGCCCTGGAATCCGCCCCCGACCCCTTCCCTGGAAGAGCCGGGGGCGGGGGTGCAGTGGGAGGGGAGGGCAGCTCCAGCAGCAGAGCACAGGCCGGCCTGTCCTCCCGAGGCCTGCTGGGACTGGGCCAGGGGACAGAGGGCCGGCCGCCGGGGGGGTGCCCTGGCTTCAGAGCGCCCCACGTCTCGTGCACCCCAGGCCTGTGTGGGCTCCCAAGGTGGCAGAGCAGGGGCCTGTCTCATGACGGATGCTTTGCGTCCCGGCTCCCCCGAAAGGCTGGGAGTGGCCCCGAGGGATTGGGCGGCGCCCCGGGTCGCCCTCTTATTGGACGACATGGGGGGGGGGCGGGGGGCGGGAGGGTGTTCTGATTCCTTCGCGAACCCCAAGAGCTTCCGTCCACTACCCGGTGCTATCTGGTCTGAGGGCTGGGCGGCTCGGGCCGTCCCACTGGAGCTCCATCCCCCGCAGCGTGGCCCAGCTGTGCTTGGAGGACCCCATCGAGACCGCCGTGCTCCTGAGTCTGGCGGGGGTCAGGAGCATCCTGGCAAACCAGTGGCCGACGCTCCTGCGGGACAACGCGCTGCGGGCCAGCGTCCTGTGGGAAAGTGAGTGGCGGGCATCCCGGGCGCGGCCCCAGCCTGCGGGCCCCCCAGAAGCCCGCAGGCCGCGCCCCTGGCCAGTCTGAGAGGTGTCGCCTTCCTAGATCTGTTGGCGCTTGGCAAGCCGATCGGGAGAGCAGCGCGCGTCCTTCAGAAGATGGGAGCTGGTGACGTGAGTAGCCACGGTACGCGGCTGTCCCTCAGCCCCGCCGGCGTCCCCGCGGCCTGCAAGGCGGGGTGCCCACTGCGTCTGCGCCCCTCCCCGGGCCAGCAGCGCCGACGGACAGCACAGCCCCCCGTGGGAGCTGGCACCGCAGACCCTTGGGGCAAAACGTGGGCGTTAGGAGTGCGCGGGCGCCGGAGGCCTGGAGCCCAGGAGCCCTTGGGGCGGGCGCACGAGCCTTCTAGGTGCGCAGCGCAGAAGGAGCTTAGGGTTTAGGAGCGACAGGGTCCAGGGGCCCGCATACGGCTGTGAATGCGTTGGGGGTGGAACCTGCCACAGGTGCATGAGGGCGGAGGCCCCGGGAGAGCCGGCCGTGCAGCCGCTGCTGACAAGTTGCTCTGTGGACGGAGGAAGGGGAAGCCGCGGCGCCCCCCCCCCCCGCCCCCGTGCTCGCTGCCGTCCCGTGCTGATGTGCCCTGGAAGCAGGGACAAAACCGTGATTGTCGCGCAGGCCTCCCCACAGTCAGCGGTGGCAGCAGGAGGTCGGAGCTGGCGGGGGCCCGGCTGCCCGGCCCTCCGTGCTGCGAGTGGGCCCCTCGGCTCAGTGTCCCTCAGCGTCCCCGGGAGCCGATGGCGGCAGTGTCCACGTTCAGGGCTGCGTCCGCAGGCAGTCGGGCCCCCTCGTCCTCCGGGTGCCCCCGTGAGCCGGGCCGCCGCGAGCGCTGTCCCACTCTCCCTCAGATGAGTCTGCGTGGACCTCCAGGGACAAGCCTCCGTACCTCTGGCCGCAGCTCGGTGACTCCGCTTGGCTCCCTGTCACCCTCAACTCCGTCCTGTATGGGCTGCCCCACCTGGCCGTCGGGTGACCCCGGGGCCAGGGCCTGCAGACCCTGCCGCTGAGGAGCCACCGCCCAGCCCTCCCCAGACGTCGGCTCCCCTCCTCCAGTGGCCCCGCCCTGAGCCCCAGTTCTGCTCGGGGTCAGGCCAGGGCCCTCCGAGTCTGGCCGGCTCAGGGGCTTCCTCCTCGGGACCCCCTCCCCCAGGCTTGTCTGGGGACCCTGGTGGAGGAGGAGAGTCGGAGGGGTGCATCGCTGACCCCATGGCTGCCAGGACCCCAGAACCCTCCCCGGCACTGTGCCTTCCCTCGGGCCCCAGTGGTGGGGGGCGGCTGTATTTGGGGTAGGGCTGGTCCTGGGCTGAGGCTCTCCCTGGGGGTCCCCCGGGTCCCGGACAAGGAACACCATGGATTTGGCGTGAGCCTCTTAGTAAACGACAAGTGTCTGCATCCCCGTGTGCGGTGTGGCCTGGGGCCCCGGGTGCAGCACCGTCCTGCATGGGCCTCAGCCGACATCGCCGGATGAGCGCGTGAGCGAAGGGAGTCCAGCCCCGGGGCCTCGGATGTGCCCATGAGGCCGGGTCCCCAGAGGCAGCCAGAGCTCCCCGGGAGTCACGGGCGTCTGCTGGAGGCAGAGGTGGCTGAGACGTGCAGCCCTGGTGTCCCAGGCCCACGGGGGGGACGTGCAGCAGCAACACCTCCCCCACGGTCGTGGGCACCACAGTGGACCAGGGCAGCCCCGGGAGAGGCCGCCGACCCAGGGCTGGACAGGCCGCCAGAGCCGAGGTGGCCGTGGGAAGAGCAGAGGCCCCGGTGCCCAGCAAGTGCCCTGCGCAGGCCCCCAGCCACCCTGGCCCATGTGGAGGCTGGGGACGGAGCGGCTAGGACCCCGTGTCCCCAGAATCCCCCGGGCTGGTGGCCGTGGACGAGGAGAGCCGGCTCCAGGTCTCTCTGGGTGGAGCTGAGCCCGTCAGAGTCCACGGGCGGTGGGGGTCCTGGTCCCCAGGGGCGCAGCAGCCAGGACGGGGAGCCCGGCCCGGGGGCCACTGGCACTGCCCCTTCCAGGCCCCAGCACAGATCGCAGCCTTCTGCCTGCCTCACCTGGACACGCGTGGCCTCCGAGCACCAGCTCTGGGGACACCTGGGAGCCGGGGGCAGCCCCCCTTAGGCCAAGGCACCACGGTCACTCTGGGCTGGGAGGCCTGGAGCTAAGCGGTCGGGAGACCTGCTCGCCCGGGTTCCTCCCTCTGGTGCGGTGAGGAGCGTGGACGCGCGTGTCCTGGCCTCGTGTCCTGGACGCGGGTGGCAAGCCCACGCTCAGCCCCTGCCCGGGGCCAGACAGGCTGCACGGGGGCCTCCTGGGTGGCGCGGAGGCCCGGCCCCATAGTGAGGCAGAGAGTGTGACACTGGACGGCGGGAGCATCCCATGGACCTGCTGACCCTGCTGCGGGGAAGAGGCGGCCCGGGCCCCGACGTCACCCACGGGGCGGAGACGAGGCAGCCTCTGGGCGGCCGTTGGGCTGCGTCCTCTGACCTCGGCGTGTGCCCAGCTCGCGCCCGGCCCCGCGCCCCAGGCCGCACCCAGAGAAGCGGGGCTCCGGGCTCCGTTGGCGCGCGGTCCGTCCCACCAGCGTGAGCCCTAGACACAGGCCAGTGTCCTTCCCCGGGAGTGGCCGAGCGGGGCCTGGCGCGTGTGCCCGCGGGGTCCCCAAGGACAGGCAGCGAGCCGCCGACCCCTGACGGCCTCCGGGGCGCTACCGGCCGGGTCACACACCGCATGGGTCGCGTCATGGGTCGCGTCCGACGCATTCTCAGGATGACGAGAGCACAGGGAGGGAGAACATGGCGGCGTCGCGGGGGGCGCGGGGGGCGCAGGGGGCGCGGGGCCCGGGCAGGCAGGGGTCCGTGCGCAGGTGCACGCACTCTGGGCACCGGGCGGAACGGAGCTCGGCGGCGGTCGGGCTCCAGGTCCAGGCGCCCCGCTGGGAAGCCACGCGAGGGCCGCGCCGCCCCGACTGTCTCCGCGACTCCTTGCAAATCTACGGTCAGTTCAACGTAAGAACTTTCAAAACAGCTCATGTCTGAGAACATCGAAAGGTGGTGATTCCCTTCTTTTTGTTTAATTTTTTCCCTTTTGTCAAACATACACATACTTCTTCCAGTTAAAAAAAAAAAAATAAAAGAGCTAACTAATGATCAAGGAATAAATTCAAATCAGAGCAGCCGTGGATATATGAGCTTCCTTCTAGAAAGATGTTGGCACCCACCCAAACAACAAGAATAAAAGCCTCTGGAGATATTTCATCTGTGCAGCCTCACATTTTTTACCTTATGCTGTGTCTACGCGTGTGAGAAATATGAAACGTGAGTGCTCGTCCGCGTATCGGAGGCTTTGAAATAACTTTCTGAGTTATGCCCCAGCAACATGACAAATCACATTATCAATTAGCTCCTGTAACAGAAGTGGCATCCCGTAATATATTCACGCATGAAAAAATTGCATGGGTGGAATTTATGTAACCCTAACAACTGTAAGGAGAGAAAGGATCACTTGGAATTTATTGGTGATCATAGACGGAAGGTAATTGGAATGGCGGGCCGGCCTCGGAGGGAGGTGGCGGGATCCCCGCGATGCCCGTGCCCGGGGCCCTGGGGCTGCAGGGGGCCAGGCGGCCCTGAGCCCGTCACTCGGGAGCCCGTCCTGTCCTAGGGGAAGGGCAGCCCTGGCCTCGGGGCCCGGAAGGGCCTGACCTCGCCCCGCTCCCAGGCCGCGTGTCCAGGCCCAGGCCGGCCGGGCCCCTCCCTTGCAACGACTGGAAGCACCAACGTGCTCCGGCTTGCTTGGCAGTCACCATTTTAAAAGTCACATCTGTTTTAATTTTTTTTAAAGATTTTATTTCATGAGAGACACAGAGAGAGGCAGAGACACAGGCAGAGGGAGAAGCAGGCTCCATGCAGGGAGCCCGACCTGGGACTCGATCTCGGGACCCTGGGGTCACGCCCTACGCCGGAGGCAGGTGCTCAACCGCTGAGCCCCCCAGGCGTCCTTCATCTGTTTTAATTCATATCTTGAAAATTGTGATTTCCATTTTTTTAAAAAGACGTATTTATGTATTTTACAGAGGCGGGGGTGGGTGCAGAGGGAGAGAGAGTCCCCCGCAGAAGTCCCCACCGAGCCTGGGGCCACCGCGGGGCTCGATCTCACAACCCCAAGATAACGACCTGAGCCGAAACCGAGTCCCACGCTCAACCCACCGAGCCACCCAGGCGCCCCGAGACTTCCGCATTTTTACAACAAGGACTGTTTTTTAGACAATATATTTTATTGTAGGAAAGTTGGAGAATTAAAAAAGGAGAAAAATGTACTCAAAAGCCACGCCAGCGTTTGGGTGGCGTTTGAGTCAGCGTTTGGGTGGCCCCGTGCCTGCGGCCCTCCCTGCGCGGCGGCCTCTCCCGCGGGGCCACCCAGCGCCCCCCGCGCTCCCGCTGCCACACCTTGAATCACAATTCTCGTGGGCAGCATCTCGGGCGGGCGGATCAGCGGGGCCGGGGCCTGCGGGCTCGAGCAGGCCAGCGGGGTCGCCCCCCGTGGGACCTGCGGGCGGTTTCCCCAGCTCAGTACGTCACGGTGGGGCCTCAGTCGATCCCCGTGGAAGAGCGTCGCCCACCACCCCGGGGTCCGTGCCCGCATCGCCGCCGCCGCAGGTGCGCCCGGGGAGTGAGTGCGGGGCGGGCGGGCGCCGGGCCCTCCTCCAGGGAGTTCGGCGTCGGCTGCAGTCGGCCTCCCCGGTGGATCCGGATGAAGAAACCAGGCGCCTTCATACAGCTAAAGCGTTCACAGGTGCTTGTGTGTAGATTTCTATTCAGCCCCTCCATCCAGCCCCGGTCTCCAATAGTTTAATTTCTATATTAAATAATTAAAACTCTATTTTCAATTGCTGTGAACAATTGTTTTCCTTAATGATCTTCCCAGAGGAGCCAGTAATTTTATATCTTGTAAAGATGATGAAGTGGCATCATTATCCCATATCTCTGAAATATAACCGAGCGACTTCAGGGAAGGCCATTCGTATTCAATTAACGCTCCCTCGCATTAGGGCGGACAGTATTACTCCGCGCCGCGCACCCCCGCTGTCCTCTCATTTTATTATGACGATGATGGAGACAGAAACAACCAGTTTAATTATCCCATTTCCAACAGAAATCAATTTCAACACGTCCTCGCCCTTAAGCGGGAGGAAGCCAGCGGCGCGGCTCGGGGGCCGGGCAGGCCCACCCCGCTCGCGGCCAGAGCGGGGTGCACAGGGCCCGCACCCCACCCCCCCCACAGCCAGCCACCCACACCTGCACCCCGACCCTGGCACCCTGCACCCCGCCCCCAGCCCCACCCCCGCCCCCCGCTCCCCGGGGTGGCCTCCCAGGTGAAGCAGCCTGTGGGGACCGGCAGGCCCTGGGAGCACCTCTGACCTGCCTCCTGGCGTCCGGGCCCCGGGGACTGCGGGCTCCGCCTCCCTCCCTCGTCCCTCCCGCCGCCACGGACCCGCAGGCCGGGCCTCAGTTTCCCCCCCGGTGCTGCCGAGACCTGCTGCCCGCGCACAGGTGGGGGCGGGGGATTTACCGGCGGCGTCAGGGTGATTCAGGGGACGCGCCCTGCCTCGCCACTCAATCACGCCGCGCTCCTGGCCGCGTAATCTAATTGTTTGACATTTTTATCACAATTCATTGAGGCCGGAGGGAGATGACGAGACGGATGCCCCGGCGCTTGGCTGAGGGCCGGGAAGGCGCTGATGGGCCAAATGACAGGGGCGCTGCGAGCTTTTCTTATTATAGATTTTAATTCTTTGTGACAAGAGGCAGGAGATGGTGTCGGCTAATCAGGCCGAGCGGCTGCCCTGGCTGGGGCCCGGGGTGGGGCGCCCCCCACGCTGGCCCCGTTCTCCGGGCTGGGGACACGGCGGGTGGCTGGGGACGCTCGCACGGCGGCACAGCGTTCACCGGCCCCCCAGCCCCGGCGCGGCCGATGCAGCCACGTGTGCCCGGGACGCTGGGCGACTGGCCCTGAGGGTCCCGCAAGCCCACGTGGGGCCCCCCAGGCCAGGTCCCGTCCAGGGGTGCGGGGGGGCAGGAGGGGCCGCGGATCCCCGACCTGGCCCTGCTCGCTCCGGGCTGCAGGACCAGGTGCCACCGGCTCCTTCCCCGGCCCGGCCTCCCGGGCAGCAGGGGACCAGCAGGGGCTCCAGGGCGCCCCCACCTGCCCTCCTCCCCGAGCCTGGGGCAGGGGCCTGGGGCTCCGCTGCCAAACCACAGGCTCAGGGGCCGGGGGGCCCTGTTCCCGCTGGAGAGCCCGGGTCCCTCGCTGACCCCACGTGCCGTGTGGGCGCCCTGGGAACGTGGGCGGAGGGGAGCTCCCGTCTCCGGGGACGGGGCTGTGATCCCCACACCTTGGCGCAGTCCGTGGGGCAGCGAGGGCAGCTCTCAACGTCGCCAGGCGACCGGGACATGGCCCAGCTGGGGGCCCTGGGTGTGCCAGGCAGGGGCGCGTGTCCGGGCGGTGGGGCTGCTCCCTGGGCTGGTGCCGGGACGCGCCCCACGCTGCCCTCGGGCCGGGGACAGTGGATCCAGGCGAAGGCATGACCCGAGGGTCTCCTGGCTCCAGCTCGTGGCAGTGACCCCCGTCCGCGGCTCGCTGACCACACGTGGCTGCCCCGTCGGGTGCGCTGACCGTGACCCACCGGCCTCGGCCTCCGAGGGGAGCACAGCGCCCGGCCTGCCCGCCTCCCCCCAGAGGCCCCCCCCGGGCTGGCTCTGGGGGCCTTGCCCCGGCCCTTCTCACCCACGGGCTGACCCGCTGAGCACCCTCCGCGCCGGCCGACCACGGGCGCCGCCCCACGCTGACCCCCGGCCCCACTCACAGGCCTCGTCCCCCTTGGGGCGTCCCCCCTGGAATCGCGAGAATAACGGCGGCCCTCGCAGAGGGTGCCCCCCGCCCCCCGTGTCCCCAGGAGCACGGCCCCCCCGCCTCGGTCGGACTCGGAGGGTGTAGAGGGCACCGCACGAGGAGGCCGCTAGGGAGTGAAGGACGCTGGGGGCGGCCGAGCCTCGTGGGGGGGACGCTCCGGGTGCGGGGGGGCGAATGCCAGCGCGTGGGGGCTTGTCAGGACGCGGCCAGGACACTCCCCGCGAGCGCACCCACGTCAGGAAGGCGGCTGCGCCTTCTGTCCTCGAGCACCCACTGCCCCAAACCTCGGGGCGGATCCCCGAGGCGCAGACTGAGGCAGGAGACGTGACCTCGGGCAACGCGCCGCCCGAGGAGCCCGTTGCTGCTCTGTGGGTCGTGTTACTCTCCAGGATCGTGAAGGACCTGATCCTCCGCTCGGTCCCCGGGGGCAGATGGGACCGGGGCCCCTTCTCTGCTCCTCGTTCATGGGCTTAAAGATGAAACGACAATTTGTTTCGTGAAATGAGGCGCGCAGTTTCCCAGGTGGCGCCACGTGGGGGCCCCCGGCCCGGCCCCGCGGGCGTCCTCCCTCCTGAGCGGGCGCGTCACCTGCCCCAAGCCTGTCTCTGTTCCCCGGAAGTCCCCGTTTATCCCGCTCCTGTTCCTCGCACCCCACGCGGGAGAGTGACCGGGAGTTCACGGCCACCTGGGATTCGCTTTGCTGCAGCCCCCAGGCCGCAAACCCCACAGGTCTGACTCCCGTGTCCGTGTGTCCCGTGCAAACCACACGGCGGGCAGGGACACGCCGGCCCTGCACCCGCACCTCCGGGTCTTTCGGGGAGACGGTCCGGCCCGTCCTTCACGCACCCAGGGGAGGAGGAGGCGGCGCAGGGATGACAAGCAGAAAGAACCTCGGGGGCCGCGGGCAGAGAGGACGTGGGGCCACGGGGGTGGCTGCTGCGATGGCAGGTGACACCGCCACCAAGGCCCCTCCGCTGGGCCCGCGGCCCCAGCTGCTCACCCTGGCGACGCCCCGGGCGGTCTCCCTGGCGGGCGGGCTCGGCCCACTGTCATTTCACGGGAGGTCAGGGATGCTGCGTGGAGCCCCGGACGGGCAGCTGTGTCCCTGGCCGCGTCCCCGTCCAGCCCAGGAGGCTGGCGCTCCCGTCCTGCCCCTCGGGGAGGCCCCACCCCAGCACCTCCTCCCCATGTGGCCTCCTGGCACGGGCGCCTGTGTCCCCTGACGGCACCGTCCGCCCTGCACAGCGGGACCCGCCCACCCTTCCCTGCCCTGCGCGCGGCCCTCCCGTCTGGGTTCTGCTGGCCTCACCTGTTCCCAAGGACCGCCGTGGGCAGCACCTGCCCCACGGCCCGCCAGGCCCGCCGTGGAGGGCAGGTGTGTCACACACAGAGCCTGGCAGGGACCTGCCACCCAGGGGCACCGCGCTCTCTGTGAGGCGAGGAGGCCAAGCCTCCTCTGGTGACGTCTTCATGTCGTGCTCCCTGCCCGGGTCTGGCAGCTGAGAGTCCCCAGACCCCTGCCTGCTCCCCCCGGGATGTCCCAGAGTCTCCCGCAGCGATGGGTGTACCAGGGTGCCCGGCACGGGCTGCAGAGTGGGCCCCAGAGACCCCGAGGGCCGGGGAGGGGCCCCCAACACCAGGCCATTCTCAGACCCAGGCCCACGCGCCCCTCGCTGGGAGAGCGCGACGGGGCCCAGCACTCTGGCCTGAGACCACCCCCAGACCTTAGGACACGTCACAGACCTTCCTTCCGACTCCCTGGGCTGGACCCTGAGCTCCTGCCCCCCTCCCCAGCCCCGGGCCTCCAGCTGTCTCCAGGCCGGGTTCCGGGAAGCAGCCCCCCAGCCCCCCAGGCGCGTCGGCGGGCCAGCCCTTAGCAAGAGGGCCCCGGCCACCCTGTAACCCACGAGGGGACGATCCGCCTCCCATGACGGGCGACAGGCACCTCGTAAGAGCCCAGGATGGGGTGGACAAGGCAGCCCAGGCCAGAGCCCAGGGGGGCAGGGGCAGCCCCTCCCCGCGGCCGAGGCCTGCTGGCCCCGAGCGGCCCGTGGAAGGTGCCCGGCCCCCGTCCTGGCACAGCCAGACCCTCGCCCGCCACGATGCCCGCGCAGAGGGGGGCTGGGACCCGGCCTGGAGTGCGGCCAAGAGCCCTTCCGGAAGCCTCCGCCAGGCCAGGCCAGTCCCGTCCCATCCTGGGAGCACGGCGACGGCGGCCGCGGAGCGAGGCCCTAACACAAATCTTTTACTCGGTGCTCAATTAGCGTGTTTGGCACGCAGTCAGGACCCCCCAGCAGCCCCCGGGAGAGAGCTCATTACCCGCGATTGCACATCTGGGGCCCGCGCAGCCCCGGGGGAATGAGTCTGAGCCGTGATTTACGGCCACTTCCCTTTGTCCTTTCCTGAAGGAGACACGGTTCTCGGGACCCCAGAGGATGGCTTCCGAGCCGTCCTGTGTGACGATCCCCGAGGACTGGCCTCTGCTGTCCCGTTGTGCGGCCGCCCTCCTGGGGGCCCTCCTGCGACTCTGAGCCAGGCGGCCCTGCAGGGCTCCCCTCCAGGGATGGTCATCCCCCAGGGATGGTCCACGGGGCCCTGGGGGGTGACTCCCAGCACAGACCATCCCTGGGGGCTCGGGTCCCGCCTGCCGGGCTGGGCTGGGGCCGCCGCCTTGGATGTGGCTGCAGGGGACGGGTAGCCACAGGTCTCCGCGGAGCCTCTCAGAAGTGGGAGGGACAGCAAGGCGGTGCCAGGGCTCAGGTTCCCACGGGGTCCCCCTGCCCCCGGGGCCCCGGGCTCTGAGCTACCTCTTTGGGGTCTGTCTGTGGCTCAAGTGCTTATGGCCGCATGCCTGGCAGGGTTGGTGCCCATGGGGTGTCTTGCAGAGAGCGTGGGTCCCGGGAAGCAGAGAAGGAAGACAGGCACCTGCAGCAGCCACCCCTGCAGCCACCCGAGCGGCAGAGATCAGGGAAGCCGAGTGTGGGCAGGGGCAGCTGGCCGAGGGGGTGCCGCCCTCCGGAGAGGCTTTCATGAGGCGGAGGGAGGGAGTGTGAGTGGCCGTGTGTCAGCAGGGGGGACGTGGGCACCCCACAAGCACCCGCGGGCTGTGGACCTGTGTCCCCAGGGCGGAGAACGTGCGGCCAGCTCAAACGTCACAGCCCGGGAGCCCGGGAGCGTGTGGACCCCGCAGCAGGCCCTGACTCCAACGGGGGGCTGCACCTGCCGAGGAGGGAGGTGAAGACGGGGCAGGGCGGGAGCCCGCGGGTCAGCCCAGTACAGAGAGGGGGGAGCTGGGGCGCCGGCAGGGGCGCAGCGGGAGGCCGTGGACCCTGGGCTTCGGGGGAGCTTCAGGCTCTGCCCCGACGGGAGCGCCACCCCTTCCCCGCTGGCCAGGGAGGAGCCGGCCGGGCTTCCCTGCACCCCTGCCTGCGCCCAGCCCCCCCTTCCTGAGCACGCCTCCGGGCTCCTCCAACGGGGCTCCCGCCTCCCAGGGCCTGGCCGGCCTCTTCCTGCCGCCCCGCAAGATGCCCTTGGCTCAGGCGCCTGGGGCCCTGGGTGGTGCCTACCTGGGGGAGCACAGAGCCCCTCCCCCGCCCGGACACGGGGCTCCCACCCGCGGCTCTCGCCAGCCCCCGGAGCACCTGGGCACCGAGCGTCCCCGCCGGGCCGGGCAGGGTCGTGGGGACACGCTCAGGACGCGCATCCCGAGGTGCGGCGCGCAGGGCCTTGGGTGTTCCCGGGGCTGCACAGCAGGGCAGGGGGCAGGGGGCAGGGGGCGAAGGGGCGGGGCGGGGCGGGTGGGCGGAGGGGTGGGGGGAGGAGGCCCCTAGCCTCGTCCCCGCCCACCTGAGGGCCTCCAGGACGGCCCTGCTCACTCCCCCGCAGCAGCAGGGGTGCGGTGGGAGGGCGGTGCTCAGGTCCCACCGGGGGCCAGGGGGGCCGTGGAGGGGCGGGGAGCGCAGGGGCCCCTGCGTGTGGCCTCGGGGGTGACGCCACGCGGGCGTGGGCCTTGCCCCAGCCCCGGTCCCCGCCGCGCTCCCCTGCCCGTCGGCCCGGGGCGGCCCCTCCGCGTCCCCGACCTGCTGTGGCTCCGGGGCCCGCGGGCGCAAGATCCCTGGATGGGCCGCGGCGCCTGCTCGGGGAGGGGCGAGGGCTGCACCACGCGGGGCCCCGCGCCCCACCCCCGCCGCCCCGCCCCTGTCCCCCGGGCCGCCCCGCCCGCCCCGCCCCTGCCCCCGTGCCCCGCCCCCCGCCGCCCCCTCCCCCGCGGCACTTGCCGAGGCTCGGGGTTCGGCTCCGCGGCCCAGCGGTCCTTGGCGCCCCCCGCGGCTCCCGGGCGCCGGATGCTCGCAGCTCGGGGCCAAGCGCTCCCGGTCTCCGACGGCGGCGGGTTTGCGCGCAGAAGCCGCCGCCGCCGCCTCCGCCTCCGCCTCCGCAGGACGTTTCCTTCCAGGCCAGGAGGTGGCATCCTCCGACCTCGGCTCCGCCCGCGGGATCCGCCGCTGGGGACCTGCCCCGAGGGGGCGGCGCCTGGGGGCGCTGCAGGGGGCGCGGGGGGCGGGGCTGGGGGCGGGGGGAGCCTGGGGAGAGGGAGGGAGCGGGGGGTGGGATGAGCGGGGGGAGCCCTGGTGGGGGACCCGGGGAGGGGAGGGGAGGGGAGCGAGCGGGGAGGGACCCGGGAGAAGCCGGACGCCCACGCCTCCCCCTCCCCGCGCCCACTGGCTCCCGGGAGACGCGCGGCCCCATCGCGACCCCGGGCGTCCGGGCGGGAGCGGGGGGGGGGGGGGGGCGGGCGACGTCAGAGACCCGGGGGCGCGCGGGCGGGGGGCGGGGGCGGCTGGGGCCCCAGGTCCTGCGCAGCCTCCCCCGCGCCCCGCCCGCCCGCCCGGGGAAAGGGGGGCCCCAGGGACGCGCCCCGCCCGCTCCGCTCCGCCCGGGCCCGGGGTCCTGCGGGAGAGCGTCCCCCGCCGGGTCCCGGGGCGCACGGGCGCGCGGTGCAGCGAAGCGGGGCAGGTGAAGCGGGAGCCCCGAGGGCGCGGGGGCGTGGGCGCGGGGGAAGCTGCGCACCCGGAGGGGAGCGGGGAGCCCGACCGCCCCCGCGTCGCGAGGCCTCGTCCGGGCGGGAGTGACCGTGCGGCCGCCGGCCCGGGGCTCCGATCTGCCGCGGGGACCTCGCCGTCAACGCCGCACAACGAAAGCGGCGCCGCGAAGCGCCCCGGCGAGCGCGCCCCGGGTCCCCGCGCGGAGCGAGGCCGGGCAGTCGTCGCGGGCGCCCCGCACCGGGCCGGGGGAGGCCGCGTGGGCGCGAGGGTGTGGCCCCGCCGGCGGGGAGCGGCCCCGGAGGCCCAGCCGAGGCCTTCGCGAGGCGCCCCCGGGAGCGCACAGCCCCGCGCGCAGAGCCCGCCGGCCCGGGTGTGCTGCGTCGCGGGTGGGCCCCGGACCCGGCGGGGGCAGGGCGTGCGCGCGGGGCCGTGGGCCGTCGGGGCGGGGAGCGCGGGGGGCGCTCCCGGGGCCCGGGGCGAGGGGGGCGCACGGCGCGCGCAGGGCGGGTCTCGGGATCTGCATTCCTGCGGGCGATAGACTATGCCGCCGTATTTTTCCGTGGTTCCCCATTAAAAGCTTCGCCTAACTAAAGTCCCATCCGGCGGGATTTATTTCGTCCCGCGGGAGATAAATCAGGGCCCGAATTTACAGCCGGGGAGGCACCTGCCGCGCTAATGGGCCCTTCATGGAGTGCGGGCCGCGGGGGCGGCGGGCGGGCGGCGGGCGCTGGCCAATGGCCGGGCCGCGGGCGTCCGCAGCCAATCAGCGCGCGCGCCGCGCGGGGGCCCCCGCGGTTATCAGCGCGCCCGGCCCGCGCCCCGCCGCTCGGATCGGCCGGAGCCGGAGCCGCCGCCGCCGCCGCCGCCGCCCCTGCCCGCGCCCCGGCCCCCGGCCCCCGCCCCGCGCCGCGCCCGAGCCGCCGCCCAGCCTCGCGCCTCCCCGGCCGTCGGCGCCCGCGCCCCGAGCGCCCCGGGCCGCGCGCAAAGTTCCCGGGCGGCGGGCGCGGCGCGGGGCGGCGGCGGCGGGGCCCGGATGCGCTCCCGGGCCGGCGGCGGCGGCGCCCATGGACGCTAACCGCCCGGGCGCGTTCGTGCTGAGCAGCGCCCCGCTGGCCGCGCTGCACAACATGGCCGAGATGAAGAGCGCGCTGTTCCCCTACGCGCAGCTGGGCCCCGCCGGCTTCAAGGCGCCCGCGCTCGGCGGCCTGGGCGCGCAGCTGCCCCTCGGCACCCCGCACGGCATCAGCGACATCCTGGGGCGGCCGGTGGGGGCGGCGGGCGGCGGGCTCCTGGGCGGCCTGCCCCGCCTCAACGGGCTCGCCTCGTCGGCCGGCGTGTACTTCGGGCCCGCGGCCGTGGCGCGCGGCTACCCCAAGCCGCTGGCCGAGCTGCCGGGGCGCCCGCCCATCTTCTGGCCCGGCGTGGTGCAGGGCTCGCCCTGGAGGGACCCGCGGCTGGCCGGCCCGGGTAGGCGCGCGGGGCGCGGGAGGCGGGGGGCCGGGCGGGGAGCGGCGGGGAGGGGCGGGGAGGGGCGGGCGGCCGCGCTCACCCGCGCGCCCTTGCAGCCCAGGCCGGCGGCGTCCTGGACAAGGACGGCAAGAAGAAGCACTCGCGGCCCACCTTCTCGGGCCAGCAGATCTTCGCGCTGGAGAAGACCTTCGAGCAGACCAAGTACCTGGCGGGCCCCGAGCGCGCGCGCCTCGCCTACTCGCTGGGCATGACGGAGAGCCAGGTCAAGGTGAGCGGCGGCCCGCGTCGGGCGAACCGGGCGGGCGGCGGGTCGGTGCGCGTCCTGCGGGCCCAAGGCCCCGCGCGTCCCGGAGGCTGCGGGGTCCCCGTGCGTCCCGCGGCCCCGCGGCTCCTGCGCGCCCGCCCGCCCGCCCCCGCCCCCGCCCGGCCCTCGGGCCGCTGACCGCCCGGCCCCGCAGGTGTGGTTCCAGAACCGCCGGACCAAGTGGCGCAAGCGGCACGCGGCGGAGATGGCGTCGGCCAAGAAGAAGCAGGACTCGGACGCCGAGAAGCTGAAGGTGGGCGGCTCGGACGCGGAGGACGACGACGAGTACAACCGGCCCCTGGACCCCAACTCGGACGACGAGAAGATCACGCGGCTGCTCAAGAAACACAAACCCGCGAACTTGGCGCTGGTCAGCCCGTGCGGCGGCGCGGGGGACGCCTTGTGACCCGGTGGGGTCGGGTCGGGGTCGGGGCCCGGCGCCCCTCGCCGCCGCCCGGGTGTAGATATATTTTTACAGGATAAGTTATAAGGCGGCCGGCGCGGGCTCGGGCGGAGCCACTTTGTATGATCAATAAATTATTTAACACGTCCCGGGGAGCCGCGGCTCCGAGGCTGCACCGCGTGTGTTTCCTTCGCGGCCCCCGCCCCCCCCCCAGTCCCGGGCCCCGCGACCCGGACCCCTCGGCCGCCCGGGAGCCGGAGGAGCCGCGACGCCAGCGAGCGCCCAGCGCAGCGGGACGGGGACCGGACGGAGACGCGGCAGGTGGGCAGGTGCGCAGGCGGGCAGGTGCGGCGGCCTCCCGGGCTGCGGGCCGGCTCCGCGGCGGGGGCCTGGCAGGTGAGCAGCGCCGCCGCGTGCTGGGACCCGGGGCGGGCGAGGGGCGAGTCCCAGCTGCGGCTCCGCCCGCGGCCCGCAGCTCCCGGACCCTGCAGCGCCCGCGGCTCAGGCGGCCGCAGCCTCCTCGCTAGAAATGGTCGTTCGACTCATCCGGGCGCCAAAGGCAAACCCGAAGGAACCGCGCGCCCTCCGAGGGTCCGCTCGCACTGCCTCCTCCCCGGTGAGGCCCGGACGGCTCCGCGGGGGACGGGACCCGGGTCGGGGTGCAGGGAGCGCGGTGGGGGCGCAGGGACCGTGGTCGGGGCGCAGGGAGCGCGGTGGGGGCGCAGGGACCGTGGTCGGGGCGCAGGGATCCCGGTCGGGGCGCAGGGAGCGCGGTGGGGGCGCAGGGACCGTGGTCGGGGCGCAGGGATCCCGGTCGGGGCGCAGGGACCTCGGTCGGGGCGCAGGGACCGCGGTCGGGGCGCAGGGACCGCGGTCGGGGCGCAGGGAGCGCGGTGCGGACGCAGGGAGCGTGGTGGGGGCGCAGGGACTCCAGTCGGGACGCAGGGAGTGCGGTCGGGGCGCGGGGCCGCGGTGGGGGCGCAGGGATCCCGGTCGGGGCGCAGGGGCCGCGGTCGGGGCGCAGGGACCGCGGTCGGGGCGCAGGGGCCGCGGTCGGGGCGCAGGGACCGCGGTCGGGGCGCAGGGAGCGCGGTGGGGGCGCAGGGATCCCGGTCGGGGCGCAGGGGCCGCGGTCGGGGCGCAGGGAGCGCGGTCGGGGCGCAGGGATCGCGGTGGGGACGCAGGGAGCGTGGTGGGGGCGCAGGGACTCCAGTCGGGGCGCAGGGAGTGCGGTCGGGGCGCGGGGCCGCGGTCGGGGCGCAGGGACCGCGGTCGGGGCGCAGGGAGCTCACCGGCAGGCCCCGCCGCAGGTCCGGCTGGGGGAAGACCTCGGGCCGGCGCTCCACGTGGTCGCATCCTACTGAGAACTGTGGAGCTTACAGAAACTGTAAGGTTTCTCCTGGAAGGCATTTTTGAAAATGTTAGAGAAACGGAAAAGGCTGGTGATTGGTTCTATGCCGCGTGGCTGCACCATCAATTTTAAAAAACAGACGTTTCTTTTGAACCACTGGCCGGTCTTTTTAATGCAGCAACATGGAAACCTGTTTTATGTCTGGGTGAACTGCTTTCCCTGCTCACGTTGAGAGCAAAGGAATTTCCAGTTTTAAAGTCTCGAGGACAGCAGAGAGTTTTTATAATCTCGTTTTTAAATGCTGCGGGGTAATTCGTTAGTTACCGGTACGGTAAAAAAAAACAAAACAAAAAACCCGAAAGATGATTTTCCTGCACTTAACTGAGCGCTTGGTTTGGTGTAGCCGAGTCTGAGGACGACCTCCGGGATCTCCCCTCTCTCCTCTCGGCTCACCCCGGTCTCCAGTTAGCAGCCCACAAAGGAGCGCCCGCCCGCCGCTTAGCATCTCAAAGGCGATGGGGCAGGGAAGGCAGAGAAACAAAGCGGACGCAGGACTGTTTTCACCATGATCAATTTTATTGCTTAGGAACCGGAGCGGTCATTTCTAGAGGCCTCCACGGCGACCCACAGCCGATACCCCGTTCCACAGAAGCGCGTGGGGCCGGACTGCCGCGGGGCACGGGGACAGAGCAGCGGCCACAGCACTGACGCCGAACAGACCTCGATGGCACCGTCAGGAACGGATTCGGCAAGCGGACACCCCAGCACTTCAGTGGTAGTGATTTACCTAAAAACGAGCGTCTAAGGCCTTCGCCCAGTCCAGGAATTCTGTAGTGTTCTGAAGCAGATCAATAAAACATACGTTGTGTTTCATCCACAGGCTCTGCAATGACCTTTTAATGCTGTCCTTCGTGCTAGGGGAGACGTCGCGGCGAGGCTACTACTAGGCTGGCTGCGCTGCGCAGCCCGGGAAACTTACAGTTTTGCTCGTCGTAATAGGGTTATGTACAGCCCATGTTAGAAGCAGGTTCTATCTGAAGCGGACTAGGCTAGTTTTGTTTCTCCCATGATATTATTGTTTATGTAGAGTACTTGGCACCATAGAACAGTAACAAAAGACAGACGAAACGGTTTACAAAATTCTTAAAAGGTACACCCGAGCTAGCTACAAACTTCACATTCAGTTCTTAATATTACACAGAAAAAAAAGGCATAGGAGTAAGAATCTGCAAGTGTAGATGTGCTGTGGTCAGCGTCCCCCGGACGGCCCCGCTGGGGCGCGCGGTCGGACAGGTTCACGTGCCTCAACTGCTAGACTCCGTCTCTACCTGCGGACAGGACCCTCTCAAGCATTCATCCTGGAAAGTATATTTAGCATAAGTTTTGGTAAGATTTATAAATTATTTTTAAAAAGTATATATTTATATATATTTATATATATAAAAATGGAAAAGCAGCTGCAGTGTGATTCAAAAACCATGTAACACGGCAGGGGAGTAAATAACACGGCAGGGCAGCCGCCAGAGGCGGAGACGGGCCCCGGCTCTCCTCCAGCGGCCACACCGCCCACCGCCTTGCCCGGGCGCACCTCCAGCTGGCAGAGGGGACGTGGCCTCGGGGGGCTTCCACGCCGGAGAAGCTCTTCCCACGCTGACAATGATTAAAAATTGAAACTCTGAAGTCTCAGGTACAGACTCCCTCTCCTGTCTATAGAGTTTTGGCAACAGGACGGTGACTTATTACAAAAACCCAATATTTCTACTTAATGTCACACGAACAGACAAGACAGTGAGGTATGTGAGGCTTTTCCGGAACGTCCGGAGGCTGAAGCGAAGTGTGGGGCCGGCCGTCTAGCGGGTGGCGCTCGGGCGGGTTGTCGATGCAGCTGTAGGAGGACGTATCTCAATGGACGGGACGTCACCTGCTCCTCGCGCTACAGGGAGGTCTCGCGAAGGGCCCTCTGGTGTCGCTGCCATCGCTTCCCTGCCGTGGAATTGGTCACTCGTTAAAGGAACAAACACACCAGGAAAAGCTGAGAAAAGGTGGAGGAAGGAGTCATATTTACCACACGTCACTGCACGACACAACACTTGTGCACATGGGCGTGAGGTTTACCTGCCCCGGGCGCGATGCGGAACGCCAGGAACACGGGCTGCGGCGGGAGAAGAAGGGCGTCAGGAGCCCGGCCGAGCCCCGACCCAGCCCGACCCCGACCCGACCCCGCTCCGACCCCGCTCCGACCCCGTCACACGGCCTCCCGCTGGGGCCGAGTGGGAAGGGCGCGGCCTCCAGGTACAGGGGGCGCGGCTGCCCGCAAGGCCCTGCGGACGGGGGCACCGGGTGCCCTCCTGGGTCCGCTCCCGCGGCGACGGTGCCCTGAACTCGGGACAGCACAGCGCGGGCGCCCCGTCGGTCCGGCGGAAGGTAAGACGCGAGCAGCACTGCCCGGGCGACAGCGGGGGCCCCGGGGTGGGGGACGCTCAGGCGCAGGGCCACCAGGAGCCACCGCGGGTCCCAAGGGCACACGAGAAAGAGGGCCCTGGAAGCCACTGCTGGAGTCTGTGTCTTGTCATAAGTAGTGAAGTTCTCTACTTTGTTCCACGGGACTAGGCTTTTCTGTGCTTGCCTCCCCCCTCCTGGTATTTCACTGCAACCAAGTGAAAATAGACCAGGCGACCTGTGCCCTGGAGCCCGCCTGGCCCCCCCCACCTCCCACGACCAGCCCCGCCCCCGTCCCACCCCCACCGCAGTCCCTCCACCCCCACCTCCTGGTCCAGCCCCCCCACCTCCCACCTCCCACCCCGAGTCCAGCCCCTCTCACCCCACTGTCGCCCCCCCTCCCCCCCCCCCAGTCCAGCCCTCCTCCTCCGGGCAGTCCCCACCCTGGTCCAGGCCCCCCCTCCGCCGCCCACCGGGGCCCAGGGAGGGCACATCACCTTGTGGTCTCCCATGCAGACGTTAGGCCCGATGTGGTCGTAGGTGACAACCTTCTCCTCGCTCTCCGACTGGGGAAGCAAACAGAACCGTGTGGAAGGCGGGGATGGAGGGGCTTCCTGGGGGGGAGGGCACGAGCCCCGCACCCCCCGCCTGCCTCCTGGAGGCCTCTGGCCAGCTGGAAGGCAGAGCCTTCTGGAAGCCCCGTCATCCCCCTAGCCCCTGGCTCTTCCTGCTTCCGGAGCAGGGTCGGGTCGGGGCCCCGCGCCCTCGTCTCGTGCGCCCAGCGGTTCTCTTAGCCCAGATCCGTGTTTGGAGGCGAGCAGACGCCGAGTCCTGCTCCCCGCGTGTTAATTAACACTGTGCACCGGCTGCCCTTCCTCCGGGCGCCTCAGCCACCGGCAGGTGCCCGCGTGTTGGGGCGACCGGGAACCGTCTGTTCCTGGCAGGCGCCCCACTGGGCCGGATTTTCACATCCGCAGCTGAAGCACCGAGACCGTAAAGTTAGAACTGAGTTATCTTTAATGCAGCAGGAAGCTTAAGGTCAGATTCACTTTCCAGCACGGTCGCCTGCCAGAAAGTATAAAAACGTAACCTTCGGCGCCGGCTGCGCCCCTCCCGAGCCCCTCCCACCCTCACGCGCCGCGGCCCGCGAGGGGACATTCATCAGACACGCGCCGTAATTTACAAAGGCAGCAGAAAATTGTGGATTTCCATCCGCATAATCTCGAGACAGATAAACAAATTACAGCCGCGCGCTCATCACCGCGGCTCCCGGGCGCCGCCGCCAGCCCGCCGCCCTCCGTGTTTTCGGGCCGGGGAAGCAGAACGGAACATGACGACGAGGTAACCGAGCGTAGCATGATGGATGAGGCCGCGGAGCCGCTCGCGAGGCGCGTCTGCTCCGACTGTAACGCCCGCCGCCGCCGGGCGGCCCCCGGGGAGGGCCTGGGCCGTCGGGGGGGCTCCCTCCAGCTCTGAAGCATCACAGCTCCGAGACGTGAACGAGCAGGAGACCGTCTACAGGAACCGCTTCCAGGGAGCCGCCTGCAGCCCCGGGCGCGCAGCGGAGACGCCGCACAGTGGGTTTCCCTGGCTGTGGGTGCTTCCCCTGGTGGACGCCACCCGTGTCTCTGTCCCCCGCACCCTGGAGGCACCGCACGTGCTCGGGGCGGCAGGTGGATGCTGCGAGCCACCGCGAGACTGCGCCCGGTTCTCCCCAGAGCGCCACCAGCAGGCCGGGCAGGGAGGGCGCCGCCACATCCGGGGCCAGGCAGGCTCGGCCGGAGCCGTGGCCCTGTGCCTGCGTGGCCGACATCCCATGGGGCGTCAGTCGAGAGGCCCTGGGGGGAAGCGGTCCTGGGGCAGCCCCCAGCGACCGGCCCTGGGTGCAAGGGTGTCAGACGGGTGCGGGTCCCGGACGGGGCGCCGGGCAGGAGTGCCGAGGCCCCGACACAGCAGGCTTCCTGCAGACCCAGCGAAGCCCCTGCCTCCAGCCCAGGCCCCTGGGGGCTCCCCCTGGGCTCGGGAAGGACACCACGGGCTGCGCCCTCACGGAGCAGGGGGCACCGGGGGTGCGTGCGGCAGGGTGCTGGAGGCCCGGGGCAGCCTGGGGGGGGGGCGCTGCTCTCCTGGCTGTGACCCCGCCTGCCCAAGAAGGGCCCCGGGGGGGGGGCGGGGGGCAGCTGGAGCCTCAAGCAGCAGAGCTCAGGCCCACCCGTTGCTGTGTCTGCTCTGAGCACCGAGCACCTGCCTGCGGCCCTGAGTGGGATGTTTGGGACGCTTCCTCATGGACGGGGTTGAAAATCTAATTCAGATATTGATTCTTTTGAAAACACTCTCTGTATTAAAATGTGGGCACTGGAAATTCTGGAAAATCAGGAGGCTGCCTCCTAAAAGCTGCCTCGAGCCTGGATGTGAATCGGGCTCCTGATTTACAACTTGGGGGAATCAGGACAGATGGGTCCACCGCACTTTACAGCTTACAAGCGCCTGAGTGGACGAGAGCATGCTTGGCTCCCGAGGACACAATAAACTACTGATGTTTAAAGCACCGATGACCGTGCTGCGTGTTTTGGGTTCAGAAAGTCCTGGGGTGTCGCGAGGGCCCTGGGGCCGGGCGCAGGGTCTGAGGGGGCCCGTGTGGCCGGTCCTGGGGCAAGGCGGGCACTCACCTTCAGGATCAGCTCCCTGGCGGACGGGGACATGAGGACGCGGTCACACCACGCGGGGCACCGGGTGTTCATGTACTGCCTGCCCTGGCCGGAGTCCTCGCTGTACGGGTAGCTGCGGGGACAGAGGCACGGGTCAGCCGGTCGGCCACGGCTCTAGCCCCGCCTCCCGCGTCTTCCGGGCCCCCGGGGAGGGCCGGGAGGTTCTTCCCACGCACGCGGAGCGGCCAGTGCTGCGCAGGGAAGGAACCCACCAACAGAAGATTCCAGAGCACAAGGCCAAACCCACGATTTAAGTTCTCGCTTGAATTTTAGTTGTAACAGGCCCCGGGGACAAACCAATGGCATCACCTGTGATGCTGTGCTTTGGGTCTGGGACGCTGTCTGAGGACGGCTTGGCCCGGCCTGGCTCTGAACGCAGGGGTGCCGCTGGGGGACTCCCACCAGGCGCCCGGAGGCGGAGGCGGGGGTTCAACGCGGGCCCAGCCCCGTCCCCGTGCCTGCCCCACCACAGCGTCTGCTCAGTAGGTGTGCGGTGCCCCGGCCGCGGGCTCATCGTGGTGGCCCGGCCCATGGCCGTCCCGGACTCGGGGCTCCGGCCACTGGGCGCCCCTCCCACCCACTGACCTGGCTCAGCCACGGGGCAGGGCCCTGACGGCAAGGGACACAAACGTGGGCGGGGAGCCTGGGGGCGCCGCCAGCTGGGGACCCCAGGGCGGCTTCTTTCCAATTCCAGGACCCACGGAAGCAGTCCCGTCTCCGTCCACGGAAAACCGCCAGCCCCACCCCAAGTGGGCATCCTGACGGGACTGAGGGGTGAAGAGCGCACTCAGGATGAGCTGCCTTCGGGGAGACGGGGGCAGCGTCCCGTGTGCCCGCAGCAGTGAGGCGCATCTGCCCACCGCTGGTGACCTCGTACGGCCGTCACTAGAGTCTAGACTTTTCCTTGTAAAAAAATGTTTTTAAGTTCATTCCAAAGGCCCACGTGGTCTTGGGTGCGAGCTGGCGTCTTCTCTGCTTCACCTTCCTGCACCTGGAAGGGGGGACGGCGCTGGCCTTCGGGCCGCTCTGCGGAGGACCCGGTCCCTCTGCTCTGCGGCCTCCAGACCCGTGTCGGGCCTGCACGCTGACCAAAGGGTTCCCGCCTGCCCGTCCTGCAGGGGGTCCCACACGCCTTCACCAGGAACAGAGGCCGAGGGCCCCAGCCCCTCAGGGAATCAGCGTTTCACTTGACTAAAGACCCAAAGCAGCAAATATGCTTAAAACCCAAACCCACCCAGTCCTGCCTGTAGCAGCAGCGCGTGCAGGGGGCCCGGACGGCAGCGGCTCTACAGACGCCTGAGCAGGAGGGCGGCGAGCCCGTGGCCGATGCTGCTCCGCGCGTGCAGACGCCGGGCCCCCGGCTCCGCGGCGGTGAGGAAACGACAGCACCGGCCGGGCCCTGCCCGCCTTGGACCCGCAGCCTCGCCTGGGCTGGGGACGGGCTCGCTCCAGGAACGTGCTGCCTGGGAGCCGGGGACGGGAGTCCGCACGGATCAACCCCAGCTTCCGGAGGACAACGTGCGGAGTCGCGGGTCGAGAGCGAGAAGCCCCCCGGCTGGGGACGAGGTGGGGATGAGGGCGGCTGCGAGCTGGAAGCCGTGGTGGTGGGCGGGGGCTCTCCGCAGGCGACAGCGAGTCATCGCAGACTAAAGGGTCGTGCGGAGATGCAGTCGGGCAGGGATGAGCTCCCGGCGCTCGGACACCCCCCTCCACGCTCGGGCACGCCCCCGATGCTGCGACAGCAAACCCGTTCGGGGGCCCAGCTGGTCCTGGGGGCTCGTCTAGGGCCGCACACAGCACCCACAGACCACCAGGACCTACCAGGGCCAAAGCTCAGAGTTTGCACCACGGGCCCAGGGTTGTGCCAGGACACAGAAGGCGACTTCTAGATCCATGGGTCAGAGGTGCCTGCGCAGACCGCGGAGCTTCCGTCCTGCCCTGTCCTCGCCGGGACCCAACAGGCGGTCACCACTCACAGGGGCGCTGGGATGAGTCCCAGAGGAGAGCCGGAAAAGCCGCGAGTAGCGGCTTCTGGGTCCGCACCCCGAGGGCAGTCCCGGGATCCCGCATGGCCTGGCCCATCGTGCTTGGGCAGGACCCGGCCGCCACCGTCCACGGTGTCCACAGGGCACTCAGCAGGAGGAAGGACCTGTGCCAAGAAGGGTCCTGCTGGTCGAGGCACTGCCCTCGCTCCCACAGCGCAGGGGCCCCTGACCCGGGAACGGGCCCAGCCACAGGTGCGGACGGAACGGTGCCGCTGCCGCTGCAGGGAGGCCCAGGGAGCCGGGGGCGGGGGCAGAGCACCGGGGACCCGGCCCGCGCAGCCCCAGAGCGGATGGGGTCAGGACCAAACCTGCTGCCACGCCTGCGCCTCTGAGGCAAGCCCTGGAGGGCCGGGGGCACAGGCAGGCGGTGCCCGGGCCGGCTGAGGGGGAGCCGTGACCGCCGGTGACAATCGCCCACTTGTCCCCCCCACCCCCGGGGCACCTCCAGCTCCGTCCCTCGGGATGTGGGCAGCGGCCCCTTCGCGGAGGCCGGGAGACGCGAGGACTCCATCGGAGCAGGCGGGCGGGCGGGGCTGCGGGGGCGCACCCTGACATCACGGCCCTGACATCGCGGCCGGGAGGGCACAAAGCCCGGCTGTGTTTCCAGCCCTAACCCACAGGGCGGCCGCGGGTGGGGGACGCCGGGCTCAAGAGGAGACAAGGTAAAGCACAGCCAGACCAGGACGTCCTGCACCTGCTCCCCCAAGCAGGGGGCACCCAGGGAGGCCGCGGGGACCAAGCGCCTCCTCGGAGCCCTGCCCGGTGACAGCAGCCGCAGCCCGGTACCCAATACGCTGGTGTAGACGCGGGCCCTCGGCGGCCTGGCAAACTGCGTGTCCCTAAGTACTCTGTTTCAAAAACCCCCACCGTTACTGATATTCCCAGAAAAGACCGAGAAAGACAAAAAGAGAAGGAAAGGGAGCAGGAGCCGCGGCCACACTGCGCTCTCGGGTGGAGAAGGGGCGGCGGCACCCGGACCGGCCGCGGAGTGCGCACCTGGCTCCCCCGAGCGGCTCAGCTCTGGCCACCCCGACACCGCGGGGGCCTCGCCCAGGGCGCAGGGGACGGCGGGCGGCGGGGCTCCTTCCGGTCCGGACCTCCCAGCGGGACAGGTGACCCCAGACACCAACCTGCGGCCCGAGAGCCTCTATCCCTCATCTAGAAGTAAACGCCCCGGGGCCGACCGCCCGCCTCCTCGAGCCGCCTTTACCTCGCTTTACAGACTTTTGTCCTCAGAAGCCACGGCTTCCCCTCACTCTGTGATCAGCTGTTGAGCAGAAACACCTCCTGCCCACGGGACCGTGATCCTCCCCGCGTGACTTCCCCGGGGATGAGGAAACTGCTTCGAGAAGTTCTGAGTAGACCAGCAGCTCCTGTCGTCACCGTGTCACCCGCGCGGCACGGCCCCCACGTCCAGGGACGGCCCCGCTGGAAAGCCCAGGGTCGTGGCTTCAGCACCACCAGCAAGTCACGCCTGTGCGACCTGCGCGTGAGCACGAGTGCACGGCCTTCTGCCCCGTGCGGCTGCCCTGGGGTCTGCTCGGGACCAGCCTGCCGCATCCTGCCGCGTGGCGCTCCACTGCGGGGGCGAGTCTCCGACCGCCACGGTGCGCCCTCCGGCCCCTTCAGTTCCTGGCTAGTCCCGGGTGTGGTGTGTGGAGCCTCCGGGTCCCGGGGCCCTCCCGGGGGGTCGGGAAGGTGCGCGTGGCCCTCACGCGTCTGCCGCGGCCGTCGTGCTGGTGCTGGTGGCGCCCCTCAGCCCTGCCCCCTGGGCGCTGCACTCACCGTGCAGCCTGGGAGGCGTGCGGTTTCGAGATGCGGTGGGATGAGGAGAACATACGTGACGCGTGCTGCCGGGTGGCTGTTTTGGTTCATTTCATGGAATATCTCTGTTTTGCCAGAAAGGCAGACGCTGCTGTCACTCAGGAGTTTTGTCAAGCAGCGATGAAACGAGCCACTTCTCCAAGAAAACATCCAAGGCTATTTGTAGCCAGTGACAAAATCCAAGCGTTTGAGCCCAGCCCAGAACCCCGGAGAATGTGTGTGGGCCCCGTGCCTGACAGCGGCCCCGGGAAGACCGGCCTCCACTCGGTGATGCCAAGGGAAGCGCCGTCTGACACCTGCCGACACCTGGGGCCTGCGTACAGTCGGGCGACCCGGGGGTTCTGGGGGCCGGCTCGTGAGGTCGCCCCCGTGTGTGCATGGGCGAGAGACCGGGCCCTTCTAACCGCAAGGAGCCAGCGGCTCACAGATTCGGGTTCAGATCCACGCGGTGAGCCGTCGGAGGGCCGTTCGCCTCAGAAGCACAGGGACACACCGCCGGCATCTCGGACCTGCACGTGTCCAGGTGCCACCCCGGCCTGCGGGGCGGAGGGGGGCAGGTGCCACCCTGGAGCGCGGGGCGCGCCCTCCTGCCCGCCGCACACTCTGCCTCTTGATCACCACCCGCGGGCGGCGGCTGCCGTCGTTGCCCTAACGCAGGTGGGAGCCGCGCTGCGCCCTCGATGGGAAGGAGCCGAAGGCGCTCTGGGAATGTCGGAATGTCAGAATGTTAGCCCGTCTTCCAGCAAAGTGACAGCATGAAGTTGCAATCCACTAGGCCTGAGGGGCTGTGAGTCCGTGGGGAACAGCGACCGATGTCTGGAGAACCCTCTCTCCCTTTGAGGCCGGTCCGCAAACGGAGCGTCTGTGGGGGACTCGGCGTGTGGCTGTGCCGACGCTCCGCGCTCCGGCCAGGACGAGCGGCCCCGGGCATGCCCGGCCCCACGCAGTGCTGCGGGAGGCGCCCCCGGGAGGGACCCAGGCCGCGTGACCAGTGTGCAGCGCGCCCCCGGCTTGGAGGTGCAGGAGCAGCAGCCGCGGGAGCAGATGCTCAGGGTCCCTGCGCAGGACAGACAGGCGACGCCCTGGGACGGCGAGCCCCACGTTCCTGGATTCGGAAGAACCGGAGCAAACATAGGCCTTGCTGAGCCCAGAGCCCCGTGAGGACGGGACAGCCTGAGGCGGCCCCGGCCACACGGGCTCAGTCCTCGCAGCCTTCCAGACAGTCCCGGGAGCCCGGCAGCGCGCAGGGAGCTCCAGTAGGTCCTGACACGCACCGAGAGCCGCGCCGGCTGAGAGCACGCGGGGCCGCCCAGGAGCGCAAAGCCAGTCCCACGGGGCGGAAACGTGTGGGGCGCATCTCCCGGGCTGTGGAAGGGGCCTGGCATGCAGGGTACCCCTCGGTCCCTGCAGCATCTCGCTGTGCACAGCCCTGCCCGGGCAGCGTGGACGACGCACCGGGGGCCCCCTCTGGGAGGGTCCCCACAGGGCCCCGCCGACCTTTACAGACGTGAGCCGTGCAGCGCGGCCTCCGACCTCACAAGCCTCTGTCCAAGGGGAGGAGCATCCTCCAGTCCAGGACGCGTGTGCCTCGCCAGGGCACTGGCCTCCGCGGAGCCCCGGGGGAGGGTGGCCCTGCGGGTCGGGGTGCAGCAGCCCGGGGGCACCTCGAGCTCAGCCCCACCCGCAGGCGCCCTGGCCCCGTGCAGAGCCTCGTGGTCCAGCAGTCCAGCCTCAGACCCCAGTGCTGGGGCCCGGCCCTCAGGACACGGACACCCCCGAAGTCGTCCCGGGGTTCCCCGCACTGGCCCGGGGCGCGTGGGGATGGAATTCCTGCCTCCTCTCCCACGGGGGGACCTTGGGCCCGGGGCGGGGGCAGAGGGGCCGCAGGCCTGCCAATCTGGAAGGCTCTGGCCCCGAACAGGGGTTTGTTCACTCACGACTCAGCGGGCAGCGCTGCCCCTCCCCCGGTGGGCGTAGCACGGCGTCCCCAACTCCCGCACACTGCACACTTGGGGCTTCCCGCCCTCTGCTCCAGGGGGGACACGGGAAGCCCCCAGCTGCTTCCCGCCACGAGCTGCTCAGTGCTGCGGGCTGCGCACAGGCCGTGTACACACACCCACACCCAGGCCACACACGAGTACATACCCACACGTACACATGAATGTACACACTCCCTACTCACGTGTGTGCACACCACATGCACAAACTCCGCAATAGGTCTTGCACACGAACACACTCCCACATACACACTCATGCACATGCAAACAGCTACATGCACACGTGCACACATCACGTACACATACACGTACATAGCTTAGGCACACCCACACCCATGCAGTGGTCACTTGCATACACCCAAGTACATGCACACACCACATACAGGCCCTTGTGTGCACACAGCCATGCACACACGCACACACAACCCGTACCCCCACACCTGTATAAGATACGTGCATACACCCCTACACCTAGATATGTGCACATATAACCACACGTGTACCAAGTCTGTATACACACACCTACACACCTCATGTACGCGCGTGCAAACCCATGCACACATGTGTGGACTCTGTACACACATACAAACCCAAACACATATACGCTACACACACACGTACAGTAACCCACACACACCCTGCATGTACGTGCCTTTACCTGTGCACGTACCACATACTTACCCATGTGCACACACATGCACTCATACCTGAGGAAGACCCACATACTTGCTCACAAGCACATGTGCCTACACAGTGCACACAGTCCTCTGCACACATCCCCATGCATACATGGAGGTGCCCATGCGGCACACACGTGCATACGCCTACACACATCTGCACACGAGCTCATATACCATTAGGCACACATAGCCCCCCAGATGTACACACACGCGCACACACACACTGCACGCCCGACCACCTATTTTACGGTACAGTCAGGAGTACCTGGCAGGCACCACACCTTACAGCCGCTACCTCACCATCGCTCATCACCTGTCCTGGACTTTGCTGCAGCTTAAACTCTTCCCACAGCTTGGAGCTCTCGCAGCCCCACGTGGCCACCCTGCGGCTGTGGACCCTGGTCACAGGCATGATCTCAAAAACGCAAAAGAGCTGGGAGGCGTGGGTGGCTCAGAGGTTGAGCATCTGCCTGCAGCCCAGGGCGTGACCCCGGGTCCTGGGATCGAGTCCCGCGTCGGGCTCCCCGCAGGGAGCCTGCTGCTCCCTCTGCCTGTGTCTCTGCTTCTGTGTCTCTCATGAATAAATACAATATTTTAAAAAGTACAGAAGAGCGAAAGGAAGGGGATTGGTGTGACCCAGACATGGGGGAGGGTCTCGCCACGGTCTCTGAGCAGAAGCTGGGCTCGGCGTCTGAGAGCTGTCGGTTTGCTTGGAAACCTTCCACCTTCCCTCCTCCCGTGTCCATCCAGGGAAAGTACCGTCTCATTTCCTAATTAAAGGGAAAGTAGGGGATCCCTGGGTGGCGCAGCGGTTTGGCGCCTGCCTTTGGCCCAGGGCGCGATCCTGGAGTCCCGGGATCGAGTCCCACGTTGGGCTCCTGGCATGGAGCCTGCTTCTCCCTCCTCCTGTGTCTCTGCCTCTCTCTCTCTCTCTCTCTCTCTCTCTCTTTGTCTATCATAAATAAATAAATAAATCTTAAAAAAAAAATAAAAAAAGGGAAAGTATCTGATGAGTTGACTGACCAGGCAGGTAGCGCCTGCACCTGTGAAGCCAGTGCTGCTGAGACACCCGTGTCCCCTCCTGTCACAGTTCCTGTCCCCAGTCCGAGTGAGCTCTCTGCTCCTCAGGCTCACGGGGCTCCACAGGCCGACCTGGACGGCTCGGGACACCACCCTGCAGCCCCAGGTCCCCCGACAGCGCAGGGACATCGCTGGGGGCCATCCTCCCACGAGCCAAGCAATCCCCACAGAGATTTATGCTCAGCAGCAGTCGCATGCCTCACGGACCCGGACCTTGCTGAGGGCAGGGTGACCCCAGCCTGGGCCCACAGCCCACCCCAGGTGTCCCGGTGAACGCGGGAGGAGGTACCCCAACAACCAACACACACGCGCAGCTCTCCGAAGCTCCCCCCACGTAGCACGAAGTCACCCACTTCTCCTGTCCAGGGGCAGAAAGGGCCCCACACAGGCAGGCAGGGTACCCCACCCTCCCAGCGAGGCTTGTGCTTCCTCGGCCAGGGACCACCAGCCCAGGACCCCACCACCCACGTGGCCGTCCTGCCAAACTCCCGAAGTGTCGGGCGGGGCCAGGCGGGTTTCTCTCTGCTGCCCGGGCTGGTGGTGGGCTTGCTGCTCGCCCCCACGCACTGGCCACTAGGCCCTGTGGGCTCTGGGCTTGAGAGAAACTTGGAGATGCAGACACCAGTGCAGGGTACATGTGTCCACAGGGTCGTGGCCTCTGCCCGAGGTGGCCCCCAGGCCTCCTTCCTCCTCTCCAGCTCAGCAAAGACCGAGAAAGAGATCCTCGGGTTGTTCAAGTGAGAGGCGCCATTCGGGGCATCCGGCCTACCGCAGCCAGGAAGGGGCGGGCTCACAAATCCTAAGACCCTCTTTAGGTCTCAGGTGTACCTGGAAGTGTCGCGAGTTCAAGGGGGACACTGTGGTCAGTTCCTGGGTGGGAACTGCTGGGGTGGCCCCCTGTCCTGCGGCATTCCTGGCTGTCCCAGACCTCAGCCTGGGCACCGAGTCGCTGCCTCTCTGGTCCCCTGCAACTCACGCGGTGGCCCTCTCGGCCAGAGTCTGGACCCTGAGGTCAGAGGGGCACAGCCCATGTGCACCCGCTGCAGGAAGTCCTGTGCGCAGTGGGCTGCGGGGTCCTCTGCCAGCCTCCGCGCACGGGGCCCAGGGATGGGGCACCTTCACAGCACACGTGAAAGCCCATCTGGTTTCCGGGCATATTCTCGGAGCAGAGCTATTGTGTCTGGTGACAGGGTGTGACGTGGGCCCCGGACGCCCCCACGCCTGTGTTATAAAGTTTCCCTGAACGTGCCCCAGTGACGAGGATTCACACCGGGGTCTGAGAAAGGAGAAGGGCCGGGGAGGAGTCCCGGGAGAGGCCTCCGTGGCCCAAGGTGCCCTCCCCTGAATGCCTGGCACGGCGGGGGAGGCGGGCTGAGCCCCCGTCCAGCCGCAGCTGCCGAGGCCGCCCTCTGCGGCTTCCCTACGCCCCACGCCCTCTAAGGCCTGGGCACCGGTGCGGGCCGCACCCCCAGTGCTCGCGACGGAACGGGCTGTCACTGCTGCGGGTCAAGGTGCTGTGAACAGCAGAGTAAAGCACAACAGAAACTTCGTGTCTAAGAGAAAAACACCCCCAAACCTACCCCAGCACCCACACTGCCGAACGTCCTACGTTCCCAGAAAGACCCAGTGTGCTGGTCTGAGAAGTGGTATTTGGCATATTTCATAAAAATCTTTTTCTTTTTTTAGAGAAGAGAGCAGAATCGCTTATTGCTCTCAGCTGGCTGCGGCCTTCGGGGCTGGGCTAGAGCGGGCAGGAGGAAGGTGTTCACAGGTGCACACGGCCCCGGGGGAAGTTACCTGCTCATCCGGCACGCGGGGGCTCCTTACCTGGGAGGAAACGAGATGTCCAGCTCATACAGCCTGTCCTTAAAAACAGACAGCTCTTTGTCAAATTCTAAGAGCTAAAGAAAAGAAAAGAAACAAGAAAACAAGGTCACTGTGGCTGGCCTCCCGGGGGGCACGGTCGTGTGCGGCAGGGACCCACGCACTCCCAGGAGCCACGCCAGGCCACAGAGGGCCGTACGCAGGCGGAGCCGCCGGGGCTGCCCACGGGGTCCCGGGGGAGGTCTGTGGGCTCCCAGCAGGCCCTCTGCCCCGGGGTCCACACTGGGCTCCAGCCCCCTGCCCAGGGCGGCCCGGCCAGGCAGGGTCACCTCTGCCGGAACCACACGGGGCAGCAGACACGGCAGCGCCCTGACGCCGACGCCCGGCAGCACGGACACGCTCTCAGCTCGGCCCAAATTAAGGTCAACGGTGACCACGCTGGCGCGCAGGTGGGGTCAGCAGGAAGCCTGGGTGGGAAGCACTGGTTTCTGCGCGGGGAAGACAGCAGCCTGCCCGCAGAACCCTTCGGAACCAACCCCGAGGGGCACGGTGTCCCAGCGGGGAACGGGTGCCACCAGCCGTGTCCACCCCAGGCCGAGCTGAGCCTCCGCGATGCACAGCCTCGGACGTGCGCGTGGGTCAGGTCCTCGGCCCCCCAGCTCCTGTCCCGGCACCTCGTGCGTCACACCAGAAGTGTGACATCAGCAGCTCCATGTTTACGCAGTCATGGCCTGTGTGCCAAGCTGCTCCCTGAGCCACCTGCACACAGCGCCCCCCGCCAGGAGGAGCGCGGGGGGTTGTGGGGAGGGAGGGTACACCAGTAGAGCAGTAGAGCCTCACGCACGTTCCTGCAGAATCCCAGACACTCAGACGCGGATCACAAAGCACCTCGGACCCTGCCTGGGCAGGCTCAGATGTCAGGGGTTGGGGGCCTGGACCCCTCGTGCCACCCGTGAGCCCATATCTCCTGAGCGTGAGCCTGCTCAGCTTTCTGATGGGGACGGGCCTGGGGGACCCAGGGTGGTTGCCAAGCAGGGGTGCAGGGACCCACGGGGGGTGGAGCTTCAGGGAGGGGGTACCTGTGGGGTGGGGAAGCATGTGGAGCACACAGGGGCTTGGCTTCTATGGCACCGAGTGGCCTTGATGCCCAGCATCAAGGGGAGACTCTGGCTCCTCCTCCAGGGAGGTCTCCAGGCCAAACAGCTTCTGGAAAGTTCCTAGGTCAGTTCTTCCAGTGGGGCTGGGGATGGAGAGGAAGGGTCTAGGGACAGAGACGCACCCTCCGTGTGTGCGTGGGGCCCGAACAGGTCCTGCAGTTATGTGCACGTTTACTCCTGTGTTTCTACGCGTATTACACGCACACACACACGCCTATAGCGTGTTTCTTATCTAGATCACCCTGCAGCTTGAATTCCCGACTTCCCAGATCAGAGACAGGCCCTGGATGTGGCGGGGTGGACGTGGGGGGCAGCTGCTGGCTCGCACAGGCGCTCTGTGGTTTTGACCGAGGACGGATAAGAGGAACTGGCCTGGCCCGGGTCAGAGGCCGGGTTTCCAGAAGGGCCGGTGTGGAGCCTCTAGGGAAGTCCGGCCAGGCTGACGGGCGGCCTGGGGGTCAGCAGGAAGCATCCAGGGCCCCTTATTACTGCAGGGTCGTGTGTGCAGCCGCAGGGCCCGTGCTCCACTCTCCAGGCGTCAGCACATCTTCCCATCTCTCCCGCACTGAGCTCAGGCGCTTGGAGAAGTCCATGTTGTGGAGACGGAGGTGTTGAGACCCTCCGGGATGCGCGGCGGTGGCGTCCTGGGACCGCAGCGCTCCCACGCACCCCGCGGAGAGGTCCTGGGCCTCCCCGGCGCGCAGACTCCTCCCTCGGGCCGCCGAGTCGAGTCGTGCCTGGCGCCAGCTCCCCTCCTGCGGGGGCCGGCGGCCTCTTCGCTGCCCTCTGCCCGGTCTCCTCCGTCTGGAGCCCCGCTGCTGGTCGGCGCACCGCCTGCCCCTGAGGATGCGTCTCCCGTGGCCCAGCGTCAGCTCGCCCAGCGTGGCCGCCGGCGCGGCGCTGCCCTCCACCCCCACCCCTGCCGTCCTGCCTGGGGCGCCGCGCCCTACACACCGCCGCCGCCAATTTACCTCGAGGGCTTCTCTGTGGCCACCTTCTAGAAGTTCTGTGTTATTTAATGTTTCTTCCTGGGTGTGGTGTCTGTTTCTGATTCTTTCATGTTTTTAATCATTTTAAATATTCTCATTTTACAGTTTCTGTCGGCTACTGTGCTGTTCACGTGCTGTTCTCAAGCGTGCGCCCGACCTGTGTGGGGCCTGGACTGCAAGCTCGCCTTCGTGGACCTTCGTCTCGGGGGACGTGGGGCTGCCGTCCATCTGACCCCACCCGCTGTGAGAGGCGAGGGGCCAGGTGCTCAGGTACAGGTACTCGGAACGTGACCCATCCGCTGTGCGGTGCCGGGGCTCTACGCTCTTCCTTACACGTCGAAGGAAACCCGGGGAGACCTGGGGTGTCCCCCAGGCTCGTGCCCCCCGGAGCCTCGGCCAGGGCACCCCTTCTCCGCGTGGACGGCCGTGGTCTCTCCTGAGTCTCGTGCGGCGCCGCTTCGGGACTCACTTGCAGCTGACCCTCCTCTGTCGCCAGCAGCCCGCGAGCCCCATGGGGCATCTGTGTCCAGAACGGGGCCCGAGCAGCACCCACTTGGTGGCCCTAGGACTTGATTTTACAGCAATCCACACTCGCTTCCTACTGTTTCCTCAGGAAAGGGCACTGCCTGTGTCCAGATTCCTCCCCTGAAAGGGTTCTTCTCTCCCAGGGAGACGCCACTGCCTCCCGGCTGCAGGCCAAGCCCCCGCGGCCCCCCAAGCTCTGCAGGCGGACAGAGCACGCACCGTCCCTCGCTGGCACACGCACGCACACACGTGTTCCGCTGTTCTGAGAAATTTCTGAGTCAACAGACTATAAAGCAGTGACCACGAGGACGCTGACCAACTTCACTCCACTGTGTGTCTGACCCCAGTGACAACAGTGGGGGTTCCCAGGTCCCCAAGACCAGCCTGGGGGACACCAGGAGGGGCTACGGGGGCTGTGACTGCGCACTGACGCTGGCTCTGCGTGGGAGCCCGTGCACGTGGCTTTCCCTGGTCACCTGCTGAACGTTCCAGTTTTGTGCAGCCTCGGAAAGAGACCCTGGAAGCCTTCCCGGGCCCTGGGCCTCCGCAGTGGCCAGAAGCAGCCTGGAGGGCGTCCACGTGGGTGCCCAGGGCCCGTGGAACCCGATACCCGCACGCTCACACGCGTGTGCTCCAGCAGGCGCGGCCTGGCAGCAGGCCTGAGACAAGCTGGAGACTCGGATGAGCCGTCGGCGTGGCTCCGAGCAGGAGGGCGGCTCTGCCAGCGAGAGAGCACAGCGGGCAGGTGCGCCATGGGGCCGACCGCGGCAGCCCCTGGGAGGGAGCCACGGGGAGCCCGCTGCGTTTCTGTGTTTCTACCTGCTGCGGGTGCGAAGGAAAATTAAAGCAACTCGATAGCCGGTCTGGGACGGGTTTGAGCCTCCCAGCTGCTGAAACCGTAACAGCCCCTCTGGGGGGAGCTGGACCACCGGGGTCTGGCGGGCCAGGCACCTCCTCCTGGGCTGTCCTGCCGTGCGCCCGCACCCCAAGCCCCGCACGGAAACACGCAGCTGCTCCCCGGCGGCTCTGCCCGTAGAGCCCCCGTCTGTTGGCTCATCTGTCCGTCTTCTAACGTGGAGATGTTCTGAGCCGTGAATACTCACGCTAGGTCCACGGGTGCTTACTGAGCCTCTGCCGTGTCAGGCCCTGCTAGACGCTCAGGAAAGGCCGAGGACAAGAGCGGACGACCCTGGCCCTCCTGGGCCTCCCCAACCTGGCCCACGCGTCCCAAGCCGTGCTGGCAGCTCGCCGAACCCCCGGGGGACCAGGGGGACGCGCCCAGGGCTCCGTGACGGCGGGGGGCGCAGGGCTGCCACGGGGCCATCTCCAGCCCTGAGAGCTTCCTGATTAGAAATTATGCTGCATTTCTGTTGAAATGATAATTTGTTTCTCTTTGAGATTTTTCAGAAACATGATAACCAATTTCGCATGTATCTTAAACATTCTTGTTGATTACAAAGTGAAAAACAGCGCAGGGCGTGTGTGGACAGTGATAAAGCGGCGGGGCCGATCATATGTATCTGTCAGCAGCTGTCCCCGCTGTACAAATTCCACTGTTACTGCAGAGACACCACGCTGATAAAGAAAAAAGAGCCCGGAAAATCAATGCGCCTTGAGCTAGAGCAGTTGCTAAACACACAGAAAACATCTCTATCCAACAGGCCAAGCGCTGTGAAGATTCCCAAGCCCTGCCCTGGGACAGCCAAGGAAAATTTAATCTCTCCAAATCCTCACCAGGGCACTCCATCCTGCAGCCCTGACAGCCACACTTATAATTAATTATACAATTTCGATGGGAATATCGACTAAACAAAGCTATAAATCATAGAAAAAGTCAATAGGCATGGACACATTCAATCATGTCCCGGCCAATGATTACTACTCTTAAAATACAATAATTATTTCCAGAAGCCAGCTTGAATTAAATTTCTGTCAGGCGGGTACAAGACCGGTGCTTGATGAAGGGCGCGATGGATTTTGGGGCTGCGTCCGGCGCAGGCACATCCATCCTGCGGATGGCTACTTTGTTCCAGTGGCCGTGGGGCCGCCTCGCCGCGGAGGTGAGATGGCTCATCAGACCATTTATCTTGTCCCCCGTGGCTGGTCTGGACGACCCCGCTTCCTCTGTGTGACTGACGTGGAGGCGCCGTTCAGCGTGCCAGGTCGCGGCCGGGGGCACGGAGTGCGCGTCAGCGTGGCCCCGCGAGGCGTCTCTGGAGGCCACCCAAGGCCGGAGAGCCCTCGGCACACCCTCTGTGCCTCCGGGGAGGCCGCGGCCCGGGCGCCCTGCCCTCCACGAGGGGCCACACCGACCCACCAAAGGGGCACGCGAGTCTTTCCAAAAGAACCCCATGGAAATCGACTCTCCGTAACCCTACGCTGCATTTCTTTCATCTCCGAATGACATTCAAACAGTCTCCTGAATATTCAAACTCATTTTCCTCCATCTTAAAAAACTGTATAGGATAAATACAGAACTAAAAGCTGCCACCTCCAACAGTGACAGCATCGGTCATTTCTAATGGCGGTAACACGCGCTTTGCCCAGACGCAGAGGACAGTGGCGGGGGGTCCGGGTGTGCTGGCTCGTTTCCTGAACGCACGGCTTCTCCCGCCCTGTGCTGCCCTGGCCCCGGGCCCCACCGCACACCCTTCTCACCCATCTCCTGCTTCTTCCCGAACGTCCCAGCCCCTGGCCGCCTTGGTGCCACCCCCCGTCCACTCTTCGCCTCCTGGGCCCCGCATCAGGGGCTGCCTCTGTACCAGGGCCCAGAAAGCCTACGCTGCCTCTAAGCTCAGAAAGTCACACAGCTGCCCAGAGACAGCCTCCTGGGTACTTTCCCTGCACCCGGTCCCCCCAACAGTCCTGTCCCCAAGCCTGTGCCCTGAGTGCTCAGGCCCTAAAATCACCAGGTTGCTGCCCTCTTTGGTGCAGACAGCAGGTAGGGCAGGTCCTTACCCCGGTGCCTCCTGCCTAGGAAGTGGGCTGGGTGTTGCAGGGGACATGACTGCCGCGTGTTGAGCTGGGTGCTGCAGGGGACACAGAAGGAGAGTCGAGGAACCTCGCCAGTGCCTGAGGCCTCCGGAGGAGGTGAGACAGGAAGTGGCCAGGGCCGAAGGGAAGAGAGCCCAGTGGGACAGGCTGGTGGGAAGAGCAGGTAAGGAAACCAGAGCATTTGCTGGAGCAAAAGGAAACCCGGTGCCCTGAATGGTGGGGGGACGTGGGGGGAGAGCCAAGCAGTGAGCCCGGCCTCAGAGACCAGAGCAGGCTCCAGGCTCACCTGAGGTCGTGAGAAGCAGCAAAGAGCTTGGAGCAGAGGCCTGACCGGCTACACACGAGACGAGCCCCAGGTTGGGCCCCAGGGGAGACACAGGGATGTGGAGGGCGTAACGGACGTGGGGGCTGTGGGGATGGAGGCGGGAGGCAGCTCCACACCAGTGGTTTGATGGAGGGATCCATGACGGGCAGAGTCTGCTAGTGGGGCAGTGCCTGTCACCTAACACTGACACCTGCCAGCACTCCTCCCACACACTGATGGGAAACTGAGGCACAGGTGTAGAGCACTCAGCACAGCTGGGCCCCAAGGGCAGGGGTGACAAGACCATGCTGGGGCTCCCAGATGCAGAGAGGTGAGCACAGGGATGGCCAGGCGGGGGTGCAGAGTCCAAGCACCATCTCCAGGCTTTGGAAGAAAGATGTCCTCCAGACAGGTGACCGTGGTCTTGGTGGCATGTAGGCTAGACTGCAGGGTGTGGGGTGACCGGGAGATGAAAATGGGGACAGCTGTGCACAGCCCCTATGGAGCTGGGGTGGAGTGGGGGGAGCAGAAAGGCCGGAGGGCAGGCAGGTGGGTGGCAGGTGTGTTCAGGTGTCCCCACCTGCTGGGGCGCCTTTGGGGAAGCCTCAGCCTTCCAGCATGCACCGCCCCCACCTGGACCAGCCTCTGCACCATGAGCCCCGGGGGCCGTGGGGTCAGGAGCCTGGAACTGGCCATGGAACAGTCACACAGCGACTGTTCATCTACACAAACAGATACCCAGGAACCACATGAAAAACAGGCCCAAATCACATCGCGAGAGACTGGCTGCCCCTCGCTGTGCTGCGTCTCTGGGTTCTGAAGGGTTAGTGGGCAGTGGCTTCAGAGCAGGGGAGCAGTTCCCACACGACCAGGTCTCGACCAACTGGTTTGAGCTGCATGTTTCATTTGCACGCACATCCTCTGCTCACACGCACGCACACACGTGTGCACACAGGCAGGCACAGGGAGGCCTGGTCAGGCGTGTACACGAGCCCAGGCCGCGCTGGCCGCCCCGTGTGCCTGGAGCGTGAGCGTTCCACCTCCCGTGCCACCCGCCAACCAGACCCTGGGGCCCGCAGTGTGGCCCAGAGCCCGTCCCGGGAGAGCCCGGGGCTGCGACAGCTTCGAGGCCATCTGCAGCAGAGCTCACCGCAGTGCCGTTGTTGTCACGGAAAACCTCCTGGTTGAAGTAGTGGAAGAGTTTCTTCTCCAGCTGAAGCATGACCTGCAAAGCAAAAGTGGACGTCAGTGTGGGCAGAGTGGGGGCCAAGCCTCGAGCAGAGTCCAGACGCCCCCCAACTCCTGACGGCCGCGGTGCACGGCCCACCGTTCGGGCTTCACTTACCTTCCGGTCATTGTCCGACTCGCGAAATATCAGCTTCACGACTTCATTGGTGTCGGCGGCGCGGACCGTCTGCATCGTGGCCTTTGTGCAGAGAGTCTGCAAAAGACACAGAAGGGACTCAGTCCCCGGGGAGGGGCCCCAGCCTGTGTCCCCTGAAAGCGATCGGCACACCTGGCCTTGCTGCCCTGAGCCCGTCCTTCCCAGGCTGCTTCCGCCTGGCTTCGCACCAACGTGTCACGGGGCCGACACGCCAAGGGGCCACGGATCCGCCCGCACGGAAGCAGGGGCATCAGCAGGTGGGCGTCCGAGGGCAGGCCCGCCGGCAAGTGCCGCGCGGCTCTAGTGGCCCCGGCCTCCCTGTCCACCTCCCTGCCCTGAGCTGTCCCGGAGCGGGCTCACCTCTGACCCCGGAAAGTCTGCTGGGGGCTTCACTGCCCAGGGAAGTCACAGCCGCCTCATGGGGTCCCCAAGGCGGGCTGGGGATGCCCTGCAATGAGATCTGCCCTGGTGGGGGGGCAATGGGACAGGCCCGGGGGTAACAGAGGCCACGCTGGGTCCCAGGCAGAGACTCTGACTGGCTGAGGGACGGGACAGCTGGACAGGCAGGGAGAGGGCTGAGCGAGCACGATCACCCCCACGGCCGCCGGGCTGGCGCGCTCCACAAGGCACACGCAGCTCACTGCCAGGCCACCGCCTGACTACAAACTACCACCAGCTTTGTTGAGAAAATTCCTCTCTTCTGAACCTGGGTGTGCGGCGGGAAAGGCTTGGGGCGGGTGCCAGCGGGCGGCTTGCTGAACGCAGCTCCAGGACGCTGGAGACCCCCACCGGGCTGCTCACCCGGCTCCAGGGCAGGCAGGCACTTAGGAACGTATCCAGCAAAGCAAGTGCCAGGTGCGCCGACAGGGAAGACAGGGACGGCGTCGTACAGAGAAGGTAGGCCGCGCAGACGGGCGAGGACCCAGCGAGCACGCAGGAAGCAGGGCCCCTCCCCCTGCTGACCAGGGTCCATGCACACAAACGTCCAGGACGGGCACGCGGTGGCGGCCTGGGGCTGAGTGCCAGGGGACAGAGGCCGGTCTCTAAACCACAGTTCAACGGAGCTGCTCTTTAAAAAATGACTAGATGATTTTTATTAAAAAAAAAAGAAAAAAAGATGACTGCGAGGAAACAACTGATTTTGACTTTTAAAAACATCCTCCTCTCAAGGGCCCTTGTGAAGTCGTGGGAAACCCTTCACCCAGGGGAGGGCGGCCTCCGCGCAGGGGCGGGCAGGGCAGGTCCCGGTGCGGCTGGAGACCCTTCCTGGGCAGGCTCCACGGGCAGGGACCCGCTGGGATGAGCCGAAGCCTCTCTGCAGCCCGAGGCAGACCCTTCTGGGTTGGCCGGGACGTGCACACGCTGCGCCCAGCATGGGGCAGGGAGGCAGTGGCTGCTGTCCCCAGAAGGGTGGGACCAGGACAGGCCATTGACATTCAGAGCACAGATGAGTTAAGCAGGTCAAGCCCCCAGAGTGGCTTTTGGACTCATGTGTCACAAATCAGTCTGGCCGCCTTCAAACAGTGCGGATTAGAACAAGCGCAGGAACAATCCGGAGCAGAGCGCGGCCACCCTGCCCACCCCAGCGTCCGAGGAGGTCCGGCTCCATCCAGATGCTAATGTGCTTAAGTGGCTTAAGTGCTTCCGTGAATGGGGGAGGGCTGGGGCAGGCAGACGGCCATTGTCGCCACCCCAGGACGCGATTCAGGAAACTCCTGGTTCTTCTCCCAAAGGCATCTGCTAGAAACTTTTAAAAACATTGCTTTATTTAGCCATTTCGGGCGGGCTCCCAAAGGATAAACATCTGATCAGCCAGGCGCCCTGAGAGGGGCCACCCTGCGCCTCCAGCTCTCGGCCTGCTTTCTCCACACCCTCCCACGGAGGCACCTCATTCACCAGGTTTTAAAGAAGTGATCAGGACCCGGCCAGCCCGGCCTCAGCCTCGTCTCCGCTTTCAATCCGCAGTCATGACCACTCATGCAGAAACCTGCAGGCCGGGGCCTTTCCGCTCGCCTACTTACCGAAGGGATTTTTCTTTTGAAAGGAGGAAAAAAAATACCCAAAATGCTATTTTTTAAGCGCCATCTAAGATTTATTTCATGATCAGCTGCCACACGAAGGGGCACCAGATAGGACGGCCCCGCACTTTGTCTTCTTGGCACTCGGAGTGCCCGGGTTTTGTCTTGGAATTTCCCGGGACCGCTGTCAGCAAGCCTGTCCACCTGTCGTGTGGACAATGAGATTCCTGTGTTTCTTCGCAGTCTGGATAACTGCTGGAGTAGGCGGCCGGGACAGGGCACCCCCGGGCCCCGGGTCAGCCCAGGGGGCTATTTCCAGTGTTTTCTCCCACTCCTGAAGTTTACAGCCCACCTGACACTCAGCCACCAGCGCTCAGAGGGGCACAGAGGGGCACGCGTGCCCTGCCCACCCCAGGAGCTAAATTAGCCTGTCCTAAATGCCCCCATTCAACTGCCACTGATGCTCCCCCACGGCCCCAAACACGAACCCAGGCAACAGCTCTGGACCCATACAGCTGGGCCTTGTGGAGTCCACTCCGTATCCGGTGCTGCAGAGGAAGGACCCCGTGCTCCGCAGCAGCACGGACGGTGAACGTGTGCAGCTCAGGCCCCCCGGAGCGCACACGGGCCGCATGACGGAGCCCCAGGGGTGAGGAGCTCTTGGCTCCCAGGATGCCCGCGGTGCCGCAAGGGGCACCTCAGGAAGGCCCTGACTTACGGAGCCAAGCCTGACGGGGGGCAGCCTCGCAAGGGATGTGTCCGTTACAAGTCTGTCCCGACGTCCCGCAGGGCAGGCTTCAGTCCGTGTAGGCAAGAGGCACACAAGCAGAAACCTCTAAACGTAAATTCCAAAAACTCCACGAGGGACAGGAACGAGGTGAGGCAGCCCGAAGCACAGTCTGAAGGTCTTGTTTAAATCAGTCCCTTGCTAACCTGCGGATGAGAGCCGGACCCCATGCTGCGGATCCACCTGCAGAGGCGGCAGGGGAACCCGGCTCCCCCGCCTTTGCCGTCAGCTGCCGTCGTGGTCTCTGCGCGGCTTTGCGCCCAGCGCCCGCAGCCCGGTGCCTCTGGCAGGGGCTGACGCTCTCCAGGAGTTTCCAAAGCACCAAGCACAGCCCGGGCAGGTGAGAGGGCCGAGAGCCGCTGGTCACGGGGGTGTCGAGTGGGACCACGGCGACCCCGTAACAGAGCGCCCGGAGGAAGAACGGGGCAGCGACAGCGGAGCAGTCATGTGGGGGCTCCAGGGACAGGCAGTAGGAGAGCTGGGGAGGGCCTGGGGGGCCGCCGGGTGTGGGGTCTTCAGCCTGGCGCCTGTGGTGGGAGGCGGTGTCCCAGGAAGCAGCCCGGCCCCGGATGTGGGCAGTGGAGGGGGTGGAGGGGGTGCGTGCCCGCGGGCGTGCCCCCCCGTTCCCCAGGGGTGTAGTGGGTCCTTCCCTCCTCGGGGGCAGGCTCCTTGCTGGCTCTCCACTGTCCTGTTTCCCTCCATTCCAGAAAATGCAGGAAGCAACGCACATATTGCAAGCATATTTTGAATTTAAACCTGTCTGCTGAGCACAAGCGGCTAGTCCTCCTTCTGTCGGCAAGGCCCCGTGTGGCCTGGGAACCCGCGTTTGGTCCCCCCCCAACCGCCCCAGAGTCAGGAGGGGTCCCAGTGGGAGCGGGCAGCGGGCAGCGGTCTAGTCTCCCTCAGGCCAAGAAGTAGCCCACCTCCCCCAGGCTCCCTGTCTGGCTGGGAGTGGAGCTTCCTGGAGGGTGAGCAGGGCCACTGTCCCGGGGTCACTATCCGTCTTCTGTGGCGACACGGGGTGGGGGGGCCCAAGGTGGATCCTGATGCCCGTCAGGGATGGAAACCAGTTGGGGCCAGGTGTCCGCAGACTGCTGAACGTGCAGGAAGCGCACGGCGGCCTCTGCTTTCCTTCCCTCCGCGAGGCCCACGGAAACAACCGGTGGAGCCCCGGAGCCCGCTCGGCCTCGTGTCGTTCACACACGTAGGGCAGCTTTGAAGGAAGCACCGGAGGGGATCCTCGAGGAATCACACACCAGCCACCACACACGCTTTCTTTTGTTTTTAAACTGAGATCCCCGGAGGCGGCACCGGAGGGAGAGCCCCGGAGGGAGAGCCCGCAGCGCCCTGCACGGGTGGGCGCCCTCACCTGTCGCACCAGGCAGCTTGTGGGCGAGGCTCCCGAGGTGAGCGCTCACCCGGCTTTCCTGCTCCCGGCAACAGACAGGAAGGGAAGAACCCCTCTGCAGAGGACATCTGATGGTTAAGAGAAGTGTGCGGCTGGCACTTCTCAGATGTCAACACCCAAGGACAGAAGGAGGAGGAGGGGGGAGGAGGGAGGAGGATGGAGAGAGGAGGAGGGGAGGGAGGAGGAAGGAAGAAGGGGGAGTGGGAGGAGAGAGGAAGAGGGGTGGAAGGAGGACGAAGGGGGAGGATGAGGAGGGAAAAGGGGGGAGGGGAGGCGGGGTAAACGAGTAGAGCATGAAGGAGTTCTTCGTCGAGTCTTTTTGGGTGAGGAGAGAGGAGGCGAGAGAAGGAGGAGGAGGGAGAAGCCCTGAGCCCTGCCCCTGCCGCGTGCCCAGGGACTCCGGAGGACGCGCCCCTCCTCGCTCGAGGCCTGGCGCCCGTGAACTGGTGGGTGGGCTTGAAGACACATTTCCCCCATCGCTCACGCCTTGCCGGGGAAGCGGGACCCTGCTGCAGGCTTTCATCCCCTGACAGCTCCGCACACGACAAGCAGGCCCTCTGAGAGCGTGAAATCGGAAACAAAGGAATGCTCCAGCCTAATTTCAGCCGCAGATGCTCCAGAAAAGCCGCAGGAAAAGCTTGTGGAAGAAATGGGCCTTAAAGCAACGTCTCCAGAGGGGCCAAGGAAGTGGTGCGCCCGGCCGAGGCCGAGGGCGTCAGTCCCAGGGAGGCGCCTCCTTTGGGCCGAGGGCTCTCCAGCCCGCCTGGGACCCCAGAGCCATCCGACGGGGGCCAGTGCTCCCCGGGACCAGCCGTGGGCCGAGGGGCCACCCTCTGGGACCTTCCTGACAAACAGCTACGACAAAATGGCAGCAAAGCCACCCTGAGGAGCGCACGGTAGACGGAAGCAGCCAGGCCTCAGGCCAGCTGTTGGGGAGCAGGGGGGTGGGTGCCCCGGCCCATACAGAGCGGAGCGTGGGAGGTGGGGCCGCTGTGATGAGCGGGCCTCCGCCACCAAGAGGGGAGCGGGGCCACCGCGGGGCATGACCCCGAGTCCTGAACACACGCAAGGGCTATAATGGAGAGCCACCAGCCCATCACTTCGCTGAAGGTTCCAGAATGGAAACCGGTGGCTGTAAGACGCCTGGGTCCCTGGTAGCCTGAGCATCCGGGGGACAGTGCTGGGAAAGGGCGCCTCAGCCGCCGACCGTCCACTTCTCCGTCCCCCTGGGGGTGGGCTCATGCTGCCCCACAGCCGGGGTGGCCGAGGGGCACCTGCAGCGGAGGGGGCTCAGCCCCGGGGACATGGCTGCCGCACAAGCCCGGGAGGCCTGCTGCCCCGAACAGCAAGGACACACCGTGCACGCCCGGCCTGGGACAGCGGCATGAATTCTGGCGGACGTCTCAGCTCCTTCCCTGTCCCACGTGAGCACAACCGTGTACACGGACAGCAGATGTACACGCGTCTACACGGCGTGGGTTCAGGTCACGTCTGTGCACACACGTGCACACGGGCAGCACGTGTGTTTGATGCACACACAGGTGCATACGCTGCGCACCACTCGTGTACACACACACTGGCACCTGCACGCACGTGCACGCCTCCTCGCACAGGTGCACGGCTCCCGGGGGGCAGCGAGGGCTGTGGTAGCAGGGGAGGGCGGCAGGCCTGGGGCCGTGGACGGCCATGTCCTGGAGCTGACCCCTGGGGTTGTAGGATCAGGTCTGCACGGACACACAGAACAGTCCCGGATGGGGCCGGAAGGCAGCTTCCAGGGGAGAGCAGCTCGGGGCTCGTCCTCCCCCGGGAAAGGAACCATCCCAAACGGTCCCCGTCCCGTGCACACAGACTTCCCGAAGACCCTCCAGCGAGCTCTTTCAAAGGTTTTCCCACCAAACCCCTGCACTCCCAGCAGCAAAGAGGCCCCTTACTGTTGGGGAAACACCGCCTCTGAGGACCCCAATGTGCTGATGCCACGGGAGCGAGGGCCCTGCCACTGCGCCCGGGGACACGGGGAGCTGCTGGCGGGTCCTGAGGAGGCGCCGTTATGGGGCTTATGTCAGCGGCGAAGGCACCTTCCCCCTCTCTGTTTCAGACTGTGCACTGTTCATCCAGAACAACAACACCCCATAAAGACCCTTTCATCTCCTCTCCCAGGACGGCTCGGCCGACTCCCGACCAGCCCGGCCACGAGGGCGGGTGCCAAGGAAGCGGCAGCAGCGCCCACGCGCGGGTGCCCTGGGCCAGCCCCACGGTGCCTGTGAGCCCGCGTGGACCACTCAGCCGGCGTTCTGGAAGGGAGCCGAGTGGGCTCTTCTCAGGCCAGGACGGCTCCCGGCTGGGGACACGGGACGTGCTCCGGGTGTGGTCTCGAGAGCCCCGGGCTTCCACGGACACGCCAGGCTCAACCTGGGAGGAGAGGGGGCCGGGGCACCTCCTCCCACCAGCCCGGCTGGCTGATGTCCCCATGGGCTGTGCTGACCCCGAGCAGGAGCAAAGCAGTGTCAAAGCACCACCGAGCAGGACGCGCAGAACAAGGTGTGAGAGATCCGGGAGCACGGGCCTGACCACAAGTCAGAAAATCAAGTTCCCACAACAGGAGGCCACTGACGGGGAAAGTCTTTTTTGTATGATCACGGGAATAATTATTGTGACATCAATCTACCCGCTGGAAATATGAGCTAATTTGTAAGACGAACCTTCTGGGAGAAAATCCCCTCAACGTGACACCCAGAATGGTCATAAGTTTAACATCGTAGTTTAACGCCACAGGCCCCACAACAAAACAGATCAAACAAAGGTCTTTTTTTCTGAAACACTCATTAAATAAATTTAACGATTTAAATGAGTAAACCTTCTGTTTTAAAACAAGACCTTAGGGCAGCCCGGGTGGCTCAGTGGTTAGCGCCACCTTCAGCCCCGGGCGTGCCCCCTGGGTCCTGGGATGGAGTCCCACGTCGGGCTCCCTGTGTGGAGCCTGCTCCTCCCTCTGCCTGTGTCTCTGCCTCAGTCTCTCTGTGTCTCTAATGAGTAAATAAGTAAAATCTTAAAAAAAAAAAAACAAGACCTTAAAAGGCCACACGAGTAAGCTGAGTGATGCGGCTACCGCCCCCCGCACAGGCTCCCGGCTCAGCCACTGCCGACACAAATGATGCCCGGAGCCGAGGAGGCCGCGGGCCCCGCAGCCCGGTCTACGCTCCTAACTCAGAGGAGACACCCTCGGGAGCACTAGCGTTTGCCAGCGACCCAGGGAGGGGACGGGGCGGGCGGCACACTGAAGCCCCCACCGTCCCGGAGGCGCCATTCCCAACGAGGCTTTCTCCAGATGTATCCCTGTGGCGTCTCCTGGGCACCGGGCGGCCACAGCCGTGGCAGACACCGACCCGCTCCTGGGGGCTCACGTGGGCACCGTGTCAGCGGCCGAGGCTCTGGGGTGCAGGGGCGCGGCTGGGGCTGAGATCAGCAAGCTAAGCGGAGACCAACTGCAAGCCAAGCCAGCACTCCACCGGCACTCGGGGGCGGGGCACAGCGACTCTCCCGGCGGGCGGCCCTGGAGGGGTCCTGGGGAGCTGGCACCGGCTGTGACAGGGCCCCCCAGGCCGAGCGGGAGTGCCTCCCCGGGACGCCGGAGCACCCACGGGAAGGTCTGCGTCGGGGGACAGGGCTCGGGCCGCCGGCCGCACCACTCTCGTTGGCTGTGGTCCTCGGTGCTGTCGAGGGGCGGGGGGCGCACTGCTGTGCTTCTCTCCCGCCCCTTCCAAGGCCATGCTGTTAGCCTGGGGGTGCCCCTCCCCGAAGGGTCCTCGTGGGGCCCGCGTCCCCACAGGCCCACCTGGCACCTGAGCGCACGCACACGTGTCAGTGACTGGCAACTGGTTTTCAAAACAGCCGCCAGCCTCCAAAAACACATCCATCACCATCACTGTCAGGGATGAAGGACGGCAGGTGGATGCGCGGCCGGGCCTCACAGAGACGGGAGCGCCTGGCACTGCTGTCACTCTTTGTCACTGCGGCCAGCTGAGCGCCCCAGCTGCCAGTTGCCACTGCGCAAGGCATAAAACATACCCTCTGAGCGATGCCGCCAGCAGGGCTGAGCTGGAGGCTGCGTTAATAACCAGCTTCATGACGCACGACCCCTCGGAGGGCACGTGACGGTCGTGTCTGACTCGTGTTTTAACTACGGCTTCGGCAGAGCCCCGTCTCCTCAGTCGTGCCCTGCGAGCTCGCTGCAGGGGTCGCCTCGGAGATGGGAATCTGCTGAGTCCTGGGGGGCGGGGTCCTCTCACGCTGCACTCCGGGGACCCTGTACCCTTCCCACCATGCAAATGGCAAGATTCCGCAGCCCGGAGCTAGGGGCCTGCCCCCCCCCCCCCCCCGCCTCCCCCGCGGGAGGGACAATCGCTGCCTGTACTTCACGGGGGCCGCAAGCTGCTCACTGGCCCCTCATTGTTTCGGAGGCAGATTTAATTAACCTCTGATGACTCCGGCCAGTGTATGCGACAGCGGCGCCCAGGAGGACAGCGAGGAGCGCCCTCGTCCCGGGCCCAGGAGGCTGACCTTGCCGCTCCAGGTGCGCGATCGGCTGCGGAGTCCACGCCAAGGCCAGCGTCGGCTTCGAAGGGCACATTCCAGAGGAAGAGCCCTGCCCAGCGGACGGACGGACTCTGCACGCTCTGGCAGGAGGGGCATCCCCACCCCCGACGCCTCCCTAGGCCTCCGGAACACTCACAGCCGTGCACCGTCCAGGGCGCTCCTGCTCCCCAGCCGCGCTGACCTCGGGCCATCTGAAAATATGCATGGGCCCCTGTGCCTGAGCTGAGGGCTCAGACCTCCTCCAGAGCCAGGGCCGAGGCCGCATGGCCTTCTCCCACCCCAGGACCCCGTTCACAAGCACTGAATCTGGGTGTCCACAAATGGCTGTTGTAAGAGGGGTCCCTGCTGACCGTCCGCCTGTCCACCCCGGGAGGAGGAGGAGGGACAGTGCCAGGCTCAGGCCAAGGCCGGTGTGGGCAGCGTGGGTCAAGCCCCTCCGGGCTTCCCTCTGACCCGTGTCCTTCCTGGGCCCTGCTATGGTTTGGAAGGAGAGGCCAGTCCCCCACTCACCTCCGCGGCACAGCAGACGTGCAGAAAGCACTCTGAGCTGGTAGGTGGGCAGAGGACGCCTGTGCTCATCCAGGCCCCTCCTCCTGGGTGCGCACACCCGGCAGCCTGCCTGGGGCCGCACCTCTGCCCTGTCTACACTGCCGATCTCACTGACACCCCTGGAGGACACCTGAGACCCCAACAGGACCCCACAGCTCCCAGCCAGGCCTCGCCTACAGGAGACCCATTCCCAAACATGCCCTGCTGGCCCCGAGCTGGCACGACGGTCCAGACACGGATGCCTCTGGAATAGGGCTCTCCTGCGGAAGGCAGGTGCTTCTGGGACAGGGTGGCGGGAAGCACAGACGCCCTGGCGGACTCTGCTCTCAGGTTGCTTTTCAGACTCTGGGGGTCACAGAATGGACGGAAGCCCAGCAGGAAGGGCAGACAAGGTGCAGGACTCGGCCCACAGGCCGCCCAGGGCCCGGGGCCGTCCCACTCGCTGGGCAGATGCACCCCCACGGCTCTCCCGGCAGCCAGGTCATCGCCACGGGGGGCTGGGCTCTGTGTCCACCCAGGGGTGCAGAGCAGGCCCCACGCAGGAAACACTCGCTGGACAAACGGGGAAGAGACACCAGCTCTGGAGCAGTGGCTGGAAACTGAGCAAGATCAGAGTATCCAACCTGCCCACGGCGTCTGTGAGACGGACCCACCCGTGCAGGCCGCTGAAAACAAAGCACTAGCTCTGACCTCCCGGGGGTGACCCGGGGTCCCTCCTGACACCTGCCGCTGCAAAGACAGGAGACGAACTCGGGAACGTGGCAGGCGGCAGGAAGCGGCGCAGCCAAGACGGGCCGCCCACAGGACCCCGCGGCCCCCAGCCTAGTGACGCAGGCCGGCCTCCCGCGTGTTCTGTAAGGGGGCCGCCCGGCGCAGTCAGCCCGGAGGGATGCCGGCCGCTGTGTCCCCGTCCCGCGTCCCGGGGGAAGCCCCGGCTCAGCAGTGCAGGCCCAGCGGGCGCCTGGGTGTGACCTGCGGGGCCCGCGGCCCGGGGCGTGGTGCTTCACGTGACGCCCGATGCCCGAGGCTCAACGTAAAGTGCTTCTCCCCACGGGGCCCCAGGGATGAGCATTTCTAACAAGCTCCCCGTGACAGGAAGCGGCGGCGGTGCTCACCGGTCCCTCCCGTCACATCCTCACCACACAGTTACTTTGCACGACAATCAGAAGCAGTGAAGTGGGTCAGAGGCCCAGCGAGAGCCGGCCCCTCAGAGCGCGGGGCCCTGAATCTGCATTCGCGGAGGCCGGACTCCTGGACGCCCCTCCTCGACCGACCGCTCGAGGTTGGCTCTGGCGGACTCACACACTCAGGGTTCCCACAAAACTTCTGTTACTTGTTTTTGCAGTTAAAACCCCTTTTAAAAAGCCAGGCCAGGCCATTAGCAGATTCCGATTTTTCCCAAAGAGGTACTTACGCGGTATTTTAAAATTCGGTGACCGAAGACACCTTAACCAGCGCCACTAAATTAACCGCCAAGGAAAGAAGTGTGTTCTTTTTCAGTGCAACTTATTTTTAGGTAAACCTCTCCCAAGAAGCGTGTTTACTACGTTAGTGTTCGGTCCATCAAGTGAGGCGGGCGTGCTGATCTGTTCCGCGCTGTCGGGCCGAGGAGTGTCCCTCAAAATTGGTGTCCACCCAGACCTCAGAACGTGACCTTATTTGGAAGTAGGGTCTTTGTGGGTGTAATTAGTTAAGGACCTCGAGATTAAACCAGGCTGGATTTGGGACGGGCTCCAAGGCCAGTGGCTGGGGTCCCCCCGAGGGGACGGTGAGGACAGAGGTTGGGACAGGCCACATGATGACAATAAGCTAGAGGTGCACTGGGGCCACCAATGAGCCCCATGACCCCTGTGACCTTCTGAGGCCGCCCTGCACCCTCCCTGTCCGTCTCCCCACTGTGAGTCCTGGGTGTCCCTGCTCTCGGCCCCCCTGTGGTTCAGGCCTCAGGGTCCCAGGACGTCCAGGCACCTACAGGCCCCTGGTACCTCCCAACACCATCGCCGTGGGGCTTCCCAGCAGAGCAGTCAACAAGGACCTGGGGGCACACGTAAAAACATTCAGCGTTAACCGAGCTCCTTGAAAGGGGGAGCCCCACACGTGCAGGCTGATTCCCCCCAGGACTTTGCACCTTGGCGTCACAGGCACACAGGACACGGGACCGGAGCTTCTCCCCATCAGCGCTCCAGAAGTGCAGGCGGCTGACCTCTCTGCGTCTGCTCAGTGCGGCTGCGCCTCAGTCCACTGCCCCAGGGCGGGGGGGGGGCAGGACCCTGAGCTACTGGGGCCCCAGGGCCAGCCCAGCCGACAGTAGATGAGGACCCCACAGGCCCCACGGGCAGCAGGCATGGGCGGTTCCACTTTTGAAAATCAGCTACTGACGGAGCCCCACCCCGAAAATAGCATTTCAAATAATGCTTCCCTGCGTCAGGCAGTTTTGACGGCAACGTCATCAGAGGGAAGAGCCTCCTTTATTTCCTGCAGGAAGTGGGGGGAGGCTGTCATTAAACCAGGCAGCCTGTCAGATGTTGGTGCTCACTGATCTGGAACGTTCCAGGCCACGTGCAGCCTGAAGATTCATGAAGGTCTGCAGAGATCTCGATGAGAACGTGTCCGCTCTCGGGAGCTGCCCCCAGTTCACAAGACGGCCCCTCCCGCCGGTGACCACCTGTGTGCAGGGGCCCCACGCTGCTGAGGCCACGGGGCAGGGGAAAGGCATCCGTGCGTCCGCCCAGAGCAGTCGAGTCCGGCAGCCGGCGTCCTGCAGCGCCAGGGCCGCACACCCTCCCAGCACTCGGTGATGTCCGGGTGTGTCCACAGGTAGCTCTGTGGGCCCGCCCCGCGGGGTGCCGTCACATTAATCACAAAGAAGAGAATTTCAATACATTCGTCATCTCTGTGGAACGACGGGCAGCCCTGACTTTACAGAACGGCGTCTCAGAGAACGGACGACCACCGTGTGGCTGCGTCTGTGCAGGGGACCTGGAGGGAAGGTGATCGCCTGGAGGCCCCCATGTGTTCACCCGGGGGGCGGGCGCTGCACTCTGGGCAGGCCCCGAAGGCTGGCCTGGGGTGGGCTGTCGGCCTCCTGGGCAGGTGCGGTGGCGGGGGGTGGGTCTCCCCTCTGCTGCAGCGGGTGTGGGGCTGCGGTCACTGCTGCCAGGGCACACGCCGGAACCTTGGCCCCGAGCCAGAGCCACAGCCTCCCCTCCCGACTGCGGAGGTGACACTCGAGGTCACGCAGCTGGGACCAGGCAGGGCTGAGGCTTTCTATCTGCACCTGTCCACCGGGCATCCCGCCAGGGGCCCTGTGGGTGTACCTGGGGACACGGGACACGGCCTCCAAGCCCCCGGATAGAGCGGCACCTGTGAGTTTTTAAGTGGAAGAGAAGGACTGGTTTACAGCGTGGGCAACGGGAAGCGATGGGCCTGCCACTGGCCCCGCCCCGTCCCCAGCGGTGTCTCCAAGGCTCTACAGCTGAGGACAGAACCTCTGCGGCAGGATGCCGTGTCCCGGGGGACAGCAGCTGCGGAGGCCTGCAGGACCCCGTCCATTTCTGTGTCCAGCAACGGCCCCCCTTCAACAGTAAAACATCTTTATTGGGAACGTTTGCTTTATATACTAGCAGTGAGCGCGGCGGGGCTGAGCTTGCCTGCGGGGGGCGCACCCGCCTCGGCAGCTCCCGCGAAGACCCGACCTGGGCCAAGGCCCCCCACGAGGTGGGGAGCAGGTGCCTACCTCCACCACGGACTTGGAGTCCAGCCGGAAGTTGAAATCGCCAAACACAAAGTAGGACACTTTCTCGAATCGCTGGTCGATGATTCTGGGAGGAGAGAAGGACACCACGTTACCGCCACGCCAGGCCAGCCGCTCTCTCGGCCACGCGCCCCTCGCACGCCCTCCCGCGCACTCCCAAATGGCACGGGGACCACGCCGCGTGCCCAGCAGACAAGCGCAGCTCCCTCTGCACCGACACGCGTGTGCTGCCAGCGCATCCTCACACGTGGAAACTGCATCTGGTGGGAAGGGCAGCTGGCGTGGGGAGCAGTGAAGGCCGGGGCCAGGGACTCGGGGGAAGGACGCGGGCCGGGGCCTCCCCCCCGGCACCTCCATGGCTCCTCCCAGGCGGGTCGCACGCTTGTGCTCGCTCTGGAAGTGTTCACACATCATCCCCATTTCCAGGTTTCAAACGTGTAAAGCACAGCAACTGCATCTTTTTAAAAAAAGTGTGGCACTGCTCGCTTGGAAACAATTTTTTCACCTATTTTAAGTCGACCACAGTCCACTTCCTCGCTTTCCAGAAACACACACACAGCAAGTGTGCGACAGCCACGGCGTCAGCCAGGAGGCCCCTCACAGCCGCACGAAGACTGCTCCCTCTGCGCGTCCCCAGCGAGCAGCAGCAGCGATAACGACCACCGACCACCACCACCGACCACCACTGTTCACTCCTGACGCAGAGCAGAGCGTCGCTTACTTCCGGCGGGAAAGCAGAGTGCGCAGCATCGCCAACTGGACGAGCAGCGGAGCGGGGCGCCTGGCTTGGAGGGAGGGACGGGCAGGGAGCAAGGCCCCCGCAACGCTGCCCGGCCGTGGCTCCACTCACGCACTTGCTGGGGCGGGGCTGTGGGCCTGAAAATCCGATGTCGTCAGGCAGGCAGAGGCCAGGGGCACAGTTTCTGCCATGTTAACTCGGAAACTCCCTCTAGCAACGCCTCTCCGCTGCCAGCAGTGCCTGGGCCAGCCGGACGTCATGCTGGGGCTCCGCGTCCCCCTGCCTGGACTGTCCCCCTGCCTCGGGCACCACTTGCCACCGTGACCTCCTCACTCGATGCATTAGCTTGGGAAACAGAAGGGACCAGGCACAGGACCATGTGCCGCCGCCTGGCTCTGCAGCGTTCTCCTGGGTCGCAGGGTCTCCGCAGGCCGTGGCTGCTGCCCTCCTAGCACTGGAGGGCGGCAGGGCATGTGGGGTCCTGGCATCCTGGTGGCTTCCAGACCCCTGATGGTGCACAGTGAATTTGTTGACACCATCGACCCATCCTGTCCCTGGAAACGAGCTGTGCTTGTGCTGGAGTCTGTGCCCTGGTCCCCTGGGCCTCGCAAGGACGCTGCCTGGTCAGGTACCTGTGGAATGTGTGTCTTCTGTTCTTATTTCTGTTTTTCCTTTCAGATTCTCTCCAGTTTCTGTTTGAATCCCAGGAGCCTCCAGGGAATTGGTGAGAACCCACCCTCGGTCCCTGGCTGGTCTCTGGGATGTTCACGGGGCCTCCAGCTGCAACTGAGGGTCTGCCCCCTTGGGGGTGGCGAGCAGGCCCCTGGTTGTGCGTCCTGTCCAGGAGGCCTGCCCACCCCGGGCCGGGCAGGGCTCCCCTTCTTCCCTCTCCAGTTGGCCTTTAATTTGTCTGGAATCACAGTGTGAAGTCGGGATCTCAGGTATCGATTTTCCCGCCCATCGATCGACTGCTGTTTGTTAAACGTTCAATCCTCTTCCGTCACTTCATGGAGCACAGAATTCCCCAAATCATGTGGCCCCAGGCCCTGCCCCGCACGCCTGCAATCAATGCGACTTTCCACACAGACGCCCTTCCCGCTGACGATTCCTCTAAGACCAGCTCAGCTACCTTCGTGTTCTGCTCCCATCTTTTTTTTTTTTTCAAAAGATTTATTCATTTATGATAGACATGGGGGGGGGGGTGCAGAGACACAGGCAGAGGGAGAAGCAGGCCCCATGCGGGGAGCCCGATGCGGGACTTGATCCCGGGTCTCCAGGATCAGGCCCTGGGCCGAAGGCAGGCACCGAACCACTGAGCCCCCCAGGGATCCCCCTGCTCCCATCTTAATCGCCGTATCATCTAGTCGTGTTGCACAAAACATCCTGTTTTCCCTTCTAATTGGAGTAACTTTCCGCTTATGCACACATTTGAAGACAAAAGGCCATACTCAAGAGACCCCGAGGGTGCAGCCAGCGGGCCCCCTTCCTGCCCAGGACGTAGCGCTCCCGGGAGGAGCGGCGGGCGCTGAGGGGCCAGGACCGGCCTCCCCGCCGTCCTCTCCCGCCCTCAGGAGGCCTCGGCTGCTTCTGCCGCTAAACATCCTCAGAAACCAAGCCCGTGGGGGCCCGTGCAGGCGCCTGGGGAGGCCCCTCGAGCGTGGGCAGCAGGACACGCGGGGGTCCAGGCCCGCAGCACGGGCCGGGGAAGGAGGCGGCCGGGAGCCTGCAGGAGGGAGGGCGCCTCGGCCCAGAGGCTGGCACGCGGCGGGCGGTGCGGGCGGTGCGGGCGGTGCGGGCGGTGCAGGCGGTGCAGGTGGTGCAGGTGGTGCAGGTGCTGCGGGCAGGGCGGGTGCGGCGGGGGGGGGGGGCGCCGTCCGCAGGCGCAGGTGGGCCGGGGCGTCCCGCGGGCCCGTCCCAGGCTGTGGCGGGGCAGGCGTCCGTGGCGGGCGGGCCCAGCGGCGGCCCGCGGCTCCCCGACCAGCGACCAGCGACCAGCGACCACCGCAGGCAGGTCCCGCCGGCGCAGGAGCAGGTCCCCGGGGTCACGGGCCGGGCCGCCCACATCCTCCGCGCGGCCTCACGCCTCTCGAGTGCGCTTCTCTTCACTCTCTTTTCAGATATTTTTGAGAAAAACTAAACCACGGCGACGCCCCGGCTCGGCTCGCGCCCGCTGGGGGGCACCGCGGGCCGCAGCCGCGACACCTCGAGGTCAAGGAGCCCCGACCCGAGGCCTCGCTTCCGGCGAGGGGGCGGGGCGGGGCTCCAGGGGGCGGGGCTTCGGGGACGGGGCGGGGCGAGGCCTCGGGGGCGGGGCGGGGCGAGGCCCGGGGGGCGGGGCTTCGGGGACGGGGCGGGGCGAGGCCCGGGGGGCGGGGCTTCGGGGACGGGGCGGGGCGAGGCCCGGGGGGCGGGGCTTCGGGGACGGGGCGGGGCGAGGCCCGGGGGGCGGGGCTTCGGGGACGGGGCGGGGCGAGGCCCGGGGGCGGGGCGGGGCGAGGCTCCGGGGAACGACGCCCGCCGCGCAGGTGCCGGCCGCCGAGGGGAGGGCGTTCGCGCCCGTTCCCGCCCGTTCCCGCCCCCGGGAGCCACGGGGAGCCCGGCCCGACCCCGAGGCCGCTCGCAGGGCAGCGCTCAGTCCGCCCCCGCGACGCCGACCGCGTCCAGGTCCGACCCCCGACGGGACGGGACGGGTTTCAGGAAGCGCAGGGGCGTCCGGCCTCCAGCGTCCCGCGGCCCGCCCCGCCCCGCCCCGCCCCTGCCCTCCGCCCCGCCCCGGGGACCCGAGGGTCCTCCCAAGCTCTCCTTAGAACCGGAGACCCGACCGGGCTCCCGCCGCTCCCGTGGACGTCAGGGCCCGCGCTCATTCGTAACCCCCTCCCCTCCCCTCCCCTCCCCTCCCCCCCCGCCCTCCCTCCCCTCCCCCCTCCCCCGCCTCCAAAGGTCGCGGCAAGACGGAGGGGCTGTCAGGGCGGAGGCAATCACCTGAGTGCCAGGCCGCTGCCCTCCCGCGCTCACTTTTAATTTCAATAGAGTGCCATTTGGACCAAGAGAAAAAAGTTGTTTTAAAATTAATTACCTTGTCAGACGCTATTATGATTAAAAAGTAGGCCCACATCAATATCATGCGCCTAATTCAAAAAGAGAATTACAAGAAGAGCCATAAAAATCAATTTTTTAGGCCTTGAAAACAGAGTCTCGCCGTGTTTTGACAGGCGATTCCATTACGTGACAAGCCACGCTGACATGTGCCGTGTCCCGGAGGCCGCTCAGGAGGGGCCACGCGAGTCCCCAGGAACAGGCCACGTCCATCCTCCGAGCATGGAGACGACGTCCCAAGGGAGTCGGGCTCCCGCTGCGGACGCTGGTGCCTCGGCTGGTGGCTCTAGGCACGTGGCACCGACAGCGCGGGGGCACACAGACTCGTGTCACCCCGAGAATCTGGCACAGTCTGGAAAGGAGGCAGGCGCCAGTCGGTCCAGGCCGCGGGCTCGCTCCCCTGGCTTTCCCCTTTCATCTATGGCACACGCAGGGATCACACACGGACACGGGGTGACCAGCATCTGCACTCGTTCCCGGATCCACACGGACCACAGCCCCTGCTCACGCGGTTCTAAGCAGCCACAACACCCACCCGGAGGCTCCCACACAGGGTGGAGCTTCTGCGGTTTGCTGCACAGGCGTCTAAGCTGCTCTTACTGAGCAGACCAATCTGTTTTCCCTTCTAGTGACGGACAAAGATTTTCCACAACCTCCATGGGCATGTGGGACGTGTGTGGGGCACGTGTGGGGCACGTACAGGGCACGTACGGGGTGTGTATGGGGTCAGCAGCTCTCAGGAGGACAGTTGCCCAGACAGGACACAGGCCAGCACCAGGGAACCTGCGGAGGTTTGTGTACAAGGCTCTGAGGCAGACAGAGGATCTCACAGATGGATGAGGGGGTGTTTGAAGGGCCCGTGCCACCGTCAGGGCACCCACAGGCCTCAACGGCCCCTTTGGTGTCAGGCAATGCCCCAACAACGCACCTGCCCAAGGGGCACAGTGACGGCTGCTGACCAGCCCTCCCAGGCCAGGGCATCTGGCGGGCCTAGTGGACTGAGGCCATGGCACCCGAGGGCCCCAAGGTGGGGAGCTCCGTGGCTCGGCCCCAGGGAGCCATGGCAGGTACGGCAGGTAGCCCTCAGAGAGCCGGCTGTAGGCATCAGCATGTCCCTGGTTTGAGGGCAGCCGCTGGTGCTGGAGGCCCAGGTGGCCCACGATCCCTGTCGCAGGCATGGGATCGGCTGGAGCAGCCACAGCACGACTCGTGCTCTCACTGGCGATACTGGAATCACAAAGTCCGCTCTTTCCTGCTACCTGTCTCCTGCCCCCCACACCCCCCCCCCCCCGCCGGGAACTATCGCCACATTTCCAAAACCTGCCTCTCATCCTAGCAGCTGGAGCCTGAGCCAGCTGTTAGCAAGAGACCCTGAGGCCCTGCTGAGCCCAGGTCTGTGTCCCTCCCCCAGATTCTCAGGTCGAGGCCCCGACGCCCCTGAGGTTGGCCATGGGCCAGTCACGGCATTGGGGGTGACGAAGGTGAGATGGGGTCTGAAGGGTGGGGCGCCCTGGGGAGCAGACACCAGCATGCTCTCCTCCTCGTGCAGACACAGCAGCCAGGTAGCCGCGTGCCCACCAGGCAGCGGCTCCTCACCAGGACCCAGGCAGCTGGCACAGGCTCTCGAGGCTGCGAGCAGTGAGCGTGTCGTTGCAGCCACGGGTCTGTGGCACTCTGCATAGCAGCCTGAGATGACGAGACAACCTGAGCCCCCTCCCGGGCCTCGGTGTCCTCGCCGCCACTGCGACGGGGCCCCTCACGCCAGGATTTCCCAGTGATCAAGTCCCTGGTCCTCCTGCCCACTGTCCCCCAGCAGCAGCCTCTCCCGGGGGCAGAGCTGCAGGGCGCTCGCTCGCTGTGAGCCTCGGGCGGGGCTCCTGCTCAGGTTCCTGCAGCGATTCTCATTGTCACACCCATTTTCTACGCTGAGAACCACCTCTCGAGCCGCTCAGATACCACCACGAACCAGACCATCGGCACAGGAGATCTTGAGTGTCCGTCGGGACAAACGAGAGCCAGTCTGGGAGAGCCGACTATGCCTCGGAGGCCTTCGCCACCAGCAAGTGCAGCAAGCACGGGGAATTGCGAGCCACGCCAAGGACGCCCGCAGGATGCCCAGCCGCAGCTCGAGACGTCGTCCTGTTGGCAAACACGGAGAACAAGCCAAACGCCAACGTAGTGGTCGAGTGCGTAGGCGGCAAGTGCGTGACGAGTCCCGGAGCGGAAGCTGGATGGAGGCTCCGTGCAGAATGCCCCCGGCGACGCTCGGCACATGCGGCTGAGGTGCTTCCAGAGGCTTCCACGTGTGGAGGGGCACATGGCGCAAACGTGTGTGGCCAAGGCCTGCACGGGTGTGCACAGGACACACAGACAAGGGGCGGCGGCACCCACACGAGTGTCAGGAAAGGAGGGCTGAGGACGCATGAGCCACACGGAGACACCAGAGGTGGCTGAGCCGGGGCAGGGTGCGCGCTGTCCTTGGCGTCTTGTATGCTCTTCTGGACGCTGGGATTTGTTTTCAGTGAAGTAAAATAAAGGACAGATCACAGACCACGGCGACTGAGACGTAAGGGACACTGAGCTCATTCTGCTGGGTCTGCAACTGGACTTCACGCGTCCTCACTGGGCGTGTTCCTACCCGGCACCGTGAGCACGCAGCGGCCCAGGGCCTACGGGCTGGGCGGGGTCGAGGGCGCTGGCCCCTGCAGCTCCACGCTGCGTCACGCCCACGCGACAGCGGCCACCGCGGCCTCCAGGCTCCAGGCCTCCCTGGGCACTCAGAGCAGGGAACCAGGTCGCGGGAGGCAGCTCTGCGCCTGGCCACGCGGAGGGGGTGTCCCGAATGACCCAGGTCTTTAGCCGTGCTCGCCTTTGCCTGGAGACGCAGCAGGCTTTTCTTCTGCCCGCTGAACAGCCAAGCGAGTTCTGGGAACGGCCTGAAGAGAAACGTTTAGGTTGGAGGGGTCTTTGAGCAGCTGACAGCTGAGTGATGGCCGCCCGGGAGGCCACAAAGGGAGCGGGGCGGCGGGGCGCATCACGTCGCCTCTCCCTGGGAAACTAATTGCTCCCAATTGTTCCGAGCAACATTATTTTTCTGGCAATCATTTCCTTTGAATGCCCAAAATGAGCATGAAACAGCTCTTTTGCCTGGACATAAAAGTTAAATGTCCCAATGTTGATCAAATTAACTTGAGCGCCGGGACAATGGACTGTATTTCTGAGAAAATAATGGGGGGACAACGGGGCGCTTCATGCCAAGATTTCACAGTTGTAATGTAGAATGTTCTGTTGAACTAGGCCAGGCCACGTTTCAAAGGGGAGACAGAAGAGCCCTGTCACTTGTGGAAAAAAATCTCATTTCACGGCCGAAAGCTTGGGGAGACGTCAGGAAGTTCTGGCGCTGGCAGCTCAGGGAGGACGGTGCTCCGAGGTCTGCTCCTCTTCCACCCCAGGACGCTCCCCAAGTGCTCGCCCGTGTGTGCGGGAGGCGCACCGACCCGTCCCCAGGGCGGCATGGAGGTGAGGCGCTCCGGGGAGGACGGGCCCCAGGGTGCACACAGGCCTCCCAGACCCGCACTCCCTGTTAACCAGGGGTCGCCGCCTCTAACGTCTCTTGAGGTTAAAAGCAAAACATTTGTGAACTGCACAAAAAACACGGAGATGATTATTTGTAATAAAGCCCAGAGGACCCCATGGGCTGCGCTTTGTTAACACAGGGTCACCCTTGGAAGTCTCGACGGGATTCCTTCCCAGGAGTCCCAGGCTGCGGCCAGCGTCGGCCCAAGGGCCATATCCTGCACGAGTGCTCCCTGGCGCCCACGGCTGGCACGGCTCGGGGGTTACACACTTCCGAAGAGTTTGTCTCTTCAGTTTTGTTAAGGTAAGTTTTTAGTTTGGAATAAACTGAGATTTACAGAGAAGTTGCACAGGCAGCACCAGGTGCCTCTCAGTTTCCACCCAGGCTTCCCACCCCCGGCGCTGGGGGCCGGGGCGCCAGGCTGCTGTGCCACCTCTGCCCGGCCGACGCCACGGGGAGACGACGCCGGGAAAGGCAGGCGCCCCTCTCAGGAGCCTCCTTGCCGTCTCCCCGCGTCCCCACAGAGCGCGGCGGACAATGCTCCCAGAGGTTCCCAACGCCGTGAATGGGGCACTGTTGGTGGCAGCGTCCATTCAAAGGGCCAGCGTGGCATTGTCTTCCCAATCGGCAGAGCAGAATGCAGTCTGCTGGTGGCTGCCAAAAGGTTAGCCGCCCCGATGAAAGGAGGGCCCGTTATTCACCGCGGCTACAGAGCTGCCCTTTGTGCCGGGCGGCCCGGCCCTGCACGCCGGAGGTCCGGATCTGCGGCTGGCTGAGCTCCCCACAGAAGCGATTCATGGGAATGCAAAGTCGCAAAAAAGTGCCCCGAAACCCAAAGCCTGCTTTCCCGGAGGCCCTAGAGGAACGGCGGTCTGGGGCAATGACACATTTAACGGCAGAGCCCGGTGACAACCTGACTACAGGCCCCAGGACCAGATTGTTCGGGGATATGTCTCGGCCCCCAGACGCCGCGGGAGGTCCCGGCGCGTGGGTGCAGCCAACACAGAGCCCGTCGGGCCAGGAGGGCCACACATGGCTGTGCCTGGACCAGCCTGGCTCCCGGACCGGGGCTCACTGTTGCACCTACAGCACCGCAGGCAAGCGGTCTGGAGCAGGGAGCGGCCCCCGGCCCCTTCGTGCCGAGCCCCCGCCAGAGCGCTGCTCCCCTGCACCGGACGCACCTGCACGTCCCTGTCGTTTTTGCTTCTGCGACTAGACGGCCAGGCGCCGGCAGGTCAGTGCCCGCCCGAGTATTGGTGCCTGGGTGGTGCCGGCATTCTCACGGCATAGACACAGCACTGCTGAGGCCGGCACGTTGGGGGCCCTCCAGAGTGGGCCCGGGAGAGAGCTAGGGGCGGGGAGCCCCGCCGCGGGCGGTCATGGGCCGGCACGCTGGGATGCGGCTGGGATGCGGCGCCAGGCCCCACCCTGCATGCCCGGACCTCAGGTCGGCATGGGGCCCAGCTCCAAGAGCGCCCAGCCTGGGTCTGGGAGGACCCCCAAAGAGCAGCCAACACAGAACCTGTCCTGGGTTAAAGGCCAGGCCCTCAGCGAGCAGGACCAGCAGCAGCAGCAACCAGACCCCACGTCCCACAGTCGTGGCTCCTCTGTGCAGGCCGGCAGGTGGCAACAGGACCAGGGTGCCCAGACAGGTAAGGTCCCTGGAGGTGAACGGACGGCCACTGTCCCACACCTTCCAGCTCCCTGTCCAGAGCACGTCCCTGCTGGGCCCCGTGAGCCATCCTGAAGGACCATGCATGTGTCAGGTGAGGCCCCATGCAGGCCGGGGCCAGGGCCAGGGCTGAGCTGGGGGCCGGGGGTGGGGGGGTGCTGGGTGCAGGAGGAGGGGTCAGAGGTCAGAGTCTAGTCCTTGGCATGTTTATGCGGATGCGTAACTCCGTGCCCTCGCACAGACACAGAGGTGGGGGTGGCAGGGACCCCAGGAAATTTGAGATTGCCGGGGCAGATGTGGGGAGATCCTGTCAGCAGTGACCGCTCTTGCAAGGTCAAGTGGGTCACTGGCATCATGCAGGCGGGGGAAGCTGGTAGGGGAGGGCGTGGGTCTGAGGTCCGGGGAGGACAGCCCCACAGACGCAGGCTGCCAGGCTGAGCCTAAGCGAGAGGTCCACCTGCAAACCCAGGGGGACGCTGGGCCAGGACCACACGTACCCTGTCAGTCGGGGTGCGAGGGGCGGCCTTTCCTGCCCAGATGCCTGCCAGCCCCGACCCTGCAGAAGGTCACACAGCAGGGTCACAGGCAGCTGGCAGGCCTCCCGGGTCCAGAGTATGAGGCTCTGAAAACCAGCAGGAGGGAGAGTGGGGGCGGGGTGGGCAGGGCCCGGGCCGCAGTGGGCGAAGCCAGGGGAGCCGGAGCCCAGCAGCACCCAGAGCGGCGCGGGTACCGGGGCCACGGGAGGCCCGTCTATGGCCAGCAGAGCGCGGGCCACGGCGTCTCTGAGCCCTCGGCCGACACGTAACACTTCAGCTGACATCTGAGGACGTCCTCTTACCTTCCCCACGACGTGGGAGAGAAACTAAGACCACCCACCCACCTCCGGGTCCGTCTGGCAGGGTCTGCTCAAGCTGTGACACGGGGGCCAGGATTTGGGGCAACATTTTTGTATTGCACTGTATTTTGGCAAGTTTCGTATTTTGGCAAGTAGAAAAAAAACATGAGGGTAAGTGAGTTAAGAGAGAAAGAGCCAGCGTCCTTGGAGGAGGGGCGGGGGCACGTCCGGCACCTACCTGTCCAGCACGTAGCCCAGGGCCTTGTGTCGGATGCCCGAATACACCGAAGGGCTCGTCTCCCAAGCAACCAAATTGGAAGCATCGTGAAAAAGATGGATGTTGACCAAGTCAAAGGCACTGCGGAGAGAGAAGGAAACGGTGACAAAGGGCTGGGGCTGCAGGGGCGCCTGGCGTGGCCCAGGTCCCTGCGGAGATGTGGGGCCGGGGCCCGGGGGTCGCAGAGGGGAGCACCTCCTGCACCCACTCCCGTCCTCCTCAGCCACCTGGGTCGACCCAGAGCACGTCCCCTGCCGGGTCAGAGGGGGTGCATGCGACCTCAGGGCCAGTCTCTAAATACGTCCCGCCAACTGAGAAGGGGCTGTTTCCTGTCAAGGAAAAGATGTGACATGATTGCAGAAACCTTCCTCGAGCCCCAGGAGGAGGGAGGAAGAAGGAAAAGAGGAGAGAGGAGGGAGGAGGGAGGAGGCAGTGGAGGGAGAGGAGGGGAGGAGGGGAGGAAGGGAGAGCCGCCCCGAGGGCCCCGGGGAAGGCACGGTGCCGACTGCAGGGGTGGCTGAGGGCCCACCCGGGACGGGCCACCCCGCAGGCACCCAGTGCCCCCACCCCGCCCAGGCGTGCGCTCAGCAGGCCACTCCCGGGACCCACTGGCACTAGGACCCTAAGACCCGTGGTCCCTGGCAGCTCGTTAGGAAAGCTGTGGCAGCAGGGGTGGGGCCGCGCTGTCGGAGACCAGGCCCGAGGGTCGGCCTGGGGGGGCTGCCCACCGCCTCAGGGACCCTGCATCACACGGAGCCTCCGTGAACAGCGCGGGCCGAAGCGTGGGGGCGGCTGGGGCGCTGACGTCAGGGCGGCTTCTGGCGGCACGTGTGCCCACGCCGCCCGGCGGCACCATAGCCAGGGAAAACATTCCGAGGTTTACGAAGCGGGGATAAACAGCAGCAGGTACACGTACCAGTCCGCCACGCACCATCTTGTCCGGACGAAGCCTTTTCTCGACCATTTGCACTGAAAAACAAGTGGGTCGTACAAGTGAGCGAGCGTAACAGAGGAAGGGGACGGAGCCTCCCTCACACCCGGGGACACCCAAGGCGCCTCCCCAGCCAGGCAAACCGCTCCTCTTAGCGCTACAGGCTCCTGCAGGAAGAAGCGGAGCGAGCGCCCGGGAAGGGCAGAGCGTCCCACGGAAGGCCGGCCGGGCCCCACGCTCAGCCACGCGGGAGGGGAGGCAGCGGCGACTCCAGGCTGGCAGGGGTGAGGCGCCGCCGAGCAGAGGAGCAGAGGATGGCCTGCCCGCGGCCTCCACGAAGGCCCTGCCGCGCGAGCCCGAGAGCCGCCTGTGTCTGGACGCCGGGAGAAGGCTCCTGCTTGCTGGTCCCGGGGCGGAGAGGGGTCCCCACACCCACACCCGTGGGGGCTGCTCGCCGCCAGGCGCTCATGGGCCCCCGAGCAGTGCGGTGACCGCCCCGTCGAGCACGCTCATGACGGCCGGCACGGGGGAGTGTCACACTGCCCCACACGGGAGCCGTGGCCAGCTGGGCCACAACACGGCAACCGTGTCCCTGAGGAGCCGGTGGTTCCTGTGGTGACGCCCTGCTGGGGGTGTCCTCAAGGTCCCTACGGCCTCCAGGTGCCAACCCTGGAGGCCCCTCGTGTGCGGCCCCGCAGCCCTGGAGCCCCCACTGCCGAGTGTCCAGTGCGCAGCACCCTCCCCGCCGCCGCCGCCACCCTCGCCAGGCCGAGCCAAACACCCACTCCCGGCCCTGAGCCATGTTTTCCCTCTTCTCACAGACCCACCGACGCTCTGCAGGTGCCGGCACGCACGCTCCGGAGCCTGGGCCTCTGCTCCCCGACTGTGCCCACGGGACCCAGGCAGGTGTGGGGGGAGACGGGGGCCCACCCCGCGCCCAGAGGAGCAGCACGCCCGGGACGGATGCGCAGCAGGAGAGTCCGCGTCCCCACCGGGCGCCGAGCCCTGCTGCTGAGACCCCAAGCTGAATTTAACACGACCACTGGTTTCACTTCCGTTAAAATTGGAAGGCATTTGTGAATTTAATCTAATTAACCGAAATTTAATTATTGTTCTCAATTTTCAGTTTTGTGGTAACTGAGGTCTCTCCGTATACGTAGACGTGTACGTGTGCCTTCAACACTGCACGTGTGTACCTTTCTAGGTGTTTAAATTGTCCACAATGATGGAGCGTTACCGTCACTAACAGAACACACACGTGAAACAGGACACAACGTGTTACTTGTTTATACAACATCGATTTGTGATCGCTGTAACTTCAGGATCCTTAACCAGGTTTCAGATTTTTAACTACACTGCAAGTAAATCTCAAAAAAAAAAAAAAGTTTAGCAGAATACCTATTTTAACTAAATGCACAAAATATACTATTTTTGAAGTAACTTTGTCATCACAATTACAAACGTGTCTAGGCTGCATTTCTGAGTAACCGCACAGCATGAAAAAGCAGGGCCCCAGCCTGTGACACCCTGACCTGTCCTCGGGCGGCCGGGCTGCAGCAGGTCCTTCCCGAGACCCCCTGCCCCCGAGGGCCGGGCGCGCGGTCACGGCAAGCGCTGCTGCATCGCGGCCCGACCGTCAGCTGCCGAGAGCACCGGCTCCCGGAAGGAAGGGCCAGGCCCGGACTCTCCCTGAGGCCCTTGCCGGGCCCCGAGCGGGGTCGGTCACCTGGGCCACGCCGGGCCAGGCCGCGGCCAGGGACACACCCAATCACCCGAAGGTGTGAGTGCCCGCCCAGAGGGGCCTCCCTCACAGCCCTGTAGTGGAAACACACACGCGTGCTACCCGCACACGCACACAGGCCCACAGCTGTCCTGCACCCGGGAACCTGGTGCCTCGGTCCCAGGCTGTGGGGTCCCTCCAACGTCCGCCGGCCCGTTTCATCCCATCTTCCTGCTGAGACCCGCTGGTGGGCGGGCGCGGGGGCCGTGGCAGGGTCCCGCCCCGCCTGCAGAGAGGCTGTCGCCACGGAATGAAACCACGTCACGCGGGCGGGGGCACCGCCACATCGCTCACCTTGCAATATTAAGTCCCTGCTCAGACCCCCTGTTAATAGGATTCCTTTAGCCAGCAGATGGATGGCAAATGCAGGACGGTTCATCCACTAAAGGACGGCATAAATCAGCGCGGAGAAAGGGAGGCTGTGGGGAGGTTATCGGCACGCAGCCTTGCCCGTGAAAGGCCCGCTTTGGAGCATTAGTGAAATTAATCCATCTTTCATAAGAGCTCGGAGCAGTCCCCGTGATCTATGGTAACAACCAATTTCTCACCACGGGCAAGGGGAAAAAAACGCCTCGGCCCCGATCGACTACACAAATCTGCTTTTTAAAAATGGTCTCACATTATCTGGAGTGCTGCTCCCAGAGGCAGCATTTGAAATTCATGCCGAGCCAAACGCACCCATAAATCAGCAGGGAAAGTTTTGTTAGTTTTATATGCAGTGGGCTGTAATTATTTGGAATTGCATTATGGCTCCATCATGGTAATTACATTTAGATTATCCATAAGTGATGGCAATAAAAGAAGAGAAATCAGGCTTAGAATAATTCCCTCCCCCAAAACGCGTGCAAATCCAGCTCAAGGATTGGCTCGGAGGCACGAGAGCAGGGCTGGCGCCGGGCGGGCACGCGCCCCTGCAGCCCCCGCCACGGGCCCCACTGAGGCACCCGAGAAACACGTCACCGGTGTCTAACTAGGTGTCTCCTTGTCTTAGTTTCGCCACGGCCCCTCGCCACACGCGCACGTGCCCAGGCCGTGGGGACCAGGCGCCATCTCTAACGCAGCAACATCACGTCCAGCCAAACAGGGAGGGTGACCCCGCTGCTCTCCAGCAGAGACTGGGCTCTGCCCCGCGACACCCCGCCTCTCCTTCTAGAAAACCTTCCCTTGCCTGCGGATGGATGGTGGTCGCCCTGCAGCCAGGTCTGCGTGGGTGCTGGGACTCGGACCCCCCACTTCTCCCACAGGAGGGAGGCGGCCACTGGCCGTCACCCCCGCAGAGCCACCAGCACCTCAGAGAGGACGGCGGACTGGCCTCAGACGGAGGCCCCCGGGGGTGGCTGCCCGGACACGTGTGCAGGAGGCAGGACACCACAGCCCAAGCCCTGGACTTTGTGTGGACCCACCCACGCACCAGCCCCCCAGCCCCACGCCTCTCACCCGCACGGCCTGGGAGTGGAGGGAAGAGTCGGGACCTGGGCCAGGCGGCGGGGCCCCCACGCGCTGCGGTATAGGGGCCCAGGAGACAGCCTGAGGGCCGGGGAGCCGGGAGCCCCCAGGAGGCCTGTTGCCCTGCAGGACGGACAGAGCGTCTGTGCCGGGGGCTCAGCAGGCTCCCGGCTCCCCCGCGGGGCATCCTGCGTGGGGCCCTGCCCTGCTCTGTCCTCCTCTGGCACCAGGGGGACGCGGGGCCGTCAGAGGCCTCTTCTCTGGGTGCATCACAGCTCACGGCTGACCGAGCCTGACTCCGGGCACCTCCAAGGACCTGGGCTCCAAGGACGAGGACACAGGTGTGCGTGGGGGCGCAGGAGCGGGAGGAAGAGGGACCTGGGAGGTGAGCAGTGCGGCCAGGTGTCCGCCGTGCACGGGTGATCAGGGCCTGTCCTGTCCTCGGAGCGAGTGTGCACCACGCAGCAGACACCAAGGCCCCGCTGCACCAGGCGTCCCTGGCTCCCCCGTGCACACGGAGGTGCGTGGCTCTCCCACGCGGGGGCCCCTTGCTCCTCAGCAGGCGCCAGTGCACAGCCTGGGCGCAGGCAGATGCCGTCAGCAGATAGCACGGCTGGGGGCGGCCTCAGACCTCCCCCACCTGCCCTCATGTGGTCACCCCCGCAGGCCCCCAGAGTCCTGCCTCTCCCGGGTGCACCCCCACTGTGTCCACTCCTTGCGGGGGCCCACGCCACCGGCTGCCAGGCTCCAGGTGGTGCCCCCCCGACTGGGATGTGCTCTGGGCCAGGGCTCAGGAGCCGGGCAACCCCAGATCTCTGCTGCAGTCGCTCGGGCTGACGGAACAGCGGGAGAGGCAGCTGAGTGGGGCCCGGGGGCTTCTCAGCCACTGGGCGCCATGGGACACCCTCCGTGGAGAAGACGCAGGGAGACCTGCTCCCAAACCTCCCCGAGCACCAGTTAGAGCTCGCTCTCCCGGCTGCCCACGGCCAGAAACCCGTGGCGGCCCTGCCACCGGCTCTGCAGCCCACCGCCTCCACTAGGGCCCACGGTCACTCTCGGTGGCCCCGCTCAGCTCTGAAGCTGACTCTGTGGCCCCCAGCGCCTCCCAGGGGACAGCAGCTGGGGCAGAAGTTCAGGGAACACTGCCAGGGTTCAGTCAGCTGCTTCCAGAGCCTTCCAGCCACGCCGCAAGCTCAGGAGGAGCAGGGGCCAGCGGGGGCTGGGGCAGCCGGGACAGAGGCCGGCCCCGACACCGCGTCCTTGGCTCAGGGACAAGGGATGAGGAAGCTGCGCCCGGCGTGACAAGCGCACCCATCCTTCACCGCGGCGGCCACAATTCCTTCACCCCGGGCTGGCGTCGTAAACTAGTTAATACAGTTGTGGCCTTGCTGGAAATCAGCTCCGACGCGGGTGGGCGTCTCCGCGGAGGTGGGCGGTCCTCTGCAGAAGGGACCTGGTGGGGCGATCCTTCTTGCCCAGGGCCGACCTCCGCTGGCGGGGAGCTGGGCCGTGCAGGCGTGTCGACACCCCGTCCCCACGCTTCGGGCACGCTTCGCCGTGATTTCACAGACCACAGAGGGCACGGTGAGCTGCTCGCTCTGGGTCGACGCGTGAATCACACGGGATTAGCGGTCACGGAGTTTAAGATGATCCGTGCAGCGTAACGACTGCACACCAACAGCAGAACGACACAGAAATGCACGAAACCCCAGTGGAAACAGATCCGCACGTCCTGGTCACTGCGTCTGCGCGGCGGGAGGTTAGGAGCCCCGCTGTCCCTGAGCGCCTGAGCTCTGCGGCGTCAGCACCCCAGGACCCGGGGAGGGCGCCCTCGGCTCCCGTGTGCGGCTGTGCCTCTCGCGGGCTGCCCCCCGAGGCTTTGCCTGCGAGACGGCGAGGGGCCCAGCCAGCACCCCGGCAGAGGGGAGCCCCCGCCCCCGCGCCCCAGCCGCACTGGCCGGGCCCACCCGCGCCCTCTAATGTTTGCTGGGAGGCCACCGGCCTCTCCAGCCCCAGTGAACTGGTATTTTCCTACCTCGTGTGGGGAAGGCTCCTTTGCCTGGAAATGATGGTTAGAGAACTTGGTGGTTCGTGTAACGACAGACACGACAGGTTCTCAGCCCCACCTCGGACCCCCCAGATGGACCCACGGGGGCCTCAGGACCTCCCAGAAAAACCGCCTGCTGGACACGTGGGCAGCTGGGACGCGACCCCCTGCCCCGAAATACGAGGCCTTGAGCTCCTCCATCCCACCGCTGCTGAGGCTGCGGGCGGCCGGGGACCCACCTCGGGGAAGTAGTCCTGCGGGAACTTCTCCTTCTCCAGCATGGGCGTGCTCTCCAGCGTGTCCGAGTAGATCTCCTTGCCGGTGACTTTTTTATACTTCTTGGCTGGAAAAGAGCAAAGGGGGACACGAATGACCTCATGGCTACGCCCCACCCAACCGGAGCAGCCCGTGGGGAGCTCGGGAAGCCCCTGGAGGGGAGGCCGCGCGGCTCCGGGGGCCGCCAGTGGCTCGTAAATTCCCACTCCACGACCCGGAGCCTGACACTCCACTTCATTATCCCGGAGAGCTTCCAGCCTGCAGATTTACAAGGGCTAATTGGCCTCCTCTGTTAAAACTGTGAATATATTTAAGACGGCTGCAGAATAACCATTCACTCATACCTTAATACGAATTTACTTAATAACATCGATTTCCTCCCCACATGCAGCCGACATCACTCATGTCCGGGGAAGAGCAGTTTTTCTGTGAGGCTGAGGCACAGGGAATACGGTGTGGGGCGCTCTGGACTTCGCTGGGCACAGCTCCCTGGACCCCGCATCTGGGCTGACGCCCCTGCGGACAGGGCTCGGCCTCGTCCTTTCACACCCAGGCCCAGGCCCACTTCTTTCCCCCAATGGGTCACCCCACGCCCAGGGTGCGGTCTCACGCGTGGCCCGGTGGCGGGGGCAGCTGGCTTCCCCACAAGATACTGTGCAGGGAGCTCGGGCAGCAGCGGGCCAGACGCCTGCAGGGCCTGCTCCTGGGCCAGGAACACCTGGCACCAGGCGAAGCTCCTGCCAGGGGTGACGCCGAGCCGTGCTGTGTTTCTGTGGGGTCCGTGATCCTTGCCCCACAGCAGCCCCAAGGACCCACAGATGGGAGCGCAGAGCGGGAAGGAGGTTCATGCGCAATGTCTTGGGACGAAGCTCCGGCCACTGTGGGTGTCGGGGACAGTGAACCTCAGGTCAAAGCAAACCACGGCTGGTAAGGCCCGTGATAACCTGCCCCAGCAGCAGGAGACAGGATTTGGTGACTCAGGGAATTCAGGACAGAACAGTGATGTGGAGACATCCCCCAAAGGCAGAGCCGCACGCTCACTGTACCCACTGTCCCTCTGGTCTTGTTCTCAGACACGAGGATGATCACTGAGAGCACAGGTGCATGTGGTTCTGAGGCTAGTCCCCTGGTGTCCCCTCACCAGTCACCATGGCCTCCAGAGACCCCCTGGGGGAAACAGGACAAACCCCGTTAGTCAGGAGGCTGAGCCAGGGGGCAGGTGGGCACAGGTTGAGTAAAGGAACAAGTGGCCACCGCGTGGCCGTGACCCCGTGCCTGACACCCACCACCACTGGAAAGTGGTGCAGAAGTGTGTTAATCACCGGAGGCGGTTCCTGGAGCCACCCATCCACGTCCATGGCAGGACATTTATCAAACAGCAGCCCCGTGCGCCGTCACCACACTGGGGAGGTGCAAGTGCAAGCGCCCATCTGAGAGGGCGGCAGCCACCTGGCCCGACACAGGCTCTCCTCCGCGGGGCACCCATCCACGCCTGGGGAGGGCGGGCCTGAGCACCGCGAACTGCTCCCTGCGTGTCCCACCGGCAATGCGACGCTTCTCCGCGGCCTCGGCCTGTAGTGGCGGCTCCCCGGTCTTGCTCACCCGACTCCCTTTCTGCCACTGAGTCACCAGCAAAGGCCCAGCTCAGATGTCCCTCTGCAGCCTCGACCCTCCTGGGCTCTTCCTCCTGAGGCAGGACACCGGGCTGCCGGAGCACCAGTCCCTGAGCTGCAGGGGTGGACGCCCCCGAGGTACATGCTCCCAGGACCAGTCCTCCCAGGACAGGCGCCCACGGTCCTCCGTGGGCTGGGCGTGAGCAGGTGCACGAGCAGGGGCAGCGGTCGGAAGTGCCCCATGGCACTGAGGAAGGGCACAAGAGGCTGCAGGAGGCAGTTTTGCTTCAGATGCAAACCCTCGTTGCTTAAGAAAGAGGGTGGGACCGGGAGTGGAGAGCAGGCGGCCTTCGTGCTTCGTTAAGGAACAGACTACTTTTTGGAACAGTTTCAGGATAAAATCACTCGGGCGGGAAGCGGGTAAGCGCCCAGACTCCCCAAGTCCATCGGGCTCTCGACCCGCTGCACTGGCGCCCACGGTGTGCGGTTCCTGCGGAGGCCGGGGCTCGCCGCCTGCGCTGTGTCCCACTGTCCAGACGTGTCGGGGCTTTGCCCGCGCACCCGCCTCCCACAGCCCCTCCAGCACCGTGTCCTGCCTGCACCTAGCCGCCACCTTGTCACCAGCACCCACCGCTTTCACTCAGAAATACACCTGAGGTGCCTGTGTTTTCTGTGGCTCAACGGCTCACTTCACTTTACTGGTCATATTCCACTGCAGGATGGACCGCAGGTTGCTGACCCACTCACCTAGAAAGGACATATTCTGGTTCCTTCCAGTTGTTGGTAATTATGAAAAAGAGGCTGTAAATATTTCTGTAGGTTTTTGTGTGGACGTAATTTGTCAACCCCTCTGGGTGACACACCAAGCAGCATATTTGCTGGGCGGCCTAGTAAGCCTCAGTTTACTTTGTAAGAAGCTGCCAAGCTGGCAAAGGGGTCGCACCACGTTGCACCCCAGCAGTCCTGGGTGGGAGCTCCCGCTGCTCCCCGTCCTCCTGGCGCCTGTACCATCAGCAATCTGGGTGTTGGCTGTCCCAACAGGTACGTGGAGGTCTCCTTACCCGTGATGTGGAGCCCACCTTCATAGTTTTATCTGCCACCTATTATACATCATCTTGAGTGAGATGTCTGTCGGAACTTTTGGCTCATTAATTGGGTTTTCTTATTGTTGAGTTTTAAGAGTTCCTTGCATATTTTGGATTATCAGCTAGTTTTTTTTTTTTTTTTTGCAAATATTTTCTCCCAGTCTGTGGCCTCTCTTTCCATTTGTGCAGAGATTTGTAAATTTAATGAAGTCCAATGCATCAGTTTTCCTCACGAAATGTGGCATTGTATTTAAAAAGTCATTGCCAGACCCAAAGTAACCTAGTTTCTGTGTCACCTTCCAGGCATTTTATACTTTCATACTTTATACTTTGGTCTCTGATCCGCTTTCAGTTAACTTCTGTGAAGGTGTGAGGTCGGCTCTAGATTCAGTATTTTGCAAGTGGACGTCCAGTTGCTCCTGCACCACCTGCTGAAGAGATCATGTTTGCTCCACCGTCAAACATCCATCGACTATTTATGTGGGTCTTATTTCTGGGCCCTACTCTGTTCTGTTGATCTTTTTGTCTATTTTTTTCACCAACACCACACTGCCTTAACTACTAGAGCTTTTACAGTGAGTCCTGAAGTCGGGTAGCGTCAGTCCTACAACTCTGTTCTTCTGTCAACACCGGGTTGGCTGTTCTGGGTCTTTTGTCTCTCCACATAAGTGTAGAATCAATTTGCTGAGGTCTACAAAGTAACTCGCTAGAATTTTGGTTAACATTGCACCGAATCAATGGATCAGGAAGGGAAGAACCAACATATGGACAATACTGAGTTTTCCTGTCCATGAACATGGGATACTGCTCCACTTATATCCTCTTTGATTGTTTTCAGCGAGTTTTATAGTTTTCCTTGTATTAATCTTGTACATATTTCACTAGATCTATTTCTGAGTATTTCTTTTGTGTGTCTGCTGTTTTAGAGTATACCCCAGAGCCCCACTCCATGTTTTGGTTTGAATGCTTGGGTTTTGCAAACTGTCTTGTTTGCACAGCAAACTTTTACTAATTATTTACTTGAGTGATTCAGTGGTCTTACTTCTGTTATTTCTGAAATTGTTTTAAGTAATTTTTTTAGAGATTTTATTTATTTGACAGAGTTCTGAGAGAGTGCGTGCGCGCACACACATGCGTGCAGGGGCACATAAGTTGGGGGAGCGTCAGACAGAAGAGGGAGAAGCAGGCTTTCCGTGGAGCAGGGAGCCCGATGTGGGGCTTGATCCCAGGACCCTGGGATCATGACCGGAGCCAAAGGCAGATGCTTAACCCACTGAGCCACCCAGGCGCCCTTTTATTTCTGAAATTTTGACATAAGTATCTTGGGATTTTCTAGCTATCTTTCTGTTATTGATTTTTAGTTAAATTCCACTGTGGTCCAAAAGTATACTTTGTATGATTTCTGTTCTTTTAAATTTGTTGAGGAGTGTTTTATGGCCCAGAATGTGGTCTGCCATGGTAAATGTTCCACATGAACTTGAGAAGAATGTGTGTTCTGCTCTTGTTGGAGAGAATATTCTATAAATGTCAATTAGATCCAGTTGATTGATGGTGCTGTTGAGTTGAACTACGTCCTTCCCAATTCTCTGCCTGCTGGATCTGTCCATCTCTGATAGAGGGGCAACGAAGTCTCCACCTGTGACACTGGATTCATCCATTTCTCCTGGGAGCTCTATCAGCTTTTCCCTCCTGTGTTGGATGCTCTGCTGTTGGGCACACACACGTTAGGAACTGTTAAGTCTTCTAAAGAGAACTGACCCCTTTATCGTTTGTAATAAATAGGCTTCTTTATCCTCGATAACTCTCCTCGCTCTGCAGTCTGCTGTGTCTGAAATGATTTGCTACTCTGGCATTCTTTTGACTGGTGTTAACTGGCGTGGCCTACCTCTCTCCATCCCTTTACTTTCAATTTCACGTGTTAATGTGTTTTTAAGTGGGTTTTTAGTAGACAGCACATAGTTGGGTCTTATTTTGTTAACCATTCTGACGATTTCTGTCTTATAATTGGTGTAGTTGCACCACTGACATCTAAAGTGAACCTGGCTAAAGTTCAAGTAAGACTCCGTATCGCTACCTTGTCCACCTATTGCCTCTGTTTCCTGTGTCTTTTTTGTCTTCTTCTTTTTTTCTGTAGACTTTTCTGGTTTAATTGAGCATTTTGTATAATTCCATGATTTCTTCTCTATTAACATGTCAACTGTATTTCTTTTTAAAAATTTTTAGTGATTGGGGCACCTGGGTGGCTCAGCAGTTGAGCATCTGCCTTTGGCTCAGGTTGTGACCCAGCGTCCTAGGATCGAGTCCCACGTCGGGCTCCCTGCATGGAGCCTGCTTCTCCCTCTGCCTGGGTCTCTGCCTCTCTCTCTCAATCTGTGTCTCTCATGAATAAAATATTTTAAAAAATAAAAATAAAAGTATTTAGTGGTTGCCAGAGCTGCAATATGCATTCACCACTGACCCAAGTCCACTTCCACGTAGCACATATTCCTCTACAGGGAGGACAGGTTCCCTGCCACAGAGCCCCCAGCTCCTCCCTCCCATCCCTCCTAACATCACTGTTACCTATAAGCTATAGCCACATGATACGTTGTTGCTGTTGACACTTGGAGCAAAAGTTATCTGTCAGATTAAGAATAACAAGAAATGAAATATTTTACCTTCGTTTATTCCTTCTCTTAACACTTCTTCTTTCTTAACGTAGATCTAAGTGTGCAATCTATAGCATTTTCCTTTTGTCAAATAAATTTTAATATTTTTTGACAGGTGGGTCTACTGGAAACAAATTCCCCCAATTTTTGTCTGAGAAAGTCTTTATTTCTCTTTAACTTTTGAAGGATAACTTTGCTGGATACAGAATTCTAGGGTTTTTTTCTTCTACCAATATAAATATTTCACACCACTGTCTTTGCTTCCGTGGTTTCCGATGAGAAGTGCGATGTACTTTGTATCCTCATTCCTTTCTAGGTCACCCCAACCACACCCCTGCTTCTTTCAAGGTCTTCTCTTCATCTCTGGCTTTCTGCAGCTTGAGTAGGACATGCTTATGTGCAGGTTATGGGCATCTGTCTGCTTGGTCATCTATGAGCTTTTTGGATCTGTGGCTTGGTGTCTATGATTAATTCTGGAAAAATCTGGGCTATTACTTCAAATATTTCTTGTTCCTGTCTCTCTTACGAGTGCTGCCTCTTAGTGCACATGCCTCACCTTCTGCACGTGTCCCACAGGGCTTGGACATCTTGTTCTGCTTTTGTGTCTTGTTTTCTTTCTCTCTTTACTTTTCAGTTTACAAAGTTTTCAGTGACACTGGCTCTGTCCTCAGCCGTGTCTAGGCTGGTGAGCTCGTCAAGGGCCTGGTGTTCTCTCTCTTTTGAGCTTTACCTTTTGATTCATAGAGTTTCCAACCTGACTCTTGTTACACATCTGCTCTTGCACGCTGTCCATTTTTTCCATTAGCGCCTTCCACATATTAATCAGTTACCTGAAATTCCCTGACAGCTCCAGATGGAGCCCACGTCCTAGTCTGGCTGCAAACGTACCTGTTCTCTTCACACTGTATCTTCTGTCCTTCAGTCTGGCCTGTAACTTTTGGTTGAAAGCAAAACATAAATAATTGGAAAAAGGAACTGAGGCAGATAGGACTTTGACGTGAAGCTTTGTGTTTCTCTCGTGAGGAGCTGGACTGTGGTTCCTGCAGGGGCTCAGAGGCTGAGATATCCTCCCCCGTCCGGTTCTTGTCTCCTCTGCCGTCGCTGTGCTCCTCCTAAGAATCCTTCCTGAGTAGGGGGCGAGCTTTGCGGACTGTCCACCATGACCCCTGGTGCGAGGATGGGCACTGCGGCTGGGTGGAGGGCGCTGTCCCACCATCGCTCGGGCCGCAGGGCCCGGGCGCAGCCTTCTCACGTGCTCTCGGCACCTCGGCCCCCTCAAGCACGGCAGCAAGGCCAGGAGGCTGAAGCTGTCCACCGGCCTCCCCTAGGCCCTGGGCCGCTCTGGTGACATGGTCGTCCTCGAGGGCAGGCCTTCAAGGAGAATGAGCAGCTCCTTCCCTCTCCCCCCACCAGAAGGGCCGGGGGCTCTTCTCTGACCTTCACCACGACAACCTGGTGGGGCTCCTGCAGGCAGAGCTCACCAGAGTGGGGGGGCCGGCCTCGGAGGTGCTCTTCTCTCTCAAGCGCCCCAGAGCCCCCAGCATTCTGCATCCCAGCTGCTCCCACCAGTGCCCCTTGCACAGGCTGTGGCTCCCGGGCTCCGCCCACCGGGCCCTCCAGACTGGGGCAGCTCTAGCTCTGTGGCCTCGCTTCTCGAGGGACCTACCAGGCTCACTCTGCCCTGGTTTGCTCAGCACCATCCATGCTCGTCAGGTGTTGGACCAGAAACTAGTGTCCCTCCCACCCCTTTTCGTCACACCTTCTGGGAGTCCTCAAATTTCTAAGTACTAAATTTAGGCTATTGCTTCTTAAAAACTTAATTCAAAATTTTCACAAATTTGAGACTGTTTCTGCTGTAACTTAAGTCATACGAGTGAGCCTTAAAGAGCGGGGCCCACAGCCTGGGGGCAGGTGTCCCCGCTCCCCTGAGCCCCGTTGTGCCATGCACCTGCGCCCGGCAGTGATGTCATGCTCGGCCACCGTGCACCTCCAGAGGGAGCATGTAGTCCTGCCACAGACGTGCCCAGGCACGGTCACCACCACCGTCTCCACTCATCCCTGGGGAGGTGCTGGAGTGGGGCGTATCGGCTACTGTAGTTAGTTTCAAGCACACCACGGGCCAGCTGGGTGTGTCACGGCTCATCTGATTCAGTGATAAAACGTGTATGGAAATGGTTACTCAAAAAAGGAAGAAGTTCAGTAGACCCGCTACACACCCAAGCCTGACGTACATACAGGCTCATGAGAAGTGCAGCCCCGCTCCGCTTCCAGCTCCACCTGGAGCGTGCTGTGCCTGCACACCTCCCCTCTGCTCACTCTCGCCCACAGCCCTGCTGCTCCGGAGCACCACCCATGGGTGTCCAGCATCTAGTAACATCAGGGCAGTGGCCTCTGGCCTGTCTCTTGCGAGGTTTGCAAGGCTACTTACTCCCAAAAAGTCCCTGGGTGGGAAGTCAGTGCTTGTGTTTAAAACTCGGTAAAGAATCCTGAGGCAACAGGGCCGATGAGAAATCATCCTGCTGGCTGGAATCCTGTTCTTAGTGCTGATGAAATCACTACTCAAGCAATTTAGGGAAGACTGCTTCTCAATTTCATAAGAGGTGATCTGTCTCCTAAGTGAGCAAAGATAATGAATCTGAACAAACTGACATAATTAGTTGCTCTCCACAGTTATTACAACTTCAGTGACATCTCAAATTAATGTGATCTGGCTCAGGAGCCGACACGGAGTCAGAGTCACGTGTGGTGTGAAGGGGGTGTCGCACAGGGTGTGCACACAGACACCCACCGCCGAGCAGGTGGACGCAGGGCCGCTGGGCTCGGGGCCGCTGGCTCAGTGTGCGGAGACACAGAGACAGGAGCTTCTTAGGACGAACCTCCTCCACGAGCACAGGTGCTGGCCTAGAAATGCGGCCGGTTTTGCCCTCCACCGCTACCATCAGCTCTTTTTAAAGACACCACCCTTGCGGGCTGGTCTCCATTCTTGCCCATTTGATACAGACACAGACACGAGACCATTCCTCGTCCTCTGGACTCCACTGCGTGAGAGCCAGTGCCACCTGCCGGCCCTGCTTGGGGAGCTGGCGGTGGGGGGGGGGGGGGGGGCAGGGGCTGGGGTCCGGGGCAGGGTCCGGGGTGGGGTGGGGTCCAGAGCGGGATGGGATCTGGGATGAGGTGGGGTCCAGGGCAGGGTCCGGCAGAGGTGGGGGATCCAGGGCGGGGTGAGGCCAGCTGGGGAGTCCCGGAAGAGTCTTACCTTTAAAGTCAAACTGGTAGATGTTTTTTAAGGATTCGTGAAGAAAATAAAAGCTTCCTAGCGCCTGCAGAGCAAAGAGAGAAACCGAGTGAGACCAGCACTGGGGACGGTTTGAAAGCAGGTTCACGTGACAAACAAAAAGCTCGGTTGAACCAGAAAGGAGTTCAGGCATCAGGCCTTAATCGCGGTCCCTGGGATGGCTGTGAGCCCACCAGCGCCACAGCTCGGGCTCTTCCCCGACAGCGCGCACCCACTAGCGCAGTCCCGCCTCGCCTGTGAGCGCCGCGTCCAGTGGGGAGGGGCTCGCCTCCGGCCTCCATCCTCCTCCATCCTCGCCGCCTGCTGCACTCCACAGCGGCCCCTCTCTGCCCACCCTGCCCCCTGCCTTCCTCCTCCTCCTCCTCCTCCTCCACGAGGGGCGGCAACAGCACTCCCCCCAGAGCCACTGGCCTCGTCCCCTCCGTGGACCCCGGGGTCCAGTCCTGCTCTCACACTCAGGTGAAGGCAAACCTGCAGAGGTCAGGCTGGCAGTGGGGTGACCCCTGGGGAGGGCTGCGTGGGACGCCGGACATAAAGTTATTTGCTGTAGATGTGACATTCAAACTTGGGTGTGTTTTATAGGCTTGTGCGTGTGTATGTATGCACGTGTATACATCTGTGTGAGTCGGTGTAATGTGTGTACGTGTGTGCATGTGTGCACATATATATACCTGTGTACATGTACACATGCAATGTGTGTATGTGCACGTACAGCCGTGTGTATGTAGGAATGCCCATGTGTGTATATGTGTGCACGTGTGTGCATATACATGCACGTACATATATGTGTACACACACTTTAGGAGCATGCAGCCATGTACACACAGATATAGACGTGTGCGTGTCTGTACATATGTATATATATTTTATTCTTCTGCTAAATCTGGCAACCCCAACAAGGGGCCTGGGGAGACCTTTAGGTGATAAAAATACCCCACAACCAGATCGCAGTGGTGGTTACACACTACAGGTTTCTCAAAACCCACTGACCTATACCTTAGAAGGGGTGAATTTTACCTTTTATAACCCTGACTCATGCAACAACCCCCGTCGTCCTGGAGCTCCCACCCCCTGGGACAAGATCCAGCAGGGGACAGAGGACCAGCCAGCAGAGCCAGCAAGGCCTCTGCCTGAGGCTGAACCAGTGAGAGCTGGGGGTATGGACACCAGGCAAAGGGGCAGGTCAGTGCACGGCGTGTGGGGCTGGCCATGCAGGGACGCCGGCCGTGACCAGAAGCGCTCGGGCCACCCCAGGCAGGGCCTCACTGGAAGAGACACCAGGAGCCACTGGTGGGGCCCTAACCCCTACTTTTCATTTTGCAGCTTCATGCGGAAGGCTGAGGAGGTGGAAAAGCTGGGGGCGGACGGGCAGAGAAGGGCCAGTGTGCGAGCCGGACAAGCAGGCCCTTGACACCGGCGCCTCTCCCCCAGTTCCCAGCTGCCAGGACCTGCTGCACACACTCCACCCTCCCGCGTGCAGGCACATGCATACATGCACACATGCATACATGCACACACATGCACACAAGCACACACACACATGCACACATGCACATGCACATACACGTGCACACGCAGGCAGCAGAATCATTTGAAAACAGCTGCCAGCCCCACAACCCTTCAGGCCTGACGCACTGCAGCGGGCTCCCCTGGTTAGAACGTTCCCCTTCGTAACCACACACCAGTATCTCTGCAGCAAACGGGCAGGAGCGCCTCAGATGACCAATATCAAAGCCCAGACTAAAGTTCCCAGCCCCCCTGCCCATCCTCCATCCCTGCCGCTCCCCTGCAGCTGGTTTGGCCCGGCTTCCTCACGGAAGGGCTGCCTGGGGGGTGCACGCGGGGGGGGGGGGGACGGAGGTGCACAGTGCAGGCTGCCCACGTCCCCTCTAATCTGGGTGACGGCCTGCTGCAGGGCTCTCCACGGCCCCTGAACTCAGGGGTGCTCTGCTGGCTTCCTCGTGCCAGGTGTGGTTGTCTGCATGCCTTCCAGAGGGACCTGCTGGTGGGACCCTGCCCCAGTGCCCAGGACACCAGCCAGTGAGGACGGTGGGTGCAGGGGGTGCTAGTGACCTGGGGCACACATGCAAGCCCCATGCACCCTGACCCCAGCATCCCTCCCGCCATCCCCACAGATCTCCGCAATCTGGGAATTGCAGTTTCCGGCAGGCTCCACGCCCTCGGGGCACCACATTCTCAGCCATCCCACCAATGCTGCTTGTCACCATGACCCTCCCCTGTGGAAGATGCTGCAACTGCGGCCTCTGTCGAGCTGGGCCCCAAATACTGCCAGTCGGTCAAACGGTCAAAGGGCACAGATGCTCCTGGTTCTGGATGCATGTTGCTGATTCCACAAAGGGCACGTGTGTTCAGAGCCACGGCCCGGGCCCACTGGCAGAGGCTGCAGAGCACCCGCTCTCCGCGAGGTGCCGAGGCCCAGGCCAGGCACCGCACCGCGGGTCGGGGCTCTGCCCCATGCGTGGCTCTCCCACGGGCCCGGGCCCAGGCAGCCGGCAGTGTCCTTCACCCAGGAATCCACGGGCAGAGAGAGGACACCTCCTCGAGTCCAAGCACAGTGCCGTCTCACAAGCCTCCCTGATGGGATCCAAAGACAAAGTCCTGACACTTCCTGAGGTGCAGGCGTCCCCGGGGACCTTCAGACCCCTCCAGGTTTTGGGCCTCTCTCGGTGGCCCAGCACTTCACTCGCAGTGGCAGTGTGTATGTGTGTGTGTGTGTGTGTGTGTGTGTGTGTGTGTACACGGGAAAAGCTGCAAACTCGCAGACCAGACGCCTGCTGACTTGCCAAAGCACAGCACTGAGGCCTCGTCTTGATTCCTCGGGGAGACCTTCCCGTGTCTGTGAGCATATTCAGTGAGGGAGCAGCCGGGGACTCGGTGCCGACAAGTGGAACGGAGGGCTCCCTGCACCCCGCCGCCCCCCGGCGTCAGGCACCTGCCTCGAATCCACTCAGAGGAAGGCACACGTGTGAGGACGGCCAGCAGCGGCCGTCTTTTTTTTTATAACAAGACACAGTTGAGGTCCCTCCAAGTAGGAGGGACGGCAGGACCACCGGCAGCCCGCGGCCCCCAGAGAACGTGCAGGACGACGTCCCTGAGTGAGCTTGGCCTCTGCGGCCCCGCGGACGTCCGCCTCGGGCAGGGCGTGCTTCCGTCTGATTCCGGAAAAGAGGGCGCTCAGACGAAGTGTCAGGAAATAAACGTCGTGGAAACCTGTAACCACTGCCTTGTTGAACCTGTACCCAGTGCGATCAAGCTAATACCACATAATGAAGTTGACAATAAACGGAAAACACACCGCCAGTGCAGGTGTCGCAAGTGTAATTCATGGAGTCAGAAAACCCATAATTAGCTCTAATGAATATTTAAAGTCAAAGTTCAAGCTAACTTTTTCAATGTTTAACCCGCTCTATCAATATGGCTCAGGGCACGCACCTGTCACCGGACCCGGCGACGTCTGCACAAAAGCGCGCCCGGACCTGCGGACGGGAGCCCTGCACTCACGGGGCCCTCCGACCACGGCACCTGTCAGCACTGTGCTCGCCGCGTCTGAGAATATTGACTCCTTGCCTGTTTGGCTAAAAACAATTAAAATACTTTTTACATATTTATAAACCTGACTGTCAAGGGTGGCAATTAATTCCCCATTAGTGAGACGCAATCCAGTCGATGCCGTACTCCTGCCGGAACAGCTCACACGAGGTGGCTCCACCCACCGTGGGCCCGGCCTCAAGGCCTGGCCTGGGGGCGGGGGGCAGAGTTCCGGGGTCCTCCAGCACAGAGCCGAGCCCCCTGCAGCATGGGGCTGGGAGACCCTGGCTCCCGCGTTCGACGGAACACAGCAGGCCGCGGGTCCCCGACGCTCTGGGCCTCCGTCCACCTGGGCATCTGCACGGCCTGCTGCCCACCTCCCCCGGCCCAGCAGCGGACTCGGGGGCAAACGCCATGAAGCCAGTTCTCGGCCCAACTGGAGTCCGCCAACGTGATGCCTGGCCCCACGCGGCCACGGGCTTGCTCTCTGGAGTTGAAGTCTGATGCCAGGCAGCCGACGCGGGGGCGCAGACCACCCCACACATCACGCCCCTCCTCCAGTGGCGCTGCCGCACAGGCCCAGGGGTGACCTGGGCCTGGACAGAAGCCAACCAGGAAACAGCACAAAGCCACTCGTCAGAAAGGCCTCCATCACTTTTTATTTGCAAACAAATCAGAGGCCCAGTGATTAATCATGCCTGCAATTAGGTTAGCAGCCAAAGTACATATCATTGACCTGCAGGCCTCCTGCATCCGGCTCGCTCTTCCTCGCAACATAGAACGTTCCTAATGCTCACGTCAGGGACAGCAGGCAGAGGCTCTCGGGAGCATGTTCTTCTTCTGCAGACACCACGGAGAGCGTGTCGAGAGTGACCCCGAGGGGCGATGGGGGCGCCCCATGTCCTCATCAGTGTCGGCGGCCCCTCCCCACGGCCCCTCTGAGTCCCCAGGACACAGAGCCACGGCGGCCTCTCCCAGGGGCTGGGCTGGGCTGGGGCGGGAGGCGGGGAAGCCAGCTGCGGGGTCGGTACCCGGGCGGGGTCCTGGCACAAATGCCACGCGGCCTTTGGTGAGTGTGTCCTCCTCCGGGACGGCACACGAGCTGCCTCTACAGGTAAAGTGTCTTCAACTTGCTGTTTTTTAAAAATAAGTAAATGGATTTAAGAACAGGAACAGGAACTTCCTGAGACGTTGATAACCGTCAAGTTTACAGCAAATCAGAGAACCTGAGCTGTTCTAAGTGAGAACCAACGGATGAGAATGAATCACGGCTGGAAAAGCCTCCTCGGAGGGGAGGGTGGTGACGGCCCTGGCATGTGGCCCGCTCTGTCCCGGCGCAGGCGGGCAGCTCGGGGACCCCGTGTGACAGCCGTGGCCTCGCCCGTGAGTGTGTGGTGTGCGGTGAGCAGGAGGAGCTCCGGGTGCAGCCCTGAGACCCGCATGGGGACAGGCACTCGGCTGCGGGTCAGCCCCTTCCACACCATCCCCTTGTCCTGATTCGCGGCGACCTGAGCACTGAGGACACACACGACGGGGAGACGGGCGCGTCCCACATTTTTACTCTAGTCCACACTCATGGGGCGCGTGGAGCTCACTCTCAGAAGCGGGAGCCCTCGGGAGGTGTGCACACGAGTGCGGCAGCAGCACCTCCCGACACACGAGCTCACTAACGCTCAGCAGTGCCAAGGTGGGTGAATACAGTCTGCACTCTCCTACGATGGCGTACCACAGGCGAGGAAAGCAAACAAGTCATACCCCAAACCCAGATGGGCTGGGAAAGAGGAAGTCCCTACAACTGAAGTTGTAGTTACCGTATGGCCAAGGTAACAAAGACCTAATCAAAAGGAGCTGAAATTTAAAAAAAAAAAAAAAAAAAAAAGGTGATGTTAAGACTCTACCCCAAAAAAGGAATAAAATCATAAACACAAAATTCAGAGCATGAGGGTGGGGGTTCGGGCAGGTGCCTGTGCGCACCCGCAGTTACACCTGAGAGGATGCTGCTGGGCCCCGCGCGGGACACCACGGGCCTCTCCCCGGAGGTGGCCGCCATCCTGGACGGCAGGGACCAGGCTCCGAAGCTCAGCGCGCTCAACCCCATCAATCCCACTTTATCTACTCTCCGCAGGAGCTTGGGGTTTTTCCATTCAGGTATAGTTTACAGACATTCCAGACTGAGACTGTCACCTTAGCTTACTTTTAATGCTCTGTTACAATCCAATCTGTAGAAATACTGCGATTTTTATCCATCCCGTTAGAGGTGGAGACCGTCTCCGGTGTTTTCACTATGACGACTGCTGCCACGGTGAACACGCGTGCACAGTCCTGGAGCACGTGACAGGCATGAGAGGAGCACGTCTGCACTGAGTGTGCATATGAGCCTGGGCTTCCAGGTCACAGGGTACGGGCACCCTCAGACGCAGGCGTCATCAGGGTGCCCGGGCGACCCCACTCCCCAGCACTTCCGGCAGGGCCTGCGGCTCCTCATGCCCGCCCAGGCCTGGCGTCAGCACACTCTGATCTTTGCTCGTTGGAAGGTGTGAAATCACACACCACTGCTGCTTGGATTTGCATCTTCGTTATGCTGTCAGAGTCGTGCACCTCTTCTTAGATTTGGGTTTCTCCTGGGAATTCCTTATCAGTATCCTTTTTTCTATTTGTCTTTTTCTCATTTTATAAGATTTTTAATCTTTAAATATAATTGGAAATTATTTCTCCACCTACTACTTGCATTACAAAGAATTTCTCCCTCTTTAGCTTATCTTTTTGTGACAACTTTCATTAAACGAGAAGTTTTTGATTTTAAAGTAGTCAAAGTAATCAGGGCGCCTGGGTGGCTCGGTCAGTTCAGTGTCTGACTTTTTATTTCGGCTCATGTCATGATCTCGGGGCGTGAGACGGAGCCGCACCTTGGGCTCCATGCTGAGTGTGGAGCCTGCTCGAGGTCCTCTCTCCCTCCCTATGCCCCACCCCCGACACACACTCTCTCTCAAAAAGTAGTCAAATCAGTCAATATATTCCTCTACAGTTTCTGCTTTTATGTCTTATTTGGAAATAGTTCCCTAGTTTGACTCCACAGTGATATTCTCTGTATCTTTGTGCAAAGCGGTAAAACTGTGTTGTATCCATTTAAGATTTTCCAGTAACAGAGACTTGTTTGAGGCTGTGGCACAAGGTAAAGCCCCACGTTATTTCATTCTCCGTGGAAACCAATCGTCTGGTCTCCCCACGCCTTACCTCGCCACCCTCACAGCCTAGCTGTGCACCTACTGGAGGTCTGTTCGTGGGTCCTCAGTTCTGCCCAATTCATCTGTTTCTAGTAATACTTTTTCCTATTTTAGCTTTATAACAAGTGTTGATATTTACTCGTTTTATTCTTCCTCACGACCGCTTTCGTTATTGGGGCCCTCTGTGTTTCCATGAAGCTGCTAGACCTCGGGGTGTGAGATCGAGCCCCATCGGGGAGTATAGCTGCCGGATCACACCCACGGCATCTCGCTAGGGTCTGGATGAGACACAGGACTGCGGAGAGGGGAGAGATTTTTAGGATATTCAGCTTTCCTTCCCATAAATATGATACATCTTTAACCATATATCTGAAGTCTTTCAAAAGGTCTTCTAAAAAAGGTTCATGATTTTCTCCATAAAACCCTTGAAGCCCTTTGGTCAGACTCAGTCACCTTCTGGTTTCTGTTGCTATTAGAACATGTTTTTTTAACCGCGGTTGGTCACCAGCGACCAGGAGTGCTGCTGGCCGTGGTATGTTCATCTTTTGTTTAGCAACACCGCTCAGCTTCCTTTCCGGTCCAACAATTACGGATTCTGATGATTTCTGAGGGCTTCTTTAGGTTCACTTCTTATGCACAATCTTTATGCCTTTTCTTTCCTCGTTCTTTGTTTTGTCTTGTTGCAGCACCAGGTGGAAAGAAGGAGCCTGGCTCCGAGAGCACCGTGCATGCTGGGAGGGCAGCAGGGGGATGCACCTGATTTGATTTTCTGATAAATTTAAAGTAAAGAAAAAAGTAAGGTCAAAGATGACCCAGGCGTGGTGAAGGAAACGAGTGGGCAGTTTTCTGGGTGGAGGAGACTCCAAGAGGAGTGGGATCTGGTGGGAAACAAGTAGCCAGGATGAAACATCCACGCAGGGACGCCCCACAGGCACGGGGCTCCTGAGTCTGGGTCCATGTCTGAGCAAGATGGGACATTTTATTGTCTGTGAAGGTTGCGATTAGAAGTGGTGGGAATGCCCAGGAGGAGACGTTGGAGGGCTGAGCCCGGCGCAGTCTGCGGCAAGGCACGTCGGCAGAGAGGCCTGCTGGACGGGGTGAAGCAAGACGATCACAGGCCGTTTCTGGTCTTTAATCAGTTAAAGTAGTGAATCACTTTTAAACATTTTAAAATGTTAAGCCAGCCTTGCACTCTCGGTGTCCACCCAGCAGGCCCATCACGGGTGTGTTCACACGTGGTTGGATTCTGTTCCTAATACCGCGTGTAGCAGTTTTACAGTTTCCAAGCTTGTCTGTTCCCACGACCCCAGGGAAATGACTCTCTGCCAGTCTTCAGTGACGTTCCACCCAAGATCCAAAGTGTCCTTACACTTTCACGGCACTTGTGTTCTCAGCAGCACACATCGCCTGCCCTTCCTTCCTCCTTGACTTCTGGGTTTGAGGACGAGTGTCTGCCTCTCTGGACTCTCCTCCTCCCCAGGTGAGGACACACTGTGCATGGAGCCCTCTCCTCCTCCCTCTGTGGGTCTCCAACCTCCCCTGTTGCAGGGCCCGGGGCCTCCCTCTGAAGGCCAGCCGCAGCGGCCAGGGGTGCGCAGCTCCACGTGCCTTCTCGCGAGGAGCCCATCTCTCCTGACCGAGGGCATCACTGCCTCACCCCCTCCTGCCCCTGGAAACGGAGGGCCTCCGGACCCCTCCAGCCGCTTCTCCACCCACACTGTGAAGTCCTCACACCACAGAACCGCTGTCCACCTCTGTCCACTTGCAGCCCCACGCCGGGCCAGGACCCCTGCTTCCCCCACGGCTACTGCCCCTCAGCCTCTGCACCCGGCGCCGGGGTGACCTTTTAGGCAGAGAACGTGACCTGTCACTCCCCTGCTCTTCAGTGGCGGCCAGCACACGGGTCCTCCGGACCCACTCTTGCACGTTCCCAGGCCCCACCCCAGCGCACACACCCGCCTGCCGCCGCAGGTCTCCATGGAGCAGCTGCCTCCTCTGAGCAGCCCTCCCAGACTGCTCGTGCAGAGCCTCGGCAGCCCCAGCATGGCCCCCCACCTTCCCAGGGCTGCTCACTGTGGCCGCATGCCTGTTTCCTTCCCAGTCCTGCCTTCTTCACCAGGAGGGGTGGGAAGCTCCTTGTCGGTGTTCCCATCACCTCGGAGCCCCCAGCTCCTGGCACGCGGCAGGAACCCAGCCACGCCTGGCTCAAGGAGAGGGAAGCAGAGATGCCCCCGCGGGGCTGACTGCTGAGCGGCCCGAGACCCAACACGCGGGACCGTCGACTCAGGTTTCAGAGGAAAGCCTAACGCACGGCTGCCCGGCGTCTCCAAGAAGCTGAGCGTGGCTGCAAAAAAATAACACTTTTTATCAATAAGGGGAACAAGTCTTTCAGGAGAGTAGGCCCCTACCCCGCTCCTGGTTTTGAAACAATTTAATAGATTGAGTAATAAATCAAAGCAAAGTTACTGTAACAGTCATTAGATTATAAACAATAATAAATGAAACAAAGCTTTTGTTTAAATCAGCGTGGAGCTTCATTGATCTCTTCCTGTATAATAAACTCGCGGACGGCCGATCTAACTGGATGAGGGGCATTACTGCCCGTGGCACCGAGCGGCACCCAGCGGGGCGGCCTGTGCGGGGGGCTGCGGGGGGCTGCGTTTAGCACGTCACTGTCTCGGCGCTGTCCTCTCTCTCCGAGCGGCTTTGCAACCGTCTGAAATGAGAGCTGACTCAGGTACAAGGCACTGACGTTCCAAGTCCAGCTTCCGTAGCTAAACGCGAAACGACGGCACCAAGGTGTCCCCCCGCCTGACCCCCGCCACGGGCCCCGCTCCGGGCCGGCCGCCTGCCCGAGACATGCACGTGTAATTTCATTTCGTCTCCCGTCCAACAGCCAGCATTAGAAGTTAATTAAATTGGTTGTCCATTGTGTTCATCTACTTACAAAGTTAATGATATTCTGCTCCTGAATTAAAGAGCATTTTATAAAGCTTGCCCCGTGGGAGGCGGCACGCGGTGCGCTGGGTGCTGAGCCCTGTCGCAGCCCCCGTTGTAGTGGCCCCAATTAGGCCATCAGGCGAGGGCCCGGGCCAAGCACACGTCATCCTGACAGGAGGGTAAACGCTCCACACAACAGCCACTTAATATCTCACGTGGTTTCCATAAATCCCCCAGATTAATACGCCTGTTAACATTTCGTATTACCGCAGCGAGCGGCAACTGAAATGGAACAAGACGGCCTTTGGAAATGGCCTCGAGCACGTGACGTGATGAGCGCTGGGTGCTGTAACTACATGTTGGCAAATGGAATTTAAACTTTAAAAAACTAAAAAAACAAGAAACGAAAATGAAATGGCCGCAAGGACGGGCCGCCTGGAAGGGGGCAGGTGTGAGGGCGAGGAAGGCAAAGCGGTGGCAATGCCAGACCCTAGCATGCAAGGGACACTGGGCGGCAAAGTCACCAGCTGGAGCAGGGCACAGTCCTGAGAGGACTCGCGCCCACTCGCGCGCCCACTCGCTCCACAGACGGTTACCAGCACCTTCTCTGTGCCGCACGGGCCTGGGCGTCCAAATGGTCCCAAGGAGTGAATGGCTGAGGCGTGGGGGACAGTGACAGGTGCGTCCCACGAAGGGCCAGCTGCTGACCACAGGGGCCCGGCCCACAGGAAGCCCCAACACAGCGGAGCGGGGGGGGCACTCGGGGACCATGCCAGGGTTCCTGCCAGGGTGGCCGGGGTGGGCTCCTGCAATGGGGTCTCTGGAGAGAAGATGCCCAGCTTGAAATAGTTGTTAAGACTCCATAGGCAGACATTGGAAGATGCTGGACATTCGGGCCTGGGGCCCAGGACAGAGGTGGGAGAAGTGTAAATGGGGGTGCACAACACATGGGTGGTCGACACCACAGAGGCTGAGCTTGCCAAGCAGGGACTGGACTCAGGACCGCCACCAGGGAGGGACAGGGAGCAGGTGACAGAGCCAACAGAGACTGCCAAGTGGGGTCAGTGTGGACAAGGAGCTGTCAGCGAGGACAAGGGGAAGTCATGGGGACACGGGGTGGTCAGTGGGGACCCAGAGATGGGGGGGACATGGGGCGGTCAGTGGGGACCCAGAGATTGGGGGGGGACATGGGGCGGTCAGTGGGGACCCAAGATGGGGGGGGACACGGGGCGGTCAGTGGGGACCCAGAGATGGGGGGACACAGGGTGGTCAGTGTGGACCCAAGATGGTGGGGGACACGGGGCGGTCAGTGGGGACCCAGAGGTCGGGGGGACACGGGGTGGTCAGTGGGCACCCAGGGGCAGGTGGCGTCTGGAGGGAGTGGCCCCGGGACATGGGGACTGAGCCCAGCCTCCCACTCCGCCCGCGGGGGTGTGTGCGGCTGCGTCTGAACGGTCCGTGAAGGAAATTCTGGCCCTCGAGGCTCCTGGTCTCACGGGCAGAGACGGGCAGTCCCACCCCGAGGCCCGGAGGCCGGGGAAGCACGTTCAGAGGACACCGTCAGGCGGGTCGGGAGGCTCCCTCTCCGCACACCGTCACCTGCCGCCGTCCGGCGCACGTGGACCTTCCTCTCCCGAAGGGAGATCCTCCTGCCTCTCCCCCGACGGCACGGATTTCACAAGCTGGTGCCCACGACGGGCGGGGGAAGGCGGCCGACTCCCCCTGCAGCCTGACGGGGGGCGGGAGGCAGGCAGAGGCGGCAGCGAGCCCCCCGGCGCGCGGTGGTTCACGTCGCCTCTGGAGGTCCCCCTGCACGTGGACACACTTGTCGGTAACACGCGTTCTGCAAACTGGAAGTTCCAATGACGAGCAAAGAGAAACATCAGTCTTAAAACAAGCAGCTTTAATTATGAAATTTATTAAGTCATTTTTTCATGTCTAAGTGATTAGAAATATAAAATCAATAAACTTTTATGCCAATTAAATTATATGGAGCATTTGCATCATAATCAAAACAGCTCTGACTTTTATCTTTTCTCTTCCAAAAATCATTAGCTTTTCAATTACAATTTCACCCTTACCAGCGTTCTGGAGAAATCGGTGACGTGCATTACGGAGGGAGGATAATTAAAGTCAGATGCACTTTAAGAGTCAGACACAAGCTGTTTACAAAATACCTTCTGCCCTCAGGGAAGCCTGGGGCGTAGGAAATGCTACTCAAAACACTTAATTGATTTTTAAATTTCAATGATATTGCCAATGCCATCCACTCCGCTTCAAATAATTTAACTTACTCCCTGTTGCAGGGACACTCCGAGGGGCTGCATTCCGCCTCGGGCCTCGTCGCGGTTACTGTCCCCACGTCACAAGCCCTGGGAGTGCGGACCGGGACCCGCCGGCCTCGAGGGGACCCCCCGGCCCTGCACGCCACCGCGTGGGTCTCCGGGTCCTGTGACTGCTCTGCGCTCCCCCTGCCACCCCGTCCGGACGTCCGGACGCTTCTCCGCGCGTGAACACAGACCGTCCTGCAGGAGCCCCGCTTCCGTGTGGTCCGCTGGCCAGTGTCCGTGGCGCTCAGTGCCGACGGGACAGCACGACTCCACGGCGGCCTCCGTCCATGGGAGCCCCTTGTCCCCATCACCGTCTGTGAAGTGTCTCGTGTCTGTGCTCGAGCTCGGGGGACACTGGTCGCCCTGGGTCAGTGGCTTCCTCAATCTGTGAGGCCTTCCACGCGTGGGAAAGCTGTCCCCTAGCATCTCTTGCAAAATGGCTTCTTGAAACAAAGGACACGTGCTTCATCCCAGCTTGGTCCTGGGCTGCGCCCCACGCCCGCAGGCCTCGCCCCTCCACACTCTGGTCACTGGGCCGCATCCTCTGGCCCCGCGGCTCATCCCGCTGTTCCCTCCGGGCTGTGCGGTCGCTCACCCGGGCCATTTCGGTCCCCACAGGACCGGAGTCCCCTTCCGCACAGCGGGGCTGACCGTCCAGCTCTCTGCACACAGAGCCCACAGGGGAACACGGCACGGCGCCAGCGTGCGTCAAAGGAACCACGGGACAGCGCGGCTCTCCTCTGGGACCCCCCACGACAGGGCCGGGGCCTCAACTCCTTCCCCAAGTTTAAAAGCCCAGCACCCCCTTGCCCGCCCTGGTCCCTGGGTCCTCTGCTGGCTGCGCAGAGCCCCGCTTGGCGGCAGCCTCTTCCTGCCTGGGGGCCTCCGTCGGGCACGGGGCCGCGGCACAGGGGACATGGGCGGAGAACGGTGGAACCTGCTCCCCGGGGTCGCTTGCAGCCCTCGCTGGTGGTTCCGTGATGCCCCCGGGACGGGCTGTGGCCATTCAGCGCTCCCGATTGTTCCTACTGGGCGGTGCGCGGCCTGTGTCCCTTCCTGCGGCACCTGGAGCGCGCTACAGGGGGAGTGGGCGCCTCCACGTGTGGCTGGGCTGAGCCAGGGTGAAAGGTGTGGGAGGCACGGCCGTGCCAGCAAGGGAGGCTCTCCCGGTCCCGGCAGGGGCCGCGGCACCTGAGCACCCTGACCGAGCACCTGCCACTGCGCACAGCCATCGGCCCACCAGCAGGAGGGCGGTGAGGGCACCAGCTCGGGCGCACGCCACCCTCCGCATTGCGGGGCTGCCGGCCGGCCACTCACGCCTCCCATAACCTCATCCCCCTCCTTCTCTTCTGAGGCCAAATCACGGGGCTCTTCAGGGAGAAGCTACCACCTACCAACGGCCTTGATATCAATGAGGCCTGTGGATGGCGCCCACGGGGCGTGACGCCCACCCCCGGGTGCACCTCCTCCTTGCTGGTGCGGCTGCCCCGACCATGCAGAAATCCATCACTGTCCTTAAAAAAGATGGAGAAACAGTGTTTCCCTGGGACGGGCACCTGAGGGCAGGTGTGGCCTCCAGAGGTGTCTCCAGGAGAGAGGGAAACGCTGGCCCGCGTGTGCGGCGGGAGAAGATGCGTGAAGGGAGCCCCACGGTGGGGGCACCTGATGGACCCTTGAGGCCAGTGGGACGTAAGCAGGCACGACGCCCGCAGGAGGCCCCTGCGAGGCCCAGGTGACCAGGCGCCCTGTCCCCCTCCGCCCTCCTGGGTGACAGGGCCCCACGCGCCTGGTGGGAACAAGCAGCCAGGCGGGCGGCACACCCACCCTGTGGGCGCGAGTCTGACGCAGCGGCTGTGCCGGCAGGACACATGGACGCCCCGGGGCTGGCACAAGACAGAGTGGGGCCGAGGGGTTTCCCGGGAAGGGGTAGGTGAGGTTGAGACCCGGCGGGGCCAGGGCCGGGGCCGGAGAGGCGGGAGGGGCAGCAGGGCACGACGGCACGGGCACGGGGGCCATGCGGCCAGGACAGTGGCTGGGTGCTCGGGGCTGGAGGGCAGGAGCGCCCACGCGTGCGGAGAGCAAGCGCACCGAGCGGGAAGCAGGGCAGGGGCTGGAGAGCCAGGCCGGCGCGAATGCGGAGGGGACCCCAGGCCCGCCCGCGGCAGAGGAGGTGGCCGTTCAAGGGGGCCGGGCTGGACACGCAGGACCCCACCCCGCGCCCTGGCGACTCCGCGAGCCGCCCCCGGGCGGGGCCGCAGGCCTCACGCTCATCGATTTCCCATCACGGCCACAGCAGTCCCCATGGTCTGCCAGCGTCTGAGGGCAGCCGGCCGTCGCTGTCCCCTGCTTCCGAGGAAGTGTTGAGCCAGAGCAAGCGCAGCCACCTGTCCCCACAGTGTCCTCCGTGGGAGGCGCTGCCTCTAGTGCGTCAGACAGGGCTCACGGGCCCTCAGCCTCCCCGGAGATGCACCAGCAGCTCTCAGAGCGCGAGCTTACAGCAGCAGCGCAGGCCCGCTTCCGTCACGTCCCCCCGCAAGGGCAGCCGAGCCCCCGGGGGCTGCTGGGCGCTCCTCCGCTCACCGGTGCCGGCCGACCCGCGTCTCAGGGCTGCTCGGAGCGGGGAAAGCACGGTCAGGTCTGCACAGCGATGGATCCCGGCCGCGAGCAGGTGCCGAGAACAGAGTCCTGGTGGGGACGCAGCTGGTCGTCAAGGGGAAGAGACGTCGCCAGGGCTGAGGACCCGGGAGGCCGGACGGCGCGTGGAGGTCGCAGGCGGAGGGACGGGGGCCTCGAGGGCTCGGGTGCAGGTCCACGTCTCACTCGAGGAGAAACACCAGCGTGTTTTCACTTCCCCGATCATGTTTTAATTAAATCTCCAGCCGCCGTTTGAAATAAAGCCATTATGGACAGTGATCCAGAATTTCATCATTCCCTACTGAGCCATAAAATCAATCACCTAAGTTTTTATTATGTCAGCTCTACAGAGTAAAACGGGTGGAGGCGCGATGGGAGCCCCGGTGCCCACCCACGGCGGGCGCACTCAGGGGCACGGGCCGGCACGGCGACGGCAGGAGAGCCTCCCAGGGGGCCCGAGGGAGGTGCTGACTGAGTTCCCGTGTCATTCTGTCTCGAGGAGGACCGGCCACACGCAAGCCTGGGATTTGCCTTTGGAATTTTCAGGAGTGACATGAGGCGTGCGCGGCCCCCGGCCCCCGCACCCCACACACGGCCGCCCCAAGGGGCCCACCGACACAGCACGTCAGAAAAACGGAATAATTTTGTTTGATGTTACCTAGAAATGAGGAAAAATAACAAATACTTACAAAAGTTACACCTGAAAAATCTGCACTCAAACTTCTGTTCAATGTACTTAGCGAAAAGGTCAACGCTCGGAATTTGCTGGATAAATAAATGTTGGTAAGGCGGATGAATCACCGGAGAATTGGTGCATGGCAGCGAATGAATAACCTGCGGACGCTTCCCAAACCCCATTATTTCCCCTTTTCCAAGAGCCCGAGATTCATGTCCCCGCATGCCGCCAGTTCATTACCGAGAAATGCCATCCCTCTTCCGGCTCTCGCCGGGCGGCACGCGGCCCCTCGAGGACCCTTAATGTTTAATTCCCCATCATCCGCTCCGCTGAACAGCTTAATCTCTGCTTGTGTGATCAATACTATATCAGTGTAAATTAAAATGACAATTTTAAAGTAATTAAGCCTGTTAATGCTCGATTCAAATGTCATTATTTGCACAAGGGATTGAGGAGACGTTACACGGTGTCCAGGGTGACAGGAAGATCTCCGCGCCTCCTCACTCCTGCTGCGTGGCGGCCACTAGAGGCTTTAGCAAAGCGGATTAACTTCTGCTTCGCCCCGCCAGGGCACCTATCCAATTTCTAAAGAGGATAACGCAATTTGATAAATTTAATTCCAGCTACAAACTCAGTTACTGTGATAACACATGAAAACGGGGAGACTCTGAACGAGGCCCACATTTCTAAAAATACACTCGGCTCCGGAAGGAGGTACGACAGTTATGGTCTGATTGAATTTGTTCTCTCTCTTTCGAAAACCCTTTAAATAATTACGGTGGCTGGAAGAACCGCCAACGTTCATTACACAGACCAGCCCCAACCCAGAGGGGCCCGGCCTCCGCGGCTCACCGTGGAAACGCCTGCCGGCGGAGCCTGACACACGCGGCCACGTCATTAGGTCACCAGGCCCCATCCAGACACAGAAAACGCCTGCGGCCCAGACCCCCGCCTGGCCCTGCTCCGAGCCTCGGGCCAGGGTGTGGACACACAGAAAGGGAAGGGAAGCCAGCCGTCCAGGGCCTGGCACCTCGTCCGCCCCGGGGCGCGGGGCGGGGGGCGCGGGGGACGCGGGCTCAGGCTGCTGGCGAGGGTCCCACCCAGGAGCTTCTCCACCGGAGCCACCGGCAGCGGAGCCCGTGCGGGCCGCTCTGCGCCGCACACTCGCGGTTCGCCCGCAGGGAAGCCGCCGCAGCAGGGCCGCATCCCTTACTGTGCAATAAACACGGACAACCCGACCCTGATTTCACCACAAAGAGCAAAGTGTAACAATTTCCATCTGAAAGATGTGTGAGCGCCCCGCGGCCGGTCCTTCGGGGTCTTCTCGGACAGCCGGGGAGGCGGGAGCGGGAGGTGGCCAGAGCAGCAGGAGGGCCGCCCTGGGGCCGGGGTCTGTTCTGGGTTGTCTGACGGTTTTCGGTGCGCTCCATGGTTCCATAGACTGGGGTGGTGTGTGGCCCGCGGGGCGGCCCCAGGTCACCTGCATGCCGCAAAGGCCTTATCCTCCCCGCCTCTGTGCGTCCCTGCGTCCCTGCGTCCCTGCGCCCGAGTTGCTGCCTGCAGGGGCGCAAGGCGGCTGCAGGTCGGGGAAGGTGCCTGCACCTCTGCGCTGCAGACAAGGGGACCCCACGGACGAGACACCAGGTAAGAATTAATGATCGTTGACGACTAACGGTGAGACGGAAGGAAACAAACACCCGGCTCACAAGGCCCCGATCCTACGGCAAACGCATTAAGGGGGTAACGCGGTTACGACGTTCCTCCCTCCCAGCCAGGAAAGCATCACGTGCGATGCAGGAAACCCCAATCTCAGGGCTCCGTCTCTACGGCCATCAGGCATCGGCTCTCCTGGAAGGCCGCGGGTACACGGCAGCGGGAAAAGGGAGACGACGGTATTTTTACGCACCTAAGAGGCAGCGTCCTGAGATCTAGAGCAATGAGTCACCGCAAGACGTGAGCTCCTCGGGAGGGTGCGCCCCAGGGGAAGGAAGCGGGCCCTGCTTCGTCAGCCTGTTGTGAAGACACTGGAACAGCCTCCAGGAACCATGCGCAGTGTGCAAACCCGGCTTTTCATGTCCTCCTGTCTGAGGGGCTGCTGCGCCCGGGCCGTCCTGCAGATTCGCTGGATCCGCGTGGCCCGGAGGCCCTGGCATGGCCCCTGGGGGAGCTGCAGGCAGAGACCTGGCACGGGGGCCGCTGGGGCCTCGGGCAGCACCAGCCTGGGAGCAGCGGCCGCCCCGTGGCACGGGGACTCGGCACCGTGGGGAGCCCTGTGCTGCCCCCCCACGCCCACACGTGGGTGCAGCGCAGCAAGTAGGGCAGCAGGGTGTGCACAGGAGAAGTCTGACGCACAAAAAGACAGCACCTGCGGGGTGCGTGCACACGTGGGCCACGGGATTCACCGTGAGGACATGCAGAGGCTGGCCGGCGACACCACCGCGGGTCACACCTGCCGGGACCCGGTGCCACTGGCACCAGCCATCGGGGCCAAATGCAGCCCGGCACAGAGGCCAGCACCCCTCGGGCAAACAACGCTTCCCACGGCCCTCAGGACGCGGCAGGGAGTGAAGCCCGGCCACCCCGCGGTGTGGACGCAGGCGCGCGAGCAGGAAGCCCGGGGCGCACGGAGCTGCACACGGAGCCGCTCCTGGAGACAAACGTCGCGGAGGCCAAGTGAGCCCGACTACAAGCCAGACCGTGAATCAACCGTGACTATTTTGTTATGTTCACTGCTTCACTGATTTTCTGTCAGAAAATGCTAACAAGCAGGAAAGTCCTTAAGAGCTTTACAATTTTTCAGTTTGTTCACCAATACATTTCCAGCGGCGTATTTGTTTCCTGGGCTGCGTGTGACACGGCCCTCGATCACGCCTGTCTGCGCCTGATGGATCGGCCGGCCACGAGGCGCCTGTTCCGGACTCCCACTGGGGAAAGCCAGACCCGCCAGGGAAGGGCCGCTTGGACGCGCAGGGGACCCCCGGGCTCGTGCTGCCCAGGCCCTGTGCGGAGCGGCCCGGGGAGCGGGAGGGAAGCAAGACGGCCCGGCCACCGCGCTCAGAACCAACCCAGGCCCGGCACCCGGGGATCGCGTCAGTCCTGCCGCGGCACCAGCAGGTGTGCAGGCGAGTCCAAAGGGCGCGGCTCGGGATGACAAGGATGCACGAGGCCGCGGGCAGCTGTGTGGCCAGCCGTGGGGTGGACGGAGCCCCGCCTGCAGGGGGGTCCCCTCCTTATGCCACGTGGCTGCCGTGCAGGGTCCCCGCCCCCAAGCAGACCCCAGGCCAGCTCCTTGCAGAGATAAGGCCATGTGGCAGATAGGCTTATTGGGCACAGACAGGCTGAGCGGGCCACCCGCACCCCTGAGCGCCCAGCCCAGCCACGAGTCCAGGTCCCAGATGTGGGCGATGCTCCCTCGGACACCCTGCTACCCTCGGCGCCACATCCACCCGCTGGCCCCACTCCGTTCCAGTTCCCGGAGGACAGTGGCTCTGGTAGCAGCAAAGCAAGGCCGCGGGCCGGGGGGCGTGGCTCCCAGACGCGGGGCGGGGACAGGCCAGCTGGGGCCGCACACTCAGCCCATGCCGGACTGTCGCTGAATGCAGCAGCCTGGCCAGTGGGGGTGCACGCCGTGTGCCCGTGTGCCCGGCTGGCCTCCAGGGACACCTGCAGCACACGGCCCGCCCCCGGCCCCAAATTCATGGTGAGGAAGGGGAGACACACACAGGACAAGACGGTGGCAACTCGGGAGTAAGGGGCTCCACGGAGAGCCAGGATCGAAGCTCACCGGAGACGGGAAGCGACGCGTCTACACAAGGAGCCCCGCGGCGGTCCGCAAGCCCCCTGGCCAGCTGCGAGCGGGAGCGCAGAGCAGACGCGGGCTGATGTCACTCCGACAGGCAAACCCCAACCCTTATTTAACCTAAAACATGCTTTTCACGTCATACTGACGGCACCTGCACAGCGTGGTCGTGAGACCATGGTTCACACTTGGCTGCTCCTTGTCCTGCAGCGTCCCCCCTTCTCCGCAGGTGCCTCCCTGGAAGGCCGAGCACCCAGCCATTCGCCTGCGACCAGATTCTGTAGCAGCGTCACGGGTGCGGGGCCGCGCAGGCCGCAGTGTGCACAGGGTGGGGGGGGGGGGTCCGGCGGGCCCCAGCGACAGCACAAGCGCTGCTCCCTGGGCTCCCCGTCCCCGGAAGCCCCCGATCCGCCTTCCGCCCGTAGGTGAGTTTGCGTTCTCAGGACCATCGTGCCGGTGGAATCGCGGCAGGACCGCTGTGCCCCAGGCCGCTCCCCGCCTGCGGAGCAGGACAGCAGCCCGTCCCTCCGCCACGCGGCCGTCCTCAGACACGACGCCCCTTCGCGCGGGCCCCTGCGCTTGCTGGACAGGCTGCCCCGCTTCTCCTGGGCCACCTCGGGTCACTCGCAGGAACTGCCGGGGTCCCCCAGGGGCCGCGACTGCACGTTCCCGCAGGCCCCGGGGCCACCCTTCCCACTCCCGGGGTCCGGCCTTCCGCTGCCCTAACAGGCTTCCGTACCCTTCCCTGAGCCCGCGAGGCTTCCCCGTCTGACCTGGGCCGGTGCCGCGTGTTGGGGCAGCACTAAGTGGCATCGGTGCTTCACGGGCAGGACCGCAGCCCGAACTCCTTTGTCGGACAGAGTCTGCACGTTTTCTCTCTGCCTGTGAACAGCTTCCTCCTGTGTCTTTGGGAGAACCCGTGCTTTCATTCTGATGAACCGCAACAGATTAACTTTCCTTTCATAGCAGTTTGTGCTTTCTGTGTCACGTTTAAGGAACCTTTACCAAAGCTGGGGTGACTCAGAGCCTCTCTGCGCTCTCGCAGGGGCTCATGGTTGCAGCTCCCACACTAGGTCTGTGGTCTACTCACAGTTACGCTGTCACAAGCTGTGAGGCAAGGGCTGACTTTTTGCACACGATCATCTAATCGTTAAAGCGCCACTTGTGAGAGGACGGCCAGCCCCGCCCTGGACACGCACTCGGCTGGGCTGCCCGACGGCCTGAGAACCCAGGGGAGAGCTGTTCCTGGGCTCTCCACTCGGGCCCACGGCCTGCGCATGTGGCTTCACGGCAGTGCTACTGTGCCTCAAGGACCAGCGCTAGGACGTCTTCCCGCACAGCGTGAGTCCTCATTTACGGGCTAATCTAAGCCCCTTACACATCCACGAATATTTTAGAACCAGTTTGTCAACTTCCACCAAAAAAACGTCTGCTGAGATTTCAACTGGTATCTTTACATCAATGTGGGCAGAAATGACATCTACGTGGTAGTGGGTCTTCCAACCCCTGAACATGGTCTCTCTCTCCCTTTATTTAGATTTTCTCTGGTTTTTCTCACTGATGTGTTACAGTGTTTGGTACGTGGGTCCTGCTATCTTTGGCCTAATTTATTCCTAAATTTTGATGCTATCATAAATGGTAATGTTATTTAAATTTCAAATCCCAACTAGAAGGTGAGAGCTTATAAGCCATGACTACATGACCAGGCTGTTAAAACATCCGTTACGTTCACATCAGCCAATCCCTCTATTCACGGAAGCACTTGGTTCTCATCTTCTCCTGAAGGAGGCTGTGTCCTCGTCACCTCCAGTGCAGTCAGTTCGGTGAAGCTGACTTATGCCTGAAACAGCATACAGCAGGCTCCGCACCCTGTGATCGGCTGGAGCGAGGGGCGCACGCGGGGGAGGAACGCGGGCTTCGCACTAGGCCGGTCCGTGCTGTGCGGCCTCCTCACCGGGCGGAGACCCAGAGAGAGACCCGGAGATCCGCTCCATCTCCCAGGCTCCTGCGTTTGCTCCCACTTCTCTTGTGTTCACTAGGGCCCCCCTGGGTGTTGGAGCTTAGGAGAAGGAAGCAGAGTCCGCTCGGTACTTAACTTCAACCAGAGGTTCAAAGCGAGAGCTGACAGGTCTTTAAATCTGCAACAACCCATCTCCTCTTTGCCCGGAGAACCTCACCTTTCCCCCAGCTGCAATGGCTCCCCACTGACCATCTGACATCCTTCAAGTCCTTTGCCTGATGCTCAAAAGGTCACCAGGGCTCCAGCCTCCTCTGTCACTGCCAATCTCTTGGACAGGCTGGGCTCAGATGGGCGTCCTGCTCCTCCTGCCCACGACACACGGCTGCTTCGGCGTGCCACCGCGCCGACCCACATGCCACCTCTTCCCACACATCTTCTCTGAGGAATCCCTGCCCACCAAGGCTTTTTTAAGTCGGGAAAAAAAAATCACTCTACAAAAGGATTATTATGAAAAACAACAGTTCCCCGGCCATTTCAATGTTCTCCTCCCCAGAGAAGATTACTTTCTTTTACTTGTTTTCTTCTGGTATCCACCTCCGTACCACTAGAACTTATTCGGCTACTTCTTGATTTTCTAGTTTTCAACGTTAAGTATTGATTGTTCCACTGTGTTAGATTAAGATTTAATTCCCTCTCACTGGCTTTCCTCTTCACTCACACGTCACACACATGCATCCCCGATCCCTCATCCTCTGGATATAAACACATTTTTACTTTAATTAGTAATGAGTGTTTATATCGCCGTAACTTTAGTAATGTCCTTCGCGACAGAACATCATGACTGCATCTCCTTTTTCGACTGCTCTTTGTTTTTCCTGTAGATCGTTACTGCCTTCTTTTTATGTTCACCAAGTTCTTTATGTATGTTACCATGATGCGTCCGCACACTCTGTACGTCTCACCCCAGTAAGTCTCGGCACATCAGATAACCTATCAATTACATCATCTCTTGGAGAATCTTCTTAGAAACTGAACTAGCTTCATTAACTGCTCACCTGCTCATGATTCCCCTCCTGGGCTCTACCTTCACTCTTGACCTGGGGACCCCCTGGACAGTTGGGGCGCAGGCCTCACACACAGGTGTACACACTGGTGTTGCAGAGCTGGATGGGAAGGGCACTGCGTCCAAGAAGCGGAGTGACCCCCCATGCACGTGTGAACTCTCTGCTACACACCGTCAAGGAAGCCGCCATGTTCAAACCCCTGCTTCCTGGGTTTCCTGGACCCTGTGCCCACTTATTTGGATATAGCACCTCCTGACAGAGCTTCTTGACAAAGGGTGCTGGGGACATAATTTTTTCCACATCTTACATATCTGATAGACTCTTCATTTTTCCCTGTTTGCACGCTTACAGACTGGCCCAATGGGAATCCATAGGAGAATTTCTGGTATGCCAGAGGTTGAGGACACTGCTCCTGGCTGTCACCTGCTGTCCAACGTAGCACTCGAAACAGGGTACCACTCGGGTTCCAACTCCTTTGGCTAGAACTTGCCCTTCCCTGTTTTCCTTCAGGGCTGCCCCACAGGGCCTCACCAGCTGTATAACCCCCCCTCCCCGCCCCGTAGGGCCTGGGCCTGGGGGTGGGAGGCCAGGGGGGCTGTCCACAATCCTGCGCTCCACAGCGCAGTGGGCCATCCACAAAGGGGCCCAGGAGGTAGAGATCCATGTCTCCCGCGGCTTCCGTGCACACACCCCTGCCCAGCCTGGAATGCTTTTTCCTCTTTCCTTCCACGGCTCACTCCTGCTCATCCTTTAGGTTCAGATGAAACCCATCTCGTCAGGGCAGCCTGTTCGTAACTCCTAGATCCATCAGGCACCTGGGGTGCCCTTCTCTCTTGGTCACTGCACACTCTGTGCTTGTGCCCCCGAGTCTGCACGCTCCACATGGGAGGAGAACTTGAGGATGTGTCGTGTCACGGGTGGCTCTGTCACATGACATGCCATGGGTTGTGACCCAGTGTCGTGTGTAGGCACTTGCTCCCAGGGCCCATAAGCTTGAGGACAAAGAGCACAGTGCGGAGAGCGGTGCGTCGGGAGTCCTGCACTGTGTGCCATGCAGCGTGGGGCCCAGCCACCGGCGCAGGACAGCACGCTGCCCCGTCGGCTGTGGGAAAGGGCTGCTGGACTTCTCTCTTTCTGCTTCCCACCATGGAACTCAGGCTGGGAGCCGGAGTCCGAGCAGCACACGTGGGCACCAAGGTGATCAGGTGACCCGCTTTGCCAGTGCTCTAGTTTCCAGCCTCACATCTGCCCTCAGGCGTCCTTGCCCAGCAGAAAACCAGCCCCCGGCCTGTTTCTGCCACACCTGCCTCGGTGCAGAACGTGCGTGCACACGGCAGGGCCTGACCAAGGTTTGTGGACTACGTGAACCCACGTCTCAGCTCACCACTCATGTGGGGCTGTGGTTCCAGATTTTGGATGAATCTGAACATGATTATCCTTCAAAACTCAACTTTTTGAATCAGCGCTGGGGACCCACTCCACACGGAATTGTCAGCGTGCCACTGACCAGGGCACACAAGAGGAAGAGGACCTCTGCACACAAGCCACAGCAGCCCTTTGCCTCTCTGGTTCTAGATTCTTCTCAGGGAGCTCTTTTATTTATTTTAGAGAGAAAGAGCACACACGAGTGGGGGTCGGGGCAGGGGAAGAGGAGAGAAGCAGCCTCCGCGCTCCATGCAGGGCCCGGAGACACTGGGCTCGATCTCAGGACCCTGAGATCACGACCTGAGCTGAAAACTAAGAGTCAGACGCCTAACTGACGGAGCGGCCCAGGCGCCCCCCAGGGAGCTCTTTTTCTTAGAATTGTGTGCACTTAACGTGCACGACGGGATGATGCGAGGGGCCTTTCTCAGCATGTCCTTGTCCTGGTGGAGGCCCTGCCCGTGGGCGCCCGGGGCAGAGGTCAGGTGCAACCACCCACATTCCTGCAGCTAAATGGAACGACTTTAAGTCACCTTCATGCCTGGGAAGCCAGACCAAGCCTCTGCTGGGAACAGACCCCGGCTCTTAGGAAGGAGGCCAGCTCACGGCCTCAGCTCTGCACCAACCGAGGCACAGACAGGACCGTGGCCTGGCATTCCCATCAGGAGCCTCCTGCAGCCCCCCGCACAGCCCTGTCCCAGTCCTTGGCAGGAACCGGAGTGGCAACCTCTCAAGCTTCTTAATGCAGGCAGCATGCGTCCCACGTGCATTCTTACGTGAAATATTATTTCTAGAGGCAGGAATGGTGCCCAGAGCAAAGAGAAATGTCAGTAAACAGGACTGAAGGACTGGACGCTCATGGATATGTGGCTCTCAGAGACGAGCTCTCTTCCGGGCAGCGGTCATCTCCGTCCCAGGGGAGCTGGCTCCTCCTACCTCCTGCCCCAAACCGTGGAGCAGGGTGATGGCCCCCACAGGGCCAGCGTGCCACACGGCCCCACACACCACAGTCCCGCCAGTGTGGTCGGCCCTGACCACATCCACCTCGTTCCACCCCTGCTGCCGAGCCAGGCTGGACGACAGCGGTTCCTTCCTGCGTGACCCTCAACCCTCCCAGAGAGGCCCATCCGCGCCCCGGCTGGTGGCCCTCCTTCTGTCCTGCCAGCACACCAGCCCCTCGGAAACGCCCGTCAGCCTCCTGGACCTGTGCCGACTCCAATCGGTCAGAACCGCCGGCCCTCGTGTGAGGCACAGAAGGAATGTGTCCCTCGGGCTGTGCATCTCAGTGACCGCAGAGGAGCCTGTGTGTGCCTCGGCCTCCTCCATCTGGCGGGGACCACGGCCACATGCACGCGACACCTCTCATTAAGCGCTGTGGCCAGAGCGGCACAGGCACCGCAAGCGTCCTGCTCCGTCCGCGGTGTCAGGGGCAGACCACGTGCGTGGAAAACACCGGGCCGTCGTTTCTCGTGGCTCAGGAGCAGGGCGCCGAGCAGGAGGGGCATGTGGGCGGGGAGGCCCAGCACAGGGCTGGCATCCCCCGGGAGGCCCAGGGACAGGACCTTTCTTCTTGCCGCCCCCAGGGTGCAGCCGGGGGGCCCTGTGCCTGGCAGCGGCTCAGTCCACACACAGCGAGTGGGAAATGGTCGCAGGGGACCCTGGCTCGGGGCCGCGAGGCGTGCTGTCGGCCCCACATGCTTGAAGTCCCACGTCTTCCTGGCAACTCTTGGCCCCACAAGCAGCCACGCAGAAGTGGCCACCCCACCATTCGCTGCGTCCCTCGCTGGCACCCTCACGCCCCATCCTGCTGGGCCACGTGGACCCACACACACCGTGTGGCCTTGGGCTCTGAGCTCTGGGGGCCCCCGAGAGCCTCTTCCCAGAAGCACACGGTTCCCCGACGCTGCCGAGAACCACAGCCGCACCTGAGCCGGCCGCAGGCCACTGCTGGACGCCGGGGACCTGGGCCTCTCGGGTGCAGGGGGCTCCAGGGCTCGGGAGGACCTGCTGTGCCAGGACACACCCGGCGCCTCCTCGGAACGCACGGAGCCGGATAAAATTAACCTTGTGGCAACCGTCCTTCCCCGCTCAATAGCCCCACGCCACCTCATCTGTTAGAGGCAAATAAAAAAGTCAAGTCTAAATGTATAAAAAATTATGATAGAAGCCCTAAATAAGGCAGGGACTGCAAGCTTATTGAGTCAAAAATCAATCAATCAATGAGCGAGTGGATCAGAAGCACCTCATAAGCCCCAAAGAAATAATTTGCCCAAACACTGGGATTTAACAGTGGAAGACCAAATTTCAACACTTTTAGGAAGTAAATAATGAAAAATCAATTCAAAGAAAAAACAGATCAAGAACCCTGGACCCTGACGTGCCGACACATTTATTGCTGAGACCGTTTCTCGGCTGACCCGAAAACTTCGGGAGGTGTTTATTTACTTTCAGCACCTTCCAGAGATCAATATTTTTAATTTGGATCCGAGTTATTATTTTTCACATCACAGCAGCGGGGAGCGGAGTAAAGTGGCTCATATTTTAGTGCTAAAAAGATCGATATGACAGCTTCACCTTCACTGCGGGCCCCCACCGCCGCCCGGCCGCACATCACCGCGTCCCGCGGGGCTGCAGGTGCCGCCGAGGGGAGCCGGTCGTTACCGCCAGCAGAGCAGACAGTGTGATTTAGCGGAGCGCGGAGGGCCCGGTGCCCTCGGAAAACCAATCTTGCTTCCCGCACTCCATCAGGCCTGTCGGGCCCACAGGCAGGGCGCGGAGGCAGGCGAGCCACCGGGAGGGGAGCCGCTCCCGGAGCAGATTAGTTCCCTCATCAGAAATGCATTTGCCTTCCTTCCCCTTCCTCAGATCAAAGAACATCAGTAAACTCCATTAATTTTCCATAAATTTCCCCTAAAATCTTACTCAGGAGAGCAGAGACAGGATGAGGGGCTGGTCATGGGGGGAGCACGGGGGAGGCGGCAGGGCACGTCCTCCAGGAGCACGGAGGGGGCGGGGAGGGGCAGGGACGAGAGGGAAGCAAGACAGCAGCTGCCTCCCCCTCCCCCCGCCCCTCCTCACCCCGCAGATGGGGTCGGGGCAGGCAGGCCCAGACCCTCCCAGAAAAGTGGGCCGGGGTCAGCATGGAGGCCGTTGGGCTGTGCTCCCCGTGAGGACCCTCCTCTCGGCAGGGAGCCCCCAGGACGGGGGACGGAAGAGGAAGGAGCACGCTTGCTGGTGGCCAGCAGCGGAGGTGTCGCGGGGCCGGGGGCCAGCAGCGCGGGCACTGCAGCGGGGCTGTGGGAACGCACCTGCAGGCCGGAGGCCGCCCCCCAGGCCCCAGCCCCTGCCCCCCAGTAGGCCGGGGGAGGTGCCTCGGGAGGACAGTCTCCCCTGGAGGTCGGGGGTCGCTGCCGCGTGGCTTGCCTGGCACACACGCAGACGACGCCATGCTCCGGGCTGTCCCGGCGTCCCTGGGCCACGTCCGCAAGGTGCTGGCTCGACCCCACCTCTTGCCTCCCAGAAATGAAACTCAGCTGCGCACCTCTTTCCAGGAGCCTCACTGGCCGAGGGCTGAAGATGCTGCTGGGACCCCGCGGGCAGCGGAGGCTTCGGGGCCTCCCCGCGGTGGGCTCTGCACCCTGGGAGCCCGCTCCATGGCCCGCCCACCTTCCTGGGGCCTCGGTGACACTAAAGGACGCGGACACGTCTGTGGCTCCAGACCCCTCTGCCCAGAAGGAACCCCACTCCTAGAGCTTCAAGCAGCCAGAGCTTCCGGCGCTGAGGCAGCCCCACGGTCACACAGGCCCATGCGCTCTCCGGGCAGCGAGGCCCCAAGGACGAGCTCCGCAGGTACCAGCCCAGCGCCACACGACAGCCGGTGCCAGCCCTGCCCGCACCCGCCCGGCCCGGCAGACAGCCCTGCCCGCCTGTGGGTCCCGCTGCCGCGCACACGTCTGGGGCCCCCAGCCCCGGGCAAGGACAGGCAAAGCTGGCTGCCGTGGCTCCCTTCCCGCAGCAGCCGTGGCCGGGGCTGCCCGTGGGGATGCACCTCAGCCCCGCATCCGTGCCACCTGCACCCTTCCCCGCCTGGCCATCCGCGCAGCCGTCTTGTGGCGTGCAGACTGGCACAGGCTCCGCGCCGGGCTGCGGTGTTGGGGCCTCCAGCTGCCCCACCAAAACCACGGCCTGCGTCTCCACGGAGCTGGTGCCGCAGGAGAAACACCGCTGCACACGCCCGTTCACCCGGCCCGACGTCCCTGGCGCACGGCGGTCCCCGAATCCCGAGGGCTCCTCAGGGCACTGGGCATCGATCAGCCTGCGGGTCGAGGGGCCCTGACGGCCGGGTCGGTGCCCAGGCCCCCCGCAGGTCCTGCCCGGGAGCCAGGCGCCCCCATCCTCCTCTCCTTCGTTCTGCGCACGCGTCACCCAGGGAGGGCAGGGAACGCGGGGGCCTCCGGCCGTGGCTCCCCCAGGCCTCAGCAGCCCGGGCAGCCGGGAGTTCACACAGATGAACGGCCCGCTCCGCCGCCACCTCCGGGCCCGCGCGTCACACAAACGAGCAGCAGGACAGCAAGACACGCTCTGCGCCAGCAGTGAGAGGAGACGAGGAAATTACACCAAAATAAATTTGCAATTTCTTCCTCATTTAGCCATTTCTGAAGCCAGAGTACAGGAAAGCCGTTACCTTCACGTCCCCCTATCGACGTCCAGGCTTTTCAGGTGGTAAGTGATGAGCTTTCTATGTTCCTCCCGTGAAATGAGACACGATTCCTGTGCTATTGGGTCTCGGATCAATAGACACTCGAAAGCCCTGGAAAACTTCCGCAGCCACTCCCTCAGTGTCAAGGCCTGCACGGCCGTGCCCTGGGCTGCTGCGAAGTCAATGTGGCCAATCAGGGGGCACCTGAGAACCCAGGGGGAGCTTCCCAGGGGGGCAAGTCCTGGGGGGCTTCCTGCAGGAGGCATCTCAGGGCGTTTCGGGGGTCCAGGTGCACCCCGCAGCGCTGGGCGCTCGCTGTAACGCAGACGATAGCAGGTGCCTCGGAGTAGGTGCAGAGCCCCGGGTGTCCTCTAGGGACCCTCCTCCCTAAGCCTGGGGCCCTGGGCAGGCGAGGCCACGCGGCAGCCTCCACACGCCTCCTGGGCCGCAGGGCCCGGCACACGCGGCAGGGAAGGGCCTGAGCGGGCAGGTCCCAGGAAGCCGGACAGTCTGCAAAGTCCCGCCTACCCCGGAGCCCGTGCTTGTCACCGAGCAGCTTACTGAATCACCAGACACATCACGGCCCGACTACGACCGCCCTTCCCCACGGGCTCCATCACTGACCCCGGGGACGGGCAGACCGTGCGGGCCATGTCCTCGCGGGGCCAACAAGACGGCGGGATGGGGTGCTGGCAAAGGGCAGGGGCGCGCGTGAACGCACGTGGTGCTTCAAGGGAGGGAGGGTCCCACGGGGGGCAGGCCAGGGGCTGGGCGCAGGTGCTGGAGGACGGATTCGGGCAGGACGTGCATGAGCGTGGCCGCCCCCACCCCCCAGAAGATGGGCGCCAGGGGAGGGACCACCCGGTGACAGCAACGCCCGCCTCCTCCCAAGGACCTTCCAGACGCTGAGGCTCAGCCAGGGGTGTGCGGGGACCGCCAGCTCCCGGACCAGATGCTGCTGGGCCTCTGGGGCTGCAGGGACAGGCCCCTTGGGGGCACCTGCTCCGAGTGTCCTCTGCAGGGCCATTGACAGGGGACTCCTGTCCGTCCCCGCTGCGTCCCCCCCACGTGGCAAGAACAGGACAAGGCGCCTTCAAACAGCGGGTGGTTAACTCCAGTCGTCCCAGTTCCCTGTGGGCAAGTCCACAAACCCTAACGGGATGTCGAGACCTCAAAGCGCGAGGACACCGAAGGGCCCCGTGTCTGTGGAGGAGACCACGTCCCTCAGGGAGGGTCGGCCGGGCGTCCGTGTGCGCACGCTCAGGCAGGGCTCTGGGCAGCCCCAGGCGGGGGTCTGCACCCAGGCACCTCGGGGACGAGCCCCCTCCCTCGTGGGGTCTTTCCTTGCTGCCACGTGGCTTCCAGCACAGCTCGCCCTGCCTTCCCCCCGTGTCCCCTTGACGCCCCACAAGAGCGCACCTCATCTTCCCAAACTCCACATGTGCGGCCCAGGCTCAGGGGCCTCGGCCCTGCACCCCTCCAGGCCGGGGGGGCTCGCCCGATCTGTGCTCTAGGTAGACTTAAACCCCCATCCCGAGCTCACACCAGTGGACCCACAGGGACGGACGAAGGGCGCCCACGTCTCACCCAGGCTCTCCCGTCCCCGGGGCCCCACTCGCTCACGGACTCGGAGCAGGTGTGCTGCAGCCCCAGGCCAGAGCGGGCAGCCAGGGCACAATCGGGGGTCGGGGGGCTCGGGCGGTGGGGCGCCAGACGAGGTCAGCAGCAGGAGCGCCTCTGGAGCAGCCCCGCGAGGGGAGGGCCTCGGGGCGCCCGGTGCCCGGAACAGTCCTGGCGGGCGCTCCAGCTCGGGCAGGGTCCTCAGCCTGCCCCGGGGGCGTCCCCAGGGGTCCCGGGGCAGGTCGGGCCACCGTCCGGGGCCAAAGTCAACGGCCAGCCCGGAGCAGACACGCAAACAGGCGGTGACCCTGTCAGCAGCCAGGTCACGGCGCAGGGACAGGGACAGGGACAGCGGGCCCCACGCACACGGCCCGCGCGATCCTCAGGAGCAACCTCAGCATCCTCGCTGTTCCAGGTCTGCCAAGGCGGGAGCAGCTCCTGAACCAGCCTCAAGGTCCCACGCGCTGCTCTGGCGCCATCTCCTGGTGACAAGGAGCACCTGTGGGTCCCGCCTCCGCCCGCGGGCACCCTACTGAGCCCCCGGGGTGGGGACCCCCAGGCCGCGGCCCCCCCCAGATCCAGGCCCCCCAGGTCGAGCCCCCAGGCCCAGAGCACCCCCCAGCCGTGGGCCCCTCAGCTCAGAGACCCCAGGCAGCCGCGCCCCTGGATCGAGTCCCCAAGGCTGCAGTCCCCTAGATCCAGGTCCCCGTTGAGTCCCCCAGTCCGCAGGCCCCTCCCAGGCGCAGCCCCCACGCTCCTGCGGCAGGGTGGACCCCCGCGGTCACGCTCATGCCAGGTGCAGGTGCAGCTTCAGCCTCTTTCTGGGAACACACCGCTATTTTCTGATCCCTATTAATACCCGTGACAGCATTTATGTACAAGATAAATTCATTTCAATTTTCTTTTTCAATTAATGGACTATTATTTGAACCACACTCAGCTAAAAATACCGCTCCAATACTATTAATCTTGTAAAAATTAAATTTTCCTCCCTCTGACAGCCAGAGGCCACCAGGTGGGGGCAGGAGGGTGGCCACCCAGATGGCCCACAGACCCCAGCCCTGCCCGGACGCTGGCAGTGCCGGGTCCCCTCCACCAGGACGTCACAGGCCCCCCGCAGAGACGGTCCCACACGCAGCACATGGAGGCCCGGCCCCCAGGGGCCCCAGGTCCAGTAGGATTTTATCACAAACCACGGGCATCTGAGTCAGGAGGTGAGAAGACGGACGCACACGGGCCTCCGCGCCAACTCCGGGATGAGCTCCAGCGACCATTCCCCACTCGCCACACCGGCTGTCGGGCTGTCCCGTGGCCACCGGCAGGCCTCCCAGGACTGCGGCCCTGGGACAGCACCCACACCCGCAGCCGCCCCGCCCCGCGCCGCCCGGCCCGGGTGAGCCCCGCCGCGGGGACCGACTGGAGCGCGTCTCAGGCTCCACGGCCGCGTCTCCCACCAGCGACATTTCCGTGCTTCCGCCCCAGAGACGAAAGCGCGGCCCCTTACCCTGATCTGCCTCGGCCCGGGACCACCCGGCTTGCCGATGCTCCAGTGTGAAAACCCGGGTGCTGAAGAACCAGATGCGACGCCCTCGTTGAACACTTCGCCGCACCCATCGGACGGCAAGCGCGCCCGGCGAGGAGAGCACGGGCTCCGGCCTCTGCGCCTCCTCCTGGGGGCCTGCAGGCGGGTCCCCCCCGACGCCCTGCACCAGGCGACCTGTCACGTGGCTATTCCACGGGGTGAAAATCTCTCTGGTATTTACGTTATTTCCAGTTTTTGCCGTCGAATAGTTTTTGATGACCGCCGTGTACACAGCTGTCCGGGAGAGCGGCTCTTCTCCCCGGAGGCTGCGGCGCCGCGGGCGAGCCCCTGCCGGGTGTTTGTTCTCCACCACAGGCCGCACCGCGGCAGCCAGAGCTGCATCCCAGGGGACGAGGGGGACGGAAACACGCGCCCGGCCGACTGCCGACACCGCGCCCCTCGTCTTGTCGGCCACGTGCTCGCGTGGGACACATGCAGCTGTGTGGGCACAGGACGGCGGCGCGGGCGGCGGGGCCCGGCCCCGAGTGGCCGCGGCTGGGGTCTGCCGGGCCCTGCCCAGCGCGGGGAGCTCCTGGCCCCGACGGCCTGGCCCTGTCCCCCACAGTGTGCTGCCCCGCCAGGAGGCCCCGGGGACGCGCGGACCCGCCCGCCGACCGTGTGCTACCAGGACGAGGTCACTGGTTGCTTCTACCCTATTTTCCTCGTCACTCCTTTCAGCTCTTAGTTTATTATTTCCTTTCCTCTACTCGCTTTGGGTTAATTCACTTATTTTTAAGTTTTCTAATGCAAGCACTTAATGCTAAAAATTCCCCTGGATGCGCCACTCTAGGTGCATCTCACGAATCCTGAAGGGTTCAGTCTTTCATTCATCGGACCCACGAGCCAGTCTGCTCTGTGAGATTCTCTCGGACTCCAGAGATATTTGCAAGTTGACTGTTTATTTCCACGCATTTAGGAGTCGTCCACACATGGTTTACTTCCAGTCTGTGCACTCTGTGCTCAGAAACACGAGGGGTCTCGCCTCATGCTGGATTTCCACGAGCATGTGAGCGTCCCCGGGGACATGGTCCGACACCCCCGCGGCCGGGGAGGGAGCGGCAGGTGCACACGCAGAGTCCTCGGCAGGCGGCCTCGGGGCGGCCCGGAGCTCACGGGGCCACTCTGCACCCACCCGAGCCTGACCCAGCCTTCTCCCAAGTCTCCTTGCCCTTCGTTTTTAGACATTTTTCAGGAAACAGCAGCAGCCGGCAGCCACCCTGCCCGCCCCATGGCCACCGAGCGTCCTCTGGCGCAGGCCCAGACCCCGTGGCGCACACACAGCCCTGCGGGGCTGCCCCTCTAGTCGGTGTCCCGCCGACGATCCTTGGTCCCCCTGCAGCAGCAGTCTGTGGGAGGAGCCGTCGAAGTCTCTGCTGCCCCTGATCTGTCCCCTGATCTGTCCCCAGCCATCAGTGGTCACAGTGGGAGCACGATTCCCGACTCTGGGCACCACCCCGTCCCCGTACGTCCTCTTGGGGGCCTGGCCTCCTCCACCTGTGATGCTCCGCGCTCGGAGCCCAGTGGCGACTCTGACGCACTCACTTCCTCAGCGTGTGTCTGTGGGGCCTGTTTTCCTGCACCTTTTCCTGCTACGACACGGAGCCTCCCACTGAAAGGAGGCCGTGCAGACGTGAGGGGAGGTGACCGACCCCCGTGACCGCCGTGGAACGCGGCCGCCTCTGGGGCTGAGCAGAGCGTGCGGGGAGACCAGCGCCTGAGGGTGACGGGGGTGGAGGATCCGGAACCATGGCCTTGGCCTCATCAGGATGAACCTCTGCTGCTCACAGGTCGTCTGCAGGAAGCCTGCGTGATGACTCCATCTGCGCATCCACACGTTTCATCAAATTTTTAAAACTTTCTCTAACATCCTTCAGGTATCGGCCCGTGTCCTGCTCCCTCTCCTCCTGGGGTGCAGCAACACACACACTGGCGCCCCGGACGCTCTATCCCGGCAGGGACATCCCGTTAACCTCTTTCACGTCTTATTCTGAAGGGTCCCCGTTGCTAGGACCCCAGGTCAACTATCCACCCTGGTCCTCTGCAGTGGCCTGCGAGCCGCTCGCCCCAACCGACAGATTTGCACTCCAGGCACCGTGCTCTTCATCTCAAGTCCCAATGGGGGACAGTGCAGGGGACACAGGAGGCTCAGGAGTGCATTTATGCAAAGGACGGGCTGAGAGCAAATGGCCAGCGGTCAGGGGCAGGAAGGCCGCGGGGGCGCGTGTGGCTGGGCGGCCAGGACAGCAGCAGATCGCGGGGCAGCCAGGCCCCGGTGACCATCTGGGCCACAGGAGACACCGCAGAGCTGGCACTGACGCCCGGAGAGACTGAGAACTGACAGGCGTCCTTCCCACCACGGACGGTCTCCGAGGCTGCTCCCCACTCAGGACGTGCTCCCCGGCTCTGCCCACCTGGCGCGCAGGCACCTGCCGCTGCACACCACCAGCCTTCGGGGGCTCCGTGCCTGCGGCACCCCAGGCTTCCGGTGACGTGAGGGACTTCAGGGGAAGGACACGGGGAACAGAACCTGGAGGCTCTGAGCAGCCCCGAGACGTCCCTGAGATGGGAGCCGACGAGCAGCTACTTAAGACCCATCTGACATCTGCGCCTCCCAGAAGCCTTCAGCCCCACCCGTCACCAGTACCACGTGCAGCTGCTGCACCCCAGCGGGGGCCCCTCTCCAGGTGTCCACCGTCCCCCCACCAGGGCCCCTCGCAGAGAAGGGACAGGAGGCCAGGCCCCCGAGCAGTGCTGCGCGGGCCCACGAAGGGACCGGCCTGCATCCTACGGGCAGGACCGGCACGAGCAACTCTGCAGAGCAGACCCAGGGACGGTGCAACCCCTCACCTCCGCACGGAGCCCCAACTCCCCCATCAGCCCGTGGGCCACGGCCCTGGACCCCTCTTGGCAGCGGCCCCCCCCCATGGAGCCGGTCGGTGCCGCTGACGACAGGGAGCATCCCCATGGAGGGGACCCCAGTGGCCGCCTTGTCAGGAGCAGGCCCTGCGGACACTCACTGTGAAGTGCTCCTGGGATTTGAAGTTCTCGTCCAGGTAGACGCGGGCCCTGTTGTACTCCTTCATCGCGTCACTGGACAGCAGCTCTCTGGAAGGGAGAGGGGAGGAGTCAGTCCTTTAGTGAAGAGCCACCCGAGCAGCTGTTGTACGGCCCGGGCTCCCGGCGGGCACACCGTGCTGTGTCACCCTGGAAACGCCCCCAGCCAGCGGTCGGGAGGCAAGGGCAGCAGAAACTCAGGCACCCCGTGTGCTGCAGGCGGCGAGGGCTGCGCGTCCTGGCAGTGCCCCCACGACACCCGGGGACACTGGAGGCCGGAGACGCAGGGGGGCGGTGGCACGGGGGCTCGGCCAGGGCCATGCACCGCGACGGCACGACCCCCGGGACCCTGGGGGTCTCCCGGCTGCTTGTGCGTGGGCAGGGGCGGGGGCAGCACACTCACAATGCCCCCCGGCCCGGCCACTCCCTCGCTGCCTGCCCCCTGGGAGGCTGAGCACCGTGCGCAGCTGCCGGCGTGTCCTCCTCCTCAGGACACGGAGGAGGAAGCGTCTCTCAACACCGTCCCGCTGGGCCACAGTCTCATTTCACAACCAGAGAAGACTAAGTGGGCGCCTCGCCGTCATCTTGGCAAATGTGGCCGGAAAGGGAGCCAGTGTGCCCCCCGAGCCCCGCCAACACCCCAGAGCAGCAACGGGAAGCGAGGGGCCTCCCTGCTCAGCCGACGGTCCCAGCGCGGAGCCCCCGCAGCTCGGTGGCCACAGGGGAGGGGACACGGTGCCCCGAGGCGCCAGCCCGTGGGCCACACGGCAGAGGCCTCTGCTCTAGGAAGCAGGAGAGGGGACCTAACCGACCGCGCAGCGCCCCACGCAACAGTCGTCACGTCTGCGGCCAAGTCAAAAACTGACCCGGCGCACGGCACAGTGTGAGCCCGGCCTGTAGAGAAGCAGGGACGGCCGGCGAGCCCCAAGCCGGTCAAACATCAAAGGTCTCCGGGAAACCGTGAACGTGACCAGAGGTAAAAATTCACACCGCAAGGGACACTTCTCCAGCTGAAAACAGAACCCGGGGTGGCCGTGAAAGCAGGTGAAAACCCAGGGAAACAAGTGAACCCGCGGTCACTATGGGACACGGTGACGGGAACCCGCACTGCGGCGACGCAGCCGGAAGCGTGGGGCCCGGGAGACAGCACAGGGCGACCCCAGGACAGCGCCCGGGGACACAGCCAGGACGCGGGGACACAGGGAGGACAGCCTACGGCTTTTCCCAAATCCGGTTAAATTAGACGCCCAGGGACAGGGAACCACCGAGGAAAACCACCCCCACCTGCAGCGGGGACGGGCGCACCGCAGGGACCCTCGGCGAGGCCCACGGCCAGGCGCCACCCGCCACGGCACGGCCCAGCACAGCGCGGCGACGTCCTGCCGGGGGACGGGCCGCCGGGCTTCTGGCCACGACGAAACACCTTCCGACGCTGCAGACTTTCTTCAGGCAAACCGAAGGGAGAGAACGTGTCAGCGGTGACTCGTGCTGACGTGACGCACACGGCCCGGGGAGGGGGCGCTGCACGGACACCCGCTGCGGGGCCGCAGCCTGGAAACCGGCGCTGCTGGAAATAAACGGCCTCTTCTCTCGCTTTTTGATCTTCTTATAAGGTAACAGCTCAAAGCAAACATGATAGCGTGTGTCACACGTGGTGCGGGTAGGGGACCGACCCGACGGCAGCGCCAGGACGGCAAGGGGACCGCAGAAGCGGCCGTCGACACGCAGGGCGGGGACACGGGGCAGGGACATGGGGTGCGGATGTGGGGCAGGGGTTAGGGACTGGGGTGGGGGAACAGACGTGGAGGGGACACAGGGCGGGGACACGGGGCGGGGACACGGGGCAGGGACGCAGAGAGTGGATGCAAGGTGCAGACACGGGACGGGGGTTCAGGGACTGGAGTGGGGGGACATGGGGCAGGGACATGGGGTGTGGACACAGGGCAGAGATTAGGGCCTGGGGTGGGGGAACAGGACCCGGGGGGACACGGGGCGGGGACATGGGGTGTGGACACAGGGTGGGCGTTAGGGACTGGGTTGGGGGAACAGGATGTGGGGGGACCCGGGGCAGGGACGTGGGGCAGGGGTTCAGGGACTGGGCCGCGGGGCCGTGAGTGGCCTCCCTGCACCAGCCGCTGTGCACCTGCAGGCCCCCTCTGGGAACCCCCGGCCCCCACACGCCCGCTCGCAGCCTCCCCAGGGCTCCTCAGGTCACGTCCTGGCTTCTGCCCGAAGGTGTGTGGCACAGTGTCACAGCTGACTTTCACCCTTCCATTCACTCAAACTTCTGCATCTTTAGCACGTGACACATTTAGCACCTTTTCAAAAGAAATCTCTCCCTGCTGCTGAGCCGCAGACACCTCTCCCTGGTCTGGTCTCAGCGTCGTCACCCTGTCACATCTACTGACATGTGTGACACTCGTCCCGGGTGCGGGGATGGGGGGAGGCCCAGTGTCCTGTTCTCACGCAGACACCAGTGGCCGGTCCTCGGCTGCAGAGGGCAGGGCGACGCGGGGCGGGGACCTCCTGAGCACCCCCCCCGCAGCCCGGCCCCACCCTCGCCGCTCCCCAGGGAGGCCGCAGCCCAGCGGGGCACGGGGACGGGCGCCCACCTCACGCCTCCTCAGTATCCCTGTGGCTACTCTTGGCTCTTCAGCTACGTCCCTCGCTCTCCCACATTGACCTTCGCACTAGTTTAAGGGTCAAAAAAACTCGATTGCTTTAAAAGTACATTTTTGGGGACCCCTGGGTGCCTTCAGCCCAGGGCGTGACCCCGGGGTCCTGGGATCGAGTCCCACGTCGGGCTCCCCACATGGAGCCTGCTTCTCCCTCTGTCTCTCTCTCTCTCTCTCTCTGTACCTTGGTGTTTCTCATGAACAAATAAAATCTTTAAGAAAAATTTAAAAAACAAAAGTACGTTGTTTTGGGAAAATATGGCCACTCTTTTACAAAAAGTATGGCCCTTAACAGATCACCGCCCAGTTTAACCACAGAGAACACGGAGGCTCGCGTCCACCCAGCACGTCAGGGGCCCCGAGCACGGGTGGGGGGGCGGCCGGCAGCTGACCCCCGGCGGCCACGCGGCTGGGGCTCTAGGCAGGGAGCCCGCGGCCCACACCCCCGCCGGCACGGGGCCTCCGCTGGCCGCCTCCGAGGGCAGGAAGCTCTGGCCGTGCTTGGCGGGCAGTCGGTGTGCAGGTCCCAGCTGGGGGAGGCCCGGGCCACACCTGGGGGCTCAGGGGGGCACATGCAGCGGGGCCGGCGGCAGAGACGACGTCCTGGCCCCTCAGGTGGGAGGCAGCGCAGAAGGTGGGCACCCTGGTCCCACCTCCCCAGGACAGGCTATTGCTCCTGGTCCCTGCCCTGGGGACAGGCTGTCACCCTGTGGTCCCTCCCGGGGACAGGCTGTCACCCCTGGTCCCCCCTCTGCAGAGACAGGTTGTTGCCCCCAGTTTCCCCCCGCCCAGGGACAGGCTGTCACCTTGTGATCCACTCCCAGGGATAGACTGTCACCCTGTGGTCCCCTCCCCAGGGACAGGCTGTCACCCCTGGTCCCCCCTCCCCAGGGACAGGCTGTCGCCCCTGGTCCCCCCTCCCCAGGGACAGGCTGTCGCCCCTGGTTCCCCCCAAGGGGCAGGGCATCCAGGGAAGAGGCGCAGGGCCGTGGCGCACACCAGGACTTACTTGACAAACTTGTCCACGTGTGACATGGAGGCCTCGTAGTTCTTCCCTCCGAACTCCTGGCAGTGCAGGGCCATGAAGTGAGGCTTGTGTGTGTGCACGACCTGGGGAGGGAAGCGCAGGACACGGTCAGAGGCTCCGCACTGCACAGCCACGCGGGGAAGGCGGCCAGGACTGGGGCCCCGCACCCCCAACAAGCCACCTGAACGGTTTCTAGGGCTCCTGCATGCAGTCCTTCTGGCCCCGTGTCTTCTGTTCTCCTGATCCTAGTCCCCACGTGGGTTCAGAATGATCAGAACCCGCTTCTATAACCTCGAGGTTCGTCCCCTCCTGTTACAAACACACGTAGGTGCTGGAGTGGAGCAGCTGTTAAACCCCAAAGAACAAACACCCCGATTATCATCCCACTGCTGACACCGGGGCACATCCTCCACGGCGGCTGCAAGCCCAGCTGGCACCCATGCCGAGTGTGTGTGCAAACACCGCACGCATGGGCGTGTATGTGCATGTAAGCACGTGTGCACGTGTGGGCACGCACACGCTTCTAAGCTGCCCAGAGAAAGCCAAGCGGACGGCGTGCTCGCCCGGGGCTGGTGCTGCCCCATGCGCAGTGTGCGCACCGGCTCCTGACATCGCCAGGGGGCAGGCGCCCAGCGTCCATGTCCCCGCGGGGCACGCGGCCGCCAGCAGGACTGCCTCCAGGCCCAGGGCCACGCGGCAGCGGAGGTGGCACGGCCACAGAGCCACTGCCCTGCAGCCAGAGGACGCAGGGCCTGGGGGCGGCTGCGCGGCAGCCACGGCATCCTCTGGCGCCAGGGCTCGGCGAGCTGCGGACCCGCCCCGGGCCTTTGTTACCGGACAACACGAGCAAACATCCCCGACGGAACGGTTTCCTGAGCTGCCCGGCGACGCCGTCAGGAAGTGTGGTCACTGTCCGGAAGCCCTGCAGCCACGCCCCAGCCCAGCCCAGCACAGGGGCTCCAGCTCCCCGGCACCGACCCACGCTGGAGTCTCGGGGCGACCACGGCACGCGCTCACGGCAGCGACGGGGCACAGCCACCCCGCTCTCCTGGGCCCGGGGACAGCGTGTCACTCCTGGGCCCATGAGGCGGCCAGGCCACTAAGCCTGGGCTTGGGGCAGGGGCAAGGGCCGCGGGGACCACGGGAACCAGAGGGCCGAGGGCAGTAGGGCAGGGGTGCGGGGGCCCGTTCCCCGTCCCCGGCACCCGTCGCACTAAGTGCACATGCCCGTGGCTGCCAGGGTCGTCTTCTGGGTGTCGTGCGGCTCCTCCTCTCTCCCCAACACCTAAGTTCCCCTTCCCCAAACACAGCACCCCAGGGGCACCCCTGCACACGTCTGTGAGGTCACCTGGATCCCAGCCTCGGACGCGGTCTCCTGCGGGGTCTGGCGGCCAGACTGGTGTGTGCAGCCCCAGTGGACAGCAGCTGCTTCTAGGACTGAGCCGGGCCCAGAGCACGGGAGGAGGAGGAGGGCGCTACGCGGGACGGAGGCTACGGGCACCAGGGACGCACGGCACATGTCAGGGGACACGCGGCCCACAGCGCGGCCGGGAGGCTCCGCAGGCAGCGGCTGCCCCTCCGTCCACCAGCAGGCGCCCAGCGGCGCAGCCCCCTTGTCCTCCCCTGGGCCACGAACAGGCCACAACCCAGGCCCCAGGGCTCGGGGGTGGGACCAGGGGACCCAGGACAGGGCCTCAGGGCTGGGGGGGGACGGGGGTGGGGCCAGGGCTGGGGGGGACCACGGGACCCAGGATGGCAGGGGCAGGGCCAGGCCCTCAGCGCTCCCGCTCCCCGCTCCCCGGCATCACCTGACTGAGGAGTGACAGCCCGTACCCGTGCTCTGGGCCCGCCCCGCCAGCGCACCCCTCCTTAGCGCACGCCGGGCCTTCCCCAGGCGGCCAGTCTGCTCGGCCGGGCCTGGGGCAACACAAACCTTCTCAGAACAGGCGACTCCTGGGGCGGGCGGCAGAGAACGTGCTGGCCGCGCGGCCCTGCGACGCCCGACGCCGTGTCGGTCTTGGGCTGCCACGGTGGCCGAGGCCTGCGTCAGGCTCCAGAACTGCCCACGGACTTCCGACCACGGACCAGGCCTCCTGGACAACAGAGCCGCCGTGCAGGCCCCCTACCCTGACGGCCGCCTCGGGACCCCAGCCACCCCGCAGCGCTCTGCCTGGACAAGCGGCCTCCACTCGCCCCCACCACCCCGGATCCGGAAGGGAAGATGTCTGCAGGCACCAGGGGCTCTGGACACGTCCCTGACAGGCCCACCACGGGGGCCACGGGCTCTGAAAGGCACTGGTGGGATGGACTCGAGCAGCAGGTGCTTCGGGGCGTGCAGAGGGCAGCGGGGGCGTCCACGGGCACCGGCCCCCAGCTGCCCCTCCACCCACAGGCGCCCCACCCCGCCAGGCCGAGCCTCGACCGTGAGCCGGACCAGGGGGTCATGATCCGGGGCAGCCCTGGTCACGGTCTCCAAAGCCCACGGGTTAGCAAAGCCCTCGGCACCGGCTAAGGACGCTGATGAAGGGAACGTTCCCTGCTTTCCCCTCGTTCCGACCCGGGGGGCCGCCTCTCCACGCACCACACCCCCCGGGAGGCCTCGTCAGCCCAGATGGGTTCTGAAGGGTGCTCGGGATATAGGGCAGGCCCCCCGTGGGGGCTGAGGCCGGCGGCGGGGAGGGCAGGGCGTGCAGGGTCCCGGGAGCTGCCCTGGCCACCCCTCCCCAGGCCCTGCCGCCCGCCCAAGGACGCGGGGTCCCGAGGAGCCCAGGTGCGCTGCAGGCGCTCTGAGCACAGGCCCTCAAGGGAAGGCCCAGGCCAGAACCCCAAAAGCCAGGCTCGAGTCCCTGCCCTGACGCCGTCCAGCCGTCCGTCCCACAGCAGCTCACGCTCTCCGGGGAGCATCCTGACCATCCTTCCGCCCCCTCTGCCTCCCCCCGCCGCTCTGGGCAGGGCCTGGCTGCTTGACCTCGCTCCCTGGGGACTCCCCCTCTCCAGCACGGCCGGGCTGCCACGCCGCGTGCACCTGTCCCAGGCGACAGGGCCTCAGCGTGGCTGTGACATGTCCGGGGAGCACTGGTCCCGACCCTACGCCTCGCTGTGGGGTTGGCTGCAGCCTCAAACTCACGAGGGTGCGGGGCACTCAGGATGGGGCCGTGGGGTCTCAGGCCTTCCACCTCCGCCCCGGCACCTGCGAGCCCACCTTGACGCACCCCAGCCGGCAGCCGGGCAGCCACCCTCCGGCTCTCCGCCTCTCCGCCTCCTGCGCCCGCACTTGGCTCCGGGTCTGACACCCAAACGCCCGGCGCTGTGTCCCGGGGCCGCACCCTGCCCGGCTCCTCAGGAGGCGCCTCTCCTGCCCACAGTGCGGCCCCTGCGCCCCCTGGTCTCCAGGCGCGACGGCTAGTGCACAGGGCCGCGCCCTGACCGAGCCGCGCTTCTGGGCCAGGAGAGGCCTCGGCTCGATGTGTGCCGGACGGAAAACACAGCCACCTTCCAAATTAAATTCATATTTGAAACTAAACTTTAACTGATTGTAAGTTTAAATAAACAGCCAAGACAATGGCTCCTGTGACTTGACTTTATCTGTGTGACCTTCCCTGACAGCGACGGTCTCTGCAGCGACCCCACGGCCCCAGCAGCAGAGGCCGCAGGGCACGTGGCCCAGAGGGACGGGGCCGCCAGAGAAGGGACACACGCGAGGGGAGGCAGCCCCGGGCCGCTGCGGACCCGCAGAAAGGGAGGCAAGGGGGAGCCGGGCTCACAGGCCGGAAGGGTGGGGAGCCCCGCGGAGCCTGCACCTCGCCGGGCGGGCAGAAGGGGGTGCTGTCGGGCCGGGACTCGCACAGGCCTGCTCCAGCTCCTGCCCAAGGACAGGCGTCCCGCAGCCCCCGCAGCGACAGAGCTGAATCCACCCAGACCCCATCTGACAATGGGAGGAACACCTGGAATCAGAAACACAAAACAAACCAGAAATGGGCCAAAAACAAAAAAAGAAAGATGGCATTACCCTCAGAAGAGAAATGGAAAAAAGACAAAATCTTCACAGAAAAGAGGAACAGAGAACAAAGTACCAAGGGAGGGAGGCTCTACTGACAGGTCAAGCTGCAATGGGCGGGGGGGACGGGCAGAGGGAGGCGGACCAGTGCGGAGGGGAGGGGAGAGTCCGCAGTCCCTGCGGGAGGACCCACCAGATCAGAACTAACCCTTACAATCCTAATCCGAGGCAACCCCAGAACACAGAGACCTGAGGTGTACCCCACAGCCCCCCCAACATCCCCGCAGAGCGAGGTGACCTCGCAGGGGCGACCTCCAGGCCTCCAGGTCACAGGTCGGCGAGGAAAACCGAGGGTCAGAACCACACAGGAACCAAGGGGGCAACGGGACGGCCGCTCTGCAAACCTTGATCCCTTGGATCAAGTGTGAGCCAAGGACTCACACACCTGCTAAGGGTCCTTCAAACCTCAAAGGCTCAGAAAACGACTTTTAGACAGAAATCTAGGGAATTCCGCCCGGAGCACATGCGGGCAGACGTTTTCCGTGGAGAGAGCCACGCCAATGCTCTCAGCTTGGGAGGCCATGGCGTCTACACGGCAATAGCTCCAAGGTGTCAGTGTAGACAACAGCACATGTGTACACACACACACGTGCATGCATGCACACAGCCACCCATGAGCCCACACGTGTGCACGTGCAAACACAAGTGCACATTTACAGCCATGCACACATACGAGCACATGCATGTGCAAACCCACATGCACCCAGCCACACCCACATGAGCACACGCGTGCATACGTGCCCACACGTGTACACATACCAGCACATGCGTGCGTGCACACCCACACCCACACACATGTGCGTGCATATTCATGCACACACACGGGCACACACACAAGACCAAGTGACACAGCCAAGCACCCTGACGTAACAAGAGCCCGGGTGACGGCTGCACGCAGTCCTCTGTACGCACTGCAGGGCGGTCATGGCTGGGTCTCCGGGACTCCCGAGACAGGGCACGTGGAGTGCACCGGCGAGGGCAGCCCACAAGCAAGGCCATCCCGTGTGATTCCACCGACACGGAAACCTAGAAATGCAAACCCATGGATAGCAGGGGACGGAAAGCAAACCAGTGGCCACCTGGCACGGGGCCCCGGAGCGGCCACTCCAGCCTGCAGGAACCGTGTGGCACACGAGCCTCCAGGGTGGACAGGACGTGCCGCACCACCCGCTTCGAGCACGCGAGGCCCACTCTATGCCACTTACACCTCCATACAGTCATGAAAACATGTTTGTTTCTACCCAGTGATGCGCCGCGGGACAGGAAGTCCTCATGAATCAGGGGACAATGGGGGACACCTGAACACAGACCCGACGCTCAGGACGTGACGGAGCTCCTGCCAATCTTTGTAGGGGGCACCGCGACGTGGAGGGTGCTCTGTCCCTCCAGAGACACACGCAGACGCGCTGACATCTGACGTCATGCTGCCTGGACTTTGCTCCAAGTGACGGGGGGCGGGGGCACGACCACAGCAGGACCGGCGGGAGCTGGAAACCACGAGCGAGGGTAGTGGGGACCGAGGGACGTCGTCCTGGTCCCTCTACTTCACACACGTTTTAAATTCATCACTTATAAAGTGTGTTCAACACATTCATCGTCTGAGTCGGAGGAAGCGGGGCTCAGCTGCCCGCCCCCTGGACTCCGGAGCTGGGCAGGGGGCCTGAGGGACGAGGGCGAGGTGACCTCTGGTGTCCCATCTCCCCGGTTCCTTCACGGCAGGACCCCACAGCTCGTGCCGGCATCCTCCGCTGCAAATCTGCCTGCAGCGCCCAGGGGAGGGCAGGTGCCTGTGCGCAGGGTGTGGGACCCGTCGCCGTGTCACTCAAAGCAGACACACCAACTAAGGACTTTGTGTGAAGACAGATTTAATTACGGCACGTGGGGAAAAATTCAAAATAGCTCATTAGAAAATGATCATTTTAGTGACACGCTGTGAAAATTTTTGCTAAGGAAAATGTTTCCTTTGAAGCTGAGTGAAGCTGTGTGGGGCAACTGTCAGCTCGCCCGGACAGCCCCCTGAGTCGCACGGGTGGGGGGCATCCGGCAAGGGGCTGTGCTCACCCCGCGTGGACGATGCCAGTGCACGCCGTCCATCGTGCACACTTACCCAACCACACCCTGCAGCCAGGTGCCACCCCTCTGAGATGTCCTCACCAGACAGAAAGCACCTGTCCGGTTTCTGACGCATCCCAGGAACTGCCGCCCGGGGGGACAGGTGTCCTAGGGTCTGGGCCAGCAGCTGCCCGGCAGGTGTGCTGGGAGGCCTGACAACTGGCTCTCGGGGGCAGAGCCCCAACTGGTTGAACTGACCCGTTTCCACGACAGCACTGCCCTCTAAGCCCCCGCTGAGCTCCTGACGGGATGGCCCTGGACCTGGAGTTTGGGAGATGCTCAGCGACATGCGGCCACAGTCTCTCCCCTCCTGCAGACACTAATAGCCCAGATCCCAGGAGTAAGACGCCGTGAAGTAACCAGGGCGCAGTGAGTGTGGGGCAGCTGTCCTCTCTGGTTTTGTATCATTTACGGGGTCACAGGTTAACAGAACCAGATGGTCAGTGACGCTGCACGGAGCAGCCGGGGCCTGAGAGCAGAGGGCTTGCACAGCTGGCGGGGGCAGGCGGGGGGCAGGCGGGGTGGCGGCGTGGGCTCTGCAGGAGGCACATCCGCCGGAGGGGTCCTGCTCCGTCCTGCCTGGCGGAGACCCCGTGCCCGGCGCCCTGGGCCACCTGGGTGTCCATTTCCTGGGCAGCCTGTCTTGGACAGTCACCGAGAGCCGTTGGTGAGGACACTGGGCCCAGGCCCTCAGCACAAGCCGACGGGTGGCGGGATCTCGATGCATTGCATGGATCAGTGTGGCGGAGGCGCTGGGAGAGCTCTGGTCGTTCCCCAGCCCTTGGGGAGGGCTCGGGACCACGGTGACCCTGGGCACGGATTCCCCTCCGGGCCGACGACAGGGACACCCTGAGGATGGACAGAAAAGCCCTGCACCGCGGGGGACGTGTGGGGCAGCGCAGGCCTCTTCTGGTGGGAAACGTCTCAGGGCATGACCCGGGGGCAGGTGGTCTCCAGGCCCCGGGCCTTCACTCAGCTGGGTCCTGCCCGACGGGGACGCTGGTGTGTCCTCACCTGGGACAGCGAGCAAGTCACCGCCCAAAGTGCATATGCACGTCACCAAAGTTCTACAAAACAAAACACAGCAACAACAAAACACCTTCTGATAAAAATACACGGTTCTTTCATCAGAGGATCAAGAAAAATATTCTGGAAAAGAGGGAATTGGAAACGTGGGCCAGAAAGTGGAGGACGCCCCAGCACACAGGGCAGCCTCGGCCCCGTGCAGGTGGCCTCCGGAGGTGGCCTCGCCCACCAAGCAGGGAGGCGGCCGCGCCCAGCGCCCAGCGCCCAGCGCACCGGCCCCTCCGCGCCAGGAGGCAGCGCTAAAAATAGCAGCAGCCAGGCCTTGTTAGGCTTTCTGCAGAGAGGAGCAGCGGAGTGACCTAAAAAGGAATTACGTCCTGCACACAGGCCCTGGAAGCCTGGGAGCCAAGATAAGGCGCGGAAAGGGGACAAAGGAATTTCTCGAGAGAAGAGCTACTGCTCTTTACACGCCGGCTGCGAGAACACACTCATCTGGGAGACGCTCTGCCCACCCGGGCCGGGGCAGCCGGGCCTCCACTCTGCAGGCCGGGGTCGCCCTCCCCAGGCTCCGGGCCGCGCCGGGCGGGCGAGGCTGGAGGCTGGAGGCTGGAGGTGGAGGCCCGCCCCCTGGAGGGAGCCCACACTCCGCTGCCCGCGGCCCCGGGGACGCCCGCCCACAGTCCACACCCCGCGACCGCCGCCCGGCCGCTAGCAGCCCATCTCCCCACGGGCCAGCGCGCGGAAGGCCACAAGCTTCCGTGGCCCCAGCGGCCGGCGGCGGTGGCGAGGGCTCTTCGGGGCCAGCGTGAAGCCGGGCCCCCGCTCGGCGTCCAGGATGGGTCCGGCCCTGCCGTGCGCACAGCCGACGGCGAACGCCGAAGCTGCGGCTCCCGGAGGCTGGACGGGCCACCAAGCTGCGCGGTGTGCGTGCACGTATGCGGGTGAGCAGGAGGCCGCACCTGTTACAGACCAGCAACGCGCACCCTGGCTCCATTTTAACACAACTTGCTGCTCCGGGACATCAAAGCTCTCCCGGCACGGGTGGATTTTCACTTAAGCAGCACTTTTCCCCAAGGGAGGGGGAGCAGGACCACGCCGGGGCCCTAGCCCATACGGTGAGGCCTCCCACCTGCTTCGGGCTGACCACAGGGCCGGCGGGGGCCCCGGCCCAAGACACCCACACTTCCAGAAGGCCCGTGCCCAACGCCCACCCACCACGCACACCCACACGGCCCCTTCTTGTGATCCCAGGGCCCACACCTGGCCCTGGCCTTCCCCTCAGCTGCCCTCTGACCCCTCCACCTCCCCAGTCCCCCCAGGGAATCGGCCTGGCCTGAACTCCCAGCCCGTCCCTCCAGAGCCCGGCGACGTCCACCCACACGGAGCCCGAAGGACTCACTTCCAGCCCCACAGGAGTTACCACCAACCCCACGGGGAACCCCGGATCTGACCCAGGGCACAGCAGACTCCCCTCTCCTCCTGGGCCCACCGCCCTCCTCCTTCCTCCCTCCTCACGTGCCCACATCTGCCGCCCGCCCTGCAGCAGGAGGCCCCCTCGACCCCGAGGCCCCAGTTCCCTCCTGAGCCCCCCGCCTGCAGCCCCCCCGCCCCTGCCTGCTGCCAGGAAGCCACGCCCAAGCCCCTTCCAAGGCCGCCCTGACGCTGGACCCCCGCCCCTGGCACCACCGCCTCTCGCCCCAGGGCTACCCCCTCAGGGGCCAGCTGGGCCATTGGCCTCGCAGAGGCTGGGGCCCCCATCCTGTGGCTGCACAGCCTTGGGCACATCTCCTGACCCCTGCACGCCTCAGTTTCCTCATCTGTAGAGTGGGGCCACGGCAGAGGCTCCGCTGGGCTGCGGCTGGCGGCAAGCACCCACGGCTTAGCCCAGGGCCGGCTCCAGACGAGCCCTTGAGACGGAGGAAACGCAGGTGCATCGGAGCACGAACTCCCCCATCACCTGGATCCGCAGCCAAGTGTTGCCTGCACCGCCGCCAGGGCCCGCAAGGGCACGGCGCCGTGAGCTCCCTCCCAGGTCACTGCAGTCGCCACGGGTGCCAGACCACCTTCCGTGGGCCTGAGGCTGAGAGGCGGGCCCGGCAGTGCAGCGATGGGCCTGTGGAGGCGAGGGCCTGCGCTCCCTGGCCCACCTGGGAGGGGAGAGGGCACAGGGCTGGGGGTCAGAGCGACTCTGGTCCCCGCATGTACGGCCAACCTGCAGGCGTCTGTGGGTGCCGGTGGCCACAGGGGCCTCCGTCGTGGTCAGCGGCTGTGGAGGTGACAAGGGGCAGCTTGCAGCGTCTGTCCTCTGCGTCTGCCACGGTGCCGCTCAAAACGCACCCAGGCACATCGCGACGTGCCGAGGGGGTGGAGTACAGCGGGCGGCACGGAAGGACAGGTGGGAGGTGTCCCAGGACCGCACGGGGTGAGGGGTGGGACACGTTACTGAAGCCGTTTCAGCTCCTCCTCCGTCCTGTTCCACTGTGGCTCCCAGACAACTGGGACCACGTGCTCTCATGGGCTCGATCCTGCAAGACGCACTCTGGTCACGCTTCTGCTCGAGTTTTACACATTCTTCTCAGTTTGTAAGACTTCTTCATGAAGTTTCTCAAGACCGCACCTTTACAGAGTCAGCTCCATCGCCCTTTCCTCAGTGACCCCTTCAGCCATCGGGAACTCCGAAGCGCCGCCCCGTGCACCCAGAGAAGACACGATGTGGCTCGTCCCCCTCCCCAGCGCTCCCTGCACATGGGGGACAGGCCGGGCAGCAGGGCCCGCTCAGCTCACCGCGGTCCGGCGGGCACTGGCGTCCACGGTGCACAGCGGCCGGCGGCCAGGGCCCAAAGGCCACGCAGGGTGCTGGCACGTGAGAGCAGCGACTCTGTCCCTCCTTAGGCCTTCGTGGTCCTCAGGCCCCGGAGGGGTGGCGCGAGGGTCTGAGCTGCAGGCTGTGTCCACAGACGTTCACAAAGAAACGTCCTCAGGAGGTGAGGCCTGTCATCAGCTCTGGATCTGAGAGTGCCTTCTAGAGCAGCGCTCACCCAGGCCCGAGGCCCTCCCCGGAGCGCCCTCCCCGGAGCGGGAACTGCGGGTCCACAGGGCACGTGACCCACAGGACAGCAATGGCGAGGGTCTCCACTGCACCAGCAACGCAGCCCCCGGGCACGCGGACCGTCCGTATCCCGACCGTGTCCGTCCCCGTCTGCTCGCCCCACACCCAGCTTCTCCCAACCAGCTGCTGCAGCCGATGGCCTCCACGAGCGACCTCACCGAGGGCCAGAGGGCAGAGGGCCTGGGCCGTGTCGTGGGAACCCTGGTGCCCGAGCCCCAGCCCCAGCCCTGAGCCTGCTCCCTGAGCGGAGTCTTGCCACTCGCCGTGACTCCCACTTCTTCCAGCTGACAAGCAGCTCTGGGGTTTGGCCAGTTCCTAATTATGATAAATCCTAATTCCTCCATTTTTTTCTCTTATGAATGATGCTTTCGGTGTGTCTAAGACATCGCTGCCTAATTCAGGATCACAAGGGTTTTCTCCTAAGATTTCTTCTAGAACTTCTATGATTTTAAGTTTTGTATTTAGGTCCGCAGCTTACTTTAATCTCCGTGTGGGGTGCCAAGTACAGAAATTCTGCATCTGCAGGTGGACAGACGGACACCAATTTCCCAGCACCGTCTGCGGAACACACGTCCCGTCCCCTCACGAACTGCAGTCAGCCCTCGTCCCCTGCCTGCCGTGCTCCCGGGTCTCTGGGTCCCTCTTCGGCTCCACTGATGTGTAGCTCTGTCCCGACACAGAACACCGTCCCCACTGCTACGACTTTACAGTAAATCCTCAGATGAGACCGTGTGAGTCCCTAACCTCCTGGCGGACCTCGTTCCCTTGTCCTCCCAGGTAGCTGCAGATGTGTCTTGCAGGCTTCTACCAAACAGCAGGCGGAGGCGTCACGGGGAAGGGCACCACACGGGACCTCAGCCGGTGGGGGCCACGTGCTGGCACCATGGCGTCCCCATGCCACGAACCGGGCCTCTCTGTCTCTCCCTTGCACGCAGGTCACGGGTCTCGGCGCGCCCCTGCCACGCCCCGGCCTCGTCCCTCGCTCCAGCACGACCGTCAGGGTCACATGCGACCTGTCCCACTGTGCACAGCGAACAGGAGGGAGATGCTTCCACTCAGCCCCGTGTGCTGCCGACTGAACACCTGGGCTCACATTAGCAAGGCCTCCGCGGACTCCCCATGGCGCCCCAGCAGCCCCTCGCACCTTCACCCACACACGCGGTTTTGTTCCTTCCTTTCCTTTCCTCTCCTTGTCTGTCTGCACCTGCCAGGACCCCCGGGGCCACAGGGAGCGGGAGGGGGCCGCCAGCGCTGGCGCGGGCTGAAGACCCCCACAACCCGGGACAGGTCCCTCACTTCTTCGTTTCCTGAGACTTCTCATCAGAAATGGTTCTAGAATTTTGCCAGATGCTTTGTCTGCGTATATGGAGATGATTGTTGGCTTTTCTTCATTAATCTGTCGACGCAGATTTTATTGATTGATTTCCGATCTCCATTTGCTGACGATGCGCTGCCCTCTGATACGTAGTGTTTATGCGGCACGCGTACGCGTGTGACGGGGTCGCGTGCACCGGTCCACACGGTGGAAGTCAGCGTTTTCTCCTTCGCGCGTGTGGGCGACGTGGTGCGTGTACTTCTCAGGACTAAAGCCTCCGCCTGCCGTGGTGTTGGGACTGGCGTCGCAGGAAGAGGAGGCAGCAGCGCCTCCTGGAAGTTTCTGAACAACTGTGATTGTTTCCTGCTCAAACATGTGACGGAACTGACCGGGGAAGCCACACGGTCCTGGAGTTCTTTGTTGCGAAGAGCTGGGCAAATTTTAATTTTAATTTAACAGAAAGAGAGCTACTGAATTCACTTCTTGACCGTAAGCTTTGAAGCTGGACTTATTTACCAATATGTTCCTTTCATATAAAAGATAAATTTATTAGCATAAAGTTGCTTATGATACTCCCTTCTCGTCTGTTTCTTTAACATCTACAGGATTTTTAGGGATGATGCCCCTGTCGGATTTCTGAAATTGGTGATTTTGTCTTCTACCTTCAAAAATTAGATGTAGAGGGCAGCCCGGGTGGCTCAGCGGTTCAGCACCGCCTTCAGCCCAGGGCCTGATCCTGGGGACCCGGGATCGAGTGCCATGTCAGACTCCCTGCGTGGAGCCTGCTTCTCCCTCTGCCTGTGTCTCTGCCTCTCTGTGTGTGTGTGTCTCTCATGAATAAATAAAATCTTAAAAAAAAAATTAGATGAAGAAATAAAATAAAAAGAAATCAGAAATCAGTGGATGAAAAAACAAAAACAACAGACGTAATGAAACCCAAAGCAGGTTCTCCAAGATGGTAAAACTAATAGTCCTCCAGCCACACTCCCGACTGGTTTTCTCCTCCTTAGGGCCTGTTTTCCTGCATCCTTGCCGCCTGCTAACCTTCGATGGGGGGTACACAGTGACCGTACCCCCAACCTCGCTGGGTGCCCATCCAGGCGCCCCCACCCCTGGAGGCAGGTGGGGAGGCCTCAAGGCAGCTCTGACCCTCCCCGTGGTCACCGCCTGGCCTGGCCTAAGGTCTGAGGTTTAAAAACCACAGTTTCACAGACGTTTCTATTTTAAGGAGGGAGGGGGGAATCCCTGGGTGGCGCAGCGGTTTGGCGCCTGCCTTCGGCCCAGGGCGCGATCCTGGAGACCCAGGATCGAATCCCACATCGGGCTCCCGGTGCATGGAGCCTGCTTCTCCCTCTGCCTGTGTCTCTGCCTCTCTCTCTCTCTCTCTCTGTGACTATCATGAATAAATAAATAAAATCTTTATAAAAAAAAAAAAAGAAAAGGAGGGAGGGGAGGCTTCCTGCCCGTTCCTCCAGGTGACCTGGAAGCAGGTGTTGCTCATCACGTTCCTTTTACCGCTGCTGTCAGGAAAAGCTGAGCTCCCTGATTTGAGTCATCTCTTCCTTACTAATCGCTGAGCTGTTTTACGATTCCGTGAATTCTAAAACTTAAGAACGACGCAATGACGTGCGGCCGCAAGAGCACAGCGTCTGGAGGGGAGAACGGATTACCTGCCTTTGAGGGCAAATCCGCTGCTGGGAGAATCCGGGTTTGCTCTGCGGAGTCTTGTGCGCAGCAGGCATAATGTGCTACTTAACCTACTTGTCTGGTTAATAATAAATACTTATTACCACAATTTTTAGAATCTTCAATACTTGCTCAACTTATATTTGCACGAGAGACAGCCTATCTGTTTTAAAATGTATCCACACATCACAATGAACTCCGAACAACCTAGAAATCCTTCAACGGAACAATGACTTGAAAAGCGATGGCCTGTCCGGCTAATGAAACACTGTGGAGCCAAGAAGACAAGGGTGTGCGCTCGGTGACACAGGAAGACTTCCCAGCTTACCGGAGAAGAGAGCAAGCTGTCCAAATACATGTATCTGCAACGTGCCAGGGAAGGTGCCCTGCGCCGGGCACACAGCCAGCGAGGCGCACCGGGCATGAGCGTGGAACCATGGGCGCAACGGGGCAGGGGGAGCCGACTGATTCATCCGTTCTGCTTTGTACAACTGCCCCGGACTGTTACCCGAGAAAGAAGTGCTGAACGCACACCACGCACCAGACACAGCCCTGATGCTCAGGAGAGGCAGCAAGCGGGGCGGCAACCTGGCCCCGGAGCGACTCACAGACACGCCACCATCACAGAGCAAGGAAGGTCCAGCTTGAGCTCCCAGCAGCCTCCCCCGTGGTCCGGAGAGTCCAGGGTGACCCGGGCAGCAGGACAGCCCAGGTGTGGCCACGGCTCCTCAAGCGCCTTCCTGAGCACCCCGCCAGCAGGGGCCTGCACCCCCAGCTCCAGGCAGGCCGCTCCCTTCCCGGCACCACCCCAGGCCCTCCCGAGGGCAGGGTGTCTGACCGCCCTGGCTGTGGCCTCTCCCTCTCCTAGCAGGGGCAGAGATGCCGTCACGGGCAGGCCTCATGACCTCTTCCAACCCTAGTCTCCTCCCAAGGCCCCGCCTCACACACCTGCTTCAGCACAGGACCGTGGGGGCCATGAGGATCCGGCCCGCGGCAGGTGCAGAGCCTGCCTTCCCAGGGGCAGAGGTAAATAAGCACCCGACAGACAGGCTGCAAGTTCAGGCGGTGACGATGAATCCTGGGAGCACGAGTGTGTGGGGGAGGCCAAGAGTGACCTGGAGGGTGGGGGGTGGCCGGGCCCACGACCGGAGCTGGGGGCTGGGGGCCCAGGGGTGGGAGGTGGGGAAGTGGGGACCCGGAATACCTGGCGTGTCAGAGGACAGAGCAGAAGCCACATATGGACCCTGGGTCTCCCCTGGGGGGCCGGGAGCAGGACAGCCACCGACCTGAGCTGGTTTCAGGGAGCACCGTGCAGCCCAGAGAGAGAACAGGGATGTGGCCAGCCCCGGGGGAGGTTCTGGGCAGACCGAGCAGGGGGCTCGGAAGGCCTGGGGCTGCTCCAGAGGAGGAGAGCAGGACTGGCCTGTACTTGGGGCCAGCGCACCCCAACAACGGGGACGTGCGTGTGACCAGCCCAGGGTGCTCAGGGAGGCTGGATGGGGAGAGGCGTAGGGCAGCCAGCTGGGGTGACGCCAGACAGTGCACCCCCTCTGGTGCCACGGCCACATCCAGGACCCAACAGGTGAAAGTCCTGGATGCCCAAAGCACCAGGGGCTCGTCAGGATGAAGGATGGAAACCCCAGCAATATTTTCTCCTCCCTGCATTTTTATGGCAAATGAGGATTACAGAGAAAGCAAAAATTAATCCAAAGGTTTAAAGGCATGAATGTCATATTCAGTTCCTGTGTTTATACAAGCAGCCCATCAAAGGCTACTCTGAAAAAAACAAAGTAACTGCACGTAGGAACTCCAGGATTAAACATTTTTGAAAAAGGCAGTGGCCCTGGGCCCCGACGCCCTCCTTCCCGAGTCCGGCAGGCAGGACCCGCTCCCTCTGCGGAGCTGCGGGCGGCTGGCCGATCACTCACCGACCAGCTCAGCCCACCGTGTCAGGGCGCTGGTGTTAAGCCCTTACTTACAATCGTCGCAGAAAATTCCCTAAGTGTCGCTGGAACTTCTCCTTCTGAAGAGACTCCCGCCAACAAAGCAGGAAGCGCTCACGGGCACCAGCACGACCCTCACGCACGAGCCCTCCCGGCAATGGCTCGACGCTCCGAGCAGGACCCGGAGCAGCACCCGCGGCTCTGCTGACAGCCTGAGGGGCACCCTGGCCCCCGCCCTCTGGGCTCGTGTGCAGCGAGGAGGCTCAGGGAGGGCGACAGTCCTGAGGTCCGCGGTCGTCCGGGGTCAGCGTCCAGAGACCACACTGCCCAGCTCTGGACTCACTCGCACGTCCCGGCAACCGCATCATAAGCAGAGTAGGAAGGGGAACGGTCGGGGTGTGCACTGCAGTTCAGCCCGGGGCTGTCGGGCGGGGCCCCCACAGGGCCCCTCACCAGGGACCCACCTGCAGCGGAGCCAGGACAGCCGCGCTCGCCCTCCTACACCTACCTGCTCCTCGCAGCTCCAGGTCCACCCCATGGCCCCCCCACCCCCAGCCCTAGGACCTGCCTCTGAAAAACAAAGAGGAGCTGTAGCTTCACGTGGCAGCTGCTCCAGCCAAACTGACACAGACCCAGGAGCCCGGAGAGCAGGCTGGAGGGGACCCCAGGGCCTGTCCTGCCCCTGAGGCCGGCCTCCTACCTGGAGCCGCACCGGGAAGCCCTGGGCGGGGCAGAGTGTTAGAGGACGAAGGGCTGACCTCCCGACAGCCTCCCACCCGTCTATCCCACGGGACGCTCCCTCCAGAGCATTCCAGATGTCCCAGGGATCTGCCTTCCCTCCAAGAACCAAGCACAGCACCTGGTGACAACACATGTGGGATGGCTGAGGGAAGGACCCCACCTCCAAGCACCCAGGGGGACACGCGTCGCTGGACGCCAGGATGAAAAGGCCCGCCCGAGGCTCTTCCCTCCAGCGTGGGAGCAGGATCAGCCACCCGCTGCCACTGCACCCTGAGCATGTAGAGGATGGCTCAGCACCCGCTGACCCACCACCCGGCCGCCCTCCACCCCCAGCGTGGGCAGCGGGACCTAGAGCAGCCCACTGGCCCGTGCTCAGGCCACCCCCACCCCGAGCCAGGACCTTGCATGGAGCTGGCCGGACGCAGCCCACGCCCAAGGGACCCACTGCTGGGCCAGCCCTGCAGCCTCGCAGCCCCTCAGCCCGCGGACTCTGAGGCCAGGAGGGAGGGAGGCCCAGGGCCATCGGCGGTACCTCCTGCGGCTCCTGCTCACAGAGCGCGGCACTGGCTCACAGAGCTGCAGGAGGGCAGCGGGCCGAGCCCCAGCCGCCCCTCCCCCGGGGCCCCACCTGTGCCATCCTGCTCCTAGCTGCCCTCTGGGCTACCGGCCCTCACCTCCTGGTGGGCCAGTCAGCCACTGCCCCAGCCAAGCTGGTGCCAGGCCGCTGGGCTCCCCTCACCCACAGAAGTCCCCGAGCATCCTGCCTCAGAGCGGCCTCTCCGACCCCCACCCGGGGGCCCCCCACGTGTCACATGCTCAGCCCTACGGCACCCGTCATCCTCACCGTCTGCTGCTCCAAACCCGCCCCCAGCATCCGGCACAGGAATCACCACACACCGGGGGTCCCACCAATACCCGCTCCACACCCAGGGCTGGAGTCTGGCCCCTCGTGCCTGTGACGCGTCCCCTGGAGCCTGTGCCTGGGCCACCTCCCCTGGCCCGGGCTCCCCCGCTTTCTGCCCAGACCCCATCATGGCCCCTCTGGCGGCCGTGCCAGCTGTGTGCTCCCCACAGGCATCCTCATGTCCCCAGCAGCTTCCGGTGGCCTCCCCCTCTGAATCCTGGCCCAAGCGGGGAATCTGAGCAGGAGCCTCTGAGGGGAACGGGACGCCCATCACAGCCACGCACGACTCGGACAGAACACGGTTCCCACAGAAATAAAATACTCACGACGTAAATACTTCATCTGAGAGAGCTGCTGTCACAAGTACTTCTTACCTGATAGAACTCCCGAAGCCAGTTCTTCTGTAGGTTTTCTGGCTATAAATTAAGAAGAAAAAAAGACAGTCAGACCATTGGCACAGCCCCAGAGAGCCACGAGCAGAAGCTAATGGTCTTCATCAGGCCCTTGCAGGCCTCACTGGGGGCGTCAGCGGGGAGCACAGTCCGGGGGGGACCCTCCCGGTGCCCAGGAGAGGCCCCAGCTCCGCGTGGGGGGACCACGTGCAGGCCGCCCCGCAGACGCAGCTCTCCAGGCGACAGGCAGGCCCGCAGCGCCCGGTGTCCACACCCGTCCCCACGGGGACTGAGCTTCTGCCCCCACGACGCCCCCACGACCCAAAGTCATGGCAACCCGCGGCCGGCCCCCCAAGCAGGTGCTGGCTGCCCGCATCCTGATACACGGGAAGACGGAACTGCCCACGAGGTCCCGGCGGGAAGAAGCCGGGCTGGGGAGCGAGGGCCTGCAGGCCACCGGGGGAGCAGAGGCGGTGCCCGGGCTGCAGCAGGTGTGGGCCTGCCTCCCCCAGGACCAAGCTCAGGGGGCTGGGCCCAGGCCGGCAGCCCCCCCGACTCAGCAAGCCACCCGGACCCCGTCTTCCCTGCGGAGGAGTGAGGGGGAAGCTGCCCCAAAAGACAAAGACCGGGTGGGCTGGGCCGAACGAGCCGCCAGGGCAAGGGGCAGCGCATCGCGGGGCGTCGGTGTACAGACTGGGCCACGGGGCCACGGCACAGCCCTGGGACCCTGAAACCAAAAGGGAGAAGACAGGTGTGGGGTGGAGCAATGGGTGGCCCACGGCCACTGAGGAAAACAGTCCAGCGGGTCCCGAACGGGCGGGTGGAGTGTGCACGGGATCCTGAGGACACCTGTCCCCAGAGACAGGTGCCACCACTGCCAGAGGCACCGGTGGGAGTCACAAGAGGTGGGAGTGGCCCAAACATCCGCCCACAGAAGGACGTCACTCCACCTTGAAGGGAACAAAGCAGGGACACCTGCCCCAACGTGGGGGAGCCTCAAACTCGACGCTTGGACAGTCCACAGGGGGAAGCGGACTGTTGCGGGGGCCGCGGAAGTGAGGGGCCACCAGCCCTCCATGGGGTGACAGGAGTGCCGGGCGATGGACGAGCCCGGTGGCTGCAGCGCCCCGTGAGGCCACGCCCCCGCCGCGTGGAGCAGCGACACCGCGGGCAGGCGCCACGGCCGGGACGGGGCGGGGTGGCCAACGAACGGCCGCAGGACAGCGGGACCACAGCCCTGCCCGACCCCGGCCCAGTCCCGCAGGAGCAGAGGAGCGGGGGGCAGAGCTGCCCCTCTGGGGAGGTGCCTAGGCACACCCGTGACCGCCGCCTTTCACGGCCCTGAGTGAGGGAGAAGCGCCAGCGGCCCGGCCTGTGGCCTGACCGTGGCCTGGCACAGCCCTGCCCCCGCCCCCGAGGTCCCGCGGGGACTGTGGAGAGCACCAGGTCAGGCGCGGCGGGGGGCGGGCCCCCCGCTCCCTCCTCTTCCTCTTGCTCCTCTCCTCCGAGCTGGCAATCGCCCGCCTTACTCTCCCATTTTCTAACTTAATCTTAAAAGCTTAAGCCAGAGACAAACAACGAGGTGCTCAGGACGCCGTGACAACCCCTCCAATAACACTGGTCACCGCAAGCAACAGGAAGAGGCAAGGGACGACCAGGGAAGCCACTCGCGGGCAAGACGAGAGCGGCCGAGCCTGCGGGGCAGGAGCCGCGCCGTGACAGCTGCTAACTTTACTGCATGAAAAGCTGCTACCAACAGGCCAGACCAAGAGCAACGACTCACACGTGCCCCCACCGTGTGCACACGCGCACACGCGCACGCCGGCTTGGAAGCTGCAGGCCCCAGGGCTGGACGGTGCGGATTACACGTCTCCACCGACACGGGCTCGGCACCATGGAGCAGAACCGTCCGTGGGGACAGAGCGTGCCAGGTCTGCACCTGAGATGTGGCTGGTGTGACTGAGGGCCTGAGTTTCTACTGTCGCTTAACCCTGAGCAGTCACACGGCTGCAGAAACCCAGCTCGGGAGGAAAAAGAGGGAAGCTTCTAGGTCCCACAATGAAGCGAATGTAATACTGACGTACAGACGTGATGAACACGGCATGTGCAACAGGGCAGAAACCGGGACGCCCCGGGGGCTCAGGGGATGAGCACCTGCTTTTGGCTCAGGGTGTGACCCCGGGGTCCTGGGATCGAGTCCCACATCAGGCTCCCTGCATGGAGCCTGCTTCTCCCTCTGCCTGGGTCTCTGCCTCTCTCTCTGGGTCTCTCATGGATAAATAAAATCTTTAAAAAGAAAAAAAAAGGACAGAAACCTAGGGGCCACCCCTGTCCCACCGACGGCCGTCAGTACAGACACCCAAAACTAAAGAATGATGAGAAGCTGCTCAGGACCACAATGCGAGGAGGCTCCCAGGTCTGGGTGGGTTTACCTGCCGGGACTTAGCAGGTACTCAGTGTCTATGTGAGAGAAGGATCCCTGGAGAAAGATGCCCTCTCGGCTCCGGCCGGGGGACGGGAGGAGGAGCCTGGAGAAACACACCCAGGTCCATCTTGCTGGGAAGAGACCTCACGGGCGCCCGAGCCCACCCCTGGAAAGGGTGCTTCCCCCAACCCGCCTGTCTACCGCACGGAAGGACGGGCAAGGGGGAGCTGAAAAACACGCGTGGGGCACCCAGGACAGGGACAAGGCGCACCAAGGGTCTGAGATTTAGCCACAGGCTGCAGAGCGCTCCCCCCCTCCGACGGCAACAGGGCACCGGTGCCGCGACGGCAGGTGCCAGCACAAGAGGGCTGAGGGGTCCTCAGGGAGCCCCAAACACAAGCACGAGGACCCCGACACCACAGCCACAGCACGCAGGAAACACGGCCCAGAGGCAAGGCAGAGATACCTGTGTACAGACAAAGGGCATCAGACTCTGCCATGACCCAGACTCCGGAACTGTCAGGAAGGGAATTAGAGTGCAGCACGGGCTGTGATGGGAACGGGGGGCACAGGACGGAGGAGCCGCACAGGCAGTGTGACGGGAACTCTAGACTCCAAAGGAAATACTAAAATCAAAGACACCGCAGCCGAAACGAGGAAGCCCTGAGTGGCTCAACACACTGGACGCGGCTGCGGTAACGACCGGGGAGCCCGAAGACCGTCACACAAACCCCCACAACAAAGATGCAGAGAAACACTGGAGAAGCTACAGAGCGTCCAAGAGCCCACGGACACTGTCACACGACGAGGGCCCGAGAAGACCGCGTGGCCAGCGCTCGTGAGGCCCCAACGGGAGGATTCTTCAGGATGAACGACGAGCCCGAGCCACAGGTCCAGGACGCTGGGGCACCGCGCGGTGGCGTAAATCCCGGAAAACCTCCTTGCAGGCACCCGATGCTCCCCCTGCAGAACCCCAGCAACAGAGCATCGGGAAGGGGGGAGAAACAGAGGGGCCAGGGGCCAGCACCTTCTGACAGGCAGGCAGGCAGGAGGGCCACCGGGGCTGAGGGGCCCACCCAGGACTCTGCTTCTAGCAAAAGGATCTCCCAAAAGCGAAGGAGAAACGAAGATGTTCTCAGACACACAGGACAGGAAACTCCTCACCAGCAGACCTGCCCCAAGGGTAATGTGTGTAAAAAGTTCAGCAAAAAGGAAAACCACACAGGTCAAAATTGTGGATTTACATGAAGAAAAGATGGAGAAGAAACAAATGCAAGTTCTCCAGGGAGAGTCTGCAACCATTAGGGGCCAAGCTCTGGCGAGCCGGGAAGTGCCCGCCGAGGCCTGCAGCGCCGGCAAGCGCCCCGCCTGTGTGCCCAGGGGACCCTCCCTGGGCATGGCGCCCGGGAAAACCGTAAGGTGTGGCTCCCCCCGATCGGGCACATTAGTGATGAGCTGGAAGGGTCCACGGAGGTAGGCAAACCCCGAGATCAGCTGGGCGGGGCATCAGGTGGGCGGGGCACGGGCGGGAGCGGAGGGCGCTCGGCTGGGGCCCGCGGAGGCAGCTGCCCCCCTCCCACGGCGGCGAGGACATAGCGCATCTCTGGCCCGCCGGGAAGGCGCCTGGGAGGGCCGACGTCCCCGCGGGGCGGGAGAGCGGGACTGTGCCCACGGCGCAGGACACGGGCACCGAGTCAGCGTCAGAATCCGGCGTGTGCTGTGTGCAAGGTAACAAAGTAAGTGTCGCGGTAAACGTTTCTCTGCATCCAGACTTTATTGCGTGGTCAGGTCCACGGGGAAGGAGGCTCTAGCGCGCCCGTGGTGAACCCGCTGTCCTACGACGCGCCGCGCAGGCCGTGGAACCCGGTCCCCAAGGGCTACGGAGCGGCCGGTCTGTGTGCTGACCGCCCGCCCTCAAACACCGCGGTGACCAAATACGTGGCTCACGTAGGTGCTCAGATACACGGCTCTCAACGTTGCCTTCGTTCACGGGTGTTTCTGGTGTTTTTTTGTTTTTTTGTTCAATAACAAATCCGGGTTTATGTTCATCCTCCTGTCACGGGTCAGTTTACAGCACAGCTCGAATCCAGGCTTTCTGGGTGACACGTCTCCTCGCCTTGTGCGACTTGTTCAAGGGCGACGGCTGAGGGCCGCAGGCTGCACGCGCCCCCGAGCCCGGGACCGAGACGCCGTCACTGCCGCCGCCGCAGACACTACAACGACAGAGAAGAGCCTGAGGCCCCACGACGGGGAAGGCGCAGGGTCCGCAAACTACGGGGAACGTGAAAGAACTTAGAGCAGGATGTGAAATCAAGACGCAACCTCGACGGCCCCCCTCGCCGAGAAGCCATCGGAGGCCGCCCAGGGAGAAACCCTGTTTAGCGCAGCACCGTCGAGGTGACCACAGGCAATGGCACCAGGAACGAGCGCGAGCCCCGGCAGAGGCGACCCCCGGCCCACAGGGAGGGCGGCCCACACCCCCGCCAGCGCCAGCAGGTGTAGACTCCGCATCCCGAGCTCCACACTCGACTGTCAGGTTCACGTGGCAAAGCACACCCCGACTCGGAGTCTACACCCCATTCCCAAGGCAGACAACACGCTCCCCGCAGCCGCAACTGGGCGCGAAGGGACGGATGCCAGGCTGACCGGGGAGCGGGCGCCAGCGGCCACACACCCACGGCTGACCTTCCACACCCAGCACGTCTTCAAAGGTCTGATGGGAAAGTCACCGCCAGCAGGACCCCGCCCGAGGAATCCAGAAAAGGCCTCCAAGTCCGCGGACACGTCGGCAAGACGGTCGCCCCGTCCCCGGGCGAGAGCTGGCCAGCTGGGCCTGGCCACACAGCGGGCGCGCCAGGCGAGCGAAGGCACCCTTTGTTCTCCGGGAGCAGGGGCCGCGGGGAGGGCCGACCGTGGTGATGCTCGCCGTGACCGCAGGCCTGGCAGCTGAGGCAGGGCCGCCCGGCCACTCCCCACGCTGTCGCCGTTCCCGGGACGGGGTTGGGGCCCACGCACGACGGAGGCTGAATCTGCAACCGCAAGCAGTGCACCCGGGCGGAGCAGATGACTGGCGGCCGCCCACGTGGCTCTCAGCCAAGCGGCCCACGGCCCACGGCGTGACACTGAGCACCTGAGCAGCAGACGCGGCCGCACGCTGCCGTGGCAGGGTACGGAGTTGGGGGCGACCCACCCTGCTTGCCCGCAAGGACGTGAGCCCCGCATGCACCCCGCTGCCCTCACTTTCAAGGGACGAGAAACCCACAGGCCGCAGCTGAGCAGCAGGCACGGCGCGCGTCCCGCGGAGGGTCACCGCCCGGCCTCCGCACAGCGACGCAGCCGCAGCGCCCTGTCCTCGCCCGGGGCCCCTCCGGCACTCCCTGCGGCCAGGCCTTCCACACTCCCACGCGCCACGGCTCATCCACACGCGGAGGCAGAGGCCGGGTTTCAGGGCCACGCAGCTCGTCCCGGGCTGTGATCCCCACGAAGGCTGAGCAGGCGACCGCGGCGCCGCCTCCCCCACCGTGTGTGGCCCGAGACAGAGGCCAACTCTACGTGGCTCCTGGGGGTAAACACGAGCCCCGGGAGGTGACGGGAAGTCCCAGAACTGCAGGGCCTGGGGGTGTCTGAAGAAGGAGGCCTGTGAGCATGACAGGGAAGCGCCCCCACCCAGGTGGGAGCCGGGTGCCCACGCAGGCTCTTCAACACACGGGGATAAAACTGATAAACCCTGGGCAGAACGATCGAGAAGTCAAGGACACAAGGGACCAAGGGAATCAAGGGAAGTCACCAACACAGACCTGGAAAGAGCAACGAGAGGCCGCGAACATGCGCCAACAGACCTGACTACTCAGACGAAGCACAAACCCCTGAAAAGCCAACGGACACAGGATGAAACAGAAAACGTTCATCCACTGAATTAGTTGCATTTGAACCAAAAGCCGCCCCACAGGACGCGGCCGGGCTCCCTGCTGAGCCGCACGGCCACCAACAGACACGCATCAACCCCACGGTCTGTCCCAGGAAGCCAGCCCCACGGCGAGGGAGGGACACCGCACACCCACGTGTCCCCGAGCCACGTGCACGAGCACATGAGAGAAAGGCCCGCGTGGCCCGGAATGTCGGCCCAGGGACGCCAGTCCTGTCGGATGCTGGAGAGACCTGTGTCGTCCCCGAGGAAACGATGCCATCGCTGCCAGAGACACGGAACATCCTCCAAAGCTGGGAAACAGAACACAAGATCTCGCAGCAAAGAAAGAGAAGGAAACTTCCCCAGTTTGCAAAAGGCTCTAAAGAAAAGGTGGTGAACCCCAGTCTGCAGCTCACCGCCCCCACTGCTTCCCTGTGAGAAGAGCAGGGGCTGGCCGGGCCTGGGGGGCTGTGCTGGGACCTGGGGGGCTCTGCTAGGACCTGGGGGGGGAATCTGCTCGGACCTGGGACGGACTGTGCTGGGGCCCTGGGGGGACTGTGCTGGGAACTGGGGGGCTCTGCTAGGACCTGGAGGGGGGACTCTGCTCGGACCTGGGAGGGACTGTGCTGGGACCTAGGGGGACTGTGCTGGGGACCTGGGGGGACTGTGCTGGGGCCTAAAAGGGAGGACTGTGTTGGGGCCTGCAGGGACTGTGCTGGGGCCCTGGGGGGACTGTGCTGGGGACCTGAGGGGGCTCTGCTGGGACCTGGGGGGACTGTGCTGGGACCTGGGGGGCTCTGCTAGGACCTGGGGGGGGACTCTGCTCGGACCTGGGGGGGACTGTGCTCGGACCTGGGGGGGACTGTGCTGGGGCCTGTGGGGGAGGACTGTGCTGGGGCCTGCGGGGACTGTGCTGGGGCCTGGGGGGACTGTGCTGGGGACCTGGGGGGACTGTGCTGGGGCCTGGGGGGACTGTGCTAGGGCCTGGGGGGACTGTGCTGGGGCCTGCGGGGAGTGTGCTGGGGCCTGGGGGGGGAGGACTGTGCTGGGGCCTGGGGGGGAGGACTGTGCTGGGGCCTGCGGGGACTGTGCTGGGGCCCTGGGGGGCTCTGCTGGGACCTGGGGGGGGACTGTGCTGGGGACCTGGGGGGACTGTGCTGGGACCTTGGGGGGTTCTGCTGGGACAGGGGGCAGGGGCTCTGCTGGGACCTGGGGGGGGGGCTCTGCTGGCTGGGCCCACAGGCCACCAGACCCGCACGGGAACCTTCACCTGCGTGTCCCCCCAACCAGAGCAGACAAGTGCACAGTGAGATGCTGACTACCTACGAGCACCAAGAACACAAGTTACTGGGCAACACGCCTAACAACCGGCAGGCAGGCCTCCAGCTGACACCACAAAGCAGGGCTGAGCGACAGGAGCCGAGAGCCAGCAGGGCCAGGACGGCAGCTCCCGCTCTCCTGTGGGCCCCGGGAGCCCCGGCCGCGACGTCAGCAGGCTTTCTGACCCACGGACCCGCTGGCTCAGAGGCCCGGGCAGAAACGCAGCCGGCCCCGGATCCCAAGGCAGACTCTGCAGACTGTGAAAGTGCGGCGGCGCCCAGGGGCCGAGGCGGGCGTCAGGCCCCCCCCAGAAAGCCCCCAGGGTGAAGGCAGCCGGTCCTGGAAGTAAAGTGGACGAACAGATCAACCTGGAGAGGGACGCACGCTTGCACCTTGATTCACGTCAACAAAGGTGCCAGCGCGATCCACGGGCGGAGGCCGGGTGACGCCCCGGGGAGAACACACGCCACCACTACGGCATCGCACACGAAGATTAACTGAGATGAATGGAAAACCTCAAGATAACAGAGAAAACCGTACTGCTCGAGGAGGCAAAGGGAAGAAGGTCTTCACAACCTGGTGGCAGGCGGATTTCTGAGGGCACAGAAAGCAATAATCATAAAAAAAAAAAAATCACAATTAGACACTGCAGGTCACTGAAATCACCACCGAGAAAATGAACAGACAAGCCACAGAAGTCAAGCAAAGACTGGGCCGCGACGTGTAAAGAGTTCTTACAACCCAGTTATGAAAACAAACAATTCATGAGAAAGGGGCAAAGGACGGCACAGCAACTGATAACTTTACCAAAAACAAAAATGAAGACGCACAAATGGCCAACAAGCAGTTGAAAGCAGGTGAGTACCAGCAGTCCCGGAGGAGGGGCCACCGCGCGGCTGAGATTAGCGGATGGAAACGCCGACCTCCACCTCCGCTGGCAGCGGGGAGCAACCAGACACCGGGGCTGGGGACTTCGGGGCAAGTCCCGCCCGTGACGCACCAACTGCACTCCCAGGTGGAATTACCTGAGAGACGGAAACGTGGCCACACAAGCACCTGCACTCGAATGTTCAGAGCGTCGCTCACAACGAAAACGCGGGCAGAGCCCGGGACATGTGGGCGGGAGACGAGCTAGACCCCCCGAGGTACGGCCAGAAACCCCTACGGGGAAAAAGGAGCAAAGTGCGCTGCCAACAGGACCAATGGGACAGACGGACAGGACAGACCAGAGCCCACGTGGACCCACTGGCGGGACGGCCAGGGCAGCTGAAGTGCACAGGAGGGAACCGGGGCCCGGCTCCCCGGCGGCGGAGGGGACGGGAACCCTCTGGGTGGGCGGTCGCGGTCTACACCTTGATGAAGGTTTGGGCCAAATGTAAGAACTTGTCAAAACTCAGGGGCACCGGGCGGCTCAGGGCGTGACCCCGGGGTCCTGGGATCGAGTCCGCATTGGGTGCCCCGCAGGGAGCCTGTTTCTCCCTCTCTCCGTGTCTCATGAATAAATAAATCTTTTTTAAAATGGGGGAAACCATTAAAGAAAAAAAGAAGGGCCTTGTCAGAACTCAGCAAACGAACAGTCAACCCCGTCCAGCGACCACGCGGAACTGTTCCACCAACAGAAACACCGAAAGCCCCGCTGAGCCCCGCTGGCGACACGCCCCGGAGAGCTTGGAGGGGAGCGTCCCGCCTGCCGCCCGCCACCGACCCCGAGGTGCACGGAAGCCACGAGTGACCCGCGGGCGGGGCGGCGGATCAGCGCCATGAAACAAATGCAGCAGAAAGTTAACGACAGAACCCAGGTGGCTGACACACAGCACTAATGGAAAAATTCCTTCAACTTTATCATATGCTGGAAATTTTGTAATAAATGTTGGGAAAGAGTTTAAAAATAAACAAGAAAGGGCCGAAGTTGACGGTCCATGAGGCCCTTTCCGTGACTTTTTCCACGAAGCGTGGCCAGCTGCAGGAGCTCCAGGAGGCCACGGGCTTGGCTTTGCTCCTCCCCCGGCGGGACCCACGGCCGGCTGCCCCAGACCCCGCTCCCGCGCCCTCCACTCCCAGCCATGAGCCTCAGGAAGGGGCCGCTCCAGCCCCACCCCTGGGCGGACAGGGAGCCCCACCAGCGGGAGAGTGGCCACGGGGAGAGCGTGACCCCCTCCGCAGCCCGTGCTGGGGACAGGGAGGGAGCTGCCCTCTGTAACCCTGGACGGCCGTAGGGCCCTGCGGACGGCCAAGCGTCAGGAGCCACAGAGGGGCGGGCAGGTCATGAAGCAGGAAAGCCCAAAACACCCCTTCTCCAACAATCAGACATGCTAATTCTTAGTCTCAGATATTTTTTAATCTTAAAATTCAAGTCCAAAATAACTTAAGTCTAAAAATAGGACCCCTGTAAAGTAAACACATGTGAAATCCTTCCAGCTCCTTCCCTTTTCACTGGCCACACCCAGGGCTGCACTGATGTCACACCTCCCCAGAGCCTCGCAGGTCTCTATGCGGCAGGAGGGGGGCAGGAGGGGGGCAGGATGGGGGCCGGGGACAAATGCAAGCCCCCCAGCTGCAGGCAAGGCTGGCTCACCCCCGGGCCCCCTCCGAAGCCTCTGGCCAGGCTGTGAGGAGAGCACAGGGCCTCCGCCCGGGGCCCCAGAAACATGTAACAGCGAGGCACAGTGGTGGCCCCGAGGGACGGAGAGGCAGCCCTCGTGCTCTGGGACAGGAGCGAGGCACACGGACCTGCAGAGGGTGCCCTGGGGGAGCGGAGCCAACCACCCGAGTCCTCCAGCTCCAAGCCATCTGGGGTCTGGGGCAACTGGAGCCCGGGCTGGGGAGCAGGAGGTATGAACGCTGCATTCCTAGGTCATGGGGTCACCACACCTGGCCTGTGGAGTACAGGGTCACTGGCAGCGTGCCTGTGGACCACGGGGTCACGGACACCTGACCCACGGGCTGTAGGGTCACCGACACGTGCCTGAGGGCACGGGGTCCTAGACACTGGACCTGGCGCCGTGGGGTCATGGGGTCACTACACCTGCCCCACAGGCCCGGCCCGGCTGCGGCAATGGCTGAGCCGGAGGACACGGGACAGACGCACAGCAGGGCCGTCTCCGACGTGACTGGAGGAGGCAGGACAGGGGTTGGCGGGGCCCGAGGGCCAGGGCAGCACAGCGGCTCTGAGCGTGGAAGGAGGGGCGGGTGAGGGCTGGAGGCTCTCGATACTCCTCCCCCTACCTGACGCACACGCTGTTCACAAGTCTCATCAGACGCCCAAGGCAAAAGCTAAAACACGTTTTCCTGCAAAGGCCGCAGAAGTGACCTCCTGAAGCACACCCTCTGCAAAATCACTATTAAGGCAAAGGCGGAGCGGCAGTGAGTAAGGAGCGGGCGCGGAGCGTGTGCTGGGGCCACGCGGGGCGGGTGCCTGGACGTGCGACCCCCAGCCTCCCGCGGAGGCCGAGGCTCCCCAGGCTGAGAAAGGCGGAGCTGGCCCAACCGGGGCTGGGCGAAGCGGGGGCAGCTACACACCGGCCGGTGCTCGGAGACCCCGTTCGGAGGGAGGCACAGCCGCCCACGGGCCACGTTCCACAGCATCGGAAGCACTCACAACGCGAGTTTGTCTTCACTGACGTGGAATCTCCATCTCGAGACACGTGTGGGCCACAACGCTCGTCCACACGTCAGAGCCCCACCCCCGGCCCCCAGGTCAGAGGCACTCTTCCCACAGAAATGCAGGCTTCTCCTGGTCACATCCACCCAGGACCCGGGCCGCAGGTAAATGTGTGATGCACAGGGTCGCAGACCAGAGAACACACCGGCAGGAAGTCCAGCCCCGCGCCTCGCAGGCCCCGCGCCTCCCGTACATTTAATCTCAGATGCAAAGGTGAGTAACGCGGCCAGTGTGCAGGGCGACCAGAGGGCCCCCGAAACACACAGCAGCCGAGTAACTTCACGAAGCCCCGGTGCAGCAGTGCTGGGCTCTACGGGCACCGGGGCCGGGGGCCGCCGACCTTGTCCTCCCAGCTCGTCCCCAGGCACCGCGGCCCTGCCTGGCACACCCTCACACCTTCCACCTCGCTGCTTTGCTCCTGCCTCGGCCAGAACCCTCCCCACACCTCAACGCCCTTCCCAACCTTGAGGACCCCCTCCCAGGTCCCAGAGCCCCCCAGGGTCTGCAACACACATGACAGAGTCTCTCCAACTGCAGGTGCAGGCCCAGGGGGCCCACATGCCTCTGGCAGGTGGGCAGTAGGAAGAAGAGGGCAGCCCCAGGAGGGCCCATGCCAGCAGCACCGGGAGCGCGGGTGCCAGGCACAGGTGGCCGGCCGGGCCCACTCAGGCCTCAGGACGGAACCCACACTCCCATAGAGCGCATGCTCGCACGGCACGGGCGTGAGTCATCAAGAGATCTACTTCGTTGAGAGGCAAACGCTCAGTGCTGCAAAATAACCCAGGAGAATCTAGAACACTCTAACTCGCACGCTGCCAGTCAGGTGAGTCGGTAAATACCTGCGCTGTGTGCAGGTAGGCCCGAGGGTGGGAGAGTGTGGGTCGGAGAGGAACGGAGCGGAGGAGGAGGATGTCCCAGCGCAGGCCCTGCCCCGCCGTCCAGGCCTCGGGGGACGTTCCACCCAGGGCTGGGTCCCAGAACCCCAGGGCACCGTCCACGCTTACACGTCACCCCAATCTGAACCTGCCGTCCACCCTGCAAACACGGCCAAACCTACACACCCGGAGCCCCACCCTGGACAGCACAGGGCAAGTGCCGGACCTCACGGGGAGGGGATGGACCCTGGGCGCCCCCGCCTCTGCCCTGCGGCCCGATGCTGCAAGCACCTCGGCCATGCACGCAGCCTCCGCCACCGTGGCCACGGATGTGCAGAGCAGGGCGGGCCTGGAGCACGCGGGGTGGGGCCAGCAGCTTGGGAGCACCGCGCGCCAGCGGTGGCAACAGGGACAGACCATCTCCCTAGAAGGGACGGCGGTACAGGGACGGATGGGCCCCGGGGTCCAGAGGTCACCAGAGCCACAACAGTAGTCAGATGGCTCTTCGGCAGCAAGTATGAGAAAGGAGCCAAAGAGAGGCAGCGTGACAGGGTCCTCCGAACCCCACACCCAGGGCCGCGGCCACACAGCCACACAGAAGCTCAAGGGCCCTGGGCACCAGCGAGGCTGGCGGGAAGGGCCACTCGGGGGCCAAGAGCAGGGGCGCCCCATGAGCCAACTGTTTAACTTCGTACTGGATTCCTTCTGGCCAATGTAAACACGGTTTACAGGATTTCAAATAAACGGATTTCTACCCAGGAAAGAGCCTAAAAGTAAATGCACTCAAGTGCTTGTGGTCTGGTTAGGGGAGTGGGGGCCACGGCCTTCTCCTCTTTCACTAGTTTCCAAGTGACTGTGGGTGTGGTTAGATGGCTGGTTACTAATTTTACAATTTCCAGCCCGACTGCCACTCTGCTGCGGTGAGAGCCCGCCAGGCACGCTCCTTCCTGTGGGTTTCCCGCTGCCCCGTCTGTGCAACCCTCCCCTCCCCTCTGAGCAGAGGGGGCTCCTGGGAGCGAGCGAGGCCCCCCGGGATGAGGCCACCCCACCGTCAGCTCCTGGGCTGTGCACAGGCCTCTCGGCAGGGGGCGGGGGTGTCAGGTGCAAAGTGCCAACATCCAGGCGGCAACCCCAGCAGGGGTCCGGGCAATCCTTCAGAGATGTGCCAACACCAGGCCCTAAGGAAGAGCGCGCGCGTTTACCTGATGCGCAGATTATCCAAACAGCCGGCAGCGAGCCTGGAACCCACCTCTGCTGGGGTCTCACGCCTCAACGTCGTGCTCCTAAAGTCGGCAAAGTGCCGACCGGGCTTTTCAAATTCCAGGGCCCGGAACCAGTCCCCGTGCACGTGCTGAGAAGCCTCCCCGTCACACGGCCGACTTCACGGCGGCGTCCGCGGCAGGCCCTGGGAGCACACGCACCTCCCATGTTCCGTTCAGCGGTTCGGCTGCTGGCCCGGGAAACCAGCGTCGCTGCTCCGCGTTCCGACGCCACCCACGGCGGCTCTTCCCTTCCCTAGAACGTCGGGTAACGACTGGTACAGTCCCTTTAACGGGCCCCGTATGATGAGGGGCAAGAACAGCCTCCCTGAGCCCCGCTCGCTCGCCGCGGCGGGAAACAGACCCTGTCCTCGCGGGCTCCTACACCGTCCGTGACATCCCAACAAACCCGAGTCTCTGCGAAAAACAGCCAGATACCGATGAGCTCTGCTGCCGTGTCTTCAAGGTGCTCTCGCTCTGATTCTGGAAACGACCCCATGTGGATGGTTCGGCCCTCGGCGGCCCAGGACACAGACCCCAGACCCCAGCTCCCAGCTCCCAGACACTGAGGGCAAGGCGCACGGGGCCCTCCTGCAGCCCGGGCGTCTCCCGGCGGCAGGGGCGACAACAAGCCGGCAGGTGCGACCAGACCACGAGGAGCAACAGCAAAAATACTCTGTGGGAGCCACACAAACCAAACAGGGCAAACAAAAGACAACCCCACCGCGAGCCCTGGGCTCCCACGAGTGTTTCTGAGCGCCCCCAACACACCGTCCCCTGATCACGACGCGGGGCGGGGCCGGGCACACCCGGCGGCCTGCTCTCCCCGGCCCAAATCCCGGCTTCCTCCTGGATGCAGACGACCCGCTGGGAAAACCGCTCCATCCACACGTGAGCGGACCCCTCCACCACCCTGAGCCACACCAGAAGTGTCTCCAGCTAAGGCACGTACAACATCCTGAAGGACACGTCCCTGGACCAAGAGTGTCTCCCCATCAGTAACTCTCTCCATCAAAGTCTGCACTCTCACACGCTGATGGCCACCCTCTCGGCACACCTGGTCAGCACTCCTGGGTCAGTGCAGGTGGGCCGGCACACCTGGGGGAGGCACCTGGGTGAGCACACCTGGGCCGGCACACCTGGGGGTTTCCAGCGCCCTTGCTCCTCAGGTGAGTCACATGGCTCCCTGTGGATGACTGCTCAGTTGGCACTTCCCAATTGTGATTCCACGTGGGACCCCGCCTCGAATGCCTACTCACCAGGCCCTCCCACCATGCTAAGCAGGGAGGCACAGAAGGGCCTCAGAGCCCCATGGATCAGCCAGCGAGGCCTGTCCAGTTCCCCAAGGACACTGCCCCTCGGAGCCCCAGGAGCATGGAGGGGAGGGCTGTCCCAGGTGCAGGTGCAGGTGCAGCCCCATCGGGACCCCACACTCAGCAGTAAGGAAGGAGCCCGGAGCCCGAGGCTGGGCTCAAACCTTGGCCTCCCTCACCGTGTGCTCAGCTCTGGGGCCTTGTTCCCATGTGGACACGGGATGGACACAGCACACGCTCCCCGGGGCTGCTGGTTCTCCCAGTACGCACTCCACCCGACTGTGATTTGCTAAGTTAGCTACGCCCCCGGACAGCTCTGCTTAGGTCCACAGTGGCTGGTCTCGTTACTGCCAGGCCCGCTCACAACCACACGCAGTGGCGGTGGGTGGGGAGTAGGCCACCAGCAGGCAGTCGGGGGGCAGCACCCAGAAAGCCAGTGATGGGGGGCTGGCCAGGCAGGCCTCCCCTCCCTGCCCCTCCACGCGCACCTTCAGACCCACCGGGCAAGAGCCCGGGTCTCCAGCCTGTGCTGTCCACCCTCACCATCTGTCCCTCATCTCATCCCACCTGTCTCCCCGCATTCGGGGCACCTGGGCCTGGGGCAGGTGGGCCCAGCAGGTGCGTGGCCTGACCTGAACAGGCCCGAGGCGCCCACGTGGTGGTATCTGGTCTCCACTCCTCAGCCGGCCCAGCCAGCAGCTGGAAGGCCGACATGCTCCCTAGCAGTGGGAGGGGGCCCAGAGCAACAGCACCGAGGGCCCCCCTCCCCGCCTGCACGTGAGGATGTGAGGCCACACCCCTCCATCAGGCGCAGTGCTGCAGGGCGTCGGCCTCCCGCTGTCCTGACGCTGCGAAACACCCAGGGCCCAGCAGGCGCCCTGCTCCTCCGGAACACGCGCCACCAGGGTCCCCAAGCTACGGCCACTGACGCTTCCCAGTGGTTTCACCGCCTCCTTGTCCCGTGGCTGGTGCACCGGAATTCTTGGGGAAACAGAAGCAAGGGTGTTGGCACCCGCAAACACGAAAACATGTGACGTGGTATAAAAAACAAACTCCTAAGATGACGGGGGACTGAAGGCTGTTCCACGTGAGGACAAAGGCGACTCTTCCCCCGAAGCCCCGGGTGGTGGGGGGTGGAGATGGGGGTGCAGCAGGGAGCCCGAGGGAAAACCCGGTGGTGTGGCGCACTGCACAGAAGGCAGGCGACCAGGAGGCTCTACCAACAGAATCTGCCAGGAAATCCCTCCGCCCGCCTCAGGCGAAGCCGTGGCACCGCCGTGCGGTCAGGGAGAGCGTGCCGACGTAAAGCCCCCCACGCAGCCTCGGGAGACTTTTAAATAAAACTTAAATTGTTAACCAGAGAGAAGTGACAACAACCAGAAGATGTGCGAGTATGAGAGTCTGGTGCTGTCTTCGTGAGATCAGATCTGGGCACGGGTCGGATGTCCCGTATTTAAAAAAGCATTTCAAAAAAACACAAATAACATATCATCACAATCTATATTTATTGCCTTTTAATTTGTATTTTTTCCAAATATACATAACAAAGTTACACATCTTTGGTAATAAATTCAATCTTCATTGAAAGTTTCAATTATTTCAAAAAGATTCTTAACAATTTGCTTGGGATGGGAAACTCAAGGACTTAATTACAGACAAGCTAATGACTGGGTTGCTCTCCTGACGCTGCCGGGGACACTCTGGAAGTGTCAGAGCAGACTCTGCTATCGGCGCCTGTGAAAAGGGTTTCAGTGAGCGGTGAGCGTGCGAACTCCTGACTGGATCCTGCACAGGCGGCCTTGGGTGAAGGCCAGATGCCCGCCGACTCGGCCAGAACTTCCCAACGCTGGTTCCAGATGCTGTAACAGAACGCCAAGTTCCCGTGCAATGACTTAAAAAGTGGGAGAATCATCACGGTACATTGAGAGAAAATAAAACAGCGTTAAATACCTGGGGCCTTAATGATGAAGCCGGGAGGTGAGCGGGGCCCGGGCACACAGGTGGCTGGAGCAGCACACCCAGGCCTGCACCCGCCCCCCCGCAGCCCGTCCCACGCGGAGACCCACGCTTCACAAAGGAACAGCGCAGCGCGTCACTTGGAGGGCAGGTGGAAGGGGAGCTGCTCGGAGCTGCTTCGTCCTGTTGGGCAGCATCTCCCCAGAGGCCAGGCCCGCGTCTGGACCGCAGCAGACGCACCACTGTTTGTAGCGGGGAGTCACCCCGTCTTCCGACCTTGGATCCCGTGTGTGTGCAGATCTGCGTGCAGGCGCGAAGACACGTTTTACTTTTAACTCTTGTGGTACTGTTTCTGCTTTTCTATCTTCACACGGAAACCATCCACGTTTCTGAAACCCGGACCCGCCTCCGCACGGAAGGCTTCCTGCTTCTGTGCTGGCAGCGGTTTCTCTTTCCTTTCTGAGTACGGACAATAGTGTGCGTCCTGCAGCGGACACCCCTGGACGCAAGGAAACGCAGGGACGCTGGCCCCCAGCGCGGACCAGCCGCAGGGCCTGGGAGGCGACGGGCTGTCGTGTCGGGCAAGGCGTCCACGCTGCCCCACCAGCGTCACGCGGCCTGGCTCCCCGGCCCACGCCAACCTCCCAAGGCCTGTCTCACGCGTGCTCCCAGAGTGCCCCCTGCCCCCCGCCCTTGCCAAGGTGTAACGGACACAAAACGCTGGAGAAGCTGGAGGCGTGCCGTGTGACTCGATGCGTGTGTGTCACATAAGCACTGCGTGAGTCAGTGGACGACCACCACCCCCCGGCTACAGACGCTGTCCCCACGATGAGGCCTCCAGAGACCTCTCGGCGACGTTCGCGGGCGTGACACCGCGCTGCGCATCACCTCCAGGCCGCTCTGACCCCCAGCCTGGTGGCCCGGCCGGGCTCCCTGCTGGAGCAGCCTCTGCCTTGCTCTCCTTTCTCAGATTTTTCTTGGCTGCCACTCACACACTCCCTGGCTTGTCGAGCTCCAGAGCAGTGCAAATGGTCTGGGGTCGAGAGTCCAGGGGTCCGCGGCAGCAAAGGCACCCGCCGCGGGGGCCCAGGCCTGGGGAGCCCCCCACACCATCCTGCTCCTCTCCCGTCCGGCCTGGCAGCCAGAGGCTCCGACCGGACACAGCCCGGGGACACCGCTGAGCCTTCCCGGAGGATGCCCTCCCTGACAGGAAAGCTGCGTGTGACCCCTCGAGGGGTAATGAGCACACAAGCACCCAGATCCTGTTTCTAAATACCGTGCTCCAATAGAAGAGCCAGGCCCGGGAGAACTGGCTGGCTCCAGGGAGGGGGCAGGGGAAACACGAGATGAGTCAGGAAGCGCTCAAAAAAGCCCGCAGGACGGGCGTGTACACGGGAGCCAGACGGAGGACTCAGCAGCCAAGGCCCGCGTCCTCGACCTCTACCCGCCACGCGTGGGCCTACACCCGGCACCGGAGAGCACCCCCGAGTCACCCACCAGGAGCAATTCCGGGAGAACCCCAAGCAACACGTGTCGGTGCCCCAGGCGCGGCCTGGTTTACCCACGAGGGTGGGGTGCACGGATGCCTGGACCCCCGCAGGGCAGGGAGGGGACGCGGAGACCTGGCAGGCGCCGCGTTCACTCCTCGGTCTTCCTCCAAAAACCCGTAACCCCAGGCTAATCACGAGAAGGCACCCGGCAGACCCAAGTACAGGGGCACCCACAGAACGCCCGAGAGGCTCCTCCACGCGTCAGGAACGTGGAAAACAAGAGCGAGAAGCTGCCAGGGTCCCGAGGGGTAGGGGAGGCAGGGCAGGACGCGGGACCGGGTCTGGGGATGGCAGAGGCGCATCTGCGGGAAACCTGGTAAGACCCAGACTGCGGCTCAGCCCATGGCGTTGGGCCACCGAGACTTTCTCAGCTGGGACGGAGGTGCCGGCAGCTCACCTGAAGGGCAGCACGGGGACGCCAGCGTCTTCCCTGCCACCTGGCTGTAAACCTAAACCTCCCAAAACTGATAAGCTGTCTAAAAGGTACCCCAGGAAATGCTGGGGGGGTTTCTCCTATCCTGTCCCCCACCCCCCGCCCTCTGTCAACCACAAGTTAACTCTGTGTCTGAGGCCACTTACGTTCTGTCCAGTTGTTCGGATTTCTTTTTTTTAAGATTTTATTTATTGATTCGTGAGAGACACAGAGAGAGGCAGAGACCCAGGCAGAGGGAGCAGCAGGCTCCATGCAGGGAGCCTGACGCGGGACTCGATCCCGGGACCCCGGGGTCACGGCCTGGGCCGCAGGCAGCCGCTCGCCCGCTGAGCCCCCGGGGCGTCCCCCATTGTTGTGATTTTTAAGGTCCACACAGGGGGGAGATGACATGGCCTCGGCCTGTGATCAGCTCCCGAGCAGACTGCTCCCTGGGGCCGCCCGTGCTGGTGCAGATGGCAAGACTTCCTTTTGTTTACGGCGGAGTAATACCTCGCCGTGGGCACATGTGCGCACACGTGCTTCACCCACCCATCTCTGATGGGCGACGCGGGGTTTGCGTCTTGGCTGTCGTGCACAACGCTGCGGGGAACCCGGGGGTGCACACGTCTTTCCAAATGAGCGTTTTCACATTTTTTGGGAAAAGAATGGGGTTCTTGTTTGAGGTTTTCTTTGGTGGGGGACAGGGCTGTGCTCCCACCCCCACCCAGCGCCCCTCCCTCTGCCTACAGAGTGTGCCCTGAGGATCGGAGGGCGGCTCCCAGCCTTTATCAGAGGACAGGGCGGCGGCAGAATGGAGACGGGCGGGCTGGTCCCCGATGGCACACGGAGCTGCCCAGGCGCGCCCGCCAACTCCCCAAGCTTCCTGCTACGTGTGTGACCGCACGGCAGCCGGTGGCAGCCCGGTCGGAAGGGGACTCTGGGACTCTGCGGCTCGCCCCGCAGCATCCCAACTGACACGGTGTATTTCCCAGGAGATGAGTTAGATTTAAAGATTAGCAGACGTCTCTGTTCTACAGACGTGAGGCGTCTGCGCTCATCAACAGGCGCATTGTTTCCACTGACGGCAGCTCCTCTCCACGCGCAGATCTCGGCGCCTAAATTCATGGGCAGGTTTCACGACCACGGCGGGCGGGACGTCTTGTTTCCTGCCTGTATATATGGGAACGCCGTGGACTCTTACGTATTCATCACCACATGCTTTCATTGCATATCACAGGTTTTCAGTAAATTCGCTTTTCCCCAGATGCATAATCACGTTTGTAAATAATTCTCTCCCCATTCTAATATTTCAGTATTTATAGTTTTTCTTGTTTAATTACTAACTGCAGTAGCTAAAGCTTCTAGAACTATTTAAATAATCGCATTTGTGTCAGGTTTCTTTCCCTTGTCCTTCACTTTAACAGAAATGTTTTATTTACAAGTTTTAAAATAATATTAAGGAAGGACGCCTGGGTGGCTCAGTCTGTGAAGCTTCAGCCTTTGGCTCAGGTCATAATCTCGGGGTCCTGGGATCCAACTCCACGTCGTGGGGCTCCCTGCTCAGCGGGGAGTCTGCTTCTCCCTCTCCCTCCCTGTACTCGTGTGCTCTCTAATAAATACATTAAAATCTTAAAAATAAAATAAATACTATTAAGGAAATACGTGCCTATATCAATCTTATTAACATTAACCACTGTTGGGGATCCCCGGGTGGCTCAACGGTTTGGCGCCTGTCTTCAGCCCAGGGCGTGATCCTGGAGTCCTGGGATTGAGTCCCGCATCGGGCTCCCTGCATGGGGCCTGCTTCTCCCCCTGCCTGGGTCTCTGCCTCCCTCTCTCTCTCTCTGTCTCTCGTGAATAAATACAATCTTTAAAAAAAAAAGTAACCACTGTTTACTCAAAGAGATGTTGAATTTTATCAAATACATTCTCGGCATCTAGACAGATGACCAAAAAAGGAATATTTTCCTATTGACAAATCATTAACAAGCTGAATTATGTGGCCCAGTTTTTCCAAACGCAAACTACACTTACGTGTCTAATACAAATACACTCGACTGTCTGCGTTTGCTGCCGGCCCTCCACGGACCCTTGCACGAAGACGCCCAGGCAGCGTCCGGGGAGCTGACCAGGGCTCTGCGGGCCCCGACGGCTCTTAACCTCCCTGGAGCAGCGAGAGGCCACGCAGGCCTGGAGTGGGCGGTTCCCCGGCAGCCTAGATCCCCCCCCCCCACCGCCCTGGCACTTCTGCGGGGCAGAGTGTTGATGAGCCCATCACTCCTTTTTCCTCTGATAACAGGACAACTTCACTTTCTCCTCCTCAGTCAGGGGAGCTGTGCAAATGTTGCTAGAAATTTATCCATTTTGTTAATTTTTTCAGTTATTTGAGCACAGCTGTACCAATTCATGTCTTGAAACGGACTTAACTTTGACAAGTTCCCTTGGAGAACCAGGGAACGCAGGGCAGGGGGCCAGGCTGCTGAGGCCTCACGGCCCCCTCCCCACGCCCCACGGCCGCCCGGTCAGCCACCGACCTGGGTGGAACGTGGAGGACAGTGGTCTTCTGTCCTACGACCCCACTAAGGACCCAAGTCCCGATCCAGAGACCGAGGGAGGAGGCAGCAGCCACGGACGTGCACACAGAAAACGGGCTGCGCAGCTGGCCTCAGGTCCAGGCCGCGGAGCAACGCCTCGGGCCCAGCCTGCCTCTCACCCTCCAGCCAGAGCCACCTGGGACGCCGAGCTCTGATCCCACACAGCTTACGTGCCGTCCACACCACAGGGTGCACTCCCACACGCTGTAGGTTAAACGTGAAGAATGGAAAGTGCTCTGGGCGTCTTTGGCTTATTCCTTAAGTGGCTTAGGTTTGGAATTAAAATAAATGTTCAAATGTGCACCACTTCACATACACTCTACAAAATAAGCGGTGACATTTCTGCTCAGCACAGAGGCTGTAAAACGGCACCGTGGAAGTGGCTCGCTGGTGTCTGTGCTACGCCGGGCAGAGGAGCTCCCGGGAGCAGGGGCTCCAGCCTGGGCCCGAGGGGGCCCCCATCTCTGGGTCAGCCGCGGCCAGTCCCGTCTCCGCGAGGCTCACCCCGGGCCTCTCCAGGAGGCCTCCCCCGCACAGCTCAGGGCCCACACATGCAGCTCCCACAGCCAGCGTGGGGCCGGGCACACAGCAGGCGCTCGACAAACACTTCCGCGGGCACCAAGTAACCCCAGACGTAGCCGTCTTCAAGTCTAGAGCTCTCAGACCACATGGAAAGTCCCAGCACGGTCAGGAGCTGCAAACACGACCCGAGACCCACGGACATCGCCACACTGCCTTCGTGCCACTATCATCTCCATCCTCGAGTCCTCGGCCATTTAGAAAACACCCCTGAGGGACACATCCTCCTCCTAACGAGACCAGAGCGTTTGGACCCGGCCTGCACTGCGGGGGCTACTTCACGGCCACCGCTCGGGGGGGCGCACGGAGACAGGTGCTGGGCCACCACGGCCACCACGGCAGCGCTGGGTCAAAGCCTCTCAGACGCGCCCGACACTGCACAGCCCCAGGAGGCGGCCCCGGGCGTCCAGCACCCACCGGGCCCCCGCCGCTCCAGGCCCCAGCGCAGCCTTCCCGGGGAGGATGGCAGCCACGCCGACTTCCCAGGGGGACGGTGGCAGCCGGGGCGAAGTCACACGCAAGGAGAGCGAGAGGGGGCTGCGGCCACCCGGCGGAGGCCAGGCCACGAAGGCCGCGGACGGCGAGCCCCCGCCAGCTGTGCGTGGCCCCGGAGGCAGGTTCCAGGGCCCTTCCTGGCCGCCGCCTGGCCTCACCCTCATGGTGGGGATGGAGACCCCTCCCACGCACGTGCCTCCCTGACAGGTCCCAAACACACAGGACAAAATCCAGTCTCGGGGCCCCGACCAGGCCGGCCTCAGCAGCAGGCAGAGGGCAACTGGCGCCACCCAAGCGCCAAGGGGAGTCCGGGCGTCGCTCCCCCACCTCCCCGTCACTTCTCCGCGTCCTTTCCCCGGGGCACGCCCACTCCACACTGCAGCTGTCACAGCAGGCCCGAGGAAGAACTGCTCTGGGCTGCAGAGCCACTCAGCACGGCGACCCACAATTACCCTCGGCGAACCTACCGACACGCGCACCTGCTTTCCTGCCCGCGCCCGCTTGTGTAAACTCACAGGCGTGAACGTGCCTGTGCCTCACTCCTGCGACAGGAAAGCACAGCCACACTCCCACTCTGACACGCGGAGTCGCCCTGAAAGCGCTGGGACCGCAGCGGCCACGCGGAATCACCGCAGCCACACACGCTCCACTCCGGGACCTCTCTCCAGGGGCCGCATGAGCCCGGGACAGAGGCCAGAGCCAGACCCGTGGGCCAGGCGGGCTACGGGCAGGGGCAGGGCAGGTGCACGGAGACACGGGGGGAGCCCCGTGGTGCTGTGACCCTCGGCTGGCCCCCGGGGCTGGGGACGCTGCTCGCTCTGGCTTCACAGCCTAGACTCTGAACAACACATCAAGCTGCTTTCCAGTCTTGCCCAATTCCCAAATTCAGCCTCTCTTAACCCAAAATAAGAGTCTGGTGAAAGCTTTAAATAGAAAACCATATAGAAATCGAAAGGACAGGGGTCCCATGATCATCTGCACCCACTCCCCCTTCTCCTGGCATCGTGTCCTGGAGCCAGCGCGCCCCACACCCAGCTGGAGCACCAGCCCTCAGAGAAGGGTGCCCTGGTCCACATGGGCCAAGGAGACTCCACCTTCCGAAGCCCCCTCCCCATCTCCGGGGTGCAGCGCCGGCGCCTGGTCATTCCTCCCCACGGCCTGAAGGACCTCCCCCACACTCAGCCACCCGCACCCTGCAGGCCTGCCCCCAGTGCCCTCCATCCTGACCCCCATCCCCTCTGGCCCCTTCTTGTACCTCCTGTCCTCTGCTCCTATGGCTCCTCTGCCTCGGGGCGGGGGGCGGGGGGGTGTCTCCTCAGGTCCTCCCATGGCCCCTCCTCCCCCGCAGACCCCCTGGGCTCCCACCACTTCTGTGACTCTGGATCTAGTCCAGTTGGCCGTGTCTCCAGATGTGAGCACAGCCGCCTGGGGGCTTGCAGTGACGCCCACTAGAAGGGGTCCCAGCTCAGTGTGGCCGGCACCACATATTTAAAACACAACTTCAACTACATATTGTTCCAGTCTGACAACCACTCCTTTGAAAACATTCCAGAAGGTTCTGCTTCATCTCAATGGGCATGGGCAGGGGGCAGTATGAGCGCGAGGAGGAGGTGAGTCCCGGCTGAGCTGAGGCTCAGAAGGAAGGCCAGGAGCCCATGCCACGTGGAAATAAGCAGCCCTGGGGCAGCCTTCTTGGGGCCACCAGGCGGGAACCAGGAAAGGCCACTACCCCACTACACTGCCAACCAGGCCATCTGGGGCCCACGGGCCAAGGAGTGTGCAGTGAAGGACAGAATCGGGGGGTGGGCATCACCAACAGCTCGCTGCCAGGACCCTCCTCCGTCCCAACTCCTCAGACGTGCTTTCCAGAGGCGGGCCTTAACCCCCTCCTATTCCCTCCACGTCACAGTGAGAAGTCAGCCCCGAGTCCATGGTTCCCGGTCTGCCAGCTGCCATCTCTGACTCGGGTTTTCTTCTCAAGGACAGAAGACAAGACAGAGAGGTGACATGGCCAACCTCTAAGGACTTCTCTCTTACAAAGGGAATTCCGAGACCTGTTCCAGGCCCCTGGTCCTGTGGTTTGTGTGTGAGCCCCTGATGACACCGATGCCCGGACCCACACAAAGACTCCCTCTGCAAGGGACACACTGGGCCACTGATGCCAGGTCACAGGCTGTCCTGGGGCCAGGGCAGGAGCCACAGACACAGCAAGAAAAGGGGCCCAAGAATCCTGCATCTCAATAGGTTCCAGGGAGAAGAGGGCCCACCTGACTACCTCAACGGTGGCCCCTGTGGCCCCGAGTCCCAGGCAGACAATGGCTCTGAAGCTGGCTCTGGAGTGACAGCCGCAGACGGCAAGCAGTCTGCTCCTACATGCAAGACTCATGGGTATGGCCTGGGCTGCGTACTGCTGGACCCAGACCTCCAGGGTGGGCTGGCAGAGATGACTCCAGAGGCGGCAGGACAGTCCAGCAGGAGCCTGGGAGGAGGTCAGGATGGGGGGGACCGGCCTGCAGGAGAGCGGCCCAGGTACTGCTCCAGATGCCGCCCTCCCACGTCCCCAGGAACCTGCCCAGGGCTGCCCACCTTCAGGATAAGGGATGAGGAACAAGACATGGGGTCAGGGTAGGGAGGGGCAGACTGGCCACCAGGCTGAGGCCATACTCAGGGGGTAAGAGGTAGAAGGACCAGTGCATCGGGAACAGTCCACTGGCCCGAGGTCAGCAGGACTCCCACGGGGGATGGCGAGCTCCGCAGGCTAGACTTACAAATGCAGATGCAAAACATCCAAATCTGTGATTTGTTCTCTCAAGAAAAAAATAGCTGTGACCAGCAAGCAGAGCCAGGAGTTACTGTCCAGTTCCCACAGCCCCCAAACTAGCCCCCAAACCACTGATCCTGTGGCATCAGCGATCCTGATGGGACAGATGGCAGCTGAGGCCCCCAGACCGGCCCAACCATGCTTCCCAGCCTGGATGCGTGCCGAGCGCTCCGCGCATCTGGCCACTGGGAGTATGAGGCGTGTGAGAGCTGGTCCACTGAGGCCCAACCACGGATGTGAGAGCGGTCCCAGACGTGGGAGTTAGCCCATGGACATCCGCAGATGTGAGAGCTGGTTTACTAACACCCAGGGACGGGAGAGCTGGTCCACGGGCGACCACGGGCGGCCACGGGCGTGAGGGCTGGCCACATACGTGAGTGCAAGTGTGTCTACTCCTGCCACTTGTGACATCACATCTCACATCCACTTCAAAAGTCAAAGCTCCCAACCTCACAAGACAGGGCTTCCCAACTGGCTCTCGAGCCCACCAGCCCACCCCATCCGGATAGTGGGCACCAGCCCCACGGGGCCAGCCCGCAGGCCAGAGCTCGCACAGCTCAGCGAAGTGTGGGGAGAAAGGCCCCAGATCAGCCCATGGCTGTATGGCTGCCACGACAGCTGCGAGGAGCGCCCTTCTCCCTCGGGGACACCACCCCCGACCCTCCTATGTGTGGTGGACTAGCCAGTCCCCTGATGAGCACAGGACCCCAACAGATGCGGTGAGGCGTCCACAGCTCTCACGGTCGCCCCGCTGCCCTTGGTGGGGACAGGCTGGGAAGAGTCGGGCTGCCTGGGAAAGGTCTCCTGGCACACAAGCAGGAGGGCCCAGAAGACACGGCAGGAGCAGGAGGGGAGAAGGCACAGGTGCCAAGCTCTGTGGACGCGGGGCCCACAGGGAGCAGCTCCCGCTCCTGCTGAAGACCCCACGCTCAAGACAGAGCAAACCTGCCGGGGCCTCCGCACCTGTAGCCCAGGAGCTGGGTGACCTCCCTTTTCCCTCCTTCGAGGCAATTACCTGTGAAAACAAGTCCCAGGCCCCGTCTCCTCTGCACATTTGAGCCCAGAAACAACACCTGAGGCCTGTCACGCTGCTCCTTTCTGGGGCAGAACTCAGAACTGGAGGACCCGGGGTGAGACGCAGACACTTCCCACCCTCGGGGCCCCGGGAAGCCACACAGCCCCCTTTAGGATCGGCACTATGCTCTGTGCCCTTTCTTACCTCGAATGGAAACTGTAACCGTACTGAGCACGAAGGGTCTGAAACCAACGCTCGGCCGACCAGTGCACCAGCAGGTTTGGACTCCGGGTCCGCATAGACGCGGTTCCTTCCGACAAGTACACTGCAGTGTCGTGCATGTATTTTCTGTTTCTCACGGTTCTCTTGATGACACTTTCTTTCCTTAGCTTGGTTTACTGTCAGCACAGTATTTAACACACGACGCACAAACCCTGGTTAACTAAGCCGCTGGTAAGGCTTCCCTCCCAGTCGACGGCACCCGAGCACGGTAAGGTTTGGAGTCAAAATTTATTACGGGGGACTTCCGACGGGGGGGAGGGTCATGCCCCTAACCCGGGGGTGGTTCAAAGGCCAATAAGTGGAAGTAGTTTATATTAAAACACCCATTTACACACAGACGTGTTAAACTTACACCCAGACACACACACACACACACACACATCTGGTGTCCAACTTGGAGCTATAAAAATTCTAGCTAATGCCATTTTTAAAAAGCTCAAGGAACATACAAATATACTGCATTCCATGGAACCCAGTGGCGAAGAGCGCGACGGCGAGGGACCCGGCTCCCGCCCACCCCGCCCGGAGTGCCCTCGGCACCTCGAGGTTCGTCCTGCCCAAGTCCCAGGAATCAGTCCTCACCCTCTCAGCTTTCTTTTTAAAAAAACCATCTGTTTTCAGACGGCAAACGGCAAGCTGTTAGGAAAGTACACTTTAAGCAGAACCATGATCGCCCTCGACAGCAGCCGGGGGCACTTCGCACACCCCCAGCGGCCGGGCCGGGGAGGATGGCGTGGGCCCCTCGGCGCCTCCAGCACCGCGGCCTGGCAGCAGGATGGGCTCCCCAGGCCCCAGGCCCGGCCCGCCGCGCAGTGGGCACCAGGGGCAGCAGGAGGCCGTCCGGACACCCTTCCTGGCAGGGGCAGGGGCAGGGCGGGTGGGGACGGGCTCAGAAGCCGCGGGGCGGGTCCCCTGCCCAACAGCAGCGAGGGCCCCCAGAGGCGGGGATACACACAGACACCCCCTCCCTGGGCCCAGCACGCCTGACTCCTGGCCCTTCCCAGGAGCCACCTCTTTTTAAAACTTCCTTCTGTGCTTCAACTAGCCCGAGGAGCTGTGTCTCCCTAGAGCCCTGAGGCTGACAAACAAGATACAGCTGTAATCTCGCCCTCATCTTCCACTCCAAACTGTGACATCCCGAGGGCAGGCGATCCCACAGCCCAGGACCTAGGTCAGTAAGGACTGTGTCACCCCCTGCAATGCACTCCTCACCCCTGAGGCCAAGCGGACAGGTCCCAAAGGGCATTTCTTCCCAACCCCACTTCTGAAGACTATTCTAGGTACTTCCTGCTTCTTCCTACTGTCAGTCCAGTGGTGGGAGAGAAGGGAGCCCACGGGAGCAGAAGTCGCAGGCTCCAGGGTGCTAGTGGCCACGGCCCTCTGGCTCTCAGAGCTGCAGACCGGTGCCCAGAGGCGTCAGTGCTCAGAGGAGCATCTGGCTGGAGGCTCACTCGTGCCCAGTTTGCCTTTAATCAAGCAACAAAGAAAGTCAACACATCTGCCCTAAAGGCCACGTCTCCCGGCCCTGGTGCCCGGCATACAGGGGAAGTGCAGTCGTCCGGAGCGAGGACCAAAAGCCACCACCGGGGTGCCCAGCACAGGTGACTCAGAAGGCCACGTCGGCCTGCTTCACAAATGCCGTCTCTGCTCGGGGAAAAGCAGGACAGTGGCTCGGTGTCAACCACAAACACAAAGTGGAAGGCAAAGAATGAGATTCTATCACCAGGAGTTTTTCAAGAAAGGTTTCTGTGGGATTTAATTCTAAACGCGGCCAACACTGAGACCAGAAAAATAGCAGAGAAAAATCAATGAAACCGAAAGGCTGCTCCTTTGAGAAAAATCAACAGAACTGACAACCTTTGGCTGGACTGACACACAGGGAAGACTCAGGTGGCTAAAGTGGGACGGAAGGGGAACATCACTGCCAGCCTGAACCCAGAAGGACTACGGGCAGACCACGGGGGCCGCGGGCCAGGCTGGAAACCCACGTGAAGGACACAAACTAGCAAGAACCAAACCCAAAGAAACAGAAAATCTAAACAGACCAGCAGAAAGACGGGGGATAAATTAAACAAAACAAGTGCCAGACTCGTACTGAAACCCAGAGAACATCCCTGACAGACACCGAAGAGGACCTAAATAAACAGAGGGCTCTCCTGTGGCCTTGGACTGAAGACGCCACGCTAACGGGCCGCGCTTCCCAAAGCGATCCCTACGGACACTCCCGCGGGCGCCTCGGTGGCCCCGGACAGGCTCCTCCCAGGATCCGCGTGCAAGGGGAAGACACCCAGAGCAACCAAGCCCAACAAAGGGCAGGACTCGTGCTTCCTGATTTCAACACTTGCTACAAGGCTACCATCACCAACTCGGTGTGGTCCCCCCACGAGGGCAGACGCAGAGGTCAAGGGAACAGAACCGAGAGAAATCTGCATCTTTATGGCCAATTAATTTCCAACAAATTTCAATTCATTTCCTCCAAGACAATTCAGTGGCAGAAAACAGTCTTTTCAACAAATGGTGCTGAGACAGCCAAGTGTCCGTGGGCAAAAGAACAAACAAGAACCCTTAACTCACACCACATATAAAAATTAACTTGAAATATGAGACGCCTCAGGGCTCAGCGGGTGAGCGTCTGCCTGCGGCTCAGGGCGTGATCCCAGGGTCCTGGATCGAGTCCCGCGTCCGGCTCCCCACAGGGAGCCTGCTTCTCCCTCCGCCTGTGTCTCTGCCTCTCTCTCTGCGTCTCTCATGAATAAATACATAAAATCTTTTATTTTAAATAAATATAAAAATTAACTTGAAACAGACGACAGCTGAAAGTACAGACTTAGAGGAAAAGATCAGGGTAAGTCCCCCTGTAACGTTGGGTTGGGCAGTGGTTTCTCAGATACAACCTGAAGCACAAGAAACCCAAGACAGATAACGCGGCCTTCACCAAAGTTCCAGACGTCTGTGCTTCCAAGGACACCAGCGGGAACAAGACAGGACAACACACAGAACGGGAGAAAGTATTTGCAGGCCTCGCATCTGATAAGAACCCAGGACCTAGAATACATGAAGAAAAACTCAACAATTTAAGAAAAAAATGTTTAGCAGGCAAAGGATGTAAATGAACATGTGTCCGAAGTAGACCTACGGATACCCAGGAAGCGGACGGACAGACAGGCGACGCCGCCAGTCATCGGGCAACGCAAATCAAAACCACTTCACAGCAACGGGGAAGTCAGGATCAGAAAGATGGACACGCGTTTGCAGACACGGAGACCGTGGGGCCCCCGTGTGCGGGGGGCGGGGGGCAACACGGAGCAGCCACTCTGGACGACAGTAAACCTGTTACCACACGGCCCAGGGGGCAGTCCTAGGTCCACGCCCGGCGAGTCAGAAGCGTACATTCACACAAACGTTCCTGGCAACACTACCAGGGACAGCCAGGTGCCCACCAGCGGAGGAGGGGACAGGGGCGGTCCAGCCCCACAGCGGAGCAGCAGCCGAGGAGGAACGGCGCCCTGATGCACCCACAGCGCGGACAAGCCTTGAAGCCACACAAAAAAGACACGTGTTGTCAGATTCTCTCTAGAAAACCTCCAGAAGAGGCAAATTCATAAACACAGAGAGATAAGTGGTTTCCAGCATTTGGGGGTACCCGCTGATGGGTACCAGGATTTCGTAGGGGTGACGAACACGCTCTAGGATTGTGTGACCTTTGTAGACCCCGAACTACACGCTGCAAGAGAGAGTCTCGGGGCAGCTGAACTGTCTCCGTTTTTCAGTAACAAGAGCCACGGTAAACGCAGCCGCGCACGCCGCCAGCTGGAGCGACTCACTCTCCACCACGGGGCACTGCAACGCATGGCCGCAGCCAGGGTGCCAGGACTGGTGGGAGCCTGCCCTGAGGGAAGACGCAGGGGGACCTGCCCGGCGGCCACGTGCCCTCTAGGCACAAAGGCCAGGACACGCTGCCCCCGTGCGCGTCGCCATCCGTCCCGTGAGGCCGGGGCACTCCTGGCACTCGGCGGCGCAGCGTCCACTTGCACCAGGAGCCCCGAGACGGCAGGAGGCCCGGGCCCGCGCCCCGGAGACCCTCTCCACTCACGGTCACGCCAACTCAGACATGCAAGAAGAGCCTCCTTGGCCTTCCACCAAACGTACAAATGGCTATTTCCTCCGATTTCGGCACCCAGGGCCCTCGTTCCTACTAAAGAGTTTCTGAGGATTCCATGACCACGGGGGCCACCCACCGCCAGTGCCCGGCTGAGGACGCGTGTGCTGCCAGGAGCGACCCCCCGCCCAAGCCTCCTGCCACCCAACCAGAAGAGACTGCAGACTCATCCCATGCGGGGTCCCGCGCACCAGCGAGGCTGCCCCAGCCTGGCCCCGCGCGAGTCCCGGGAGCAGGGTGACCCCGACCACGAGTGCACGGCGGCCAGGACCCGCCTGCGTGTAACTTCGGCACCCGGAGGAGGCCTGTGTGCGACAAGGCAGGGCTGGCCGGGGCTCCCTCCGCGGTGCCCTGCACCCCGGCACACGCCCCCGACGCCCCCGCTGCACAGACCCCGCGTCGGCTCCCCCGCCCTGGGAACTGGACTCGCTCCGTGAAAGCAACCCCGCCGGAGCCAGGGGGGATTTACTTTTACAAAATGGTAAAACTTTGGGATCCCTGGGTGGCGCAGCGGTTTAGCGCCTGCCTTTGGCCCAGGGCGCGATCCTGGAGACCCGGGATCGAATCCCACGTCGGGCTCCCGGTGCATGGAGCCTGCTTCTCCCTCTGCCTGTGTCTCTGCCTCTCTCTCTCACTGTGTGCCTATCATAAATAAATAAAAAAATTTTTTAAAAATGGTAAAACTTTGTTTCTCGTCCCAAGTGGAGATTCCTAACGCAGCAATTCCCATAAAACACTGCAATCGTTCTTTGGTCGGTCTGTGCCGCTGGCTTGTCAGGCGATTCAAAGCGTCGCACGGGGTCTGCGCAAAGCGTGGCAGGAAGCCTTTGGGTCACTCTACCTGATTTTTTCATTACAGAAAACTAGAAGTACCCAGGCTCTCAGCCGGCAGCTTTCTCCCGGAACCCAAATCTCTAAGGCCCCTCGTACACTTTCCTGCCACGGAGAACAGACACGGGAAGCACACTCCTCGGTGCCCTCCCACCTGCCATCCCGTCCGTGAGGACCTCGGGGCACCCCCCCCCGGGGCACCGACCCTCGCCACCGCCTCACTCTCCAGCCCGCCCCGAGCACCCCCCCTTCCCCTTCCGGACTGACTCACTTATCAGCAGTGAAAACCCAAACGGGGCGCGGCAGCCCCGATGGCCCGGGTACCCGGACTCAAGGCCACACCTGGGGGTGACAGTGCACCCACACCTTGCTGGCCGCGGGAGTGGGGTCATTGGCCACAGCCCCCGTGGCCCGAAGGAGCAGGGGCTCAAAGGCCCTCCGAGCCATGCCACCCCTCGGCCCACAGTGCCTGGCTTCCGCCATCCACTGGCCCCGCCGGGCCTGCTGACCACACCGCCCACGCCAGCCGCACGGCTTCCCACGCGGGCTCGGCCCCCCATTTCCTGCCTCCGCTCCTGCTTGGCAGTGGCCCTGGAGGCCACCTCTTGCCCACTTCTCCAGCCAGCTCCCAGGCCCCACGGACTTCAGGTCCTGACCCCAGCCATTCGCCCAAGAGGCGGTCTGTGGGCCCAGGGCCCAGGGCATGTATTTCTGGGCATCCTAGGCCCCCTGGAGTCCACCTCCTGCCACACCGGCAGCTGGAGGCCTGGAGTGTGAGCCGCGAGCCGGGCTGCCTCGCAGGAGGCCCCTCGGCCCTGAGAGCGCGCTGTGCGTCCCCGCAGCAGGACAGAGCGGGAGCCCCCCTTCGGGCAGTGAGGCCTCGACCACGCGCGGGTGCCACAGACGATGAACCCTGGCTCCTGCCTGCTGGCTCCTGCGGCCCTGCACCCCACACCCCAGCACACCAACCTGAAATGCTCCTCCCCCAACCCAGGCCCCCTCCCAGGCCCCCTCCGGCCTCCTCACCTCAGCCCGAGGACACTCCCTTCTCTGCTGGCCCGTCACCTGCTGCCCTCTTCTCCTACAGTCCCTCATGCCTCAGATGAGACATGGTAGCTGCTTCCCACAGGGGTGGAAAATGGGGGCAGGGAAGGCAGCACGCGGGGCCACAGGGACCGCCCCCGGGGGACCCCAAGACCTCCAGCGCTCAGCCACCTGCCCAGCCAATTCAAGGAACTGCCCACAGAGGCAGGCAGGGCGAGTGTACTGCTGGGAGCACTGGTGTGGGGGAGCCGGGGTGCTCCCTGGTGCTCCCTGCCAAGGTTCCAGCCCCTGGACAAGGGCCCAGCTCTGGGGAGACACTCACTAAGCCCAAGGCCACCGGAACCACGCTAGTAACAGCCCCTAAAAATGAGCTCTCTGGGCCCTCATCGCCCACACACCTGCAAGCCCAGCTGAGGCTGAACCGGGGCAATTCAGCAGAACCACCCACAACCGGGAGCCCAGACCTCCTGGCCCCAGAGCTCCTCTCCAATAGCACCAAGCGCCTGGGCGGACAGGGCCCAGGGGCTTCAGAAACTTCAGCAAGACCCCACCTGGCCCAGTGACCGTCCTGGCCAGTCCTCGGATCGGCCACTGGGGCCCGGCCTTGGTGGCCCCGGTTGGTCAGTTCCTGCCACTCTGCACACTCTGCTCACAGCATCAGCAAGCACGACCCCCTCCCACCTGGACAGCGTGCACGGCGCGAGCTGCCTCAATGCAGCGCTGAGGGCGGTGACGGCGTTACAGCAAAAACAGGAAGTTGCAAAAGATCTGAAAAACCGTAAGTGATGAAGGAGAAAAAAGCAAAACAGGCGTCCCCACAGATCTGTCTGCCACTTGGACACATGTCATTCTTAACAGAATGACTCCATCTTGACATAATCCCAAATCACCCCAAATCACAACTCAACAAACGAGGAGCATGCTCTGCACGCAGGTGCTGGGCCACCACCCGCTGAAGCGGACGAAGCCAGCGCCCGCCGGTGCACCCCAACGAAGCCTGGACCCGGAACTGGTACAGGCCCCAAGAGGGTCTGGAGGGCACCCAAGGCAAACCGGGACGGCGGCTCTGTCCACTCAGCTCCTCCGTGGGCACCTCTCAGTGCAGCGGCCCCCCGGGCTCTGCACAAAGAGGCCTCAACATGGTTTTAAGAGCACTGACCCTTCACCCCAAATCTCAGCTCAGGCTCCACCAGCAAGTCAGAGCTCACCCGAGCCCAACCCTCTACCGGGTCGTCTTCTGGGGCCACCGACAGCTCAGAGCTGGGGTCGGGCAGCTGCTTCCCACAGGGGTCCTCAGGACCACCCCCCCCATCTGCTCTGCGGGCCTAGGCAGAATCCCAGGACTAGTGCGAGTGTGGCCAAAGGAAGCTCCAGGCCCATGCGGATCCTGGTGCAGACGAGCCGCAGGGACCTGAGCACGGGGCGGGCGCGTCCCCACGCAAGGATGGCCAGGCCCCTCCCGCGGGCCAGCATTCTAGTGCAACTTCGGGAACAGCTGCCGACTCCCTGAACCGTCCACCTGAGAGAGTCCTTGCTGACCAGCTGGGTGCACCGTGGAACAGCGTCCCCTCACCAGCAGGACTATAAAAGATCCCAGACCCCCAGGAGATAAAGGTACACGGGGGGCGGGGGGGGCAGACACCCAGAGGCTGGGAGACAGGAACTCACCTGCCAGAGGCACTCCCTGCCCCTCACTGCGGGCGGTGTCCTCCATGCCCGGGCAGTGGAGGGGAGGCTGCAGATGCCACCGCTGCTCAGCTCCCCAAGACTAATACCACCAGACTGATTGTTGAGCCACGACTCCGCTCCATCCCCATGGCGGGGGGGGGGGGGGGGGGGCAGGCTGTGGGGCAGAGGCTAAGTCCCAGGAGCCAAGCCCCAGTGCACCTGTCCTTGCCCCTGCCTCACCTGCATAACTACACTGGAGGGCACGACGCTATCACAGGTACCTGCCATCCAGGCAAACTGGGCCCCTCTAGGGAGGTCCCAGCATCCGGTGTGCCTGCCCCAAGGGGGTGAGCAGAAGTGCAAGAGCCCCAGAGGAGCCGCTCCCAGTCAACAGCCTGCCGAGTACCATTACCATCATAATCACGGTACCCACAAGACCACTGCAGCCGCCTATTTTTAAAGCCAGGGGCCAGAAAGTGCACAGGCCATCTCCACCACACCTGCAGTGGCCGACCCACACGGAGAGCCTCGGCCCCACGCGGCCAGGGCACGTGGAATGGTGCAGCTGCTTGGAACAGGTGGGCACTGCCCACAAAACCAGTGTCCGCTGACCACGCGACCAGAGGCGGAGACGATCGCTCACGCAGCTCAAATCAGAAACTACATCACATCCATCAACCGGGGAGCGGACACGCTGCAGGGCGCACACCTTCCGGAACCCACTTGACCCTAAGAAGGCACAGAACTGCTGAGACAAACAGCTACGCGGGCAGGACACCGATGCCAGGCCCAAGGACCACAGGCCGTGCGGTTCCACCACACAAGGTGGGTGCTGGGGGCGAAGTTCTGGAGACAGGACGCAGAGCCGTGGCACCGAGGGCTGCCGTGGGCAGGGGGCACCTGCTGTAAAATGAGCGTGGGGAGAGTCACACAACTGTCAGCGCTGCCCTAAGTCACTGAGCCGCACGCTTGCGCGGGGTGAGCCGTGCGACACACAACTGTCCCTCAACAAAAGCGCAGAGAGGACAGGCTGGCGCCCAGAGCCTTGTCACCGCGCCCGCAGGGGCCCCACCACACTCCCACAGCCCTGGAGGGCACCACCTGGCCTTGACACGCCCGGGGTCCGGCCACCTTCCGATTCCCTCCAGCCCTGACTGCTCCGCCCTCCACCCCCCCCAGAAGAACCCCAAATCCCACCCCGCAGCGGCTGTCCTGAGGCCCACACCCCTCAACACCACAGACGGTGACGACAGCCACGTGCGCACGAAAGCACAAAGCTGAGGGATTCAGGTGGGGAAGGGGGAGGGCGGGACAGCACGGCACGGAGCTGGTCACAGCACGCTGTCCCCAGAAGGGACGGTAAGCAGCAGGAGGCCAAAGGGACCCTGGGGACAGAGCAGCTGCAGAAGCACGCCCTGTGCAGACCACGGAGGACCGACCTGCCACGGGGGCTTGGTGGGGAAGGGGGTCGGGAAGGCGAGTGGGGAGTGAAGGGACAGCTACACGCATCCCGGACACCTGGCGGGGAGCCCGCAGGCCGAGGGCTAGAGCCCGGGCAGCCACCCCAAGGCCGCCCCACAGCCCGACACAGGAGCCTGCGTCCAGGGGACCGCGATGGACCAACCCGGCGTCCCCGGCGCTGCTCAGCCCTGGACGCGGTAAGGACGCCTTGGCTGGGCAGGAGGGGACGAGGTCTTGGGAGGAAGGCGCGGCAGGATCGCCGGCAGCCCCAGCACCCCCCAGGAAGCCAGGGCTGCTGCCCCCCTCCACGGGCGCCGCGGCCCGTGCCAGATGGCATGCCCGCCTCCTGACGCACCGAGCAAACAAGGGTGAGCCGGCATGGCCCTGGCGCGGGTGATAAACAGCACACTGCAGCCTCCACACCTTCCCGTCCCCCGTGTCCCTGCGGACTCCGCCACGTGGCCTCGCGCTCGCACGGAGGCAGGATCCCTCCCCCGAGACCCAGGCCGGGCCATGCCGCCCTCGCCCTCGTAAACCTCAGGGTCCTAGGGTAACAGCGATGGCTCAGGGGCCTGGGAGGGGGGCGGAGACGGCAGGTGCCTGAGCCCAGGCCCACAAGGCTGAACCAGAGCCAGGCCCGGACTCCGCCACGGGGAAGAGGGGCCCCCGCCTCCAGGAAGCAGTCCTGGACTCCGCTCCCGCGCACGCAGCGGAGAGAGGGCAGGGCCCGATGGGAGGCCCGGGGCCAGGCTCGGGCCCAGAGGCGGGGCGGGCCGGGGTGCAGGCGGATGCACCTCGGGGCAGGTCGGTCAGGGCAGGAACTCTGGGAAAGCCACCCCCACACCAGCACGTTTGGCTCAAACAGGTGAGGGGGTGTGGCCCTAGTCCCCGCGTCCCAACCAAGCCCGAACCCCAAAGAAGGGCCCTAGGCCCCCGTCAGAGCTCAGGAGGGAGAAGACAAGGGGCCTGAGGCCACAACAACCCCCCAGCGGGTCAAGATTCAAGTAACAGGTGACCCCAAGGCCACCCTCCTGGGGCGGGGCTGACTATTCCCCAGGGAAGACCAGCCCAGAGCGCTTCCCTGGAACTTCGTCACCTCATCCCCTGCCCCATGTGCCGGGGCACATCGTCAGCCCGGAACAGCCCTGCTGTGTGAGGGCAGCAAGAGCAGCCCCCAGCAGAGCCCCGGGCACCCCCGAGCCGCCCCCGGGGGCCGGACCAGCTCCCACGTCGTCGGGCCACTCGCCGGCGCTGGACCCACGGGTGGGCAGCGCGCCTCGGCACACAGCACCACCCGGCCCGGCCTGCTTGGGGCAGGTCCAGGTGGATGCTCCAGGGCCTCTTCCGTCTCCCAAAACACACCTGTGCGCCCAAACTGCAGATGTGAACAGTGCAGGCCCCCCCTCCATTCCCACGGCCAGAGCCCGGCAGAGGCGGGCACGGGGAGCAGAGCCTGCGAGGGGCAGGCCCTAAACACAGCCCCGCGCGTGCAGCCCGGCCCGTCTGCACCCACAGCAGGCCGCCCCAACCCCTGCCCCAGGTTGGCGCAACCATCACACAGTCATGTTCCTGGACTAACGTCCTCACCCACTGAAAAGGCCCCTTTCACACTGGCTCCATTTTCACTGCAGCTGGACGCGCCGCTGCTCTAGCCTCATCCATGGCTTAAGGTCAAACCCCAAAGGCTTCCCCATCGGTGGCTCCGTCAGGACGCACACGACTGTGTGCGCTCACCCACCGCCCACGCCGGCACCCAGACCAGCTCTGCACCTGCCCTACGGAAGTCCTCCGTATCGGGACACCTCTCAGGTTCCAACACACACAGAGTAGGGGGCCCTGGGAAGGGGACCGAGGCCTCGAGCCGGTAGGCCAGCTGCCACCCCGCGTGTCTAGGGAGCAGGTCGAGGCTGGACAATTCCAAACGCCCTAATTAATGAGGCAGCAACAGAAGAGAGAAGTCCCAGGCACTTTATGTTCAGCTGAGGAACATCTCTGCCCCTCTCTTCCCCAGCCCCCACGACCACCCTCCTCGAGCTCACGCATGTTGGAAGGGCCCCGGGAGGCACGGGGGCAGCAGGGCTGCATCCCAACAAACACTGACAAATGGTGACCAACACACTGCCCAGACGTCCCCTGCCCTCCTGGCCCTGTGCTGACCCCCCACCTGCTGGACCCCGTTCCTAGACACAGCCCGCCTCCCAACAGGAGACCCTCCTGCCGTCCACCACGCCCCCACCTGCAGGGGCTGACTCGGAGATGGTCAGCATTCAAGGGACCAGCACTCCGCTGTGCCTTAGCAAGCCCCGCTCCAGCTGCTTCATCGCCCCCCACCCAGGTCAGACAGGGGGCTCCCCTAAGGGCGATCCGCCAGGAGGCAGGCCTGGGCCCAACTTCTGTAACTTCCAAACTGGACCCAACGTGTCACGGAATCACACCCAGACAGGCCTCTTCCCCTCAAAACCTGCAGACCGCCGGAGACTGACCCAGGGCAGCGCTAGCCCCATCCCTGCTCCCACTCCGCGGAGGGCACCTTGTCTGCGTATGACAGTGTGTGTGATGCAGGGACCTGTCCGGTGATGGCCCACGAGTGTAACGTCTCCGGGTCATCCAGGCCAAGAGGTGGTGGATGCAGATGCATCTCGGTACAAACACCCAGCAAGCCCACCTGCAACGCTCACCTCACTAGATTCAAAGCACGCAAAATATTTAACGCTTTGAATGGAAGACGTGCCTCCCCGTGTGGTGGAAAGCCTCTCTCAGCAGCTCTAGAGCTGACGGAGACAGGAAACGCTGAGCACGCCCATGTGGGCAGAGGACACCGCGTGCTCAGAGGCTGCCGGACAGCGATGAGACCCAGCCGTCGGCAGGAGGGACGGGAGGCCTGCACAGCCTGCACGCAGTCGAGTCCCAGTCCCAGACCACGTCCAAGGCCGGCACGACACGCCGTTTGTCCAGAGTGAGAGGAGGTACACGGGGCACGGATGCGGTTTCCGGAGCAGAAGCAGCAGCACCAGAGCCACTCCGGGCTCTGGACCACCGTGCTGTGGGATGCTACCACCGGGGGAACGGGTCCACGTCTAGAGGCCCCCACGTTGGCAAACAGACCAAATTCTTAGGGAGAAAGTAACCTGAGACCTCAGGTCAGAGGCAGCAATGCAAACAATACCCACATGTATTGAGCCACCTCTAGCCTTGAGCTCTCCTGGGGGGCTCGGGAGCTGCAGAGTATGCAGGGGGCCCGCTGGGAGGCCCTGCCCTCCAGCCCCCACCCTGCACCTAGCACACACAGCCTGCGTTCGGGGGCTGCAGAGACGGTGCACGACCCATCGGGCAGCCCGGCACTTTGAGGGAAACTCTCCACCACGTCCCTGCACCGGCCTTGAGCCCCGGGCTTTCCCAAGCCACAGCAGGAGTCACTGAGCCGCTCCCACTGCGCTACGGGCCGAGTCCTGGGCCTGGGTCTCCTTCCTGCCCCCTGGGCATCTGCACGGATACGGTCCTTCGAGGCCTGAGTCCAGACCATCCCCAAGGGGGTGAGTGTGGCCAGAGAAAGGCAGCTGGTGCTGGGAGGTGGGGGTGAGGAGGAGAGCCCAAAGCAGGGGTGTCCACACAGCCCAGGAAAAACCCTTTAAAGAAAGAGGACAAGGCCAGGAAGATGGGAAGCAACCAGAACACCGGAACGCGTCTAACAGAAGGTAAAATCGTGCAGACGCTGGGCAGTAGCGGGCAGTGCCTCCAAAGGTGGGGCACAGAGTCGCCAAGGACCTAGCAGTTCCCCTCCGAGGCATGTGCCTGGGAGAAATGAGGACGGGGCACAGAAATGCTCAGAGCAGCACCGTCCGCAACAGCCAAAATGTGGAAACTGCCCCAACGTCCACCAGCTGACGGACGGATCAACAGACTACGCTGAGTCCACAGGGGGACGGGGCTCGGGCAGAGGAAGGGACGAAGCACCAGCACCCGCCACGTGGTACTCGGGTACTTCACGCCCGGTGAGGGAAGCCAGATACAAAAGGCCACATGTGCGACTCCAGTTACGTGAAACACCCAGAATAAGGGAGGTCCTGGGGGCAGGAAGTCGCCTGGTGACCACCCGGGGCTGGGGGCTCGGGGAGGGGGCCGCTACGGCACCTCTCGTTTCAGCACACAACAGGCTCTAAAATGGGCCGTGGTGACAGCTGCCCAAGTCTGCAAACACAGTGAAAACCACGGGCTCGTGACACGTGGAGGGGCGACACGTAAGACACCAGAATGATGTGTCCTCGAAGCCATCACCAAAGTCCTTGTAACACTAGACTGATCCACGGCATCAGAGGCCACCCGGAGCACGTGAGGACAGGCACGACAGCAGCCCCTGGGCTCCAGGTCCCCGTGGACTCCCTCCACCAAGCCCGTGTGACCCGGAGCTAGACAGGGCCCGGGAGGAGAGGGGGCAAGACAACGGGTACACGTGGCCCGCACGCAGCGCCAGCTGGGAACGTGCCCTTTCAGGCTGGGATGGGAACAAGGGCGAGGAGGGCCACGCAGAGGGACAGGAGAGACAAGAGAGACAGGGCTGGGCGGGCGGGGCCCAGGGGCACCTGCTGCCGGGAAGGCCCTGGCGACTGCAGCCAGCTCAGCTCTGCAGGGCTCCTGCGCGAGGTTCCGCAAGCCCCGGGGAGAGGGCCCAGCCGTTGACCCAGCAAAAAGGGAAACCAGCTCAAAAGTGACACAACTCTGAATATGCGCAGGACGAGCCCACAGGCAGATCCCCAAGGGCAAGCCCTGCTCAGAACCCTGCCCTCGGCCAAGTGCCTTTCCCAAGCAACAGCCCTGCGGCACGGCACGGGTGGGCCCCGCACGGGTGGGCCCAGCTCGGAAACCGCAGGGCAGGAATTCACCTTCTGAGTTCGCTTCCAGCAACAATGTAAAGAAGCAAACGCTAGAAATCCAGCTATCTGAAGCAAAACAATTAGGGGTGCAGGCCTGGCCACCCCTTTCCAGGAGCATGTGTAGTGACACCCGGAGGCTAACTGGGGACCACAGAAGAGCTGCAGGGCTCTCCTGACGCAATCTGGCCGCGGCCGTGAGCCCGGAAAAGCTGCCCCCAGGCCCCAGCCGGGGAGACTTGCGTGCACAGAGCCACCAGCGAGGACGGAGGGCCTGGGAGTCACGCCCAGGAGGCCTGGCTGGGTCTGCGGGTCACAGCCATGCTCATGATAACACTACGGTCTCCTCCCCTCCCCCCCCCCCCCCCCCCCCCCCCGCCTCCGTGTCCCCAGGGACCAGGAGCTCTCCGGAGGGCCGTGACGTGGGATGGCATCACCGTCCTGACAGCTAACGTGCCGCCGCCGGGTCTGCACGTCTCCCGGACTCTAACTTTCCGATGTGGCGAACGCTGATAGTTGCAACCTATGGGACCAAGAACTGTCCAGGGTCCCCCACGACTCTCCATAACAGAAGGGTGGACAGTGTGGGAACCGCCGAAGGGCAGCCGTTCCCACACCCTCAGGGGTATCACCGAAGGGGAGGAGTAACCCGAGGGCCCTTGGGGAGGGCCACCGCGCCAGCCAGTGGGGCGGACACGAGCCAGGGGCACTGGCGAGAAAAGAGCAGCCTGCCGGACGCCTCTTGACAGTGTCACCTCCAGATGGGGGCAGGTAATAAGGGGGGGCGGAGAGCTCCAGAAGCCCAGGTGCGTCACCTACCTCCCGCGTCCCTCCCGGCAGGCCATGCCTGGGTCTCACCCAGACGCCCCTCCCCACGGTGACAAAGCCAGGCAAGAAGCGTTCCTCCCCAGGCCTTGCCACCTTCTCAAGAGTGTGTCCCTCAGCACGGGCACACGTCGTGCGGACAGTCGCCGGGCGGCTCTGAAACCTCCCATACACCAAGGAATCCACTCGCCCTTCACTCGGTGCCGCAGCTCTCGCCACCGGGCTTCCCTGCCTCAGGCACCAGCACACCCCAGCCACAGCCCGGCTGACGCCCACCCCTGCCGCTCTCCAGGCCTCGAGGGAGGACGGCTGCCCCCTCCAGGCCGAACTCCACCGGCCCAGAAACCTGCAGGTTGGGCGGCTACCCCTCCACTGGCCTTCAAATCCAAAGACGTCCCGCAAGTTTAACCTGCGTACCGTTTACCAAAACAAATGTTCCTTCCAGGTGTAAACAGAACGCAAAACTCCATACAGCCTTTAAGAAAAATAAAAATTCAGGAAGAACACGTTGGCAAACAAAAGTAAATTCAGTTATCCGTTTTAACGTCAGCGGAGAGAAGCGTGCATGTACGACCGAAACACAACAAAAACGCCAGAACTCAGAATCAAAGATTACTGGAAAGAATGTTTGCACAGCAGAATTCTTTTCCCTCTGAGACTAAAATGCCCCACCATGCTTAATTTTCCTGACATTTCTGAGGCTTTGAAGCCTCAGCTAACGGATCTGAATCATCTGAGCAAAAACCATGTTATAGTGGCATGTTACTGGAAAGCCGAGAATAGAACGCTAAATATACAGACACACACCCATACAGGGCACTTTTGTAGAAAAACGATCAAACGAGAAACTAGATAAAGTTGTCCGGGGGAAACAGCGGGGAGGGGCGGCGGGGGGGACACGGTTCGTCTCCGGCAGGGAAGCAGAATACACGGACGGACGCCTGGAAGTTAAAATAAGAAAAACACAAAAATAGCGCCCACTTTTTGTCGAGGAAGGCGAGCCGAGCCCCTACGTGACCTCGGCTCACTGAGACGCTTCACCCATGCCTGCTGCCGGCAAGGGAAGGCTCGGCAGGACGCCAGAACCTTCTCCGGGAATCCAAGTCATGCTTGCACCGGTGGCCGGGCCCACACCCACCGCGCACCTCGCGAGGCCGCCACAGGCTCCATCTGTGCCATCGCCCTCTCCTCCCGAACGAGCGTGCCACTTGGAGCTGCATTCTGCTCTATTTGGGTTGGCAGTGCGAGCGCCAACAGCGGGGTGGCACCGCGGCGCTCGGCGAACTAGGTCAGCCCGGGCCTGCCTCGGGGGCCGCTCCCCGGCTTGCAGGCCGGCCGGGCCGGCGGGGGAGGCCCCCGGGCTGGAGGCAGAGGCCCCGGCGGTCACATCCCTTGTCCGGCCTTGAACGGCTTCCCGGCATCTTTCTCTTTAATAAGCAGGCGGCAGAGAGTCCTCCAGGGCTTCCCACGGCCGCCCTCGCTGACAACTAGATACTAAGTTGCAAGGTGAAGCCGCAGCCGCGCAGCCCCGCAGCCCCGCAGCCCCGCAGCCCCGCAGCCCACCCGCGGGGCCGGCCCGGGGTCCTCGGCGGGGATCGGGGATCGGGGATCGGGGCCCGGGCGGGCGGGGGGCGGGATGGGAGCCGAGGCCGGGGCCTGCGCTCCGGGGCTGCGCCCGGGGTCGGGGTTCAGCCTGTGCAGCCGGAGGCCGGCGGCGGGCCCCGGGAGTCCAAGGTTCGGGCGGGCGGGCCGGGGGCAGGGCCTCGGGATTCGGGGCCCCCGGGGCAGCCAAGGGGCTTCGGTCCACGCCCGGGGGCTCGGAGGCTCGGGCTGCGGACGGGCGCCGGGTCCCGGGTCGCGGGCTCGCGGGGCGGGGTCGCGGGGTCGCGGGGTCCCGGGGTCGCGGGGTCCCGGGGTCGCGGGGTCCCGGGGTCGCGGGGTCGGGGTCGCACTTACGTCGTCGAACAGCGAGCCCACGTTGGCCGTGACCAGCAGCACCGCGGTGCCCGGGGCGGCCGCCTTCCCCGCCATCGCGGCCTGGGCGGGCGGCGGGCGCTCGCGCGGGGCCGGCCGGGGTCTCCGCGGGCCGCGGCGTCAGCTGCGCCGGGGGGCGGCCCCGGGGCGCATCGCGGGCTCGGCGGGTCGGGCCGGGCCTGGCCGGGGTCCGGCCGCGCGCGCACTCGCTCGCCCTCGCTGCTCCGCGGCCCCGCGCCCGTCGCTCTCTGCCCGCGCCTCACCGCGGCCCGCGCGCAGCCATTAGGGTCGCCGCCGCCGAAGTTCCCGCAGCCGCCGCCGCCGCCGCTGCCGCCGAGGCGAGTCCCGCCCGGAGCCGGGGGGCGGGGCGTGCGCGGGGCGGAGCGGGGCGTGCGCGGGGCGGGGCGTGCGTGCGCGGGGCGGGGCCTCGGTCGGGGGCGGGGCCTGCGGTGGGCGGGGCCTGCGGTGGGCGGGGCTGCGCGGCCACCGCCCTCCCGTCGGCCCCCGGCCGCCCCGCCCCGCCCGGCGGCGCGCTGTCTCCGCCCCCCGCACTCCTGTGACGTCACGGCCCCGCGGCGCCCGAGCCTCTTAAAGGGGCCGCTCGCTAGTCTGGAGCAGGGGGGCTGCCGGGGGCGGTCCTGCGGCCGCGCAGGTGGGAGCCGGCGGCCCGGGACACTGGGTCGGCTCTCGCAGGCCGTGGGAGCCCGCGCCCAAGGTGGGGCTCAACGGGGCGTGGAGGCCTGGGCGGAACGGTGGGCTCGGGCCGGGGACGCGGGGCGGGCTGCGGACGCGCCTCTCGGGCGGGGGCGTGGCCAGGGGCGGGGGCGTGGCCTCGGGCGGGCGGGGGCGTGGCCTGGGGCGGGGGCGTGGCCTGGGGCGGGAGCGCAGGCGGGCCTCCTGCAGGCCCCCGCGCCCCGCTCCCCCGGCCAGGCCAGCGCCCCAGCTGTGCCCACGTGGCCGGGCGGGGGCGGGGGTGCCAGGGCCCGGCCGCCCGTAACCCGCAGGGTCGGTGGGTCTGCAGGCCTGTGCGCCCTCGCCAGGGAGGGCTTCCCTGGGGGATCCCGCTTGCCGCGACCACCTCCTGGCCCCAGAACCCATCTGACCTAGAAACCAAGGTCTAGTCCGCTCAGCGGGGCTGGACTCAGAATTGGCAAGGCGAAGCCCCCGCCCGGTGTCCCACGTGGGGAGGGGGAGGGGCCCTCCAGGGAGATCCTTAGGTTAGGTGAGGCCTTGAGGGTGTGTCCCTTTATCAGTGGAATTAGTGTCCTTCCTAGGAAGAGCCCCCAGCGCACAGGCTGTCCCCTCACCCTCCCGCTCCCAACAGAGAACAAAGGAGAGGTCATGTGAATGGACAGAGGCTGCCACCGATGAGCCAGGAAGGCAGAGCTTGCAGCAGAACCAGACCCCGTGGGAACTTGATCTCAGAATTTGGGCGTCCTGACTGTGAGAGATAAAGTTCTGTTGAAGGCGCCTGTTGTGCAGTATTTTGTCGGGGCAGCCCAAGCTGACCCATAACAGCATCCCCTTTTACCCTCTTACAAAATCCGTGCATGCTAAGGACACCCTTCACAGAAAGCAAACGAAGAGGCATCACTGACTCCAGGACCTGGTGCCTAAGAAGAGCATCGCCTCCACCCCCGTCCTCAGGCCGCATCTCCCCTCACAGGTCTGCACTCCCTGGCCTCGCGCATCAGCCTGCTCACCCCAAGACGGTGCCCGATTCATGGAACACCCAACCCCATACGCTGGTGCCTTCACGCAACACCCATCCTCCTGGCTTCCCTGTTTGAGCCCTCCTGCCGCCTCCAAGCCGCCAGCAGGCCCTACCATCTGGTGGACATGCTTGCCCACTAGCATGTGACCCTCCCCTCCCAGCCCACAACCACCCTCCGCTGTGTCATGCCATCAGCTCACAAACATCTGCACTGTCTCAAATCCTATAAAGTCCCCCTTTGTCCTCTGCCCCTCCTTGCTCCCCCACCTCTGCTCCCTTTGCTCCAAACCTTCCCCTAGAAGTGATCAGTCTGCCCCGAGTGCCAATGGACCACTCTTCCCACTGTGCTTCTTGTGCCTGCACCCCAATGGGGCATCCTCATGGTTAGCACCGGCTTCTGCCCCCCCTGACTTGCCCCCAGAAACAGGGTCTGCCCTGCTGACCATGACATTGGTGATCTCCGTCCTCCCCTGGCTGCCAACCCCCTCAGGCTCCTTTGCTTGCACTTCCCTTGTGTTGTAGTCCCCAGGCTGGGTCCTGGCTCCTTCCTTTGTGGGCACCACCTGCTAGCCAGTGTCCTCAGACTTTGTCCATGTGCCTGCTGCCGCCCTGGGAACGCCTTCCTCGAAGCTGGCAGATGGCAACAGATTCCAAATTCAGTCCTTCCTTCTGAGGCTCACACTCCAAAGTGCCCACTTACCAATGCATGGGGCCTGTGGCCACCTCCAGCCATGGGCAGCCTCGTTTGTGCCCCAGAGGTGACTTCACTGGCTTCTTCTGCTCCTCAGGCCTCCCAGAGGCTGCTTCCTCCCCCACCCACCCACCAGTTGCCACACACACCGTCACATCAGCTTTCCTTTCCCCTTCTCTGCCGTCAAGATGCAGAGTGCAGCCTGCCCCAGGGAAACGACAAATACGCACCATGCAAACCCAAGCCACGGCAGAGCCGTCACCGTGCCTGGGTCCAGGGTGGGACTTTCAGAGGCATAGGACACTGGCATCATCTATGTTAAAGCCACGTTCATAAAGTCATGGCAGAAAGGGAGGCTTGCTTTCTCTTTCTTTGCGTGTCCTTTTTTTGCCTTTGGAATCTTGTCCCGTGTCTGGTTGTTCCCTTTGCCAAAATAGTGATATCATTTTTTAAGTTTCACAACTTATTCTAAGTTTTGCAAATCCCACTTACCTGGCTTCAGGAGAGGCCTGGCCCCTCTGGCATCTGGGTCTGGATCCCCCCCAAGGAGCAGGGCAGAGGAAGTGAGGTGGAGCAGCCAGCGGCGTGACAAGGATTCTTCGGCAGAAGCCCGCACGCTTGGACCTGGCCTGCTTGGCCACGTGCCCTCTGGGCTCCCAAGAGAGAGTTTGGCCAAGTCTTTTATTAAACAACAATATGTTGTCAGCTGTTGTTTTAAAAAGGACACGCACGTTAGCCACTAATATCGTATCATTACTTAGTTTAAGATAGCAACCAATCTATTTATGAATTCGGATCACCCGATGCTTGAGAGGCTCACAGCTGGGATTCCTTACCCACAAGCGTGCTTAAAAGTCTCCTTCAGCAGCTAGATGGATAGATGGACGGCACTCTGTAGTTGCTAAGTGTGTTTTAATCCTATAGTCATTAATTTTCAATACTCCTGCCAGGTGGGTCACCCTTAGTCCACTATCTGTGGCGCACTGGGTTCAAGGTCTCACTCAAGTTGATTGACTCTGCATACACCCTGGCCAGACACACACTGGAGGAACCCAGGGCTCCGTCCTGTGGGGGAGGGGCTGGACTCGGTTGGTTGCTTTAGCCAGAGGCATATTATTGGCCATTAGTAAGTTAGTGGGCCGCTTGTTACTCCACACTCATCTGAGCAAGGGAGGTTTCTTTCCTTCTGAATTATTTGGATTCTTTCTTCATGAATCAGCTCTATCCAGTAACAGCTATCACTTTGCAGGCACCAGTTGTGCATGAGGTGCTTTACCATTCGTATTTCTACTCCTCATCAGCAGTCGCATGTGGGATGCAGCTCTGTTTTATAGGTAAGAAAACCGAGCTTCCGGAGAGAAAAGCTGGCCAACTCCACGCAGTCAGCAGGTGCAGGGCCAGGACACCAGGCCCGAGCCCCGGCGACCCTCAACAGCATGGGTGGCCTTACCCTGCGTCCATTCGTTCATTCCTTTTCTCACTCGCTTATTCGTTCGGCAAGCCTATCGGGTGCCTCCCCGTGCTGTGCACTACCAGGGCGGGGATGGTTAATGCCCTCGGGAAGCTGAGATCACAGCGGAGAGCAGGCGAGAATTGCACACACGGTCAGTGTGATTAGGTGGCATTGTGCCGGCTTACTAAGAGTCTCCTCGGCAGAGTCACGTGCTCATCAGAGCATATTGTAGTCCGTAGGAGTTGCACACAGAGTCTGGTAAGGAGGAGCAGTGGCTCATAATTTCACTCCAAACAAATCAAGCACTGTTACTATTTTCACAGTACTTGTGTCAAGTACCGTTTACGCTTAGCTCTTCACCTAGCTGATCAGGCCATACACACAGTCCTGGCTCCTCCGTTCAAAACCAGGCGTTGTAACGTCAGCGCTTTCTGATACGACTGAAAGCCCTCCCTGGAGGCTTTCAGTGCCTGAGTCTCAGACACCCGATGGACGAATTCTGTTGCCAGGTCAGGTTGTTTCCATGTCTGCCCATCAGGTCAGTGGGTTCAGAAAAGGCATTCGGCAAAATCTAGCATCCTTTCTGTGATTAAAAAACTCTGCAAAGTAAAAATAAAGAGAACCTCATAAATTGCATCTATGAAAAATGTGTGCGAACACCATGTGAGTGCTGGTAGACACCACTCGCTTTCTGAGTTTCAGGGCAAGGCAAGAGTATCCACTCTCACTCCTCCTGGTCAATCTTGGACTGAAGGTCTGTCTGTGCAACAAAATAAGAAACTGCATACAGATTGGAAGGGAAGAAGTAAAACTGATTTCAGGCAACATGATCATTGACATAGAAAATCCTGAAGAATCTACAAAAAGTACATCCAAATAAATGAATTTAACAAGGTCGCAGAATACAAGTCAATATTCAGAAATCAATTGTATTGCTATATATTAGAAATGAGCATCAGAGGGGCTCCTGGGGGCTCAGCGGGTGAGCATCTGCCTTCGGCCCAGGGCATGATCCCAGGGTCCCGAGATCGAGTCCTGCGTCGGGGTCCCTGAATGGAGTCTGCTTCTCCCTCTGCCTGTGTCTCTGCCTCTCTCTCTCTGTGTCTCTTATGGATAAATAAATAAAATCTTTAAAAAAGAAGATTGGAATGCTTATGAATAAACATAACAAAAGACGAGAAGATTCTGTGACGAAAACCTCAGGACATGGCAGGTTGAATCTAGAGGAGATCCGTGGAAATGGGGCGGCACCCCGTGTTCGTGGTGTGATGTCAGATTCAGCGAAGCTACGATGTCAGTTCTCCTCGACGGAGCTTTGGATTTAGGGCCATCCCGCTCTTAGTTCAGCTGGCTTTGTTTTTATGTTTCAGAAATTAACAGGTTCCTTCTAAAATATATATGGAAATGCAAAGTCCCTAGAATAGCCAAAGAGTTTTGAAACAGAAAAACAAAGCCGGGGTACTCACACTGCCTGATGTCGAGACTTCTAAAGCCGTAGTAGCCAAGACAGTGTTTGGCTGCCATCAGGATGGGCGTGCGGATCAGGGGAGCAGAGCAGAGCCCCGAGGCCGGCCCACACGCACGCGGTCTCCAGCGGTTTCCAGGGGACAGAACTGCCTTTTCGACGAACGCCGCTGGGGTGAGCTGGCCGTCCACGCGGAGCGCCGCACACCCTGACCGGCCCTCTACACACACAACATCAAAATCAACAAACACGGATCGGAGACGCACACGCAAAAGCTAAAGCTATACTACTTCTGGAAACATAGGAGAGTATTTTTGAGACCCTGAAGCAGGAACAGATTTCTCAGAGAGGATGGCAAATGCACGGCCCACAAATGGGGAAAAAAGGGTGAGTTGCGCTTTATCAACACTTTAAAACTATGCCTTTGTCACGCCGATGTCCGCCACGGGAATGGAGGGCGAACGAGGATAGCGGCCTGCGCGCACGACCAATGCATGTGGCGCTAGAAACAACACGGCTCCGCCTCGGAAACTCCACGCTGCGTGAAAGAAGCCGGACACGAGGAGGATGTAGCCTCCGCCTCCACGCATAGAACGTTCTGGAAGGCGGCGGGGAGCAGGCCGAGGCGCAAGCAGCGGGAGGGGGGCTGGAGTTTGGCGGGATGTACCCGGCATCTGGACGGCGGAGGAGTGACACGGGGGTATGCGTTTCTCGAAACTCACGGAACTGCCCGTTCAACACAGTTGGATTTCCTTGTGCAAAAATCACACTTCAAGGCAGACCTTACGTGCTTGAAGAAGGAACTGAATCGATGGTAATGTTCATGGGCATCTGCTATTTCTCACGCATGACGACGTAAGCCCAAATCCTCCAACGTCAGAAAGTCGGTTTTAAACCTGTTAGCGTGACCTGAACTGACTTAGGGTCCTCGGGTGCCAGCTTATTGTGAAAATCATGTGCTGTTTCTGAAACATCAGTACACGTGGGTACGGGTTCTCTGCGGGACCCGCCATCTGTGCCCCATCATACGGGGGGTAGGCCGCCTGCCATCTCCCTAAAAGCCCAGGGGGGAATTCTGAGCTCTAAATTATATCTGGTCCCAAGGGTTTCAGGTAAGAGATTGTGGAGCTTTAATTGGAGCAATCAGTACACGAGAAAGGAGACCACATTCAAATCTGTACATTTTATTCCCTAGAAAAAGCACCCCTGAAACGTAACAGCAAGAGGCTGCTCCTCACGCCCCTCAGGCCTCGGGAGCGCAGACAGGCTTCATCCTCATCCCAGCCTGCACAGCTGTCACCACCTGGCCTGGGGCCGTGCGTGGCCTGCGGCAGGCTTCCCCGTGGAACCCACTCGGGGAGGGAGCCGGGGGGACACGGGGGGCACCGTGCTGGGAAGAGACCTGGGCCCCGGGCATCGGTCCCCTGCCCCAAAGAGCACCGAGCATCCTCTGCCAGGCACGGACGGGGGTGGCAGCGGCATCAGCTCATGTCTTGTCCCCCCTGCTCCACCTAATGAACCACAATCCTCCATGGAAATGAGTCGCTAAGCAGGGACGTGGGCATGCTGTCACCGTACGGGTCACAGATCCCTGACCGTGAGGATGCGCGGCTCTGGGAGAGGAAGCCCAAGTCAGGCCGGACGCCGTGCGGAGGGCTTCCCATTCCACTTCAGAAACCTTGGGTTTCTCCTGTGTGATTTGTTCTTAGCTCTGTAAAATTAGTGGCACCCAGAATTGCTCCCAACAGGGTTGGCCCATTCAGCCCGGGCCTTGCAGTCCTCCGGGGGCGCTGGCCTTTCCCCACATTTCCTGGCGGCCTTGCTCGGAGCTGCTTTCATTCCGCTGGACTTTGGAGGATATCAAAGGGCGGTCGTGGGTCTCCCACGGCACCGTGTTGGTGAGATGTGTGTGCGAGCACAGGCCCGCCCTTCTGGTAGGACAGTGAGCTCCTCTCCTTTGGCAGAAACAGGCGTCGACATGGCCGGTCATCTACGTAAATTACGCAGGCAGAGCGTGTTGGCAGGTCCGCGATCAGGCAGGCAAGTGCGCACCAGACAGCCGCGGGCTGCCCGCCGTAGGCCTCAGGGGACACGGGACCCCCGGCGCTAGCCCCTTGTGGCGAAAGGAGACAGTTTCCAAAATCAGCAAGAGTCCCAAGTGATAACTAAGACAAAGTCAGGAAATTTTTTTTTTTTAAGATTTCATTTATTTATTCATGAGAGACACAGAGAGAGAGGCAGAGACCCAGGCAGAGGGAGAAGCAGGCTCCGTGCAGGGAGCCTGACGTGGGACTCGATCCTGGGACCCCGGGATCACACCCTGGGCTGCAGGCGGCGCTAAATCGCTGGGCCACCGGGGCTGCCCCAAAGTCAGGAAAATTATACAAGGGAAATCAGTCTCTGAGTCAGCAGCGCTCTTTTAAAGTGACCAGGGGCCCCTGGGTCACTCAGCAGTGGAGCATCTGCCTTCAGCTCAGGGCGTGACCCCGGGTCCCGGGATCGAGTCCCGCATCAGGTTCCCTGCAGGGAGGCTGCTTCTGCCTCTGCCTGTGTCTCTGCCTCTCTCTCTGTGTCTCTCATGAATAAATAAAATCTTTCAAAAAGCTAAAATAAAATGAAGCGGTCAAGGCTCCCGACACAGTGTCCATTCGCTCTGAGGATAAGGCCCGAGTGCCACGATTTTCTCCTGGTGACCGTGTTTGAAGAAGCGCCTGCTCTTGCTCCAACAACAGGCATGGCTGGTGCTGGCAATCCAGCCTCCGCTTCCAAGGATCCTCAACTCAGGTGTAGTTTCTATTTTGCAAGTTTGTGTTTACGAAATCAGCTTTGCAGAGATTCGGGTCTGCCGTCCGTTGTTTGAACCTTCAGAAGACCAAGGGTGTCCCGACGGTATTTTATTTTATTTTATTTTTTTAAATTTTTTTTAAATTTTATTTATCTATGATAGTCACAGAGAGAGGCAGAGACACAGGCAGAGGGAGAAGCAGGCTCCATGCACCGGGAGCCCGACGTGGGACTCGATCCCGGGTCTCCAGGATTGCGCCCCGGGCCAAAGGCAGGCACCAAACTGCTGCGCCACCCAGGGATCCCCCCGACGGTATTTTAAAAGAACCCCCCTCCACATACACATTCGCGTCTTAAGTCCTTAATCAACAGCACTTGGTGAGGGTGCGTCTCCTTCCCATTCTCTCTGACCTCCACGTGGAGCAGGTCCTGCCAGTGTGACGTAGGCACACCCAGACATGACACGCTGCTGCACGCGAGAACCCAAGCAGCGGCGAGTGGGCGTGCAAACAAGCCAGCGCACAGGAACAAGTGACCTCACTGGGCTCAGTAATTCACTAAGAAGATACATTGTAAAAAAAAAAAAAAGAAGATACATTCTATTACGTTTTTGCGTCATCGTCGTTGCTGTGAGCAGCGGCCGTGCCAGCCAAGCCCCTCTACTGATAACAGCACCGTTTCTAGTAAAACATGCAGTGATTTGTGTTTGGCGCCGAGCACGCCTTGGCTTTGGCGCATCCTCGCCGACCCGGTACGGTCAGCGGGATTGCTCCTTCGTTGTAAAGGGAAGTGGCTGAAGTTCCAGGGGTCTAGGTTGGCCGAGCGCTCCGGGGGCTGCTCACGGCCGGGCAGCGCGGCGCCGAGGGCCACACGCTGGTCCCGAAGGGCTCCTGTTGGCGGGGAGAGCAGTTCCTGCGACAGCGCAGGGGGCCGGGACGCGGGCTCGGAGGCGAAGCCACCTCCCTGGGGCCCTGTCCTCGTGGACCCGGACTCGGGAGTGAGGGCGGCAGGAGGCCAGTGGCGACGTGGGGACATGGGGTTGGGGGGGGCCTGGAGGCCCTTCCTCCTAGCGGAGAGGGGCATCAAAGCTGGGGGGTTTGGGGCAGCGTGGGGGACACTGGGTTCCCCAAGCGCAAAACAGAGCGGCAGCAGGGTCCGTCCCGTGATGGGGACAGGTGTCCTGCGCAGACTCAGGGACAGGCAGGCGGCACAGCAGACCCGGGTACAGCCCGCCAGCTGTCGGGTCCCGAGGGGAACGCCGTGGGCGCTGGGAGCAGCCCGTCCGTGAAGGGAGCGTGTGTGTCTGTCTGCGCCGCCTCTCCGCGTGTTTAACAAGGGAGGTGTCCTTGGGTTCGGGATAAAGTCCCTCCGACTGTGTTCTAGAGCTGGTTTTCCTGAGTTTATGGAAGCGAGGAAAGGAAAACAAAGGGCTCATCACCACGCCCTCTGAATTAGGGTTTCATACTTTTTTCCATACACTCCCTTGGGGACAGTCCTCCAGTCACCCCCGGAGCTGCCCCTGCTCGTGGCCGACTGCCATCCTGGCCTTGTCCCTGGTACGGGCCATCCCCGGGACGATCCGGGACGCCAGACCTCACCCTTATTACACACACGGTGTGTTTTCAGATCTCCTGCTGTTTAAAATATTTACTTATTTCCAACCAGTAATACCTTATAAAACAGGTTTGCTCGTGGGAACAGTAATGACTGCGGTGTAATGACGAGACAGCGGGAAACACCTCCTGGCTCGCTTACACGAGCCACGTTGATTCACCATTTGTGCGTAACTGAGGGTAATTCGAGTCTAATGAGGAGAACTAGGAGCAGCCAAATATTTCATTTTCTGGTTATATCTATGTATGGATTTTAGCCTCCTCCATTAAATAGAGGCATATCATTACTGATATTAAGAGAATTCTTTTTTTTAAAGATTTATTTATTTATTTATTTATTCATGAGCGAACAGAGAGAGAGAGAGAGAGGCAGAGACACAGGCAGAGGGAGAAGCAGGCTCCATGCACCGGGAGCCCGACGTGGGACTCGATCCCGGGGTCTCCAGGATCACGCCCTGGGCTGAAGGCAGGTGCTAAACCGCTGAGCCACCGGGGGGGGGGGGGGGGCTGCCCTATTAAGAGAATTCTGATACTGTACGATACACTCTTTCACCCGGCAGGAATTATTTATCACCCTTTCAATTATAAAATTAAAATACGTCTCAAAAGAGGCCTTTCCACTAACGCAAAGATTCTTAATACGTCCTTCCTTCAGCCCAATTCCCTTTCTTTCAAGACGTGTCATCCGTAGTTTCCAAATGTATTCCTGGGTGTCTGGACTGTCGTGAGGACTAGGACCGTCTTCTCTCACACGTCTCAAGCGAGCGTGGTCTGCACGCAGAAGCACGCCGCGATCTAAATGTGCGTTTAACATTTGAAAACTCTCACTTCTGGTTTCCTCTCCGTCGTGACTTACGCGGCGTTCTCTCCACGTACCCGGCAGCTGACTCACTAACACGTTTGATGTTAAAGCTGAGCTGAGACGCACCCGAAAATGGAAAGTACCGGACAGATTTTCTTTCAAACCACAAGTAGATTTGATCAAACTGTTTGGTTTTTGACATATGAGTCAAGTAAAATATTTACTTAACGACGTGGCCTATCACAATTTTTTGAATGATATACCTTGAAGGGTAAAGCCGTGTCAAGCATCCGTGTGTGTGCGCGGGAGGGCCACCCAGCGGGCCCGGCCCGGCAACGGAGGCTCTGCCCGTGGAGAAGACGCCCCGCGGCACCCGTGTCTTTCGACTTTGCTTTGCTCGGGTGGCGCATTCCTCCCGCCGGTGCTGGCTGCTGGCGGAGGCTGGCAGGAGTCATCGGCCCGAATTCCAGCTGCACAATGGCAGGTGGGACCACCACCCGCTCAGCAGCTGGCTTGTCACCCCCTTGACCGGGACGTTGAGTCTGGATCAGTTAGTGCAACAGCTGCCTTAATCAAAAGATTCACCCTAAACTCAAAGCCTGCTTAGGAACTGCAGCTTTTGCCCCTTCTAGCCAAAGCCCAGGGAACAACGGGGCAGGAGTCCCCGGGGCTTCAGGAAGCACAGACCGGCTTCTCTCTGCGGTCCCTCTCGGGGCTTTGACGCCGGGCCGCACCCCCTCCCGAGAGGACACGCTTCCCCTGCGCCCCCGACTTGGCTCCCACTACCCCGTCCTCCTCCACCGGGACGCGGAGGCCACGGACTCGGCTTGGGCAGGCTGGGGAAGCAGGGCCAGGGCCCCATGCCTGTGGGACGAAGGCATACTCACGTCCCACTTCCCTCCAGCCCAGCGGACTCCCCTTTCCTGGGGGGCCTGCCCCCTGGTCGGCTGCTCCCACTCGCACGGAGCTCATTGTTTCCGCAGGGCTGTGCAGGGGCCAGGGGGCTCAGCTGCTCAGGCCTGGGGGTGCGGGGGTTGTGGGCTGGGAGGCGAGAGGGGCTGGGGTGCCCTCCACCAGCTTCCCCACGTGCAGAGGAGCCCAGAAGACCCGGGCCGCAAGCAAAGACAGCAAAGCAGGAGCTGGAGGGACAGACAGACACAGACAGGCCCACGGAGCCTGAGAAAGCAGAGACAAAGAGAGAAACTGAGGCCCAGGGACCCTGAGCTGACCTCCGTCAGGGTCGGCCGCACCCGGACAGCTCCTGCGAGTCAGCAGCGGGACCCAGCCTTGCTCTCTGGCCCTGCCTCAGACGACGCAGCCCAGGGCGAGGCTGTGACAGCGGCCCCGCGGCCCACGGGGCTCCTCGTGCAAGCTGGGAGCACGGGGACAAGGGACAGTACGACGCTGGAGTGTCCTGTGGGGACAAAACCAGGCTGGAAGGGGCGGAGGGCAGCGGCCGTCAGAGCACGTGCCATGCGGGTCTTGGGCCAGAAGTAAAGGACCCGTATTCGAGAGGTATGTCACCCACGAGACCGAGAACGACACCTTCACCAGAACAGAATTGGAGCCGAGGGAGGGGACCTGCCACATGTGTGCCATCGGCGCTAGGAGTCTCGGCTCAGGCCCTGCACGGCGTCCCCGGTGCTGGCAGGTGGCAGGGCGGGGAGCATGACCAGACCTGCAGGAAGAGGGGAGGGGACGGCCTGTGCGGATCATGGTCACACAGCCCAGGAAGGACGGAGGACACGCCCCGGCTGTCCTCTCCCTGGCCCTTCCTGCCTCGACCCAAAGAGAGGCCAACAGGCAAGCCGGGCTCAGCCTCGGGGCCACAGCAGAGGGCAGAGGGCGGGCAGGGGTCAGATAGGTGCAGAATGAGCGTCACTTCCACCCCAAGATCCTTAAGTTGTCCTCCTGGATGGGGCAGGGAGAGGCTGCTCAGCTTCCAGGCTTCTCACACCTGCCCAGGACGAGGTGGGCCGGGCCCCTGGCTCCACAGGCGGGGAGGGGAGGGAGGCGGCCAGGCTGCACCCCACTGGGGAAGCCCCCCCCTTCTCCCCAAGGGGTCACGGGGTCAGCCGCCCCCAGGCCAAGGCTTTTCTTACCGAATCAGCCTAGGAGCTTCTTCCCTTGGCAGAAAGACATAATGACTAATTCATTCTTTTTTTTTTTTTATTGAAGTTCGATTTGCCAACATATAGTGTGACACCCAGGGCTCATCCCGTCCAGTGCCCCCCTCAAAGAGCCAATGTCACTGCATTCATTTCCCTGCAACGGCCACAGGACTGCCCCAGGGCGAGGGTGAGGACGGCCTGTCCTATAGGATTCAGCTGCTGGGGGCCCCTAACCCTGCTCAGGCTCAGGCACTTCCCTGCCCCCCTGGCAGGACCCCGTTCCCAAGCCAGGCTCCTCCTGCGGGGATCCTACTCCTCTGAGCTGGTGGGGCCATCCCGTCCTCACGGCGAGTGGGTTTGCAGGCGCGGCCCTCTCTGGGGGGCTCCCCGGTGACACTCTGACGTCCTGGTTCTTGGAGTCCCTCTTGGCAGCTGCAGGTGTCATGTCACCGGAGGGCCTTGCTGCCTCCCGGTCAGCAGGTCAGCATGGCCTCCCTCTCCCTCCCGGCGGAGCCTCAGGGTCCTACAGCCTGGCAGCTTTGCCAGGACCTGGGAGCACAGCCCCTGGGGCAGCGCCGGCGGAGAGCAGAGGACAGGCCCAGGGCTGGGCAGCACCAGCCATACGGGCTGTGCCACCGGGCTCAGTGCACGACCTGGGAGGACCTGGCTGTGGTCAGCCCCCGAGCAGCAGAGTGCGGAGGCTGGAGGGGGAGGAAGCAGGCTTGGGGAGGGGCTGAGGAGTGTCTTGGCACCGACCCCTGCCTCTGGGTCTTGGGCCTGAGGGCAGGAGGGACCCAGGGAGGGTGGGCCCAGGACCCCAGGGCCTGGTGACCCACCTTGGGGAGACTCCGGCCCCGTGTGGTTGCTGCTCTGAGGGCGTCGGTCAGGCCTGTGCAGACCCTCATCGTGCCCCCACGCCCGGGGCTGGCCAGAGAGTGGTCGGCCTGAGTGCACCCACTCTAAACTGGCTCTGGGTGTCACCACTTCTAGGCAGCCTGGGGAGACTCCTGGGTGCCGTCCAGGGCCACCACGACCAGCGTGGTCAGGGGCTCGAGCTCACGGTGGCCCCGGGGGGCAGGTCACCCGCTGCCTGCACCTGCAGAGCCCGCGGGCCTGCTTGCATACAGGCCAGATGCGGGGCGGCCAGGGGGCACCCCAGACCTCTGCGGGGCTCCACCCGAGGCCCAGATGCAGCGTCGTCCGCGTTCGGTGGACAAGGAGGCCACGCTGGCAGTGGGCACTCCGGGTGGCTGGGGTCCGCCGCTCTCCCTCTTGTGCTTCTGGGAGGCTGGCGGTCCTGGCCTGTCCCTCAGCCCCAGCGTGAGCTCGGGCACACGCCTGCACGTCCCCGCCGCGGCCTCCCCGTGTGCGCCAGTGTGCCCAGCGCCGTGAGGGCAGCGACCTTAGGGAAGGGGCCTGGCCGTCACCTGACTGCAAAAGCAGCGTTGCTCCCAGAGTCACACGAAAAGGAGAAGCGCTGTCGGCCGAGCCGCCTCCTGACAGCCGCCGCGGGCCAACCGCCTGAGCCTCGGCGGAGGCCAACCAGAGGCCCCGCTCCAGGCTATTTTAAGCATGGACTTAAAAAGTAAAAGCAGCTGTGAAGTGAAAAGTTTTAGGAACATTTCCATTTCCTGCAGCGATGGCGCGCAGAGCCCGGCCCGTGGCCCAGCGGCACAGGGTCCCCTGCGGCAGAGGCGAGGCGTCCTGGCCTGCGCCAGCCGGGCCGGCTTCGGGGATCGCCCGGCCCGGCCTCGGGCCACCGCCGGGTCTGCGGGTCTGCAGGTCGAGGTTGGGTGACTCATCCGGGTGGGTGGCGCAGGGCAAAGGCCGCGGCGGGTGTGGCCCCGGGTGCAGCACAGGCGGGGTAGGAGCGGCCCTGACCCGTCCAGAGCCAGTCCTGCGGGGGGGCCCCTCCATCGGCCCCCTCAGTCCTAGGCTGGGGGCGCCCAGCAGGGTGGTCACGCAGGTGGCTCTCCACCTCCTGGTCTGCGTCCTCGGTCTCCCTCTCCCTCTGTGCGCCCCTCGCCCCAGGTCTTCAGGGCCCACTGGCGGGCCTGGCCGTGTCCAGCGTCGATGGGGCTGCACCTGCACACAGAGCACAGGGCCCAGCGTAGGGCCCCCAGCAGGAGCGTCCGGAGGCGGGCGGTGTCTGGGTCTGAAGGGCTCCTGCAGGTGCACGCCCGGGCGTTCCCACCCGCCCTGCTCACAGGGGACGCCCAACAGGTGGGACCCTTGAAGGCCTCTCTCCCTACGGGTCACTGCTCCTGGGCCAGGGACAGTCCTGCCTCCAGCCCCGGGCTGACCTGTCTCGGGCTTGACTGTTGGCTTCTTGACTCTCGTGGGGAGCGGGCTCCTCTGTCCCATCCCGACCCAGGGCGCCCAGAGGGACCTGGACGTGGTCTGCTCCCAGGACCGGGGCCCCATCCTGGGGAGGGATGCGCAGCACTCACGGCCTGGTGGGCAGCTGCCGGCCACGTCCTGGGGAATCCAAGCACCACCACAGCCATGGGGGCCGGTACCCCAGGAGAGAGGAGGGAGGGAGGGAGGGAGGGGACCACAGACATCCCGGGGCTCCGGTCCTAACGTGGGGCTTCTAGAAATGAATCAAGCGCAGGGAGGGAGGCGTTGAGTCTGCAGGCCCCTGGGGGTGTTACCTCGCCCATGTCCTCCCTGCTCTCCAGGCTGCTGTGCAGAGCCCCCCGCCCCCGACAGTTCCAGGGGAGCCCAGCCACCCTCCATCCTGCTTCCCTGGGGACACCCGGCGCCGGTGCTCAGCCAGCTGCAGGCCTGGCCAGGGGTGGGGATGGCCTGCACCCCAGCCCCGCACGGCGCAGTGAGGGGCGGCTGCTGCTGCTGACGGTGCCGGGGGGCAGAGGGCTCGTGGAGGACAACCCCCAGCTGGCAGCAATGGCTGTCGCCCCCCCCCCCCCATCTTCTCTCCGTCGCCGTCACCCGCCTGGGATGGGATGTGAGTGTGCGGAGGCCAGACCAGGCCTGGGCTGCACAAATGCCTGTCTCCCATCACCGCAAATCAGATGTCTGCTCTCAAAGGTCAGCTCTTACTTTGAGCAAAGAGATAAATGTGGATCTTTATTTCCCCATTAGGGTGGCATGGGCACCCGCTGCCCCATTTACCCCCGGCCCTCCTCAGCCCTGACTCCGAAGCCACACTCCCTCTGGGGCCGGGCACCCCTCTCTCCTGAAGCAAGTGCTCAGCCAGCTCACCTGTGCGCACCTGTGTCCCCCGCAAGCCAGGTCCAGACTTGGGCTCCAGCACCAAGGGGGCGTCCATCAGCCTGGGACGTCATCTCCACTCGGCCCCGATGCCGGTGGCTCACATGCGGTGGCATCACTTTCGGGGTCACCGAGTCTGTGGGCCCCGGTGAAGGGGCCATGCCCGTTCCCCGGCCTCTGCCGCATGGTAGGTTCCAGCCGGGGGCGGGGGGGCCGAGTCCGAGGGGCCCAGGGCTCCGGGTGTGGAGCGGGACACCTGGGAAGGTGGCGCTGTCAGAGCCCCAGCTGGAAATCGGGTGCAAGATTCCTGCTTTTTTCTTGGCTTCCTGGGAAATTCGGCCCCGTTAGTGACGTGCGATGGCGAGTGGAGGGGACACCTGCAGGCGGCTGCACTAGTGGGTGACGTCAGCAGTGCACCTGCACCGTGGGCAGCTTCGGGCCCCTGGGTGGACTGGTCCGCAGTGACCGACCGGCGTCCCGGCAGCCGGGTCTGCAGCTGGGTGCCTGTGCCTGCAGCTGGGGTGCCCCAGCTCCTCGGGTCAGCTGCTTGTCAGCGCTCACAGGACTACATGGTTTCCCCCGAAGATCTGTCCCCTGAGGGGGCTCTGGGAAGCGCTAGCTGCCTGGAGAGAAGGCTCCACGTTCTCCCCACATGCGCAGCCCCAGGGGAGTGGGTGCTGGGGACCCTGGTCCTGGAGACCTTGGGGGGCCGTGCAACCCCGACAGGTGAGCCCTGGCTCATGTCCTTCCAGCCCATGAATCACCTTTTCAGGAGGAAAGGGCTCATCCTCGCCATAGGTCTGGAGGCCAGCATGGCAGTGGCTCCTTCTGGCCCCGGGGGGGGGGCGGGGGGAGCGCCTGCAAAGGCCCCACTGCGGGTCAGGGCTGAGCATGTGGCTCTCCCGGGCCTGGCCGGTCCTGCTCCCTCCTCCGGAAGCCCCGAGGGACCGGGTCCCTGCACTTGAGGGTGGAGTCCCAGCCTCGCTGAGCGGCTACCGGGTGCTCGCGGTGCTCAGGGACGCCTGTGCTTTGGGCTGAGCCCCGTGGGTGACCCGATGACGCTGACGCTGTCGGGCGCCCCATGAGCCGGCACCCCTCTGGGCGTCACGGGTCATCCCCGGCCTAAGTGCCACTGGCGATCCGAGTGAAGCGCCATCCTGGTTGGTGTGGGTAGGTCACGGCGCCCGCCCCCAGCCCGGGGACAGCGGGCACAGAGCGCTCACTCGGGAAGTTCCTGTTTCCCTAGGGGCTTCCTGAGGCCGGGCCCCCGCCCCGTGGAGCTCACCCCTCCGGAGAGGGAGTGGGTGGCTCTGCCCCAGGACGTCCGCTCGCTCGCGCGGAGTCCAGAAGTTAGCTAGTGCTGGCACAGCTTCTCACCCCGCTGCTGCGTGGAGCCCCTTTACCACGAGAGGTGACCCCACGCGGGGGGAAGACCCCACACGGCAGCGGCAGGCCCGGCCCTGGGGCCGGCTCTCCCCCAACGGTCTCTGGCCCTGGAGGCCGCTGGGGTTGAGGCCCTGGCTGGAGGCTGCTGGCTGGGTCTGAAGTCCTGGGTCGCGTGGGGGGCAGGGGGCTGGAGTGGGTGGAGGGCCCTGCACGCCTGTCCGGGGGCAGTGTCCCGTCCGGGGGCTCGGGGTTAACTGGAGAGTTTCTGAGGGAGCCTGATCTCCCCCGGAGCAGCACCCAGGGGCCACCCGCCTCCTCAGCAGCAGGATGACCAACCCGAGGGCCATGACGTCACACGAACGGCTCAAGTCACCTGGAGAGGAAGCCTGACGGCTGTTTTTCCCATGGAAACAGACGGCGGGCTTGGTGTTCAGGGACCCCTGCTCCCCCCACAGGCTCTGAGGCTGTGACCTCTCTCCTCGGGAACCCAAAACGACCTCTGGGGACAGGTGCGGGGCCAGCTTCCCAGGCTGTGGACTGGACAGTCCCCCAGGACAGCAAGGTAGAAGGACCCCCTACTGGTCCTGAAATTCTGAATCCTTCTCCCACAAGGGGCCACGTTTTCATTCGGGCCCCACATCCCGGGCTCTGCAGGGGTCACCCCGGCCTGTGTGAAGGGCCAGGAGCTGCCACGGGGCCACCATGGGTGCCAGGATTAGGCTGTCTGGGTGGGAGGAGGGTGGGGGGCTCCACCCCTGGGCCCAGGGAGAGGGTGGGCTTCCGTGTCCAGGGCTGGGGGGCCAGGTAGCCCTGCCTGCCGCCTGTCCCTTCTCTTCCAGGGGCTCTGAGAGGCGGACCCCTCCCCCCCCCAGGGGCTCTGTGCGGCCTAATAATAACTGCAGGCCTGGCCCCAGGGGCCGGCTATTTTTAGAGCCCCTAACCCAGCCCCCATGTGACTCAGCAAGACCTCAGCAGGGATGAGAAAGTCGGAGGGTGGCCCGCGGCCAGGGTGCTCAGGCGGCGGCAGGCAGCGGGGGGCCCCCCCAGCCAGGAGGTGAGGAGCCCTCCCGCCGCCCCCTCCGCGCCGGCTCCGCCCCCGCCGAGCATGGAAAATCTGATGTCAGAATTCCAGCATTGGCAAGGAATGCGGCTGACCTTCACCTCCCGGAGCCAGAGCCCGGGCTCCCACCCAGGCCCCCAGGCGCCCTGGGACCGCAGCCCCTTCCCCTGTCTGACCCCCCAGTGTGGCCCTGGCCCCACCAGCCCAGGGGGGCTCTCCCGCACGGAGCCCCGAAGGCACCCCCCCAGCGTGTCCCAGGCTGGTCCCGCCCCAGGCTGGCCCCGCCCCCCACAGGCCCGGACATGTGGGTGGCCCCGCCAGGCCATTTGTTCCAGGAAGGGTTTCCAGAGCGGGTCCCCCAGGCTGGGTGGCGAACCCCTGCCCCGCTCCCGGCTCCCGGCTCCCAGCACCGCCTGCAGCGCTGAGGCTCCTGGTCCTGTCCACACCTCGAGGAATGTCGGCAGGATGTGGGGAGGGTGGTGGGACCAGCAAGAGAGCAGTGTACATGCATGTGAGCATGCTCGTGTGTTACGGCATGTGCACGTGAGTGTATGAACGTGTGTACACACGTGTGCTCGTGTCTCATGCGTGCACATGAATGCAAATGTGTCCTTGTGGGCACGGGCACACGAGCATAGGTGTATGGGTACACATGTGCACGCCAGATGCTCTGGGTACGTGTGAGGCACGTGTGTTCACATGTACACAAACATACGTGTGTGTGTGCACACGTGCATATGTAGGAGCTTTGCTCCCTTGGAAGTACGCTGAGTTCCCGCAGCACCTTCTGGTCAAGTGGAGGCACACGGACAGCTGTTCCCGCCTGCTGCCCGGTCCCTTCCTCCCAGTGGGAGCTGTGCCCCCAGCTAAGGGAGAAGACGGGGTGAGGGCGAGGTCTGTGGGGACCTGGGTCTCTGGGTCAGGAGGGATCCCTGTGCATTGGGGGCCCCATGAAGAATCAGGGAGACACTGAGGAGCGGTGGCGGGGATGCCCTCGGGGAGGATCCCAGCCGCAGAGGGCAGGTCCTACGAGGCCTGGCCCCCCTTTCCTGGCAGGTCCATGGCTTTGGGCCGCCCTGCAGCCGGCAGGGAAGGGCAGCAGCCTGGCGTGCGCAGCCTCCCACGCCCCGGGGCCCGCCAGCGCCCCCGCCCCTCCTGCTCACTCTTCCCAGGCACCCCCGGTGCCCAGCTGCGGTCCAGCTGTGAGGCATCTGTTGTTTATTCCCCAGAAAGCCAACGTGCCGGTGTTCACCTTGGACGCACAGCCTTTGGGTCGGCTGCTGTTTGTTTTCTCTGCTTGGAGCGTCAGGACGCGGACCTATTTAGGGAAGGCGTTGCTTCCCAAAGATGGATAATGACAGTAATTACATCTGGCCTGTCCTGCGTCTTCCGGCCCCACGTCTGTCTTCAATGAAGTAAAGAAGAATTAAAAGCCATTTTCTGGAATGAAAGCATTTTGCTGTTTTTCATTAACTTCGGAATCACCCAGGAAAGGTTTTCCCGAACAGGATACGGCTGCCCGCCCGTCACAGGCTTCCTCTTCAGGTCCCGCTATGACCCCCTGAGGCAGAGACGCAGAAGCCCACCGCACGTGGGGAGCCAGGCCATCCAGTCCTCGTGCGAGGCCGGGCCAGGGTGCCTGCCGGCTGGTGGGCGTCAAGCGGGGGTCCCCTGCCCTCTGCTGGCCCCGTGCCGCCTGCAGCCTCCCGCTCAGGAGCGCCAGCCTGGGCACACCAGGAGCCCCCAAGGCCCTCTCGGCCGTGGGGCTGCTCTGAGGCGGCTGTGCTGGTTCCCAAGAGCCCCCCGAGGCTCTCGCCCCCCCAAAATTCAGGATGTGGTGGATGGCAGGGGACGTCCCCTCTGTGCATGTGGACCCTGTCTGGGGACCCCCACGGGGACTCAGGGCCAGGCCAGTGGGAGCCAAGGATACAGGGCCTGGGACAAAGGTGATCGGAGGACAGAGGACCCCTAGACGTGGGCCCCCCAGGCTCCCTGCTGCAGCCTTTGTGGGACAGGGTGCTGCACCCCCGGGAACAGAGGAAAACCAGTCCCCAGTCCTGCCGGGGTGGACACGGATGGCCCCCTGTGTGCCCACACGTGCACCTGCACACAAATACGCCCATGACAGACACACACGCCAGCCACACGCATGCACACACACCACACACACTCACAGAGCACACGTCCCAGAGCCCGTACGCTGGTCCTGTGTAAGGGAAGTGAAATGGCTCCCCTCCAACAACAACATGAAAGAACGAATCTTTGGACAGGAAGGAAACTGAGGCAGCCCAGGAGTCCGAGCCGGAGGAGGAGCGGGGCTTCCGTGAGCCAAGAGCAGGGGCGGCAGGGGCGTGCATGGGGCGGGGGACGTGTGGCGCCCCGGCTCCGAGTGCCAGGCTGCGGGTGTTGGTGTGTAGGAGCTGCGGGCGCCGAGCCACGTCCGCGGGAGTGTGTCCGTGTTGAGAGATAATCACGCACCAGCTGCCGGCTTTGGACCCGTGAAGGGAGTCGAGACCTTCGGCGGCACGGTTGAAGTGACCGTGTTACAGAATGCCGGGTGTCACGTGAAGAATGCACTTGTTGGTGAGCATGTGTCACATCTTCCTCGAATTTGCTCATGTACCGGACCTCGTGAAACCTCAAGCCTCCCAGAATATGTTTCTGTAGCGGCCACGCTTTTCCACCTCGATGAAATACGCTGGAAGGGAACGACAGGCACGACAAGGACCCTGCACGTCTGGCTGTGTGGGGCACGTGCACGAGCCTGAGGCTTCCCTGACGGCCGATGGCCGGGGGACACGGGACGGCCTCTCCTCAGGCTGGGCCGGGCAGCCCTCCTAGCTTGCCTGGAGACCCCAGCCACTAGGAAGGAAAGCAGATCCCCCCAATAGCAGGCCACGCTCAGATACTGGGACATCGTGGAATTGCTGGTGCTACCTGTTAATGGTTATAGGACGTGTCAACTTCTCTTCCCAGACCCAAACTGGGAGGTCTTCGATGTTGTCCTTGGGAGGAAGCGTGAGCATCTGAGCATTTCTCAACTATATCAATTTTAAAAGCAAACTGGGGGGAAGAACTAAGTATCTTGTAAGCAAAAACTAAAGAATTAGAAAAACGATCAAAACTGATCAATACATCCAACTCCCGCTTCGTGGAAAGGAATGGCAACAAAGAAAGAGATCGGTGGCAAACAGAACCTGGAAAAAGAGCAAAAATAGAAATAAGCAAAATCGTATAACAAAAGACACACAGTTAATGCATGAAAATCCCAACAAAAATAATTTTATAAAATATAAGTTAACAGGGGATCCCTGGATGGCTCAGCGGCTGAGCATCTGCCTTCAGTGCAGGGCGCGATCCTGGAGCCCTGGGATCGAGTCCTGCATCGGGCTCCCCGCATGGAGCCTGCTTCTCCCTCTGCCTGTGTCTCTGCCTCTTGCTCTCTCTGTGTCTCTCATGAATAAATAAATAAAATCTTTAAAATATATATATATAAGTCAACAAAATGGCCTCAAGAAGCATGAGAAAATAGAACACTCATGGGAGAAATTGAGGAAGACACAAGAAAATGGACACAGTCCATGCTCATGGATTGAAGAATAAATATTGTTAAAGCGCCTTGCTAGCCAGAGCCATCTACACAGTCAATTCAATCTCTGTCAAAATGCCATCAACTTATTTCACAGAGGTGGAACAAATAATCCTAAAGTTTATCTAGAACCAGAAAAGACCCCAAACATCCAAAGGAATGTTGAAAAAGAAAGCCAGAGCCGGGGGCATCACAATGCCGGACTTCAGGGTGTACTACGAAGCTGTGGTCATCAAGACAGTGTGGTCCTGGCACAAGAACAGACACAGAGATCAATGGAACAGAACAGAGAACCCAGACGTGGACCCTCAACTCTGTGGTCAACTCGTCTTCAACAAAGCAGGAAAGACTCTCCCCTGGAAGAAGGACGGTCTCTTCAACAAATGGTGCTGGGAACACTGGCCAGCCAGGGGCAGGAGGATGAAACTGGACCGTTTCCTCACACCGCACACAAAGATAGACTCAAAATGGGTGAAAGACCTAAATGTGAGACAGCGGCCCAAGAAAATCCCAGAGGAGAACACAGGCACCGACCTCTGTGACCTTGGGCACAGCAACTTCTTGCAAGACACATCTTTACTGGCAGGGGAAATAGAAGCAAAAATGAACTGTTGGGACTTCATCGAGATAAAAAGCATCTGCACAGCAAAGGAAACAGTCACGAAACCAGAAGACAACTGACAGGATGGGAGAAGATATTTGCAAATGTCTTATCAGATCAAGGGCTAGGATCCAAGATCTATAAAGAACTTATCAAACTCAACACCCAAGACAGAAACAATCCAGTCATGAAATGGGCAGAAGACGGAGGAGGACATAGACGTGGCCACCAAGCACGTGGGAACGTGCTCCGCATCACGTGTCCTCAAGGAAATAGAGATCAAAACCACGACGAGATCCCACCTCACCCCAGTGGGAATGGGGAAAATAAGACAGGAAGCAGCCGGTGTTGGCGAGGATGTGGAGGAAGGGGAGCCTCCTGCACTGCTGGTGGGGATGTGACCTGGTGCAGCCTCTCTGGACAACACCGTGGAGGGTCCTCAAAGAGTTAAACAATGACCTGCCCTACGACCCGGCAATTGCCCTGCTGGGGATTCACCCCAAAGATACAGATGCAGCGAAACGCATGGGTCACTGACCTCTCCCTCCGAGACTGACAGTACGTGTTAATTAATTGAATTTAAATTTAAAAAATTTTAAAAAGCAGCACAAGAAAAACTATACGGGCCGATCAATAACTATAGAAGATTTTCGAAAGACGCCTGGGGGACTGTCCGTTCATTCTACGAGGTCGGGCCGCCCGAGGAGCCCCAGCCCCGCGGAGGTCTGTGCCCACGGACACGCCGGGGCTGCCCCAGACGTGCCTGTGAGAAGCAGAGGCTTTTCTCCTTCGTGGGAAGTGCACGCGGGACCCCGGGGACGACCCCCAGGACCCAGCCTCCCGCGTGTCGCATGTGCTCAGCTGTGCCTGCAGCTGGGAGAAGCGAGCATGTGACGTGCCTTCCAGAGGGTTTTTGTTGCACATGTGACACTTGGGTGAAAAATGACTTTTTTCCATCTCTCGTTCCAGAACATGAGCGCTTCCCGTCCGCTGGAAGGGCTCCATCTGTCCAGCGGTCCGGCGTCCTCGGTTCAGCCACGGGCCCTGCGCAGCCAGGAGCCGACGGACGCTGCACGCTCGGCGGGGCTCACGCACGCCAAGGCCAGGAAGCCAAGGCTGCCGTCATGGGGTGCCCACCTCCCGGGGCCCTTGGGGTCCCCCGGCCTTCCCTAAGCCCCTGCAGATCCCCTTCTGGATCCGTCCGTGGGCCCAGGACCATCCGGGAATGACAGGCCCACTCAAGCCCGTCAGGCTGCACCCCACAGGGCCGGGGGTGCCGACCCGGGAGCGAGCCGGAGCCCGAGAGGCCCCGGGGGCCGGGGGGGTCACTGGCAGATGCACGGGGGCAGGGCTGGACCTCTGGCAGGCTCGCAGGCCCGGTGCCCCCAGAGCAGCTGCCCCCGGGCACCAGCTGAAGCCCGCGGCCATCGCTCCGTGGCCTCTTTCTGGGAGTTTCCACGGGAGCCTCTGCTCCTTCGCCCAGCGTCTGACGGCCCCTCTGGGATGTGTTTTAATATCCTCGCCAAATTGAAATGTGAGCCACCTACTTACAATCAGAGCACTCGGCGCGGGACGAGCTCCTTGATCTTGGGAAGGACAGTTCCCGTCGCTCCCTTGAAGGCACGTCCGCGTCCACGTCAGGACGGGGCCGGCGGCTCCGGGGCCAGGTGGGAGCTGCCAAGTCCCAGGGGCCGCCCTAGGACAGGCTGAGGCCCACTTGGAGGCTCGGTCCCCCGTGTCCGGTCGCACACGAGAGCTCCTCCCGGCCTGGCCTGCGTCCTGGCCCGCCGTGCTTCCAGGGCCCCGAGGGCCAGCGGGAGGCCAGCTGCCTCCAGAGGGTGCCCGGATGGACCCCACGACTCAGCTCTGTCGCAGCACCGAGTGGCCCCTGTGCAGATGCAGGCCCCTCCTCGGTCCGGGGGGACACTGGGATGGGGTGCTTTTCCCGGGCCGGTCCCTCCAGGTACCAGCTCACGGCTAAGGATGCTCCCCTCACCCCCCGGGTGCAGGGCATGAGGGTCACAGGGGCTCATCTGGCAGCGCAGCAACGCTCATCTCCGGGGGCACATGTCACCACCGCCCGGACCTCGCCGGGCCCTCTCTGCTCATGCACCCTTCTAGGGCTCCCGCAGGACTTCGTGGGCCAGCGGGGTTTGAGGAGGAACCAAGTGTGTTGGGTGGCGGGGACTGAACCTGGGGCCTCCGTGGGATGCGCTTGGGGTGCACGACCCGCCCCCACAGGCCCCTCTGTTCCATCTCCTACACTAACCAGCCCAAACACAGCGGCTACCTTTAGCCTTTGGGGAGCCAACCCCCAGGGATATCGGACCATTCACCATTTTTATCAAAGATCCAAGAATGTCCACCAAGAACAAGTCCGACTGTCTGAAGGCCGGGGAAGTTTCCAGAAGGGGCACAGACCGTGCGCTCCCTCTGCCACCTGCCAGCAGGGATGTAAAGAGCCCCGCATCTGGGAGGCCCCCGGGAGGCGCAGGTGGGACCCGCAGGACAGCTCCTGGGGAACCCGGGTCCGAGGAAGGGAACAGCCGGGGACAGAGGGACATTCACGTGCCGGGGGGGTGGTCAGCGGAGCCTCGTTGACCAGCTGGGCGCTCTGGGCCACAGGGACACTGGGGCTGCCTGGTCTCGGCCTGGCCCGGGCCTGTGTCCTGCGCTGACCAGTCCTGGGTAGGCCCAGCCGGGGACGCAGGCAGCACATCTCCCCGGAAACGTCCGCTGCTTGGGAGCGGCTGTTCTGGGGCCTCAGGCCGTGGTTACAGGTCACCGGGGCGCGTGGCTGGGGTGCGCCCCTCCCTGTGTCCTCTGGCCGAGCTGCTCCCGCTGCTCCTGTGGGACGTGCCTCTGTCACCCCGACCCGGGCCTGGGCTGGGCCTTCCCGGGGGCGGCGCGCGGGGCCGCCCAGAGCCCACCCGACCGCGGAGTGGGCCGGCACCAGGGCTCAGAGGCGGGGGCATGACAGCGAGTCCTCACGGTGGCGGCAGGGACCCTCCGGGGCCGATGAGGAAGGCTGCGGGACCCCGCCACGGGCGTCGGGCCGGAGCCGCTGCAGCCCTGCCCTGAGAGCAGCTGCCTCTGGAAACCGCGGCCTGAGGCCTGAGGGGCGCGCAGCGGGGCAGGGCCTGGGAGCCGCAGGACGATGCCGAGGCCCTTTGCTGTGTTTAACAGGAGAGGGACGAAGCCGAAGCCCCCGCCCCGCCCCCGCCCGGGCCGTGTGGGGACGCGGGACCAGGTCTCCTCGGCCTGAAGGCGCCTGGAAACAGGGTCTGGGCAGATCCTTAAAAGCTGACCTTACAAGTCATCCTTACCAGAGATTGATCTAAAAAGAGATTTCCTTTGTCATTGACTCATCTTGGCCTAAATTCCGTGGGAAATTTCCACAGCTTCTCGCCCGACAGGAGCGCCGCGGAGTCCCGCGCGGGGTGTGGGCGCCCGTGGGGCAGCGAGGCTCCCAGGGGGCGGGTGGGGGGCCGCGGGGGGCCGCGGGGCGGCTCGGGGACGCGGTCCTGGCGGGGGCCCAGCCCTCGCCCACGTTTGCCTGTAGAAATGTCTTCCGAGAAACCCCCCCTCGCTGGGCTGTTCCTGTTTTTCCAAAGCTTTCCTGAGGCCGAGTTCACGCACTTACACTTCACCCGTGAGCGCACCGTGCGGCGGCTTGGCGTGCCCGCGGGGAGGTGGGGCTGCTCACACAGGCAACGCGAGGACACTTCCTGACCTCGGGGGAGCCCGCTCCCCGACTCGACCTGCCCCCACCCCGAGCAGCCACGCGTCGGCGCCTCCGATGCTGGGGGATTCCACGGGATTGGAACAGCTGATGCGGGGGCCCCTGTCTCCACGCCCCTCTGAGTGCGGGAGGCCCTGCATCTGGGCGACGGCCGCTCAGGGCGTCTTCCTCTGAGTTCCAAGAATGAGTTCAGCTCCGGGGCGTCACGGAAGACCTGCTTCTCTGCACGAGGTCAGAGACCGGGGTGCAGGGGACACCGGACCACGGACGCCCGGGCCCCGCGGAGGCCTTGCTGCCTGCGGGACCTCGCCCTCCCCGCTGGGTGCTGGCTCCCCAGTCCCTTGTCCCCCCGGGGGAGGGGCAGCCGGCTTCCCTTAGCAAACGTCCCGGCTGTTGGTGGCTCTTCCCAAGCTCCGAGGCCCACACCAAGCTGCCCCGGCCCCGGCCCCGGCCCAAGCCCTGCCGTCCTGCCCTGGGCCTCCTGCTCTCGGCTCTGCTCCCCTGGAGGAAAAGCTAGCTCACGAGCCGGTGCACACAGCCCACAAAGCCACTAGCCAGGCACATGGCAACCACAGGACATTTCAGCAGCTGAGCTGTGAGGTCCAAACAGACGGGGGGGAAAAAGATGTTTTAACCAACTCTTTATGTTTAAATAATTTCAGAGCCAAAGAGATCAATGCACAGCCTGTGCTTGGACGACCAGGGTCACCAGGGCGGGGAGGCCAGGCGCGTGTGGACGGGCCACCCTGGGAGGAGCCCCCACAGCAGGCCTCGATGACAGGAGTCCCGCTGCCTCCCAGCACGCAGGCTCGGCACCATCAGCAGTGGGAAGAGGCATAGCTAAGTATAGAAATGTTTTCAGAGAATCAAACCCAAAGTGTTAATTTAAATTGTTATTTTTTCTTGTCCACAATTTGCTGGTTTCAGTTAGAAAGCTTCAGAGAACAGATGGACGGACGTTCTGGCCCCCACTGTCACCACCTTCTGGTTTTGAGGATGTCATGGCCCAAAGGAATGGGTCACACCCAAGGGGGAAGAGTGCTCTGAGCTGGGGACGGTGGCACTGGGGGCTACTGCCACCTAAATGACCATAGTCTGGCCAAGGCTGGCAAGACTGGTCCTTGGACAAACGAAACATCACAAAGTTAGTTCCTGGGGGTTTTGACTTAAACACGAGTCCTCTACAGTAGCTCGTTCTGAAAGACAAGAATGAGTGAGAGAGTAGGGCCCCGGGCTCATGGGGGCAGCATCCAGGAGGAAACAGTGCCCTACCTCCCCAGGTGGCGGGAAGAACAAGCAGGGCCGGCCAAGACTTGAGGATATCCAGTCTCCCACAGTGGACCCAGGCTCAGGCCATGATGGAGCCAGGCTCAGCTGAGGATGGAGCCAGGCTCAGCTCAGGGGGACCCAGGCTCAGCCAAGGATGGAGCCAGGCTCAGCCCAGGGAGGCCCAGGCTCAGGCCATGATGGAGTCAGGCTCAGGCCAGGGGGACCCAGGCTTAGGTCATGATGGAGCCAGGCTCAGCTGAGGATGGAGCCAGGCTCAGGCCAAGGGGACCCAGGCTCAGGTCATGATGGAGCCAGGCTTAGCTGAGGATGGAGCCAGGCTCAGCCAGGGTGGACCCAGGATCAACACTGGCAGCTTTTGAAAAATGAAACTGGGTCACAGTAGACGCACCCCATTTCGGGCTCGGGACGTCTGGGCCGCGCTCGCTGGCATAGACTCTGACAGTACATCGCAGCACATTGGATTTGTTTCAAAGCTGTTGACAGAGGCGCCCGCTTCCTTCCCCGTATCAGGAGCCGCGCCCGCTCTGGGGTCAGCAGCTGACAGGGACGCAGTGGCCCCCACGCTCAGCCGTGTGCGCCCGGGGTCCTCGGAGAGCACGCGGGCCTTGGGGTGAAGTTAGATCAGCTCCCCTTGGGTCAGCGCCAGGCTGGACACTGTCCACGCCCGCAGGCCACTCCCCGAGTGTGGCCCTCGCCCCCCTGGGCCTGCGCTTCCGTCTGGGGGAGGACGGGACCCCTTAGGTGGGGATGTCCCGGGGCTGGAGGTAACACCCGCTCAGCCGCGCTGTTTCCTCCGCACCTGAGGCTCGGCTCACACCCCGTTCCTGTCGGGGAACCCAGAATTTCTGCAGGGAAGCATCTCAAACGGGCCGACCCAGAGGCACAGGGAGCTGTGGGTCCGAGAGGAGTGACGCGCCCTGGCCAGGCCCCTGCCGCCACCCCGGGGTTGCTGAACCTCACTTGGCGACCTCCCCTCGTGGCTCCCACGGGTCTGACCCTGGGGACGTGGTCCCGACGGGGCTGCTGGACCTGCTTGCAGCCTGGCTGCACAGCTTCCCCAGGGTCCCCAACTTTGCAAGCTTGCTTCCAGAGATTTCTAGCGCTGTGCTTCCCTCTCCCACTTCCTGAGTGGTCGCGTGGCGCCGCGTGGCCCCGGCATTAAGGAGCAGCCGAGGAATCGGGGCCTGCTCGCCGTGCTGCAAGCCGGGCTCCCACTGGTTCCCACCAACCACCGGACAGGAAGCGCCGGTCGGAGCCCACGAGGGGCCCAGGCTGTGCCCTCCAGCCTCACCTCCCGCCCCCACGGCGCTTGACTCACCCACGACGGACAGGCCAGGGCCAGAGCCCACACATGTCCCTGCCCATTCGGCACTCATGGTCCAGAGGGACAGATGGACAGAGGAGAATCACAGCGGGGACCGGGGAGGGCCTGGCTGGAGACCCACAGAGCCTTTTGGAAGATGGGACATCGAGGGGTGACCTGAGAGGTTAGAGTCCCTGCTGGCTCGCTGCCCCGTCTCCTGGCCTCTGATGGCCGTGCTGGTCCCTTCGGCCCATAGTCCCTAGGAGAGGATTCCACGGACATTCCCTTTGGGGAGACAGATGGGGGACCTCAGTGGTTGGGCTTGGCCCGAAGTGTGCGTGTGACTGTGTCTGTGTGACTGTATTTGTCCCCATGTCTCCATGTCCCCGTAGCTGTGTGTCCCCGTGGCTGTGTGTCCCCTTAACCGTGTGCCCCTGTGGTCATGTGTCCCCTTGGCTCTGTGTCCCCTTGAGTCTGTGTCCCCTTGGCTCTGTGTCCCCGTGGCTGTGTGTTCCTGTGGCCATGTGTCCCCTTGGCTCGCTCTGTGTCCCCGTGTCCCTGTGGCTGTGGCTGTGCCCTGAGTGAAGCAGGCCCATGTCACTTGGATGAAATGCAAACTTGGGCCCCCACTGGAGGATGGATTTGAACGTCTGTGTCCACTGTGTGTGCGTCTGTGCCCCTGCGACCCTGCAGTCGTGTGCAGCACACGTGGTGACAGGCTCGTGGAACGTTCCAGTAGACTCATCTCCAGGAGGCCCTGAACAGTCCCAGCCTGTGGCGCTTGCCCGAGAGGGACCCTCTGTGCACCCCGAGTGGTGGCTGCTGCTCCTCCCGCTGGGGCACCTCTCAGAAGCGGGCCGTCCACCTTCGCTCTGCCCCGAGATGGGCGGCCCCCCGGGAGGAGGCTGGGCTCTGGGTCTGCACGAGGCCCGGTGGACGTCCTACCTGGGCACAGCATGGCCATGGCAAGCGGCATCCTGCAGCCCCGTGTCCAGCGGCGCCGCCGAGTGGACAGGAATGTGGAGGGGGGGACACACGTCCAGTGGGGGGCCCAGCGCTGTGCGGAGGAGCTCGGGGCTCAGGGAGGCCAAGAACCTGCCTAGAGGCCACCTGCTGGGGAGCATCGCAGCCAGGATCGTCACCAAGGGTGACTTGTCTTCGAGAGGGTGGACCGGGGTGGGGGGCACCGTCTGCGTCGAGGAAAGCCCCGAGGCGAGGTGGGGCCTAGGGGCCTGGCTGGCCTCCTGTGAGCCCAGGGGGCAGGCTCGGGAGCAGCGGGCCTGCACCCGGCCCTTGTCCAGGAACCCGCACACGCCCTGGAACCAAAGCTCCCCCAGCAGCACCCCGTGAGCCCGGCGGCCTGGCGGCGGGGGCTGCACGGGGGGGTGGGGAGGCCCGGGGCCCAGGGAAGAGGGCAGGGACGTGCCGCCTGCCGGGCTGTAGATTGAGGCGGCCATACAGACCCTCCTCGGAAGGAGGGGAGGGTCCCAGGGTCCCTCCAGCCAGCGCCATGGTGAGGAGCCTCGGGGGGGACGCGGGTGTGGACATCACACAGCACGGCAGAGGCCAGGCCGGGGCTCCCGGCAGGCAACGGTGCGTCCCTGGGGCAGCAGGCACCTCGGCCGCTGCAGGGCCCCGCCCTGGGGCTCCCCCCGCACCCTGCCAGGCCAGCTCCCGCCTGCCAAGGAAGACAGAGGGGGACCCCGACGCCTCAGCACGCCCCGGTGACTTCCCTCCCTCCAGCCCCCCCCCGGAAGTCGGTGGCCGGGCGGCGGTCCTCAGAGGGGACCCCTTCTCCTGTCTGGGACAGGCCGCTGGCCTGGCTCCTGCCTGTGTCCCTCCTCAGGGCGCGGCTGGTCCCCCTCTGCACCCTCCCACCCCCACCAGACCCCGTGCCCCGCACGCCCAGCATCACCAGGGAGCCTGTTAGAAATGCAGGTTCAGGACCCTCCCTCCCCGGGCATCAGGATCAGGAGCACCGTCCAGCGAGCTCCAGGGCATCCTTGCTCGTGATGCAGCCCCACACAGCCTCTGCCGAAGGGCCGCTCCGGCGCTCCTCCCACAGCGCCCCTGCTCCCCGACAAGGCGCCCGCGGGCCAGCGATGCCCACCACCGGCAGGAGCTGGACCCCAGGATGCCTGCCCCAGGGTCCCGAGTCCCTCTCCGGGGCCTGCGGGAGGCCCTCCCCCTTGCTGTGCTCCAGATGGGGTTTCTAGAACCTCTGAGCTTGCAGGTGGGCTCCAGTGAGGACGTCCCTCAGACGCGTGACATTGCACACAGTTGTCCCTCTGAGGAGGGTGAGAAGACACTCGGCGGCCCTGCCAGGCTCCCCGGGCGGAGGGGGTGTGGAAGCGGCTCTGCCCTGAGAGCCCCCTCTGTCTGCCGGCCTCGCTGCAGCGGTGAAGCACACGGCCCCGTCCCGGGCCCGGGACCCACGTGGACACGGGGCCTCCACAGGCGCAGGTGATACCTGGGCTCAGGAAAGGACGCGGGGTCTCCAGGACTCCCAGCCTCCTGCCGGGCTCGCGCTCCTTCACTGGCCGCGGGCGTTCAAAAGGCAAGTCAGCGGCGTGGGGGGCCCGCGGCGTGGAGCTTTGAGTCTCGGGTCCGCAGAGAGAAGCGGAGCCCTGCGAAGGCCTGTCCAGGGCACAAGTCGTCTGCAATCATTCGTTCATTCATTCATTCATTCATGAGAGTGAGTGAGTGAGGGGATGAAGAACAAAGGGATAAAGGGATGAATGAGTGAGTGGGGAGGGGACAAATGAATGAGTGAGTGAGGGGATGAATGAATGAATGAGGGGATGAGTGAAGGAGTGAAGGAGTGGATGAGGGGATGAATAAATGAGTAAGAGAATGAATGAGGGGCGAGTGAATGAGAGGGAGGGAGGGATGAGTGAGGGGACAGTGGGTGACGGAGGGTGAGGACGTGCTGCCCATCCCCACAGTGGCCGCCGTCAGTGCGTCCCGTGTGCTGGGGAAGCCCAGCGAGCAGATGCTTCTGGGTCCACCTGTAGCCTGGACCCACGTGTCACGAGGGGTGGCAGCTCGGTCGTGGGGGCCCCTGCGGTCCTCATGGACACGGTGGCCTCCAAGCCCGAGGACCACGGGAGCCACTCAGGCTGCTCGGGCAGCGACTCGCTGGGAGCCCCCCAGGGGAGGTGGCCCTGCCCGGGTGTCCTCCGCGTGGAGGCCCCCAGAGGCAGCAGGGCTCCCGACCCCCTGCCCAGACCCAGGCGGCCCTGCCCGGCCAGGCGGTCACCCCAAGCTCCCCTGCTCCTGGAACCACAGTCTGTGACCCGACCTTTCGGGCCTGGAGGGAGGCAGACGGGAGACGGGAGCCCCGGGCCACAGGGATGACCCCCCCACCCCAGGCCTCCGGAGGGGACGCGGCTGCCACACCTGGATTCGGACCTCGGCCTCCCAGGCTGCGGGCGTAGGCGCCGCGGAGGGTCGGGGGGCAGAGGGCCGGGCCTGCATGATGGTAGGTGTCGAGCCGAGGTCCATTCCAGGCCCCCGGTGTCCCCGGGGCCGAGGGAGCCCCAGCTGGACGGGGCAGGCAGGGGGCCCCGAGCCCCTTCTGGTGACGGATGTCAGACCCTGCCGGGGGCTCATGTGTAGCCAGGTGACCACGCCAAGGCTGCTGCTGGTGGCCACCAGGCTACCGACCACCGTGGGCCGTCAGACAGGTGAGCCGCCTCACCCGCGGTGGCAGGTGGCCTACAGGTGGCCCACAGCGGCTCCCAGAGCAGAGGCCAGAGACTCGCTTCCCCAGGAGCTCAGACACGGCGGCAGCCGGCTGAGGCTGGGGCCCGTCCCCACCCGGGCCCGGACAGGCCTGAGCATGAGCCTCGAGAGCGCCACCCGGCCTGCGTCCACTCTGGGACGTGGGTCCCCGGACACAGCCCCGCTGGATGCGGACACGAGGGGGAGCTTGGCACGCAGACCCGGGGCTGTGACTGACACAGCGTGAGTCAGAGCCAGGGCACCCAGAGCGCAGGCTCTCCGGCACCCGCTGCAAGGGACAGAGCCGCACTGGGTGACCGCAGGGGTGACGGCGGCGCACACCGGGGGCGGCCAGGCGCTGGGGGCAGCGGCCTCCTCCCAGGACGTCACACAGCAAACGGGCATGAGGGCAGTCGAGAAGCCTCTGCTCACACGGTCTCCGCTCCCTGGGCCTGCAAAGCCTCGTGCCGCTCCAGGACGACGAGCAGGGAACACCCCCATGCACGCACACACACATCCACAAACACACAAGAGTGCACATGCACATGTGTACACACCTGCACGTGCGTGCACATGGGCCCCACACGGACACATGTCGGTTCCCACAGGCGCACATGTGCACACATGCATGCACGTTCACATGGGAGCACATCCGTACACATACATGCACGCACACATCCCAAATAAAACCCACTTAGGGCCTATAAAGAAATCTTTCCTTCCAAAAGTAGAGAATAGGGGCGCCTGGGGGCTCAGTGGGGTCAGCACCTGCCTTCGGCTCAGGCCACGATCCTGGGGTCCTGGGGTCGAGCTCCCTGCTCAGTGGGGAGTCTGCTCCTCCCTCTCTTGCTACAGCTCCCCCTGCTCGGGCTCATTCTCTCTCTCTCTCTCTCTGTCAAATAAATAAATAAAATCTTAAAAAAAAATAAAAATAAAAGTAGAGAATCTAACAACCAAGATGAAGATAAAAAACATATTTTACAAAATATTTTCTAACAGAGAAGTACGACTTTCAAACTGTGTGCTTTGAGCTTTCACTAAAAATCAAGAATCAAGGGCGCCAGGGTGGCTCAATGGGTGAGCATCTGCCTTCAGCCCAGGGCGTGACCCCGGGGTCCCGGGATCGAGTCCCACGTCGGGCTCCCTGCATGGAGCCTGCTTCTCCCTCTGCCTGTGTCTCTGCCTCTCTGTGTGTCTCTCATGAATAAATAAATAAAATCTTTAAAAAGAAAATCAAGAATCAACATGCTAAAGAAACAGGAGACGAGGTCTTGGTGGAATCATAAGATTTTAAAAGGAGAGCTGAGGCCTAAATATCAGATGAAAATAGAAAGATTGATGGATGGAAAGACAACAAAGGGAAGGTCATAGAGAAACTGGAAGTAAACTGGAGGAATGGACTATGCACCAGAAGTGGGGGGAGCGTGCATTCCTGCTTCCCAATGCCGGAGTCGGAGGGAGGATGCCGAACGAAGGACACTGTGATGAGGGACAGCTCGAAATTAGAAAAAAAACTTTAGTGACTTTTGAAACAAATTACAAGTAGAAAGAATCTACATGTGTTTCGTTCCAATGCAGAATTAAGTATCAAAAACAATTCTTAAAAAAAAAAATAAGAATAATAAGTGAAAAACATACATCAAAATAAATTTATACCTCTAAAGAAAAGGGTGATTTTCCAAGAAAATAGGCTTTTCCAAAGCTGTATTAAGAGAAAATTTGAAAAGTGTGATAGGTGAATAACCATGGAATGAATTTGAAAGTTTGCATAAGTGGTGGCAGATCAATACAATTTTAAGCGTGGATATTTCAAAATTTTAAGCAACAGTTATTTCCAATGCCATATAAACTGATAATCAATTAATAAACTGATAATCAATTTTAAAAAACATATGAATACCTTCTCAGGGTGGCTCAGTCAGTAGAGTGTGTGACTCTTGATCAAGATGGGGTTGAGTTCAAGCCCCATGTTGGGCATGGAGCCTATTTAAAAAAAAGAAAATCTTCTCAATTTTATGATTCCAGTTTTTTCTATTTAAAAAAAAAAGATCTTATTTATTTGTTCATGAGAACCACAGAGAGAGGCAGAGACACAGGCAGAGGGAGAAGCAGGCTCCCTGCAGGGAGCCCGATGTGGAACTCGATCCTAAGACCCCAGGGTCACAACCTGGGCTGAAGGTAGACACTCAACCGTCGAGCCACCCAGGCATCCCTTTATGAATCTTGTTTAACCGTGATACTAAAGCTTGGCAAAGACAGCATTAAAAGAAAAACTGTGGTGGGGCACCTGGGTGGCTCCACTGGCTAAGTGTCTGACTCTTGATTTTGGCTCAGGTCATGATCCCAGGGTTGTGAGAATGAGCCCCACATCGGGCTCCATGCCCAGCATGGAATCTGCTTAAGATTCTCTATCTGCCTCCCTCTGCCCCTTCTCCTCACCCCACTCTCTAAAAAAAAAAAAAAAGAAAAAAGAAAAAAAAAAGTATGGTACAGTCTCAAATATGAATACAGATCTAAGAATTCCAAATAAATTTCTAGCAAGTTAAATGCAGTCACTATCTTAAGTTAACAATGCATTGAGCGCATGGGGTTCATCCTTTGAAGACAATAATCAGCTAGAATCATAAAATCCAAGCTATATCAATAATTTAATCATATCTACAAGTAAATGAGAAATATAATTTATTAATAAATACCACAAAAGGCATTTGATAATAATTAATATCCATTGACCTTGACTTTAATCAAAGTGATATATGATTCATTTTAAAATTCAGAATTGTTAGTTAAGGTTTATAGCATAATGCTCTAGTCCCTTAATTCCTTACTTCTAGAAATTTTCTGCTCCCCAGAGGTGACCACTTATAGCCCTTTTAAAAAAATTTCTTCATACCTCATAAATTTCTAAATAACACATTTCTCCTATCATTGCTTGAGTTTTTCATTTTTAGGTATTATCAACTGGGTTCTTAGTTTGGAAGTTTGAACTTCTCTTTCATTGTCTCCACCATTATACAGACCCATGAGCTTTTCCCTCTTCTCCTTATTTTATGGGATATATCACAATTTTTATTAAATCAAAATTGTGGGGATCCCTGGGTGGCGCAGCGGTTTGGCGCCTGCCTTTGGCCCAGGGCGCGATCCTGGAGACCTGGGATCAAATCCCACGTCGGGCTCCCGGTGCATGGAGCCTGCTTCTCCCTCTGCCTATGTCTCTGCCTCTCTCTCTCTCTGTGACTACCATAAATAAATAAAAAATATTAAAAAAATAAAAAAATAAAAAATAAATCAAAATTGTGTTTGTGTTATTAGATAAGGCAAATGTCATTCAGATCTGAGCTATGAAATGTACTTTAATTATATTTCCTTTATTATGTAACTTTATGTTTTCCCAGAGTTAATAATTGCCTTGTTATTCATTAGCTTGATTCTTCTGCCAAAGGTCTAGAATCCACGGGCTGATGTTTTTCATTTGTTCTGGAAATTTTTAGCCATTATCTCTTTGCACAGTACTTCTGCCCCATTTCTTTCATCTCTTTCTGAAACTCTAAGTATTAGTACATTAGAAATTTTGAGCATGCTTCATATGTCTTACATGTTTCTCTGGCTTTTCCCCTTATACATCTTTATTCTCTGTGCTTCAGAATTTTCTGTTAACCTGGCGTCTGGTTCCTCATTCCTATGTTCTGCTGCCTAGGGCATTGGTTGAGTTATTAATTTCAGATGTTGAATATATGGTTATAGAACATCTATTTGATCTTTTATAATTTTTTTAAATGGGCTTCATACCCAACATGGAGCCCAATGTCGTTCTTGAACTCATGACCCTGAGATCAAGACTCGGACACTTAACTGACTGAGCCACCCGGGTGCTCCTTATAATTTCAATGATAGTTTTTTTAAGAAAAGATTTCAATTCTCTTGTGAAACTTTCCATCTTTTCCTCAATTTCCTTTAATGTATTCATCATAGTTATTTTGAAGTCCTTGCCTGCCAACCCTGATGTCCGGATCATCTTTGGGTCTAATTCCATTGTCCATTTTTCCTCTCAGTTATGGGTCATATTTTCTTGCCTTCACCATGTGTGATAAGTGTTCGTTATATGCTTCACACTGTGCGTCCCAGGACCGGTGAGATCCAGGGAAGGCTACCTCACAGCAGTCCCACCTTGCAGGTGTCAGGCGGGGGTCAGGGCTGGAGCTGGCCGGGCTGCCCAGGCAGGGCCTGTACGCCTCGCTGGTCTGAGGCCGAGAGGGCCCTGACTACCTCTCTGTGGTTCTCGCCGACCCTCCAGCCTCTTGATTCCAGCCTCCCTTCTAGCGACGTCTTGAGGAAGAGGCCGGGGCGAGCTTGCAGAGCTCCCTGCCCGCGGGGGGACTGCCAGGGATTCCCTCTGCCTTTCAGAATTGCTCAGCCTGGTCCCCGGCCTCCCCTGAGGCCTCCGCTCAGAGAACCCTCGTGGTGTGTTTGAGGTGCCCCCAGGGTCCCGCCTGGCCTTGGTGCAAGACTGCGTGTGGAGCTGGCTTCTCTCTCCTCAGCAGGGCCTCTCATCTGGGCCCCCGGTGCTGGGCCAGACCCAAGTGGGCAAGGGTCTCTGGGTAAAGGACCGGAGGCTCCCACCCCCACGGATTTCATGTGCTTCTCTTTGCTGCCTCCGCGGCTCTCTGCCGCCCTCAACGCCTTGAGTTTTGTGCTTTCCCCGGCCTTCGGTGCCGGCCCAGAAGCGTGGGCCTGCCGTGACCCCCAGCCTTCCACCCGGACGTGGGGGCTCCGTGTGCACTGTGGGCACCCTGTGGGCCCTGTGGCCAGCTTCTGCTCCGAGGCCCGCGCGGCACGCCAGCCTCCCCTGGACCCTCTCCTCTGGGGCTCCCCGGAAGCGACGCCCGCCCACGCGGCCCTCCCACTCTCCCACGATCTCACTGGGGAAAGAATTCTGGCTCCGAGTTTCGAGGACGGAGTCCTACCTTCAGTCTCGTGGCTTTCCATTGCTGCAGTTTGACGTCATCCTGTTGCACTGAGCTCTCCACCCCGGGATGAGCTTTAGCAGAGGGAGGGAGGGCAGGTCAGAGAGGCGGGAGGCCGGGGAGGCCGGGGCAGGCTGGGTCCCTGGCCCCGGGGCGGGGGGCGGGGGTGCAGCGGTCCCTCCCCGTGGGGCCCCTCGAGCCCAGCGCTCGCCTCCTGGGTTCGCTCTGAGCCCCGCCCACAGCCAGGTAGCCCCAGCCCCGGGCCCGGACCGTAACGAGTATCCGACCAACCTCGCTGGGATAATTGGCTAATTATTGGGAGAGGAGAATAAAGCTGTCGCCCTGGCCAAGCATCCATATAAATTGATTCCAGATGGGCTAGAGAAGTATGAAAAAAATGAGAACAGAAACTCATGCCGTAAATAAAAGAGGCATATGTAAGCATCGCGCCAATTTTGAATTTGATAAGAACTTTCTGAGCATAAACCCGAAGATGTCATCAAAGGAAACTATGGCTAACTCAGTGAGCACTGGGTGGGAAACAAAGGCAGGAGAGAAATGATTAGATCTCCTGGCTCCGGGCCGCCCGCTGCCGCGTCCTCCTCCTCCAGGCACTAGGCTGCCTCGGACGTTAGCAGCCGCTGAGGCAACAGGCAATCGGAGCCCGACCCCGACCCCGGGACCCGTGAGTCTCCTTCAACACATAAACGTTCCTTTAGAGACTTCACCTCTAAAGGCCCGAGACCCGTGCCGGCGACCACCCCCCAGCCCAGGCCCCCCGCGCAGAGACTCTCGTGACTCGTGACTCCTGACAGCAGCTCCAGGTCCTGCAGACCCCGCTTCCCAATTCCTTAGAGACTCACGTGCTCCCTGACGCCTCCCAACTGGGAAGGATACGCGGGGCCCCTCCTCACCCCCCCACCCCGGGGCAGCTCTCCCTGCCCCGGGCCTGTCCCCAGGCTCCAACCAAACCCCCTTCTGGCACCAAGGGCGTCTCAAGAACCCTCTCTTGGCCTCGGCTTCGAGCCCTGACGTCTTTCCCCACATCGTGTACCATCCTCCCATTTCTATACGTAAATGTCTTCAGTAAATTAGAAGCCAAGTGACAAACAGGAAAAAACATTGATGATAGGAGAAGAGCTCCAAAACTAACAGAAAGTGGAAAATGGGAAAGACTAGGACCCAAGGGTTTCAATAAAATAAATCAAATGTCTGCAGGGAACATGCCTGGTGCCTCTGAGCACCAGAGGAATCAGACGAAACCCAGGTAGGCCTAATCCCCCCCAGGCCGCCCAGTCCTGGTCCTGGTCCTGGGGTCAGCTGCCCTGCAGGCCCCCGGTGGCGGGGGGGGGAGGAAGGCGGGCTTCCTGCAGAGCTCCCCATTCTGGGCCCAGCCTGTGCCCCAGGATTCCAGGACTTTCCCTTCAGATCTGAAAGGCCCGTTAACATATTTTCCTAAACACATAAACAGTTTCCCCTGGAGACGAAGTGCACCCCCCCCAGGAAGGAGGGCTGAAAGAGAGCCAGGGCTCCCCCCACCCCCCTGCCTGCCAGCGCCCCGCCTCACGGGAAGCCCCTGCCCGCCCCGACCCCCCTCCACCTGCATCTGGGCCTGGGGGGCCTGGGGTGAGCTTTGCGGCCAGGAGCAGTCCTGGGGCCAGGACACGAGGACACGGCTGCAGGGCCCCGGTTCCCTCGGGCTCTGGGCGTGTGGGGGACAGGGCTGTCCCCGGTTCACGGATGTCCCGACGCCTATGCTTGCGGGAGGCAGCGCCCGTGGTTTAGGAGGAGGCGGACGCAGGGGAGCCTCTGGGCTGAGGAACTGAGCCCGCGGCTGAGGGGACTGCGTGTGGGGCCGGGAGGGGGACCTGCCGCTGGGCTCAGGCCGAGGAACTGGATCTGGCTGGGCTCCTCCGGGCCAAGGGGCCATAAACACCTCCTGCTCCAGCACAGGGCCAGTACTCAGCTCTGCCAGAACTTTCTGGGCTGTGATGCGGCTTGATGACAGCCCTGCCCGCCCCAGGCACACCCAGCCCTTGCCCAGCCGTCAGGAGGGGCCCCCGGAGCAGGAGGGTGTGAGGGTCAGCACCCAGGGGCCCCCGGGGCGGGACAGTGTGAGGGTCAGCACCCGGGTCCCTCCCGGGCAGGACGGTGCTGCTGCTCCTGGGGCCCCTCCAAGCCTGGGATGCCCGAGCTCAGCCTGGCGGCCCTGCGGAACCTCCTGCGCGCCCCGTGCGTGAGCCACCTGGAGGGCAGAGCCGGCTGCTGGCCAGTCCCTACTGACCCGAGCACTGCCACTAGGCTGCCCTGGGAGGGGCCACATCCCCCCTCTGCAGACGGGGGCCTGCAGGCGCCCAGGTCACCCTCCCAGGACGGAGGCCAGGCCTGGTGGCCGCACCGCCTCCCTGCCCCCTCCGTGCCGCCGGGCCTGGGCGGGCCACGGCAGGGGCAGGCGCGACCCGCAGCCCACTGGGAGCCCCGGTAACGAGGTGTTGTATAACTCCCCGCTGCCCTCTCTGGGCTTTTCGGTTTAATTGGGAGTGTATTTCCAGAAGCAGAATCTGGGCCACGGTGAGGAGAGCAGGTCTGAGGGGAGGCAGCGAGGCCGGGGGGGGGGGGGGGGGGGGGGGGGGGGGGAGGCCTCTCCCTCCGCAGTTCCCACCGCGCTCCTCTGAACTGATGGGCTCGGGGACATGCTGGGGCCCCCCTCCTGCGGAGCACCGCTCGGGGGCGACCCTGGGAGCAGGGAGCCTGCAGACCCTCCTGCCCTCTGGGCCACCCCTCCTTCTGGATGCTTCCTTCACTGGGAAGTGGCCAGCGCTGGGTGCTGCGGTCACCGCCGGGGCCTGGATCTCCAGTGGTCACTGAGGCGTCACCGCGGTGTGCCCCACCCTGTCCCTGCCTGCAGGTGGCCCCGGCTCGGCAGCGGACACCACAGGAAGTTGCCGGCGGCGGCCGGGTGGCGAGGGTCTTTCATTCCCTCCCACACTCTGGGCTTCCACGGCGGCCCGTGTCCTCAGGCAGGACTGACCTCTCCTGGCCTCAGTGTCCCCACGTGTAGCTGTGCTCCGAGGAGCAGGGACCTGCTGGCCACCTCTAGGACCGGCAGGTGGGGGAGGCGAGTGGCCTGACCTAGAGGCCGGCGGCAGGTGGAGCGCCGCTCCTGCAGGCCGGTCGCCTCCGTCCCAGCCAGGAGGGTGGCCCTCCGTCCTGGGGGCCACTCCCAGTGGACCTGGCACTCAGCTGTCCCGGCGCGGGGTGGGCAGGCGGCCCAGGGCTGGCTCGGGGAGGGATGAGCCCCAGCAGGCGCTCCAGGAAAGCGTCCTCCTCCGGAGTCTCGGGTCTGGAGCCGGGACAGTGCGGACCCCCGGGGCGTCCCTACTGCCCAGGGGCAGGTCCTGGGGGGAAGGAGGCTGAGCCCCCTCCCACCCGCAGCCCGGCCCCCGGGGAGAAGCCGAGCGGCCCTCGCTGCCGCTCTAGCAATGGGCTTTTCTTCTGGGCGGATTAGGGCGGCAGGCAGCCAGCAGTAGGTGAAGGGCGGGCCTTGGGGGTTGCCCACAGCTGGGCCAGGCCACCAGTGACATTTTTAGAAAGGATTTGGTATTTGTTATTTCCAAAACGGCATCCAAGGAGTCTCTATGGGAAAGAGCAGAACCTTGACCTCCTTCCACGTACTTGACAGCTTAGCACTGTTTCTGCTTTGAATTACACAGCGGTGGGGGGTGGGGCCCCAATCCTCCGGCTCTGGGGGCCCCGAGGGCCAGGGCAGGAGCCCCGGGGGGAGCCCAAGGGGGACCCCCAGACCCGGCCCCAGGAGGACACGTGCAGAAGTGCGGCAGCTCCACGAGGGGCCAGGGCCCGGCAGCCGGGGAGCCCAGCAGAGATGTGACCTCTGACCCCACTGGGGGGGCCCCGACCCAGCCCCGGGGGTGTCTGCTGGGCCGGGGGTGCCACCTGCCCGCTCCTGGGACGCCGGGCACCACCTCGGGGGTCAGGACCCGCGGTGCCCTGGGCCTGCGGCCGGCTCCTCCTCCTGCGGGCCGGTGGGCGGGCCCTGGCTCGGCCCCCGGGGTGTCCTGGACGCTTCCGGGTCGGGGTGGGACAGGCCCGGCTCCCTGGAGTCCGGCCAGACCAGAACTCCAGATGGGCTTGTCCGGAGCCAGGCCGGCACCGCCGCTCCCACCTCCAGCCGGCACGCGCTGCTCTGAGAAGGAAGAGCCTCCATCCTGCCCCCAGGAGGCCCGGGGGGGGGTGTCGTGGGGGGGCACCCGTGGGGACCTGGCGCCCACCCCCAGCCACCCCCGGCCCACCCGGCCCTGCTGCTCCCTGGGGGAGGGGCCCCACCGACCCGGGACCACACGCCGGAGCCCGGGGCCAGCTTGGCCGCAGAGCAGGTGACCCCCGGGGCCTGTGTCCCTTCACCCAGCCCGGCACGAGCACCCCGCCCAGGGCGACGGGCGGACGCCAGGATCCCTGGAATGCTGGACAAGAGGCCCTGCCTCAGGCTTGGCTGCGCCCCCTCCGGACGCCGGGCCAGGGCCAGCTTGGACGCGGCGAGCTGCTGTTTGCTGCAGCCAGAAAACATGAGGCTCTGGCCGCGGGCGGCGGGCGGCCCTTCCAGGGCGGGCGGGCAGGGCTCCTGGTCCGCCTGCGGGGGTGCTGGGCGCCCTGGGGGTGCTGCGGAGCCTGCCGGGGGCGCGGGGCCCGGAGCTCCGGCCTCGGGGGGCGGGGCTCAGGGGGCCTCACGTTAGGGCCTCCTGGTCGGCGTCCAGCGCTGCTGCTGAAGGCAGGGTGACCTTGGCAGGGGACCCAGCCCTCCTGGCCTCCGTCCCGCATCTGTGGCCTGGGCCCGACCGACGTCCCTAGAGGTGCAGTGGGAGCTGGTGAGCAGGGGGTGATGACCCTCCGTGGGGCCCGACCCCTTCCTCAGCCCGGCCGCCGCCCCCGCCTGCTCCTTGGGGAGACGGCCGGGGCTGCAGGTGCGGAGAGGGCCCTGCCCTTGCTCCCTGCCCACCGGTCATCTCCGAAGCTGCGCACCGACCTCCTGCCCCGTGAGTGTGCCCCGCCCTGGGGAGCACAGAGCCCGTCGGAGGAGAGGGGCCCAGGGGAGACCGATGGGGGGCTGGAGAAGGGGGTCTCTGTGGGGGCACAGGGCAGGGCGGCCCAGGCACGACGTCCGCCTGCGTCTCCGTGCTGGCCCCTGGGCGCCGCTGGGGACGCTTCAGTCTCGTGGTGCGTGGGGCGGGAGGGGCCTGTCTGCGAGGCCTCTGCCAACGCCTGAAGGAAGGGCTGGGCCCAGGCCCGGCCTCGGGCTCCAGCAGACGCAGGGAGGCAGCTCCCAGGGGACGGTCCTGCCCCCAGACGCTCACGCTGACGCCTGGTGAGGGGACATCACATCCCGAGGCCCATCCCAGCCCTGAACGCTCCGCTTCTGCGGCCGGAACACAAGCCTGGCTCTCGTCCTGCATCCCGGGCCTGTCCGGGCGCTGGGCCCCAGACTCAGGCCTGTACCGCCTGTGGGGGTACCGGGGCCGGCTCCCCGAGCTCTAAGTGTCTGCGTCGGCTCTGGGGCCTCCCGGCCGGCCCCCTGCCAGCCCCGCTGGTCCAGCTGCAGCTCCGCCCGCCCCCACCCAGCCCTCACTAAGAGGAGACCTGGAGCGGCCCGAGCCGTGGGAGGGAGCCTGGGGTGCTGCCCCCTGGGTCCCCCCGGGGCGTGCTGGGGGCAGCCTGGGCCACTCCACTAGCCCGCTGTCCTTTCCCAGAGCCCCCTACAGCAGGCTCTCCCCTCCCAGAAGAGAACTTTCTAGAAGCTATGGGCTTTGCCGGGGTTCCGACGGCCGCCCGCTTGGAAGGAGTGTGGTGCGGACTCTCGGCCTTGGCCAAGAGCGCTGCCGGCCGCTGGACGGAGAGGCTTGACCAAGCCCTTGGCTGAAGGCCCCCCCCGTCACTTCTGTCCCCAAGCTCCCAGCATCCATTTCCAAGGTGGCCTCAGAAGCAGCAGCAGGCCTCCCGCTTGGCTGGAAGGTGACTGTGCGGGTCTCCAGGACCCCACGACGTCCCACGAGCCCACGGCCCCGGGGGAGCCCCGTCGTCGGTGCTGGTCTTAGGGCTCCTCTGTACCCTGTGAGGAAGAGCTGCTGGTGCCCCGCTTCAGCCTCCGTCAGGGCGGGGGGCGCCCCGGGGCCCAGGGGCCTGCAGGCAGGAGGCAGGGGCCGTCCCAGGGGAGCCCACCGGTGCCTCCAGGAGGCGGCTGCCGCTCAAGCCAGAGGGAGGGCAAGTTCCCGGGCAGCGCAGTCACGCCCGCGGCGTCGCTCCTGGGAGGCCCCAGCCCTGCGCCGGGACCCCCACCCGGGAGGCAGGACACAGGCCCCCTGAAACACAAGACGGCGATTCTGGGCTCTGTCCGACGAGGGGTCGCCGGCAGCCCCTCGCCCCAGGCGGGCCCTGCAGGGCGTCTCTGGGTCCCCAAGCCAGTGCACAGCGCCCGACGCCACCCCGCGGCCGGACGTCCTAGCCAGGCGCGTGGAGCCCCTCCCGGCCTTCTTCCTCCCTCGCTGCCTGTCCCCCATCTAGTGTCCCGAAGCGCCCCCACGCGAGGAGCAAGGGTAGTGCCGGGGACACGAGCCGCGGGAGAGGCCGGCCTGGGAAGGAGAGGGAGAGGGAGGGGGCCGGGAGGGCTCCAGGGGGGAGGTGAGGCCGGGGGACAGAAGGGGCGGGATGGGGGGACGCCCGGGGCCTCAGAACAGGAGCCGGGCAGGTGAAGGCAGGGTCCCAGGGTCCCCACGGCCCCGTCCCGGGCGGGCCCCACCCAGAGTCGGAACTGCGCTCAGGCCCGGGCTGAGCAGGAAGGCAGGAGGGCCCTTCCCTGCCCCAGACAGCGTGACGGTCACCTGGTGGCCACCTGGTCTGCAGCTGCCCCCGGCTATGGGGGACAGGGGCCCTGGGGGCCGACGGCGCCTGCTCTGTCCTCTGCCCTCCTCAGCAAGGCGGGTGGGCACAGGACACACCCTCCCCACCTGGTCCCTCGTGGGCTGCTGTCGCCCGTGTCCGGCTTCCCCTGAGGCTGCCAGCAGACGGGGACGGTGTCGGGGACGACGTAGTCGGGTGGAGCTGGAGGGCGCTGGTCGTCCTGCCCCACGAAGCACACAGGCCGTTCCTCGCTGTCCCTCGTGGGGTGTCTACTGAAGCGTTCCGAGGGGTTCCCGACCTGCCCTGCGGCCAAAACCCCTGAGCCGGGCCTTGGCGACGGTGCCCTGTCCCTTGTCCTCCCTCCTGGGATGTCCCGCCCCGCCTGTCTGCGGGGAGAAGGACCTGCTGACACCCCCCCTCCGCCGGGCCCGGGCAGGTGGCCGCCGCTCGCCACCGAGACCGCTATTCGCACCTGCGCCCCGGGCACCCGGCAGGGGCTCACCGCGTGGGGCGCCCACCTCAACTCCAGGCACGCGGCCTGGCTTCCCAGGAAGAGGCCCCACGTGGTGGGAAGATGAAGGCCCCCAAGATGTCCACATCCGGACCCCTAACCCCACGACCCGTGGGTCGTCCCTGTGCATGGCCGGGGGACTCTGGTGGCCAACGGGACGAAGGCTGACACACGGCCAGTGTTCGGGTGGGAGGCGCCGGGCTGATCCGGGCAGACCCGCGTCCTCTCGAGGCTCCTTGCCGGGGAGCAGGGGTCCGGAGAGCCTGTGGGTCAGAGAGGGGCACCCTTTGGCTCAAAGATGGGGGGCCATGAGCACGGGGTGCAGGCGCCTCTGGAAGCTGGAAGAGGCAAGGAAACAGATTCCTTCCCCGACACCTTGTGGGACCCCCCCCCACCCTGTGCTTAGCCCACTTCAGACCTCTGACCTCCGGCTGCGAGATGGTAGATTTATATTTTCTAAGCCACGGAGCTGTGGTCATTGGTTACAGTGGCCATAAGAAATTCACTCACCCTCCTTCCGGGAGGCAAGAGTCCTGCCTGAGAGGAGCACGCACGCACGTGTGCACACACAAGACCACACACAAAGCCACCGTGTCACTGCGTGTCCACAGTCGGCCCGAGGCGGTTGGAGAGCCCGTAAGGACCACCAAGCGACATGCCCGGCCCGCGGGTGCCACGGTGCAGCCCCCACACCCCCACCCTGGAGCGCCGGCCCCTGTTCCTGGATGCTGGTCACGAATATGGGTGCTCAGCCCGGGAGACCATCAGGGGCCATATGGCCTTGTAGGAGGGGCCTGTCTGTGGTCAAGGTCATACGGGGAGCCTGGCCGGGGGCGGCTGCCTCGCATCCCTTCCTGTGCCGCCCACCCGGCACCCAAACCCTCCCGGGTTCAGAGCTAGGAGCCCAGTCGTTTCCACGTCACGGAGGAGAAGCCCCTCGTGCTGTCTGTAAAGGGCTGCTGCCTCCTGACCCGCAGCTCGGCTCCAGACTCCATGCAGAGGGGGCAACGGTGGTGAAGATGAAGATGGAGATGGTGGAGGGGATGGTGGAGAGGATGATGGTGATGACGGTGATGATGATGGAGATGATGGAGGTGGTGGTGGGGATGACGACAACGGAGATGATGGAGATGAAGATGGAGATGAAGATGGTGGTGGGGATGATGAAGATGATAGAGATTGATGATGGAGATGATGGTGATGATGAAGGTGATGGAGATGCTGCTGCTGGTGACATGGCAACCCCCACACACGGCCACCAAGGTGTCGCCACAGCATCCTTGCAGAGAGCTTGGCGGTGGCTGTGGGCTCACAGAACCCTAGTGACACCAGGGCACAGGTAAGGAGGGTGAGAGATGCGGGCAAACAAGCAGCTGCCTTGGGGAAGACCACCTGGGGGGAGGCCCCGGAGGAGGGGGCCACCCTGGTGTCTCCCGCTGGAGGGTGGGGAGGGACACTTGTTCTTTATTTTTATTGTTTCATTTTGTTCTTTCTTTATTTTTTTCATTTTGTTCTTTAAACTTGCAAGTCCTGGGTGCCTGGCGGCTCAGTCAGCAGAGCATGCAACTCTTGATCTCAGGGGTTGTGAGTTCGAGCCCCACGTTGGGTGTAGAGATTTCTTAAATACATAAAAGTTCTTAAAAAATAATAAAATAGACTTTCAAGTCTTCTGTGGTGTCTCCGCAGGTTTGTAGTGAAGGGTCTTCGGTGCAACTTCGGTGCTGTGGGGTCGGGGGCAGCCTGTAGGCCGCGTGAAGGTGAAGGTGGGGGTGCAGTGCAGCAGCCGGCGTGCAGCACCCCCCTGCCCCCAGCATGTAGGCACCCTCTGCTGACGGAGGTGGGTGCAGCTGTGGGTACTGGGGGCCGGGGCGCCTGGGGGGGGCACACCTGCTCAGGCTTGCCTCCCCCTGCTCCTGGCCACCCCCCAACCATGGTTCCCGGGGACTTGTGTTAAGAAGGCAGGAGGACCTTCCCTGGAGGACGGACTCCTGGCAGCGATGGCCGATGGCGGGAGTGTCTCTCTCTCAGGGGTGTCTCGGGGGTGTCTGTGTCATTCCCTCTTCCCCCACCCCCGCCCCCCGCAGCAGCCCCTGCCAGCATCCCGGGAAAGGTGGGGTCGGAGCCCATTCCCATCCAGCCCCCCTCCCACTGCGGCCACTTGACGGCCCGTGTGGAGTTGGCGGGGGTGTGGGTCCCCCTGGGCTGAGTTTGGGCAGATGGAAGCCCCTCTGTGCTCCGTGGGGTTGGGTTCCTACTAACAGACGGCCACAGGGCGCTGGCCTGGGGCTGGCAGGGCCTCTCTGAGACCCCCTCAGTGCGCCCCACTTGGGGACCCCTGCCCCGGGGCTCACCTGCACGCAGCCACCTGGAGCCCGACTGCGTTTCTGTCAGCGGCACGGCCGCCCCCGCTCCAACAGGGCTGGGGAGCAGCGGAGAGGGAGAAGCTGACCCCCGCCCCGCTCTCAGCCGCATGCAGGCGGGCGGTGGCCCTCCGCGTGGGGGCTGCTCACGGGCTGTCAGCGGTCACCACCGCGGGGACCTGTGCACACAAAGGCACACCCATGAGGCCCACCGACATCCTCGCTTCCCTGGGCCCTGGCCGTGGCCCTGCTGGCACTTCAGGAGGTGGGGGGGGGGCACCTCCCCCCCGTGGGCGGGACCCGAGAGTGAGGCCCAAGTGCTGCGTCTCGTGCCGACCCACTAGGGGACACTCGCAGAAGGCTCTGGGCTCAGGGAGCGGCCCCATGGCCCAGAGGCCCCAGGATGGAGGGTCCGGGGTCCCCGGGAGCCGCCCCGTCTGGTGAGCTGGCTGCAGCCCGCGGGCCACTTGTGTGGTGCGGACTCCCGAGTGCGCGGACGTGGGTCCGCGTGGGGTGTTGGCGCATGTCCTGGCTCCCACCGGCCATCACCCTGCAGGCCTCGCGGTTGCTATGGCCATGACCCACCCTGGGCCGCCCCCACCCCCCGCCCGGGCTCTCGGGCCATGCGGCCTGGGGGTCTGGGGGGACGCGCTCTCGCCCTGTCCGGTTCCGCTGTTTCACTGCCACAGTAGGACGGGGCCTCGCTGTCCGCGGCCCACGACAGTCTGCGTCCTGCGGGGGTTGCCTGTGCCGGTGTCACCCCCGCCCCGTCCTCCGGATGCCGGGACCCCGTCCTCGCAGGGAGGGAGGGGCTCGCGGGCCTGCTGTCCCGGCTCCGGCTCCGGCTCCGGCTCTGCGTCCTGCGCCCCTGCCCGCGGCCCTCCCTGCCCCGCCCGCGGCTCAGCACACCGGCCCGGCCCAGCAGCAGCCAGAGGCCCGCCTCCTGCGTCCTGCCCTCCGCCCTGGCCAGCGTCGGTGCAGGTGGATGAATTTTTAAAAAACTCTGCGTCTGGTCTCTGGGAACCTCTGTGGCCCGCTCCGTCCCTGCGCCCCGGCCTGCGTCTGCAGCCCCTCGGGCCCCACGCCCAGACCCGTCCGGACGGCACCACTTCCCCGTGGACACCCGGGGGGTCCCGGGGGAGCGAGGGTCGGCCACCCGCCCTGCCCTCCTCAGGCCCTGGGTGGGGCTCTAGGCCGGGTCTCGAGTGACCCCAAAGGGGCCCAGTGAAAGAGCAGGGGCTCACACGTCCCCGAGATGCATGCGAGCTCTGTTGCCGCAGGAACTTCATACATCTGGGTCCGGCTGCTTGGATGTGGCCGAGTGAAACCCAGCATGTCGCCTCCTCCTCAGGACCCCTCGGGCCCCGAGCCGTGGGAGGACAAACCACAGGCAGCTGTGCCCGGGGGAGGGGGGGTCCTGCAGGTGCTGTGGCTTTGGGAGGGCCGGGCCCCCAGGGCAGAGACCTCGACAGGACCTGAGCCAAGTCCCCATGGACGGAGGGGCTGGCCCTCTGTCCTGGACGCCAGGCTTGTCGGGGTGAAGGACTCGCACTCACAGGTGAACAGGAGGGGTGTGGCCGGGGTATAGCGCACTCCTGGGGGCACGAGGGCCCGGGGGGATGGGGTGTGGGGTGGGGTGGGGCAGGAAGGGCTCAGAGGACTGTGTGGCCCTGGGGCAGGGAAGAAAGGAGGGCAGCGAGGGCCTGGGGGCAGGGAGGCCCTGGAGGCAGGGAGGGCCCAGGGGACAGGGAGCGGCTGAGGGGGAAGGGCGGGGGGGGGGGCACGGAGGGCCCAGGGGACAGCATGGCCCTGGGGGCAGGGAGAAAGGGGGGGCAGGGAGGGCCTGGGGACAGCGTGGGCAGTGAGCACAAGGGGCCACGTGCCTGCTGGTGGCTGTGTCTTCTGCAAAGTGACCAGGAGAGGGCCCCCGTGCCCTGCGTGGCTGCGTGGACCACCCGGAGGCCAGGTGGAGCCGCCCAGCAAGCCTTGGGGGCCCAGGGCCGTGCCCCCATGTGCCTCCCTCTGGGGCTGGGCCCCGACGGCAGCTCCCCCTGCTTCCAGGGACCCGGCGGCCCCGCGGAGGCAGCCCCCAGTACGCGCTGGGCTGTGCAGGGGCATCGCCCTCCCCACTGCTGCCCCCACTGGGCTCACCATCCCCCCAGGGCCACGCGGGGACACCACAGGGGGCGAGGTTGGCGCCCTCCTCCACGGTCCCCTCTGGAGAATGTTCCCTTGGGAGGCGTGTGAGGTCCCCCTCCCGTCCAGGCTGGCGGCCAGTCACCCAAGTCTGAAGGTCGTGCCAGGGTCGGCGCTGGGCCGGGGTCCCCTGAAGGGAGGTCCGGGCTGTGTCGGGCTGTGTCGGAACGAGGACGTCTGCCCCCCTCCTTCCCCTCTGCTTCTCCCTCCAGGGCTGCGGCCTCCCTCGCCTCCCGCCCTCGGCCCTCGGAGGCCCGGGAGGCCCCTGCACGGTGTCGCTCTGCCCCCCTGGCAGCTTCGAGCAGCAGTGAAGAGGACCTTCTGGTCATTCGCACACACACACAGGCGTGCTGACCCTCCGGCGGGCCCAGACGCGCGTGCACACACCTGCTCGCACCCCTGCATGTGTGTACACGCTCACGCGCAGTTGTCTGTGTGCGCCCCTGCTTCATGGACTGGGCTGGCGTGTGTTCTGGTGGCTTCCACGGCAGTGGCCTCTGAGAAATCCAGGTCACAGATCCGGAGGGCACTGCCTGCAAGGACGGCCCCTGCGTCCCAGGAAGGGCACACGCGCGTGGGAGGGCCCCGGGGTCCGGGGTGCCCGTGCATCTCTCTGGAGGAGGTCTGGCAGCCCCCGGGGACCGGAGACCCCCCTGCTGCAGGCGAGCCGGGATGGCCTGGGCCTCGGGCGGAGGGGTCCGCGCAGGAAAGGACAGAGCCCCACGGTCAGCGTCCTCCCGGCTGGCGAGGGTCCAAACGCGGGTCCAACCATGGGGGCCACCGGGGGCCCTAGGTCAGGGCTCCGCTGGACGCGCTCCTGCCGCCCCGGCTCCGCCGCCTGGGACGTGTGGCCCACGTCGCTTCTCAGCTGCTGCCTGGGCAGGGGGCTGACGGGTGGGGAGGGGCGGTGGGGCCTCCAGGGCCAGCCTGGGAGGGGGCAGGGACCCTGTCGGGGTGACCTGCCCCCCCACCTGGAAATGCACAGGAATGGCCACGCCGTGTCTCTGCTGAGCCCCCTCCTGCCCACCACACGGCCCCGACTGTCAGAGGTCCCGCCCCGGGCCCTGGGGGACAAGCTGGACCGGCCCGGGAGCCCTGGAGGTGGGCTGGGGGTGCCTGGGGGTGCAGGGAGGGCGGGCCCTTCCCCCAGAGCCCAGCCGGGTCCACAGGGGGGGTCTCCTGCCCACGTCTCGCCTCCCAGGCACCGAAGGGGATGTGGGTGGGGATGGACGCACCTCCCTGGCCTGGAGCCCTTGTGGTCCAGGCCACACGCTCAGGCACCGGGAAGGCCCCACGCGGCCCCGGCACCCATCCTGCGTCCGGTGGGCCGCTCGGAGCTCCCCCGCGGACGGTGGGCGCCGGAGATAACTCGCGTTCTCTGTGAACGTGTCAGAGAACGAAGCCCGGCCACCTTGGGGGATCCACACGGTGAGAGACGCCCCCTCCGTCCACACGGCACCCTGAGCTTCCGGTGGGGGCACCCAGGGCGCAGGCCACGCCCTCCCGGCACCTCCACCCACCCGCTGCCCCTGTGCCCCGCGGACCCCACCTGTCCTCGCCGCGCGCCCACATGGCCTGTGGGGACGGGTCCTCGGGGCTGCAGCACCCCGGCCTATGCGGCACCCCTGCCCTTACCGCACCCCGGCCCGTAGCGCAGATTTGCGGGACCCACACCCCTGCTTTGCGGGAGCACATGTTAGCCGGGCTGCAGGCCAAACAGACGGCTCCCCGGCCCTTCACCCCCTTCGTCCCCCCCATGATCTCCTGTCCTTGTCTTCCCCGAAAGGAAACTTTGTATTTTCACCTTTTCTGTAATGAACAGCTTTTTAAAAACGTATTTTTTTTTTTGAAGATTTTATTTATTTATTCATGAGAGACAGAGAGAGGCAGAGACACAGGCAGAGGGAGAAGCAGGCTCCATGTGGGGAGCCCGATGCGGGACTCGATCCCGGACCCCGGGCCGAAGGTGCTGCTAAACCGCTGGGCCACCCGGGCTGCCCTAAAACCCTATTTCATCAAAATGTATAATTTATTTGAAAAATAGCGTAAGACAGAGCCGTGGGTTCCCAGGAGAGCTCGGGAGCCCGGGGTGCAGGGGCAGGGCTGGAAGGGCCGGGTGGGTGGGGGAGGGAGGGGGCCCAGTTCTGCCTGGGGGGCTGTGACCCCTCCCGCTGCTCCCCCACCTCCCACCTCTTGGGGAGCGCCCCGCCCCGCTTGCGGCTCTCCCTCCCCAGGGTCCCGGGCCCCCAGGCCTGCCCCCCCTTCCTCTAGGCCCCAGGAGACCCTGGAAGCCAGGAGGGGCCCTGAGGGTCTGTGGGGAGGTGCAGGGTGGGGGCAGGCCTCCTCTCCCTCCCTGGGGTGAGCCCAGCCCCCAGCCTGCTCCCATCCCACCGGATGCCAGGATCCACCTGCCGGCAAAGGGCCCAGGCGGGGAGGGGGAGGGGCAGGCGGCCCCACCGAACAGGCTTTCCCAGGCGCCAGGGCCCTGGGGGTGCAGAGGCTCAGGCTGGGGGCGGGAAGGCGGGTCTCCTGCTTGTCTCGGCCTCATCTGAGGTCTGCTCAGGGTCCCCTGTGACCAATGGGGGGCGGGTGTGTGTGTGTGTGTGTGTGTGTGTGTGTGTGTGTAGGGTGATTGATTGGGGGGGCTAGAGAGGGAGGGGGTGGGGGGACGCTTCCCCGCACTCCCTACTTGTGAGCACTCGAGGCCTCCCGCCCCCTCCAGGCCGCCCCCAAGGCCCTGGGAGCCCAAGGCCAGACCAGTGTCCTCCCTGCAACCCCGGGGAGGGGGCCCACTAGGCTCCGTCACACCCCACACTGCGCCCTGGGCTGGACGTGGACCCCCATCTGGGTCCCCTGGCTGCCCTGTCCCCTCAGCCCCAGGCCATGCGCCCAGCTGGCAAACCGCAGGCCCCTCCCGAGCTGCTGATTCAAAGCCTGAGGCTGGAAGTTGTCTCAGGAAGTCCCAGCCTCAAGGGACCCCACAGCTGCCCTCAGGCTCCATGGGACCCTCCCCAGCAGCCCACCCCACCCCTGCGGCCCTCCCCGCCCCCCGGGCCTCCCTGCTCTAGAGCTGTGGCTGCAGCCCAGAGCCTGGGAGGGAGGAGGGAGCAGGCTCTGGAGGCCCTGTGGAGCCTTGTCTTCCCTCCCCTCCCCTCCGCTCCCCTCCCCCTCCTCCCAGCTCCCCTGCACTTCCTTAGTGAGTCAGCGGGGAGCCCGGAGGCCATCTCTGAGGTCTGTCCACGGCCCTCCCCAGGCTTCCAGGCTTCCCTGCTTCGAGAATGCTCCACACCTGAGGCTCCCTCCGCACCCGGCCCCACCCCTCCCCACCCCTCCCCTGACTCAGCCGGGCTCCTGCACCTGGAGGAGGCAGGACCCGGAGGCAGAGTCTCTGGAGCCTGGGCCCCAGCTCGTCCCTCCGCCTGCCTAGCTCCTCTGGGGGAGCTCCCCGGGGCTGAGCGGCCTTGCCTTTCCCTGGCCCTGGGGCCCCACCTGCCCTGGGAGGGGGGAGGCGGGAGGGACTGGGCATCTCTGGGTGGAGCGGCTCTGGCTGGGGCCTCGTGCCTGCGGACACAGCCCTGGGGGGCCCTGCGCCCAGATCCTGTGGGCAGGGGAGGGCCGCGCGGACTCCAGGAGGCGGGCAGAGCTGGGGAGCATCTGTGTGAGGCTGGGGCACAGCCGCAGGTGGGCAGTGACAGGTGGCCTGTGACCCAGAGGGTGTCCGGGCTCTGCTGGCATCGCCCCCAGGCCCCCAGCCCTGTGTCCAGCCCCAGGACCTCAGGGAAGGAGGGGGTGAGCAGGGCTTCCAAGAGGCAAGGCCAAACATACTTGGCCTGGGATCCTCCAGTCTTGGGGGCACCTCCGCACTCCCAGCTTTGAGGGGGCAGAGTGGGCGCCGTGCTCGTGTCCTCGGGGGGCTACAGGGGGGCGTCAGGGTGCGTTGGGTGCCTGGCGGGCAGCCTCCTCCCCGGGGCAGGGCTGGCTCCTCCTGCGGCCGAGGCCCCGGGGATCTGCGAGCCTGGGGCAGGACCCCAAGGTTGACCCCAGGACCCCTGGCACGGCGGGGGCCCACGACTTCCTGACCGGGCATGCCCACGAGGTCCTTGGGGCATCGGCAGCACGAATGTCTCACGGGGCTCGGCCGCCACCCTGCCACCAGGGCTCTCCCTCCTGCCGGCAGCTCACACTTCCAGCAGGCTCCCAGGGTGGGCAGCCGTGTGCCAGGCCCTCGGACACCTGCCCGGGCGCGCCATCCTCTCGTCAGCAGGCCGGATGCACACCGGGGCCCCCAGCAGGTGTCTGCACAGGGTGGTGGAGCGTGGACCTGGGCGTGTCCTTCCCTTCCGGGGACACGGGGGGCCCGGTCCTTCCCCGAACAGGCTGGAGGCCCAGGGCCGCCCACCGTGCCAGGACTCTGGGGCCCGAGGGCCCGGCCCCTTGCGAAGCAAGCCCGGGTCCCAGCCGCCGAGTCGCTGGGGGACGTCAGCCCGCAGGCTCACTCCCAGCGAGTCCCGGCTGGCAGGGGGGTCTGCGCCCGGGGGATGGAGGACCCTGTGCTGGGGGAGCCCAGGAGGGCACGGCTCGTCCTTCCAGGGCGTCAGGGGGAGCTGGTGCTGAGACCCCGGGCGGGTACCCAGCCCCTCACCCTCCAGCTCAGGAACTTCCAGGGTCTGCAGCACCCACGCTGGCACCCACGCTGGCTCGGCTACAGCTCATAAATATTCATTTAAAACCCAAAGCCTCGTTAATGAGCGTTGCCCATCCTGGACTTATTTGCGCGCTACCAAGAGGTGGCTGTGACCGGACCGAGGTCCCGGATGCCAACCGGAGGCTGGGCCGGCGCCGTCCCCGGCCTGGGTCTCCGCTGGGGTCTGGGTCCCTCTCTCCTCCGCTGACCTTGGGCAGGTGGGCCGGGAGGACGTGGGGGGAACAGGAGCGCGGCCCGCCGCCGTCCAGACTCTCGGGAGGTTCCTGGCCCCTCCGCGTGGCCTGTCGCGCAGAGCTGACAGGCCCGTGGCGCCCGCGCCTTCCTCTGGAGCCAGGTCCCCTGGCCTGTGACACGTCCCGCTCCCCGCTTTTCCCTCCGCGTTCCCGCCTGGGTTTGGGGGATGTTGGCGAAGACCCTGGGGTCAGCCCTCGGCGCTGCTCACACCCCAGCTCACAGCACAGCTTTGCTAAGAACCCGCTTTGGTAAAAACTCCCGGCAGCCCACAGGCACGGCCCCGCCTGGCCCACCCGCAGCGCAGGGGTCCAGGGCAGCGGCGGCAGGGACCCCGGGGCACACGGGGTGGCCTGGATGCTTTCCGACTCTTGCTATTTTTGATTATTTTTGTAATAACGAAGAAAGAAAATAAGCTTTAAAAAATATGAGATCAGGGTCCTTGGGTGGCTCAGTGGTTGAGCATCTGCCTTTGGCTCAGGGGTGACCCCAGGGTCCTGGGATCGAGTCACACATGGGGGTCCCTGCATGGAGCCTGCTTCTCCTTCTGTCTGGTCTCTGCCTCTCACTCTCTCTCTGTCTCTCATGAATAAATAAATACAAAGTTCTTTAAAAAAAAGATTGTATTTATTTATTTATTTATCTATTTATTTATTTATTTTTAAATTTTATTTATTCATGACAGATAGAGAGAGAGAGAGGCAGAGACACAGGCAGAGGGAGAAGCAGGCTCCACACAGGGAGCCTGACGTGGGCCTTGATCCTGGGACCCGGGGTCACGCCCTGAGCCGACGGCAGATGCTCAGCTGCTGAGCCCCCCAGGGGCCCCTAAAACCCTGTTTTTTAAAGGGTAGAGAACAGGGCACCCTCCACAATTCTGAGGAACGCGTGCGAGGTCATCCGCTGCCTCGGAGCGCCTGGCTGCGGGCGGGCCTCTGCCCCTGAGCAGGCGCCTGGGGGCTGCGGCCGTGGCCACAGTGGGCCGCATCCTGTGGGGGTGTGGGGTCCCCGTCCCGCCGGTCGCAGGCTGGGCACAGGGGCTCGCGCAGGCACCGTGGAGGAGCGTGTGGAGCGTGGACATGTGCGCCCGCAGAGCCGGCCCCCAAGTGCCCCCCGGCCCCAAATGGCCCTTGGCACCAACAGCCTCGGACACGTCCTCATGCTTGGGTCCTCCCCCAGGGAGCGCGACCGCTTCACACGAGGGCCGACGTGCTCACCAGGGCTCGTTGGCAAATATTCGTGGCAGCAGGGAGCAGGGCACCAGTCAGGGGAGCAGATTCCTGACGGGTCCTGCTCAGGGAACACCGGGCAGTCCTAGGGATTCTTTGGGTTTTGGGTGCCCGGGGGGCTCCGTCGGTGGAACGTCTGCCTTGGGTTCAGGTCATGATCTTGGGGTCCTGGGATCGAGCCCCGAGTCCTGCCTGCTGCTCTGTGGGGGCGTCTCCCTCTCCTTCCCCGCCCCTTGCTCATGCTCTCTGTCAAATAAATAAATTAATTAAATATCTTTTTTTTTTTTTTTTAATTTTTATTTATTTATGATAGTCACAGAGAGAGAGAGAGAGAGAGGCAGAGACACAGGCAGAGGGAGAAGCAGGCTCCATGCAACGGGAGCCTGACGTGGGATTCGATCCCGGGTCTCCAGAATCGTGCCCTGGGCCAAAGGCAGGCGCTAAACCAGTGCGCCACCCAGGGATCCCAATTAATTAAATATCTTAAAAAAAAAAAAAGAATTGGGCAGCCTGGAGGGCTCAGCGGTTTAGCATCGCCTTCAGCCCAGGGCGTGATCCCCGGGTCCCGGAATCGAGTCCCACGTCGGGCTCCCTGCACGGAGCCTGCTTCTCCCTCTGCCTGTGTCTCTGCTTCTCTCTCTCTCTGTGTTTCTCATGAATAAATAAATAAAATCTTTTTAAAAAATGTGTAAGAAATGGTGATGTGTACGGAATGATTTCCATAGCTCCTTGCACACGTGCATCGCCCTCCCGGAGAAACACGCCAGACGTGACTATGATGATCTCTGCTGGGGGTGATTACAGGCAATTTGAATTTTCTTCTTTATATGTTTTTCTCAATTTTCTTAATAACATAGCATAAACTGCTACAATTTTTGTCATCAGAGCAGGACAGAACGAGGAAGGGCTGGCCGGCAGGTCCTCCCGAGGATGGCTCCGGCCCGTGTGAGCAGGAACTGAGGTTGATGTATTGGCCGCCTTTGTACACGGCCCTAAATCTCGGGGGGGGGGGGGGCACAGGCCACCCACCCGGGGAAGAGCTGGAGCCTGGAGACGGACTTCCCTCCCCTAAGGAGACCTCAGTCTTTGCCCCTCGGTGCCTTCAACTGATTGGAGGAGGCCCACCACATGACGGAGAACAGATTCATCGGCCTCCATATCCTGACACGGGGCCTACGTCCCTTGGAATTTCCTCTGACAGGAGCGTCTTCCATCCTGATGAGGTGACCCGGGCTGGGCTCCCGGTGGGGGGCCGGTCACCAGAAAGCCCAAGCTGTGGTTAGAAGCTCGGACGTTCACCGTCCCGGCCGCCCCCGCAGCCCCCGCAGCCCCCGCAGCCCCCGCAGCCCCGCCATCCTCTGGGCAGTGGAGAGGCCGGGACGCAGGTGATGCTCCATCGAGGCCACGCGGCGGAGCCTCGAGAAATCTCTAAGGGCCGCGGTCCCGAGAGCTCCAGGTGGGGAGCACATCCGCGTGCGCTGGGGGCACAGCCCCGCCCTGCCCGATGGAAGCTCCTTCATCCCCCCCTTTATGGTCAAATAAACAGGCCCCGTGCCCCCCGCACATGGGAGCCCCGATCCTGGGGGGTGCTCTAGCACGGGAGTGAACCCCGGCCGGGCCGCTCCGGAGGCCTTGGGGGTGCAGCCAGGTGGACGGAGGCCGTGTGGAGCCGGGCACCAGCCGCTGGCGCCTGAGGAGGGGGCGGTCCCCCGGGCCGGAGCCCCAACTCAGCTGAGCGTGAGGCACCAGGGGTGCCACAAGGACAAGCTCACGCGCCGGTGTCGGGGGTGTTAGGGGAGCTCGGGAAGGGGGGTCAGGGAAGCTCTTCCGGGCGGGTGCTGTGCTTCGCTCGGACCCTCGCCTCGAGCACCCCGCGTGACAGCTGGCCTGCCGTCTGACCACGTGCTCAGGCACACAGCCCAGCCAGGCCGTGGCTGAACCCCCCCACCGCACAGCGGGGGCTCCAGGGCAGTGGGGTCACACCTGACGGGGCCCCGTGGGCCACCCGAGGAGGGCCTGGGCCCCCTGAAGCACGGGCCTAGCCGCAGGGAGAGCCCCCCAGCCCCCAGCCCCCAGCAGGCGCCCGGCCCAGCTCTCCTGGATCCTCCGGGCCCCCCTTCTTCCTGGGGGCCAGGCCATAGGGTGGTCGCCACACCTGCTGCTGAACCAAGGGCCCCTGGGACGCTCGTCGTTGCTGTCAGCCGGCGGACCCCTTGAGCACCGCGGCCCCGGCCCAGGAGGCCGCTCCCTCCCGGCACCCAGCTGGGGCCAGCCCTTCGGGGGCTCTGCTGGCTGGGGTGTCCGCATGCCCGGAGGACGGGGGGCTTGCGGGGATGCTCGCCCTGGTGCCGGCCAAGGGGGGGACCAGAGGTCCCAGGCAGAGTGGCCATGGAGGCCCAGACACGGATGCGCCCAGGAGCCCAGCCAGGGTCATCTCATTAGGGTAGAGCGGGGATGGGCTGCAGACTGGGGTTCCTAGGCACCTCTGGCCACCCCTGCCCCCTGCACGTCCTGCCCGCGGCCTCCAAGCCGGTCCCCACGTTGCTTTTGCCGAGGAGCCTCCAGAGGGCCTGCCAGGGTCCACTCTGCAGGCCGGCCTGGGTCCGCCCCCCAGCCCCCAGGGCCCCAGGGGAGGGGCTGCCAAAGCTCCTGGGCCTCCCAGCCCAGCCACGCGCACCCACGGGCCACAGATCAGGCCCCAGCCCAGGGCACGGTCATCCCTCCTGCTCGGTCCTCCTGGGTTCAGGCAGGACAAGCGGCCTCATCATTTACATGCAGGTCTGGGGAGGCCGGGGAGGGCCTGAGGGTGGCACGAATGCACCCCCCTCTCCAGTGTGTCCTGAGGGGTGCCTGGGACCTGCACCCCTGCCCCGGTGACCCCCACAGTGCCCCAAAGCCCCTCCCCTGAGCCCGGGGCCTGGGCCAGCACCCACGGGGACCAGAATGGTGGCCTCTGTGCCTCCTCCCTGGGGAACGGGGGAGGGGGAGGGGCCCCTGGAAGCTGGGGGTGCGGGGCTCTGAGGACCACTCCAGGAACTGGAAGGACCCACGGCTTCCTGCGAGAGCTGGCCACGGCCCTGCCCCTGCCCGGGCCTGCGCAGCCCCTTGGAGGCCCACACCCAGCAGGCCAGGTCCCGGGTGGGGCGGTGGGGGGGCAGGGACTGCACAGGCCGCCCCACTGTTGGGCATTTGCCGGGGGGCCCAGGGCAGGTGGCAAGCGGCGAGAAATCCTTCCCACGGCCACCCTAGTCCGGGCCTCAGGGCACGAGGACCCACACCTGCGGATGCTCCCCACACAGACGCCCTCGCAGCCCCACAGCCCTGCTCCGTCACACACACAGGGACGCACACCCCTTCCCACCTAGTGTCCCGGCTGCACCCCCACCGGCAGGCAGGCCTGGCAGCTGGCTGCGGTTTCCTAGGAAACCAGTCACCATCGTGGTCGCAGAGCCTCCGGGGACCCCAGCATGTGCCAGACAGGCCCCCGGGGGCCCGCGGGGGATGCAGGCTGCAGGCGGGCACAGGCTGGATGCAGCACAGATGCCAGTGGGCAGAGGGGCCTCGGCGGGCCAGGGACGGGCCCCGAGACCCCGAAGAGTCTCCACGAGCCCAAGGCTGATGCCCCGGAGCCCGGCCCTGCCCTTGCCCGCCACGTGGCCCGCAGTGGGACCCCCTGCCTCAGACGCCGGCTCTCTGGGGACAAGGCCACTTCCTAGAGAAAGAGAGGAGCCAGGAGGAGAGCAGGCCACGGGGTCTGGCTCCCCCAGGACAGGAGGCGACGGGACATCTCCAGGAATGGGGGTCAGGATGGGAGCCTTGCTTCCTGGGCAGGGCCTGGTCCGCGCCTCCCCTGGAGCCAGACGGGGGCCACTGCCCAGGGCCCGTGAGGGCGGCCAGCGGCATGGGGTGGGCCCAGCTGTCCACGGGGGAGGCAGGCGGGGCTGGAGGGTGAGAGAGGCCGGCCACGCAGAGGGCAGCGGTCACGCCGTTTCGCGGGCTGCGGGCTCTGGGGGCGAAGGCAGCGTGGGCTCGGCACCGGGGATCCCCACAGAGAAGGCTGCGTGGGAGGCAACGGGGTGCGGGGGTGTGAACGGCGAGGGCGGGGGCTGCCCCCCTCGGTCAGAGCTGGTGTCCGGGACTGTAGGACGCCCCAAATCCCTCCCTGATCCAGAGATCCCCGAAGAGGCCTGTGTGGAGCCCGAGGCACTGGCCCCAAGGGGCGGGCACCGCCGTGGGCCCTGCGGTTGGGCAGGCGGCTCCGGAGACAAAGGCTGCAGTGTGTGGGTGGGGGGGACCTGGATCCCGTCCTGGGGCTGCAAAGTGGCCGCTGGGGGCCCTGGCTGCTGGGGGGCTCCTCGCCCGGGAGCCCAAGAGCCTGAGAGCTGTCGGGGGAGGCGCTGCAGAGGGCGGTCACCCGGGCCCCAGGCAGGGAGTGCGCGGGGCTCACCCGCGATTGCACGTGAACCTTCCCGGCTCCATGTGGGGCCGTGACAGACACCGTGCCATGGGCCGCGGGGGGCGCATTTACACCGCGGAAAATGGAAAATGCTATAAACCAGAGCTTTTTACTCTCCCAGGAAAGGGCTCCCTGCGCAGGGAGCCGGGTCCACCTTCGCTCCGCTGCTGTCCTAGCCCCCGACACGGGACGTGCGGCAGGTGCTGGTGAGGCCCCTGTGGCAGCGAGGGGACGTCCCCCGCAGGTCGGGAGTGCACTGCCTGGCCCTGAGCAGCTCCACCAAGTCATCCTGGAGCCTAAGTTGCCAGAGAGGCAAGCAGACGCCCAGCCGTGCCCCGAGGCCCACCTGGAGCAGCTCTGCGGGACCCAGGCAGGCCCGGGGATGACCCCGACACAGGGCCGCCCTGCCTGGTGCCAGGGCCTACCTCCGGGGCTCCACGGGGCGCAGGGGGGCAGATGGGTGCTCCGAGTGGCCGGCTCTCCTCGATCCTTGGCAGGGGAGGGGTGGGGGAGGCAGACAGCACACAAGGGACAGGGCTGGGTGGGGCTGAGCCCCTGGGGTGCAAGTCACATTCAAGCCCCAGCCTGACTGCCCGGGCTCTCCCGGGCCCTGGACAGGCCGCCCCTCGTCCCCACGGCACACCAGGTGCCCACGTGGAAAGACCTCACCTTGACCTGCCAGCCAGCCCGGCCCTCGGCCTCCAGGGGAGGGATCGGTGGTGGGCGGGGTGCGGGCTCTGGGATCCAGGGGGAGAGGAGGGCACCAGCCCCGAGGAAGGAGGTCAACTCAAGGGGCCAGAGAATGACATGGCGGGGCGGGGGAGGGACGGCAGGAGGCCCAGGCACAGAGCCGGCTGGGGACCAGCAGGGAGCGCCCAGCCAGGAGCAGCGCGAAGGGACCCTGGGCGGCTGATGCCAACCACGCGGGCATCGTGTGCACGGGGTCACCCTGCGAGGGTCTGTGCTTTGGGGCCCAAGGATCCCCTCCTGCAGGAAGCCTCTCCCTACAGCCCCCTGCAGGGTGACGCTCTCCCCTCCTCCGGGCAGTGCATGCGTTCCGGGGCCTGCACGGGGGTCCCCGACACAGCACTCAGGAGTTTGCACGGCACTGTTCAGCCCGCGTAGCCCACGCGCAGGACGAACCCGCGTGGAGGCCACCCCGGAGCAGCTGCACGAAGGTCCTGGGCCTGCCGCCTGCTGCGGGGACCCTTGCAGGCTGGACGCACGGCCCCCGGCGCTCGGGGAGCCACAGGCTCGGGGGGACGCTGACGTGCAGCCTTCGCGCCTGACCGAGGAGGGACGTTCGTTACGTTCACTCTTGCAAAGCCTCCTCCACTCCCCGCATCAGCCCGTCTTCTGTCCACGCGGGTCTCGGGGGCCGTCGAGCGGCAGTGCTGACCCGAGTCCCGGCCTGCGCGGTTGCTGGGACGGCGCAGGGTCCAGAAATGATGTGTTTGGTTTTGAAAACACCTTTTCCATTCCTGCGCGTGTTCTTCTGGCGGCACAAGCTTCCAGGGTTTCTTCTGCATCGGGGATCCTTAATCCCGGGGTCCGGGAGCTTGGACGGGCGAGGACGGCTCCTTTATCTGCGCTGACCTCCAGCAGCTGAAGTGTAGCATTTCCTCCCGCTGGGAACGTCAGCGGCCCTGGAGGTTTTGCGCCCGGCCCACAGCCCGGCGGTGTCTGCGTCGCTGTCGCCTGTGGCGGACACGTCAAACGTCCCCCCTTATCACAACCCCTGAACCAGGGCACCTCTCGCGGGCTGGGAGCACACGCGTCACCACGTCACATGTCTGCTTCTGGAGTTTCGATAATTATTTTAAAATAACTGCTTCCATTGGGAGCCCCCGTGTCTTCATTTCTTTAGAGCCTTAACCCACGGGGGCACGCCGGGGATTTCCGGGGCAGTGGGACGGTTCCACGACACTGTCAGGGAGGACGCAGGGCACGTGCATGTTAAAACTGGGAAACTGGGACACGATTCGTAACAATGTTTCGGTGCTGGCGCGACGATTGCAACGATGTAGCGCCCGGGCGAGCGACAGGGCCGACTCTGTACCACCTGCCCCTACGGTTTTCTGTAAACCCAAAACTGCTCTAAAATATAAGGGTCATTAATTTTTAAAAGTCTGTTAATTATGAAAACACTTATCCCCAGGCGACCCCCCCCCCGAACGGCAGGACCTGGGCGTCCCGGGGCTAGCAACGGCCTCAGGGCAGCGAGCACCCCCGGGGTGACTGTCGGAAGAAGCGGTGACGGGGAGAGCTCACAGCCGCGCCCCGGGACGCGCCCAGAACGTTCCATTCCCGGCCTTGCAGACCCGGAAGCCCCCCGTAACGTCTCCCATTCTGCACGCACACGCGGTTTCATCTCAGCATCACATCCAGAGTCATTAAACCAAAACGCTCGCTTCTGAACAGAGACGAGGTATTTGAGCTCCTGCGCCGATGCTTCCCTTCCGCCCCCACGGTCTAGGTAACATTGTCGCCTCCCGGCAAAGGCGACCCGGCCACGGGCCCCTGGGCAAGAGATGCATTTTCTCGTGAAACGCCATCTGCGCTGTTCAGACGTACAGCTCGGGCAGGATTTTTTTTTTCCCATTTTAAAATCTCAGAGCCAAGTTCAGTTTAACAAGCTAAATGATTAGCCTTCTCCAGCGCTAATGTGTTTAAAGTTGGAATGTAACACGTTCAGTATTTCAAGGAAAAAAGGCACGATGTGTGAATCGGAAAGCAGGGATTCGTCGGAGCTAACCCCAGCAGGGGCGGCTGCTCATGGGGCGCGCTGGCCGGCGGCAGGAGGCTCCGGGAACGCGGCCCTGTGCCACCCTCCCTGCGGGCACCGCGACCGGAGCACCCGTCCCCGCCAGTGTCGCCCGCTAGGTCCCTGCGTGGCACACCCATTGCCAGGTGGCGGCGGGGACACAGATGGGCTCTGAAATGCAGCAGGCTTGACCAGAGAGGCGGGTGGCATGAGCGCCCCGTCAGGGGACAGGTGCCTGTGGGGTGACCCGGCGCTCACCTGACGGGCATCCTGGTGGGGCCGGGGGCATGTGGGGGTGCGGCGCTGAACGGCTGCCTGTCACCACCCTCTCCAGCGTCCATGGGACAGCTGTGACAGGCCAGCAGGCCTCAACTCATCCTACGGGCACCCGCTGGCAAGCAGAGCGCAGTGGCTAGCCGTGTGGCCCGAGAGGAGCTTGAACGGTGCGTGTGCGAGTGCCCCCCCCCCGCAGGCCACCCTCCCAGGGGCGCTCGGGCGGGTGGTGGGAGGCCCGCATCCTGCAGGTGGGGCCACAAGCCAGGGTCTCGCTGCTGGCCAGGCCGTGCTGGGAGCCGGGGCCTCAGCACATCACCCGACGCGGCAAATCTCCGTCACGACACCTTCCCGGGGAGGGCGTTTCCGGGACCCCGGCCACCCAGGCCTCTGCCCGCGTGGAGACTGCACGCAGATGCTCCAAGAGCGCCACTCACAGTGGCCACAAGACACAGCCCAGCGTCCCTCAAGAGAAAAGTGCGTAAACAGTGTGGCGCGTGCACAGACGGAACAGGATTCTCACAGACGGAACGAAGGGCTGCACGTGCTGGCACGTGGCCGGACGCCGCACACGCCAGGCTCGGTGAGAAAAGCCAGACACAAAGTTCACGTGCAAGAAAAGTCCTCAACACACAACCCCCTAGAAGCAGGTTGCCAGGGGCTGACGGACGAGTGTTGGGGGCGAAGGGTGTGCTCTGGAATATTCTAAAAACGACTGCGTTGCACGCCGTGAATGGGTGGCCTGGAGCCGCGTACTTGTAAGGCAGTGAGTGGGTTTCCGAGAGGACTTGCTTCCTGTCTCCCCGAGGGGCCGGGGCAGGTGGTCGGAAGGGCTTCCCAGACTCTCGGGGTGTCTCTGGAGAGACATTAAGACCATTCACTCGGGGGGCCTGGGGGGCTCAGAGGTTGAGCGTCTGCCTTCAGCTCAGGGCGTGACCCTGGGGTCCCGGGATCGAGTCCCGCGTCGGGCTCCCTGCATGGAGCCTGCTCCTCCCTCTGCCTGGGTCTCTGCCTCTCTCTCTCTCTCTCTCTGTGTCTCTCATGAATAAACAAATGCAAATAGAATCTAAAAAAAAAAAAAAAAAAGACCATTCTCTCTGACAAATACCATTAGGAGCTTCATGCTGGAAACAGCACCCAGGTTAGGGACCTGAGCTCTGGGACACTATCGCTGCAGTTGGCTCAAAATCTCCCCTTCCTGCTGCCCCCTGGGTGCTGGCCCTGGACACTGTCCCCAGCGGAACCCACGCGTGGGGGGCTGGGGGGAGCTGGTGGTTTGGGCAGGGCCTCAGTGACCCCCCGAAGCAGGACCTGCTGTGTCTGCTCCCAGCTGCCCCCGGCCTCCCTCCTGGAGGGGACGGTCCCCTCCTCCCGGGCCCAGCACAGGACGGCAGCCCGGCTGGGGGGTCTGCAGCCCACAGAGCGCTGCCCCCACCGTGAGGGGCTCAGGCTCTCCCCGAGCGCACCCGGAACCCCTGGTGCCGCCCACCCCGTCCACGGCCTCGCTCGCCTCTGCAGGCCTCGGTCCTGGGCCCCACCCCAGGCCTCCCCAGGGCCCTGCACCTGCTCCTGGGCCTCCTGGCACGTCCTCCACCTGTCTTCCTCGCCGCTCCCGAGGCCCAGCTCACCCCCACCCGGGCGCCCTCTGCGTGTCGACACCCCTGCCTGACGAGGACTGGACGTTTGTGCCCCAAAGCCACGTGCTGAAGCTTAGCCCCTGGTGGGCGGCATGTTCGGAGACGGGCCTCAGGGAGGCAGCAGCGCTTAGACGAGGCGCTGCCCACGGTGGGGCTGGCGTGAGGCCAGGCTCCTTCTCTCTCAACCGCAGAGGAAGGTGCCATCTGTGAACCCAGGGGACCCTTCCCCATCACTGGTGAGCTCCCTGCCTGGGCCGCCCGCCCGGCCTCCAGACAACACGACACACATGTCCGTGGCGCCGTGAAGGCAGCTCGAGCTGGCCCAGCTGTCCCGCGCAGCCCGTCCTCCCCGCTGCCCCGGGACGGCCACTCAGTCCCCGCGTGGGCCTCAGCCTCTGCGTCTGCACAGTGAGGACCCCGAACCCTGACCCTCCTTGGGTCCTCAGGCCGCACCCCGGGTGTGGGGCCCCTGGGCCCCTGCCCTCAGCCGCTCCGGGCGGGAGGGGAGCCCACCGCCCTGCCTCCCTCCCGGGGCAGCCCTGTGGGAGCGGAGGCCCTTACACTCCGACCCTCAAGTGAAGAGGCCAGCTCTGGCCCCAGGGAGGACAGTGGGGGACGCCCTCACGGGGGGGCAGGCAGGGAGGCAGGCCCTGGTGACAGCGTCACTGACGGGACCCAGGGCCTAGGCCCTGGTGACAGCGTCACTGACGGGACCCAGGGCCCAGAAAGGCCACACAGCCCCACCCCGGACCGGCTGACCGCTGCCCTGCCGTGTGCAGGAGGGTCTACGCATCCCCCGGACACACCCCAGGCCCAGGGCAGAAAGGGGGCGGGTGGGAGCCTCCAGGACATGAGAGGCCTGGGAAGATGAGCAGAACCTCCCCGGTGGCCGGCGGCCCCGAGTGCAGAGCCCGGAAAGGTCATGCAGGGACAAGTGTGCCCAAGGCCCATCAGGCGGGGACGGTGGGGACACCGCACGGATTCTCATTTTCTTTGCCGTTTCCCTTTATCTTACCAATCTCCTACCACCGGATGCAGGGCCCTTGCAGAAGAGGGAAGGCGCCAACCGGGCCCGGCGGGGTGGGGGGAGGGTGCTGGGTGGCGACCCGCGCTGCAGGACCCCGGGCGGGGGACGGGGAGGGGGATGGCCAGGCGGCCTCCATTTGTCCGGCTATGACATGCGGGCACTTGTGGTTTGCGAGTGTCCATGTGGCAAACCCTGGGCCGCGGCGAGGACTCCGTGTGTCTGCTCGACACTCACACCCCTGCGGCCCAAGAGCAGCGGCGCAGGGGCATGTGATGGATTCCTGCACTCCTGGGTGTCCTGGGGCTGAGAGCCCCCCGCGTCTCAGCAGGGAAGGCCAGGCCTCCCCAGGCCCAGGACCCTGTGCAGCTGGGTCGCAGGAACCATGGGGTCCGAGGGCTGGCGGGGGGCGGGGGCGGCCTCCCTGGCAGGGGGCAGAAGGAGCCCAAGCTTCAGGGCTTCAGCCACACCCTGGCCGAGCCATGGCCTCTCCAGCCCTTGGTGCCCCAACAAACAACGGGGCGACGGGGTGGTGCACCAGATGCCACAGGAACCAGAGAGGGGCGCAGAGAGGGGACGGCATAGGCGGCGAGTTTGGAGGCTGCTCGGCAAGTCCGAGGCTCCCCCTCCGTCGGCGGCTGCGCCCATCCCAAAGGAAGTCCCTCCAGCCCCGGACCCAGCCCTCTCCTCAGACCCCCCAGCCGGCAGCAGCGTCCCTCTGCCCTGATCCGCTTGCCCGGATAGACACGACGGCCCAAAATGAAGCTGTCGCTCCGGGGTGTCAGGTGGGAGCCAGGCCGCCGTGTGCTGTGGCTCCACCGTCCTCAACACGAGGTGAGGTCCACCCAGAGATGCCCACGCTGAGGAGCCCACGTGGGCCTGGGCGGCCGCGCACCTGCAGCCCTGTGCCAGACCATGGGTGGCCCCGGGCTGAGGCCTCCGGGCTGAGGGGACGGGCAGACAGGGTGGCCTGGCTGGGGGACCTCTGACAGGCAGCAGGACGGTGGCCCCCGGAGCAGAGGGGCCCCTGCTCCTTGTCATGCCAGCCCCTGCCTCTGCCCTTGGAGGGGGACACGGGGAGCCCCTGCCTCGGAAGAGCAGGGCTGAGGCTGGGACAGGGCATGTGACACCCTCCCGTCCACCTGCCACCCGCCAGCCTTCCATCCCCCCCAGGCCAGCGTCCTCCGTGTTGAAATCAGTGCCTGCCGGCCAAGGGGCCAGTGAGCGAGGACCAGCCCTGTGGGAGGTGAGGACGCCGGGGGCCAGGACGGGGAGCCGGCTACTTCTGGAGTCCGGGCTGCCTAAAGGGTCACGGGGGCGGCCCCCCACGCCGGGCATCCCGGCCCAGGAGGCGTCAGGCTGGGCCCAGCTGGCTCCTGGGCCACACTCACCCTCTCCCCCACAGGGCCCTTGGAGGCTCAGGGGCCACTCTGTCCACAGGGGTCACGGAGACAGCCTGGGGGGCCCAGCAGGCCCTGATCTGGAGCAGACCAGCTGGGGCAGGGGACGCGGGAGGGGCCAGGCCCCAGAGGGGAGAGAGTCCCCGACAGCCCCGAGGCCACCCCGAAGCCCCAGCCTCACTGCTGCACACCGTGTGCACACAGCGAGCTGGCCCCTCCTGCCCAGGCCACGCTCCTGGGTGGGGTCCTTCCGTGGCGAGGACCCCCCTTCCCAGCCCCTCCCCAGCTGGCCTTCCTCCTCCGCGGAGCACCTCCCCCTAGAGTGCTCCCCCCAAGCCCACCCTCTTCCTGCGGCCTCTGTGCCCAGCCGGCCAGGGTGGGGGTGGGGGGACTTACGGGACACCCAGGGCCCTTCCCCCAGGTCCTGGAGGAACGAGGATCACAGGGACAGGGGCTGGGCTCCCGTGAAATCAAACTGACAGGAAAACGTGATTAATTTGCTGCTTAAAGAAACAGTCACAACGACTTAAAAAAAAAGAAAAGCAGCCGCTTTCCCTTCTAATCAGAGGTGCGGTCTGTGCCCGGCGCCCACGCAGCCGGGGGGAGGGGGGCTGACGCGGCTCTGGCCCAGCCTCTCGGCGCGGGGGCCTCCGCACATCGGGGGGCGCCTCCCCGGGCAGGTCCAGGTGGCTCGGGGCCATCGGGCGGGGGGGGGGGCCGCGGGGGCCAGGCTGCCTGCAGGGTCTCCGGAGTTGGGGCGAGGGCGGGCCCCCCCCACACTGGCGGCCACCTCGCAGCCCCCCGGGGGGTTTGCCACTCCGGGCAGTCGGCAGGTGAGCGCCCAGTGCGGGCGGCGCGCGGCGTTGGGCTCAGGGGCCGAGTCCCCATCACGCGGCCTGACACGCGTTCCCCGGGGAGCTGCCTCTGGGCCCTGGCGCCGCCCCACATGCGGGCATCACCTCACAGGAGCCACTTCTCCCCTCAAAGGGCCCGGCAGCCCCTGCACCCACGGGCTCCGCGGGGGCCCGGCCTCCCAGCCGCGGCGGACACAGGGGCCGAGGCTCTGCTGGAGCACGGAGGGGGCGGGAGGCAGGGCCAGGGAGGACCGCACCGTCCCTCCTTCCCCGAAGCCCACTGCCCGCCCACCCTCCTGGAGCCCTGGGAGGTCGCCCTCCCTTGTCCCTCCCGCGACCCGACCCCTGGCCGCACCCGCAGCGCTCGGAGGGCGCCCCTACACTCGCCCCTTCGCTCTCTCTCCGGTTTAAACAAAGCAAGAGCACGACCCGGTTTCTGTTTCTTTCATTTTCTTTTTGGTCTTTTTGGTCTTTAAAGTGACAGAAAGGAGAGAGGAGCCAGGCTGCGTTCCTTCCGGAGTCTCAACGTGCTCCACGTGGCGCCGTCGCAGGCCCGTGGCCCGGGGAGTCCCCACGGGGAGCCCTGTCGGCGGTGCTGGGCAGCGGCGGGACCCCACTTTGGGAGGAATGCAGGGAGGCGGGGCCCCTGGTTCTCAAGTGCACGGAGACCCCGGGGTGCCCACCCGCCTGCCCCTCCGTGGCCCCCGGTGCAGGCACGCAGCAAGCCCGTCGTCGCGGGGCTCCTGGAACTTCACAAGCCAGAGCTGACATGTGGGGAGGGAGGAGCCGCGGTGCTCCTGGGCTCTGTGCTCCTCCCTGGGGCACCCGGAAGCAGGCCGGCCAGAAGGCACGCGGGGTCCCTCGGGCAGAACGGGGGTGTGGAGGGCACCCCCGAAGTCGGAGGCTCCAGGACGGCCGTGCCCTCATCGTCGACGACCTTGAGGAAACAGAGAGGGAAAGAGGTCACCTCGGGCCAGGGCTGGCGGACAGGCCCCGGGGTCTGAGCACCGGGTCGGGCGCCCACTGTGGGTCTTCTGAGCCGGGCTCCTCGGGCTCCGTGCCTCCCCAGGGGCCCTCGCCACCCCGGCGTCCCACCTCCCAGGCGGGGCCCCCGACCTGCGCCCCACCTGTGTCCACCCACCTCCGCAGGACCCTGTGTTTCCCAGAGAAAGGTTCAGGATCCAACTAATTGGAAGTTCAGACCCCGGGGCTCTCCGTGAGGGGCCTGCTGTTCTAGATCTTTCCGGCCACTCCTGGCCTGGTGGGCTGTGCACACGGCCCTGGGGCTCACAGCTCAGAGGGACCCCCGCGTGTCACCGTCAGGGTGTGGGACTGATGCCCCGCTGCAGACACACACCCTCCTGGTTCGGGGAACCTCTGGGGTTGGGGGCAGACCCTCCCATAAGCAACCCTCCCCTGGTTGGTGGGCAGTTGAGCTTCAGCCCTGCTTCTCCGTGCGTCTCCACCTCCCAGGGGACCACCCAGGGCTCCAGACGGTCATCCCTGGGCAGGCGGCCCCGGCCGTGGGGCAGACGGGCCCTCAGCCCAGTGTCCCAACGCCACCCGCCCTCGGACACAGCAGCCAAGCCTGCAGGACGGGAGCCCCCGCCCCAGTCCAGTCCAGCGGCCTGGACGCCGCAGGATCAGCCACGACGTGTGAGGCCGCCGCGGTTTGGGGAGTCTGTTCACGCAGCGGGCGGACGCCGTGCCTGAGGCCCCGGGAGACCGAGGAGGAATAAGTGATAAGAACATAAAAACTAAGCAGCCAGAAAACGAGGCAAATTCAATTCAGAGCAGAGCAGGGCAGACAGGAGACGCTCCTGCCGATGGCGCGCACGGGCCGCACCTGTCCCCCGCGGAGCCCAGGGCTGGCGCTCGTGTGCGTGTGGCGGGGGCACGGGGCTCCGCGTTCGTCTCCGCTGGAAGCAGCGTCCTGACGACGCCCCGGATGACAATCACGGAATAAGAGACGGCGCACAAGCGCATCATTGAGGCCGAGGGAGACGAGGTCTCCCGTCACTGGGCCGCGACCATGCGAGCATACGCACCACTGACACGGATAAATCTTAAATGAAAAGAACTGGGTTCCGAAGCGCCTGTCGCGGGAAGTGAAGACAAAGCCTCCCTCCACTTACACATAATAAAACCCCGACACAGAGCCACCCCGACGGCAGCCCCGCTCCGCTGCCCAAGCCCTCGAGGGGGACAGAGGAGCCCGACCCCAAAGCAACCCTGTGCGGGGGTGAGGCTGCGTGGAGGGGGCGAGGCCGCCAGCTGCGCGGCAGGGTGCGACCAGGTGGACGTCCCCCCTGCGGTGTCACCGAGGCGGGGGCACACGCCCCGTCCAGGCCCAGACCCACGACACGTTCCCGGGGGCCCAGGAAAGCCCGGGGGACCGAGGTGCTGAGGGCACCCGCCCCCCACCCGCAAGCGGCCTGGCTGGAGGGGAGGGAGGGACTGGTCGTCCTCTGCGCCATGCGACACGGCCAGGAGCCCATCGTCCTCTGCGGCTGCGGCAAACCAGAGCCTGCTGGCCCCAAGGTGCAGGAGGGGCAGTGGGCGCAGAGGGCGTGAGGTCGGTGTGAGCACAGCCCTGGTGGTCGGGGCTCAAGAGGGCCCAGAGTGGCTTCCCCAGGCTACTTCTATTGTGACGACCACCCTGGGGGTGCCGTCACCCCCTCCCTCCTCACAGACAAGGGGCTGAGGCTCAGAGGGGCTCAGACCCTGACCGAGGTCACTCAACTCAGCTTTGAAGCCAGGATGTGAACCCACGTCCCAGGGCGGCAGACGGGGCGGCTCCAAACCACGGAGGACACACGTCTGGAATCGAGTGTCCCCCAGGGGAGCCGGTCTCTAAGAGGCCTGAGAGGGGACCCCGCGGGGCCCTGGCCTGCTGGTCGTGGACCCCCCACAGGACAGCTGGACAGCAGGCTGAACGCCAGGAGAGGGGTGCCCCCGGGTGACCGGCCCTCTGCTGGGAACACTGCGCCCCGAGTCCAGGCCTGACCACACGCCCCGCAGGAAAGGCTGGCTGCTGGGTCTAGACCGGCTCCAGGTGGCCGGTCCTCCGAGGTGTCTGCCCTGACCTGCTCGCAGTCCCGCCCCTGGCTGGAGGCCCCGACTCGGAGTCCCGAGGGAGTGTCCCCCAGAAGGCGGACCCAATGTCGCGGGTCACAGGAAGCTGTGCCGGGGGAGCCTCAGGGTCGCTGGGTGAAGGTGGCAGCCGCCTCCTGGAGGGGAGCTGGATGGAGTCCCCGTCCCCGTCCTACAGCCACCACCCCCCTCTGGGCAGGACAGGCCCGGGCGCGGCCAGCCGAGGACGGCAGGTTCCCACCCAAGGACCAACAGTCCCTCCTGGAGACACGTTCCCAGGTCGTAGCCGACCCGCCAGTACTTCAGCTCTCCCGGCGGGGGCAGGGAGGGGCACGGGGGAGAGGCGGGGAGCCCCCCTGCACCAGCCGCTGACCCGGGCGGGACGGATGGGCAGGTCCCTTGCGCCCGGGGTCCCTTGTGGCCAGGAAAGCCCTCGGCATGAGCACAGCCCCTGCCACCCCACCCCTTCCTCCCGCCCCCCCCCGGGGGGGACACTTGTCCCAGAGCACCCCAGCCCCGCCGTCCCTGCGGCCCCGCCCAAGTCGGAAACAAAGGGAAAGGTGAGGTCACTACACAGGCCCGGGGCAGACGCAGCAAGAGAAGCCCGTTTCCGGGGCTCCCTGGGCGGGGAGACACCCCACTGGCCGGGACCAGTGCAGCAGCGAGGCCGCCCCACCCGCTCCGGGGATGGGCTTCCCTGGAGTCTCTGGGGAGGCCCGCGCCCGCGTGCACCACGGGAATGCTCCGACGGCCCCTTCCCAGGTCTGCCCCTCGCTGGCCCCACCGACCTCACGGGGCCGTGTCGCCCACGGGGCCCCGGGATCCCCACACGGGCCCCGCAGTCACGGCCCTCTGAAGCCACCCTGCCCGCCGAGCCGCGTGCACCCCAGTGACGGGGGTAGCTGAGCAGATGGGGTGCCCAGGGGGGCTGCCCGCCCCCACGCAGGGCCGGGCCGGTGGGCGCAGCGCGGGAAGCACGGCCGGCCCAGGCCCCACGACCGCGGCCAGACCCGCTGGTCTCCACACTCGGTGCAGGAGGAGGCCTGTCCCTAAACCACAAGCCGTCGGGGCAGGTGGCAGCCGAGCAGCGGCCGCGTCAGGAGCGAGACCCCTGGCATCCCGGGGCGAAGCAAAGGCAGGCAGCCGCTGGCCTGGCCGAGCTCACGCCCCCTCAGGTGCAGACGCGCCCCCCACACGACCCAGCGCCTCCTACGTGTCTGCCGCGCAGCCACCCCACTCACGGCCTGACGTGCCCCGGGTGACCCAAGGGCCCCAGCACCTGGCCACACGCACAGGAGCCCTGCCGCCTGGCTCTGTCCCTCCGCGTGGCCACACCCTCAACCCTGCCGGGACCAGTGCGGCCTTGGCTGTGGCCCCCGGGCACCCCCACCCCGCAGGACGGGCCCCGAGGTTCCTGTAGCCCTGTACGCGCAGGCCGCACCAGAGACCCCGGCCCAGGCTGGAGATCCCCGGGCCAGGGAAGTGGGGGTGCAGCCCCATCCCCCCCGGGACACTCAGAGACCCTGCAGGAGGCCTTGGTCACGCCCACCGGAAGCCACAGCGCCCAGGAACGCCAGCGTCGGAAATGCCGCCCTCCAGAATGCGGCTGGAAGACGGCCGGCTGAAGTCCCGTTTCCCCAGAATCCAGAGGGTTCCACGGGGAGAGGCCGTGGGGAGAGGCCGAGGGGGGAGAGGCCGGGGGGGGCGTGAGGCCGAGGGGGAGAGGCCGGGGGGAGAGGCCGAGGGGGAGAGGCCGGGGGGGAGAGGCCGAGGGGGAAGAGGCTGAGGGGGGAGAGGCCGCGGGGGAGAGGCCGAGGGGAGAGGCTGCGGGGGAGAGGCCAAGGGGGGAGAGGCCACGGGGAGAGGCCGAGGGGAGAGAGGCTGCAGGGAGAGCCAAGCAGACCCCCTCCCCAGGCCGTCCCCCCAGCTGCCCTCCAGCCACAGCCGGGAAGCCTCTCTCCTCCCCAGGTGCTCCGGGGGGTGGGCACCTGCCCTCCTCTCCTCTCCCCTCCGAGGGGTCCGCCCAGCAGCCCCGGGGTGCTGGATGCACAGTCAGAGCTGGGCCTGGGACTGCACCCTGGCTCTGTGCCTCCCCTGAACAGGTGTCCCCATCTGGGGGACAGGGTGCCCCAGCCCCACCCCCCCGGTGACCCAGGGCCGGGCTGCCAGGGTCTGAACTTGCAGAGCCTCACCTACCTGAAGGGAGACCCCACACAGAACAGCCAAGAATGGACGGGTGGGGTGGCAACAGCGTGCGGGGCGAGGGTGCTGAGCTGGGGTTCGTCAGGCACAGCATGTGCGGGGACTCGGGGGAGCCTCCCCAAGGAGGAGACACGGAGCCACCACGTGGCGAAAACCCCGGGGTTCTGGGGCCTCCCTGCCCTGGAGCCTGCAGCCCCACTACCGGGTCCCCCGGGGTCTTCAGGACACGGGCACCCTCCTGCCGGGAGACCCGCCCCACCCCCGGCTCACAGCTGCCTTGACTTAGAAAAGCCTAGAAGCCCAGGGTCCGTAAGGCTGCTGAGGGACAGGCTGTGGTGTGCGCACGGCTCCACGGGGACGAGCACGTTCTGTGCACACGGCCTCCAGCACCTTCCTGGGTGCGTCATGGGGTACACGGCGCGGGGGGGCTGCGGATGCCGCTCACACCCCAGAGGGCAGAGGGGGCCCCCCTGCGTGTCTGCTTATGTCCCAAAGGGAGGAGGATCGGCCAAGGCCAAGCCAACGCCGGGCACCTGCAGGGTGCTCCTAAGGGACCTGGTCGCGGCCATCTGGGACCCTCAGAAATGTGCGCAGAATCACGAAACATGCACCAAAATGTAAACGACAGGAACGTCTAACCATGGAAAGTTCAGCCAAATCAATGACCCTGTGCTTTGAGGTCACGGCGACGGCAGAGAGAGGAACCGCGTCGATGCCTTTGGCGGCGGACTCCGAGGCACAGGAGGGCCAGGCCCCGGGGTCGGGGAGACCCACGGGGAGCCTTGCGGGGTCCCCGCTCATCACCCACGGGGGACGCCAGCTGTGTGGTCGGTCTGAAGGCATCACGCGTGTGACGTGTCCCCCGTACGCGAGGTAGCTGAGGCACATCACGCGTCAAACAGACGGCGCACACGCGTTTAATACACACGTTAGCTTTTTTTTTTTTTTAAATCTTTTTTTTTAAAATTTATTTATGATAGTCACAGAGAGAGAGAGAGAGGCAGAGAGAGAAGCAGGCTCCATGCACCGGGAGCCCGACGTGGGATTCGATCCCGGGTCTCCAGGATTGCGCCCTGGGCCAAAGGCAGGTGCTAAACCTCTGCGCCACCCAGGGATCCCCACACGTTAACTTTTACGCAGAAAATGAACACGGTTGACCCTTGAATAACGGTTACGGGGATCAGGGGCGCGACCCCCCGACGCCCAAAGACCCACGGGTCACTCTGACTCCCCCGGAGCGTAACTACCAACAGCCCCCTGCGGGCCGGAAGCCTGACCGAGGGCGTCGCCGCTTCACACGGGCTCCGTTCACTGTCCTAGGACAGAGGCGGCCGGAGCAGAGGAAAGGTCGCTGACGACACGCAGGGAGGCGCGATTTCATCTCTAGTGGGGTTCGCGGAAAGACCCAAAGCGCATGTGACGCGCCCAGGGACAGAGCCCCCCGGTCCCGCCCTCGTCCTGTTAAGACTGCGCCTCAGAGTCCCGGGTGACCGGGTGTCCCCGCAGGATCACTAAGGATGGGACGGGGTCGCGGGGCCCACAACGGGCGGCCGCCCTGTGACGGGGTGCAGAGTGTGGGTCCTTGTCCGCGGGCTCTCGGGCCTCGGAGCCGGGGCAGGTGCCGGGGCCGGGGGTGCAGAGGCCGGGGGCCCGGGGGCGCGTGTTCAGGGCGACACGGAATCCATGAAAACCAGGGCAAAGCGCCCTGTTCTGCCCGACAGGCGTCTCCCCAGGGTAGGGCCTGCACCTGCCGGATGGCGCCCCCGCCCGGAAGCCCCCTTGCCCGGGCTCTGGTGCCGGGAGGCAGCCGCCAACACCCCGAGTCTCCCAGCCGCGCTCACGCCGCCCCCGGCACCCCGGGCACTGCCGGAGTTGGTGGCAGGGACGGCGCTGGCAGCGGGAGGCGGGTCGGGGCCTGGGCACCCACGGCAGGCGCGGAATTACAGGCCTTCGCTTCCTTCGGGAACAAAATAATTACAAGCTGCACAGAGGACCTGAGTCCCCTGAAAGCAGCGCAGGAAGTCGGCCCAGAGCCACGTCTCCAGGAGCGGAAGCACCTTGTTATTTAGACTCGGGAGAGAGAAAAGCCGGTTCGGCGCCCGCGGCTCAAGGACCCTGCTCCCTGCTCCCAAAGGGAGACCCCGCGGGAAGGTGAAACCGTGGGCGCCGCCCCACCAGTAAGCTCCCGCCTCCCCGGGGCGACCCCGCCTCCCCAGGGACAGCGACTGCACGCGCGGCCAGCAGCCCGGGGCTTCGGGGTTCAGGGTGCGAGCTGGTCCTGCCTGGGGGACCTCCACGTCCCGGGAGAAGCGAACACCCCGAAGCTAAAAGGGCAAAGCGCCCCGGCGCGACCCGGACCCACGGCCCTTGTGCACAGCCCCCCGGCAGGGCAGTGGACCCTTCTGGAAGGACGATCCCTCCCTCAGCGCCCGCCCCTGCAGGGTCCAGTCCACCTCACCGCCAGCTGAGCCCTCCTCGAGCCCAGCCGGCCCCCGTGGAAGAGGCCGAAGCCCGAGCGGGGTGCACACGCGGGCCCCTAAACCATCTGCTGAGCAGACGGGAGGAGGCAGGGGTGGAGGGCGCCCCGCAGGCTTCAGGCCCCCACCCTTCAGGTGCAAGGGCCAAGCGATTGCACCGGGACTCAGATGAGGATCCGCGGGGTCACCCGTGAGGCTGCCCGGGGTCCCCGCGGGAGGGGGGCAGAGGGGGTCCCGACCACAGAGGTGGAGGGCGGGGTGATGCCGGCACCAGCCCGGCCTCTGGGGGCCGCCAGGGGCTGGAAGGAGCCCCCGGAGCCTCCCGCAGGGGCGCAGCCCGGAGACCCCTCGAGTGTGCGGTCCGGCCCCCAGAACCAGGAGAACAAACTTCCTTCAGGCGGCCGGCCGTTCGGGTGGGCGGCACTCAGGGTAGCGCCGGGAACCCGAGGGCGACCAGCGACACAGGACCCCAGCCCCGGGCGGCTGCCCGCTAGCACCGAGAGGGGGGCCGCTGTGGGACCCCAAAAAGCTCCTGCCCTCCAAACCCCCCACTGAGGCAGGGTGGGAAGCGCTGGGCCCCCCGGCTCCACAGGACGGGACCGCCGCGGCCCTCCCAGCTCACGGGGAGCGGGTGAGGCGGGGAGGCGGGCGCCACAGCCCCCACCTGGCCCCGGTGCAGCCCCGCCCACGCCCCCCCCCCACTGCCCAGGATGGCCCCGGCTCCGAGGGCGGCACAGGGGGTGCCGTGGGGGCTCCCGGGACAGCTGGGGGCCGCTCGGGCCGCTCCTGATGCCCGTGGGTAACAGCGCCCCCATGGGCCAGCCTCCGCATGGGGCCTGCGGGCAGGACACGGCCCATCCCGTGGGCGCACCTGCCCTGCCGCCCCGCGGCCCTGCTCACCTGTCCCAGGCACCTCCCCCCGCCCCCCACCCTGTTCCCCTGAGCACTGGACCCAGAGGCGCCTCCCAGCCAAGACTCAGGCACCCAGACCCCAGCCGGCTGGGGCCGCAGCAGGGGCCACTGTGGTCCCCACGCTCCAGGAGCCAACGCCCAGCACCCCTGGGTCGGCCCCTCTGGGGCTCAGACCCCTGCTCCCCGCTTTGCCCTGCCGCCCATGGGCTCCCCATCCTGGCCTCAGCCTCCGTCCTGCCATCCCTCGCCTGCTGACCCACGAACGGGGCCATGCACCCCCTGCCTAACACGCCCCGTGCTGCCCTTTGCTCTCAGGACAAGGCGGCCCGGCCTCCGCCCTCTCAGGACAAGGCGGCCCGGCCTCCGCCCCCCACGCCCGTCTGCCTCCTCCCCCACCCCGGATCGTGCAGGCTTCCTTCTGCCACAGGCCACAGGCACTCGCCCTCCTTTCACTTAGGACGCTCACCCCCCAGCCTATTAGCTCATGATCAGCTCACCGTTCGCGCTCAGCCATATGTCACCTCTTCCAGGAAGCCTTCCCGGATCCCCAGTCCAGGTCAGCTTCCTCGCCAGATGCTCGCTGTGGGGCCCTCGTCCCTTCTCAGCACGTTCCTGTGTGTGATTATGCACAAATGTGGGCGCTGGGATTCACGGGGTGAGGCCCGCGGTGTCCCCCATCTAGTGGAGCTCTCAGCCCTAGGAAGCGGGACGCCAGCCTCAGGAGGAGCTGCCATCACCTACCAGGTTGGGGGACTGGCCCCGCGCTCCTGGGTGTCCCTTCCCCGCCTGCAGGACCATCCGAGCCCCCTAAGGTCGAAGTCGGGAGAAGGGTGCCCGTCCCTTCCAGCCAGGAGCTTGACCCAAGGAACGTCGGAGACCCTGCCCCGGGGTGGGGGGCGTGGGAGGAGCCCCTGTAAGAACAGCTCCCCCCACTCAGAAAGGGTGTAGGGGCCACTTCCAGCGGCGGCTGCCAACAGGTCATCACCAGGCCCCCGGGCACCCCCACCACCCAGCCCGGGAGCCGGTGCCGCAGTCACTGGGAGACAGGCAGGGAGCGAGGCCCAGGGAGGCCAGGCTGCGGGGGCCAGAGCACAGGGGCCAGGGGGCAGGGCCGGGCGGCCGTGGGGGTCAGCTCCGTCCTGGGGGCCCATAGCCCCAGTGCGCTGGGGGCTGTCCCTGCTGGGAGCCTCCGTGCCGGTCCCCGAGCCCAGCAGGTGGCTTGGTGCTTCTCCAGAATGTCCCTGGGCACCCCCTCCCCTCTCAGGCCCCAGCCCCTCTGCAAGGTGGGGCGGGAGGCCCTGGGACAAGATGCAGGGCACGAGGGCCCTGGAAGGGCCCTGACCCCACGGCGCCTGCTGGATTCTCGACCCCTGCTGGTTGGCGGTGCAGACGCCCCCAAGGCTGAGGGGCTCCCAGCTGTCCCCAAGCCCCAGCTGGTGACGACCTGCAGGTCGACCTTCCCCAGCTCCAGCCCTCCCCCCAGGTACCAGAGACCACGACCCCGACCACGACCCCTCCCAGCGGCCCGAGAGCCCCCTCAGCATCGCGGGAGCTTGCAGCAGACCCTGCAGCCCACTGGAGCAGTCCCCAGTCTGCCTCTCAAGGAGCAGGCCAGGGGGCCGGGCCCCCAAACAGCAGCACTGACCCCAGGAAGCAAGGACACCCCCCGCCCCCGGCCCTGCACTGGCCAACACCTGGCTGGCCTGGACCTCACAGCAGAGTTTTCAATCCTCAAAAAACAACTAAAAAGCCAATCAGGCAAAACCGCCTTGTGCTTTGGTGCTGCAACGATCCAGCGTCCCGGCTCCCCAGCTCCTGTCCCAGGGGCCAGAGACACAGAGACAGGAACAGGAAGACGCACAGAGACAGAGAGACCCAGAGGAAGGGGGGGTGGGGGGAGGAGGGAAGGGGGGAGGAGGGAGGAGACATGGGGAGGGAGGGAGGAGGGAGGAGAAGAAGGAGGGAGGGGGTGGAGAGGAGGGACGGGGAGGGAGGGAGGAGGGAAGAGGAGGAGGAGAGGGGGAGGGGGACAGGAGGGAGAGGGGGGGAAGGGAGGGAGCAGGCAGGGAGGAGGGGGGAGGGAGGAGCCCAGGAGAGGCCAGTCTGTGGGCGCAGCCCCTGCAGCAGTGAAACCTGTCTGGCGAGATTCTTCCCTCCTTCCCTGTAAACAGGGCGGCCCCAACCCCCAACCCCCAACCCCCCCACGGGGCTGCACTCTTCAGGGGAGGGGGAGGGGAGGCTCCCTGCCCCCCAGGCCACACAGCCCGGGTGGGCCCCCTGACCCCAGTGCCGCCCTAATAAGTACCCGCTGGGAGCTGGGACCTGGGACCTCAAGGTCAGTCCTGAGGACACGGTGCTCCGCGTCCCCACCCCACTGCCCTGCCGACAGCCCCCGCCTGCGGGAGGGGTGGAGAGGCAGGAGGGGCCTGTGAGCAGCCAGGCCTGGTCCGGATGGCGGGGGGCGCACGGGCAGGCAGGACCCCACGGAAGGCGACACTCTGACCTCCCCCCGGATCCCTCCCCAGTCAGGCGCGCCCGCCCGCCCCCCAGGTGCCCCCACTTGAGACCCTCGCTGGCTGGATGCCAGCAGGTTGGTGGCATGCCCCACCGCGACGTGACGACCCCGACGTGACACCCCCCCACGTGACGACCCGAGCTCACAGGGGCTGAGCCTGGTTCAGGAGAGGACGGGGCCTGTGTGGACCCCTGGGAGTCATGCAGGGCAGTGACCCGGGCTGACCCCGGAAGCAGGGGAGGGAAGGCTGGGACCACCGGGCTTCCCGAGTACAGGCAGCGACCTGCCTGGGGGCACTCCTCCATCCCGCGACCCCCAGCAGGTCACCCCTCCATCCCACGACCCCCAGTACACGTGGCACAGCAGTGAGGGTCACGCCAGGTGCCCCCCAAGCCCTTCCTGGCCACACAGCTGAGGCACACTGCTGAGGCCGGGGCTCGCGCTGGGGACCGTGGCACCAGGCAGGGGAGGGGCAGGGGACCAGGCGGCCCAGGTCGGCTGAAGGCCACAGAAACCAAGGCAGAGGCCCAGGTGGGGAGCAGGACCGAGGCTCTGGGCACAGCCCTGCCCCTCCTGTCGCTGCCTCTGTGGGCAGGGGGACCCCACCGCACGCCCTGTCTGTGGGGGAGGGCTGGGAGGGGGGTGGCCAGCGACCGCCTGGACACCCCTGCCGCAGCCGTCTGATGACACACAGCCAGCACCTCCCTGTCCTGGGGCCTGGGGGGTGTCTCTGCCCCCACCTCCCCGGCCGCTTCCCGACCCCCCCCCCCATGGTGACCACAGACACGCGCGGCCTGCTGAGGGACGGCTGCCTCCCTAAGGCTGGAGAGCCTACAAGTTCTCCCGCAGGGACTCGGGGGGGCCAGGCACCAGCCCAGGGACAGGCCCCAGAGCCACCCCAGGAGCCCGGAGCGCCCGCGGGTCCAGGAACCTCCCCCCTTCCTTTGTCCTGCCAAGTCAGGACCACATGGGAACAGGACGGAGGGGGCCTCGGCTCCAGTCTGGGGAGACAGGAGGGTGAGTCCCCTTCCCGGACCGAGTGGCCCGCCCCAGGGCACCCGGGGAGCCCCGCCCCACACTCCCCACGACCTCCACCCTTAAACCTGCTCCTCTCTCGGCGCGCGTCCAAGGGTCCAAGGGTGAGCAGGTCTTTCAGGGCTCAGCGAAGGCCCCAGACACACGCTGGCCTGGGAGGGGCGGCGCCCGCCCCCGCCCCGCGCACTCACCTGCTGGCGCCCTACGTCTCAAACTCCGTCAGCAGCTCCCTGATCTCGGGGGCCACGTGCTGCGCGGCGTTGGCGGCCTCCGTGATGGCCTTCCGGTACATCCCCTTCTTCTTGCGGTTAAACCTCAGTTTGAAAAACTCGGAGAAAGGCGAGAGCTTTGAGGTGGACAAGAACGACGTAGTTGGGGAGCCGAACCACGAGACTTTCGCTTCCTGCCAGGAGGGCTCCCCGTCCTCCTTCTGGCTGAGGCTGATGTCTAGGACGCGCGCGGGCCACCAAGGAAAGCCGTGAATCTTACCCCACACGATGTCCCCTACGGCCACCGTCCTCCCGTCCTCAGTCACGCACTTGGAGACGCTCTGCGTGTGCAGCCTGACCGTGAGGGGCGGCACGGTCGGCCTCGCGTCCTTGGACGAGGACCGCACGGACGCACCGTCCCCGGACGAAAGGTCGCAGGTGTCTGGTGACGTTACTTCTGAGCTGGACGACTTGGACTCGTCCAGGCTGTCGCTGCTCCACACGGACTCGCTGGCACAGTCTGCGCCCCTCCTGGGGCAGGCGGCCAGGAAGGCCAGGCTCTCGGGCCCGCATGGACCCTGGGGACACCCTTTGAAGTCCTCGTCCTCGCCAGAGCTCCCTGAGGACGAGTCGGCAGCGCCGCGGCCTGGGAGCGTCGGGGAGCCGGCCCGGGGGCCTCGCCCGCGCCCGTTGAGCGCCTCCACCAGCTCGGCCCGGTACACGGGCTCCCGCGCCCCGGCCCCCGGGCGGTGGGGCTTCAGGCGGATCTTGGGGGGCGGCAGGCTGGGGCCGGGGGGCCCGGCCGCGTCAGCTTCAGCTTGGGGATGCAGGCTGGGGGGCCCGCGGGGGTCGTGGCCGGCGCCGTGAGGGGGCCTGGGACGGGCAGAAGGGCTCCAGGGACCCGTGCACGCGTGACGGGATCTCCACCACCTCGCCCTTGCCCTGCGGGGTGCTGTACGAGATCTTGATGGCCGGGCTGCGGGCCACCCGCGCCCCGTCCTCCTCCCGCCTCTCCCTCTTGCTCCTCCTCGCCGTGGCCGTGGCGTCGCCGCCGCCGCCGCCGCCGTCAGGGTCCTCCAGCTTTAGGGGCTCCCTGTCGGGGCCGGGGCCGCTGCCCCCCCTCCTGCGGGGCCGAGGGGCAGCCGGGGGGCCGGGGCTGGCCTCGGGGGGGCTCAGAGTGCTCTTGCACTTCTCACAGAGTACTTGGCGCGGCCGCAGGCGAATGGGGCTCAGGGCGAGCCGACCTGGGTCGCGGTTCCGGGACAGGCGCCGGCGGGTCCTCTTGATGGTCCGGGGCGGCGGCTGCGGGACCCACTGCCGGTAGGTGCTTCTCAGCCAGAGCGGGGGAGGGAAGGGGGCGCCTTCAAAGTACGGCGGGAACGGCGGCACGAGGGGCGGGGGCGGCTCGGGGCCGGTGGTCTCGGGGGGCTGGTCCCCGCAGGGAGGCGGCGGCGGGCCGGTCCCCAGCTGCATCGCCTCTCCGTCCTGCTCCGAGGGCGCCGGGCCGTGGCAGCCGTTGACGGGGGGGTCCTCCGGCTGGGGCAGCGGAGCCAACAGGGGCAGGCCGAAGAGGCCGGACCTGGCAGTGGGGAGACAGAAGGGGACAGTCAGACCGGGAGGATGCCGCTGCGCCCAGTCCCCACCCCAGGGCCCCGGCAGGATCCGGGTGCCGCCTGGGGCCCAGCATCTGCAGGTGCATCCGGGGTCCCGACAGGGCCAACGCCCCCACGTGATCCCAGGCGAGGCAGCCCAGGGATGCGCTCTGCGACGCCCCGTGACCAGCGCGGAGGCCACCTCCCGGGTCGCTCAGGCATGCTGTCCCCATGTCGGCCACTGCAGACCTCCCCAGACCCCGGGGTAGGCATGCGGGCCCTGGAAGCCTGACAACAGAGTCTGGGGGTCTGGGGGCTGCGACACGGCCTGACTGGGCCCTGGGGGGGGGCAGCTGCTCTGCGGCCAGGGGCCCTAGTACACTGCCGTGTCCACCCACCCCTCCCTCCCCGAGGGAAGACCCCACACGTGCTCCCTATGGGCCCGGGACAGCCCGTCGGACTCGGGTCGCAGGGACCAGCAGGGTGTGGGGGGCCTGGGGGGGTGGGGGGTGCAGTGGCAGCCCTGGCCTGAGGACAGGAGTCGGCCAGGAGCCCGGAGCCCTGGGCCCGGGAGCCTGCTCCCTCCTGAATGCTCAGCTGGTCCCAACTGTCCCCACTGCCCTGGGGTGAGGGTGACATCCACTCGGCCCCGCCCAGCACATCCCCGAAGGACCTCCCCTCCCGCCTGATGCCCCCGGGCCCTGCCCTCAGACCCCCAGCTCCACGAGGGCAGGGGACCAAGCAGCAACACAAGGCCGTGCGAACCACGGGAAGGGGACACGAGAGGGCAGGAGGCCCACCTCCCAGGAGGACCCACGGCCAAGGCCAAGGGCGGGACGGCACCCCCAGGGCTCCCCGCCGGGACCTGCCCCGCTAAAGGCCTGCTCTGCCCCCAGGACGTGCTGGACCACGCGGCCCCCGTCTGGGCACCTGGCGAGGTGAGGGGGTTGGTGTAGAAAGTCAGTGGTCAAAGAACCTTCCAGAGCGGACGGAGGGCCACCCCCGAGCCCCCGTGCTGAGCGTAGCTGCATCTAACTCATGAGGGGCCCTCGGCGCCGCAGGAAAGCGTCCACGCTGTTCCCAACGGCCGACAGCAGGCCCGTCCTCCGCCCCCGTCTCCAGCGGCGAGCGCGCGTGACTTCGAGACACACGTGATGTGACCTTCGAGATCGCTTCCGCTAAAAGCTGCTGTTCTTGAAGCGCGAAAGCAGACTTCCGCCAAGTTACGAGAGCCGAGGCCGGGCACGGCGCGTTGGTCCTCACCCTCCACGTGGAATCTGACCAGGGTAGAAACGACGACTGACGCTCCGCTTTCCCCATCTCCAAACGATTTCCCCGTTTGCTGTGTTCCAGAAGAGTCCAGGCTAGCCAGGAGGCGACCGGCCACGACGTCGCTGCCCCCCAGCACCAGGGCCGGGAGCCGGGCACGGAGGGCACGGGACGCCCGGGGCGCTGCCTCCCCCGGTCGGTCCCCGCGGTCATGACGTCTGTGAATTAACGAAGACGGCGGATGTCCCCGCGCGAACACGGCCCGTCTTCGTTTAATCCAAGTTCGCGGTAAAAGTTGGAAACCACGGTTTCCCTCCTTCCCATCAGGTTCTCGTGTGCTTGTGGCCACGCCCGGAATCTGGAGTCCTCGCGGGGGCCTGCGGGGTCGGGGGCTCACTCCTCTTCGTGACCAGAGTCCAGCAAACACAGGTCCGTGGCCACCGGCCCCTGGCGCGGCCGCCCTGTAACCTGTAGCCGTAGCCGGGACTGAGAGAGGAGGGCGAGCGGGGGCCGCGGGGGGCCGCGGGGCCAGCGTGGGAGGGGCTTCTGCTCTGGTGGGGGAGCGGCCAGGATGAGCACCCCATCCCCTCCCCGTTCTCCACGGGCGCCGAGTCCCGGCCGCACGCGCTCAGCAATCCTGGGAAGCCGGGACCGGACGGCCTGCACGCCAGGACGAGCGGAGACTCTTGGGGACCAGGGGTGACAACAGGGACCCAGGGTCGTGCCCTCACCTGGCCCTGGGCACACAGACCGCACGGCCCCAACCGTCACCACCAGTTTTTGTGAGTGAGGACTGACGGCGCACAGCCACGCGCTGGTGCTGGGATGACCGCTGCCTGCCCGCCCCCCCCGCCCGCTGCTGTGGCCCCTCTGAGCAGCCCGGCAGATGCGGTGCGGATGCCAGGCCCCAGGTCGTCCCCGAGCAGCAATCCACGGGCAGTCCGCGGGGGTCCAGGTGGGGAGACCAGCCCCGCGGTCGTGCGGGCAGGTGCATCCCCAAACCTCCCCGGGTGCCCTGGCATCAGGGCGCAGCCTGCACCCCACACTGCGTCAGCCCTGGTTCTTCCCCCCAACCAGCTCCGCCACCAGCAAGCGCAGGATTCTGAGCACTGACCGCACGTGCTCACACCGAGGCACATGCGTGGGCACGCACACACACGTGTACACACGCGCACGCATTCACACAGGCACACATGCACATGTGCACACACGCACACTTGCATACACATACTCGCATGCACACGGGCACTCACCCTGACCTCCTGGGCCAGCGTGCTCACTGCCCCTTGCTGTTAGGGGTGTCGGGATCCCTCCTTGAACCCGTGGGACCCCAGGAAGGGGCCTCAAATGAAGGGGTGCTGGCCCACCCCGGGGAGCCATGGTGTCCCTGCCAGTGACGCCCAGAAGACACACAGTGTGAACAGCCCCCAAGGAGCCCCTCAAGGGGCAGCCTCACCCCTGGGAGGGCACCTGGAAGGCCAGAAAGTCATCCAGGCCGCCTGGCCCCTCCCAAGTGGGCACCTGGGTTGAGGGTGAGGAACAGAGCACCCCGAGTGCCCCCCGTGGGCGTGACACAGGGCCACAGTGATGGCTGCGGGGCCTCTGAGAAGAGACCCCGTAGGCAGGTCTGTAGACCAAGGGGATCCCACAGACGCGGAGGGGTCTGCACACCAGGCAGGACCCACACGCCCGGGCCCGGGAAGGCTGCTCCCAGGCCCCCCAGCCCACCTCCGGCCCACCTTTACTCAGACCATGAACGGGGCTTCACTCCTACCCTCCCCTCATCTGCATCCCCACTGCCCCCCCAACGCTGCTGGGAACCAGTGCACACCAGCTCCTGAGACCCCTGCCCTGCCCCCAAGCCCAGCCCCGTGCCAGCCTGTCCTGCTTGCACAAAGGCCCCCCCGCCAAGAGCAAAAGCCCCGGGCAGCCCTCTTCCCGTCACCCTGAACCTGAACCCAAACCAACACATCTTCGGCCCAGGACCCTCCTCGGCAGGCGCCCGTGCGCGGACGGCACCCTTGGGCAGCCCACGCCGGGGTCTCTGCGGCACCCTCTCCCAGAAGGCAGGCGGGGCAGGTGGGGCGGGGAAGGCCCCGAAGCTGGGGCCCAGGGGGTTGCCCCATTGTGGTGCACGCACCCCTCAGGGAGTCCTGCCTGTCTAGTAGAGTCACAGGCCCTTGGCCAGACACCCAGGCCCTGGCCGGAGCCCGAGCTTGGAGGCAGGCCCCTGGGCACAGGAGGGTCAGGCGCTGACCCCTCCCTGCCCCGCAGCTCACACGGGGCACCAGCTGGGCTCCACGGAGCGCTCGGAGCCCCGGCCCGGGCCTCCCCATGTGAGGCCTGCGCCGGGCACCACGGCGACGACCGGAGGCCCCGTGACTCTGGCACCGCGGCGGCCACACTTCCTTCCCAGAGGCGCCCTGCCCAGGCCACACCCACAGCTGCCTGGTGGGTAAACAGCGGCCAGGGAACGGCTCCCTCCCCGGGTGACCCTCCCCGGGCAACCCGGCCCAGACCTCCCGCCGGGCAGGGCCACTCCCCAGTGACGGGGGACAGGGGCTGGGGGAGGCCGGGGCCCGGGGGCGGGGGCACTGAGCTCACAAGGACCGCACAGGCCACTGTCCCAGGAGGGATCGCAGCCCCCGGGCCCCCCCAACTGGACTCAGGGGCATGTGGCGCGACACCACCCTGGTCTGCGCCTCGCCCACGGGGCCCGGCCCCTCCGTGAGGCCAGGCTGTGCTGACACTGGCCCCGGCCCAGGCCCAGAGGCCCCGGGCAGCCCGGCACCGCCCCACAGGTGATCCCGCAGGCCCTGGCAGGCGAGCGGCCTGGGGCGGCCCTGCAGCCAGAGACGCGGCTGGCCAGGCCCGGGTGAGGGACCCAGGCCCCCGCTGTCCTGTCCCCCGCCACACTGGGGTCCTCGCTGCCCCCCGGCCCAGTACGAGGACGGAGCTGCGTGTGGGCAGGGGCCTGGGGATGGGGGGGGGCCGGGCTGCCCAAGGGCTCCACGCAGGAAACAGGCCCTTGAAGCCGACCTCTCAGCCCGGGTCCTTGGGGAGCTGGGGGAGGGCACACGGCCGCAGCGCCCAGGCACCGCTGGGGACACGCAGAGCCCAGGAGGCTCTCAGGGGGGCCAGACCCCAGAGCAGCGTCGCTCGTCCCCGGAGGGTCCCCGCTCTGCCCAAGGCCGGGCCCTCTGCAGGGCCACGGGGCCGGGAGAAGCCGCCTGGCAGGCAGCCTTGGCAGGAGCCCCGCGGCCCGGCCTCCGCTCCCCCGCCCTCCCCGAGGTCTCACCCGTGCAACCAGCTCAGCAAACCCCCGGAGCAGCCAGGCCTGAGCTGGCCCGCGGCCAGGAGGAGCCGGCCGGCCGCCTGCCAGAGCTCCCGGCCTCCCCTGCGGCCTCCCGGCTCTGCGGCCTCGGGACCCGAGTGGCTGTGGAACGGGACAGTGGCCTCTGACCGAGCCGGGGCCATGTCTGCCCTGGACCCCCTCCTCATCCTCCCATGGGGACAGGCCACCCGGGGTCCAGGGAAGAGGTGACGACCCGGCTTCTGGAGCAGGGACAGCGCAGGGGCCCCTCCAGGTGCCCGCAGGCCTGAATCCAGACCCCTGCGCTCTCACAGGCAGCAGCCCCGAGCCCCGAGGGAAGGGCAGGCCTCCCCGCGCCCCTGAGCCCACCTCTGCCCAGGGAGCCGGGGAGAACAGCTTGGGGGGGCACAACCTGGACACCCGGGCGGCCGCTTGTCCAGGGCCACACACGGGAGGCGCCCCTCCCCCATGACAGACCCCGGATCTGCGGGACAGGCCATGGGGCCAGGCTGGCACATCCGGCCCCTGACTCCTGGGCTCAGAGGTTTAACCACTGCCAGCATCATCCCAGCGGATGACAGGATGCAGCAGACCGCATCCCTGTGTCCGCTCTGAGATGGCTACCGCTGCCCACGCCCCGCGTCACCCCGTGCTGGCCAGGTCCCCTGAGTGGCAGCTGCCTACAGCTACGGATCACGCCAGCCTGTGACTCACTGGGCACCTTGCTCTCGGCCCCCCTGGCTCCCCGAGGTCAGGGAGGCTTTGCCCAGTAGGACCCGGAACAGGTGTCCATCCTTATCTGTCCAGGGAACCTCCCCAGGACCAGCCATCAGTGGCCGAGCCTCCATCCTGGACGACGGGTGCGCCTGGGAGGGAGCGAGCCTGCTCTCCTGCCCGGGGACCGGCCTGCTGGGATTCTTGACTGGCTGGCTTCAGAAGCTGGAGTCCCACCCTCCTGGGGTGGGGTGTGGGTCACAGAGGCCAGAAGCCTCGTGTGGGTATGGCACCCTGGATGACTCACAACTGGGGAAGTTTGAAAAACACCAGCTCGGAGATGAAGGCTTGGGGCCTTGGGCTCGGTCACTCCAGCTGCCCATGAGACCATCCCTTCCCCACTCTGGGCCCTGCTGTCCTGGGGCCACGCCCCAACCAGGGCCACCTCACTTGGGGGTCCTCAACCAGAGCAGTACCCCCAAACCACCCACAGAACAATGCTCACACCCCCGGCACCCCAGCCTGAAGAGTCGGAGCCTGTGGGGTCAAGGCAGGCCTGGGTCACCTGTACCTCGTAGGGAGACAGGAGGGGTCACGCACAGCACGACGCCTGGGACTCGGCCCAGGTACACAGTAGGTAGTGAACGCAGGTGAATGCATGAGGACCGGCACCCAGAGCTGAGGATCTTCCCTCAGATCGCAACGCAGCTCAGCAGCGGGTTCAGGTCTCGGGTGGGAGGGGGCTGGGCACCTGGCCTGGCAGCTGCATGCGCTTGCCGAGACCAGGGGGGGGGGGTCTTCTCCTCTTGTGAATGTTTGGGGGAGGGAACCCACCCCCCAGAGTGCCAAGGGACAGGGCGTGTCACCCCCCAAAGGCACAGTGAGCAAGCCCGCTGCTGGGCCCTGCTCCGGGAGAGAGAAGGGGACTGGCTCGAAGGCCCTGCCTGGGGCTGCTCCACTCCTGAGGGAGACCCCGACAAGGATTCGCCGCCAGGCGGGCCCCGCGGACCTTCACGTCTGCACGCCAGCTCTGGAGGCCGCTGATAAATGGCAGTTCCTGGCACGTGCCTGGCGCACACCAGGGCACGCCGACAGCTGCGGCCTGGCTGCCCTGAACACACCCCGCACAACCCCACTGTCCTGGACGCGCAGGCTCCCAGAGGTGGGTCGGCGTGTGCAACTGGAGCTCCCAGCGGCTCGTCCGGCTGGGCAGTGCCCACACCCGGGCGGGGGCCTCCACCGCCAGGCCGGCCAGGCCACTGTCCCACACGGGGAGGGGGCGCGGGCACTGAGGGAACGGGCCTTGGGAAGGCCCCGGACCCTGCGGCCCCAAACACCCAGGCCAGGTTGTAGGCGGCCAGCGGAGCCCACCTGATGGCCGGGCCACAGACAGGAGCACCCAACTCTTAATATCGTGGGCCCAGGTCAGAAGAGAGGACGACACCAGAGGGAGCAAGCGAAGCGGGGACAGGGGCGGGCAGGGCCGTTTGGGGACCAAGCCCTGGGGGACTGCACAGAGAGCCACTGCGGACCGAGGCCCTGGCTCTGTGGGTGGCTCTGGTTACAGCTGAGTGTGGCCGTGGCAGGGGTGACGGCTGCCAGCTCGAATGCTGGGATCCCAGCCTGGCCTGCTTCCTTCCACGAGGGGGTGGGGATGTGGAGAGGCCCGTGTTGGTCTGCAACCTGGCTTGGCTGCAGGCTGGGGAGGGGGTGGCCGGCATTGGAGGATCGGGGGCCACGGCCTCCCCTGTGCTGGGTTGGGGAGCCCAGAGAGCAGATGAGGGGGCCCTCCCAGCCCCTGACACACACACTCAGGAGCAGCAACAGGCCCGGGCTGGCCGTCCTGCCTGGCAGGGGAAGGGGTGGCCACCAGCGGTGGGAGACCTTGGCCACCGCAGGGTGCAGGCTTGGCAGCCTCCAGGTGACTCTGCGGCAGCCCCCTGCCCCCCGCCCCGACCTGCCAGGGTGGGGCAGGGCCACTGTCGCCGCGGGGGAGGCCGTATGTGGGGTCACATGACTGTGCCTAAATGGCTTCTGGCACATCTCAGGAAGAGATGGTGCCAGGGGGTAACTGTTGAGGAGTGATGGTCTTCCTGCCACGTCCGCGGGGCTGCAAGGAAATCTGGGTTCCACGGAGGGAAAAAGTTGGGCCTCTGCGGGGAGCCACTCGGGCTCGGCTCGGCCCGGAGATAAGGCCCGGCGGGAGCGGAGACATTAGCGCCTGATTAATGCCTAATCATTTATCTGTGCGACAGCTCACGGCCATGTGACACTGTCTCCAGGAGACTCTTCCTGCTGCCGGTCCCCGCAGTGGGCGCAGGTGCCTCCCCGCCGCCCCCCTCGCCGGCGCCCCCTGCCCGAGGCCCGGCCCTGCCCTGCCCTGCCCTGCCCTGCCCGGCGCCTCCAGGCCCCGCCGGCACAGCCGCCCCCATCGGCCGGGAGCCCGGGACCCGCACCCGCTCCAGCGCCCCGCGCGTCCCCCCGGGATGACAGCCCCGGAAACAGCCGGATTCAACAGTGCGTCCGGACAAAGAAAAGTGCGTTAATTGCGGCGGGCGTGGGGGCCGGGGCCGGGCCGGGCGGGGGCGGGCGGGGGCGGGCGGGCCACAGGGCCCCCCCTCGGCTCCGGCGCTCCGGGACCCGCGCGCCCCCAGCCCCGCTCGAGGCCCAAGGCGGCGCCGGCAGCTCGAGCCCTGGGTCGGCGGGGCCCGTCCGAGCGCCCCGGGGAGCCCGTCCCGGGGACCCCCCCCCGCCCCGCGCCCCGCGCCCCGCGCCCGCCCCCGCGCTCACTTCCTCGTGCAGTCCAGCAGGACCCCGGCGAAGCGGCGCCCCCCGCAGCTCGCCGAGACCAGCAGCGCGCCGTTGGCGACCTGCTCCACCCGCGCCGGCAGCCGGCAGCCCGCCCGCGGCTCCATGCTCCGCCGCGGCCCGCGCCCCCGCCCCCGCCCCGCCGCCGCCGCCGGGTCAGCCCGCGCGTGACGCCGCCCGCCGGCCGCTGACGTCACAAAGCTCCGCTCGGGGCGGCCACCGCGGGCGGGGGGGCGCGGGCACCGGCCGGGGCGGGGGCGGGGGCGGGGGCGGGGGCGGGGCGCGGAGCCGGGGCAGGGCCGGGCGCTCCCGGGACCCCCGCCCGCCCGCCCGCCCCGGGCCAGCGCCCCCCGCGCCCCCCGCGCCCCCCCGCGCCCACGGCCCCGCCACTCGGCGACTCGGCGCTGCCACGGCGCGGGGGCTGCGGCCGCGACCCCCTCCGCCCCGGCCCGGCCGCCCGGCGCCCCCGCGCAGAGGCCGCGTCCCCCGCCCCCGCCCCCGCCCCCGCCCCGACCCACGGCCCCGCGAGGGCGCCCGGCGGGGCTCGGGAGCTGCGCGGGCCGCGGGGTTGTCCTGACGACCCGGACGCCGCCAGGCCCCGCCCCGCGCCCCGCCCGCCCCGCCCGGCCCGGCCCGGCCCGCCGCCACCCCTGGCGCCGCTGGGGACGCTCGGGCCGCGGTGGCGCCGCTCGTCGGGCCCTCTGGCGGCGGCCGCGGGGCGCGGGGCGCGGGGAGCCCCCAGCCTTCCGGGCGGAGGACCCAGGCCCCGGGGGCCCCGGGAGCCCCGCGAGCTGCGCACAGCGCCCCTCGGCCCGGCCCAGGCACCTCCAGCAGGCCCCGGCCCCGGCCCCGGCCCCGGCCCCGCGCACGGAGCCTCCCCGCCCCAGAGCCGCTAGGGCTGACCTCGGGGCAGCGATGCCAGGCCGCCTGCCTGCTCCGCACAGGTGCCAGGCGAGCCCAGATCCCTCGGGCGCCGGCGCCAACTCCGTGGACCAGGTTGCCGGGGCTCGAGTCACTCCGGGGCCGCTGGGCACGGGACAGGCCTGAGCGCGTCCGCGTGTGCCCCGGGCCCGCGTGTGCACGGAGGGGCTGCGCGAGGGAGCAGCACCACCCAGGGCGGAAGGGGCCCACGGCGGCTCGGGCAGGGCAGCAGTGCCGGGTGCTGGGGCGCTCAGAAGGGGGCCCTGTGCCGGGCACCCGGTAATGTGGTGAGGTACAGGGCTCCTGGGGCCACTCCGGGCCGAAGGGACAGCCAGCGAGCGTTTGCTGGGGCAGGGAGGGGCCCACAGAGGGCGCAGAGGGTGTGTAGACCCCCCACCCCCGCACCACTGAGTCGAGAACAGGTGTGAAGAGGAGACCCCACGGGCTGTGTGCTCTGCCCCCGTCAGAAACCCAAGGCAGGACACCGGAATCTGCAGAGGGACTCTGATTTGCAATTTAAAGAGTGACGGTCTTGGCTCCCCCTGCCCTGGCCCCTCCCCAGAGCATCCCTCCCAGCCCAGCCAACTCCTGGCTCCCCACCCGGGGCTTCCCCACCACAGTCTCCAGTTAAAATGCAGATATGCTTAGGAAGGGGCGCTGACTCCTTCCTGACCAGGGCCCACCCTACACATGCTGATGAGCGAGACCCCCGTGGCAGGTTCTAGAGAGCAGGGCCCCAGGCAGCGGGGCTTAGTGGGGCCCCGGAGGAGCTGTGCAGTGGCCGCTGCTATGGGAAGACGGGCCAGAGCCACCTCCCCCGGTCTGTGGACTTTGTCCCTGAAGCATCTGCTTTCTGCCACGGGCACTACGGCCTCCACCGGGCCTACCCAGCGCCCAGCCCTTGGCCTGGCCTGCCCGGGGCACCAGATGGCAGGGTAGTGGCGTGAAGGGGGACGGGAGACCGTCCAGCACCTTCACTGGGCTGCTCTGAGTGACCACGAGCTTGCGGGAGGGGGGCAGGGGTGCTCCAGGTGGGGGGCTAACCTGTGTCCTCCAGGATCTGCCCCCAGTCCCTGCTGACCCCATGCCCACCACCAGCCCCAGCACCGGCGTCCCTGCTCTGGGCCCCGTAACACACAGGACAGCCCTCCAAGCCCTGCCCACACTATTCTCTGTAATTGTCCTTTCTCGGGGCCACCTGAGTTTGCTGGCCCCCCTGGCAGCAGGTGACCCCCTGCCCCCCCCACCTGGGCCTGCTCCCACTGCCTTGCAGGTGTGAGGGGGCAGGGGGCCCTGGTGCCGGGACCGGTCACCCGACTGCATGTCTCGGGCCAGGCAGCCACTGGAAGGCAGCGGACAAGATGAGCCCCTGAGAATTGGGGCCTGGGAGGGGGTGGGGACGTCAAGGTCATTGGCCCCCACGTGCTAGCAGCCATCCTAGGCCCGGGGTAGAGTGGGGTGCTCGGGCCGAAGGGAGCCCCCGGGGCCCTGCGCCAGCACCGGCGTACGGCCCACGCGGCGTCCCCAGGGCCCTGAGACTTCCACACTGTGCTACATCCGACTGCTGCAGGGTCACATCTGGAGCCCATCCTTGCCCCACGGATTACGGGGAGGACGGTCACGTCTCACGGGGAAGCATGTCAGGGGCCTGGCAGGGACTCCACGGGAAGTGCCGCAGAGCAGTTCAGGGGACAGACACGGGCCGGGTTGCCAGAGGCCTGCCTGGAGAGCCTGAGAAGGCCACCTACCTCCCCGGGGCCTCGGTGTCCCCGTCTGTAAAGTGGGAATAACTGCAGCACCACACACAGCCTCCTGGGGGACAGTCGATGGCTGAATACGGGGAGTACTTAGTACAGCACTGGCCTCCGGTGAGGACTCAGGAAAAGTCGTCGCATTGCTGTCCTCCTGTCACCACATCACCCCCTCTGCCACCACCACCATCCACTGTCGCCTCCCGTCCCCTCTGTCACTGCCAGCGTCTCCTCACCACCACCGTCCCCACTGGCTGGAACTCAGGTGCTGGTCAGGGCTGCGCGGGAGCAGCAAATCCAGGCAGGTCGCCCGCCTGCTGGTTAGCCCCACCCCGGTGCCTCCTGCAGAGCTGCCCTCACCCCGCTCTCCCCACGACCTGTGCCCTCCTATGTCCTTGGCGGAGGGGCAGGGGCAGCCCCTGTGAGCAGGGAGGCGAGGCCCTCAGTGACCGCCCTGAGTCCCCGCCGGGCCCGGATCCGAGAGGTCCTGCAGGTGCGGGGACCACAGCAAGGACACTTTTAGGGCCTGCAAGCTTTTCCTAAAATCATTACGTTCATTGCAAAACCCTTGATCTGTGAGCCTCTTTTTCCGACCGAGCTGGCTGTTTCCTACTTACGACGAGCGTGTTCTCCACGAAAAGGAAAATGAACACAGAGCATCCCAGCTGCTGTGGGATCGCCGGGAAATAACCGGTGGCCGGCCAGGCCCTCATTTGCTCCCCTCCGAAGGCCTCCCGGGTCCTCGGCACCTGCCCAGGCCCTCATTCTACAGGCCCGCTGCTGGCCCTGGGGGTTGCAGAGATTTCTCCAGAAGAGGGCCCCCCCACCCCCCACCCCGGCAATGCTGATTCAAACTGCTTGGCCAGCGGCGGCCTGGGCAGCGGCCACCCTCTGGCATAGGGCGGGAGGCCGGCAGTGTCCCCGCGGGGCTGCGCACGAGCAAGGCCCGGAGTAGCCTCCGCTGCCCGGAGCCCGCCTGGCCCTGCTCAAGACCCCGGCCTGAGAAGCAGCCCGGAGGGCGGGAGGCGCACAAAAGCCAAGTCCCCCAGACGGTGGCTGGCCCACGCATGGGGGTGGCGGGCAGAGGGAAGAAGAGCTGGGCCGCTGCCCCGGGGGCCCGCCGGTGGGACTGTGCCCACGGAGGGAGCAGAGCGGGGTCACCCCTGGGGGTGGCTCAGCCCCCCGAAGCCACCGGCACCCGGACTCTGACGTTTAAACACGTGGCTGGACGTTCCGGAGGCGCAGCAGGAGGAGAAGGGTGAGGAGGGTGAGCGGAGTCGTGCCAGGTGCCTCCCGGGGGTGTCCCGACGGCCGCGCCCCTGCCGGGTCCTGTGGCAGAGCCGCATCCCCTCACCGATGACCGATGACACGGGCCGCGAGAAGCCCAGAGAAACTAAACTCGCCTGAGGCCCCAGGCGGCCTCCTGGGTTTTCGTTCCCCGGACACCTCGTTAACCTCATTAGGCACCTGCTGTTTGTGGTTCTGAGCAAACCTCACACCAGAAAGTGCGGCTGCTATTTGCTAAAACGTCGCATCTCATGGTTGAACTTGTCCTAAGTGGCCCAACCTGGCGGTTATCGGGGGAACAACCCCTCGGCGCTCCCAGAGGATGTTTTCACGGAGGCCTAGGGGAGGCCGTCTCACCTCCCCCTCTGGGCCCCCAGGACCCCAGGGCCCCGGACCCGCGCCCACGACAGCCACCCCCTCACCCGCGCCCAGAGGGCAGGCGGCGGTATCGCAGGCAGAGGCCTGTGCTGCTCCCCAGGCCGAGTCCAGGGAAGGGCATTCCCGGGCACACACCACACCTCGCTGTGGAGGCCGGGGAGGCCCTCGGGCGAGGGGTCAGGTCTCTCCCATAGCGCCCGCCCCATGCCTCAGGCGCACACGGTCCTTCAGCTGCCCCGTGTAGCAACACAGGGATGGGGGAGCAAGGAGATGGAGGCCCCCACTGGGAGCACAGGGATGGGGGAGCATGGGGATATGGGGGTGCCAGGGACGGGGGTCACTGGGAGCATGGGGATGGGGGAGCACAGGGATGGGGGAGCATGGAGATAGGGGAGCACAGAGATGGAGGCCCCCACTGGGAACATGGGGATGGGGGGGCATGGTGATGAGGGGCCCAATGGGAGCATGGTGATGGGGGTGCACAGGGACGGGGGGCCACTGGGGGCACGAGGATGTGGGAGCACGAAGATGGAGGCCCCCACTGGGAGCACGGTGATGGGGGTGCACACGGACAGGATTCCAGTGGGAGCACGGTGATGGGGGAGCACAAGGGCCCACTGGGAGCACGAGGATGGGGGAACAAGGAGATGGAGGCCCCACTGGGAGCACGGGGATGGGGGAGCACGGAGATGAGGTGCAGCAGCTGTCCACCTGCAGGGTCCGACCTGCTCCGTCCCCCCCAGGTGGACATGGAGGCTTATGCTTTGGTGCTGGGAGGTGAGGGTGTTTTCCCCCTGAGCTCCGATTCCCAGGAGCCTCTGGCTCCCCGAGGACACAGTCACCTCTGCCCACAGTTCCTGGGGCCTGAGCCCTGGCCACCCCGCCACGCTGTGGGTCACTTCTGGGCGTCCCCTGGGCTAGCTGGCGGCTAGTGGAGGATCCACGCGGCAGGAGCTCCCGGCTGACCGGCACCTCTGGCTCAGGCCCCCCCAGGAATCCAAGGGTGTGAGGTGTGAGCCAGGGCTTCCCCAGCAGGACGCAGGTGCCTGGTCCAGATGGTGGACAGATGCCCCAGACGCCAGCCTATGGGGTGGCCCTGCCCGGGCCCTGGCGTCCCTGGGTGTGTGCGGCAGGAGGGCCCAGGGCAGGGTCACCAACAACCCATGGCGCCACCTGCAGGAAACCCTGAGTCGTGGCACCAGGGCGCGGAGGGTCGGGGGCTGGGCACCTGGCCACGGCCCCCCATCCCACCTCCTAGCACAGTCACTGCCCCCCAGAGATCCCCGGCCCTCCCCAGGGCGGGGGGGCATTAAAGGGAGGACCTGGTGGTGCTCATTCAGGAACTAAGGGAGGAGACGCGACCCAGCAGCACGGGGGCAGGAGGGCCGTGCAGGGGCCAGGAGGGCGTCCCCACCCAGGCACTCGGCGTCTACCCGGAAGCAGCCACAAGGCCAGTGGGAGCAGGGCCAGGCCAGGACGGGCTCAGGTCCGCCCTGTGTGCGCAGCTCACAGGAAGTGAGGGAACCCCACGTCACGGTCCCCCCCGGGGTGGGGCCCAGTCCGTCCCTGCTCAGCGGGGAGTCTGCCTCTCCCTCTCCTCCCCCTGCACACACACGCTCTCTCTCTCAGATAAATAAAATCTTTTTTTAAAAGAAATGAAGGAAGCACATCGTGGCAGAGGAGTGTCATTTCCAACAGCCTGCTCTTGGGAGAAGCCCCGGAAAGCCAGCGCTGGCAAGCGGAGGAGGGGAAGCAGGGGGGCGTCCTGGGGAGGGTGGCCCTGCCCCAGGCTCCCGCCATCCAGGCCAGACCACCCGCCTCCTGGAATCAAGCAGGCACCAGGCTGTGGAGGCATTTGTGTGTGTGTGGGGGGGTGACCCCGGCTCAGAGGTCAGGGCAGCGGCACTGGGACAGCACACCAGCGTCTGGGGGGTCACCGGACCCCCGGCGGGCCTGGTCTAGCTCTGCCCCCTGCTCCCCAGAGGCCAAGGAGCTGCCAAGTCCAATCAAGGGCATTTTCAAGGTGAAGGCCGTGAATTTATTTAACTCGCAATCAGCGGGTCCTGCAGAGTGAGGCGGGCAGGGTGTGACCCGCCTGTGGGGGCGGAGGCGTGCAGGCTGCAGGGCTGAGGCCGGGACTGGCAGTGCAGGGTGGGGGTGAGGGCTCAGGCAGCGCCCCGGGGCAGCGCCCCTCCCTGGTGGGCAAAGACCCGGGCGGCAGGGGTGGGGGAGACCCCCAGACACGCGGCCAGCCGAGCGGCACACACGGGGCACGGGGGGCGTCCACGGTACTCTCTCCTTTAATCCAGCTTAAACGCGGTCCAGCCTCTGTGAGGCCGCACAGATGAGGCTGGGAAGGTGGGCCCAGGGGTGGCGTCGGCACCCGCCCCCCGGGACACGCGGGGAGGGGGCACCTGGGCGGCACACGAGCTCGGCCCCGAGGATCTTCGCTCGGCACAAGCGGCGCTCGCCCCGAGCATCTGTCCGCTTTCTCAGACTCTTAGTGTTTCATGTTAAACAATATGTCCCAAGGCCGCGGCGCAGGTGGGTGCGGTGGCGGGCGTCCGGCGGGAGCTGTGAACTGCTGGCTCCTAGTCCAGGTGGGCCCCAGCCTCAGCTTCCTCACTTGCTCCTGGAGTTTTCTGGCCTTTGGGGAGAACGGGAGGGGGTCAAAGTCAGCCAGACCGCCGGACGGTGCCCAGGGAGCAGCACCCGTCCCCCTGGCCTACTCACGGCAGGGCCGCCGGGCAGGGGCCCAGCTGACTGTGCCCCGCGTCCCCACAGGACAGCGGCCTCTCCAGGTGGGCCCGGGCTGCTCCGCTCGGGAGTCCCCACCCTGGCCCCACCGTGACCTCCGCCTACAGCCACGCAGACGCCAGGTGATGGAGGGAAGAAGGCTCCTCACTCACACGGCCGGCGTCGGCAGCAGCCTGCCCACGATCCCACCCGAGACTCACACCTGGCCCGGGAGGGCTGGGCCGCCCCTGCACCCTCACCCCCAGACCTAGTAACAGGACCCGGGGTCCCTGAGAGCGGTGCAGGGGCCCCGCGGCCCTCAGAGGGACAGTGCAGCCGGCGGGCACTTGCCCCTGCAGTGCTGGGGCCGCCCACCCCCCAGATGGGACTCGTCCTTCGTGCTCCCCCGTGTTCCTCAGTTGTATGTCCCTGGGGGTGACCCGGCACCCCCCAGCCCAGGCACCAGGGCCCCTCCTACGGATCCATCACAGCTGTGGGCTCCAGGAACGGCCCTGTGACCCGGTGCAGATCACTGCCGACCCTGGGCCGGCGCGGAGGCAGGGGCGCCAAGGCCGCACCCCCCAGATGCACATGTGACCACTGACTCCCCGAAACGGCAGCGATACCACCCGTGGCCCACCAGCACCTGCCGGCGGCCGTTGAGTCGGCCAGACAGGGAACCCACTCAGGACATCACACGGAAAGCAGGTTCGCAGTGCAGTCCCAGGGGCGGGCTGCTCCCGGCAGATGTACCTGCTGCTCCGACAAGTGGCCACCGTGACATCTTTCTCCAGTAGGAACAGTGTTTGGCCTGGTGGCTCCGGGGCACCCTTCTGGGTCAGCTTCCTCTTTTCTAGGACGTGCTCCTCTCTCCCGCTCCGCTGCCTTGTTTGGGAGGAAAGCCTTGCGCCGTCGCTTCCTCAGAGTCCCTGCCTGTGCCTCCGTCCTCCGCTGGCCCCGGGCCTGGCGATCCCGGCCATCGTGGCCATCGGGCCCAGACCTCCTCCCACGCTGGGCACCTGCCCCAGTGAGGAGCCTGTGCCCCCATCCTGCTCTCCCGGCCCTTCCTGTGTGCCCTACTCCGGCCCAGGGATCTCGGGTTTCAGTTTCAAATTAGACATTAGAGAGCCAGGCGGCTTTACTCCTGAGGAGCCGTCTTCATCCCCCGCCTGCTGGGACATTTGTCACAATCCGTGAACTGACACGGACCCGTCATCACCCAGGGTCGGCAGTCCTCACATCAGGGCTCGCTCTTGTGTTGTGCGTTCTAGTGCTTTAGACAAACGTGCAGTGACAGGCGCCCATCACTAAGCCGTCGCGCGGCGTCGCTGCCCTGAGCATCCCCCTCCCCCCCCAGCGCCGGCAGCCACTCGTCCCTGGACGTCTGCACAGTTTTGCTTTTTCCAAAATATTATCCAGGTGTCACCTTCTCTGACTGGCTCTCACTTAGCAGATGCGGTTCCCCCAGGTCTTGTCTTCCTTCCTTCCTTCCTTCCTTCCTTCCTTCCTTCCTTCCTTCCTTCCTTCCTTCCTTCCTTCCTTCCTCTTTCTTTTTTAAGATTTTATTTATTCATTCATAAGAGACAGAGAGAGAGAGAGAGGCAGAGACACAGGCAGAGGGAGAAGCAGGCTCCACATGGGGAGCTCGATGAGGGACTCGATCCCCAAACTGGGATCACACCCTGGGCCGAAGGCAGGCACTCAACCACTGAGCCACCCAGGGATCCCTCTTTTTTTTTTTTTCTTTTAAGATTTTATTTATTCATGAGAGACACAGAGAGAGAGGCAGAGACACAGGCAGAGGGAGAAGCAGGCTCCCTGCAGGGAGCCTGACGTGGGACTCGATCCCAGGACCCCGAGATCACACCCTGGGCTGATCAGCCCCTGAGCCCCCCAGGAGTCCCTCCCCCAGATCTTTTCAGGGCACGGCAGTTCATTCCTTTTCGGTACCAATCCACATCCCATAGGATCCACACAGGCGGCTTACCCACTCACCCACCGAGGGCCATCCCGGTTTCCGTGAGTTTGGTAACTGAGTGAGGCTGCCATGAACAACCGTGAGCAGGACTTTGCGTGGACATGTGTTCAACTCCTTCAGGTAAGTGCCGACGAGCACAACTGCTGAATCTCAAGGTAAGATGATCTCAATTTTCGGGTAAATCACCGAACGGTCTCCCAAAGGGCCCGCACCATTCTGCATCCCCGCCAGCAACGAATGAGAGTTCTGTTGCCCCGCGTCCCAGCCAGCGTCTGTGATGAGGCCGACAGCCGTTCTCATACACGGGCAGCGGGACCCCTGTTCTGGTTTGCAATTCTTCAACGACATAGAGTATCGAGCACCTTCTCCTATACTCAGCATCTACACGTCTGGGGACGTGTCTGTTCAGATCCGTGGCTCACTTTTTAACTGGGTTGTTTTCTTTCTATATTTTGGATAGATAACAGTCCTTTATCAGATGTGTCTTCTGCAAATATTTTCTCCTCGTCTCTGGCTTGTCTTAATCTTTCGACAGCACCTTCCACAGAAAAAATTTTAAGATTTTAATGAAGTTATCAATTTTTTCTGTCGCACCTCTGATGTTCTATGTAAACACTCCCCCCCAACCCCAGGTCATCTACACTTTCTATTTTCTGGAAGTTTTACAGTTTCACATTTAGGTCTGCGATATATTTTGAATTGACTTTTGTGGAGGCCTGAGTTCTGGCTCTATATTCATTATTTTGCAAGTGGACGTCCAGCTGCTCCAGCACCACCTGCCTAAGAGAGCGTCTTGCTCCTCTGTCCAACATCCGTCGACTGTATTTACGTGGCCTGCTGCTCTGATCCATGGACGTTGGTCTACTTTGTCACCAACACCACACCGTCTGGATGCCGCAGCTCCACAGAGTCTAGGTCGGGCAGTGCCTGGCGTCCAACCTTGTTCTTCTTCCTCAGTATTTGTGGGTGACTCTGGGCCTGTGCCTCCTCCCCGTCTAAACGTTGACATCAGGCTGTCCACACCCACAGAACAACTTGCTGGGATTGGGATGGGGATCGTGCTGACTCCCTAGACCAAACTGGAAAGGACGGACGTCTTCCTATCCATGAACATGGGATTCCTCGCCATGCATTTAGGTCTTGTTTGATTTTGCTCGTCACAGCTTGGTTTTTCTCTTATAAATCTTGTATGTATTGTGTTAGATTTGTACCCAGCACCATTTTTTTTTTTTTTGGTGCTAATGTAAATGATGTTCTTAATTTCAAATCTCACTTGTTTGCTGATGGTAGAGTAAGAAGTGGGCTTTAATAGATTAACTTTGGATCCCAGAAACTTACCATAATCACTTATTAGTTCCAGGAGCTTTTTGGTCGGTTCTTTGGGATTTTCTACATAGACAATTACATCATCTGAAAACAGATAGTTTTAGCTCTTCCTTCCTAATCTGTATATCTTATCCCTTTCTTATCTTGTTGGGAAAAAGCTGGGACTTCCAGAATGATGCTGGAGAGAAATGTTCAGAAGGGACATCCCTGCCTCGTTCCTTCAGGGCAAATGTAGATTCATGGTAGTTTCACTACCATGAAGTTTGATGTTCAATGTAGCTGATTTTTTTTTTTTTTACATGTTCTTATCAAGTTGAGGAAGTTCTATTCCTAGTTTGCTAAAAGCTGTTATCACAAATAGGTGTCGGATTTTGTCAGATGAAATGCTTTCTGTATCCACTAATATGATCTGTTAGTTTTCTTCCTTAGCCATGATGTGACGGTGCATTACATAAACTGATCTTCAAGTGTTGAATCAGCCTTGCACACCTGGGATAAATTCCACTTGATCCTGGTATATAATTCTTTTTGTACGTTATTAAGTTGGATTAGCACATATTTTCTTGAGGATTTTTGCATCATTGTTCAGGACAGATGCTGGTCTGTAGTTCTCCTCTCATGTGACACTTTTGTTCTGGTATTAGGGTAATGCTGGCTTCACAGAACAAACTCAGTTATCTTCCCTCTGCCTGTGTTTTCTAGAAGAGATTATGAAGAGTGGGTATAATTTCTTCCTTAACTGTTTGATAGAATTCACCAGTGAACCCACTGGAAAATTATTATTGATTCAATTTCTTTAACAGATATCAGCACATTCAGATCGTCTATTTCTTCTTCTTCTTCTAAGATTTTATTTATTCTTGAGAGACACAGAGAGAGGCAGAGACACAGGCAGAGGGAGAAGCAGGCTCCCTGCAGGGAGCCCGATGCGGGACTCCATCCCAGGACCCCGGGGTCACGCCCTGGGCCAAAGGCAGACGCTCAACCACTGAGCCACCCGTCGATTCCTTCTTGTGTGAGCTTTGGCAGTTGGCGTCTTGCGGGGAACTGGTCTGCTTCGTGTAGATTATCAACTTGTAAGCACAGGGCTGTTCATAACACCAAATCAACTTTTCAAAACTCCACAATCTGCAGCTTGAGACACAAGTGTTTAGAAGCCCTAGAGGTAGGGTTTGGGGTGTTTAAGGAGGAGGTTACGACTATAAACAACAGATTTGAAGAGAATAAAACTCACCTACGGCAGGTACCATTCTCTGGGCTGCGAAGGAAAAGGTTCTGAGAAGAGGGAAGAGTCTGAAGGGGTGGGGTCCCCACGACAGGCCCAGGCCCTCGGCCTGCACTCCCCCTCCCCCATCCTGCCCCGGGGCCCCAGAGAAGTGACAACGGAGCTGTCTGGTGGGCTGTGGGGACGGCCCTGAGGGCAGCGCTGGGGCTGAGGCACCACATCGGGGGTCGCAGGCCTGAACGGCGGGGGTCCGGGGAGAACAGGCACATTGTCCTGCACCTGTGAGCAGTGAGGGCACAGACTGCACGAGCTCTGTCGCCCGGGAGGACCCGCCTGGGTGGGGAGCTGCCTGCCTGTCCACGGCATCGCTCTCATGACCCCGACCACTCCTACACGCGCGGCAGGGGCCTCAGGGCCTGCGGATGGACGCGCGCTGCCAGCAGCTGAGCGTGAGGAGGCCAGCCTCTCTGCCTCCCTGCCTCGCCAACCGCAGGCCCTCTCACGGCCCCGCCAGGCTCTGCTGGGCAGGAAGCATCGGCGAGGACCCCACAGACATGTCCCCTCTGTCTCCACTGACCAAGCAGTGGCTGCTGCTGGCGTCCCGTCGGGGGCACAATGCATCTGTGGGCTCGTGCGCCACAAAAACTCTTTCTCGCCCCCGACTGATGGCGATCCTGGGCACGGCCCTCACCGTGAGGCACAGTAAGCGCTCCCTGTGATTTGAGAGAACGTGCGCTGCGGAAAGGCATGGCAAGTCCCCTTGGATTTTTACCAGAACCATTTACTTTTACACGCAGCCGACAAATACTTACAATCTCTAAATCCTGCGTAGCCTGTCTGACTTCCTCGAGTGGATCCAGCCCCTGGAACTTTTTTCTGTGTTCGTGCAGTTTCTGAATGTGCTGTGTTACGGTTTCTTCTAGATGCTCCTCTCGGAAGGCACTGAGGACACGAACGGTGAAGGAAAAAGTTTTACATGTCGGGTCGCGTCTCAGCAACTCTTACTCCAACAGGGGAGAAAATTGTCCCTTTTCCCCGAGTCACACTCTAGTCCTGGGGCTCAGGGGTTGTCACGACGTGGTGACCGATGTGGTGACGTCACGGTGGCGGTGAGGCCACCTGCCCCCCTCCGGGCAGCAACTCAGGCCCTGGCGTTCAGAAGCTGCGAGAACACACACTATGTTTTCAACTGCAGACCCAGGTAGGAAATGCCTCACTCAGGACAACGCACGGAGAGCCACACGCAGGGGAGGTGTTTGTGTTCACAGGAGACGTACACGTGTAGTAAGTCCTTAAGCAGGACGTGCTAAACTAGGAGCAGACGTACTTGCTCTGCCAACATCAGGGCTCTGTATGGTCTTTGCTCTTAAATGCAAGGGCGCTCAGCACGGCACAGCCTTCTGTGCCCCGCTGTGCAGGGTGGCCGTGGAGTCCGGGCTGTGTCTGCCCTGGAACATGACGGGCTCCCGCCGGCCTCCCTGGAGACCTCAGCCCCCGCCCCCGCCCCGAGCAGCGGGCTCTGTGTTGGCCTCCTTCACTTTTCAGCATAATGGCTGAAGGCAGGGTCCTGCCCCCACGGACCCCGAGGGTCAGCAGCTCTGACCCTGCTTCCGGGTGGAGCCATGCCCACGGGGTGGTCTGGCCGGCGCTCAGGAGCTGAGGGGACACGGGCATGCTGTTGCACGTGGCTGGGGGCTGATCCGATGCACAGACCTGCAGGACGGCCCCAAGTGTTCTGGGGATGAATGAGGAATGACTCCCCAGAAAAGAACACCCCTTGGCCGCCCACATGTCACGTCGTGATGGCCTTCCTCCAGGCCTCTCCAACTGTGGAGAGGGGGCACACAGCAGTGGGCACTGCCAGGACATGCAGGCCAGGCTGGTCCTCCTGGGAGCCCGAGTCTCCTGCTCACACCTGCAGCCTGCGTCCACTCAGGCTTCCGGCGCCCAAAGTGGGGCTGGTGCAGGTCAGGAGGGAGCAGCTGGAAGGCAGGAGGGACACAGGGACGGTGCCAGAGCCCCAGGGCCTCCCAGCAGGGTCCCAGCACGCCTGGGGGTGTGCAGGGCACGGAGCAGCAGGATCACCGCGCCCAGTGTCTTGTGAAGTGAGTCAAAAAATGAGTGCTTTCTTGGCAAAATGCGCGCACGCACACACACACAGACACACATGTGCACACACGCAGACTCAGTTCAGGTGGGTCATCACGCAGACAGCGGCCGCACAGCAGCTGGGGACGGATGAGGGGCTCAGCGGGCATTCCCGGGGCGGGGCCATAGGTCAGCGCCGGGGCTGAGGCAGCTGCAGGAGTGCCAGGCCCCCCGCAGCCCTCCCCCCTGTACCCGGAGCCTGCCGTGGGGGCGGGGGGTGGAGCACGGGGGCCGTGGGCACACCTGCAGGACAGCGCGCTCAGCCCCAGCAGGGCGGAAGCAGACCCCAGGCACCAACCTCACGTCTTTGCTTGCGTGCGAGGACCTCTCTTTGCTTGGCCTCATTTTTCCAGATGGGTTCGCTGGCGTAGTCTCATTATCAATCAAATCCGTGGCGAAGGGAGCCTTGGAGGCCACCTGGGAGAAAACGCGACATTTTCAGGAATCCAAGGGAACGCTGCCATCCACACAAGCCAAGCACCGGAGGAGATCCCCTGGCGGCTGGACACGGGCCGGGGGAGGGCACGGCGCAGGGCCCGGAGGTGCGGGGCACAGAGACGCTGGGCGGCCCGGAAGGTGACCCCCACCCGAAGTTGTCCGCACAGACACAGAAAACACGCTCGATGGCCCAGGTCTCTCCCAAGGACGCAACTCTATCTCCCACCGCTGAGGTCCAAGCTAACCGGCAAGCGCAGCTGGAAAGCCGGTACCATCAGCTCACGGCTCTTAGATCAACGACGTCACAAACGCACCCAAATAAATGCTGAAAACCCAAGAGAAGTACTTCAGGGTTGGCTTTTTCTGAGGAAGCTCACCGATTCCAAGTGAGAGCCCGCCACGCCGGGAGCCGCCGCCGTCCAGGAGGCCCTGGGCTCCGAAACACTTGCTGGACCTTCCCCAGCGGCCCTGAGTTCACATGGGGAGCGGGCACCGCAGAGGTGGAGGAAGAGGGGATAAAGGGCGATGTGGCCTGGAAGCTCCCGGTAAGGACTCACAGGCCATTCAACTCATTTTTGAAAACAAATTCCTTAAAACTTGGACATCGCAGCGTCATACGGCGCCTGTGTGAACAGCACGATAAATGCTAGAACGCGCGTGATTTCTGAGGGCCGGTGCGCGGGGCGCTAGGATTTCTGGTCACCTGGACCTGCGCCTCCCCTTCAGGGCGGCAGCCCTCACCCCCGCCTGGAGCCTTCCTTTCCCTCCTCCCTCCGGGGCCTCACCGGGGAGTCTGGGTGGAGCGCGGCCTCCCCTGCCATCCTCAGCAGCTCTTGCCTCCAGACCTTGGCTCCCACCCATCACATGTTCCCTCGCCAGGGGAACTTTTCAAATATGTCTCTTTAGGTGCGGCCCTGCCCCGGTGGGAGATCGCAAACATTCCCCTGGCTCCCGGGGACGAAGCTGGAGAACCACCGATCTCTCCTTACCCAGGGGTCTCTAGACCTGTGTGTGCGTGTACGTGCACACTGTGTACACACCTGTGTGCCTGCACCTGTGCCTGTGTGCACCTGTGTGGGTGGACCGGTACCTACCTATGTGCACCTGTGCCCCCACCTGTGGGCGTGCACCCAGTGCTATGTGTGTGCATCTATGTGTTTGTGCTTCTGTGCACGTGGCTGTGTGCCTGCCCGTGAGGAGGCACGCCCCTTGGGGTGTGAGAAAGCCGGGTAGAGGGGAGGTGCAGGGGTGTGGAGGGCAGGGTGGGCTCCTTGGGGAGGGGAGGGTGAGGCGGGCGCTGCTCCTCTCCCCCCGGGGCTCCAGCCGCTGTGTCGCTGGGATTACCGCGGTGCTTACCTGCACTGGGGGCGAGGTCTCATGCGCCACCTAAGTGGATTACGGGGCCGGACCGGGGCTGTCTGGCCACCACCTGCCTGACCCTTAGAACACGCTTAACCGCTGGGGCGGGGAGGGCCTCTCGGAGCCGAGGGCGGGCGCTGGCCCACTTTCACGTCCCCTAGACGTCATTCCAACAGCAAGAGACGAACAGATGTAAATCCAGTAGGTGCTTTTTACAGTCAGACGTGCAACCTAATGTGTATTTAGTCTAGACGTATATTATTTGGAAAGAAGCACCCACCACATCTTACCGTCCGTACAAAACACAGAGGAGGAAGACGTGGCAGATACCCAGCCTCTGCAGAGAGCGAGGACCCCGGGGGTTGAGGAGCTGGTGCGTCCGTCCTGTCCCCACCCCTTAGCGGGAGGGCTGGGGACAGAGCCTGCAGCCCTTTCCCGGAGGACACGGGGCTGGTTTTCACTGGCACATGTTGGTCTCCGCGGGTGCCTGCGACGGTTGCCGGGATCAAAGCCTGGGTCACCAAAGCTCAAAGGAATCGCAGCTTTGACTTAATGAGCTACTTCCCCAGGCTGCAGCAGCGCCGTCCCCACAGCCCGTCCGGCTGCGCGCGGCCCCGCGGGGCACCTGGCTCACCGCGTCTCCCGGCAGCTCCGAGAAGGCCGAGCCTCTGTCCTGCCAGCTGCCATCGGGGTTCCCCTTCCGGGCGCTGCCCGCCTACCCCGGGCCCACTTTTCCATCACTTTCCTTAATTTTAAAAAGTCTGTGGTCGTTCTTCACAGATAGTAACCTTCTGTCACAAACACGTCACAAATATTTTCCTCTATCTTTTGACTCCACGGTATTTTAGGCCATTTAGAAATTTGACTTTTATTTTTTTTTAATTTTTAAAGATTTTATTTATTTATTCATGAGAGGCACAGAGAGAGAGAGAGGCAGAGACACAGCAGAGGGAGAAGCAGGCTCCATGCAGGGAGCCTGATGCGGGACTCGATCTCGGGTCTCCAGGAGCACGCCCTGGGCCAAAGGCAGGTACCAAACCACTGAGTCACTGAGGGATCCCCGAAATTTCAGTTTTATGAAGTTAAAATTTTCTATTTTTAGTTCCAGAACTTCTGTATTTCCTATTTATGAATCTGTGTGTCACCCCAGGTTAAACAAATGCTCCTAAGTGTCCCCAACGGTGATTACGTACAGCATCTCCACGCAGTTCACCAATCACACAGGACGGGATAACCTTCCTGCAGACTCACAGAAGTCGGGTCTCCAACCGGAATTGACCACGTACACAGAGAAGTTAGCTCCAGGGCTGCCCCACACGGTCCCAGGAGCCCAGAAGGGGTGGGGACCTGCGTGTCCCGCATGGACGGACAGACGGAGGAGCATGCCAGCTCCGGCCACACAGAGTGTCTCTCAGCTGGGAGAAGAGGTGCGGCTGCACCCCAAGGGCACGAGGCCGAGGGAGAGAAGCCAGACATGGAAGGACGTGCGCTGCGTGATGCCACCCGCACGAGGTTCCCGCAGGGTCGCCTTCCCAGAGACGGGGGCACGGGGTGGTGACAGAGCCTGAGTCTGGGGTGGGGGTGGGGGTGGGAGAGGCCTGGGGGAGGGGGTGGGGGACCGCACCGCAGGGAATGTGCTGGGTGACGTGGGGCCGGGTGCTGACAGTGGGGATGAGTGCCGTCCCACAGGCTCACGGACAGGAAGCACGCCGCGCAGCAGCCAACGGCCTCCACGACTACGACGGCGCCTCAGTCCAAGCCTGAGAATGGGCGGAGCACAGCGGCCTGCCGGGAGCCTGCCACCACCCAGGGGGCGAGGGGTCTCCGGGCCGGGTGCGTAGTGCAGGGAGAGGCTGGGAGGGGGTCCCGGCAGCCAGCAGAAGGGAGGTGCACCCTGGACCTCGTGTGGACAGGGCGGGGGGCTCTGCTGAGCGGTTTGCGCGCTTGGGTCCTGGACAGAGGAACAGGGTCCAGCCTGACTCGGGCACCCTCCCCGCAGCCCTGAGCCCGCCGAGGGCCCCTTGCTGGGTCCGTCCCAATCAGCACCCAGCGCAGGCTGCAGGGGAATCGCACAGACGGACAGCAGGCATCACCTGGCACAGACGGCCGTGAGTCCCATACGTCCAGCCCGAGGAGCCAGAGGCTGGTTGTGCAGGGGCCTGTGGGTGACACCACATTCCTGACCAGCAGGGGGTTGGGAGTGACGAGCCTGTGCAAGCCTAGGGGCAAGGGAACCCTCCAGAGCTGCTGCACCTGCTCTGAGGACTCACGGAAGAGCGGGAGCCCAGCAGCCAAGAGCAGAGGGCTGCCTGTGCAAAGGCCCTGTGGCAGAGAAGAGGCTCTAGGTGGGATGACGAGGAGGCCGGGGGGGCACTGGAGGGCAGTCGGGGTGAGGGGAGCTGCAGACAGGGAGGCCGGCACCCGTGAGCCGAGCAGCGTGAGCGTGAGGACACAGTCAGAGGGCTGCTAGTGACTGGGCCCTGGAGAGTCCATGAGGCCCGGCTGCCAGGGACAGAGCCAGCCCTGGGGACGCCTCACCCATTAAGGACAGGAACAGCTTCTCACTGGGCCTGACAGCGAGGTGGTCGGGGCTCTGGGGGGCACGGAGCACATGTCCCTCCAGGAGCTGGACGGCACCGGGGGACAGCTCGGAGGGTGATGCTGCCCGGCCTTGACCCCAGGCTGGGATGGCTGCAGGGGAGCTGCTGCAGGGAGGCGGCCCGGGGCCCCCGAGGAGGCAGCTGGCGGAGGCCCATCCGCAGCGGAGCTGGGAAGCTCGGGCAGGGCTGGGGCGGGACGGCGGGCACATGTGGAGTGGCAGGCCCGGGGCGCGCGGGGAGCAGCGAGGCCTGGGCGGGCGTGTGCACCCCGGAGCTGGCCGTGGACCGGCTGTCCCGTGGTCACGCTGAGTGCCCGCCCTCGAAGGACGCACAGTATCTGCCGGGAAGTAATGGGACACGGGGGTTTGCTCTCACTGTGGAGGGGGTGTGGGCGGACGGTCTGCGGGACCGAGGCCTGGGCCTGCGGCAGGCGTCCCCACGGGCGGCAGCTCTCCAGCCGGCGGCCGACAGCGTAACTCCAGGCGGGGCCTCGGGGGCTGGCCCAGGGCCCCGGGGGGGGCTCCATCTCGGACGACCACTCCCGTTCGGACGCCAGCACAGGCCGGGGTGTGCCCCACCCCGCTGGCTGACCGGCCACCAACCAGGGCTCCCACTACCCCGCGGGGTCAGCGGCTCGCTCGAGTGGCTCGCGGAACTCAGACACACCTGCTCCCGCCTCACCCGTTAGGGGCTGTCACTCAGGGCCAGCGGCGGGAAGGCCGCGCAGGTGCGGCTGGGGCTGCACACCCTGGCGGGCACCAGCCACACGGCGAGGCTACCTGGGGCCCCACCCGGAGTCGCCCGTCCTCAGAAACCGTGTGCTCCGCGGGCTGGTACGGACAAGACACGCCCACCGCCCCCCGGCCCGCGGGCTCCACAGCTCCGTGGGGACAGACGTGTCTGTGGTGAGGCCCGGGCGTCCTCTCACGGGCCGGCGGAGCCTCGGGCGCTGCCTCGACGGGGCTGTGGGAACCTGTAACTTCTTGGCCTCGGTCGGAGGATCCCGTGGCCGCAGGGGTCACCCGGGCCTGGGATCCGATCCAGCACAGCCACCCCACCCCCTGGCATCGAAGCTGTTTCCCAGCTCTTGCTACAGTGAGCGGACGGCATCCGGAAGGCCGTCCTCCCGCGCGAGTCTTGCTCCCGAAGTGACGACCCGTGGGTTTTGAACGTTTACGTATGTCAGGCGGGGGCGGTGACGGAGGGGACAGGGCCCGTGCCATGAAGACGCGGAGCACAGAGCACGGGGCCTACGACACGCGCAGGCACACGTGCGGGGCAGGGGCAGGGGCAGCCTGCACCGAGCCAGGGCATGAGGTGCAGGCGGGAACGCGACCCCAGAGTCGCCGTAAGTGCAAAGGCCCCCGAGCAGCTCACAGACGACCGGGGTGTGCGGGTCGGAACGTGCTCGAGAAGCAACATTTTTCCCATCTCCTGACAAAGGTCTCCTCCAAGAGGAGCACAGGTGACGGGACGAGGGAGCGGGTCCAGGACCAGCACACGGGCTGCCGTGGTGTGGGTGACTCCCACGACCCCCACGCAGACAAAAAACGCTCCACTGTCTTTTTTCAGGTGAGAAACCGTTGCTTTGTTTAAAGGGACAAAGGCATCGTGGACACCATGAGGGAGCAGGAGGACTGGGCCCAGGGATCCTGATGGGGAGGCGCGGCGGGCCCACGCGCGGCAGCCCCGGGGCCTCCCGGGTGTGGGCAGCGGGCAGAGGTGCGCAGGAAGGCCCCCGCACGCCCGTGTCCCCCAGAAACAGAGCAGCGCTAAGGGGAAGCCGCTGTGCAAACAGGGACCCAGGTACGGACCCCACAACCCAGGTACGCCTACGGCAACGAAGCACATCCTGCCCGTGCTGTGCTGCCCCGGACGCGCGACCTCGGCCCGATGGAAAACTGCGGGACGACACAACTCATCCGCACGGGGCGGGGGGGGCACGCAGGGCTGGGATGGGAGGCTGACCTAACGGCCTGTGCACCCGGCCACCCTCCCACGGGCGACGGTCTGCGCAGGAGCAGCAGCTGGCCAGGGTGGGGGGGCGGGGGCGACGTGGATGACGCCACAGTGACCTCCCGCGGGGGGCAAGAGCACAGCCCGGGACTGTGCCCCCACGACCTGGGAGCTGGCGGGTGGGCACCTCGGGGACCGGGGCACAGCCCGCCACCCGGGCCCCAGGCTGAGACTGTCCGTGGCAGGGAGGCCCAGAGAGACACCACGGGGCGCCTCAGCCTCAGGGTGGGGGTGCTCAGCCTCCCCGCAGCCGCCCCCCGACCCGACTCCTTGCACGGGAAGGACACAGGCTGGTCAGAGGGCTGGCGGGCGGCGGCAGCCTGGCCACAGGGAGGCTGCTGGCCGACCCCCTTGGGCTTGGTGGGCTGGACGGGACCCCTCCTACCCCTGCCCTCATACCCGACTCCGCCACGGAGGCAGGGGCTTGCTGGGTGCGTCCTCCGCCATCCTCCTGGTCCGGGCGCGCTCCCTCCACTCGCGCAGCACTCGCTCATCTCTGGGGAGGACACGCGGGTGAGCGGCACAGCAGGGGGGCCGGCTGAGCTCCAAGCCCCTCCCCCCCCACCCCACCCCACCCCCGCCCCGAGGGAGGTGCTGCTCTGCCCCCGTCCCGAGGCTTCGCACGAGGGGACAAGCAGGACCCCCAGCCCCCACCGGTGGGGACACCAGGACGCTGCCCCGGAGAAGACGGCCGGCTCTGGTCCCAGCTCAGGCGTCAAGGCCCTCACAGGCGCCCGGGACGTGAGGGCACCACCGACAGGTCAGTGTCCTGCTGGATGCCCCAGTTCCACTTCTGAGACTGAGCCTCTCCCGGCCCATCCCCTCGGCGGGGAGCACCATGCTGCTGGCACGGCCTGCCCCTGCGTTGGGACCTCCCTACCCCCTGCCCCTGTGCTGTGACCTCCCTGCCGCCCTGTGCTGACCTCCCCCCACACACACCTGCACTGTGACCTCCCTGCCCCCCTGCCCCTTGCTGTGACCTGCCCACCCCCCGTGCACGGTGACCTCCCTGCAATGTTGCCCACTGGACTCGCTGCCCGCAGCGCAGGAGGGCTGCAGTAGCACACACTTGCACAATTTCTGAGCTGAAGGTGAAAATCATCCCGACTGGGCTGTGGCTGCAGCTCTGGGGGTGGGATGGGGTCCCACAAGTCCTCGCTAGCCCCGGGCTTCACCCACCTCACACCCTGGAGCTTGGAGGGTCTCCTCCCAGCACCCCCAAGGCTGCTCCCTGTGCCCTCCTCAGGGGCTCCTACCCCTCAGCTGAGCCAGGCTCTCTGTTCTCCACCCAACGCTCCAAATCTAGGGACTTTCTACGACTGCACCTGTCACCGTGGCCCCGGACACGGGGCTCCATCTGCGCATCCACTACCTCTTGGTGAAACGGGAGGGAAGGACCCACTCCGTGAGGAGCTGCCTGTGCAGAGAACCAGGTGGCACGACGGGGTCCGCAGGCTGTGTGAGAGCCCAAGCCACAGGGCAGGACTCGACACTGTCACCAAGGAGGCCTGCGAGCATCACCTCAGGCCCACGGCGGAGAAACCGCGAGCATCCATCGGCCCTCGGTACCCAAGGGCTTCCTTCCACGCAGGTGCGCAGCACCCTGAGCTCCACCGGAGCCCGACCTTGCCACGTACGGGAAGCACACTTACACCTGCTACGTCCCCCAGTGGCCAGAGCTACCCGCGGGCCAGCTCCCTGTGACCGTCCCGGTGGCGGCCTGGGCCGGGGTAGGGGTGCACAGTGAGCGGGACTCACACTCACGCAGTGCAGACGCTTACTGCGGGGTCCAGCAGGGCAGAGGCTGGGGCGGCCGCTGTCACGTAATGCCGCCAAGAAAGGGGTAGACGTGAGGGCGGAGGGGACCCACGGGCAGCCAGGAAAGGAAGCGGCACAGTGGGAGGCGATGGCGGGCGCCCCCAGCCATCAGGGTCAAGCCAGGACATGTGTTCCTGGGGGCTCTACTCGCTCAGCCTGGGGTGCGCCCGGATGTGCAGACCCGCCCTGCAAAGCCGCTTGTGCTGGGCGCACACCTGGACCCGGCGCTGAAGCAGCAGGAGGACCTCTCTGCCCTGCAGCCTGGACTCCAGCTGAGGGACTCTGGGGGCACTTGGGGGATGGCCTGAGCTCAGGCCGGGTGGCCGCCCAGCACCTGTGGCCAGTGACCCGCACGGCCCTGCTGTGACGGCCGGGACTCCAGGTGCGGCCCAGGCCACACCCCCAGGTGTCAGCCACACGCGGAGGCACCCCCGCCATCAGGATGACAGCCCGTCGTGAGCCCTGGCAGTTCTGAGGGCCTGACCTCTCCCTCCATTCACAGAAGGGATCGGACCCCAGGAGATGGCCCGTGTGGAGCGGGGACGGTGCAGGCGTACCACTGCCACGCTGTGCTTGGAGCAGGCTGTCCCCACCGGGGCCTCACGTGGGATCATCTCAGGATCGAGGAGGGTTTATTCACAAGGGGAACAGCACACGGCCCCAGGGACAGAGCAGGAACCCTGGGCTGGAACAGGGGCTGCAGCTGCCCCAAGTCCCGGGAGGAGGGCCCCGGGCGGACTCACAGGGGGGATTGGGGGGTGATAAAGGGCCTGCCCTCCGTCTCCCTGCCGGTAAACCCAGCCAGAAGGTGAGGGGCCCTGGGGTGCCGGGGCTGCGGTCCACGCTGGATGGCCTCCTGGGGCCCGGGGCCCGGCAGAGACAGGTGGGCAGGGAGCTGCAGGACAGGCCCCAGCCAGGCCCCTGTGGGGTCAGCAGCGCAGCCAACCAGGCGGGCCAGGAGCCCACTGCGCACACGCCGGTAGCACGTAACTTTCCTTAGAAAGGACTTGTGAGCCAGGTGACTGGGGGGGAAGAGACGGTGGAGAAGAAGGACAAGGAGTCAGAGGAAAGTCAAGAAAGAAGGCAGGTGGAGTGGAGCGGACCCGAACAACGAACGACGGCCGAGGCCTGCGCCCACACGGCCTGAGAAGAGGCCGGACCAAGAGCAGCTGGTTAGCTTCCAAGTGAAACAAAAACAGCCCCTTCCCCAGAAATGTCACAGCAGCAGGCCCGGCCCTCCGAGTCCCGGCAGGGCAGGGGAGCGCTCACCTCCTCCGCTGCTCCATCATGGCCTGCTTCTCCCGGCGCTCCTGGAGGGCCCCGGCCCTGCTCTCGGGGGGCCTCCTGGGGGGAAGCGCTGCTCGCTGCGACGGTGCCAGGGCAGGCAGGATGCTCCGGAGGGAGGGCACCTTCCTTCTACCATCATGGCCCCTGCGATGGACACTCCCCCTCGGATAGCACTCGCTAGAACACAAACACGCAGCTCGTACAAGCGGAGCCAACAGGGCAGATGGTGGACACCCACGGAAGCCCGAGACCTGTGCGTTCCCAGCGCCCTGCACCCGGGGCTCCTGCCTGTGGAGGCTACGGGCGGCCCTGAGTCTGAAACACCGATGGGACTGCAGTGCCAGGGACAGGCTGGCCCTAACTCACCGGGGCAAGCACCCAGCCTCGATCTTGAGACACGGGGAGGGAGGAGGGGGGAGGGGGAAGGGGGGGAGGGGGGAGGGAGGATGGGGAGGGAGAGGGCTCTGCATGGCCGGGTGGGTGGGACAGGCCTGGCTGAGGTCACTGCTGCACCACGGTGGACACCTGCACTGTGTGCTTCTAGTACTTCCGTTGACCCTTATCATCGTTCAACGGTACTTTACATTTTTTTTTTTTTAAAGATTTTATTTATTTATTCATGATAGTCACACACAGAGAGAGAGAGAGGCAGAGACATAGGCAGAGGGAGAAGCAGGCTCCATGCAGGGAGCCCGATGTGGGATTCGATCCCGGGTCTCCAGGATCGCGCCCTGGGCCAAAGGCAGGCGCCAAACCGCTGCGCCACCCAGGGATCCCTACATTTTTTTTTTTTTTTTTTTTAATTTCAAGAATTTTCAAGCCTCAGAACAGGTGAAAGAAACTCCTGAACACCTGTCATGCAATAAATGCAAGTTTCCCATCTCCTTTTCAGTGCGGCCTGGCCCTGGCCTCTCAGACTGACTCTTCCAAGGTGTCCCTCCACGAAGCTGGACCCCCTCAGACACGCTGGACACGTGTCCCTGGTGTCCACAGAGCGGCGCCACGAACCAGAGCAACCACGAGGATTCCATGCACCCCAGGAGCCAATTTCTGTCCCCCTGGAATGGCATGGCCCCCCTTGTGAATGTCTGACCTATATTCACCAGGAAATCTCTTCTTTGCACTTATACCCACACACGGGTGTGCACACCACACATGCGTGACACCATACATGCACCTAACACACACACTCGGGGGCTTTCTCTTATGTGATCCCCTCCGGGGGGTCCCCGCTCTGGGTAACAATCCGAAGCCACGCTTAGCACACGTTGCACAGTAAATGCTGGCAAGGGCCCTCCTGACATCTGGAAAGACCTGACATCTGCAAAGTAACATCACAACCTCGGAAGGATCAAGAAAATACACATGGCTTCTAAGTTCTACCTGGAAACATGTCTTGGGTTGGAATGTTCTTTCTCCTTTGCGTTTAATGCTGCCTTGAGATGTGGAGGTAATTCCACTGGTAAGAGCTGGTTTTCAAGCACTACTGCTGGATCGTTCTCAACGATCTCCTGCCTCAACTTCCAAAAGCGCTTGATCTCTTCCTCACTCGGCCAGTCTTCTGGGGAATCGGTGGAATTTCTGAGCTCACTCAGGTCTAGCTTTTCAATGCGTGGGAAAAAGTCTGCCTTTTCTTTTAACATCCCCTCTTGATCCTGAGAGTTAATGATGTCTTTGTCAGGCACACCTTCTTGGGATAAATCCGACAAGGGCTGTGGCAGCAGACTTAGGTTCATCGTTGGAACTGGTGAAATCACTGGTAGGATAAAACGGCATTTTAGTTGACTCTCCTCCAACACCGGCTCCCTAGAATCAAACACACCCAGTGACCAGCACCCCTGGCAGAGAGGGTGGGGGTGGGGGGACAGTCTCCCTCTGCAGAGAGGGCCTGGGGGGGAGGGGACAGTCTTCCTCTGCAGAATGGGCCTGGGGAGGGAGGGGACAGTCTTCCTCTGCAGGGGGGGGGGGGGAGGACAGTCTCCGTCTGCAGAGAGGGCCTGGGGGGGGGGACAGTTTCCCTCTGCAGAGAGGGCCTGGGAGGGGGGACAGTCTCCCTCTGCAGAGAGGGCCTGGGGGGGACCGTCTCCCTCTGCCCTGCGGCCCTCACACTCCATATAAATCTATGCAAATAAAAATACTTTTCTGTTTCCTCCTTATCCTAGATCTTTTAATATCTTTATTTCTGATCAATTTTTAGCCCATATCCCTACTGTTTTTGTTTGGCAATACTTTTGTGGACTTTAAACATTTGTATATCTGGGTAAATTACCTGAAAGAAAATGGGCCAGGAACGTTCTTGCCTTTAGGACTAGGCTCAAATGTCCCCTCGGCAGACTGACCCTGCACGAGCCACCCCACCTCCTGCAGCACCCCCAGGGCAGAATTAGGTCACAGGTCATGCCGACATAGACTCCTTTTTGGCTGTAGGTTCAAACTTGAAATAGAGACACTCTGCACGTTGGCATCCTCCGAGTGATGGCCCTGGATTCTGATCCGCACTTAAGAGATAAAGCTACTATATTCTTTGGGAAACAAGGAAATTCACGACTTGCAGTAACAGGTTGGCAGCAGACAAAACAGATGCTTGGAGCTGATGCTGGCGCTGCCACACGCCCTTGGCCTTCACCTTCACCGTTCCAGCGCGAGCTGGCCTCTTCTACGGGCAGCTGCGTGTCTGTGCCTGGGCGTTTTCTCTGGCACGTGAAGGCCAGCCTGCCGGGCTGGAGAACCGTGTGTCCAGCCCAGGAGAAGCCGTCCATTCCAAGCATGGCTGCTGCTGGAGCACGCATGCCCACTCCCTCGCTGCGCTGCAGTGTGACCGCGGGGCCTGTGTTCAGGTAGCCCTTCACAAATGTCAACGTGCACATGGGGACCTTGTGACACCCAGGTCCTGACCTGGTCCATGTGGTAATTAACACCTGAGAGGCTCAGTGTGACCACTGAGGCCTGGTGGGGCTTCACCTGCTTCACGCAGCACCCAGCAGGCCCACGCTGGCGTCCAGGGCACCCCTGCCTGATTCCTCACCCGTGATGGCTCCCTCCTCCTCCCTATCTCCCTCCACTCAGCCTCCACGCTGCCCCCTGGGGTCACCTCCCCAATCAACCCCTGGCCCTTGACTCCTGACTTAGGAGCTGCTTCTGCAAAACACAAACTAAGACACTTTGCAATTACAACCAACGTTTAAAATTATGCAGCTGGGGTCATTTGTTTGGATTTAGGATAAAGATGATTTAGGCACAGCAGCACTTCCTAACCACTTTCGATGTCCCTTACATTTACTCAGATGGATTTAATTATTTACACACTTTGATAATATCACATAGATAACTATCGTGGCTGTTTCAAATATATGCATTTCCTCAATTCTAGAAATTATATTTTAAGTAGTAAAAATTTAGATATGTTGAAGTAAATTTCCAGACTATTTAATTTTTGTGAGCAATTACAATTCTTTTTTTTTTTTTTTAATTTTTATTTATTTATGATAGTCACAGAGAGAGAGAGAGAGAGAGGCAGAGACATAGGCAGAGGGAGAAGCAGGGTCCGTGCACCGGGAGCCCGACGTGGGATTCGATCCCAGGTCTCCAGGATCGCGCCCTGGGCCAAAGGCAGGCGCTAAACTGCTGCACCATCCAGGGATTCCCTAATTACAATTCTTTTATCTCTACTTTGTCTAAGTGTAGCTATGGTGCTCATTCACGATTAGATTCTATCATGAGCATGTGAGAACACCTGGCTGGCTGGCCCATATGTTGAAAACTTGGGATCAGGGATCCCTGGGTGGCGCAGTGGTTTGGCGCCTGCCTTTGGCCCAGGGCGCGATCCTGGAGACCCGGGATCAAATTCCACATCGGGCTCCCAGTGCATGGAGCCTGCTTTTCCCTCTGCCTGTGTCTCTGCCTCTCTCTCTCTCTCTGTGACTATCATAAATAAATAAATTAAAAAAAATTAAAAAAAAAAAAAAAAGAAAAGAAAACTTGAGATCAAATGTTTAGTGAGCACCCACCAAAAAAGTGCCGAAGCCACTGCTCCTTCCCCAGGAGTAAGGGCCTTCTGCTGTGCTTGCTGTGCCTGAAGGTGGCTTGGTGGTGAGGACAGTTTTATCTGATTTATCCCACAGAGTTTTTACCAAAATCCACCCTAGACAGGCTCTATAATGGGCCCTGAGAATGCAAACCCAAGAACACAGAAACAAGAAAGACAGCTCTGACACGTGGGCACGGACACCAGAACACGGTGTGAGTCCAGCAGAGGACACGTGGGGCCCCTGTGCATTCCTGTGACATCAGTAAGGAGACAGCCTCCCCAGGTCCTGGTTTTAACAAGCACTAACTTCAGTTCTAATGCAGAGTGCTGTAGTAATTGTCCCACAAACCTGGAGAAGTTAAATCCTGGGGCGCAGAGTGCTGGGCGGCATAGGTCTGCAGGAAGGCCAGGATAGCGCCCAGTCCCTTCTGCACAACGAGTGGAGCAGGGAACTCCAGAGGGCAGTGTCTCAGGTTCAGGGCTTTCAGTGTGGTCACGTTCCCTGTGAAGGAGAGGAAGAACCCAGAACTTCACACACTCTTCCATGGAATGAAACAGGGAGAGAATACTATTTTTGCACATTAAAGAAAAAAAAAGACCCTACTGAAAATTTTGTCTGAAAACAGAACAGATGTCTGCAATTTGCTTGGAAAAAAAAAGTCTTCAGGGAAGGCAGATCCCACAGATTAAGACCAGGCTAGTTACAAAAGTAAATAAATAAAAATAAAATGAATAGAAGCAGCACTAACAGCCCTCTGGCAAAAATCAGAATACAAACCTGCTATATTATCTAAAATGCCTATTTGCAATGACAAAAATCCTAAAAGGAACCTGTGACCCATACTCAGGAAACAAGCAGTCACCAGAAACTGTCCTCAAGTCGGCTCAGATGTCGCAGTAAGCAACAAAAACTTCAACAATCACACATATGTTCAAAGGAATGAAGAAAACCATGTTTAAATAATTAAGGAAAAACATAGTAAAATGACTCAATAAGCAGAGAATGTCAACAAAAACAGAAATTATAAGAAAGAACCAAATAGCAGTTCTAGAGTTGAAATTAGAGACCGGGCCGTGCCCGGGGGGCCCCATCGGTGAAGCGTCTGCCTTGAGCTCAGGTCATGATCCCGGGGTCCTGGGATGGGGTCCCATGTCGGGCTCCCTGGCAGCGGGGCGTCTGCTTCTCCCTCTGCCTCTGCCGCTCACTCCGCTCGTGCCCACTTTCTCTGTCTCTCTCTCCCTCTTGCTGTCTCTCAAATAAATAAATGGAATTAAAAAAAATAAAAAAGGAAAGGAAAGAAATTACAAAGACCAGGATGAGAATTCCACCAAAGGGGACCCAAGAGCAGATACAAGATGACAGAAGAGACAAGTGGACTGGAAATAAAAAGTATCTGATCCAACGAAGAGAGAGAAGAACGATGAAATCAGGACCGCGTCAGCGGCCTATGGAACAGCAGCACGTACGCTGACCCGCAGGAAACGCGGCGAGAGCCCCAGAGGACGAGAGGGGTGAGCAGAGCGCTCCGTGAGGACACCACGCAAATGCGCCCCAGCGTGGTGACACACAGCAGTGGGGCATCCAGGACGTTCAACAACCAAGTAAGATAAGCCAAAGGCAATCACGCTCAGAAACATCAAAACCACTGAAAGACAAAGAAACATAAATGATCTTAAAAATAGAGCAAGAAAAAAAAAAAAAAAAAAAAAAAAAAAAAAATAGAGCAAGAGGGGATCCCTGGGTGGCGCAGCGGTTTGGCGCTTGCCTTTGGCCCAGGGCGCGATCCTGGAGACCCGGGATCGAATCCCACGTCGGGCTCCTGGTGCATGGAGCCTGCTTCTCCCTCTGCCTATGTCTCTGCCTCTCTCTCTCTCTCTCTCTCACTGTGTGCCTATCATGAATAAATAAAATTAAAAAAAAATAGAGCAAGAGAAACAAGGGGACAAGGAGAGTGACTTTGGTCAAAGGACAGGGAACAGCATATTCAAATTCAGATTCAGGTGCCCTGAATCTACCAAAACTGTCCTGCAGAAATATAGACGGAACGAAGACATTCCCAGCTGATGCAGGTGGAGGGGCGCACCGCAGCTGGCCTGCAGCAAGTCACAAGCTGAATGAGTCATTTAACGCCCCCTGCCCCCCAACCCGCTGCACCCACCATCGCAGGGCCCGCGGACAACCACTCAACTGAATGAGGAATGAGTTGAGCAGCAGGAGACGGAACCTGCAAACTCAAAGACAAGTTAACAGAAAGTAATACAGACTGGGACAAACCGGGACAAGGAGAAAAGGGGACAGGAAGAGAAGCGCGTACTCGAGGCACATGGGGCAGAAGCAAAACCCCAACGTCCATGTACCTGGAGGAGGAGAGCAGAGCGAGAAAGAAGCCAGGTCTATGGAAATAATGTTGATAGCCAGGGATTTGCCAAATCTGATTAACGTTATCAGTAAACAGATTCCAGAAGCTCCGTCAATACAAATAAAGTCAATACAAAGAAAGCCACCCCCAGGCACATCGCAGACAAACTGCTAAAAATCAAACATGAAGAGAGGAATTTTAAGCAGCCCGACCAAAGAGGTGCATCACTTAAAAATAAAAAAAACATTAAGACTGACAGCTGACTTTTCAACAGAGGCTAGAAGCCAGAAGACAATACAGACGTTTTTTTTTTTTTTTTTCAATAAAGACATTTTTAAAGTAGTGAAAACATCTCTGAAATCTGGGTTCCTGTTACTCAGCCACATATTCTTCAAAAATGATGGAAAAGTAAAGATGCCTTTTTAGAAAATCAAACTTGAAAAATTCATCACCCAACGACTAAATGATAATACTAAAGAGAGATATTCAGACCAAGACCGTCAGTCATCGCAGATGGAAGCGAGGAACTTTGAGAAATGAAGGATAAACACGTAATAAAATATAAATAAATACCGACAGTTTAGCGTCTGCTAGATTTGCAGCAAGATGTAAAAGCAAAATCTATGAAACCACCGCACGAGAGGCAGGGGGTGCTGGCCGAGGCCGTGCAGGGAAGCGTCCGGGGGGCTGCTACCCGGGCAGGCACGGGGTGGGGGGGACAGTCTGGCCCCCAGGGTGCAGCAGCTCCACTCCCGGCCAGGCGCCGGCAGATAACGGTTCGCAGAAAATGGGCCCAGAATGAACCACCCGCGGGCAGACAGAAATGGGAGGCAGGCAGAAGCTAGAGGGCGGATGACACGCCGTGCGGTATCCCTATGGCTTTCGGCCTGCGGGAAGGCCCCGGAGAGCGCCACGCCGCCCCACGCGGCCGTCACGACGTGCAGCGCGGGGGACACACTGCAGGGCCACCCCACAGCACCTCAGCAGTGAAGCCGTGGGCTCCAGGGAGAAGGGGGCCGCAGAGGGAGCCCTCCGGCTCGGGCAACGTTCTGCACACACACCCACGGCACACCCTGACCCTCCCACGCACAGGACAGGCGGCAAACAGCATGGCCACAGCTGGAGCCCACTGCCGGACACAGAGTCTGGAGTCCTAGTCCTCTCAACTGAACTACCTATTTATTAAAAAAAATCAATGCTCTGAAGAAGAATATAACAGAATCTAGAATCTCTACAATGTATCACAAGGTCTAAGATATAATCCAAAAAATTATTTAAAAGATAGGTTTATATCAAATGAAAAAAAAAATGAGAACACAGTAGAAGAGTAAAAACTGTTAAAATATGAAAATTCTAAGACTGGAAACACAGTCGCTGAAAAAAATTACTAGTCAATTTTCACAGCCAATTGGAGATGACAGGAAAGACTCATAAACTTGAAGATGTCGATCTATCTTCCCTGAAGACCAGAAAAATGACTTTTTAAAATATACTTTTTAAAATGTAGGGCGGCCCCGGTGGCGCAGCGGTTTGGCGCCGCCTACAGCCTGGGGTGTGATCCTGGGGGCCCGGGATTGGGTCCCACGTCGGGCTCCCTGCATGGAGCCTGCTTCTCCTCTTTCTCCTCTGAATAAATAAAATATTTTTTTTTTATAAAATCTTTAAAAAAAAAACGCAGAGGTTGTCTGGCTCAGTCAGTGAAGCACCTGATTCTTGATTTTAGCTCAGGTCACGATCCCAGGATCCTGGGATTGAGCCCCGCCTCAGGGTCCCTGCTTGGTAGGAAGTCTGCTGGTCTCCCTCCCTCTCCCTCTGTCCACCACCCCTGCCCCGCGTGCAGACAGACAGACACACACACACAGGCACACACACTCTCTCTCTCTGCCTTAAATAAATCTTAAAAATAAATAAGTAAAAAAGGCAGGGGTTACCTGACTGGATAAAAGAGTGAAGCTAACTGTATCCTTCCTACTAGCAACGACAGGTTGGAAATAAAAGAATGGGAAAACATAGGTCATGCAAAGAGTGAGCAGAAGGAGGTTGGAGAGGCCGCGCTGGCACGCACCGAACGGCCAGAAAGCGTATGACACAGCTCCACGTCGCTGGCCGTCGGAGCGCGCGCACGGGAACCGCAGCGGGGCACCACGACGTACACCAGAGTAACAAAGACAACACGAAAACATTTTAAAAATCCCTAATTTGTATTCAACCAGTAACATAGTATCCAACTACGGAAAGCAAAAGCTGACAGATGTAAAACGAAAGGCAGACAAAGGCACAATCACAGTTGGGAGATTGTCACATACTCCTCCAGGCGCTGACGAAATAAACCGACACCAACGCGAGGACGGAGGTCGTCTGAACGCTGTGACTAAGCCACCCGACCGGACTCGGTACCTGCAACAGCACACCAAGTAGCAACGTGAGAACACACGTTTCCCCAGCGCACAGGGGGGTGTTTACACCAGAGAGAACACATCCCGGGCCAGAGCACACCTGGGCAGGTTTCAGACAAGTTTCACAGCGTACGTGGCATTCAAGGAGAACTCCATAAAAGGAAGAGCATTAGAAGTCTCCCGTTGTCTGTAAGTCAAGCAAAACGTAAAGAGCCCACGGGTCACAGTGAACATCCGAAAATATTCTGAGCTCACTGATGACAAAGATGCTGCATGCTGCGGCTCGCGGGAGCAGCCAAGGCAGCGCCTGGGGGAAGACACGGTCGTGACTGCACAGACTACAAAGGAAAGGTCTAAAACCAGTGACTTGAGCCTCCAACTCCATTGGTTGGAAAAAGAGCAGCAAATCAAACCCAAAGAATCACAGATAGTAAAGCGCAGATCCGATGCACAACCGAGAAGGTCGTCTCCTGCTTCCGCACAGCAGGGAAGACCAAGGAAAATGAGGACGCCGCACCTGTCCGTCCCCGTGGACGGCCCCGGAGCACGGTGCTGAGCCACAGCTGCGAGTCACCCGCAACACACGCCGCTACGACTCAGGCCAAGGTCGAAAGCAGGGCCCTGCCGACACACACTGCAGGGAGAGGGCGGCGGTGAGGCCGTCCACGCGCGCGGGAGGCCGCACCGGTCCTGGGGCCCTGGCCACTGCGCGCGGCGACAGAGCCCTTCGTTTTGATTATTTCTCCGCGTCCGTCCGTCCGTCCGTCCGTCCTACTTTCTGCGTGGAATACAAACTACGGCACTAACAGCGCTCGCGAGCTGCGACCTGAGAGCCCGGGAAGGACGAAGGAGAAGGGATTCTAGATACGAGCCAGCTCGCCCCCTACGACCTGCCTTAGGTTTCCGCTACAGGTTCTGGGCACCGAAAAAGGCAGCATTTTAAAGCCAGCTTTTTATTTTATTTTTTTAAATTTTTAATAAAGAGTTTATTTATTCATGAGAGACACACACAGAGAGAGGCAGAGACACAGGCAGAGGGAGAAGCAGGCTCCATGCAGGGAGCCCGATGCAGGACTCAATCCTGGGATCACACCCTGGGCCAAAGGCAGAGGCTCAGCCGCTGAGCCACCCAGGCCTCCCTAAAGCCAGCTTTTGATAACACTTACCCAGCTCCACAGGTAACATCTTGATAGGATTTCTTTCTAAAAGCAAAGTTTTCAAATGCCTTAAAAACAAAACAAAAATTATATCATTTAAAAAGCAAAAAAGGAAATGACCCTCCCAAAATGACACCATCAAATGTCTTCCTTTGCCTCTTCTTTCAGGAGAGGACTTGAGTGCAGGTGCACACGCTCGCTGCACACGGACGGCACGTGGCCCCCTTCCCCCCACCCTCCCCCACGTCTCAGCAGAGGGCCAGGCCTCAGTGCACTGACCTCCGAGGCCGGGCGACTCTCTGCTGGGGGGGCGGCCTCGCACCTGTGGGGTGCTCAGCAGCACCCTGGTCTCCACCCGCCAGGGCCAGTAGTGCCCCCTCCCAGGTCGGGACAAGCACGAGATCTCAGGGCGTTGCTGAATCTCTGCTGCGGACCACGTGGCCCCACGGCGGGGACAGGTGCTTGGACCACCAATGTCCCGCGACGTCCTCACCTGCACCAGGCTTCCCGAGTGTGCCCTGAGGGCTCCCACACTAAGACGCTCTGTGAACACGTCTCCCCGGGTCCAGATGCTCAGGAGCCTTCTGCTGCACGGCACGCCCACCCCGCTGGGCGGATAACGGGCAGCGAAGGGCTCTGCGCAGCCTCAAGGAAACGTGGTACAAGGGGCGTTTCTCTAAGCCTTTGACTCCAGAGCCCTTCCCTCCGAACACCCAGAACATCTCCCATAAAACCTCGCACAAAACAGACAGATGGAGAGATAGGATGCAGGGCGCCCGCTAAAAACTTACTAATTGGATGATATGGAAAAATGAACATCTCACGTTAAATTCTATCCTGCCCCTTTTACTTTTTATGCTTCTTCCATTTTTCACATTTAATTCTTAAGACTGTCTCATACACTAAGAATACATTTCTTTTTCTCCTTTACTTTTTAGTGAGCACCAGCTGAAATCTGGTATAAGGAGACCCGGGGGCTCACGCTTCCAGCCTAGGGTGGGCGTCCAGGCACAGAGCAGGACCTTCCACCCCTGCCCCCTGTACCTGCATCACCCTGGGCCTCCCCAAGACTTTGGGAGAATTGTTGAATCCGCTGTCCTACTCCACCCCCAGGGACGGTCTCCAGCCAGCACACCCACACCGCAGCCCAGGGCACGCGGGAACTGCTGCCTGCCGGGCGGGGAGGGCCTCGCAAACCCCTGGAGCAAAGCACCCCACTGCCGTCGCCTCTCTCGCTGCCCGGAGCAGCCCCAGGAAGCCACCGGGAGGACCGAGGGGCCGCATGGAGTCCAAGCTGCGTCCCCCGGCTTTAGTTCTCCCGAAGGAAGAGACAGGAGCAGCCGAGCACACCTGCAAATCCCACAAAGGAATCAACGCTGTGGGGAGAGGGAGACCGTCTCAAGCCTCATTTCACCTTGGACGGTGAGAAAATTAAAGTCCAACATCACAACTGACTGGGGTCCCCAAGATTTGAAAGGAAGAAGACGATTTCACAGGCATGGGATCGAGAGTTCCATTATTCCAGTTAAATTAAGTTTGGTTTTTGGATTGGCCACTTCAAAGGAAAACCAATCACTTGAAGATTAGACAATTTTCTTTCTGTTTACTCTCTTGGGTTTTCCCTATTAGTTGAAGTTTTAAAAGAACGGACTTTGTGAACTAAACTTTTCTTGATGTACACGAAGGTGAATCATTTCAACTACTGGTTTTTGGTTTAGTCCCTTTTCGTTGGGTGATACAACAGGCCAGGGTGGGCCGGTGGCCGCTCTCTGGAAGATGCACACACTCTGCGCCCGGGCGGCAGGTGGGCAGGTGCCCTGGACTCCCCAACGGCAGGTCGGGTCCGGCCAGTCAGCGTGACCCCTGCTGGCCTGGGGGGCGGAGGTGGGGGGCGGAGCCCACGGGAAGCAACCACACACCAGAAAGTGGACCCGAGCAATGGTATGTTTGAATACTCTCGTGCACACTGAATAACAAGTTTATGAATGTTGACCCCTTAACACCATCAGCCGCCCCCCGGTAACGTCACAACTTCCCACTGAACGTACAGATCCAGCCGCTGCGTTGGGGCTGCTGCCCGAGGAGGGAGGCGCGGACACATTTTCTGGGTCCCTGCTAGCAGGCTCACACATCCGAGACAGCGAGTAGGGGGAGACCAGTAATACTGCATTGCTTTAATGAGGCTTTTTGGAAAGTTTAAAGCTTTTAATAAACCCATAATTACTTAACATTTCTGATTAATATTCAGCTCTTCGGCAAGTTGATCTAATTTTAATGACATAATGAGCTATAAATCACATGCAAAATTATATCTTAAACAGTATTAAGCAGCTGGCTTTGACTGGCAAAATCGAAGGATTCCAAAACTGGAGGACTGTGGACTTCCTTTATAGGACAGAGCCGAGTTCGGGGAACGGGTTCTATTTATTTACCCTTTGAGTAGCAACCCCCCCCTCTCGGCTGTGCGAGCGCCACAATTTATAGACAGAAAGCACTAAATTATCCTCAACACAAAGGATGGGGGCCTTGGGGAGAACAAAGCCTTCCCAGCCGGGCCTGAACCACAAGCTCAGAACACTCACGAGGCCGTCAAGCTGCAGGGGACACGGTAGGACGCAGGCCCAGGGAAGGCTCGGCCACCTGTCACGCAGCCCTGGTTGGTGCCAAGGACACGGTTCTGTGCGTCCGGTGGCACAACTCACAGCAGGCGATCTGCTCTGCAGACCCCGACGACCCCAGGAGCTCCGGGAAGGCAGCTCCTGGCTCTGACTCCCCCCTGCTGGACACCCCAGCTCATCATCAGAAATTAGCCGCTTCCTTGCGCAGCCTGAGAGGCACAGATGATTCACAGAGATCTTCTCTTACTGCTACATGTGACAGAATACTCTCAAAAATTGCTTTGAAAAACAGTGAGGTGCAGTTGAGACAAGTGAAGGGCCTTATGCAGACCCCCACTCTGCTCTTCACAGCGGCCGCCGTGGCTCTCCGCGGACACCATTACTCACGTGAGAACCGGGGGTCGCCCTTGGACACCTGTCTGCTTCCCACGCCCTGGATCCGGCCTGAACCCGCTGGCTCTCAGGCCCACCTGCAGCTCTGCTCTGTCAGCCTTGCTCAGGCCGCAGCCTCTCGCAGGGTCGTCGTCCCGGCCTCCTGCCACCGCCCTCGCCCCTCCTCACAGTGACCTCGAAGCCAAGTCGAATTCCACCCCTCTCCATTCAAACCCTCCGTGACTCCCAAGTTCTTTCAAAACGAAAGCCAACATTGCCTGCCCACCTCTCCCTCCTGCGTCCTGGCACGCTGGCCTCCTTGCGGCCCCGCATCCGCCAGGCGCACACACACCCGGGGCCTACGTGTATGCTCTCCTCCGCCCAGGAGGCACCGACACTAAAGGCGATCCTACAGTGTCTACGAGGTTTTCACAGGGAGGGTGTGGGAGCTGGAGGCGTTGAGGTCAGGACAGGAGGCCGAGCTCACAGTGAGTGTGCGCAGGTCCCCAGGGAGCGAGGAGGCCAGCTGACGGTGGGCTGCTGACCGGGGCCACGTGAGGAGGAGGGAGAGAGGCAGGGCATTCGTTCCAGAAGCGGGGGTGCTAGGAAATCCCTGGATCAGAGCAGCAGGAACGTGGCAGGATAGCACGCATTGCTTACTCTGGGGTTTCCCGACCCTTCTGGCAGCTTTGCAGGGTACCAGTCAGAGCTGGAACCAGATGTGCATAAACCTCATGGTTGGCCCAGCAAAGGCACGGTGGCTACCAGCATCCTTTGTGCTATTAAATATCCTACGTTATGACTACGGTTACGTGCATTTGGTACATTCATTCACTGCATCGATCAGCTGGCTCTAAAAATAGCATCAAACACTTCTAAGCTGACACCGAAACTCAATCAGGACTTGGAGCTAAGCAGCAGGCACTCGGACATCTTAAAACAGGATGGCTTCTTAAAATCTGAGAATATAAACACGCAACTTACTTGTGAGACCCAATCCCAGAAGGAAGGGCTTTAATCCTATTATGGCGGAGGTCCAGCCAGGTGAGCTTTGGCAGTAGCTGGAAGAAATCTTTAGGAATCTCGCAGAGGGCATTTCTTTGAAGATGCAATTGCTTCCAGGGAAAAGGAAAGAGAACGTCTCGTCAACTAACTACATTTTAAAACACGATACGTCCTAAAGCGCTTCCAGAACCACAGGCTTTTGCCCTCATGCGTAGCAAGTGAGAAGAGAACCCGTGACATCTTGGCCTTGGATAGCTGAAGCCGCAGACGAGGGGCAGAAAGGAAAGCTCCGGGGCTGGAGAGTGACCCCCGGCTGACGGCTCAGCCACCAGCACGCACACACCAGCTTTCTCTACAAACACGCTTTAACACCAAACCGACTCCCCACGTGTGAAATCCCTGTCCCCCTTCCCGGGCCCCGCTGTTCCCGCCCCTTCCCTAGTGCCCGCACAGCAGCCCGAGGTAACTGGCCAGGGGCAGGCGGCACGAGCCAAGTCTGGTCCCAGGGACTCATCCCAAGCAAAGAGGGAAACTGAGACACACGCACTACGCTTCGGCCTCGGCCCCACCCCGCTGCTCCACGCGCCAAGATGCAGGGGGAGGAGAGGGCCACCCCGCGGCGTAAAAAGGTGCGTGTAAGTCCACAGTCACGGTGCGGCACCATCGTGGGTCATTTCTTTCAAGTAGGCTCCATGCCCAGGCGGAGTCCAAGCTGGGGCCTAAGCCGGCAGCTGAGATCACGAGGCCGACGCTCACACGACTAAGTCACACGGGGGCCCCAGTGATGGGTAATTTTAAAAATCTCTCTTAATGCTGCTGTTACATGTTGTACTTGCTTGACTTGTAGGTCGTGTGAGCACGGATCCAACACCACCACCACTGGGGCAGCACAGATGTTAAGAGCACTGGCCGGGGAGCCCGACTTTCTGGGTTCAAACCTACTAGATTTGGGAACCTCATTGGCTGTGTGACTTTGAGCAGGTGCCCAAACCTCTGTGTGCGCCAATGTCCCCACCTGTCACCCGGGCCACGGGACCCACCCGCCCGGTGCACTAAGTGAGCAGCGCCAGGTAGCAGCAGCAGCCAGCCGACTGGGGACCCGGCCGCCCCCACTCCCAGCTCTGCCTCCGATGCCAGCCTCTGAGTCCCCTCACGGGTTGCGGCGGGGGCTTTACAAGCGCATGGAAAATGAAGTGGCCGGTCACCCCGCGGGCAGGGGGCAGTCTCAGGGACACGGTCTGGTGGTTACGTGGGCACAGTGCATGCGCACCTCGGGGTGAGCCCGCTCTGGCTCCAGGCTTCCGGGGCCTGCTCCCCCTCGGGCCAAGCCGTTGTAGCGCTCAGCTCTGAAACCCCAGATCCTCCTCGACGCCAGAAGACGGAATCTAGAAAGGCAGGGGACACGGCACTGCTCTCTGCAAGGGCTCTTCCAGGACACAGCGAGGCGGCCCCTCCTCTTGGGTCTGGCGGGACGACAGCGTTCCCGTGCCCCGCGACGGCACGTCTCTGGAAGTGCGGCTGGGGGCTCCGGAGACTGCTGCCCCGCCTGCACGCGCCCGTCACCCCTGGAAGGCACAGCGCTGAGCGGCCACCTCGCGCCGGGACTGGCCGCCGTGGTAAGAACGCTGGCAGTCACTGTTTTCTGAGAGGCGCGAACAGGTTCGCTGTTTCTTTATTAAGCCTGAAGAACACTTGGAATTTCCTCCTCCTTCCTTGATGCCCAGAGGCCCCAGAAATCCCATGACCCGTGGGAGTTCTGGATCACAGCTGGGAGCGTCTGCCCTGTGCCGGGGCAGCCCTGACGACCCAGGGGTTCACTCGGAGACGTCGGCGCTCAGCGGAGGAGCAGGAGCAGCGCCGCCCTGGCCGCAAACATGTGACCAGCGCAGCGGGCTCTAGCGAGTGCAGCGCCGCTTAACATCTGCGGCTGCAGCTTTGTGCCAGCGCCCAGAATGTCCGCCAGCACCGTAACGGCGCAGTGTGGCCCGGTGCACGGGGCTGTGCACAGCGGGCACTGTGCGTCACGCGGCTTAATTCTCGGAACAGCCCATAAAAATAGTCTCGTGCTCATGTTCCAGGTGAAGACAATGAGGTTCAAGGGAATTAGTGAGTCCTAGGCAGCAGGAGCCCTGCTGGTGAGCACTCTTCCCCGCTCACGTCAACATGGGGCAGACCTCATTCTAGAAATCCCAGGGGATGGGGATCCGTGGGTGGCTGTGCAGTTTAGCACCGCCTTCAGCCCAGAGCGTGACCCCGGGGTCCCGGGATCGAGTCCCACACCCGGCTCCCTGCGGGGAGCCTGCTTCTCCCTCTGCCTGGGTCTCCGCCTCTCTGTCTCTCATGAATAAATAAAATCTTAAAATAAAAAAAAAAAAAGAAAAGAAATCCCGGGGAATGAGACGGTACTTGCAGGATGGCAAGGGTGCGGCGAGGCACTGGGCACATGGGAAAGGCAGCATGTGACATGAGCAAGGCAGGGGTGAGACACAGTTTTTACCTGTTTCAATGCTGCGTGGGGGCTTTTAGAGGGGATGTTTTAAATAGGAGATGACGGTGCTTTTGGCAGTGGTTTCTACCACGGGCTTTTTGGTGCTCAAGACTTTCCCGAGAATAGAGGAGAGACATTGTGGTCTGACTCCACAAGTATTTCCACTGGCTGGGCCCCATAGCGGGATTTCTCATTTTGTGGTGAGCGGCACTGGAGACCCCGACTCAACCCTCTTCTATCTCATTCTAGAACCTGTCTCCTATGTCCGCTCGGCAGAGGCACAAATGCCCTAAGAAATGTCCCACTTACTTTAAGGTTGGGAATTTTAAAGATCTCTCCTAAATGGTGAAGACCACTCTGACTCAAGTCTAAAATCGACGAGGAAGAAAAGATGGGCCCCTTAACACCCTCGTGAACCTCTTTGGAGGGGGACGCGGGCGCGCTCCGAACGTGGCCGGCGCCGCTGTCTGGATCCGCCGCCTCCGGGGGAGCCCGGCTTCCTCCCATGGGTCAGCCAGGACGAAGCAATGCTCCGGGGGCCTGTGCTGTCCTCCTTGGTCTGGAGTCACCTGGAGACAGGGAGGGGAGACACAGCCAGATGCCGCACACATCCTCCCAGGCGGCGCCGGGCAGCTCCGTGGCAGGTGTGCAACCGTGTCACCTGCTTACAAAACCATCATTTTTAATAAACGGTATCATAAATTTGACAAATATTTAAGTTGGAAGGAAGGAAGCACGCTGGAAGCCAAGAAGGTTCTGACTGAATGTTATGCTCCTCACCCTGTACCCGGAGTTCCAAGATTTAACTCCTGGGAAACACAACGATGCAAAATAAGCATGGCTACTCTAGGGATAAAAACAGATCGTTTCAAAGTCTGTAAACCAACATATCCCTTCCGTGACCGGTGAGTGGACGGGCTGAGTTCGCACGGTCGATTCCCGCTGCGGTTGCAGCTCTCGGCACTAGTGTTGGCGGCCCGAATCCCGCCGGCTCTGCCAAGTGGCTCAGAGCGCGGCACCGGGGCAGGGGAGCAGCGAGCTGGGCGCTGGGAAGCATCTGCCCAAGCGGAATCCTGGCTTTCACTTAACACCGTGAGAGCAGTTCAAGACCCGCCGCTCGCCCAGGGCTCTTCCGGGGGGCCCAGGCCTGGGTAACTTCCAAACGTGGATCCAGCAAGAGCCATGCAGCTGGGGTGCTCCTGACCTCACCGCGTCCCCAGCACAACCCACTCGGCCCAGGTGTGGGCACGGGCACTTCCTTCCCCTTCTGGGGCTGAGGACCACCCACAGGTGTGACCCCCGGACACCCGCGGGACACCCGCGGGCCCCTCTCGCTGGGTCCCTTCCTGTGAACCCTGTGAAGGGCAGGAGGGGCGGCAACGTCCCACACCCCTCCCGTCAGGGGGAGAAATCTCAGAACCCAGAGTGGAACAACAGGACCTAAGCTAGTGGAGCTGGCCCCTCGCCGGTGGAGGCTGCGCCTTGTGTCCCCCCACCGCCTTCCTTCTGCTGCCCGCCCAAAGGGGGGCTGCGCCCTCCCAGCCCGCACCCCTGCCCACACCTGCACCCCCCACCCTCCCGCCCCTGCACCCCTGCTCACTCCTGCACCCCTGCCCACACCTGTGCCCCCCACCCTCCCGGCCCTGCACCCCTGCTCACTCCTGCACTCCCACCCTCCGGTCCCGCACCTCACCCTCGCTCACTCCTGTGGCCTGCACCCCCCCCCCCCCGCACCCCGCTCACTCCTGCGCCCCCGGCCCTCCCGGCCCGCACCCCTGCTCACTCCTGCACCCCTGCCCACACCTGTGCCCCCCACCCTCCCGGCCCTGCACCCCTGCTCACTCCTGCACTCCCACCCTCCGGTCCCGCACCTCACCCCCGCTCACTCCTGTGGCCCGCATCCCCCCCCTCACTCCTGCACCCTCGGCCCTCCCTGCCCGCACCCCTGCTCACTCCTGCACCCCTGCCCTCCTGGCCCTGCACTCCTGCTCACTCCTGTGCACCCCCCCTCCCGGCCCCTCACCTCTGCTCACTCCTGCACTCCTGTCCTCCCCTCCCGCACCCCCACTCACCCTTGCACCCCCGCCCTCCCAGCCCTGCATCCCTGCTCACTCCTGCGGCCCTCTGCGCTCCTGGCCCTGCACTCCTGCTCACTCCTGCGCCCCTGCCCTCCGACCCGTGCCCCCGCTCACCCCTGCACCCCCGCCCTCCCGACCCCGCGCCCCTGCTCACTGCTGTACCCCTGCCCTCCCGGTCCCACACCCCCACTCACCCCTGCACCCCCCGCCCTCCCGATCCCCCGCCCCCACTCACCCCTGCACCCCTGCCCTCCCGACCCCGCGCCCCCGCTCACTGCTGTACCCCTGCCCTCTGTCCCACACCCTCACTCTCCCCTGCACCCCCGCCGTCCCGGCCCCGCGCCCCTGCTCACTGCTGCACCCCCGCCCTCCCGACCCCGCGCCCCCCGCTCACTCCTGCGCCCCCCGCGCTCCCGGCCCCGCACCCCGCTCACCCGCGGCGCCCCATTCCGCGAGCACGCCGGCGCACCTCGGACGCAGAGGGGTGCAGCCCAACAATGGCGGCTGCCAGGCCCACGCGGTCGCCATGGAGACGCGCGTACGGGGTCCCGGAGGCGCCAAGCCGGCCGAGCGCACGGAGAGTGAGGAGCGCGTGCGCGCGGAGTCCCAGCCGGGCCCGGGCCAGTCGGTGCCGCCCGCGGGGACACGTGCGTCTTGGTCCCGAGAGACGAGCGTGCGGGGAAGGCGCACTGCGCGGAGGGACCCGATCTCTGGTCCCACGGACACAGCCCCGGGCAGCGTCGTCCCGGAGCCCGCCGGGTGGCCCCTGGGCTCCTCGGCCACAGGCTGCCAGACCCCGGAGCCCAGAGGGCAGCCGCGGGCCCGGGACCGCCGGGAAGGAGGGGGCGCGCACCAGGCCGCCCGGGCTCGGGGAGCGGCCCTCGGGGAGCTGCTGCGGGGATGGGGGCTGCTGCGGCTGCGGGTGTGCAGGGCGAGGGCCCCGGAGCGGCTGCGGGGATGGGGGCTGCTGCAGCTGCGGGTGTGCAGGGCGGGGGCCCCGGGAGCTGCTGCAGGGATGGGGGCTGCTGCGGCTGCGGGTGTGCAGGGCGAGGGCCCCGGAGCGGCTGCGGGGATGGGGGCTGCTGCAGCTGCGGGTGTGCAGGGCGGGGGCCCCGGGGGCTGCTGCGGGGATGGGGGCTGCTGCAGCTGCGTGTGTGCAGGGCGAGGGCCCCGGGAGCTGCTGCAGGGATGGGGGCTGCTGCGGCTGCAGGTGTGCAGGGCGGGGGCCCCGGGGGCTGCTGCGGGGATGGGGGCTGCTGCGGCTGCGGGTGTGCAGGGCGGGGGCCCCGGGGGCTGCTGCGGGGATGGGGGCTGCTGCGGCTGCGGGTGTGCAGGGCGGGGGCCCCGGGGGCTGCTGCGGGGATGGGGGCTGCTGCGGCTGCGGGTGTGCAGGGCGGGGGCCCCGGGGGCTGCTGCGGGGATGGGGGCTGCTGCGGCTGCGGGTGTGCAGGGCGGGGGCCCCGGGGGCTGCTGCGGGGATGGGGGCTGCTGCGGCTGCGGGTGTGCAGGGCGGGGGCCCCGGGGGCTGCTGCGGGGATGGGGGCTGCTGCAGCTGCGGGTGTGCAGGGCGGGGGCCCCGGGGGCTGCTGCGGGGATGGGGGCTGCTGCAGCTGCGTGTGTGCAGGGCGAGGGCCCCGGGAGCTGCTGCGGGGATGGGGGCTGCTGCAGCTGCGTGTGTGCAGGGCGGGGGCCCCGGGGGCTGCTGCGGGGATGGGGGCTGCTGCAGCTGCGGGTGTGCAGGGCGGGGCCCCCGGGAGCTGCTGCGGGGATGGGGGCTGCTGCAGCTGCGGGTGTGCAGGGCGGGGGCCCCGGGGGCTGCTGCGGGGATGGGGGCTGCTGCAGCTGCGGGTGTGCAGGGCGGGGGCCCCGGGGGCTGCTGCGGGGATGGGGGCTGCTGCAGCTGCGGGTGTGCAGGGCGGGGGCCCCGGGGGCTGCTGCGGGGGATGGGGGCTGCTGCAGCTGCGGGTGTGCAGGGCGGGGGCCCCGGGGGCTGCTGCGGGGATGGGGGCTGCTGCAGCTGCGGGTGTGCAGGGTGGCCCGGGGAGCTGCTGGGGGGATGAGGGCTGCTGCGGCTGCGGGTGTGCAGGGCTTCGGCCTGGGGAGCTGCAGGGCAAGGGGGACCTGGAGGCAAGAGGGAGCCTGCAAGGACAGACTGTGTGTGGGGGGGGGGGGGGTGGTCTCCTGCAAACAGGCTGGCTCCACGCTGCGCTGCCCGGGGCTGGAGAGGCTAACAGGCCCGGAGGGAGAGACAAACGTGGAGCAGCTGCACACCTGCCCCCTCACCCGTGAGTGAGCTGCAGCCACGCGGGGGGCTCCACCGTCACCTTCCAGGTGTGAAAACGGTGGCAGCTACTTCACTCGCCCCCACCTCCCCCCACACCACATCTCACCCAAGGTGCCTCTGTGGCCCAGTTAGGAAGCCCTGTAGGGAAGGGAGGTGGGGCGCGGGCAGGCAGCAGTACAGTCCAGCGGGCATCACGGGTGGGCACCGTACCTGGAAGCAGGCTGGCCTGAGAAGTCACTGGGCGGGCTGCCCTGTACCCACTCCTTTACACACATCCTCAGATAAGGTCCACCTTGTGAAAGATCACTCGGGTTCTGCGATGGAGGCGGCACATTCGGTCACCGTGACCACCCCTTCCACGCACAAGAGAGTGAAGCCTTCTCCGAAGGTGAACTTTTCCCCAATGAGCATCTTTCTATTTGGAGGAGGCAGCGGAAAGCTCAGCTGCGGCGCAAAGCTCCCGACAGACCAAAGACTAAAGAAGTAGTTATTTTGCGACCACGCAGAGGGGAGGGTCTAGTAAGCACCCAGACTTGGGGTGGGCTCCCAAAGGCTGGACTCTGGGAAGAGCAAACTGGAACAGCAGCAAACCTTGTGCGGCCTGAAGCTCCGCTTCAGATCTCAGCAGCCCCTGACTGCAAGGTGACCTGGGGGGCTGCGCCCGGCTCCCTGCTGGAAGCAGATGCCAATCCTCTGGCGGGTGGGGGTGTTACCATCTTAGATCTCAAGTTCTCTGCGTGGTTTTAAAATGTGTCGTGTGCGTCACACACAAGGCAACGTGAACACATGATCGAGTCCCAGGAAAAATGAGAACAGAAACTGACCCGTGGGCGGTCCAGATATGACGGCAGCAAGCACACACTTTAAAAGAATCAGGTTTGGGGTGCCTGGGGGAGCTCAGCAGTTGAGTGGCTGCCTTTGGCCCAGAGCGTGACCCCGGGGTCCCGGGATCGAGTCCCGCATCGGGCTCCCTACATGGAGCCTGCTTCTCCCTCTGCCTGTGTCCCTGCCTCTCTGGGTCTCTGATGGATAAATAAATAAAATCTTTTTAAAAAAATAAACAACAGAAATTTATTTAAAATAATCAGGCTTCACGTGCTCAAGGCAGTGGTGATACCAGAAATCATAGCGAGGAGTCAAATTGGAATTCTGGATCTGAAAAACAACAAAAATTGGTTGGACTGGTTACCAGCAAATTCCTTGGAGCTGAAGAGCGCGTTGGCGCAGTGGGAGGTCGGTCACAAGGCCGTCTCCCTCACACACGGGAGTGTAAAGTGGGCATGGGGGGCTCAGGGACCGAGCCTAAGGCTCTGGGTGGTCTCTGGCCAGCTCAACCCCTGGCCGCCTTGTAAGGGCCGCTCCGCGGAGCAGGGGTGCTGGGACCTCTCCTGCCCTGAGCACTTGTCCGTGTGGTTACAGGTGAGAGTTCACCAGCGAGCGGCTCCCGTGGGTGTGGGATAGAGGAGGACAGCCGACCGCTTCCTGCAGGGCACACAGCAGGGGAGGCGAGGGCTCCAGAGCAGCTTTGCAGGGGAGCTGCTGCGGGGATGGGGGCTGCTGCGGCTGCGGGTGTGCAGGGCGGGGGCCCCGGGGGCTGCTGCGGGGATGGGGGCTGCTGCAGCTGCGGGTGTGCAGGGCGGGGGCCCCGGGGGCTGCTGCGGGGATGGGGGCTGCTGCAGCTGCGGGTGTGCAGGGTGGCCCGGGGAGCTGCTGGGGGGATGAGGGCTGCTGCGGCTGCGGGTGTGCAGGGCTTCGGCCTGGGGAGCTGCAGGGCAAGGGGGACCTGGAGGCAAGAGGGAGCCTGCAAGGACAGACTGTGTGTGGGGGGGGGGGGGGGTGGTCTCCTGCAAACAGGCTGGCTCCACGCTGCGCTGCCCGGGGCTGGAGAGGCTAACAGGCCCGGAGGGAGAGACAAACGTGGAGCAGCTGCACACCTGCCCCCTCACCCGTGAGTGAGCTGCAGCCACGCGGGGGGCTCCACCGTCACCTTCCAGGTGTGAAAACGGTGGCAGCTACTTCACTCGCCCCCACCTCCCCCCACACCACATCTCACCCAAGGTGCCTCTGTGGCCCAGTTAGGAAGCCCTGTAGGGAAGGGAGGTGGGGCGCGGGCAGGCAGCAGTACAGTCCAGCGGGCATCACGGGTGGGCACCGTACCTGGAAGCAGGCTGGCCTGAGAAGTCACTGGGCGGGCTGCCCTGTACCCACTCCTTTACACACATCCTCAGATAAGGTCCACCTTGTGAAAGATCACTCGGGTTCTGCGATGGAGGCGGCACATTCGGTCACCGTGACCACCCCTTCCACGCACAAGAGAGTGAAGCCTTCTCCGAAGGTGAACTTTTCCCCAATGAGCATCTTTCTATTTGGAGGAGGCAGCGGAAAGCTCAGCTGCGGCGCAAAGCTCCCGACAGACCAAAGACTAAAGAAGTAGTTATTTTGCGACCACGCAGAGGGGAGGGTCTAGTAAGCACCCAGACTTGGGGTGGGCTCCCAAAGGCTGGACTCTGGGAAGAGCAAACTGGAACAGCAGCAAACCTTGTGCGGCCTGAAGCTCCGCTTCAGATCTCAGCAGCCCCTGACTGCAAGGTGACCTGGGGGGCTGCGCCCGGCTCCCTGCTGGAAGCAGATGCCAATCCTCTGGCGGGTGGGGGTGTTACCATCTTAGATCTCAAGTTCTCTGCGTGGTTTTAAAATGTGTCGTGTGCGTCACACACAAGGCAACGTGAACACATGATCGAGTCCCAGGAAAAATGAGAACAGAAACTGACCCGTGGGCGGTCCAGATATGACGGCAGCAAGCACACACTTTAAAAGAATCAGGTTTGGGGTGCCTGGGGGAGCTCAGCAGTTGAGTGGCTGCCTTTGGCCCAGAGCGTGACCCCGGGGTCCCGGGATCGAGTCCCGCATCGGGCTCCCTACATGGAGCCTGCTTCTCCCTCTGCCTGTGTCCCTGCCTCTCTGGGTCTCTGATGGATAAATAAATAAAATCTTTTTAAAAAAATAAACAACAGAAATTTATTTAAAATAATCAGGCTTCACGTGCTCAAGGCAGTGGTGATACCAGAAATCATAGCGAGGAGTCAAATTGGAATTCTGGATCTGAAAAACAACAAAAATTGGTTGGACTGGTTACCAGCAAATTCCTTGGAGCTGAAGAGCGCGTTGGCGCAGTGGGAGGTCGGTCACAAGGCCGTCTCCCTCACACACGGGAGTGTAAAGTGGGCATGGGGGGCTCAGGGACCGAGCCTAAGGCTCTGGGTGGTCTCTGGCCAGCTCAACCCCTGGCCGCCTTGTAAGGGCCGCTCCGCGGAGCAGGGGTGCTGGGACCTCTCCTGCCCTGAGCACTTGTCCGTGTGGTTACAGGTGAGAGTTCACCAGCGAGCGGCTCCCGTGGGTGTGGGATAGAGGAGGACAGCCGACCGCTTCCTGCAGGGCACACAGCAGGGGAGGCGAGGGCTCCAGAGCAGCTTTGCAGGTGGCCCACGGCGGCAGGACAGGCGTAGTGTGGCGGCCACACACCTGCGTGTTGGAAAGAGGAGAAACCAAGAGACACAAGGGGTGACTCTTCTGAAAGGTCTTCATTTTGAGCTCACTCCTGGATGATGCTTAACCGGGAGAGAATTCGGTGCTGGCACGACTCCGGGAGCTGCCGGCGCTGGTGAGAAGTTTGCTGTCCATCCAACTGCCATTTCTGTGAAGGAGATCTGACTTTTCTTTCTGTGTCCTTGACGTCCTCAGGTTTCACTACTCAGACGCCACGTGCGGGTTGCGTCTCATTTCCGCTGCATGTGCCCTTCCTGCCGGGGATCCGCCTTCAACCCTGGGCATTGCAGCCCTTCGGTCCTCACGTGCAGTGCGCTCTGCACCCCGACCTCCGTTCTCGTATTCTGGGTCTCCCGTGAGGGAACAGAGCGAGGCCACCCTGGCTGTTCTCTCCGTGTCTCGGCGTTAACTGACCTTCCTGGTTGTCCCCTGTGCTCTCCACTGGGCAATCTGGCTGCACTGGTGTCCACTTAGACTTCGCGTCATCTACTGAGTTGGGTTTTTTTTTTTAATGATTTCATTTCTCATTTCTAATTTTCATTTCTCATTTCTAACTAGTTGTCCTAGTTCTTTTTCCTTTTTCCCATTTTTGTTTTATAATCCCTTCTAAGTTTTTGTGGCTATTTTCTCCTTATCCAACATGAGAACCCTAAGCATAGTTATTTTAAGGTTTGCTCTGTTATTTTAATTTTCAGGCTGCTGTATTGTTTTCCTTTCATCTGGGATGAATTCATCCACTGATTGAGGATCTTGTTATCTTTCTTCTCAGAGCAACATGCTTTGGAATTGAGGTTTGCAGGCTCATCATAAGTGGGGGTTGGTCCCGTTTTCTCCCTCTGCTCCCTGACCCCGCCCCGTGTGTCTGGGCTAGCAGGCCCTCCGCTCAGCCTCCTGGGGTCCTGCCGCGGCGATGTGTGTTAGACCGGGTGCTCGGGGCTCCTGAGCAGCCACCCTTGAGAAGTAAAGTTGCGGTCACAGAGCCAGCAGTGCCCAGGTCCCTGCTCCTGGGGAGCCTCAGGAAACTGCTGCAGACGGTGATTGTCCTTCTCAATTTCCTGTCGTACCCACGAGCAGGAGACTTGCCCCGGCTGCGATTCCAGCTGGTGCTCGTGGCTTTGTTCCCCACTTCCTTTGGGCAGCTTTAGACACTTTGCTCCTCAGGGACAGCATTCCTGGCCACCTGCCCGTTTTTGGACCTGGAGCCCCGCAGGCCTGAAGTCTCCGTCCTGCACCCTGTTTCGCGTCTCCCTTCCACTTCTGGTCTGTGGAACTGTTGGAGTTGTTAACATTTTCTTTTCACACTGGCCTGTTGCAGCCGTGGGTGGAGGGAACCGTGGAAGGGCCTGAGAGTGTGAACCGACAGCGGCTTCTTGCCCAGAGGCAGTAAATGTTTTTCACACAAAGGGCAGTAAGAGAGTTTTGCTCTATTTTATCATTTCCTGTTTAATTCCTTGGTACGAAACTGCTGTAAATTATGTTTGATAGATTTCTCCAAAACTGATATACTTCCTCATCAAAAGAAAAGCAGAAGAAATTTTGTTAAGAACTTGAAATATGCTCTATAGAAAGTTAAAAATAAGAATAAGCGTATCTAGGTAAGCTTCACAGATTTCACAATGGCTGGAAATTATTTTTTGGAAGATGTTTGATGTGGTCCTGAGCAGCGGGCCCCGTCTCTGCTCTGCCTGCTGTGCCATTGCTCTAGAACGCAACACTTGACATACATCCTTCTTCCTCAGAAAGAAGTAAGGCCTCAAAGAAAGGGGACCTTGGTTTTCATGGGTGCTGCCGGCCTTCTGAGAGCGCACGCAGCGTGGGCAGAGGGATTGCCTCAGGAGGGCAGGAGGACCACCTCGGGAGGGACTTGGGTGACTCCTGGGTGAGTGCCCCTGGTGAGCCTGGGAGGTGAGCTCACCCTTGAGACGTGGGTACAAGCTGTTTAGCTCCATAGATGGCCTGTGGGTGCCAGAAACCCCCACCCCCACCCCTATGAGTTCAAGCTCTCGGGGACCATCGGGGGGGAGCACAGCAGGGAGAGAGGGCTGGCTCTGCATGGCCTCTTGGGCTCTGCTTTGACCCACCCTTAAGGTTCACGCATCTGCAAGGTCCTCAAAGATCCCAGTCACCCAAAACTCTCATGAGACCAGCAGGACCTTCTGCATCGTTGGAGATAAGGGTTCGAATTCCAATAAAGCAGCAACCCCTACCCCCAGCCCTGCCAGAGGGTCCCTGCCCCCATCTACCCATGTCCCTGCCCCCCTATCTTCTCAGGTCCCTGCCCCCTTATCTTCCCAGGTCCCTGCCCCCATCTACCCAGGTCCCTGCCTCCCTGCCCCCCACCTTCCCAGGTCCCTGCCCCCATCTACCCAGGTCCCTGCCTCCCTGCCCCCTACCTTCCCAGGTCCCTGCCCCCCACCTTCCCAGGTCCCTGCCCCCCATCTTATCAGGTCCCTGCCCCCCATCTACCCAGGTCCCTGTCCCCCTATCTTTCTAGGTCCCGGCCCTCCCTTCTCCCCTGTTCCTCTCTGGGGATGAAGCTGCTCCCTCCAGAAATGATAGCCTTTGAGTCACTCTCTTGTCCCCGGTGATGTCCCTCCCTCCCACGAGCCCTCAGTGCAATGAAAACGTGGGCCCTGTGGGACCTTGCCGCCCTGTCGCCCGGGGGACCCTGGGGTGCCAGCACCGAGGCCAGGCTGGGAGCGGCACGTGGGAGCCCGTCACATTGGCAGGAATGAGCAAGTGGAGGTGTGTCTGTGTCTTTCCTGCTGGCGCGTGGTTCTGCTTCCGGGGCGCAGCGCACTGTCCCACCTGGGGTCCGATAGGCAGAGCCGGTGCCGCAGCGGCAGGAGATAGACGACGCGGCCCCTCGGAGCTGCCGTGGAGACAGAGGCTCCGGCTGGCACCCGGTGTCCCTGGGGGCGTCTGCCTGGGATGTCTGTCCTCACCCTGTCCTGCGGTTCCCGGCGCTGCCTGGCAGGGCGCGAGGCCCCTGAGGCTGCCCAGCACCCTTACTCCCTCACAGCCCTGACGACGCCTTCCCGGGTGAGAAGGGCTCGTCCCCATTCCAGCTCTGGGGGAGGGTCGTCTCCTTGTGTCCTGCACCCCTCGGCTCGTGGCCCCCCAGCAGTGGGGCCCTGCCCCTGCTCCTCCCAGCACCCTGGCCCTGCTCCTCCTGTGGGGACCGTGGTGACGCCGGCCCGCCGGGTATCTCAGGGTGGCCTTGCCCTCTCGGCTGTTAGCCGCATGTCCGACGTCCCTCCGGCCCCTAGACACGTGTTCACAGGGCTGGGAAAGGATGCGCACGTCTGTGGGGCCTGCCGTGCCGGGTCCACGGCAAGCAAACCTCTGGGAACGGAACTGTCTCCATGGGAGAAGGTGCTGTGAGTAGCTGAGGCGGCGGCCACCAGCCTGCGGTCATGGGTGTCAGCTCCCCATGTCCCCCCAGACAGCCCCACGGTCCACACGGTCGAGTCAGGGATGGAGACAGCAGGCAGCCGGGGCCCATCTCCACACCTGAGCCTGGCTTTGCACCCACACGTGTTCTGGGGGGACATGGGGAGCTGACACCCATGCACCTCCGGGTGCTGCGTGTGTGCGCCGGGGCCTCTCGAGGGCTGCTGGGCACAGGTGGGCCGACAGTCCTACCTGAAGGCCGGTGGTGTCACCGCGGCCGCCCGTCGGGGTGAAGCATGTGGAGCCTGGTCCAGCGTGGCTGGTGCTGGGCACGGGGGGTCCACAGTCCACCTTCCAGGGGCCACTCGTCCCCGCTCCCGAGTGGATCCCCGGAGCTGACGTGCGCAGCCTCACGCCTGGGCTGACTACACCGTCGTATTGCCTGTGTCCCCACGCCGTGGCCTCTGGGCCTTGCTGAGCGGGCAGGGATGCCCCCGGAGCCGCCGAGGACTGGCCCGGGACTGTGCCCTTTGCACAGCGCTAGGCGGCCTGGAGCGTCCCCCACACGGTGCGCCCCCCGACAGGCAGCGCCCTGTTCCTCCTGCCCCAGGCCCCGGCCCAGCACCTCCGGAGCCAGAGCCGCAGAGCATCTCACCCATTCCGTCCTCCGCCTGTTCAGCTGCTCCCCGGAAACCCCAGCACACGCTCTTGTCCGCTTCTCCGCCTGCTTCTTGCCCACCCTGGTGCCCCCGCGGCCTGCGGGCCGAGCTGCCCCCACCTCTCGGGGACCTGGGGCCCAGTGCATGCCCCTGGCCCGTGGCCGTCGCCGTGTCTGCATGTCCTACCTGCCTCCTCCCAACAGGCCCAGGTTTGCTTTGACACAAGCCCCTCAGCTCCTCTCCTGCAGGCTCCGGGTGGGTGCAGGGCGGGGGGTCGCCTGGCAGGGGCTCGGAGGCTGCCCCTCCCCTGCCACGACCCCTCCTGAGGGCCCGAACCCTGCAGAGGGGCGGCTCCCCACCCTCCGAGCACACTCAGCGGCAGGCAGCCCTGGGTGCTGAGCTGGGGTGGGGGGGCGAGGCCTGGGGGGCGAGGGCTGGGGCGACCCTGCCCCAGTGAGCCCAGACCAGGACGCCCAGGGCAGCCCCACCACGGAGAGCTATCGGGAGCAGAGGGGCCGCCGGGCAGAGCCAGAGGAACCCCGGCCTGGGCGACACGTTTCAGATGAGCTCCTAGGAATTGGGGCGAAAGCAAGGAGATGGGCAATGAGAGGCACATGCATGAACACGACACGATCAGCCCAAGGGCCTCACGACTCAAGTCAGAGAAGAGGCGAATCAGAAGGGGAGTGACCATCTATGGGGCGATCTTTCCGGAGCTGAGGGATGCGTTCGTTGCACAGAAGGCTCCCCTGGGGACAGCGTGTGATGCTCGAGAGCCTTCAAGGAGCAGAGTCTACATGACTCGAGAGAGGGAAGCAGACGGATAGATAGACGCCAACCCACGTGGACCCAAGACCCCGCGCGCCGTCCAGCAAGGCTCCAGGGGGAGCCACCAAGACAATCCGGGGGGCAGGGGGAGTGTCCAAGGAGACAGGCGAAGGGCCCCCAGGGCCGGCGGGACAAGGACTGTGGAGAAGGACGTCGGTCATTTCCAGTGGGGCCGAGAGATGCCCGTGGCGCCTGCGTGGCCGCGGTGGCACCTGCAGGCTGCTGCGAGGGTGGGGAGAGTTGCCACGAGGTTCAGGGAAAACCGAGCAACCGAAGAGGTCGTGACTTATTTCAGGAAGGACAAAAAGTAGGGAAGGACACAGGCCACACAGAGCTGCACCCCACGAGCTGCGCAGTTTTCTGCTATGTGTTGTGAGAGTTTATTCTACGGGCATTCTTAGAGGAAAATACGGGTGAATTTTATTTTGTCTTTAGGCTAAAAAGGATCTCTGAAATGAAATATAGAAGCACTAACCCCCCAAACAGATGATGATAAATGCACTACGTTACAAGTGCTCTCGCTTATTGAAAAGACGCCATAAGGAAAATTAAAAGTTGAGCCAAAAGCGAGAGAAGATACTGGCAATTCTTATTTCCAGTAGATTAGTATGCAGAATACATAAAGAACTCCTATAATTCCATTAAAAAAATATAAACAATAGGTTTATTTAGATTAATAGGTAAAAGATAGGAAGCAGCAATGCAGAGTAAGGGAAAACAAATGGGTGACAAAGATGTAAAAAATGCTCCCTGCAGCCACTGAGCAGGGAAACCATTTTATCCTAACGGAGGCAGCATTCAGTTGGCAGAGGAGACGTCTGGAGCGTGTGCATTGGTGAGTGCCCGTCCTAGTGCTGTCGGGCGTGCGTCCACGCGTTGGGAGAACCTCCGCAAGCATCTGCGCCCCAGGTGAGTCCACCTGCAGTGACCCCACCGCCTGCCTGGAGGCTTCAGGGAAACAAATGGAAGCACGCGGGGTCACGTGGGCAGAGTTCCTCAAGGCAGCTCCCCGGCCCCCATTTCAGCAAAGCCTGGAAAGGACCCAAGCCCAGGACAAGGGACAGCCGTGAAATGAACAGCTGCGTCTTGCAACAGCAGGGATGACTCGCAGGAGATCTCACGCGGTAGGAGACGTTCCTCATACGAGTGACACCAGATGACGCAGCGGGAACAGGATTGAGATGCTAAGAAGGGGGAAAGTGAGGGATGGGTTGGCCCATGGTCCGGGCTGGGGGACGCAGGAGACGGGGGTGTCACGGGCAGAGTAGCAGCTCCTCGAAATTCCCAGTGTCGCCCTGACCCCAGTGCCCTGAGGGTGACAGGATCTAGGATGGATCTTTGAAGAGGATGAAGGCCACACGAGACTGGAGACCGTCCCCTGGGAGTGAGGACCCGGTTCACACCCACTCTGGGCCACCTCCCCCTTCTGGGCGCATCTAAGGGGAGCCTAATAAGGTGAGACCCGCGGCCACGGTGAGACTCTGAGACAGAAGCCATTTCTCCACCGGGGCCTCTCTGGGGCCTGGAAGCAGCAAGCGCCGGCGCTGAGGGGCTTCCGCCAGTAACGGGGCCGCCGCTGGCCCCCGGCCCAGGTGTGACGTCCGCAGGCACGGAGCTGCTCTGCTCCAGCTCGCAGGAGGCTGGGCCATGTCACCACGACCCTTGCCTGCGTCGCCGGCAGGTGCACGGGGCCGGGGCCAGGTCTGACCAGGCTCGGCTGAAGGGCCTGGCGCTTCCCGCCCTGCGGAGGCTGGCCCTGCAACCCCGGCCTTGGAGACGACAGTGCGGCCTCTCCCGGCAGGTGACGATGGCAGGCATCCGGTTTGGGTGAGCCACGGCCCCCGTGCCAGCTAGCGCTGGGCGCCCCAAGCGGGGCAGGCGGCTTCCCCCTGACCCCCCGGACGGCGCCTTCCCAGCACCTGGGGAAGCCTGGTGTCCGCTGCAAAGCTTGCGTCGGCTCCGTAGCTTCGGCACCACATGCAGGGCCAGGGCGCTAACGAGCCCGCGTCCACGCAGACACACGACTTCTCAAAACCCCAAAGAGAAAGGAGTTTCATGGGAGCCCAAGTTGCTACGCGTCTTCACGAGGAGAGCGTGCTCGGGAGGGGCCGTCTGGGGCAGAGTTGTGCTGTTTGTACGCGGAGTCACAGAGCACCACGACCAAGGTCGTTCCAGGAAGTGACAGACTTTATCCTCTGCCTCTAGTGCATGTGGAGCTGTAGGACTTTATCGTACGGGAACCCTGTGGGTCTGGAATGCTCCTTTGGGGGCGTGTCTTAACGCAGCAGATGTACGCGGTGCTGGGCCAGGAACAGCCAGGGCTCTGAGGCTTGGCGAGGCCCTGTGACCTTGGCAAGTGTCAAGGACGGCTTCCCTGGGAGCCCAGGGGCAGGGCCCCGAGCACGAAGAGTGGAAAATGGCCTCTGTTGCATCACCTGATTTGAAGAGAGGATCGAGGACAGTGCGGAAAAGTGGCCCTTGAGCCTGAAGAGTTCAGGGGCGTTTAGTACAGAACGGCATCAGCAGTTGAGGGAGGGGGAAGGATTCTCCCCGTGTGGTCTTCCCCGCGTGGTCCTCCCCATTTGAGCCTCCCCTTGTCGTCCCCCCTGTGTGGTCCTCCCCGCAGAGTCCTCATCCTCAAGAAGCCGCTGGGGCACGTCCTGAGGTTTTGCTGCAGGTGGTCCTGGATACCCCGAGAGGACAGTGGGGGTGGGGGATGGATTGTGTCCCAGCATCTGTGTGGGGACGCAGACTGGCCTGGCCCCCTGCAGCCCCGCTGGGCGACGCCACCAGGTCCCGGCTCAGGGGGGAAACGAGGGCCGGCGGTGATGGCCGCTCATCCACCTGCCCCAGAGTGACGTTCCCGCAGGAAAAGGTGACATGGCCAGATGCAGAGATCTCTGAATCCCACGTGCACCCGAGAAACGAGACATGGACGTGTGAGTTTAGGCCAGGGTCTGCCTGTGGGTGGGCAGTGCAGGACGGAGTGGTGGGATGGGGTGAGTCCCCCCCCCCCCCGACAAGCCCGGGTGACATCGCGTGGGGCCCGTTGGCAGGAATTCCTGGGAGTTACACAGGCTGTGCCTGCGGGGGGGCCGCGCTCGCCGCCTCACCTCCACGTGTCTGGGACCCGGCCCGCGTGAAGATGGGTGTGAGCAGCGGCCGGACCCCAGCCGCCAGGTGGAGGGTGAGTGCGGCACCATGGAGGACGCCACCTCGGGCTCTCCTCTTGTTACTGGGCGCCGGGTCGGTCACAGTAACTAGACAGACGTAATTCAGGGCGATCTAACTCAGAGCTAATTGTTTTTGTTTTTGTTTTTGTTTTATTAAAGATTCTTTTTTAAAGATATTTATTTATTTATTTATTTATTTATTTATTTATGAGAGACACAGAGAGAGAGAGAGAGAGAGAGAGAGGCAGAGAGACACAGGCAGAGGGAGAAGCAGGCTCTGTGCAGGGAGCCCGACATGGGACTTGATCCCAGGACTCCAGGATCACGCCTTGAGCCGAAGGGGGCACTAAACCCCTGAGCCACCCGGGATGCCCCAGAGCTAATTGGTTAAAGGGGTTTTTTCTAAAGCAGAAATAGAAAAAGACAGGTGAATAGAGTGCCCCTTGCCTCCTAACAAGACGGTCCCAAAGCCATTTCTGCCACCTGGGGGTGCTCCCCTGGTGACACCCTGGGGGTTCCAGATGAGGAACTCCAGGTCAGGGCGGTTAGGGACGTGCCGGGGCCACGCAGCTCTCGGCGAGGGAGCTGGGCTTCGTCTCCCGATCGTCAGTCACCAAAGTGCTGAGGTCCCGACAACACAGGCCATTTTTAAAACGTGGAAAAGGAAAGGACAAGGACTGTATCCAGTCGCGGAGGACGAGGATACGCAAAGGCACCAGCAGGTGCCACGGAGCACGGCGCCCGGCTCTCCCGCAGCCCGTAACCTGACTGCTGGACCACGGGACGCCCCCACGCTGTGTGCAGCTGCATCATGTCATGGGCTGGCTCTGTCTCAGGCCCTCCCAGCCAACCCTCGGTGGCTGTGACCCCAGCTCTGACAGCGTGTGGCCGCAGGGACGTCTGCACACCAGGGCTGTCACGGCAGTGCCGTCAGCCCTCCACCCTGCCCCGTCCTCCCCATTCCCTCGTGTCCAGGCGGCCAGCAGCCCCTCACCCTGGCACCGTGCGTATGCTGTTCCTCACCTCGCAACACAGGTCTTCCCGACGTCCCCCACTATGTGAGCAGGTGGGGTGCGGGCCGAGTCCCGAAGGCCCTCGCAGACCTTGACCTCTTGCTCCCTTGTGTCCATGTGGGAAAGGCATGAGTGGCCTGCTGGCCCCAGAAGAATAGAGGCTGCAGGACAGACCTGGCCCGAGTCCGTGGTCCACAGCCAGGCCTGGTGACACCTGCCAAGCCACAGCCAGCCCCGAGATGCACGAGTTAGATGCGGATTGTTGGTGGTAAAGCTAACGTTGGGGGTGGTTTGTTATGCAGAATCATCATGGGAATAGGCAGTGGGTACAGGGTCACTCCGTCCCTCTATGTAGCCCTCGGGGACGATGACCAAGATGGCCCTGGGCCAGCTCCATCTAGGGGGCAGCTGCGTCCAGCATGTTCCCCTGTCCTACCCAAGGGGCCGCTTCACCCACCCCTGGCCTGCAGTCTCTTTATTTATTTATTTATGAAGATTTTATTTACTTATTTCACAGAGAGAGAGAAGAAGCAGGGGTGGGGGCAGAGGGAAACAGAGAAGCAGGCTCCCCACGGAGCAGGGAGACCGACCCAAGGCTTGACCCCAGGACCCCGGGATCAGGACCTGAGCCGAAGGCAGACGCTTCACCCACAGAGCCCCCCAGGCACCTGCAGCCTCCTTGAAACCCTGCCTTCTGAGGTAGCCCGGGCGAATTTTGCAGCGTGTCAGTTACACTTTCATAAAAATGTAAAGAGAACAAACAGAAACGACAACAAGACCCTGGCGCAGCCCAGCCTACAGACACAACTCAATGACTTTCAGAAAATCTCTAGGCTGGTGCGACCGGCAGCGCACTGTGGCTTGAGCACGCCTCTGTCACCCCTTCCCGCCCGCAGCCTCAGGACAGCTCTGCTGTGCCTCTGCCTCCACCAAGTTGCCTCTTTCTGGACGTTCCGTGGAAACAGAATCGCGCCACGTGCAGTTGTCCACCTGGCCTTTCCCACCCGTCCGTGTTCCAGAAGACGCCAGGGTCTGCTCCTTCCTGCTGCTGAACAGTCTCCCGTCAGGTGAATACACCGTTGGGGCGCCCGCCGGCCTGTGATGCTCCCTGGCCCCGCGGGAGAGGAGCAGTGACACAGCTCTGAACACTCTCGCGCATGTGTTTGGGTCGCGACACGTTGCACGTTCTGGGGTGGAGTCCTAGGAGTGGGGGTGCGGGCCCCATGGTGAGTGTAAGCCTGAACTGGGAAGGGGTCGCCTGCTTTCCACCGTAGCTTCTATCAGCAGAATGTGAGGGTTCCAGCTCTGCGGTGTCCTTGGAACCATGGGGGACGTGGGGGGGGTGAGGAGCGCCCGCAGATGAGAGGCTGGTCCCAGGGGAGGGCAGCTGAGCGGCCCTCCCTCGCCCTCCCGCGCCCTCCGGCGCCCTGGGCAGGGCCACAGCCCCGGGCAGGAGCCTTCCTGCGTCAGCTCGTCTTCCAGGGCTCTCCCCGGCCACTCCCCGATGTTCCCCGGAGCCCGCAGCACCTGTCCCTCGAGAGTCCCGCCTCTACAATCCCCTGCCCTTGGGCAAACGGTATCTAAACCCGGGGCCCAATGGCTTTTTGAGCTTGTCACATCTTCTCTGTGGCACCTCCCTTGTGCAGAGAAAATAAACATTTCTCCTGTGCTCCGAGTCCTATGGGTCTAGTTCACAAGCCCCAGAAACTGGTCTAAGAAGGTGGGGGGACGTCCCCGCGCCCCGCCGCAGTGCTGAGCCTCTCCTACCAGCCCGGCTAGCGAGCTCAGGGTGGCTGAAGCGGCCACCTGCCGACGGTGAAGGCGCTGAGCACACTGAGGTGTGTCGTAGCCGGCCGGTGAGATGCTCAGACGCCCACCTCGTAACTGGCTTGTTTTCTTATCCCTGGGCCGTCGGAGTCCGTTGTGCATTCTGAGCACGAGGCCTTGGCCAGAAGGCCGGTTGCCGGCACTGCTTCCAGGCTGTGCTTCCTCCCTGTCTGCTTTTTTTTTTTTTTTAATTTATTTATTCATGAGAGACCCAGAGAGAGAGGCAGAGACACAGGCAGAGGGAGAAGCAGACTCCATGCAGGGAGCCCAATGAGGGACTCAATCCCGGAACCCCAGGATCACGCCCTGAGCCGAAGGCAGATGCTCAACCGCTGGGCCACCCAGGGATCCCCTCCCTCTCTGCTCTTAGTGGACTCTTTAGAAGCACAGACGACGTCTATAAATCTAGCGAAGACAGATTTACAGATTTTTTTAACGGCTCGAGCTTTTGGTGTCACATCTGACGCTCTGCCTCACACAAAGTCACGGAGGTTCCCTGCGTTTTCTCGCAGACTCTCATGGTGTCAGCTCTCACCCTGACGCCTGTGACCCGACCCGAGTTGGGATTCACGTAGGAGTCGGGGTTTATTGTTCCCATGTAGATATTCAGTTGTCTCAGCAAAGGCGCTTTTCTTTGGGGAATGTTTTTAGTTATAAATTCAACTTTGCACACACATATAGGCCTATCCATATTCTCTATTCCATCAATTTTGATAAATTGTATTTTTTAAAGGGCTTCTCCATTTTGAGTTGTGAATTCACGATGTAAAATTTGTGCAATATTCCCTGATTATTCTTTTTTATTATTTTATTTTTTTAAGATTTTATTTATTTTTTTGAGAGAGAGAGCATGAGGAGAGGCAGAGGGAGAAGCAGACTCTCCACTGAGCAGGGAGCCGAATGCAGGACTCAATCGCAGGGCCCCAGGATCATGAGTCAAAGGCAGACGCTTCACTGACTGAGCCACCAGGCGCCCCATTCTGAGTATTCTTTTAGTCTTTTTTTTTTTTTTTTAAGATTTTATTTATTTATTCATGAGAGACACAGAGAGAGAGGGAGAGGCAGAGGCACAGGCACAGGCAGAAGCAGGCTCCATGCAGGGAGCCCGACGCAGGACTCGATCCCGGGTCTCCAGGATCAGGCCCTGGGCTGAAGGCAGGTGCTAAACTGCTGGGCGCCCCCAGGGATCCCCTAATTATGCTTTCAGTCTTGTTAGGCTCTGTACTGATAGGCCCTTTTCCATTTCTGATATGGCAATTTTCCCCTCTTTTTTTCTTATTAAATAATGCTAGGGGTTTTAAAAAAATCAATTTTAGTGATTATTTTCAAAGGAACAATGCTTTGCTTTGTTGATTTTTTCTCTCACTTATCATGTTCTGTTTCACGGATTTCTGCTCCTGTGTCTTTTCTTTCCTTCTACTCGTGCTGAATTTAAATTACTCTTCGTTTTTTTAGCCTCTTGAGATAGAATTTAGATCATTAATTTTAAACCTGTCTGATTTTTTTCATATAAGCTCTTAAAAATAGCTGTAACCCAAAAATGTTATTCTGTTGGTTTTTATAGTCATTCAGTTTTAAATATGTCTTAACCTTCTTTGTGATTTATTGTTTGGTCCGTGGATTATTTCAAGTTCGTTGCTTCATTTCCAAATGTGCATAGACTTTTAGGACATCTGTTATCACTGATGCCTTATTTAATTTGTTGTGTTCAGAAAACATATTTTGTATGATTTAAAAACTTTGAAATTTACTGAAAATCTTTTTTTTTTTTTTGGCTCTGGGATACAACTTATCTCCAGGAATATCCCTTGCACACTTGAAAGTGATGTCTACTACATGGGGGATTTTATAGCGTTCTCCAGATGTTGGTTAGGGCACCGTGCAAGATGGTTTCCCCCAAACATCTGCATCCTTAGTAATTTTGCACGTTTGTGTGTTTATTCTACCAATTACTGAGAAAGGGGGATTCGAGTCTCCTACCACAGTTGGGGTTTCTCTGGTTTTTCCTTGGGCTGTCATGTGAATCGGGGTTTCCCAGAGGAACAGAACCAACAGGATCTATATACTTCAACATTTTCTTATTAGATGCACATACAGAACCGTGATGTCTTCTTACAGATCCTTTTACCACCATGGTAGGTCTCTCTTTATCTCCGGCAAGACTTCTTGTCTTGAGGTCTACTTTGCCAAATACAAATATAGTTACATCACCTTTCTTATGATTCGTAATCGCACAGGGTATCATCTTCCATCCTTTTAATCTCTTATTTTGCATATTCAATACCATTTTTATATTTAAGATACATCTTTTTTTTTTAAAGATTTTATTTATTTATTCATGAGAGACACAGAGAGAGGCAGAGACACAGGCAGAGGGAGAAGCAGGCTCCGTGCAGGGAGCCCGATGTGGGACTCGATCCCGAGACTCCAGGATCACGCCCTGGGCCGAAGGCAGGCGCTAAACTGCTGAGCCACCCAGGGATCCCCTGATACATCTTTTTTTAAAAAAATATTTTATTTATTTGAGAGAGAGAGAACGAGTGGGGGAAGAGGGAGGGAGAGAAGCGACTCCCTAGAGGAGGGAGGATGACACGGGCCTCGATCCCAGGACCCTGAGATCGTGACCTGAGCCGAAGGCAGACGCTTCACCCACTGAGCTGCCCAGGCGCCCCTAACTATACTACTTTTAAAAGTGATCGCTACACATATATATACATATACCCCATCCTCTTTATCCTTTCATCAGTTGATGGACACTTGGGCTGCTTCCACATCTTAGCTGTTGAAAATAAGGCTGCAGTGAACATAGAGGTGCATGTATCTCTTCGAATTGGTATTTTTCTTTTCTTTAAATACCCGGAAGTGGAATGGCTGGATCACATAGCAGATCTATTTTTTTTAAAGATTTTATTTATTTATTCATGATAGAGAGAGAGAGAGAGAGGCAGAGACACAGGCAGAGGGAGAAGCAGGCTCCATGCAGGGAGCCCGACGTGGGACTCGATCCCGGGTCTCCAGGATCACGCCCTGGGGCAAAGGCAGGCGCCAAACCGCTGCGCCACTCAGGGATCCCCTAGATCTATTTTTAATTTTTTGAGGAACCTCTGTAGTGTTTTCCATAGCGGCCACACCAATCAACTTTAAAGATAAAATTTCCAAGTAGTAGGATTTCCATTTATCTTGAACTACTTACTTTTTCATTTCTTATGGTGCTCAGCTGCTGGTGACAAATTCTCTCTGTTGTTTGTTTCTCTCAAAGAGTCTTTTATAGCCTTTATTTTTGAAGAATATTCTCCTTTGATACAGAATTCTATGATGGAGTTTTTTCCTTTTGGCAAAGTTAAGATGTGCTCCATTGTCTTCTGGCCTTCATTTCTCCTGTTGAGAAGCTGGCTGCCACCTTCCATTTTACAAGAACCCATTTTATTCCAATTTTTCTACGTACATCATTGATAATTTCTGTCGACCTGTCTACATGTTTACTGATTCTTTTAATTTTTCCAATAGAATATTATGGCTGTTGAAAACAATTTATTTATTTATTTATTTATTTATTTATTTATTTATTTATTTATTTTTAATTTTTTTTAATGAAAACAATTTAAATCTCAGATATTATATCTTTCAATTCTAGACTTTCCATGTCTCACCTGAGATTACCTGTCTCCTCACCCATCACATCCATCTTTTCCTGTGAATTCTCTAACATACCTGGGTTTCCTCCAGCAAACCTAGAATGTCCAGCTACACCGTCAAGCCCATTTCTAGGGACTTTGTGGTCCACAAAGTGAGTGTCACCATCGATCCCTGTGGTCCAATGTCCACTTGCATCTCTGTCCTGGGCCGATGGTGGTGGCCTCACCACCTGGAGCTACTGGCTGACCCCACCCCTGGTCTCACTGTTACTGCTGAGACCTGGAGCCCAAGTCCCTTGCAACACCCCCACGGCATCTCCAGGCATCTGACAGACGCACCTCGCCACAATGTTAGGGGATGAAGGGAGTGGGGAGGTGTCCTCACCGGGACAGGCGGCGGGCAGGGTTGGGGTTCATCCACTCCACCCTTTCTGTCTCCCTGAGCCTGTAGCCTCCTTCTTTAGGCCATGCTTCTTAAACTTTAATCTGAAAACATTCACATTTAAAAATGCATATTTTTAAAGTGTGTATTCTGGCTCAGCAGGTTCGGGGTGGGGCCTGAGATTCTCCATTTCTAAAACACTCCAAGGGGCCCCTGCTGTTGACCTTGCATGGCGTGGTGAGGAGTGAGGACCTGCAGGAAGCCAGGGAAGTTGTCTCATTACCTGCCACCTACCACTGAGTCCTGTGTCCTGCCTTATCCAACCTGGCTGGTGATTAATGCTGCCTCCAGGTGCTCAAATCAATATATTAAACCTGGTGCATGCAGACTGATCAATGGATTTGGTCCTCGTCAGCCCTATTTCCTCCCTCCTGGGCTGACGCCTCTAGACTCCACTTTGACGGCTGCTCCTGGCTACAGATAGATGAGGTTTTGTATCTCTTTTTGCATAAAGGCCCCCTCTTCCCAGAGCAGTCTTTGTTCTCGGCCATCTATGCTCTAATGTCTCCTGACCATCTGACCTCTGACTCTTATGGGCCTTTGGGCAATGGGGGTGCTAAGGGTGCGTCCTGAAAATAATTGGCATCAGCTCAAGAGGTACTTGCCCCAGGTACAATGGCTGAGAGGCTTCAGGGCACAGGGGAGAGAAGGGTTGGTCCTGCCAGCAAGGAAGGCCTCAGGGACATTTGGGGGTCCGATGTTCTCCACCTCACCTATGTCTGCCCAGATGTCCCCATCTGACTCTCAAGGTCCCCTTCTTTCCCACACATGTTCTACGCTGACACAGGTGTCATGGTTAGTTTTATGTATCAGCTACGCTTGGAGCTGTTGAACCAGACACTAAACCAGGTGTTGCTGGGAAGGTGTGCTATGGTCTGTGCTATGAAGGTGTGGTCAACATCTGCCACCAGTTGAGTTTAAGTCAAGTAGATGCCCCTTGATAATCTGGGTGGGTCTCACTGATGAGTTGAAATGCTCTGAAGAGACATTTGATAGAAATATGGCCCCTGAGGTGGGCTGGTGAGCGCTCAGAAGGAAGGAAGAGCTGCTCTCTTAGAGGACACACACGTCACCTCGCCCAGAGAGTTGGTGGAAGTGTGAGTGTTAAAGGTGGTGGCGTGTCAGTTGGAAACCAGGAACATGTTACAGAAACCGGAGGAAAAGTGACCCTGGTTATAAAGGGCAGGAAACTTGACTGAATGGCGCTGAGATGTTGGGCCGAACGCCTTATAAGTGACGGTGAACTTGGCCGTTGGCCGAGGAGACTTAGAAGCCACGTGTTAGAGGTGTGGGTGCTTTCCTCTTGCTGCTCATAGTGAACTGTGAGAGCACAGATACGTTGAGGGAGGTCTCTTAAGCAAAAACGAAAACAGCACTTCATGATTTGCGAGGTTCTCGGCCTACACTGAAATCGGGAAACGGACTGTTGGAAAGGCACGTTGTGCACGGAGGCCAAGGCTGTGGCTGCAGAGCCGCTTGCGGGAGCCGTTAGCTCGGCGCATCTGAATCCACTTGGCCGTCTCAGCAGAACCCAGGGGTACAGCCGGGGTCATGCAGGGGAGATCCAAGCAGGGCCTTCCTGTGTGATGGATTCCCCGCCCACCGCACCGGCCGCCCCTCGTGACACACACGGGACACTTACTGGGCCTCTGAGAACCCAGCAAGTGTCCTTCAGCAGAAGGAACAGATTCAGGACACGGGGAACGAGGCTTCGGGACTCACAGCTCCACGAGCAGGACAGGGGCTGATAGGGCCGCCCGTGGGAAGAAGGAAGAATGGCCCGAGGGTGGGCGAGCGGTGACAGAGGACTCTCCTCGGGCCTTGGAGCTCCCACCATCCTTGGGAAGGGGGCTCCTTCATTCCTTCAGCTTCTCTTCCAGGATGGAAACATCTGTCCCGTGATGTCGCACCGCGGCCCTCGGGGAGCAGATCGCTTGTTTTCTAGCTGCACGGGAGCGGCCACACCCAGAGTCTCACTCGCACCTGGTCACATGGTGACACCTGGGGCTTGTGAGCGCCTCACACTTAGGGGGAGTGTAGGCCTGGAGGTCCCGCCACAGTGCTGAGGCTTCGGGGGCGCTGGGGTGCCCTGGTTGTATTCCGCACAAGGGGTGGACCATGGCAGGTGTAACACTGGGCTCCCCAAAAGGTGTGTCCACCCAGAACCCACAAGCAGGGTTATAGGTTGTTTGGAACTAGGGCCTTCGCAGATGTAATCGAGGTGGATCTCGAGTTGCTACCATCCTGCGCCAAGGTGGGCCCGAAGTCCTACGGCAAACGTCCTTGTAGGGGAAGAACAGGGAAGGACACACAGATGAAACGTGGTGTCCCGATGGAGGCAGGGATCGGAGGGACGCCTCTGCAAGCCAAGGGACACCAAGGAATGCCGGGAGATGGGACAGGCTTCTCTCTCAGGACCTCCAGAAGGAGCCCACCCTGCTAACGCCTCCATTTCAGACTCCGGGCCCCAGAGCCGAGCGAGACTCTGTTCCTGCCGCACGCGGCACTGCTTTGTGCTGCTCCCTCCTGGCGGCCCCGACGCTCGGGACCGACGGGGTAAAGCACGAGTTTGTGCTTCAGACCTGGTACCACCACGGGGTGGGGTTCCCTCCAGGACCCTGTGAGGCTCTGCTTGTCGGTGGTGCATCCTCCTCTCTGGGGTCATCAGAGGACAGGCAGCCGCCACCTCCACCACCAGTACTGTCACCAGCCCACCAACCCCCCCAGCACGTGAATTCCCAAGGCCCCGCCTTCCTGGTGCCCCTGGCCCCTTGCCCCAGCAGGGCGGGGGGCGTTCTGCACTCCCTGCCAGGAAGGAGCGGGCCGCGGACCCTCCGCACAGGGGAGCGACCCGGGGTCAGAATCCCGTCTGAGCAGTGCACACCCGTGCTTGGGTTGCAGAGGCTGAGCCTTGAACACGACATCGACCGCCAGCCGTTCCGCACATGCCCTGTCTCACTGGGCACTCACTGTGCCCCCAGAGGCACGGGCCCCTCTCTGTCCTCGTCCTGGAGCTTGTCTCTACCTCGGGGCCAGCGTCCCAGGCCCTGGGACACAGGCCTCCGAGGCTGCTAGTGTACGCTCAAGCCTCAGCGAACAAGGTCAGGCTCAGAACCCTGCCCGACCGCCCCATAAAGCGGTCCCGTGATCATACACCGCCCAAGATGCCATGCACTCCCGCGTGCTTGACGTGGCACACGTGTTCATACGGTTACCGAGTCATTCCTGGACTCCTGTCACCGGAACAGGACAGATGACACTTCCGCTCTGCGCTGGCTGATGTTCCTGACCAGTGTGGGCAGCTGCCGGGGTCCCCGTGTGGGCATCTGGGACACTGTTGGCCTCGCTGCCCCCTTTCCACTCCAGTTGGCCCCGTTCCAGCCTTACTCCCTCCCAGCCTCCCCTGCACTCCACAGTCACCTCTGTGGCTGCGGTGACCTGGCGGGCTCCCCGGGGGAGGCAGCCCCCAGCTTTTCTGTCTCCTGCCCGCCCCATGCATCTGCTCCAGTTTGCACACCCAGTCCTTGGGCCTCCCGGGACCCCGTGCCACGGCCAGGCACAGGGGGTCTCCCGGACAGGGCCAGCCCTGAGCCCAGGGGCCAGCTGTAGGCCCATCTGCCCTTGCTGGCTCCTGCTCTTTTCTGCTGGACCCTGGGAAGGACCCACAACCCTAGGGCCCTGGGGTCTTCGGAGAGGTGCTCAGTGTCCCCAGAGGAGACTCGTCCTGTGTCCTGACCCTGGGCAGGTGGCTGGCCCCCAGGTCAGTGTAGACGTCCTCACTCATCCCTGCAGGTCCCCGTCTTCTGTTGGGCCTGGTGCCCCTGAGGCAGGAGCCCTGGTCGCTTTCAGAGAAGGACTAGCTGTGCCCACCTGCCCTGCGCTGGGGGTCACCCTGGGCTCCACTGCCCCCCCCCCGCCCCTTGGCAGCCCTGCCTGCAGTACCCCCTGTTACCTCCAAGCCCCTGGGGCCCCCTGTTACCTCCAAACCCTCTGTCTCTCCGACTAGGATTCCAGTAACTTTTTCAGCCAGTTCCTGAATCCATTAACATTTTTTTTCCTTCTAAAGTCTTTTTCTTTGTTCCTTCTCTGGCGGGGGAGGGGAGGTAATACCTCTTTATACCCCCTCCCCCCCTTTAGAGGCTCTGGAAAGGAGAGCAGATAAAGAAGGCTGGTCCACTGCACTGGACAATCCGAGGCTGCTGTGGGTTTGGGGAATTCTGATGTGCAGCCCCTGGGCGACAGCAGCCGAGCATAATCCTGCCGGCACGTCCCCCCTTTCGGAAACATTCCCCGCTCCCCCCTGCGCCATGAATTCCTACAGGGCGCCCGCTCGGCCAGGTGCTAGGTGCCTTCTCCTTGCTCCTGGCAGAGAGCAGTTGTGCAGGAGCCCGGGACAGCGCTGCTGGGTGGAGCTCAAGGGACAGACGCTGAGCCTGTCTGGGAGGCCTGGGACTTGTCTCGGTGCCATCAAGGTCAAGTCCAGACGGGATGTGCTCAGGTCAGCCAGGCGGGGAGACCCGCAGTGGGTAGATGGTCAGTGGGACTAACCCGGCCGCCAGGGGTAAAAGTAACTCCCCCCATCTCAGGCGGGGCACAGGCTGGTCTGCGGGTGGTCCCGAGGGATGGGGGCGCCCTCCCAGCCAGGCCCGCACTGGCCCAGGAATAGCACCGGTCACCTCTGGTCAAGCGGCTCAAGGAGCCACACTGGGTCTCAGAGGTGCGGGTGGGTCAAGCGCAGCCTACGAGGAAAGCCCCCCAAGCCTGAGCACCACCCTGGGGTGGGGGTGGGGCCAGGAGAGGCGCTGGGGGTCAGGGCAGAGCCCAGGGCGCTGGCGGGGAGGGGTCCGCAGGGGCGAGGGGCGGTTCGGCTGTCGCCGTGGGGAGCAGAAGGCGAGCAGAGGGGCTCCGGCTGCGGGCCTGGCTCCGGGGCAGAGCCCGGGGCTTCCCCAAGCCACCCCGTCCCCGGATTCCCCGCGACCAGGTCCGTGCGCAGGCGGCCGCGGTACCCACCCGCCTCTCGGGGCTTTCCTGCGCGTCCCGGCCCCCAGCGCCCCGCCAAGGCCGTGGCGACCCCGGGGCGAGCGCCGAGGCCGCGGTCCGACCGGGCAGGCGGGGGGGGGGGGGGGGGGCTCTGGGCCACTCGGGCCGCGGGTCCCGGGAGGGGCTCCGGCTGCGGCCTGGCGGGGCGGGGAGGGGGCAGGGACCCGGCGAGGCGACCCCGAGGCCGCGGGTGCAGGAGCGCGGGGCTGGCGGCCAGGCTCCCCGCGGAGCGCCCGCCCTCCCCGGGGCGCAGCCGCAGGGCTCGCTGGGCTCCCGCCCCGAGCGCCTGCCGCGCCCACCCCCGCCCGCCTCGGCCCCCGCGGCCGCGTCCCTGCGCCCCGCCCGGTCCCGCCTCGCGACGCGCGGTGAAGTGTAAGACCGCCCCGCCCCGGGCAGCCGGCTTGGCGGGGGAGGCCGCGGCGACGGGGGACCCCCGGGCCCGGGCCCCGCGCCCTGCAGAGCTCGGCTCTCCCCACGCCCTGGGGGCCCCCGCGCCTCCCCCACGCCTCCCCCGCTCCTGTCCCCGCCTCCTCCTGGCTGTGCGGCCGCAGGGTCCGGGGGGCCACCCCCTCGGGTGCGCGGTGGGCCCCGGCGTGACCCCCCCCCGCTCCGCCCCGGCCCCGCCCCCGCGCTAGCTCCCGCCCCGCTCGCCCCGCCCCGGCCCCGCCCCCGACCTCACTCCTCCCCGCTCGCCCCGCCCTGGCCCCGCCCCGGCCCCGCCCCCGAGCTAGCCCCGCCCCGCTCGCCCCGCCCCGGCCCCGCCCCCGCGCACGGCAGTCGGCGGAGCCGGCCCCGCAGCAGGAGCCGCCAGCCCGGGCCGGGCGCTCGGGGCACCTCCGGCCGCTCCCGCTCCCGCTCCCGCTCCGGCTCCCGCTGCCTCTGCGGCTCCCGCTGCCTCTGCGGCTCCCGCTCCCGCTCCCGCTCCCGCCCCGGGCGGGCCATGTCTCCGGCCCCGGCAGCCGCGCGCACCCAGGCCCGGCGATGAGGAGCGGCGCGGAGCGCAGGGGCAGCAGCGCCTTGGCGCCCCCCGGCTCGCCGCCCCCCGGCCGCGCGCGCCCCTCCGGCCCCGACGCGCCCCCCGCGCCGCCGCCGCCCGCCACCGGCCAGCCCCGGGCCCGGGACGCGGGCGATGTCCGCGCGCAGCCGCGCCCCCTGTTCCCGTGGAGCAAGTGGAAGAAGAGGATGGGCTCCTCCATGTCGGCGGCCACGGCGCGGAGGCCGGTGTTTGACGACAAGGAGGACGGTGAGCGCGGCCGCTCGGGGGCGGGGCCGGGCGCGTGGGGGCCCTGGGATCGCCCCGGCTCGGGACACGGCGGGGGGGGGGGGGCGTCCCGGGAGGCTCGGTTTCCCGGGAAACTCGCGCAGGGAGCCCGAGGTGCCCACGCGCCTGCCGGGCTCCCGCCTGCGCCCTCGTGTCCAGCGGGGCAGCGTGGGGAGGGGGCTCGGCCCGCTCGGCCGCCCACCGTGGCCAGGGCTGCAGGTTCTCCTTCTCCTTTTAGGGGCGATGTGCAGGCTCCGTGAACTCTGCACCTGTGCGTGCGCCTTGGCGAAGGAAGATGCCCGCCCCACAGGTGGCGGGGGCCAGGCCCTGGGAGCTCTGGGTCTGGCCTGCCCGGTGGCCGGGTGGCCGGGTGGCCGGGTGGCCGGCGCCGCGGGCCCAACCTTTGCATTCAGATGTGCAGCAGAGGTGGCTTTGCCTTTCTGCAAAGACCTGCCCTCTGGGGACCCCCTTGGAGGGTTTCCCCTCAGGTCCCCTTGCAGGTGACGCTGCTGGCCCGGGGGACCCGTATCTCTTGAGCGGCCATGCGGAGGCAGGTGCGCCGGGGAAACAGGTGATAGGCCACCTTTGACTCGGCGCCTACCTGTGGGGAAGGTCCGCCTCTGGGCACCGTGGTACAGTCACAGCTCTTTTCTACAGATGTCATGCGGATAACTTAAATGGTACGAGGATGACACATTTGATGTTTTTTTGACATTTTCTTAAAATAGTCGAAATATGCATTTTGCATTTTGTAGGCAGCCTGCAGAGGTAGGATGGGTCTTTTATAATTTTAGAGCACAGCTCAGCACAAGAGCCCAAGCTATTTATTCTGATAAATAATTTAAGCATTAAAGGAAATTACCGGAGTACGACCTCAGGCCAGTGGGGATGAATGTGCAGGCCGCGTGCAGGCGGTCACCAGGGCGATGGAGAGGCTGCTGTGGCTGCAGGGGGGGGGGGTGCTGGCTCCGCCGAGCCTGGCCTGAGCCTGGCCATGGCCAGCGGGCGGCGGGGGGGGGGGGGGACACGGGTGCTGGACTCGCCGAGGTGCCTCCCCGGCTGCCACATCAGCACGGCGTGTTCCCGGTCTGCCCGTCATCGTGTTCCGCACTCTGGGGCCGCGGAAGTCACTGCTGTGAATGTTCCCCTGTGTTCTACACTTTTGTTTTTGGCGTGGATCTTCCGAGTAGAGACAGCGCAGGGTGAATCAGGAGCCGGTCAGGAAGCACATTGACATCTCGCTTCTCCGGCTGCGGGATGAGAGAATGTCTGAGAGACACGTGTGGGTTCGGCGCTGGCCGGTGTAGCCAAGAGCTGGCCGCCCTGTTCGTGCCTTCGCCTTGGGCTACCCGAGGCGGAGGACGCGGAAGGAGAGAGACTGCTGTCGCGCCAGGGCCGCCTTGAGCGTTTCCGCGTAGGGTTCTGCTGTGTGCTCACAGTATGTCACGTCTCAGATTTCAAGGATCATTAAAAAGGCAAAAAGAGCACAGGATCTGTTTCCGCTGCTCACGGTCTGATTTGAGGATCCTCTCAGTCACCCCTTTACCTGCCCGGAGGAGGCCGGCCGCCGCTGGAGCAGCTGCTGCGGGCGGGTGGGAGGTGGCTGCCTTGGCTACAGGTGCTTGCGCCTTAGGACATGTGACCGTCGGGGACAGGCTCATCGCTCGGCACAGCGGCCACGTCCCCGGATCGCACGCACCTTGGGACTTACCTGGGCTTTGTTTGGTGAGATTGGGAGGCTGAGCCTGGCCTGGGCTCGGCCGCCCCCGGTTACCTGTGTCTCGCGTTTGCGCGGCATCGCCGGGGCACGTACAGCTCAGGCGTCAGGGCACACGCTCGCGGAGAGGGCCGCGGGTGTATCTAGAGGCGAGGACTGGGGTTCGGAAGGGAGGGGGGTCAGGGGGCGTGCCGTGGCGCCTGAACCCCCGCGCTCTTGCAGGCCGGGGTGCAAAGTCACCCCTCCTCGCCCCTCCAGACAGGGCTCGCCTTACTTTGTCGGCCCCGCTGCCAGGCGGGCTTGAAGAGGCGGCGGTGTTGTGCTGCAGACGTGCATTTACTGTGACTGCACGGTTGCCATGGCGACGGAAGTCCTTCGGATGAATTTTTTGGATTAAAACTCCCAATTAATATATCAAGTTTGGTATGCAGAGAGCAGGGAAAAAGGGAAACGGGGGCACTTTAACGCAGTGCCAGGTAAATCCCTGTGGTTGTGATGTCGACGAGACGTCCCAGGTCCCCGCCGGTCCCGCGGAGTGGAGTCTACAGCCCCCGGGCTGGCGCGGCAGGTGCCGGGCGCATGTCCAAGTTCTCGGCGCCTCTGCCTCATGCAGGAGCTGGGGCACCTTTCCCTACCCACCCCCCAGCCCCGCGCCTCCACCACGCGATCCCTCGCTGGGGACTTCAGGGGCTGAACCCGCCAGGGCACCCCAGGGCACCTGCCTTTCCTGTCGCCCTGCCCCAGAGCTGCGCCAGTGCGGCTTGAGACCCCGCATTCGGTGAGGTTGCCGAGGGGGCCTCCGGTGCCGCCTGCGGAGCAGGTGCGTGACCGGGGGGACGGGGAGGGCCTCTCCTTCACAGTCGTGGCCAGCGCCCGAGCCCCATGTGACAGCAGCTTACCAGCGGGGAGTCACTAACCAGGTGCAGGTTTGCTCCCCGCAGAGCAACCTGGGAGGAAGGGAGCCCTTGAAGGCGGAGGACGCTGGCCCCGGCCAGGTGGGGGTGGGGGTGGGGGGCGCGCCAGGGCAGGAGGCCACCAGATTCTCAAGTCACCTTCCTCGGAATGTAAAAAAAGCCTTTGTCTTTTTCTGATTATAGAAGCATCAAAATATATAAATGCATGTGCTTTCCTGTTTTTCTTGAAATTGTCCTAAATAGAAGAATCCCGACGCACGTAGGTTCAGCACCGAGGCTCTGCACAGTGAACGTGCGCTGTGCCTCTCCCGCTGCCTGGTTCTAGGAATGTTCTCACACTTCCAGCGCCGGAGAAACACTGTCTTTTCCCTTCACGCAGAAATGGGATCGCGATCCATATATGGTTTGGTCGTAACCTGCTCTTGCTCAGCGGGGTGTCGCCCACTTGAGGGATCTACAGCAGCGTTGTGGGCGCCTCACGGCTGGGCGCAGTCCTCCAGCCTGGCTGGGCGCTGGCCTCCCCGGCGCCTGGTCCCCGCCCCCTGGAAGTTGCCGTGGCAGCGCGGCACCCGGCCGGGCAGGCCCTGCTGGGGCTCCCACGGGCGGCGGGCGGGTCGCTGCCCTTCGCCCGCCTCTGGGCATGTACCCTGTTGCCGGTCACGTCATCTCCCACTATAGGACGCCGCGCTGTCTGCCTTCCTTCAGTATCACAAGCGGCCTGGCAGTGGGCACGTCCGCGTGTCCGTGTTCCTGCACTGGGGAACGAGCTTGCCGCCCCAGGGCTGTGTCCCCGTCGTCTGACCGGCCGGCTTCCGCAGGAGCCGTCATCTGAGAGCCCGCCGCTGCCCTGGGCGCTGCTTCCAAGGCGGCCACCAAGGATGTGGCTGCTGAGTGCGGGGTGACCAGACCGACGGGGCAGCAGACAGGGAGCGGCCGGGGAGGGGCAGCAGGGCCAAGATGTCCACGGAGCCGCCTGGACGGGCGACCAGCCATCGCTTGCTCTGGGCATGCTCAGAAGTCCTCTTGCCCCGAATCCTCACCAACCCTGGCTGCTAGTGGGGTTTTAAGTTATTTTCTTTTTTAAGATTTTATTTATTTATTCACGAAAGACACACACAGAGAGAGAGAGAGAGAGAGCGGCAGAGACAAAGGGAGAAGCAGGCTCCATGCAGGGAGCCCAATGCAGGACTGGATCCCAGGAACCCGGGGTCACCACCTGAGCCAAAGGCAGGCGCTAAACTGCCGAGCCACCCGGCCGCCCATGTTTTAAGTTTTTGTAAGTTTTTGATGTATTAACGCGTTGAGCTCGTCTGCTTGCTGGTGGGATTGGTCACCTGTGTGCTTTCGGCCCTGGGAGCGTCCGTGTCCTGTGAATTGGTGGCAGCTCCCGAGCCCGGGCTCCTGCCGGGACCGTGGCCGCCGTGTCTTGGGCCGTCCCTGCCCACGAGGCCTTACCCTTGCACGGCCCCCGACACGTGCCTGTGCCATTTACCTTGCAGCACCGCTACGGGCGGGTTTTTTTTTTTTTTTTTTTTGGTACGGATGTGTTTAATTTTTCTGTGGCCGGATCCATCAATAGCTTCCTTTCTGGCAGTTTCTGGCTTTGGTGTCGCGTTACTACCGTTGACGAACGTGCGTCGGCGCTTCCTTCCGTGTGGACGTGGAAACTTCCAGTCCGTCGGGAGTGCCGTGTGACGCGGCCGTGAGGTCTCCCCCCTGGGGCCCCCTGCTCTCTGAAGTCGAGCGCACTGGGGCTGTTTCTAAGTTTAAACCGTCCTTTGTCGTGTGTGCTGGCTGTGACCGGCATCTCCGCGCGCCGTACTCCGCGCCGCTTAGCGCTCGGTGCAGCAGGGCTCTTCTGGGCCCACGGCTCGTCCTGGAAGCGGCCGCGCCGCCGAGACCCTGGCGGGTTCCCAGAGCTGTCGGGTTGCACTCGGCGTGGGCTTTCTCGTGCTCGCTCGTGTCACCCGTCACTTCACGGAGCTTGTGCCCTATTTTTCATCCGCATCTCCGAGAGCTCGCGGGGCGGAGGAGAGCAGCTGGGTGCACGCGGGGCTGGCCCGACACTGTATGAGGCCGTAGTTTGGGGGTCAGGCCCCTGTTTGTTGGGAGGCTGTTTCCAGGGGGCACGGCCTGGAGCGTCAGGAGTGGCACGGGGCGGGGTGGCGGGCTGACCGGGGTTCCCACCCCTCCCTGCGCGCAGGCCTCCCGTGCTGGCTGCAGACCCCGGGGCCCTACCGGCCGGTGGAACCGCGCCGAGTCCCGTGAGGTGGGTGTTTGGGTTCAGGTTGGGCAGGAGGGCACGCAGGCCCCTTGGGAAGCCCCCTTGCACGTCCGTTCCTGGGTTTCGGGGCTCCCGGGCCGCACCCCAGCTTCCCCGAGGGCCTGTGGGCAGCCGCGAGCTCGCTCGCTGTGTTTCTCCCTGCGTGGCTCACAAGGCTGGTCCTAGAATGGACTTGGGACCTACTGTCACGTCAGCTCTGCCTGCCTATCCATCTGGTTGTGTGTTTTAAAGTGCTAAAAATAAGCCGATTTTCTTTTAAAAATTTAACCACCCAGCTCTCCAGCCGAGAAGTAACGTGGGAATGCGACGGGCGTGTTTGCTCGGGGCTTCTCCCGGGGGTGGCGGTCCCAGGTGAGCGAAGCACGGAGAGCGCTGACTGTGCCCAGGGTCAGGGCAGCCCGAGCGGGGTCCCCGCCCCCCCGTGAGCCCGGGACTGCAGATTCCCACCCCGCGGGTCTGCGTGGGGCCCAGGAGCCTGCAGCTCCCACCAGCTCCCCCGCGACGCTGCTGCGCCCGAGCTTGGATCCACTCTGGGTGGGGAGGGCTGAGCAGCTGTGCGGCAGGGGTAGCGGTGGAGGCCGGGAGCCCCGGGGCTCGGGTGGGGACCCCACGCTGCTCCCCCTCTGGGGTCATGCTGGCTCTCACCGTGAAGCCGCCGGAGAGGGCTGGCCCCGTGCCTCGGGTGTTCTTATTTCCACGTCACTCCTCCCAGGGATGGCCTGTTACACACGGAACCACACGTTTCCACGGCCTCCCTTTATTGTGCGTGGGGACTCGCCATCGTTCCTCTGACCCCTTCCCAGGGCTGCTGGTGCGAATGCCGCCAGCTGGGGCGTGTCGATGCTCCCTCCCAGAGCTGGCTGCTGGGGGCCACTTGGCTTCCCACTGCATCCGTGGGGAGCATGGCGGGTGGGGCCCCACGCCTGTGGCCTCCCGGGGCGGATGGTGCTGTCTGCCCTCCTGGGGACCCGGGCAGCCGCTCTGGCCCCCTTTAAGCCACTTGGTTCCTGTTTCAAGGGCTGGTACCCAGTTCCCCGTCTGCGGGAAGCCTTGGGCAGCGCGGGCCCAGCTGGCACTTTCCCCTGCCTGGCGGAGACACGCGCAGCCTGGGCCTCCCCAAACCTGCCCACTCCACGGCCGCGGGTGTCGCCCTTCCTGCTGGCGGCTGTGCCCACGAGCGCTCAGCCCTCCCTGCCCCTGCCCCCCTGCCTCCCCATCCCTGCCCCATCCCTGCTTCCTGTCCCTGCCCTGTCCCTTTCCCGTCCCTGCCCATCCCTGCCCTGTCTCCACCCTGTCCCTGCCCCATCCCTGCTCCCCATCCCCATCCCGCCCCTGCCCCGTCCACTGAGTGGGGTCACTGTCCCCCCAGAGCTCCTCGCGTGTACGGCCTGCCCACCGGGCTGTGAGCTGGCTGTGTGCCCGCAGGACGTGCTGGGCTACTTTTCTCGTCTCCGAACACCGGCTGGATCCAGACGCTGAATGATTTTAATGATCAGGATTTGAGACAATTTGGAAGAAGCTGTAATTAATAAAATTATTGTTATTTTTAAAATCTGGGATGCCTGCTTCATCAAAAAAAATGTTTCTTTCACTGACCTACAATCTATTATTTTAAAAACCAAGGCGAGGACCGCGTGGCCGAGGGCGGAGAGCAGCCTGGGGCTCGTCCCGCGTGGCTCCGCTAGCCGCGACGGGGGCCGCCTCTCTGTCCCCGCTGCCCCCCCGCGGTGTGACACGGACGGTCCCCAGCTCGACGGCTCAGGCGCAGGCCCGTGTCGCCCCTGTGAGAACCCTGTGCGTGTTATTTAGGTTCCGAACAAGGAGATGGTGTGGGTGGGAGTCAGTGTCGCCCCCAATTTATTAAAAATAGGAGCTGAGCACATTCACTTTCTCACAGCGATTTTGAAAGTTGACTTCAGAAAGGTCTCTGCCTTCAGAATTCACATCATGACTCCTCGTGCTCTGTATGCAGAAGGCACAACTTGTGGCAAAAGCAAGTAATAGGCGACTTTGTCATTTCTTTGTGAGCGTCAGGCGGGGTGCGGACGCGCGCGCCTTCTCCAGGGCGACCCCGCGGGGCGAGGAGGGGGCTGCTGGGTGCTTGGTGCGTCGGGCCCCCCCCCCGGCACCCGCTGGCTGCTGTCCTTCCCCGGGGCCGGGGCCGGGTCTCCGCACCCCTGTTTACTGCTGGGGACAAGCTGCCCCGCGACCTGTGACGCGGCGACACCTGTTCTCGTTATTTGTCATGACTGGTCAGGGCCACCGGGGCCGGGCCGGGTCCCCCCGCCACTCCTGCCGACGCGGGGCCTGGTTCGCAGGTGGAACGCAGGCAGGTCACGTCCTGGGGTGTCGGGTCTTGCACCCGCCGCTATTTGTTACCTATTCCTGTCACCTGTTACCTAACACATCACCTCAAAACTTGGCTCAGAGCGGTCCCCTCGGCTCCGTTTCTGTGGCCGGCGGGTGGGGAGCGGCCCTTCCCGTGCACGTGGCTCGGGGCCCCGTGGGGTTGCCGTGCAGCTGTCGCCGTGGCTGTGCCGCCCGCAGCTCGGGGGGCTGCTCCCCACACGTGGGCTTCCCCTGGGGCTGCTCACGTGGCCGTGCACCGTGGCCGCCGACCTCCCCGGGGGCCAGGAGATGGGGGGAAGCCGCAGTGCCGTCCGGGACACAGGTTGGCGGCCACAGCCTGTCGCCTCCACCTTATGCCGTTGGGCCCACGTCGCTGTGTCCCGCCCACCCTCAGGGCGTATCTTAAACCACCACTTGCCCTCCGTGGTCTCAGGGCTTCTCCGTGTCCACTGGTCACGGGCGAGCGGGCCGTCCTCCCCACACCAGGCGTGCTGAGGCTGAGGCTGGGGCACGGCGTTGGTGGGGACGGGCACCGTGTCACTTCCACCGAACTCCGCGGTCCGGCTCTAGTCCAGGAGGGGGGTGCACGGGGCCAAGGCTCTGCACCTGGAGCAGCCGGGGTGGGGGGGTGGCTGCCAGAGAGCTGGACGGGGCGGGAGGGGGAGCGAGGGGGAGGGAGGGGGGGCCGGGGGTTGGGGATGAGCGGAAGCCCCGGCCTGGCTGTGTCACCCGCCTTCCCAGCGTTGGGCGAGTTCCCTCTTGGCCGCGTGAGACCCGGGGCCGCGCGGGATGTCAGCGTGAGGACCCGGCGCCTCCCAGCACTGCGGCTGCTGATTCGAGCCCCCGGGGACCCTGGGGACCCTGGGACATGCTGAGCTCAGTCCGGGCCTCCGAGGGGAGGCGCTGTGAGCCCGAGACCCAGGAGGCCGTGCACCTGCCGCTCCCTGGGTCCCCACCCGCTCACAGGTGCTCCCCCGGGAAGGTGGCCGTGGCCTGGCTTCAGAGTCCCCTTCGCTGCCCCGGGGACCTGCCTGTGACCCCGCAGGGTCATGTCTGTCCTTTGGCGTCTCCTTCTCTTCAAGAATCAAGGTCCCCTTGTGTTCCTGACATCGTAGTTGAGCTCCGCGGGCGGCAAGGATCTGCAAAGTCCGCACATGACGGGGACAGTGGGGCGCAGGGACCCGGGGAGGAAGGCAGCCGCCGAGCGGGGCCCTGTCCCCACATGTGTGCCCGGCGCGGGCCTGGGCTGGGGGCCGTGTGGCCGTGTGTGCCGGGGGAACCCTGGGCCTCCTGCCGGTCCTGCCAGGTGCTTCGGGCGGTGAGCGGGAGCCAAGGGGGTGCTGGTGGGCACAGGGGGGCTGTGTGGGATTATGGGGCACGTCGACGGAGACCCCGGACCACCAGGGGCACATCCCTTGGGACTGGGAGTCGGCCAGTGGAACCCCCCGTTAGTGGCACCGTGACAGCCTTTGCCCCGAGCCCACGGCGGTTAGAGTGCGTGGAGGTCAGGCCCAGGCCCAGTCCATGAGGCGCCCCCGGCAGCGGGTTGGCACGACACTGAGCTAGACGCTGTGGGGACGGGGACAAGCCCGAGAGGGGACCCCGTCCCCGTGGCCTCCCCGCCGCTCCCCACCTGCCCCCGCTGACCCAGCTCCTTCCTGGGCCCCGGTGCGCGGGGGACACGTTCGTGATCGGGCGCGATGATTAACGGCCTCCCCGTCACCCTCAGACGTGTCCTGCTTTGGGTGACGGATTACGAGGCTGCTCATCTCGCGCCAGACACTCTCGCCAGGATGATCCCTTTTTTTTTTTTTTAACTTTATAGCTTTTTATTATATAACCAAAAGTGACAAGAAAAAATATGAGGAAATCCAGCGTCTTATGTAACCTCAGCCCGGATACCACAGCCTCGAGTGTTCCTCGTGCCGCCCCCCCCAGCCCCCATCCACGCTCCATGCACACAAAGCACGTATGACTCTTTAGAAACTTTTTCCTTGATCTTTTAGATTTACAGCAAAGCCGGGAAGGCAGCGCAGCGAGTCCTCACGCCTTGTTTCCGTGCACGTTGAAGTCGGTGCGGCGCGTACGTGGGGAGCCCTCAGGGATGCGACCCCGTCCTGGCCGGGGCCGTCTGGGGGCGCGGATGTGCAGAACAGGTGTGTGCGGTGTGCACGTGTGTGCGGGTGTCCGTGTGCACCTGCGTGCGTGTTGGGGGATGTATCTAGGGGAGCAGACTCGCACAGCCGAGGAGGCCAGGTGGGCGCGTGGGCTGCGGGCCTGGGAACCCGCGAGGCGATACGCAGTTCCGGGCCTAGGGCAGGACCTGAGCTGCGCCCACCCGGGCGGCGAGGCAGGAACAAGGGGAGAAGCCCCCCTTCGTCTGTTAGGGCCCCGCTGGCTGCGCACCTGCTGCAGCGAGTCCACGGATCCCGGCACCCACGCCACCCGGAAGCACCCCAGGCAGGGCAGGACGGCGTGGTCGGGCGCCGTGGGCAGTCACGCTGACCCGGGGATTGACGGCCGAGTACCCCAGGGCCACGGTCCAGTCCGGCTTCCTGGGTCCTCACGCATCGTGTCCGGCCACGGGCTCGCTCCTGGCGGCCCTCAGCCGCTCCCCGTGTGGTGACCCGACGTTCGGGCGAGGACGGGCCAGGTGCTTCGTAGGATTTGCGTGCGGTCTCCGCGTGGATACACTGGGGACGGGCACGGGCTGGCGCCCTCGGGTCCTGCCCTCGGCCGGGGCGTGTCTGCTGCCCGCACGTGCTGACCCTGTCCCCCGGCTGAGCCGCGCTGCAGGGGCCTCCACGGCCAGGGAGGCCAGGGACGGCCACGCCGTCCCCTCCACGCTGACCTGTTGGGAGGAGCCTGCACTTCGGGCGGGCATCCTGCTCCATGCCCTTGAGGGAGGCGGCGTGTGCGTGATCGGGGACGCTGCACGGGTCCGTGTCTCTTGCCCCTTGGCACGGTGCTTGTTCTGTGCTTCCGGCCGTAAGCCAACGTGGCCTCGTCCCTGTGTCTCCTGTGAGCCCAGCAGTGGCCGCTGTGTCCCGGCCACGCGCCGAGGCTGTGCTTTGTCCCCGCAGCCCTGGGTCAACCCGCTGTCCCGGGAGCTCCTGTCGGAGAGGGAGCCGGGTCCCCAGGCCCGGGTGCGGGGCCGCCGTGTGCTCCTGGGAAGCCCAGGCCGACCTCACGGTGGTCCCGTCGTCCTCCCCCCCCGCCCCCCGGCTCGCCAGGGCACCTGGTCTGCACGCAGCAGGCAGAGGGCGTGTGATGTGACGTGGAAACTGCTCGGGGGCCTCTGGGGGCCGCACACGGCCAGGCCTGGTGCTCGCGTGTCGCACGTACACGAGTCCGCAGAGCACCGGTGTCGGACGAGGCCCCGTGGCCATGATGGGTCGAGACGAGAACGAGATCCCTCCGTGATCCACCCGAATGTGACGAGGTCGCGAGCGTGGTCCAAGCCCTCGGGTCAGGCGCCCCTGCCCTGGCCGCTGCTCCGCCAGCCCCGCTCCGCCCACCCCGGCCGTCTGTGGAGGCGCTGCCACGACACCCCCTTGTAACGCCGCCCGCGCAGCCCGAACCTGCCTCCCCGTCCCCTGGGGCGCCTGCTGCTGCGATGCCCCGGTGACCCCCGCGGAGCAGGAATCCGTGCACCTGGCGCCGTCAGCCTTTCGCCGGAGCTGGGGCTCTTTGGTGGGGGCACTGACGCCTGCGGCCCGGGTGCGGATCCCAGGTGTGGGCCCACAAAGTGTGTGCGGCCCTGCAGCCTGCCCCGGGGCATCTCGGGGGCCGCTGAGCCCGGGCCGCGGCCTGTGCTCGGGTCACGCTCGCAGCTGTTGGCTGGTTGGGCCGCGAGCTCATTCCGGAGGGTGGACGGGGCCGGGCACGGGGCTGAGTCCCAGGGACGCGGGTGCCAGCGAGTGGCAGCAGGCTCTACTTGTCCCTGCTGCTCTGCTCCCCTCATCCCGTGAGACTCCTCGAGACCCCGTTGTCCTTGCGGGTGTCCAGCCCCCCACGGCCCACGGCCCACGCTCCGGGGAAGGTCCCTCCATGTGGCTGAGAGTAGTGCCGGCCCCGGCGTCCTCGTCCCTGAGCCGCAGCAGCACCCGTCCCGACCCCGCCTGGACCCCCTGCCTGAGGCTTCGGGCCGCCACCACCGGGCCCCCGGCCGGCCCTTCTCTCCCGGCTCCGTCTCGCTACACTCACGCACCGGCCGCCTCAAATGTCATCCATATGCCGACTCCCAAATTTATATCTCCAGCCGGGACCTGCCTCCCACGTTCCAGACTTTTCTGTCCAGCCTCTGACTCGACACCGCCACTCGTGTGTCTCATACGCTCCAATCTGGCCCCTCCCAACTCCAGTTCTGTTGCCCCAAGCCTTGACCCCGCCCCCCGGGGCCGCGTGTCCTCACCCGGCCCCCCGGGTCCCCTGCTCCTGCTGCTCCGCGCCCTGCGCGGCCCTGCCTGCCCTCTGCCCCGTCTGCTCCCGCCGGGCGGCCACCCTCCGAGCAGCGCCCTCTCTGTCCCGCCTTGCGGGCGTCCAAGCTAGTGGGACGGCTCGTCCGCTGCTCCTGGAGAGCTCGCCCCTCAGCCCCGTCAGACGAAGCGGCCCTGGCCCGGGGGTCCGGGCATGGGGAGGACCAAACACGGCGGGGGGGGCATGCACAGGGGGACCAGGCACGGGGAGGGTCCGGGCATGGGGGGGCCTGGGCACGGGTGGACTGGACACGGGGGGCCTGGGCACAGAGAGACCGGCCCCACCTCCCCGGCCGGCAGCAGCAGGGCGCGCTGGGCGGCTGGGCTCTGGCTCCTCTCCGGACGACTCTGTTCCAGCTTCTCTGGCAGGTGCTTTCTGGGCCGGGCTGTCCGCGCGGTTAGGCCAAGCCGCCTGGTCACTGGGAAAAGCGGCCCCAGGAAGCTGGGTTCTAGGGTGCGTCGGGGCCGGGGCTGCGCTGCCCCGGCTGTCGGGGAGACGGACTGCACTTGCCTTGGGGCCACGTGTGATGGATGAGTCTCGGCAGATGCAGGTGCAAGTGTCCCGAAAGCTCCTTCCCCGAATTAGGTTGGAAAGTGCGCGTGGGCTGGTTATGAAACGCACGTCTGACAGGAGCCGGGAGTCCGCTGATGAGCAGGTGTGTGCCTCGTGTCCGGGGCCGGGGCTGCGTCCCTCCCGGGGGGTCCTGGCGCCTCCTGGGGCGGTCACCGTGCTGGGGCGGCTTCGGGGCCTGCGTCGGGCGTGGCTTGGACCACAGGAGCCTTGGGATCCCATAGGCTGGGCCGCCAGCCGCTGCCCTGCAAGGGCTGGAGCCGGGCCACCGACCCCAGGCTGGCTCCGCGGCGTGGACATCCGGGCCCGGACCATTCCAGGTCTGGGGGCCGGTCCCCTGCAGTGCTGTGCCCGCGGCATGCCCCCCTCCACACCCGTGACAGGCGCACAGCCAGGCTCTGCCACGTGTCCCCAGGGCTGAGAACCACGTGCTAACCGCCGGGAGCACCGAGCCGCCCGGGAAGTGCCGTCGAGGCAAGGCCGAGGGTCTGGGGGCGCGGGTGTCACTTCTACAGTGTCCCCAGCCTGGCAGCGTGAGTGTGTGTGAGAGCCCAGCTGGCCGGGTGGACGCCTGCGCCGTCCGCGTCCGGGAGAGGCCCCCGCTGGGCACACGAGCGTGCTGGGGTGTGCGTGCCCCACCGTCCCCTCCGTGTGACACCTCGTCCCTGTGAGGTGGGAGGTGCTGTGCTCGGTGTGCAGGACCCTCGGTGCAGCCTTCATGGGCTGCTGCCCGGGCGCTGCTCGCTCCTTATGTCTTCAAGAAGCAGCTGGGCTCGAGGGCTCAGGGGCAGTTGCACGTCTGCGCAGGGGGCCTCGGATCCGAGAGACGCGCAGTCCTCGGGAGTTGGGACCACGGGGAGGGCGAGGCCCGCCGGCCTGCCGCGGCGTCTGTCTGTCCGTCCAGGCCGGGAGGTTAGGAGAGATGGTCGGGCGCCCATAGCGGACACAGAGCCCGTGCTGACTGCGTCCAGCGGCGCTGCAGGCCGAGATCCCCGGGCCGTGCGCAGGGTCGCAGGGCTGCGCCGGGGGGCCGGGAAGTGAGGTTTGTGCAGCGCAGCCTAACCGAGGGGGACGGGGCTCCTGGGTCCTTGGAAGGCTGAGCCCCCCGCCCGCCCCCCCCCCGTGGGGGACGTGCATCCTCAGACTCCGTGTGCAGAGTCATAGAGTGACAGCGCTACAGGCCGAGAACGCGGAGGGGACCCAGGTCACCTGGCTTCTGCCGCACAGGGCGGTCCAGTGGAATCCAAGAAACCTTTACCAAATGATCTCAAATTCCTCTTAATAAAAAAAAAAAAAAAGCAATGCTCCAGAGAACAGGGGTTTGCTCGTCTGCAGACCGAGTTAATTGAAAGGCCCCGAAGGCTCCGTTAATTACCCGATGCGCGGTGTCTCAGCTTCCGACGCGGTTGCCACGGACGTCACCGTAGCGAGCGGAGGACGGCAGCAGAGCACCGAGAGCCGCCCTCCGCGACAGTGAGGCCTGAGAGGGGTGAGGTGGGAGCCGCGGTCCCGCGAGCACCCTCTGACTGGTGGGGCCTTGGCCCCCGGGACACCGCGCGGGACGTGGGCAGAGCCTTGGGTTGAAGCCTCGAGGGGGCTTGCGGTTCCTGGGGGCTCGGGGAAGCCAGCCTCACAGACGGCAGCGCAGCGACCCGGCCAAGAAGACTGGCCTTCTGCCCGGAGACCATGCTCTTGCACGTGAGTGTGCATCCGTGTCCGTGTAGATGGACAGACATCGTCTCCGGGAGTCTCCTGTCGCGGGAACGTGCATCTCTCTCTGGCTCTCAGAGTGCACGAGGACAAGGCCACGTTGTGTCCACCCTGGGCTCTCTAGGGCCTTGCACATAGTAGGTGCTCAATAAATGCTTGTTGCGTGTCACCAAGCTGGGTGGAAGGAAGAAATGCATGAGTTGATGTGGACGTGGTCTTTCTGGCCACTTGGGTGTCACACATGCCAAGTCTCCTTCGGGGAATATTCTGGAGTGTGCAGGGGTCGAGGCCCAGACCTGCCCTCCTTTCTGGCTGGGCCGTGGGGGTGCTCGTGGGGCCTGGGGTGGAGGCCCCTGCTGGCCCACCGGGCGGCCGGCTGGTCTCAGAGGCTCTGCAGGGTCTCTCCAGCAGGACACCCGGGGATCACGCCCTGAGCTGAAGGCAGACGCTCAACAGGTGAGCCACCCAGGAGCCCCTGCCTGTTAATTTTTATTTAAGTTCCATTTCAAGTTGATTTTTGTATTGATATGAAGGAAGGGTCAAGGTTCCCGCCACCCGTCCCTTCCTCCTTATCTTCCTCCCTCCCTCCCTCTCCCCACCTTCCCCGTCTCCCCTCTTCCTCCTCCTCCTTCTGCAGAAGGGATGTCTGTTTGATCTTTAAGCCAATACCAGACCGTATTGATTATTGTAGCTTTATGATACGTCTTGGAAGCAGCTGTGTTTGCCGTCCAACTTCGTTCTTTTTCAAAAAAGATTGTTTTAAAGATTTTATGTATTTATTCATGAGAAACACAGAGAGAGAGAGAGAGAGAGAGACTGAGAGAGGCAGAGACACAGGCCGAGGCAGAAGCAGGCTCCATGCAGGGAGCCCGACGTCCATCCTGGGTCTCCGGGATCAGGCCCTGGGCTGAAGGCAGATGCTCAACCGCTGAGCCGCCCGGGTGCTCCTGTTCTTTTTTCAGAATTATCGTGACTATTCCAGAGTCTTTGCCTTCCCACCTCTATGTTGGAATCACCTTGCCAGTTCCTAAGCTCTGCTGGCTGAGACACTGGTTGGGACTGCATTCGGAGACAATGACCTCTTAAAAATCTCGAGTCTTCCAGCCACGAACATGGCAAATCATGCCGCTCACTCAGGGTCCTTACTCTCGCTCTGCTTTGTTTCGTCCTGTCCGCGCAGAGCTTGCACACGTTTTGTTGAATTTATCCCCACACATTCAATATTTAGAGGCAGGCGCAGCACAGAGGAGTCAGCACTGACCTGGGAGTGCAGCCGCTGCACCGTGAGCCTCTTCCGCGAGCCCAAGAGTGCGGTGACCCCCGGGGAGCCAGAGAAGGGGGAGGAGGGAGTGTGACACGGGTCGTCTCTGTGCTCACGCAGTCAGTCGAGAACAACAGCCTAGTGCTCGTCCACGGCCCCCGCAGTAAGAAGCCTCCGGGTCGCGTGGAGGCCTCCGACAGGCGCTGCTACGTGGTGCTGGGGGACGCGAAGGAGACGTGGACGGAGGTTCCCGAGGGCAGCAAGGGCAGGAGGAAGACCGAGCCAGTCACAAGGACGCCATCTCCAAGATGTTCCTGCGTGGGCGCTTGGTCATCGTGGTCCTGCAGGCCTCGCTCATCCCTGGCGAGTACAGCCTCCTCCCGGTCAGAATTCTCTCCCTCATCCTGCGAGGACCTGCCCTTCGTAATGGGAATAATAAAGCCCTGTGTTTTTTCTAAAAAAAAAAAAATAATAATAATAGTGAAATTTAGAAAGATGAATTGTTGGGACACCTTGAGGGGCTCAGTGGTTGAGCACCTGCCTTCTGCTCAGGGCGTGACCTTGGGGTCCCGGGATTGAGTCCCGCATCGGGCTCCCGGCATGGAGCCTGCTTCTCCCTCTGCCTGGGTCTCTGCCCCTCTCTCTGTGTCTCTCATGAATAAATAAATAACATTTTTAAAAAAATAAGAAAAATGAATTGTTGCGCATCGACTGTATCCCAAAACCTTGCTGCACTCACCGATTCTAGTATCTCATTTGTCGATTTCCTCAGATTCTATACGATCGCGTCGTCTGTGAACAAAGATACTTTTATTTCTTCCTTTCTAGAACTTTCTGCCTTAGCGCACAGTCTAGGATCTCGGCACAGAGTTGAGCAGAAGTGGGTGAGCCGGCACCTGGCCTTTGTCCTGATCTTAGGGGAAGGCGTTCGTAGCTCCCCCTCAGGTGCGGTGTCAGCTGGGCTTCTTCCCAGATGCCCTTATCTGGTTGACTGAACTTCCTCTTCCCGGGTGCTGGGGGTTTTGCTTTCAAACCATCAGTGATGTTGAGTTTTTGTCAAGTGCTTTTCTCGTACCCGTGCAGGTGATCGCGTGATTTCCGTCCCTTCCTTGGCCAATGTGGTAAATTACGCTGTCTTTTGAATAGAATCCCGGCTTTGGGTCACTGAGTTGGGTTTTTATATGTTACCGAATTCAGTTTGCTAATATTTCATTAATAATTCTGACGCCCGGGATCCCTGGGGATATTGGTCTAGATCTTACTTTCTCGTAAAGCTCTCGTCTGGCTTTGGTATTAGGTTTATGCTGGTCTCACGATATGGGTCGGAGGGGCTCCCTCCTCCTCCGTTCTCTGAAGTATTGGCTGGAGTCCACCCGTGAAGCCGTTTGAGCCTAGTGTTTTCTTCGTGGGAAGATTTTACTTTATTTTAAAAGATTTTATGTATTTATTCATGAGAGACACACACAGAGAGAGAGGCAGAGACACAGGCAGAGGGAGAAGCAGGCTCTGTGCAGGGAGCCCGACGCGGGACTCGATCCCGGGACTCCAGGATCATGCCCTGGGCTGAAGGCAGATGCTCAACCCAGGCGTCCCACCGTGGGAAGATTTTAATTACACATTCAGTTTCTTTACTGGAGACGACGTATTTGGATTTTCCATTTCTTCCCATGTTAGTTTTGGTGATTTGTATCTTTCAAGGACTGGAAATTGCCCGTTTCGGCTAAGCTGGCGGCTTCATTGGCATAAAATCTTCATTTTCCTTCTAACATCCGTAGTGATGCCTCCCTTCCGTTCCTGATGTTGACGTTTTCTCTGTGACCAGGAATGATTAAACCTCCGACCCTTCCTTCCGTTGTGTCTGGGTTTGCCTCACAGCTCCTGGTCTGCTGCTGGGTGCGTGCATCGCTGGCGCTGACGCGTGTGTTCGGTGTCTGGAACCCGTGGCCGTTACGAGATGCCTCTCCTTACCCCCCCTTGGCTTCAAGTCTACTTTTTAAAACAATATTTTATTTATTCATGAGAAACAGAGAGAGAGAGAGAGAGAGAGAGAGAGAGACAGGCAGAGGGAGAAGCAGGCTCCATGCAGGGAGCCTGACGCGGGACTCGATCCTGGGTCCCCAGGGTCAGGCCTTGGGCTGAAGGCGGCGCTAACCCGCTGAGCCCCCCGGGCTGCCTGTATGTTTGCGTTTAAGCCTACAATTGTGCTGTTTGTCCTGTTTTTCCTTTATCCCCATGTGTTACTGGTTTGTCGATTGTTTATCAATTTCCACACGTCAGGACCTAAGGGGAGGGGAGTCTTGGTGGCCGCGGACGCCAGCACCTGAGACCCGTGACCTGAACGTGTCCCTGGTCTTCAGGACGTGGGCACAGGGCGGCAGCGCTAGGACCATGTGTCTGGACGGTCAGCGTGGTGCCTGCGTGGGACGGCGCTGCACCTGCCTCTTCCTGTGCCCTCTGCCACGAGTCCCCACCCCCGGCCCGCAAGCCTGCGCTCCCGGCTCCCCCTGCAGCCTGGGGGCCCCCGTGTGCGGTCTGGGTGGTCCCAGGCCTCGTTGGTCCTGGTCCTCTCCGGAAGGCCACATGCCTGTGTCCGGGGGATGCCTCCCTCAGTTGGCGGCGGAGGCCTCAGCAGCACGTCCCAGAACGTGGAGAATCCACGATGAAGAGCGGCCCCTTCTGTGCCCGTCAGGCTCCGACCGTGCCGTGCTCTTCGTCCCGCCCCCGTTCTCTCGGGCGTTCGGGGGATGGCTGTGCCCCGTGTTTCCCTCGGGCCCCCTGGCCTCCCGGTGCGGTGGGGGCTGGGCAGGGCCTGCCGGGACTGCCCGGGAGTGCGTGGGGAGAAGTGGGAGCCATCTGGGCCCGTGGGGGCGGAAGGGGTGGGAGGTGACAGCTGGCGGTTTCCATGCAGTCGCCGCCACAGAGCAGCCTGCGGGCGCCAGCGGCTCATGCCAGTCGCTCTGGCGCTGGGTCATCTCCATGGCAGCCTCCGTGGGCACCCCTCTCCCCTCGGGGCTCCCGGCCTCTGCAGCTGCCGGGAGGCCGTCCCCACCCCCTGGACGCCGCTCCGATGGCTCCAGTAGCAAACTGTGCCCTTGCCTGCGTCCGGCCTCAGGCCACAGCCCCAGCCCAGGAGATGGGGGGTCTGGGTCGCCCGGCCAGGAAAGGCCGCCTGAGCCACGGCTTCACTCGCAGGGTGGGATCTTCGCCCCCGTGTGCTCAGGACACTTGCGGCTTCCTCGAAACGCCCACCACAGCCTGCTGTGCTGCGGCCCCCCGGCGGGCACTGCCCCTTGGGGTCGCTCGGCCAGCGGGCCCCTGGTGCTGAGCGCGGGGAGGGAAGGCCTTTCCGGGGCCGCCGGGGACGGCTTACACACCCAGCAGCAGGCTCCGGCGGGGCGACAGGTGCAGCCCCGGTCCTCCTGGCCCGCCCCATCCCAGTCACGGTTGGGCCCCCTGTCCATGCGGGGGAGCCACCTCCTCAGGCCTCAGCCTCCCGGGGCCCGGGAAGGCCCGTCCTCCTCTCCTGGGCCAGCCGAGTGGTCGCTGCACCAGTCCTGGCGTCTCCCGGGCGCCGTGCCCTCCCCTCCCTCTGGTGACCCCCGCACAGGATACAGCAGGATCACGTCCGCTGGTGAGCTCTGCGGAGGAGTGGCAGCTGGTGGCCGGGGCGTTTCAGTGATGCCCTGTCTCCTGAGGGCGGCTGAGAGGTTGCAAGGCCCTTTGCTGCGTCTTCCTGGCTGCCCCTGACTTTGCTGTTTCTTTCCTCAAGGGGGGGGGGGCTTCCCGACGAAGCCGAGGCCCAGCCATGAGGGCAGCATGGGCTCACGGCCAGGGGCACCGACGGCGGCCGGCACCCAGCACCGGGGGGAGCCCGGGAGCCTCCCCGAGAGGACGCCGTGCTGCGGGCAGTGGGGCCGGTGCGTGGAGCCTCTCTGGTCCCAGCTGGTTCTCCGCTGTGCCAGGCACGTGTGGCCCAGGGAGGGGGCGGCCTGAGTCTGCTGCTCTCTCGAGCGCGGCGGTGGGTGGTTCCGCAAAGCCCGCGGGTGCACGGCGTCGGCGCCCCCGGAGCTCTGGCTGGATTTCCGGGGCGGCCTGAGCTCTTTGCAAGCGCATGTGGCTGCGGGTGGCGGGGATGCAGGTGCCCGGAGCCCCCTCTGCGGGACGAGGCACAGACACGCGGAGGAGCGTCTGCCCCTCCGGGTGGCTCCTGTCTCAGCCATGGGCCACGCGGTGGGGTCGCCGAGACTCGCGTGGGAGGAGCCCACGGGGAACGGCCTCCCCACCAGCAGAGGCTCCTGACCCGGCTCTGGGTCCTGGTTCCCATGGAGCTAGTGGCCCACCTCGGGCCCGGTTCTGCACCCTCCAAAGCCAGCGAAATGGGTTTCTTGCACCCGTGGGAGGGGCCGGCAGAGTAAGTTAGGGAGAGCTGTGCAGGACCTAGTTTTATGTCACATGTGACGGGGTGTGTTTTTTTTTTTTTTTTTTATAAATACAGAAGCATAAAGAAGAAAAGAAACCCGTAATCTCACACCCAGATAATCCCTATTGGCACAAAACTGTCCTTCTTGAGCAGGGTGTAAACGTTTCAGCCGCACAGAGATGCAGGGACGGGAGGTCCTGCACACGCGTGTGCCTCTGGGCGGAGTCGCGCGTTTACCGGCAGAAGCGGCCACATGCAGGTGCTCGTGGTTTCATGGAAACTTTACACAGTCTCTTCGGGACGTCTTCGTACAGGCACAGAAGCCTGCCTGGGCTTTCACTCCACACAATGCTCCACTCCGCGGCTCTGCACACCCGGGGTGTCGGGGACCCTTGGGTTTTGGAATTGTGAGTTGTGAACACGGTGCTCGATGGGCCTCTGTGAGCTGAGCGGCCGTGGAACCCGATGGCGGGGGCGGTATTGCCTGGAGGAGCGGGTGTGCCCGATGGCGGGTCCCCGAGGCTGGCAGCCCCAGGGGGGGCCAGGCCTTACCCCCCAACCCCGCCGCCACACCGCGCCGCCTCCAGCCCTGGGGGGAACCGAAACTTGCCATTTGGCAGGTCAAGGCACCATCTTCCTCCTCGCTGACGCTTTTCTGCCGAGGATGAGGCGGGCACGGTCTCCTGCCTGACCCGCCCGTCGGGCCTCTTTTCCTGTCCGGGTGGGTTTCTCACTAATTTCTACAGGTTCATTTGCAACACGAGGAAATTAGCCCCAATTTGTCATATTTATTGCAAATACCCTTTCCCAGTTTGTAGTATTTTGACCTGAAAAGTGTTTATTTTTTTCTCTGTATAGGAGTTTCAATATTTTACATATAATTAAACTGATGCTTTTGGTAGAGTCTTTACTTTATGGTTTCTGGGGTTTGTCTCTCGCTGAATTATAAATAAATTCACTATAACTATCGTAGAGTTCTTATGGGTTCAGCCTGTGCACGTGTGTGTGCATGCATGTATGTGTGTGCATGTACATGTGCATGTGTGCATGTGGATATGGGTGTGCGTGCTGTATGTGTGTCCCTGTGTCTGCATGTGTGCATATATGTGTACATATACACGTGCACATGTGTGCATATGGGTGTGCGTGCATGCAGTGTGTGTATATGTATATATGTGTGCATATGTGTGCATGTGGATATGAACATGTGTGCCCATGTGTGTGTGTCGTGCGTGTGCACTGCATGTGTGTATATACCTGTGTGTGCATGTGGATGTGGGTGTGTGTGCATGTATATGTGCATGTGTGCATGAACGTGCATGTGTGCCCATATGTGTGTGCGTGTACATGTGGATGAGCGTGGGTGCATGTGTGCACCCGTGTGTGCATGCATGTGCATGTGTGCATATGGGTGTGCACACATGTATGTGTGCACTTGTGTGTATATGTGTGCATTCACGTGCATGTGTGAATATATGTGTGCCCGTGTGTGTATATGGGTGTGTGCATGTGTGCATATACGTGTGTGTGCATGTGGATATGAACATCTGTGCCCCGTGTGCATGTGTGTGCACCGCATGTGTGCATGTACCTGTGATGCATGTGGATATGGGTGTGCGTGCATGTACCTGTGTGCCGTGTGCATATATGCATGTGTGTGTGCGTGCACGTATGTGTGAACACACAGACGTCCACCTTGGCTGTGTTTGGATCTTATTTTGTTGTGAGGTCTGAGGAGGATCGAGCTTCGCGTCTTCCCTCTTCACATGCTGATTTCACCCACGTGTGTCCTGCACGCAGCTCTGGACTCTCGGGGTCTCTGTCCACGCACCCGGGTGGGTGACCTGGCTCTGGTTCTGCCGCAAACTACGCCCCTTGCAGGACCCCCGCCCCCCGCAAAGACAGTTAAAACTCGTGTCAGAGGGTAGGGTCTGCGGTGAGGGTGGTGGGAGATGAGGTCCCAGGGAATCTTCCTGAGCGGTCGGCCCCTTGGGGATCCCCACCCCGTCTCTCCCGCAGCGTGAATGTCTGTGGCTGCGTGACTCCAGCGGTGAAGGAAGAGCCCCCGCGGGTCAGAGCGCGGGCTGGCCCCAGGTGACAGGCCAGGACGGACGGGGCCGAGGGAGTGTTGTGTTGAGGCCCCGGGTGAGAAGCCAGTTGGAAAGCAGCGTGTGCGCACACATGTGTGCAAGGGGCACGGAGGAGAAACCTGTTCCGTCTGAACCTTGTCCCGTGCAGCCCCCTCCAGGTTGGGAACGGTGCCTGTGGGTGGTCCCAGGGGTCACAGGCCGGCAGGTGTTCGGGTGCTCGGGCCCCGGGACGCCCCATGTGCCATCGGGGGAGGCGGCGGTGGGCACGGCCCCGAGACTGGCTCTCCCAGCGCCCCCTCGAGGAGAAGCCGGCTCACGTTGCCGACGTCCCGCTGCCCCGGGGCCTGCATGTGGTCATGGCACAGCCCACCCGCCGCCTCCGGCCCCGGGGACCACGGGGCTGACGTGTGCCGCCCGGGCCCTTGCCCCGCAGGCTCTCGGGGCACCCCGGAGGCCGGCCACCCTCGCCCGCCTCCCCTCGCTTCCCGTCCGGCCAGCACTCCGTCCCGGAAGCCGTAGCTGCGGCCCCCACGGGAACGCAGGCTCCTGGCGCCGCTCGGTTCTCCTGACTCTTATTTTTGGAAACACGAGGGAGAAAGAAGTCTTATGGTCTGTCTAGAAATAATGCCTCGCCTTAGTTCTATTCAGTTTAGACCAAATTAGACCCAGCCTTTCCCGGATGACACTCCAACCTCTTGAACCGTGGGGGGGGCGGGGGGGCGGGAGGCGCGGGGTTTGGGGGGCAGCGTGTCGGCTGCTGGGAGTGCGGCTGGTGGGCCTGAGGCCGCGCCCAGGCCCCGACCCCGTGCCTGGCCCTCCTGGACGCCCGGGACAGCTCAGGTGGCCGTCCTGACCCTGCACCTGGCCCTCCTGGACGCCCGGGACAGCTCAGGTGGCCGTCCTGACCCTGCACCTGGCCCTCCTGGACGCCCGGGGCAGCTCAGGTGGCCGTCCTGACCCTGCACCTGGCCCTCCTGGACGCCCGGGGCAGCTCAGGGTGGCCGTCCCGACCCCGCACCTGCCCCGGGACCCGTGGGCGGCTGTCTGTGGGGCCAGCTGCTTGGCCGTAGGACCTGCTTGCAGTTCACCATCCTGCATCCTCCCATGAACGCCTTCCCTGCTGTCCTGCTGTCCTGCTGCTGCACATCTGCCGTCTGGTGTCCTGTGGCCCAGACACGTGTGCCCAGCCTGGGGGCCGGGTGGGGAGGCCAAGCGCAGCCCGTGCCGGGGCTTTTCCTGGCGGCTCCAGGCTCCCCGCCTCCCCCACCGCCAGCTCTGTCGCCACTGCTCCCCCCACGGTAGGAGGCCCCGAGAGGCTGGGACCCGGATTTCACAGACAGATGGGACTTCCCTGTAAACTCCCCTTCCCCACTGGGAGCATCTCTGCTTCCTCAGAGAGGTGCTGGGCTGGGGGGCTCCGTGCCAACGGAGAGGGGTTGTATGAGGGGTCAGGAGGGTGGCCTGTGACAGAGGAGGCCAGGCGGGCGAGCTCCAAGGGGCAGGTGTGGGGTCCGGCGGCCCTGAACCCCTGGCTGGTCAATTTAAAATCACGGGTGCAGGGGCGCCTGGCTCAGTCGGCGGAGTGTCCGAGCCTTGATTTCAGCTGAGGTCGTGATCTCAGGGTCGTGGGATCGAGCCCCACATCCCGCTCCACGCTTAGCGGAGAGTCTGCTTGAGATTCTCTCTCCCTCTGCCCCTCCCCCCAAATCAGTAAATACATCTTTAAAATCACGGACGTGGATGGTTAGCTCAGGGCTGCGTGGGGCTGGCCACGCTGTGGTCTGTCCGTCGGCGCCGGGAAATCTCGTTGCTGGAGGAAGCGTGTGAAGGAAGCAGGTGGAGAGTCCAGGACGGACGCTGGACTCGGAGGCGGCCCGGGCTGCGCTGGGGCCTGAGCTCACGGCACCCGCCAGGCTCTCCCAAGCACGGGCGCCTTCCCTGTTGCTCACCTGCCTCCCTACTGCCCGCAGGCACCAGCCTGTCCTGCAGGTCACCCCCTGCCCCAAGGGCTTGCACGAGCGCCTGCGACCGAGGCCTGTGGGCGTGCGGGGGGTGGGACCTGCCCTGGCGGCTGTAGGGCAGAGCCAGTGGCGGCGTGGCAGGTGCTGGGACCGCTCCCTGGGCCCGGGCCCCCTTTAGGGCCTCAGGGAAGCCCTATTGTGTTCGGGGCTCGCTGGTTCCTCAGGGTCCTCTCCCCACAGTGGGAATGTCCTGCAGAGCGTGGAGGAGGGAGTGCCTCAGCCCCCGCCAGTGCCCCTGGGTGGGGAAGGCTGGTGCTGGCCAGCGGGTGGCTCTGAGCTGCCGAGGGGGCATCATGCCGGGAGATGCAAGGCCCTTCCTGCTCTAGGCCCGTGATGCTCAGGGTCCTTGGGCGGACAGGCCAGTGCCTGGGGGCCGAGGTGGCCCGACGACTGGCTGAGCTTCCACCTAGACATGGGGCAGGAGACAGTTCCATGGCCAGGCTCCCTCGGGTGCCCAAGCCTTGGGTAAATGTCAGCCTGGCAGGAGGGCCTCTGGAGCCTGGTAAAAGGCTTTGTCAACACTCATTTCCTGTAAAACAAACAGCCATGTGGTTTATTAATCTTTAAATCTCGACTTTCCATCAAAACCATGTGCAAATTTCTTTGCAAAGAAAAGGCCTGACATAAAACCACGCACTTACTGCGAGACGGAATTTAAAATAGCATCTTTGCCTTAACAATGCTGCGTTGCTTCTGTTGATGTGAACGCAGCGTGGGCTCGGCGTCACTGGGGCTGGGCCGCCCTCCCCGAACCCCGGGCCAGGCCTGGCTGTCGGCCGCTCCCAGACCTCGGGCCCTGGGAGCGCGCGGGTCCCAGCTCAGCCCCTGGCCCAGGGGACAGACTGTAGCTGCGGCCAGGCAGGCTGTGCTGGGGAAGCCGGCCCTGGGACCCCCGGCAGAGACGTGCCTCCCACTCACCCGCTCACGGGTTCCTTCCACCATTCACTCTGCAAGCCTCTTGGGTGCAGGGGACCGGGCTGGGCGCTGTGGGATAACTTGCTCGTGACACCAGAGTCACCCCTGGATCCGCCAGGGCCGTGGAGCAGAACCTTACAGCCCCTTTGGGACAAGCTGCTCCTGTCTTGGCTGGAGGCTGCCCTCTGGGTGAGGCCGTGTGGTGCCCACGGAAATCGCTTGTCGAAATCCCACCGGATTGTTTGAAAGCGTCAGAAGGCCGGCTGGCCACTGATTCTTGGGGAGGCTTAAGCAAGTCGTAGGATGCTGACGGGAATGCTGGGCCACGGGAGCAGGACCCAGGGCAGCCCCACCTCTGCCTGGGGATGGCTCGGCACCCCCAGGGGATGGGCCCGGGGGCAGCCTGGGCAGCTCTGACCGTGTAAGCAGACGCACGGGCCTGCGACTTGTGAGCCTTGGGGATAAATCCGTCCTCGGCCAGCGCGAGGCCCACAGCTCATTAGCGGGCGGCGGGGGTGATAAACGGCTGCGAGACCTCAAGCTCCCTCCAAGTTCCCCAGGCCCCCCCTCCCCGCGGCGGCTCCAGGGCTTCCCGAGCTCCCGGCTCCGGTAGGTCTGGCTCCGCGGGGTCTGGCTCCGCCGCATCTTCATCCTGCGTCTCTTTCCCACCGCGGAGAACAGGCGTCACCAGGATCCCAGTGCAGCTGCAGGCTCGGGTGCATGTGTCAGACCTGGGGCCAGCTGCTTGGTAGAGCCACACTCAGAGCTTGTGTGGGGCCTCCATGCACGCACATGCACACCCACACGTACACAGGCGCATGCATGCAGGGAGCCATATCCACAGGCAAGACATGCCTGCATGCACGCATACCCAGACACGAGCACACATGCACACACACATGCAGAGAGCTGTATCCACAGACACATGCATACCTGCATGCACGCATACGCAGACATGAGCACACATGCACACACATGTGCAGAGAGCCATAGCCACAGGCACACGCATGCCTACGTGCACGCACACCCAGACACCAGCACACATGCACACACATGTGCAGAGAGCTGTATCCACAGACACACGCATGCCTACGTGCATGCACACCCAGACACAAGCACACATGCACACACACATGCAGAGAGCCATAGCCACAGACACACGCATGCCTACGTGCATGCACACCCAGACACAAGCACACATGCACACACACGTGCAGAGAGCTGTATCCACAGACACACGCATGCCTGCATGCACGCACACCCAGACACGAGCACACACATATACACATGCAGAGAGCCATAGCCACAGGCACACTCGTGCCTGCATGCATGCATACCCAGACACGAGCACACATGCACACACATGTGCAGAGAGCCATAGCCACAGGCACACACATGCCTACGTGCATGCACACCCAGACACGAGCACACACATATACACGTGCAGAGAGCCATAGCCACAGGCACACGCATGCCTGCATGCATGCACACCCAGACACGAGCACACATGCACACACATGTGCAGAGAGCCATAGCCACAGACACACGCATGCCTACGTGCATGCACACCCAGACACGAGCACACACATATACACGTGCAGAGAGCCATAGCCACAGACACACGCATGCCTGCATGCACGCACACCCAGACACGAGCACACATGCACACACACATGCAGAGAGCCATAGCCACAGACACACACATGCCTATGTGCATGCACACCCAGACACAAGCATACACATAAACATGTGCAGAGAGCCATAGCCACAGGCACACGCATGCCTGCATGCATGCACACCCAGACACAGGCACACACACATTCAGGGAGCCATACCCAGAGGCACGTGTACACACAGGTGTGATCTGAGGTGCATCATTGGGCTCCAGAATAAAAATGAATTCTGTGCTGTGCAGACTTCTCCCATTTGGCCAGCTTTCAAAGAACCTCAAAAGGAGACCAGCAGCCTGCACCCAGCACCCCGCTTCTGGTGCACCGGGGGAGCTCTGTCCAAGCCGGGCCGGGCACATTCTGCGGGCACAGCCCCCGGGGGAGTGGTTCTGTGCCGCCCGCTGCTCCCTGGGCTGGGGGGGTTGCCCCGGCCATCGCTGACCGCGCAGTCTCAGGACTAACCGCCCCGCCGGGGCCCTGCAGCCAGCTGGTCTAGCTGTGCCTGCTGCACGCCAGGGGGGTCGGGGAGGGCGTCCCGCACAGCGGCCCCCACCCAGCCCCCTTGGAGAGGGCCTCGCCCCCAGCGCCCTCCTGGGCTCCCACCTCCGCCCCAGGCCCCAGGGCGGGCAGCTGGTCTTCCTGGTTCACCCTCTGGGGCCACCCCCACCCGCCCTGCTCCCATGCCGTGGCCTCCTGTCGCCACCCTCCTTGGAGCCCCTCCCCACCAGCTGAGCCCACTCCAAATTCCGAGTCCTCCAGGAAGCCTTTCTGACCCCCTCCCCACCCTCTGCTCGGTGCCCTGGGTTTGGCCCAACCCGTCTGCCCCCGGGCACAGGTGCATGTGGCTCCTGGAGACTGGACTCTGACCCACTGCCCTGTCTGCTGCTGCGACCGTGGCCCGGTCACTTAACGTCTCTGACCCCGTCCCCTGCACTCCATGCGGCGAGCGGTTCCCTCCTGCAGGAGAGCGGCCTGGATACCTAAACCCCCTCTGCAAACCAGCCATCGACGCTTCCTCCCGTGTTTATGTAAATCCAGAGACCGGAAGGTTTGACAGACGTGTGCGCCGTGTAACCAAGACCCCAGAGGTCGGGGCCTGCTGCCGTCACCGGGAAAGCTGAGTCCCGGTCTGCTCGGGGCCGTGCCCTCTGGCCCGGAGGCCGAGCCGGTTCTGTCCCCCTGGACTAGCTTTGCCGGTGCTTGGACTTGCGTGATGCCTCCACGCAGTGCGCGCTCTTTGACATCTGGCTTTCTCGTTGAACGCGGGGCTTTGAGAACCATCCACGTTACGTATCAGTAGTTGGTTCTTCTTACACGAAAGCCTCGGAGGAGCGCTCGGTTGTACGGACATAACACAGTGTCTCCATCCCTCTCCTCGTCGCGATACGGCTGCAGGGGACGGTGCCGTGTGGACACCTGTTCGGTTTCTCCCGGGAGGCGTCTGGGAAGGCGGCGTCAGGCGGCGCGGGAGGTGCACATTTGGGTCTGTGAGGGGCGGCCGAAGCGACCTGGCCGTGTTCCATCCACACCCGCCGTGGGCCTGCTGCGCCGCCTGCACGCGTGCCGACACTTGGCGCTGTCGGTCTAGCGCCCGGGCTGTGGAGTGGACCTCGTTGGGTCGGACGTGCGTCCCCCCCCGCCGGCGACTGCTGACGCTGACCGTCTTCCCCTGTGCTGGCTGGCCTCTCCGACGTCCTCCTTCTACCTGCCTGTCCAAGACTTCTCGTTTTTCAGATTAGTAGTCGTTCCAATGACTCTAATGATTGATCCGCGGGAGTCCTCTATGTAACCCGCTTACAGGTCCTCGGTCGGATCTGGCCCGTGTGTATCTGGACGTGGTTCACTCTTCAGCTTCTTCAGGGCGTCTTTTGAAGAGCAGACATTTTTTATTTGGATGAAGCACAACTTTTAAATTTCTTTATGTTTAACATTTCTGGCATCGCTTCTGAGAAAATCTTTGCCTGTCTTCAGGTTGCAAAAATATGTTTTTTTCTTCCAGGAATTTTTTTTAGGAGTATGTTTGCAATCCAGCTAGGATTAGTTGTTGGTATGGCATGGGGTGCAGCCACGGTTAGCGTTGGCTGAAGGCCCCCATCGCCGCGTACACTTGTGTCTGTGCCCTTGTGAAACCCAGCAAGAGACGTGGGCCCATTTGTGGACGGCCTGTGTGTCGCACGGCCCTGTGCCTGTCCCCACGCTGCACAGCACCACGCGGCCCTGATCACTGAACCCTTATATTAAGTTAAAATCAGGTACTGCAAGTTCTCCAACTTCACTCTTTTTTTAGGGTTATATTTTTTTACCATTCCAGGTCATTTACATTCCCATATACATTTGAGTGTGTGCCCACCCATTTCTAGCAAAAAAAAAAAAAAAAAAAAAAAGAAAAACAACATAGGGCTTTGGCTGTAATTGCATTGATTCTACGGATACCTTTGGGAAGATGTAGCAGCTTCCTGTTCACTGTCCCCACCTGGGGACCAGGTGTACCTCCCACTCACCTGGGTCCTTCTTCCTCCCTGTGTTCTGCAGTGTAAGGTGGATGGGCCTTGCTCCTGTACGTGTTCCTACAAAGGTAATGCCCCGCAGGCTCTGTCGGGGCCCCTAGGACAGGGGAGAGGTTCTGTTCCTGTTTGCAGGGAGTTCTCACTGCAGGGTTGTCCTTTGTTGTCTTCACGGTTAGTGAAGTCTTCACGGTTAAGCCAACCTTGCCTTCCTGGCAGGGACCTCCCTCATCAGTCGTGGCGATTAGCTGCTTACGATGCTGCTAACCTGCTAATACTTTGTTTAGGAATTTTGCATCCATGCTCACGGGAAATACTGGTCTGTCCTGTCCTTTGTAACGGCCTGATCAGGCTCTGCTCTCAGGCAGACGCTGACCTCACGAAACAAGTTAGAAGGTGCTCGGTATCTGTTTCCTAAATGAGTGTGCGTGAGATTGGTACTGTTTCCTCCTTTAAAATTTGATAGAATTCACCAGTGTAGCCGTCCGGGCTGGAGATCTTTTTTATACGGTGGTTTTAAAAATTATTATTATGAATGCATTATTACAGAAAAACGGACCTGAGACTGTTCGGGTGGTGTATTTCTGTTTGTGTCAAGTTTGGTGGATTGTGCATTTCAAGGAATCTCTCCATTTCATCCACATACTGTAATTTGTTGACATAAAGGCGGCTGTTCATGATTTTTCTAAATTATTATTTAGATGCCGGTAGGAAAAATGATTCCTATGATGAAATACTGAGATTGTGTTTCTGAAATTCTTAACGTTTGTGTTTTCTCTTTTAAGAAAAGTTGGTCTTGGGGCTCCTGGGTACCTCAGTTTGTTGTGCATCTGACTCTTGATCAGCTCAGGTCATGGTCTCGGGTTACGGGATCTCGCGGGGGGGGGGGGGGGGGGGGGGGGGGGGGCGGCTCCGTGCTTGGCAGGGAGCCTGCTGGAGTCGGCCTCCCTCTGCCCCTCCCCACTGTGCGCTCTCGCTTGCTCGCTGGCTTTCAATAATAGATAAACGAGTCTTTTAAAAACAATTGGTCTTCCAAAGGTTTGTCAACGTTACAATCACAAAAATGACGTTCCGTTTTGACGACAATCCTCTATTATGTGTCTTTATTACTTTCTTCTTCCTACTTTAGAGACACTTTGTTCTCGCCTGTCGTCTCGACTCCTAAGTACTTAGAGCTGGAAACCTCCCTCCTCCGACACTGTGGCCACATCATCCTCGGTAGGCCTTGTCCTCAAGTGGGAATGCCCCCAATGAAACAGCCTCGGGAGCCATGGAGGGCGCAGAGAGCAGTAGATAAATCCAGGACCGTGGCAGGGGTTTCCATCTGTCTGTCCCTGTGGGGCAGGGGGACCCACCCAGCCAGGGAACAAGAGACGTGAACTTTAGGGCGAGCGGTGGACACGTGCACAAGTCTGCTGCCAGTAGTTGAAAAATGCATGTTTCTTAAAACAAGGAATGTCTATTAAAATTTAGCTTTACGTAAGTGAAATCGTAGAGCATCTGCTGCTCTGCGACCGGCCCCTCTCTCTCGATGTGTCGAGTCTGCAAGATTGGTCCAGGCCGCGGGGGGAACACACGCATCCTCTCTGCCTGGAGCTCTTTGTGTGGACAGATCTCACCGTCACCCGTTCTGCGCGTCTGAGCGTTTGGGGTACTTACCCCCAAAAGTTAGTGGCCGCGCCACATTTCCTGTGCACGTCTTTGGGGGGGCGTGTGTTTGTACTTGTCAGGTGTGGACTGGCCTGCCGTGCAGTGTCGTGTACGCGAACTCCAGCTGTTCGCCTCCCAACCAGCTTTCTGGTGTCGATCATTCTAGTGCACATGGACCAATTCCTGCTCCTCTGAGTTCGTTTCCCTGGTCACCGAGACCTTGAGGTCGCTTCCGCATCTCAGTTCCACGTCTCGGCACTTGGGCATCTCTTCCGAGGTGCCTCTTCACGAACTTGACCGCTCTCTGTTTTCTCTCTCTTTTCCTTATTGGCCTGTAGTCGTTCACCCGCCCCGGGTGTCTGTCGTCTGTCTGTGTCCCAGACGTCCCCTGACGGGGCGCTGTGGCGAGCGGCTCCTGACTGTGGGGACGGGCGTGGGCGCAGACGTCAGAACCCATCCGGTCCTACGCTTTCCCGTTGTTCGCCTTCACCGTGTGCTGCTTATGCCTCGATAAAGCTGTTAAAACACCTTGTACGGTTAGCAGGTGCGCAACATCCAGGTGGAGAATGTCTGACGTGGGTGAGGACACAGCAGTTCAGTGGATGCAGGTGTCCTCAAAGTGTCAGTTTTCCCAAGGGAACGAACAGCCCTGCAGGGATTCTGTGGGACCGGACGGACCCGTCGGCAGTGGGTGCAGAAGAACGAGGCCCCTGGCACCGGTGTCCACCGTGACACCTCGTGGGGGCAGACGTGGGAAGGCACGGACGGGGGTGGGGGGCTCTGGTCCGAGAGGCAGCCTTGCCTGGGAACCCAAACTCGAGGGGGGACTTTAGTAGGAAGAGACTCCGTCAGCCAGAGGAACAGAGGCTCTGGGGGCGTGATGGGAGCAGGCTCGGGTGCGGCCTGGCCTGGACCCTGCCCTCTCCGCTGGCTTCCTGTCCCCGGCTGCCCCTCCTGGCTGCTGTCCACCTCCACTCTGCCCCTGCCACCGTGGTGGACACTCCTCCCGAGCTCCAGAAGCCCCGGGCTGGCTGCGGTCGATGACCAGGGCGGATGCCCAGGGAGCCGGGGTCCCCGCAGACGGGGGCGGAGGCCACCTGGCCTCCCCGGCTCCTTGCAGAGGCTCTCATGTCCCCCTAGACACCCCGCGGCTCTGCTGCCCTGCCGGCCAAGGAAATGCAGCGCTGCCTGGAATCCTTTTATCGAAACTGGGCTGAATATAAATAAAATACAGATTTGATGGTGGGGCTTGGGTTTGCATGAATTTACTGTAGTTTAATGTGGTTTGGAAGCAAAGGGGTCAAGACGGAGCTGCCTTAGCTGTGCACACGGTTTCTTCGTCTCCCGTGAGCGGAGATAGGATTAACGACCGTCCCTCCCCCTGCCTCCCACGGGGTGGGGGTCACCTTGAAATAGGAAACTGGCTGTGCCCGTTCACATCTGACTGGTCCCCCGGCTAGCTGTGCCCCCGCGTCCTCCCTCCTCCCTCCCTCGTCGGGCCCCCCCACCCATGAGTCGGGCTCCCCTGGGTGCCCTTCCCTTGCACAGGCCTGCCCTGACCGCCGACCCCCACCACGGGGGCGTCTGCGTGGGGCCAGGCGACGGCGGCCCCCTCCCATCTGGCCCCAGCCCACATGCTAGTGGCTCACTTTCGAAAATATTTATTATTGCTACTTATTGAAGCAAAATTCACCTAACAGAAAATTCTCCACCTTAAGGTGAGCCGTCGGCAGCACCACTGCAGCCTCCGTCCAGTCCCAGGACGTCTTCCCAAGGACGCACGGTCCCCCTGGAGGCCCCTGGCTACCACCGTCCGTGTCCTGGGCGTCCCTGGGCCTCGCCACCCGCGGTGTGGGCTGTTTGTGTCGGGAGGAGCACCAGGGTCTCCAGGTCTGGCCTTGATGCCGCGGGTGTCGGAGCGCAGCTTGCTCTGTGGCACAGTGGCATGTGTCGCGCGGCACAGCGTCCTGCGACCCCGCGTGTGGGCTGTGGGGCTCCGCGTGTCTCCACCTCTTGGCTGCATCGAGGGTCGCCCTGTGCATGGCGCGCCTCCCCGTGGGCACCTCTGGGTGCCCCCAGCCGCTCCCGCCGCCCACGCCCGGCGGCATCCTGACGCCCCCCCACCGCCCGGGGCCGCACCATCGCCTCTGGTGAGGGCGACCTCCTGAGGCTCATCTCCTGGTTTTCCCCGTGCAAGCCTCGCCCACACCGTGGGCCCTGCCCCGGGTGACCCCGTCCTGTGCTGCCCTCGAGGCGGCCGCGACTGGACTCCGTGGCCACGTTCCCTGCACTTTTAGACACGCTTCTCCGTCCACGTGCCTGCGGGCTGTGGCCCGTGCGCCTCGCCGTTGAGCTCTACAAGGAGACGGTCTGCACTGCCTCATGGACTCGCTTCAGGGGGCTCTGGGGGCCCCTTGGCTTGTGGGGTGGGGTGGGGCCAGCCCAGGGGGTCCCGTCTGGGGCCTGCGCCTGCCCCACACCCTGTGCACAGGCCGGCCCTCCGCCTGCGGGGTCTGCCACCGGCCTCTGGGTCGGGGTGTGGGGTGTGGGGTGGGCTTGTGTGGGGCTGACCCGCTGACACCAGCCAAGCACCGGGACCCCCACGGCCCTCTCTCTCTCAGTTTAAACAATAGGACTTTGTAAGCAGGACATTGTGGGTGGAGTGACAGGCTGTTCTCGAGGTGGATGGGGTGGGCCTGGGGGGCCGACAGGGACCTTGTGTGCAGTGTCCTCTCAGAAGACCCCGGACCCCTCCGGCAGCCCTGTTTCCTTCATTCAGGTGCCTGGATATTCGGGAAGTGGCCTGCGTGGGCTCCGGGTCAGCCGCGGCCTGGCTCTGGCCTGGGGGGCCTGCGGCAGGTGTGGGCCCCGGTGTGGGCAGAGGCCAAGGGCAGGATGGTCGCCCCCCAGGAGGCTCCCCAGGACCGGTGCTCCCATCCTCGGGGGCTGTCAGTGTGGCCACGTGGGCGCCAGGCTGGCCTGCCGGCTCCCGGAGGGCGGGGGGACCCTGACCGTAGTTTCAGGGTGTGTGTGTGGTGCCCCGAGGCCACAGTGGTATCTGGGGTCATGTGCGGCTGAGCCTGCCTCCCGCCCCCCACGTGATGCCGTGCTCCGGGTCCCGGCCTGAGCTGTGCCCCTGCGTGTCCCACGGGCTCCTGTGGCGCCCCAGCAGCGGGCCTGGCCCTTCAGTGACCCGTGGTCCCGGCTGAGGGCTTGGGAAGTGGATCCCACAGCAGCCCCGGGGACTGGCCAGCGGGGGGCCCTGCGCCCACCTGAGCCTCACACACACCCCGTGTGACCTCCTGGCTCTGGAAAGGCTTGGGCTCCTGTGCGCTGGGGTTCGACCTTGCCCGTGGTACGGGAGCCTGTGTTCACGTGTGGGGGGGTGGGAGTGGGGGGGTGGAGCCGGGGGCGAGGGCAGGGGGGATGAAGGGAGGGTGATGGTGGGGGGCGATGGCGGGGTGGATGGCGGGGGATGGAGGGGGCTGACAGAGGGGCGATGGTAGGGGGGGATGGTGGGGGGATGACGGGGGGATGACAGGGGCCAGGCTGAGAATAGAGGCTGCCCGCCCCTCCCCAGGTGGTCAGCAGCGCTGGGCCGGGAGCCCTGCTGGGGCCAGTGGCCATGCCTGCAGCACAGGCCGCGGAGGACGTGCCTCCGTCAGAAGGCCATTTCCGGGGATGCCTCTGATGCGGGAACCCCCGCCCCGCCTGTGACCCCGTCTTTCCCGGCACCAGCCCTGTGCTTTCTTCCCTGAATCAGACTTAATGCTGTTTGTGTGGCGACGAGTACAGCCCTGGGCCGTGAGGATGTGGGCCCCACCCTGGTCCTCGCGTCCCCAGGCCGGCAGGGCAGGCTAGTGGCCCTGTGTAGCCGGGATGCTCAGCGGTTTCCTCGCCTGTGAAAGGGGAGCGTCCGTCCCCTACCAGGGGGCAGCTCAGAGCTTGCAGGCGTCAGGCCCGGGAGGGCCAGGCAGCGTCCAGCTTGAGGCGTGTGCCCGTCGGCCCCGCAGAGCTGGCGGCCTGGGCGGACGGGGCCCCGGTGCCGCCTTTAGGTGCCCACCTGGTGACCGCTGATGTGGGCCGGTCTGCGCGCCCTGAGGAGAGCAGTGGGGGCCGGGCCGGGGCTCCCCCAGAGGCCGCGCAAACTGCAGGGCACCCGCCTAAGCTGGACCCCATGGTTCTCTTCGGGAGTTTTCTGGATCGTAGGTTTGACAAAATGCCATCCACTTCTGAGTGGATTTCGGCAACTGTGACGTGTGACTTAGGGCCACAGCTTTCCAAGTAATCCCCACTTCTGGTGTGGGGCTCACCCGGAGCTCGGGGGGCCGGGCCTCCCCTGGGTGCTGGAAGGCGGGCTGGGGAGGGGGCTCATCCCATGGCCGTGGGCCCGTCACCCTCCACGCGGGGCCCATGTCCCGGGCCCTGAGGGTGTGGGGACCTGGGCTGGGGCGTCAGGAGCAGGCTGGCCTCCCCCTCCCCCACCGTGGCGTGGGCATCCCTCCCCCCAGTGACTCAGGCACCCCTCCCCCACCCCGTGGCGCGGGCTCCGTGTCACCAGTAACAACCGCGGTGACTCAGGCTCTATTTTTACGCTCCCAGGGCTCACCTCCTCTCTTGCTCTCCCGGCCGGGGGCACCGGCTGGTGGAAGGGCTGCGTTTTCAGCCCGAATCTCACGGGGACTCACGGGTCCCCTACGGCCTTGCTGTCGGGTGTGCTCCTCTGCCCACGGAGGGCGAGCGCTGAGTTCAAATCAGCAGACCGTTGTTTTATTTTTAGGGGAAAAGTTCAAATATTACCTGACCTGGGCTCTGGATTCTGGGGCATCTGCACAAGCGCCACCTGTTGGCTTCTCGCCGCCTTGTCCCGCGCGAGGCCAGCGTCGGGATCTGGGAGTGACGCCGGCCCGTGTCACGGTGGCCAGAGGGTCGGGTGGGGTCGGGCTGCGGGGAGATGAGGGCAGTGTGCCTGCCTGCGTGTCGCCGGCACTCCCGGAGGAGAGCTCCTGGCTTCTCCCGGCGATGGTCCGGCTCCCGGTGAAGCCGGGAGAACCTCGGAGAACGTGCGAGAGCCCCCGGCGAGTTCTGTCCGGTGCTGGGGTTCCCGCCTGGGCGAGTGGGGAAAATCCCTCCAGGACCCCCGCAGGTGGGGCCCGGGCACCCGCAGCCCTGGGAAGGACCCGGCCAGCTCCTGCACCTCCCTGGCCCCTCGGCGTCAAGGTGACCTATTTTCATAGCCGGCTGTGCCGTGATTGCCGGCTCCGTGGAATAAAAGCCTTCCTTGAAGAATAAACATTCTTAATCCTTTGTGTTTTAAATATTCATCCGTCCCAGGGAGCGCCTGTGCCCGTGTCACCGTCACCCGCGCCGCAGGAGGGCCCTGGGGACAGGGTCGGGGTGGCCCAGCCCAGAGCGGTGCCTCCTGGGCACGGCTCCCTCCCTCGGGCGGCGCTCAGCTTCCTGACCCGGAGCCACACAGACCGCAGGACCCTGGGGCCACGTTACCTTTCCTTCTCCTGGTGACATGGTGGTGTCTCCCCGGGGAAGCGGGTGATGGTGTCCCTGGGCCAGAAACCCCGTGCAGGGCCGCCAAGGCCTGGCGTAGGTCAACCAGCATCCTCCCCCACGGAGCTGGGCCCCACCCGTGTCAGCAGGCCCCGGGGCCCACGCCCTGGGTGAGGACCAGCCCGACCCCCTGCCCGTCCCGCCTGCTGGCCCCACCTCGTTGCTGTTGGCTGAGGGGTGGGTGTTGGGGGGCAGGGGTGGAACTTTACCCAGAAGTGGGGCCGAATTCTGTGCAGCAGCTGGGGATTTGGGAGGAAAGTGCAGGCGGCTACGCGAAGTCCGGGAGTCGAGAGGGACGTCAGGACGCCCGCGCCCACCTGGGCCCCGTGGCCGTGCCCTGGGCACTGTGCTCGTGGACCTCCCCTCCCCCCCCCCCCGCCCCGGTGAAGCCTCCCTGTGGCTGGCTCAGAACCCAGTCTGCAGTCGTGCCCCCCCAGCCCCGGGGTCTCAGAACCACAGTGGGGTGCACGTGCAGTGGGTACATGCCCTCCCTCCCCTCCCAGGGAAGCAGGCCCAGGAAAGGCCACAGAGCCAGCCAACGTGGACGAGGCCGCAGCTCCCCACCTCCGTGCCCGGCAGACCTCCGAGTGTCCCTTTCCCTCGGACCCTCCGTCCGTGACAACCTGGCTTTCCAGGGTGTGAACGTGGGGTGAGGGACATGGTGCACGTGTCCTGTGCTTCTGACCTGTTGTCCGGTACACCCTCCGTTGCCATCCCTCCCTGCCCCGCAAAGACCTGCAGTCCGGGGTCTGTGCCTTTCTCTAAAATCGGTGCTTGCCTTTGCTGGGCCCCTGCGCTCTCCGGGGCGCCCCTGCTGGGCGTCTGTGGGGAGCGGGGAGGGCGCCTGCCCCCCCTTCCCCTCCGAGGGGCTCCACACGCTGGGCCGCACACGCTGTGCTCAGGTGGGACGCTGCGGCCAAGTTCCGCTCCCGGTGGGTGGGAACAGCCATCTGGGGACCCTCGCCTCTGACAAGTGCCCGGGCACGTGTCCCAGAAACTAGAGCCAGGGTCTAGTTGAACCTGAAGAGAAAGAGAAAGGACAGCTGTGGGCCATGTAGCAGCCCTGTCATGGGGGGGATGGGCTCTGACCTGGGGGCGCACAGACTCGGGGGTGCAGACCTGGGGGGCATAGAGACCTGAGGGGTCACAGATGTGGAGGGGCACAGAACTGGGGGGCTCTGACCTAAGGGCACCGACCTGGGGAGGCACAGACCTGGAGGGGTGCAGACCTGGGGGCACAGACCTGGAGGACATACACACCTAGGGGGTTGCAGACGTGGAGGAGCACAAACTGGGGGGCTCTGACCTAGGGGCACAGACCTGGGGGGCGCAGGCCTGGGGGACTCTGACGTGGGGGCACACAGACCTGGAGGGGCACAGACCCAGGGGGATGGACCTGTGGGGGCATACGGACCTGAGGGGTCGCAGATGTGGAGGGGTGCAGACCTGGGGGGGCGCAGGCCTGGGGGACTCTGATGTGGGGCACAGGTGGGGCCAGCTGGGGCCGGAGAGTCTGCTGGGGGAGCTGCGCCCTGGGGGGGCACGGGTGGAAAGCCAGGCTGGGCTGGGCTGCCTGGGGCCGAGACGCCCGAGGGCAGGGAACCAGTGCAGTGGACGTTATACATCAGGTTCAGAGCCCTGAGGAACGCTTCCAAGCTGCTGTCACTCGCAGATGACCCCCTGCCCCGGGGGGCACCGTGTGTGCAGGGCGGGGAGCATCTCTCTTGAGCCTGTGACAGTTAGCAAAGCTGCGATTTCCAAGGACCCGGGTCTCTGGGAGGGGCTTATGTCTGGAGAAGGTCAAGAGAAATCAGGACCGGGGTGCTTTCACACAGGCCTGGGGACACCCTTTGGAAAGTCCCTATTACTCACCCCGGGTGGTGGCAGGCTCCCCTTTAGCTCATGCTGTGAACCCCCAGGAGATTCAGCAGGAGGCTGGGGGGCCCGTTGCCCAGGATCCCTGTTTGCAGGGCAGCTCAGGGTAGCGGTGGCTGGGTTCCTGGGGCTGAAGAGGGCTGCTCTGGGCGCCACTTGCCCTGTTCATGCTCCATGAACAGGGGGTGGGGTGGCCCCACAATGAGCCCAGGGACAGGGACGTGTGGCCCCCAGGCCCCAGCTCTCTGCCTGGGCGCAGGCCCTCCCTGCTTACACACGAGCCTGAGTTGAGCCTCCAGCCGGGCCCCGGGCCCACTTCCAGGGCACAGAGCGTGGCTGGAGGGCTGCGGGGGGGCTCCCTGCAGTGGTGGTGGTGGCCCCTGGGCAGCTACTCCAGCTGGGGGCTTGTGGAGGGTCCAGGGCCTTGCTGCCACCTCACCTGACGTCCCTCTGTTTCTTCCGCAGTGAACTTTGACCACTTCCAGATCCTTCGAGCCATTGGAAAGGGCAGCTTTGGCAAGGTAAGGTGGAGCCAGGAGGGCGGCTGTGGCAGGAGCGTCCCCGCGGCCCCCAGCTCCGGGGAGGCCAGCCCCACCTGTGCCTGGGGGGCTGGTGATGGGGGGGGTCACAGTGGGCCGTCAGCCTGCTCGGGAGCGCTAGGGTCTTCAGTCCAGGTCTCTGGGGGTCCCTAACTCAGCTGGAAGCCTCGGGTGCAGATGGCACAGCTGCTGGGCTTTGCGGGACCACGACCCTGACGCCCACCCACTGGAGACACTGGCGCCCGCTCAAGTCCTCAGAGGGAAGTGTCTCACGGCGAGGAGGGGGTGGCAGCGGACATTCAGTGTGCGGGGTTGCTGTGACACTCGGAGCCCAGAGGCCAGGCTGCCCCTGGTGCATGTGGGTGGCAGGGCCGCGGTGCAGCTGAGCGTGCGTGTGTCCTCATCGGTCCCCGGCACCGCGCTGCTCCGGACCGTCCCGCTCCTTCTGTCTCTCCTGTCCACATCTAACTTCCTGATTGCTGCCTTGTAGTGTCTAGAGACTGGGGGTAATTATAACTCAAAGAGGCTTAACCAGCACTCTGAGGAGGTTAAAATTAGCTCCGGGGCGCTGCCTTGAGGGGTCAGCTGGAGATGGATCACTTCTGAGTGGAGAGTTTCTCCTGAGCAGAGAAGAGGCTGGAGGGGGGGGGCGGTGCTTTGCTCCCGCTCCCTACAGCTGTCAGGATGCTGGGATGCTGGGACACCGTGCCTCAGCTCCCCTGAGGCTTGGGGACATTCTAAACCAGAGCAATTAGCGCCTTTGCAAGAACTCCTTCAAGCACCCTTTTGTTAAGGAGAGTATTGTTAGCATCTGCGAGTTGCGAGTTGCGCTGCCCTCTGCCCTCCCTGCCTGTCCGGGCTGAGGGTGAATTCTGTCCCTAGGGCCACAGAGGGTGTGGGCAAGGTCTGGGGCAGAGAGGGTGGGGCTTAGGGTTCGGGTCAGCACTGGAGGGCACCAGCCCTGTCTGGGCTTCAGGAGGAGTGGCTTGGATGGGCAGCCAGGGACGCCACCCAGACAGTCGGAAACAGGCCGAGGAGCAGTGCTGGGGCTGAGCTGGGGCAGACACTTCACTGTCCCCTGCCTCCTCCCCATCCCCACCGTCCCCCTCTTGCTCCTGATGCCCCCCTGCGCCCCCCCCCCCCCCAACGTCTGCAGAACTCCAGGGTTCTGGCTCCTCTGACCAGTTCTTAGCTTTAAAAAGCCAGCTGGCCACAGGGTCCCAGAAGCAGAGCTGCGCACAGCGGTGGGGGGGGGCCGTCAGGTCCTGCTGGGACTTTATCCTGGATGCAGGCTGCCTGTGACTGCTCCCTAACGAGGCCGCCTAATTAGGCCTGCAGGGCGCCCCGCGCTGGACCGTGTCTGGAATGTGGAGACGCCAAGGGCCTGCCACAGACCTGGGCTCTGGTCCTTCGGGCTGTCCTCGGTGGCTGGGGCGGGGACCCCTGGGGGACAAGGAGGATCTGGAAGCTCGGCAGGACTGCAGAGAGCCCGCTCCCGAGCGTGGGGCCGAGCCCAGGGAGCCTCTCCCCACGGCCTCTGCAGGAGCGGGTGCGGGCGCGGGCGCGGGCGCGGGGAAGGCTGGCTTCGGGAGAATGGCCGTGAAGGCCGCTCGGTCAGGGGGCCGTGTGCAGCCGGAGCCCACGGACGCCCCCACCTCCGGAGGGGCCGAGTGGCCCCTGTGCCGGCGCCGGCTGTTGACCAAGTGGCCGCTCACCCCAGGGGCAGCAGCGCCTGGAAGCGGTTCTGGTCCTTGGGCGTGAAGGCTGCTTACTGGTTGGTTTTTTTCTTTTCCTAATTGTTTTTTATTGTGATGCAAGTACCCAAGCCCTTGTGATCACCTGTCGGTGCGCAGCTCGGGGCCCAGGACGTCCCGCACCTGCTGCCCACGCCCCGGGGGGAGGGGAGGGGGGGGGAGGGGAGGGGAGGGGCGGGGGCGGCCCGGGATCCCGGGGCTGCGTCACCAGCCCGGGCGGCCCCGCCCCCGCCCGCGCGCCGCCCTCTGATTGGCTGGGGGCGACCGCGGGCTCCCGCCCCCCGCCAATCACGCGGGGTGCCGCACTCTGATTGGCCCGGGCGGGTCACGTAGTCGGGGCGGGCGGGGCGGGGCTCACCGCGGCTGCGGAGGTTCCCCCCGGGTCCGCGCCGTCCTCTGCCCTCCTGCGGGGCCCGGGGGCGGGGGGGGGGCGCGACCCGGCTTCCCCGCTGTGCCCTCCGGCGGGCGCCGTGAGAGGCGGGGCCGGGCACTCCGCCCAAGGCGGGGGGAGCTGCGGGACCCCGGGCCTCCTCCCTGCCCCCGGCCGCCCCTCCCCGCCCCCCCCACCTCCTCCCTGCCCCCCCACCTCCTCCCTGCCCCCCCACCTCCTCCCTGCCCCCCTCCTCTCTGCCCCCGGACCTCCTCCCCGCCCCCTCCCTGCTCCCCCGACCTCCTCCCCGCCCCCCCTCCTCCCCGCCCCCCCTCCTCCCTGCCCCCGGACCTCCTCCCCGCCCCCTCCCTGCTCCCCGGACCTCCTCCCTGCCCGGCTGCTCCCTCTCCCTACCCCCTTCCTGTTCCCAGCTGCTCCCTCCTTGTCCCCAGGCACCCTCTCCCTGTCCCCAGCTGCCCCCTCCCTGTCCCCAAGTGCCCCCTCCCTGCACCCTCCCTGTCCCCGGCCGCCCTGTGGGCCTCAGCTCTTTGCGCCCTTGTAGGACCAGGAGCCTCCCCACGAGCGCGGTCACCGCCAGAACAGAGCCAACAGTGTAGGGAGGGAGAGGGGAGAGGAATCCTTTAGCACCTGGAATTGCGCCCTGCGTGGGGCAAGCCTGCTGCGCCCCCCCACCGCGCCACCGGCCACCAACCACCCCCGTCCTGCCCCCGCGCCCCCCACGCCCTTCCAAGCTGCTGGCTGTCCTCATGTTTATTTTTTCACTTGAACTTTCAATAAATGTTGTCAAGACCAGAATAAACTCACGAAGTTTGGGTAGGAATCACACTTAGAGATTAAGAGAGACTTGACATCTTACCCAACTAGAGACCTAGTACTATTTTGCTTTAAATATTATATTTTCATATTATTCCTTAATGTGTTCTGTGTATTGTCTATCGTCGTTATAGTTACTACTCGAACTGTCGTGCACGTTAGCGGTTTGTTATTGTGAATAGCAGATTCTATTCTCTGGCTTTCCAATTTATTAGGAACTGTGACGTCTGTCACCTTCGCACCCCGTGCCCCCCACCCCCCAGCCCCTGCTGACCCCTGTGTTCCCACGGCCACTGTGGCCCATGTGGCCCGAGGACCTGAGTGTCACTGGCTGTGGCCCATGCGCCCGGCCCGGCAGGGGGCAGTGCTGCGGAGGGTGGGGATCGATCCGGCTTTGCCGACCTGAATGTCCTTCCTGCTGGAAGATCCAGGCCCCAGGGGATGCTGTCCACGGGGCAGAGGCGGGGTCTCCCCTGGGGACTGGGGTCTGCAGAACCTCCCCAGGTGGGCACCGGCTCAGGCTGCCAGAGCATCAGGAAGTGAAGGTCGAGGCAATAGAAGGTCACAGCCCTAGAGGAAGCAAAGGCCTGAGCCTTGGGGCCGCAGTGTCCCCCTGTGGGTCCAGAGTCCCCTGACCCACGTGCATTTTCAGAGACGTGAGTGGCTTTTGCATAGGGGGCACTATTTGGTGATAGAGTGGGACCATCCTGACCCTGATCCTCCACCTCAGCTCCTCTTGGCCTCAGTGGCCCCATTTGACGCTGGGTGGGTCTCTGCTGGTCACTGGCTAGGCCTCCCACCCCTGCCCTGCATGCCCTGCCCCCCAGGGCACCCTCTTCGCCTCTGGGCCTACAGAAAGGCGGGGCTGGAGCTCCCACAGAGGCTTCTGGGCATGCCTGCTGCTGCCAACTTGCAGGTGGGCAGGCGTGTTCCCTTCCATCCACTAGCCGGCCCGGACCCTTCAGGAGGCCGTGGGGTCTGAGTCAGGGCGCTGCTGTGAAACCCAGCAGGGATGGGGGCTCCTACGCAGCTGTGCAGCCTGGGGACCCCCCTTCCCCCAGGTCCAGCTCTCGGGGGCTTATCTGTGGAGACGAGGAGAGCACCGGCCAGCTGCCGGGGATGAAGCGCCCGGACCAGCCTGTCTTGCATCTCTCCAGTTCACGGGGAAAGGACCGGGGTGATGGAGTACAGCGCGCCTTGCCACAGACCCCGACAGCCCTGAGCAGCCTCGTGACCCCACTGCGACCAGCGGATCCTCACGTGGACCCCGGAGAGGAGGCGGGAGTGGGGAGGTGGGGGCCAGTGTGGGAAGTGCGGGCCTGGGGCTGGGGGCCGTGCGTCTTCCCTGGTGGGCCCCGTGTGCGGGGACGCCCAGCGACGGCTGCGGCCACACCTCAGGACGTAAGTGACCAGCCGCCCGCAGCTGCGCCAGAGCCTGTGTACGGCGTCCTCCCCTGAGACGCCCGGGCACCGGATCTGACTCTGGGTCTAGAAATCCAGGTCCATGCACTCTGTTCCCATCGCGTGCTCAGGTGTGACCCGACCACGCCGCCCGCCTTGGGGAACCTCAGGAAGCACTGCTGAAGGCAGCCTAGCAGCGGCACGAGGACTCCGCGTGTCCAGGGGTGTCTGTGGGAGCCAGCGGCCTGGCACCGGCCACCCTTGGGCAGGGCCACTTGTCTCCGCATGTGCCCAAGCCCACAGGGCTCCACCCTCAGAGCCACACAGGTGCCACCAGGACCCACGGTGGTGAAGAGCCTCATCCCATCCCAGAGAAGCCGGCGCTCGAGTCTGTGCACTCACACTCGCACACTCACAGATACACTCGCACACACAACGGCCCAAATCAGCAAAGCCCCAAATGAGGCCAAGCAAAGTAGAAAATCATCCAAGCTGATGATAGAAGAAGTTGAAATCATGGATAGCCCAATGAACAGAAGAGATTTTTTTTTTTTAATTAAAACTGTGCCATTAAAACATCACAAGGTACCGTACGGTCTGTCCATCCCACCGCCGGGCCCCGCAGGACGGGGCAGGGCTGCATCACGCTCACAGGCGCCCAGAGGGGGCGGGGACCCGAGTGTCCCGCATGGACGGACGGACAGACAGAGGAACATGGCGGGTCCGGCCACTCAGCAGAGCATCTCACCCCCGGGAGAGGAGGTGCAGACGTGCCCCGAGGGCCCTGAGGCCTCGAGGACCCTGAGCGTGGCCTCCGTCTGGCCCCGGGGTCCCGGGCGTGCTTGTGCTCCAGCCCTGAGCACCCGACATGGGGGCCCCCCCCCCCCCCCCCCCCCCTGCATCAGCCTCCCTGGGGAAGCCAGCGGCTCAAGCTCTTGCCTGGCCCCGCACCTGGGCTCCCTGCGCTGCTGCCCCGCCCCCCGCCGGCTCACGTTCACGTTTTGATTGCACGAGCGACCTCGCACGCAGCTCCTCCTTGGGCCGCCCTGATGGGAGGCATTTGGCCACAGAGCCAGCAGTCACATGGGGGCCTCTACCCAGCTGACCCGTGTCCATTCCCCCGTCACAGAAGGGGCCCTGCTGGGCGGGGGCGGTGGGGGCTCCCACAGCGAAGGTTTGGGGGCACAAGACGCTGGCTGGAGAGCCAAAGGGGCACGTGCATGCCTCAGGGGGAGGTCAGCGCCTGGCTACAAGAGGCTGGACAGCAGCAGCCAGGGCAGGGCTGAGGGCACAGCGCCCCCCCCCCCGACCCACCACGGGGAGCCCAGTGGGGGAGGGGTCTGCCCTGGACGCCGCCAGGCGGGGGGCCAAAGCGAGATGGGACCCACAGGTGCCGGGCGCTCCCCCAGCGGTCACCGTCTCCTGCGGACGTGCAGGCCCAAGGACGCCCAGGGTGACAGCCTCCCGGAGCAGCGGCTGGCAGACGGCTCATCACCAGCTCCGAAGTGGCCCAGGGCGCTGCGTGACCTCACTGGGTTGGTCACTGGGTCCCCGGGCTTTGCTTCTGTGCCTCTAGATAGCCGTCTCCCTAGGGAGTGATTCCCAAGGAGCACGCCCACACCCACTGGCTCGTTCTAGCCCCTGGACGGCGTTGGGCGTTGGTGTTGAGCGGACGGCCGAGGGGGGGCCCACAGCCCCCATAAGTGTCCCAGCTGAGAAGGAGGCTTCCTCTGCGCGGCCGGAGGCGGCCTTCAGGGCTGGGGGCGGGGGTGCTGCCCTGGGAGCCCCGAGGGTCCATCTCCAGCCAGGGTATCCGCCAGCCTGTCGGTTCTCAGCACACCCTCAGCCCCCAGGATCCCCCCTCCAGGCACCCCAAGCACTGGCGCTGAGCTGGGCCCTCAGCGGTTCCCGGGGGCCACAGGGCTGCTGCAGGCCCCCCAGGCTCCACACTTGGGGGGGTGGCCTCGCGTCTTCTTTCACGTTTAATGTTGGGAAACTTCAGGCATAAACACCCGTTCCCAGTGGTCGGCCACCGTGTCTCCGCCGCTGCCCACATGGGGGGGCTGACCTGCACCCCCAAGGCGCCCGTGGTACCTGCAAACGTTTCCGAGTGTGCTCCCACAGCGCCGGTACCAACCCCCCCGGGGTCGTGGGCGCGGATGGTTCGTGCAGCAGGTACCTGGTGGGACACACACCTGCCCACGGACTCACAGATGTCTGGTGGTTGTGACGGTGACGATTTACACGGGGGCTCAGAAGGGAGCCTGGTGCGGTCAGTCCGGCACCGTCCAGCTGGCCCCTGCCCCTTCTCCCTGCGTGTCCGTCCTCCACTGACTGTCCAGTCGTGATGTGTTGGTTGCAGACGGGCCCCACCTGCCCTGCCCTCGTGCGAGCCGGCCGTGGTGTAGACCTGCGGGGTGGAAGGGGTTCCACGAGCCGCGGCCACGGTCCCCGTTGGAATTGGGCGGCCGGTGAGGACGCCGCTCCCCTGATGCGCCGTGAGGCTCACATGCCAAGCAGTTTGGTGCCAGTTCCGCCATGTGACCTTCCTCTAGGACGAGCGGATCTTGTCTGCGTGGGCGGAGGGCAGCTGGGGGAGGATCCGGGCCTCGCTCCCCTCGCCGGGCAGCTGACTCCCTGCCGTCCTCCCCGCGGCTCGCAAAGCAGTTCCCTCGCCAGGCTGCGACCGCGGTGAAGACACTTCCGCTGTCCTCCATCCTCGGTGGCCCCGACCCCCCGTTGGCCGCATCGCGCTGGTTCCTGGGCCCTCTCGACGCAGTCGCTGTCCTGGGGGGTGTCATTGTTTGCAGCTGTGACGTGACGCTCAAGCCCCGAGGGGCACGGCCTCGGTTTCCCCGTGGGACCCCCCGCTCCTCCCGGCGGAGGTGACACCTACAAGCCACAGTCTGGGCACTCGGGCCGCTTGCTGTTCCTGCACTTGGCCACTCCCGACAGGCCTTGTCGTGTCCAGAGGGAGGGCCGTGGGGCATCCCCTCTGGGTCCCTTGACGTCGTTCCTGTGATGAGGGTCCCGCCTCCTGGATACACACCTAGTTTTATAGTTTATTTTGCTCCCAATTTTTACAGATTTCCCTTTGCATTGACTGTAATGCTCGTGGAGGTGACTGGCGTGGGGCCGGGTGGAAATCTGTCAAGTGGTCGCTCAGGAAGGAGGGGCCTCTCCTGCTCGTCACCCCGTTTCCTCTTCCTCCTGTAACTATCCCGTTGGGAATAGTTGGGTGTGTACATCCATGCGTGTCTCTGTGACCCGTCCGCACGACCTGCGTCCGAGGTCAGCGCTCAGGTCCCTGAGCCGCCGGCCCCGCCTTCGTGCTTCGCCCCTTCACTCACCAGGTTTCTACACGTTTGCACATGAGCCTCCGCGTAGCTCTGCCCGCGTGACCTTGGCTTAGTTCCCGGGCGTGGACGCGGGGGCCGGAAGATGAGTAAACGCTCCCGTGAGTGAGTGGCTGGACGCAGGCCGCCCGGGCCGGCTCCGACTCCGTTGGCCTCCGAAGCTCCTGCCAGAATTTGGACTCGCACCGGCCCGATGAGCCCCGGCGTCTCGGGGAGCCTCCCTCTACCTCCTGCGCTGAGCAAGGGGGTGGGTGCATCATGTTACGTGTTAGGAGGCCGTTTGCACATCCTCTGCCTGTTTTTCTGGGGGCTTTTAATTTTTTATTTTTAGAGGCTCGTTAGGAACCCAGGATTCTAACGTCTTGTTTCTGATATAAATTGCAAATATCTTCCGCTGGGTTGTCTTTAGGTGTTTTTTTCCACGTAAAATACTTTTTGCAGTGTAGTGTCTTGGTTATCGATCTTTGCCCTTGTCGCCGGGGATGTCATGTCACAGGACTGTCATCCGGCCTCGGGTCACGGAGGCCCCCGTCGCGTTCTCTGTGATCACATCGGCGTGTCAGCTCTCAGGTTAGAACTCGTGCGCCCGCGGTCTGTCCTGGCTTGTCACTGTCGTCGATGGATCCAGTTATACCTTTTTATTGTCAAGCCGTTCAGTGATCCCAACATCGCTTGTTAAAAAGTGCATCTTCCCACGAATTTGAGATGCGGCCTTTAGGATACATCCTCGCCTGCTGGGCCTGTTCCTGGATTTTCTCCTCGTTTCCCGCGGCCTGCCGTCTGTCCTGCCCCAGGACCACGTTCCCCGAGGAAGCTCCCGTGCCCGACGGGCAAACTCACTCCTTGCTCTCCTGCTGAGGGACTTTTGCTGCCCGCTTGTGCTTGAGCGTCTTCCCAAATGACCGACTCGTCGGCTCCAGGAAGAGGCAGACACAACACAGCAAAGAACCAGAACCACAGTGAACCGCGCCGGTGGTGTTCCCGCTGCGCTGAGAACCACGTGGGGAGGCCCGCGGGCCGGTGAGGCGCAGTCGCTGGTCGCTGGTGTCAGGGCCTGGAGCCGCCACCTGCCCGCCCACGCGTGTGCTCGCTCGCTCCCCGGGGCTGACGCTTACCCGACTCTGTCAAATCCAGAGGAGAAGCGTGTCGTCTGGCAGCCGAGGCGGTGTCGTGTCTCGTGTCTCGTGGTTCTGGCCCCAACCCCGGGCTCCCTTGCTGGCCGGGATGGGGGCTTCAGGGGCCGCCGCTCTCTCATCCCGCCTCCTCATCCACAGTCCTCCTCCATGTGGCGGGGCCGTGGTGGACCTGCCCTGGGCTCGCTGGAGGGATGGGACGAGCCAATGGATGTGAACCCCACCCGACCCCGGTGTGCAGGGCCTGCTTGATGGCTTGTGGCGGGTGGGGGCGGGGGGCCGTGTGCACACGTCACCCCGCGGTTGACTCGCTGAGCATCCTGGGGCCCTGGTCCTTCTGCCTGGAAGGAGGCTCCTCTGGGTGGCACTGGGACCCTCCTGCTTCATACGTCTACTAAAATACTCATGACCGTGAGCCAGTCCTGCTCACGCGCTGGCGGGGCATCCGGCAGACAAATCCCTGAATCCCAGGGGCCAAGGGGCTGCTGGAAGAGCGGCCGGGGCCGGGCAGCGCAGCAAATGGTGAGCGGGACGAGGGGTGGGGCTGAGGGACGTCGGACCCCGGGGCTCGGGGCGCGCAGGTCCGCTGCCTCCACCTCCCGCACGCCCACTGCGGCCCACTGCGTGGACTGGCCGCCCGGCCTGGGAGACAGCGCCCCCAGCTCCCGGGGCCCTGGAGGGCGGCCCCACGGCGGCCGGATAGCGGGGGGAGGCGGTGCCGTGGCCCCTGATCTCCCCTCCCTCCGAGGGCGCCTGCCTGCCCTCCCAGGCTCCAGACACTCCCCAGGGGGCCCAGGAGACACTTGCCTTATAACCTGGAGGCTTTAAGTACCTGCTGTCAGGCATTTGCTTTCTGGGGAACAGAAATTACTTGGGAAGGAACAGAGCTTGGGGTGAATCACTAAATCTGCCAAACACGCCCACGGTGTCGAATCCAAATGGCAGCCACCACGCGTCACCCAGCACCGCTCCTGGGCCGCCCCTGGGTGCCCCCTCCCGCCCGCGGAACCCCAGCCGCCCTGGCGCCGGGTCACAGACCTCGTTCCCGTCCCTGCTTCACCTCGAGATTGGGGGAAGCGGCTCAGGAAGCCGAGCAGGGCGCTGGGGGAACCGGCGAGGTGGACAGCCTGCTTCCAGCCTGGGGGGGCCGAGTCCTAAGAGGCTGAAGCACTTCTACTTCCTCGTGTACACGCGCAGCCTAAGCGGCGGGCTGGGGAGGCTGGGAGGGAGCTGGGGGGCTGTGGGAGCTGGGGGCGCTGAGAGGCTGGGGGGCTGATGGGGCTGGTGGGGCTGGAGGGCTGGGGGGAGCTGGGGGGCTGTAGGAGCTGGGGGGGCTGAGGGGCTGGGGGGCTGATGGGGCTGATGGGGCTGGGGGGGCTGGGGGGTTGCTGGGGGTTCTGGGAGAGCCAGGAGGCTCGGGTGCTGGTGCCCGTCCGCAGCCGCAGACCCCGTGCCCCCAGCTCTCTGGGAGGACTGGGGCACTGGCTGGCTATGGGAGCTGGGGGACTAGGGGGACTGTGGGGGCTGGGGGACCTGGGGGGCCTGGGGGACTGGGGGGAGCTGGCAGGGCTGGCAGGCGCTGTGGGGGCTGTGGGGTCTGGGGGACTAGGGGACTGGGGGTGCTGGGGGTTCTGGGGGAGCGAGGGGGCTCGGGTGCTGGTGCCCGTCCGCAGCCGCAGACCCTGCACCCCCGAGCTCTCTGGTCAGGGGCCGAAGCGGAGCCTTTCCACCTGCCGGGGCCTCCAGCCCTTCTGTGCTCCCCACTGCCTCCGCGGGAATCCTGGCGCCCCACAGCCCTCGGGCCTCCCAGAGTGGCGTGGTCAGGCGGCCTGGGTTGGGGAACGAGGGGAGCGGGAGGCTGGGCTCTCCGAGGAGGGGCGGCGGGCGGCGGGCAGGCCGAGGCAGGCGGGGGCTGGGGCGGGCAGGCCGGGGCTGGGCGCAGCCTGCTTCGCTGGAGCCCTCACTCGGGATCTCAGATCAGATGCGGCCCCTTGAGGCCCAGACGCCGGGTCGGGAACTCGTCTTGGGCTGGGCATCAGGACCTTCATGTCGGGGTGGACCCCTGTCTTGCCAGGGGCGCACGGTCTCCTGTGATTCCGGGCCCGCCGGGAAGGGGCCTTCCCTTGTCTGCAGGGCCCGGAGCCCCGAGCGCGGGCACCCGGCTGGCACATCCTTGGGCCGCGGGCTCCCTGCTCAGCGGCCGTCCGAGGCACACGGGGTGTCTTACGTCCGGAAACCCAAGCGGCGAAGAGCCAGCAGTGCTCCCAGCCCAAGGCGGCAGGAGTGGGTCTTACCCACGAGGTCACCCAGTGCCACGCGATCGAAGCCGTCGGCTTCTCCCTCAGTGTTGGAAGGTCTGGTCTGGCTCCGCGATGCGATTTCAGGGACCCAGACACCTCTCCAGGTCCCCGTGGAAGCGCTCCCCTGCCCGTGGGCGGCCGAGGATGAGCTCACTTGTCCCCTGGCTCCGAAGACATTTCAGCGAAGTGTGGGAGGGCGACAGTCGCCGGCTCTGAGGGGCGAAGACCGAAACAGCTAGAGCCGGTGAGAGTTTATTGCAAAAATGACGCAGCTGACAAGGAAATTTGGTTATTTCTGTGGCACGTGGCATTTTATGACCATCGTCAGCATGACCGCTGATTCTGCGGACACTAAGGATGTTGACGCTTCTGGCCATTTTACACGATTTCCGAAACACGCGTGTCAGTAGCCTGTGTGCGGGCCGTGCCGGTGCAGCGTAAAGAAGATTTAGCCAACCTGTAACTTCACCGTTTCCCCTGAAACGTCACGTGTCAGAGAAGCCTGATTAGTTTAACTTCTGTATTTTTATAATGAGAAATGACAAATCTTACCCCCCACCCCCACCCCAGGACCCTCTGAAAACCCCAGAGTTCGTTTGAGGTCAAAAAGACTATATTAAATTTGACTTGGGGAAGTTTGTAAAACATGTCAGAAGGTTTAAAACACTCGATTAAAAAATAATAATAATAAATAAATAAAACACTCGATTAAATAAGATTGCAGATCACAACGCTTTTATACAATATATTTAACCAAAGGAACAAAGATTTAGGAAGCAATGTACTTGAGGGGGAAAAAAATACTTTGTTCTTTGAATACTGAAAAAGCTCTGTTTTTAAAGTAATCTAAGACCTGATCAAGACAATGTGAAACACGGGAAATTATTTTGCTAAGTCACAGAATCTTTGTTCTCTAGGTAGATTACTCAAAAGGTATTAAAAAAAAAAAAACCTTTTATGACCTTTTTTCATGAATATGCCATTTCAGAATTTTTAGAGATCTGGCTTTTTTTCATAGCACAGTTTTTCTTAATGTGGCAAATGCAGGTCTCGTAACAGACCCAAGTCTCTTCCTACTTTTATCTATTGAATTTGGGTGTGTTTTTTTTTAAACAATTATGCTTGGATCACTTCCAAAAATTTCATGAGACATTAAACAGCTACCCGTCATCTTAAGTCATTTTTTTTTTTTTCTGGTGCATTTGGGAGCATGGAGATAAAATGAGCTTATTTGACTAGTAAACCTGGGGAGAAAGCTGTCTGTGGGCATTACGGTCCGTGTGGACGACTCTGAGGACTCCCCGTTCTAACTAAGCAGCGAACTTAGACCAGCTCGTGTCTCCCGAGGACGATCCTCCGTCAGAGGACTTGGGACACGCACAATTCAGGTCCGTGTTTCTGGGAGATTCACAAATACCTTATGCAACACCCGTTTCCCGGGCCCACGGAGCAGCGCTGAGCGCAGGCAGCCCCTTGGAGGCGGGGGCGGGGGGAGGGCAGCGGGAGCAGAGTGCGTCCCTGGGACGTGAGGTCCCCTGTCCCGTGTCCCCCCAGCACCGTCTATGGGTCCCTGTGGGAAGCGCTCCTCAGGGTGTCCCTTGTCCGGGTTCCCATCGCTCCTTCAGGAGTCCAGTCTCCTCCGAGGTTTTCGTGGCAGTGAGCGCGCCCTCAGAAGGAACCTGCATTTTCTTCAAGGAGTTTGGGACGTATTTTCCTATTTTCAGGGATTTGGGATCATTTTTAAATTCTTCTTTTCCCTTTTTCTCCTTAACCACCTTTTCGTGGTGGGGGCCCAAATGAGGGGGCGCGTGAGGGGGCCTGGTCACAGGGAGCCGGGCCGTGCACCCAGCCTGCACCACCTCCAGCACCAGGGTCGGGGGCACGGGGTCAGGTGCACTTTGTGGGGGGGCGCGGGGTTGGGGGCACAGGGTTGGGGTCGCACAGGGTCGGGGACACAGAGTTGGGGGCACAGGATCAGGGAGCACAGGGTGGGGGCACAGGGTGGGGGACACAAGGTGGGGGGCACAGGGTCGGGGGCACAGGGTGGGGGGCACAGGGTGGGGGGCATGGAGTCGGGGCACGGGTCCAGGTCGGGGCACAGGTCAGGGCAGGTTTACCGCGGGCCTGAGCCTCACCCTCGTCTCCGTCTTACTGAGGCGGCTCTAGGAGCAGAGACATGCTCCGTGGCCCCTGGTGGGTTCACCCCTCGCAGGGGCTCCCCCGGGACGTTGTTTAGGAAGAGAGCTCCCTCGACAGTCCTTCTAGGTGGAAAGTCTGAAACTAAAGGTGCACCTGTCTTGACGGACTTGACATCATTCACCCATTTTATGAGCCTGAGGGCAGAGCCCGCTTGGCTGGACTCCGTGTCCCCCCCAGGCCCCCGACCCTGCGCTGAGCTCCCCGCAGACGGGCAGGAGGGACCGGCGCCCCCGCCTCCCAGCCCCCAGCGACCGCGAGCCCTTTGGAGCCGCTTCAGGTGCGCGGGGCCGCGAGGACGGTCGCTCCCGGCAGGTTCTGCGCACAGACCGCACCCCGCATCGGCGTCATGGGGTTTCCCTGCCTCCCGCGTTGGAAGCCTCTGTGGGATGTCACGGTTGCTTGGAACCTGTTAAGAGCCGTTTGCTCGGCTGCGATGAACGTCTTCTGGGAAATCACCTTCATTTCTTCGGACGCGTCCGCGGGTGCGGGGACGTGGGCTTCACCCAGCAGAGCTGCATCCGCGGGTTTGGCCCAGACTCCGATGCTCATTGAGACTCTGGTCGAGCCCAGGCCCCCGGGACTGTCTCCCGCGCACCTCGTGTTCCAGAATCTTCCACCTTCACCCCCACCCCACTTCCTTTCGGAGACCTGTGTCCTTGGTCGCGAGCGATGCCCGTCGGCCCCTGGGGCCTGCCCCAGCCGGGTCTGCGCTGCTTCTGTGCGTGTGTGTCCCTCCAGCCTGACGCAGACGCTTAGCCAGCTGAGCCCTCCAGGCGGCCCCCTCTGAGCTCTTTTAGCCAAACCAGACTTCTATGCATATTGGTGAGATTTGTATTGAATATCATATTTTCTTGCAGAATTCCAAGTATGAATTTTGAGTCTTTTAGCCAACTATTTTGAAAAACTAGCGTGAGCACCACCGGCATCGCTAATGGACGTTGCAGGGTGGTGCCCAGGGGATTGGCATGGAAGCGCCGAGCAGGGACCCTGTTATCACCGGAGGGGCCCCGTTGCGAAGGGGACGGTGGCCCGGGGTTGTTGAGGACAGCAGCTCTCACACACGGGGCCTTCCCGGGTGCAGGGCTCTGGCTGAGGGGTCTTCCTCTGCCCCCCAGCAGCCCTCCCAGTCAGCTGCTGCTCCGAGCCCCGGGAAGGGGTGCCAGGTCATCGTGGCTGAGGGGCCTGGGCCCCTGCGCCATGCTCTCGGCTGGGTCCTGCCTGCTTACGAAGGCGCCTTGCACCAGGCCTTGCAGTCCTTTCCGAGTCACGTCTGTGCGGCCAGGGTGGGGGGCCGGCGTGCTGGCACCTACGCTGAGTTCCCTGTGCCCTCCAGGTGTGCATCGTGCAGAAGAGGGACACGGAGAAGATGTACGCCATGAAGTACATGAACAAACAGCAGTGCATTGAGCGGGACGAGGTGCGCAACGTGTTCCGGGAGCTGGAGATCCTGCAGGAGATCGAGCATGTCTTCCTGGTGAACCTATGGTGGGTGACCCGCCGCCCTTCCTGCCCAGGCCCCCCTCGTGTTCCCTCCTCCCTTGCCTCCGGGACGCCCACAACCTGTCCCCGCCTCCCCAGCCACTCACGTCGGTTCCCGGGGCCAGAGCTGCCGGGTGTGCGGGGCGCCCTGTGTGAGTGCAGGTCTGCCCACGCACAGGGAGGCCGGGCGTCCCCAGAAAGGAGGCCTGTGGCCCTTGGAGTCTCTGGCACTGAAGCCCTTGGGGAGGGTTTTGGGGCCTGAGCTCCTCCATGCAGTGGGCCCCACGACCACCCCTGGAGAGGAAGGACCCCATAAGCTGCAGCGAGATCACCGTCCTCCTTCCTCCCTGGGGTCCTGCTACGCAGGGTCCTCCCTGAATCCTCCCTGACAGCGTCCCGCCTGGGCTCTGGGCTCCCTGATGGGCTCCCAGACTGGGGGGCGTTCCCAGGGGCCCGAGGTGGGCACAGTGGTGCAGGCAGCTGGGGAGGCGTGTGACAGACGTGTCTGGTCCTGGTGGCGCCGCCTCAGGAAGACTTACACATCCCCGGGATGAGCCGAGGGTCCATTAGCTGAACACGGAGGAAGAGGCGGCCCAACCAGCACGTGGGGACAGACGCGTGGGACAGGGCATTGTGGAGAGTGACCTGGTGCCAGCTCCTCCAGGGGACACACTCGGGGCTGAAGGTCCCCCTTGGGCCATTTACCTGGAGCCGCTGCAGGTGCGGGAGGCACTTCACAGCGGCAGCTCAGCTCTGCGCGGGGGGGGGGGGGGGGGGGGGGGGGGGGGGGGGGGGGGGGGCGGGGGAAGCGGGGGGACGGACATGGTCCTGCCTGGTTGTGCAGGAGGAAGGAGCTGGGGGGCGGGCCCTGCCCGGGGAGTAGAGGGAAGGGAGCGAGGCGCTGAGCCAGGCCTGCAGGGCAGTGGAGCCCGGGGCTGCCCAGGCCTCCTCCTCCTCCTCCTCACCCCTGCACGCGGCTCCTGGCCTCCCTCACTGGCCCCAGGGCCCTCCGGTTGTCCAGGCCCCACGCAAGCAGACTGGCAGGGCCACACCCCGTCCCTGAGCTCCATGGGGTGTGCTCAGCATCCTGGGACTGTGGTTCTAACACTGGGGGCATCCAAGCACCCCTTACACCTGCCCCCTCCGCCCGACGGCCAGGGTGGGTCAGAGCCCTCGTCCTCAACAGCGGTGACTGCCCCCCGGGGTGGTAGTTCAGTGGGTGGGGGAGAAACGGCCTCACCGAAGCGGGGCCTGCTTGCAGCCTCACGGGAGCAGGCGCCTTCTGTGGTTGACCCTCAGCCATGGCACTGGCACGTGCTGGCCAAGAAGGAAGGCCCAGGATTTCCCACCTTGGGGGCCTCAGGTCCCTCCAGTCCCTCTGCCTGGTGGCCCCCAGCCCCCCCCCCCCGGTGGACTCCTCCACCCTGCTACACAGGGGTGAGAGTGGCCCCCAGTGCAAACTACAGATGCATCTATACCCGCAAAGTGCTCCACATAGGTGACTCCGGATGTGAGGCATCGTTAGAGTTAACGTCTCCCTGTCATCCTGCAGCCAGTACCCCGCCCCCCCCCGGGCTGACCTGCCCCCACCGGCCCGGGAGCCGGGCAGTCCGGGCTGCTGCAGCCTCACCTCCCAGTGTGGGAGGCCACCTGCTCTCGTCCACTGCTCCCCAGCACTCCTCTGGGTCCTCGGGCCTGGCGGGCCGAGTCTCTTTGCTCTCGGGTCCCATATTCCACTCCCCCGGCCACCGGCTCCTGAGATGAGGGGCAGGGAGGCTTCTGGTGGGCAGGAAGGGGAACACCACATGAAAGAGTAAATCCTTTGTAACGTTATTCCTAAAAGAGTCAGTTGCTTAACAATGAGCATTACCTCTGAGAGCTCACACAAGAGGTTACTAAGTGGAAGGAGGTCTTTTTTTATTTTTATTTTATTTAAAGATTTTAAAAAATTTATTCATTCATGAAAGACAGAGAGAGAGAGAGAGAGGCAGAGACACAGGCAGAGGGAGCAGCAGGCTCCATGCAGGGAGCCTGACGTGGGATTCGATCCCGGGTCTCCAGGATCACACCCTGGGCTGAAGGCAGGCGCCAAACCGCTGCGCCACCCCGGGATCCCCAGAAGGAGGTCTTTAAACTGTTGTTTCATTACTGCCGTCGTCCTCATCATCATCACTGTCATTTTCTTTATCATCGTCATCACCACCACCATCACCACCATCACCGTCACCGTCACCATCCCCGTCACCACTGTTGCTGGAAGCCGGCCCCTTGCCCAGCACTGCCTGAACAGTTTGCCTTGTGGCCTCCATTCCTTAACACCCCTCCACGGCAGATGTTTTTATCCCTTTCTAGAGAAGAGGAACAGCAGGGAAATGGCCAAAGGCCATGCTGTGTCCTCTCCCCACTGGCCGCTCCTGCATCTCGGCCCCTCGCTGGGCTGCCTCCCATCGGCACAGGCTGCTCTGTCTTTCCTGAGGGTCCTGGCTCAGAGCAGCTCCTGAGCAGCGGTAGAGTCAGTGCCTTGGGCAGGGCCCTGCTCCCGGGGAGTGACCGTGGGAGGCGAGGAGGGTGCCCAGGCTCTTAGATGGGGGGGGGGGGGTCATCGGGTGTGACAGGAGCTGTGACCCCGGCTCCCTAGCACGCATGTGCCATGTTCTCCCCTGGCACCCATAGGTACTCCTTCCAGGATGAGGAGGACATGTTCATGGTGGTGGACCTGCTTCTGGGCGGAGACCTGCGCTACCACCTGCAGCAGAACGTCCAGTTCTCCGAGGACACGGTGAGGCTGTACATCTGCGAGATGGCGCTGGCCCTCGACTACCTGCGCAGTCAGCACATCATCCACAGGTGTGTGCACACCTGCCGGTGGGGCGCCTGCCTGGGCCAGTCCACTTGCAAGGCGGCCACACTCCTGCAGAACCCGGACAGGCTCCTGCGTGCTCTGGCCCCCCCTTGCCTACACACCTGCCCCCAGGTGTGGCACCTGGGCCAGTCAGTGCCCCACAGCTGAGCACCCGATGTCCACGGGGGGGTGGATCCCGTGTGAGCAGCCCCAGGTGGGCCAGGATGGGGTCCTGGTCTGTCCAGCCTCTGATCCCTGCCGCCCCCGGCAGAGTCCATCTGCTCATCTGCCGCGCTCCAGGGGAACTGAAGTAAACTTAACATTAGCCAAGAGCAGATGAGATTAGGATAAAGTTGTATCCGCAGAACAACAGGTAAACAGGTGTATTATCAAGTCAAATAGATGGGCTCTGTGTGTTTGTGTTACGTGGCCTCAGCTCAGGCACTGAACAGTCACTGAGCGCCTCCGGGTGAGGCCAGGTAGGCCCAAGGCCAGGTGGCGGACGGCAGGGACCCAAATCGTCAGTCCTGCGCAGCCCCAGGGCTCTGGGGGAGGGGCCAGCCTGCAGGTCCCAGCGAGGGGGCTCGGGCACCGCGTGTCCAGCACGTTCTCCCGTCTGGCCTCAGCAGGTGGGGGGCGAGAGGCGGCCGTGACCCCCGGAGCAGAGTAGCTGCCTTCACCTGGCTCCGTCAGAATGTTGCCGGGTGGCACCTTCTCAAGCCCACGCGGGTCTCTGGGGCCTCCGCCTTGAGTGGGGAGGGGCCCTCGAGGGACCCCCGCCCTGCCAGGGACCACGAGGGATGACCGGGCCTCCCGGACCATGTCCCCGCTTCCTGCTTCCTCAACAGGGACGTCAAGCCTGACAACATCCTGCTGGATGAGCAAGGTGAGCCGAGGCCGCGGGAGGCTGGACGTGGGTGCGCCCCGCCCGCGGCACGCGTCTCCGGTCCTCGGGACACGTGCAGTGTCTTCTCTTCTCGTAGGACACGCACACCTGACCGACTTCAACATCGCCACCATCATAAAGGACGGGGAGAGAGCCACCGCGCTGGCGGGGACCAAGCCGTACATGGGTGAGCCGCGGCCGCCGCCTGCTGCGGGGTCAGACCTGGGGGCCCAGGCGGTGTGGGGTGGGGCGGGCTGCTGAGAAAGCCGGTGTGACCCCACTGCCCACACCAGGGGAGGGGGACCCCCGGGGGTCGGGGGGGTCACGGGGGAGGAGGGGCCCCAGGGGTCCGCAGGGGGGCGTCGCCGGGGCCCGTGCGCCCGCGGTTCTCAGCTGCCCGTCCCTCCCTGCGCAGCGCCCGAGATCTTCCAGTCCTTCGTCAGCGGTGGCAGCGGCTATTCCTTTGAGGTGGACTGGTGGTCGGTGGGGGTGCTGGCCTACGAGCTGCTGCGAGGATGGGTACGGAGCCCCCAGGGCCGGGGGCTGGCCCGCACCTGAGCCGGCTGTGTCCCCAGGGCGCCCGCGGGGTGGGCCGGGAAGGAGGAGGCCGCCCCACCCACCGGGTGCTCGGGGACAGCCCCGCACTCCTGGATGTGCACTTCGGGGCGTCTGCGGGGCGGGGGGAGCGGGCTGAGCAGGTCGGGAGGGAAGCCGCCGAGGGCTCCAGGGCCTCCGGGGCCTCCGGAGCAGAGAGCAGAGAAGTGACCTTCCTGTGGGGTCCCCGCGGGGGGCCCCGCATTCCCACCCCAGCGGCCACAGCCCGGCCCGCCCTCCACATCCCTCCTGGGGGGCACCCTCAGCCCCTCCTCTGGGGGAAGGTGCTTCCTTCCCGGCCACACAGGCCGCGTCTTCTGGCCAGTTCCCGGCCTCCAGCAGGCAGGGCCCAGACCCGGGCTCTTCCGGGGAGCTGTGCATGGGGGGGGGTGCCTCCGGGTGTGGGGCTGAGGCACCCGGTGCAGCGCTGCCTCCCCCGCCCCAGAGGCCCTACGACATCCACTCCAGCAACGCCGTGGAGTCCCTGGTGCAGCTGTTCAGCACGGTGAGCGTCCAGTACGTCCCCACCTGGTCCAAGGAGATGGTGGCCCTGCTGCGGAAGGTGAGCCCCCGCCCCCCCGTGCGAGGAAGGCCTCTGGGCCCTGCACTCTGTGTCCGTGTCCCCCCGACGGGGCTCACAGCCCGTCTGGCCGTGGCCTCTCTGGCTTGAGCTCTGGCTGTGAGCTGAAGCCACGTGGCCCTGGGTTAACCGAATCCCCACGGTCACGCCCCCACGCCACAGATGCCCAAACCTGGGCGCCCCGGGGCGGGGGCGGGCGCTGTGGGCTGGCAGCCGGCCTCCGCTCGCTCCGGCCTCCTCTACCCCGTCCTTCTGTCTGGGTCGGGCGGCCACCAGGCCCGGGGGGGCTCGGAGAAGACCTCAGCCCCCGCCCCCGCCTCCCACTGCCCAAGCACGTGGCTGCCGCGGCCCGGTGGGGGGCGCAGCCTGGCGGGGATGGGGCCGGGGCCAGCTCTTGCTACCAGCGTGCCTCCATCGGGGCCCGGCCGGGCTGGCCCCACGGCTCCCCACTCAGAGACCCCCCACTTGGTGCGCCGGGGCCTCCGGGGTCAGGAGCCTGCTGAACGCTCTAGGCCGGGCTGGCTCCCGGCTCCCGGCCCACAGGGCCCTCCCCCGCATGCCCTCACCCCTGCTGGAGGCCTTCGTCTCTGGAGCGATAGCCAAGCAGCTAACGGCCCGTCCCAGTCCCTGGGAGGCCCCGGGCCCAGCGTCCATGACGGAGCTCTCCCCCAGTGGGGCCGTGGCCTCCGGACGCCCGGACGGGGAGTGGGGACCGTCCACATGCCAGGACTCAGGCCCTGGGCAAGCCTCGGAAAGGGTCTGCTGCCTTCTGGCTAAGAGGAGGGACGGCACGCGGGCGGGGGGGACACCCAGCCTCCGTGACCCGGTCACACGGGGCCCTGGGGGTCCCCGGAGGCTGAGCCCAGGGGGTAAGCCCTGGGCCCGGTCAGACCCGTTAGACCAGGCCGCCCCCTTGGCCTCATTATGGCACGACTGAGGTCGGCGCCCCCTTTCCTTGCCTGGCCCTTGAGGTCCTCCTAGCGGGACCTCGCTGGGGTCCCTGGCGGGGGCAGGTGGCCAACCCTGTGCAGCAGGGTCGCGCCGTCTGACGGGGGCCTCGTTTCAGCTCCTCACAGTGGATCCCAAGCACCGGGTGTCCAGCCTGCAGGACATGCAGGCGGCCCCGTCACTGGCCGGCGTGCTGTGGCAGGATCTGAGCGAGAAAAAGGTGACGCCAGGCTTCGTGCCCAACGTAAGCCTGGCAGGCGGCGGGCGGCGGCTGCGGGGGCCATGGGGCGACCCGCGGGCGGGGCTCAGCTCCCTGTCCCCCCTCCAGAAAGGCCGCCTTCACTGCGACCCCACCTTCGAGCTGGAGGAGATGATCCTGGAGTCCAGGCCCCTGCACAAGAAGAAGAAGCGGCTGGCCAAGAACAGGTCCCGGGACAGCAGCAGGGACAGCTCTCAGTCCGTGAGTGGGCGGCCCGCGCGGCGTCTCCTCCCCCGACCCCCCGTCGGGCCCCGCGCTCCCTTCTCCCAAGGGGGAGGAAGTGCCTCTGCTGCCCCCGGGCCTGGGGATGCCTCACGGGGTCACGTGTGGGGTCACGTGCACACTCCTGTGTGCCTCCTCTTGCAGGGTCGCCCTTTGTGGGGACCCAGGGGGGACCCTCTGTTAGCCCGACTCTGTGTCCCAGGCCTGGGAGTTAGGATGCCAGCTGGGGGGACACGGTGTCATGGTGTCTGCGACCCCTCTCCAGGTCTCGCAGTGTCTCCCGGGTGGATGGGGGCGCCCCTGGGGAGGTCTCATGAGCATGAGATCAACCCTGCACCTGTCCCCAGGTACACCTGTCGCAGAAGCGCCTGGGGGTGCAGGTGTGGGGGTCACAGCCGTGGCACTGAGAGCGATGGGTGCCCCCCAGGCCCGTCTGAGCCCGGGTGTCTGCTCCCCGGTACCGGCGTCAGGCGGGAGCTGGGCACCCCCCCCACCGTGCTGCGGGTGCAGGTTTGGGGCCTCCCCGCGGCGGGCCTGGATTCTGGGGCGCAGCATGGGTGGAGCTGCAGGTGCGGCCCCCCCACTTCCAGTTTGGGGCCTGGGCGCTGGGCGGTGGGGTGAGCGCCACGCCCGCCCCTGCTCTGGCCTCCGCGGTGCTGAGACTGCGTGCGTTCCCGAGACAAGCGCCCGTCGGGGAGGGTCGCCGTGGGCCTGCTCTCCTCCTCCGGGACGCGTGGGCCCCGATGACGCGCAGCCCGTGTCCGCTCCGGTCCCCGCGCTCGGGCTTCCCGCGTCTTCCCGGGAGGCCAGCGCCCGACCCAGGGCCTCCGAGGTTTACTTCCGTGTCTCTTCCAAGTGTCGCCGTCTCCCTGGGTTGACCATCGCGGCAGCGTGAGCTCGGGTCAGGCCCTGCGCAGCCCCGGACGCGCTCGCGCACTGTGTCGGGAAGACGGCTCTTCTCGCGGCGGAGGCTTGGCGTCGTCTTCAACACTTAATTGGCCGAGACTAAGGGCTTATTCGTGTCCTCGTCTGTCTGTCCTCGGGCTAGCGCGGCCCGGTCCCGACGCCCGGCGCCGTGTGCCAAGTGCCGTGATCAGGCCCCGAGAGCCCTGCACCCCGGTGCCCTTCAGGCTGCTTGGCGGCCCTGGGCCCTGGCCCTCGGGGGAGCCCCGAGTCTGGGAAGCGGGCGTGGGCCGGTCAGCGGGTGTGTTCCTGGCAGTGCTGGGGCGGAGCCTGGCTCGGTTGCCTTCGCCCTGGGGGCCCCCCCGGGGTCTGATGCCCCAAGGGCCGGCCTTGCCGATGAAGCCCTGCAGTCGTCTGCCCGGAGACGAGGATTCATCCGAAGGGATTATTCAGGGAATACGTGGGGGGGGCGTCAGGAGGAGTCCCGTGGGCGGTGGCCTCAGCCCCACCCCGCGGGGACCCTGGCGTGTCGGCCCCGCCTCCAGGAAGCCGGGTCCACCTCCCGCCCCCAGCAGCCACCAGCTAAGGGCCGGGGGGCACGTGGGTTTTCGGGGCCCCCGTCTCTGTGCGTGTGTTGGCCAAGGGCTGGGTGGTGCCGGTGCGGGCGTCGGAAGGGCGCACCCCGGGGCCGGCCGGACACACAGACGCGCACCTCACGGCCGGGAGCGTGGGTGCCTGTGCGGTGTTCCCCGCGGGAAGGCCGGCGATGCTCAGACACGGGTGTGGCCCAGAAGCCCGTCTGTGCGGCGGCGGCTCCTCTGGGCGGCCACGGGAGACGACAGCGCCGCGCACGCCAGCCCGCCTTGTGTCTTCCGCGGGCGCCGACCCGCCGGGTGAGGGGCTTCTGGGAGGGGCCCGGGGAGCAAGCGGAGCCCACAGGGCCGGGCACGGTTCACCAGGTCCCCCACCGTGGACGCGCGTCCCCGGGACATCCAGAGGACGTGCCACGTCCCGCCCGCCACGTCTCGTTAGCATCACGCCGCCAGCATGGCGCGCGACCCGGACGTCCAGCCCAGCAAGGCTTTCTGGCTCCGTCGTGACAGGGAAGGGGCGGGTGAGCGCGGCCCGGGGCCACGGCCACGGCAACGCCGCCGTCCACCCGGGGTGAGCGCAGACCGGTCCTCGTCCTCCCGGGGACACGGAGGGGCCGCCCCTGTGGAACCAGAGCTCCGCGCGGCCTGTGCCCCGAAGGCCTCTGGCTCTGCCTGCGCCTGGAGCTGCCGCTGGGCTCCGTGTGCCGGGTCCCCACCGCCCGCCACGAGCCCCGGGCCGGAGTGAGGTCACGGGGAGCAGCGTCCCTGCGCCCTCGGTGTGGATGGTGGCACTTGTCACCGCCGTCCCAGTCCCGGGGCAGGTTTGTGTTTTATTTAGGATCCAGGCTGCTTTGTTGGGAGGGGCTGCGGTTCCCAGAGCTTCTCTGCCTTTTCCACCGTAACAGCTGTCCCCGTGGGCCCGGGGAGGGCACGGGGCCTCTGCTGCACGTGACTGCGCCATGACCAGGCCGAGCGCTGGCAGCGGGATGCAAGAGCCGCCGGGTGGGGCTGCGGATGTCCCCCCACTGTAGGGCAGGCGTGGCCAGGCGTGGGTGCAGGCCCTGGATCCACAGGCCTAAGGCCGGGCGTCCCCATCCCCCAGGTGTGCCAGGGGAGGGCTGGGACTTCCCAGCAGGGAGGCTGGTGACAGCCTCTGCCCCTGTGCCTGGGCCTCACCAGCGTGTGCCCCGTGCCCGGGCCGTGCACCGCTGTGGCCCCATCAGACACCACTAGACCCCGGGGCGCGGGGTGACCTGCTTGTCACTGCAGCCCTGCTGCCCGTGGCGGTGGTTCCTCCCGCCCGGTCGGGTCCAGGCTCGGGCCGTTCCAGCCTGTGGTTGTCGCCGTGGACGCCCCGGTGTGGTCCTCCTGCAGAGAACGGGCAGCGCCGCCCACCAGCCCCCGCCAGCTCGTCCCCTAGCGCCTCGCAGACAGGGGTGTCCCTTGGGTCCTCCCGGAGAACGCGGTCACCCGAGGGGCCTGAGGTTCTTTGACCTCGTTCCAGCTGCCAGCTTGTCTTGAGACTGAACCCCCAGGGCATTCGTCCCCTGCTGCTCTGGAATCTTGGCTGGGCCAAGATTCCACGGCCCCAGGAGCCACCCTGCCGCACAGTGGACCCCTCCCTGGCCAGGGAACGAGCTCCCGGTCACGGTCACGTGGGGCCGCATGCCCCACCTCTCCCCCCCTCCCCGCCTGTCCCCCTGCAGCAGGTGGAGCCTTTGTGACCTCAGCAGGTCGCGCACGGCCGGGGTCCCCGTGCTGCTGGTGACCGGAACCGATCGGAGGCCGGAGGGCGGGTACAGGCCGACGTCGGGGAGCCGCTCTGTGCCACCTGCAACAGCCCCGAGCGCGCACTGCTCTCCTTTCGTGGGCAGGGCCCTCCTGCAGGCGGGAAGGGGCAAGCGCGTGGCAGGGCTCCTGTGCCCACGTGTGTCCCCCCGGAGGCCGTCCCAGGCTCCGGGGTCCAGCTCCCTGCCCCCCACAGCCTCGGCCGTGGAGCGCGGAGTGGAGGGAGCCAAGCCATGTGCGGTCTCTGGCCACGTTTTGTCCTGCAGACACGGCCCCCGGGTCAGCGTCCGCCCTGAGCAGGGGCTGGGCTTCCGTGCGGGCGTCCCCTGGTCCCTGGCTAAGGGTCACCCCACCTAGGAGGTGCAAACCCCAGGCCCTGTTTGCCTGGGCAGTGTCTCCAGCCCAAAGGCAGGTCTCCAAAGAAAACCACAGGTGCAGGCGACGGGGTGCAGGAGGCTCAGGCCCCCACCTGAGGGATGCGAGGGGGCCCCAGAGCATCCACTGAGCTCATTGGTATGTTTTTCTGACTAACAGGAGAATGACTACCTTCAGGACTGCCTTGATGCGATCCAGCAAGACTTTGTGATTTTTAACAGAGAAAAGTGAGTGTGTGTTGGGGGGTGGGCAGCAGGGCCCGGCGGGGTGGAGGGGCTCTCTGGGCCGCGCTAGTCCTGACCCCTGCAGCCATGAGGCATCAGGGGCCCGGGAAGCGGATGCCCACCCCCCGGGGCGTCGGAGCAGCAGTCCTGCGGGCAGGGGGTGGGCGGCCCCGGTACAGCCTGTTGGGGGGCTCCGTGGGGAGGCACTGAGCAACTGCCCGCACCCTGGGGTGACAGCGGGCGGCCCTGCAGAGTCCCATGGGCGGCCACCCTCACGCCCCCGAAGACCTTCACTGAGTGCCGGGGACCGTGGGCTCGGCTGGTTGGCAGGAAGGCCCCACGTGGCTAAGACACCTGCTGCGGGGGGGCAGGCCCAGCGTGGGGGGCCCAGGAGGGGAGAGCAGGTGAGGCGGAGGGCTTCCTGGAGGAGGCAGCTCTGAGCCCGGCCCGCGGGCAGTGGGCAGTGGTTTAAGGCCCGGGCTTCCACGCTGGAGGCCAGCAGCGTGGGCAGGACAGACTCCGTCAAGGACTTGCGCTTGAGCAAGGCGTCCTCAGCAGCCCCCGCTCTGGCCCGAGTGGTCACCCCGGTCACTCTGCTCCCTGCGGTGCCTGGAGGGGCACGAGGGGCAGCCCTGCCCCCGGACATGTGGGGGCCCCCAGCACGCCCTGCGGCTGCTGCTGCGGCTGCAGGAGGCCCCCCTGTCTCCCCGCGCAGGCTGAAGAGGAGCCAGGACCCGGCCAGCGAGCCCCTGCCCGCCCCCGAGGCCGCGGACGCTGCCGACGACGCGCTGCCCGTGTGCGGCTCCATCTGCCCCTCCCGCCTCACCGAGACTTAACTCCGGTCGCGCTGGGGACTCAGTCCGCCCGGAGGACGTAGGACGGGCGGGGGCGGCGGGCAGAGGCCAGCGTGGACGTGCCCAGCCAGGCAGCCCGGCTCCTCCCGGCGCAGGCCCGGCTGGTGGCCCCGCCACTCCCTGGCTGTCCTCGCGGGGACGGGCCCACTGCGAGCTGCCCGCTGGCCCTCGGGGCGGACGGCCACCGGGGGCGGTCGGCGCGGCCGAGGACGGTGGGCCAGGGGCTGGGGGCGCCTCCCCCGGCTGCTCGGTTCCTGCGGTTGTGGCTGGAGGCCTGTGGCTCCCGGTGGCCCTGACCCGCTGCCGGCGGCCCGACGTCGCGCGCTGGCTGCCCACGGCCCACTCGGGCTTGTACGTTGGGGGGAAATGGAGTGTTTTTATAGATCCACACTGTTCCGGCGACTTCCGTGTTTCTGTAGATTTCTCACCTCTGAGCATCACGACATAAGAGCTGCCCGGTGTCCCGTGTCGTGTGTGCCGTGTGCCCGCAGCGGCTGTGTACATGCTGCCGGGGGGTGTACGGCTTCTGTCCCGCGGCTGCAGTGGGGGCGCCCTGGGGGGGTGGAGCCTGCTGGACCCGGACCCGGACCCGAGGCGCAGGCCGTGTGAGGACGAGCAGCCCCCCACCCCACTGGCTGCGGGCGGGCCAGGAGGACCCCAGCCCCACGAGGTCACGCGGGGACGCAGGGCCCAGAGCCGGGCAGCGGCGGGACGCCCCGTGCGGGGTTCCAACCCACCAAGGACGTTCTAGGTGGGGCCCCCGTGATGTCAGAGACGGGAACAGGGGAGGAGGTGTTGGGTTTGTTAAAACGTGTACGTCCCGGGCGCCTCGGTGGCTCAATCGGTTCAGCGTCCGCCTCGATCTCCGTTCGGGTCCTGCTCTCACGGTTCTGAGTTCAAGCCATAAACCCCAGGGGACGGCCCGCCTGTTTCCTGCGTTGGTGGCAGGGGGGTGGGGGTGGCCTGGCTCGTGACCTCCTGTCTCCCCGGGGCCTGACGCTGTCCCTGGCGGGGCCCCAGAACCCTGGGTGCGAGGCCACGATGACCAAAGGAATCTGGGCCAGAAGGACACGGGGCCCACTGGGCTGGACCTTCTCCAGGGGCCGCCCTGCACCCAGGCAGCTTCTCCAGGGGCCCAGATTCCAGGCTGGGCCGGATTCAGTCCCCGCAGAGGACCCGCCACTCGGGGCGGACGTCTGTGCAGGTGCTGGAGCCCCGGGCAGTGCAAGGTGCAGGGGCTGTCCCCGAGCCGTCCACCCGCCTTCAGTGACCATCAACGCCCTGCTCTTGGGGACACACGCCCTTCTGGGCACCTCCCACCGCTGGGGGCGCAACTAGCACCACTTCCATGAAGCAGGTGGGGCCCGGCCAGCCCGGCAGTTCCTTCTGGGCCAAAACCCTGGGCTGCTCCGCCTTGAGGGCGCAGGGCCAGGGCTCGCGTCTGTGGGTGGGGCCCCTGCAGCCCCAGCCTCGCCTCTGACCCTCCGGCCGGGGTCACCCCAGCAGCCCCGTGGCTGTGTCTGGCCGGCTGGCCTGGGGCCCCTGTGTCTGCTCTGCCCGCAGCCGGACCCGGGCCATCCCTGGGGGGCCAGCCGTGCAGCCAGCCCCGGTGTTCCCGAGGTCACTGAGCCCCCCAAAGTGTCCCCCGCGCGTCAACCCCTGGTGAGAAGGCGGTGCAGGGGCGGAGAAGTCAGGGGCCACACGCCAGCAGCTTCTAACCCAGACACCTTTAATTGACCCGACTCGGGCCGCCGCGCTGTGGGTGGCATGCAGGTTCCTGGCTACAGGTGTCCTCGATGCACAAACTGCTGCTCTAGTCAACTACCGGGGCGCGGCCTAGTAGAGGAGGCATCTCCACTAAAGGATCCTAAGGCTCCCCGGACGCGGGCTACGGGAGCGGGAGTCTGGTCCTCGGCAAACGGACAAACGAGGCCGCCTTTCGCTAAGTTCCGAGGGTCCCTGACGTCACCGGCTCTGGGGCAGGGGCGAGCTCCCGGGGGCTCCCCATGCTGGGCGGACGGGGGCGGTGACCACCGCGGGGAGGGCGGCCCGGCCTGCTGCACACCCGGTCCTCTGGGCCCTGGCCGGGCGGCCGCCCTGCAGCCCCGGGCTGTCCTGAGAGCCGCCGGGTGACCCGCCACCGCGTCCAGCCTCCTCAGCCTGGCAGTGACACCCCTCTCGCTGCACGGGCTCCTCCTTCAGGACCGGGGACCCCAAAAGGGGGGGCTCGGGGGGGGAGGGAGGCCAAGCACCTTTCAGGTAAGTGTGACAGAGGGACAGCTCCGTGAGGAGCGGGGTCCCCCGCAGCCGCTGCCCCGAGCCCCGCGGGGCCCCTAAGACAGAGACGTGATGTTGGAGCGTCCGCCGGGGGGGGCCATGATCTTCTGGGCCGTGCGCCGGGCAATGTGGTCGTCGGCCTGGGACCCTGTGAGGAGGACGGGGACGTGCTGGCTACACCCACAGAGCCCCCTGCGCCCCCCAACCCGCAACGGCCCGGTGCAGGGACGAGGCTGCCCCAGGAGAGCAGTGGGGGCCAGGCTGCTCCTCCCGCCTGTGGGTCCCGGCCCGTGACCGGAGAAGGCTGCCCCCCCTTGTAAGAGGACCCTGGCTTTCAAGGGGACAGGCTCCGGGCCTGGGTGTCCCTGGGTCGGGGAGGCCGGGCCGGGCCGTCGGGTGCGGGAAGCGGGCCTGGCCCTGGTTCGCAGGAGAGCCGGTCACAGCGGGCTGGAAGCGCAGCCAGGTCCCCGAGCAGAGGCCCAGCAGCCACCCGAGCCCCCCAGGCCGTCCCCGCGCTCACAGACTCCTCAATGATGCGCCTCACCTGCAATTCTAGGGCTGGCGGGGCTCCCCACAGAGACACCCCCCCCCCGTACCCGGGGCTCAGCGTGGCTGATGGAAGGTGGCGTCACCGCGGCCTCACTGGGGCAGACGCTGGGGCGGGTCGGGGTCTCCCCACTGGCCCACACCCCGGGCCCCACCCCACGTCCCCACACCACCCGTCTGCGGGGGCCCTGGTACCTGTGAGCCCAGGGGAGCCCCCACCGGCCCCACTCACCAGACAGGCTGAACCCCGACCGGTGCAGGTTGCGCACGGGGGGCACCGAGACCTTCCCCGGGCAGGAGGTGCGGGCCTGGGCACTGCCGCCCGGCTTGGCAGGCAGCATCACCTCGTGGACGGGCCCGTCGTAGAGGCCGCGGGGCACGCCGTGGATCTCCGCCAGCTGCGGGCCGAGGGGCTGGGCGTGAGGGGGGCCGGGCTCCCCCCGGGGGCACCTGCGGTGCCAACACCCCCCCAGCTACACGTGTGTGCTCACAGGTGCGCAGCAGGCGGGGCCCACCCGGCGAGAAGCCTCGCGGGCACGACCAGGCCCAAGGACGGCAGCCTCCGCCGCCTGCCTCAGGCTCACCCGGTTGCGCGCCTTTATCCTCTTGTAGACGAAGTCGGGGAACGTCTTCCGGGGGATGAAGCGGCCGGTCCCCGGGGTGACGAACATGTTCCCGTCCTCCAGCACAACCCTGCCCTGGCTTATGACCACCGTGGGCGCTCCTCGGCACTCGAGGCCTTCAAAGATGTTGTATTCCACGTTCTGGGGAGACAGGGCGCAGGGCCTGGACCGTGGCACCGAGCCTGTCGCCCCTCAGCCCACGGCAGGCCGCCCGGCGTCCTCGGAGGCCCGTTCTAGGACCTCCGGCCAGAACTGGTCACCTCGGCGGGGCCGGAATTCAGAAGGAAGTGGCCACAGCCCGCGGTGCGGGTCCCTGAGCCCTGGTGCTCTGGACCGAGGGCACTCGGATGAGCCTCTACCAGGGCGGAGTGTCCCGCGAGGGGGGGCAGGTGTGCGGCAGGTGTGCGGCGCACGTCCCTAGGGCCCCCGCGCGCTGACCCTGACCCTGACTTAGGGACCAGGCGTCTCTTACCAGATTGTGAGTCTTGGCGGAGATGATTTTCGTGGCCTTGGGGTTCCAAATAACCAGGTCAGCGTCGGAACCCACAGCCACGCGCCCCTTCCTCGGGTACACGTTGAAGATTTTGGCTGCGTTTGTACTGGTCACAGCCACAAACTCGTTCTCGTCCATCTTCCCGGAGGCCTGGGAAGCAAGACAGCCAAGCTGATGGGGGGCGGGTATCGCTCGTCCTGACGACCCCCGGGGGCCGGGCTCCAGGCTTCTGTGTGGACAGCGGCCCACGTCCCCCTCGCAGCAAGAACCGCGCGCCCACGAGGGCGCCACTGCCTGGGAACCCAGGGGCCCTCTCAGGCGTGCCCGCTGTGCGAGTCGGTCAGTGCTGACATTTTGACGGTGCTGGTGTCCCCTGAAGGACGGGACGGTCCCCCCGGGGGACCCGGGGCCAGGGCTGGAGTTTGGGGGTGCGGGCAGCCTGGGAAATCTCCGGCGTTTCGGGGAGCCTAGGGGACACAGGGGCCCCACCCCCCGGGTGCCTCCTGCAGGTGACGGGAATCGGGGGAGGGCCGGGGCCTCCTCCAGGGGCACCAGGACCCAACGTCTGGGGAGCCCTGGATGGCAGGGCTGGGGGACCCACGCCCGGGGCCACACACGCTGCCCTCTGTCCCACGTGTCTGCTGGTCAAGCGGCCTCCCCTGCCGGGGCGCGTGGAGGACAACCGGCTCCCCACGCTGCTCACCACACATTTCTCCCAGACCACAGACATGCGCTCCTCGATGCCGTTTGTGCCCTCGGGGATGAGCGTGAAGTTGTCCTTGCCCACGGCCTTCTGGGCGGTGGTGAAGGTGCAGTGGGCGCTGCCGGTCACCTGCAGGTCCCCGCTGAGAGAAGCCAGGGTCAGACGAGCGCACGGTGGCCTGACTCTCCGGAGCCAGCAGAGGCCGGTCGGCTTTGCCCCCCCCCACAGGCCAGCACAGCCCCCGGGTGGGGGAGTCCAGGAGGGCAGCGCGGCCGCCTCGGTGTGGGGCACGGGGAGGGGCCGGTGCAGCAGGGGCTCTGCCCGGGGGGCCCTGGGCCTGGGTTTGCACAGAGGCCGGGGCTGCCCGCGGGGGAGCTCACGGGCCAGGGCGGGGGCACCGGGGGCGCTGGGGGCGGCTCCTACCTGGACAGCAGGGAGGTGAGGTGGTCGGCAGTGCTGGGGTCCGGGCTGACCGGGGGGGACGTGACGAAGGCCGCGGCCTTCGCCCAGTTCTTGCTCCAGTAGTGGGAGCCGTTGCTGCCCAGGCTGGCAGTGATGGGCTCCCCGAACACCACCACCCCTGCAGGGAGACGCGTGAGAGGCTCCCCTGGGCCGCCTGCCTGCCCCCCAGAACCCGGGGGTGGGGACCCCCAGCTGCCCCGCATGTTCCCGACCCTGGACAGCCTGTCTCCAGCTTCTGGGGCGCCTGGACCTCCCCAGGTGGGGGGCCCTCTGCAGACCCCGGTCCCTCACATGGCTGCCGGAGGTCAGGCCTGCTGGGGACGCAGCCAGGCCGTGGCGGCAGGGCGACGGGATCAGCTCGGCCTGCCTCTGCCCTCTGAGGCCCATCCCCTGGACCCCGGGGTCTCCTGTGCACCCCCTGCCCCCCAGCTGGGCTGCTCTATGGGCAGAGGCCCCCCAGCCCGCAGGGCGTGCAACCCAGCTCCACAGGCACAGAGGTGCACGGCGAGCAGTGATGTGGGGCTCCCGCTGGGGGCCAAGTTCCATGGCACAGAGTCCGGGGCGCCCTCACACGCAGAGACGGCACAGGTGCACGTACGTGACACACACGGGGACCGGCCGTCACGTCTGAACAAACAGGGCTGACAGGCCTCTTGCTTCAAGGCACCTGGGGAGCAGGTGCTACCCCGACGAGACAGGAGACTGGGCCCCCAGAGAGGGACCAGCACCTGCACCTCCCAGAGGCCACGCTCCTGGGGCCCTCGCCTGTGACCCCCACCACCAAGAGGCCAGGTGGGCCGCTGCCTCTGTCGAGCCTGCCCTGCGCTGAGCCTCAGTTTACCCAGCCCAGCTCCTGAGAGCGTGACCCCTGACCCCCAGAGAGAACTCCCCCCCCCCCCCCCAGCAAGCGTCTGGGGACCCGGGCCTGGCACTCACCCTTGCGCTTGGCTTGGGCGACCACGTCGGCCGCACCCTTGCTCATCACTTTGGTGACGTACAGGGGGCAGTTGGCCTGCTTGGCGACAGTGACGGCGCGGTACACAGCCTCGGCCTCCACCTGGGGACAGGGGCGCTCAGGCCGGGCCAGGGCCCCGGGGCCTCCTGACCGCCCCCCAGGGACCCTGGGCCCAGAGGGGCTGCCGTGCGTGACAGAGGACCCAGCCCGGCGCTCGGCCCGGGTGGTGGGTGGACCCAGAGCCCGTCCCTCTGGGCAAGGCCTGGGGGCCACCGTGGTCGTGGGGACCGAGCCCAGAGGGGGTAGGGCCCGTTGCTTCGAGCCTCCCAGAGGACGAGTCACAGCCCCGCCCCGCGCGGGTCAGGCTCTGCCCAGGGCAGCGGCGTCCTCCTACCTCCTCGGGGCGGCTGAGCACGTGGCCCTCAGGCCCGGTGACGCCGAGCTCCAGCAGCCGCTTCTGCTCCTGCATAACCCGGGGCCACACGCTCAGGCGGGTGCAGGCGGGGCGCAGCGCCTCCGTCTGGCTGTGATGCAAGCAGACCTCGCCCCGGGATGAGCCCTGACCCCCGCCTCCCGGGAGCCCTGACCCCCAGGATGAGCCCTGACCCCTCACCTCCCGTGAACCCTGACCCCCCACGGGTCCTGACCCCCGAGAAGCGCCCTGACCCCCCACCACTCCCGTGAGCTCCGACCCGCCCCACCCCTCCCGTGAGCCCTGACTCCCAATCTCTCATGTAAGTCCTGCCCCCAAAATGAGCCCTGACCCTCCTACCTCCCGGGGGCCCTGACCCTCCACCTCCCGGGAGCATGACTCCCCCACCTCCTGGAGCCCTGACCCCTGAGAAGCACCCTGACCCCCCAACTCCCGGAGGCCTGACTCCCAAGAAGCATCCTGACCCCCCACCTCCTGGAGCCCTGACCCCCAAGAGCGCTCTGACCCCCAACTCCCGGAAACCCTGACCCCCCACCCCTCCCATGAGCCCTGACCCCTGGGATCAGCCCTGACCCCCCCACATATCCCGTGAGCCTTGACCCCCAATCTCTCATGTAAGTCCTGCCCCCCAAGATGAGCCCTGACCCCCCACCTCCTGTGAGCTCTGACCCCCCACATCCTGTGAGCCCTGATCCCCCAGATGAGCCCTGACCACCCCCCCTCTCGTGAGCCCTGACCCCCCATCTCCTGGTGTCCTGACCCGCAATCTCTCACGAGTCCTGACTCCTGATCTCTCCCGTGAGTCATGCCCCCCGAGATATGCCTTGACCCCCCCACGTTTCATGGGAGCCAGGCGCCCCAGAATCACCAACCAGAGGACTCAGGGTGCAGGAGCACAGTGGGTCTGGTCAGGGGGACCCCAGCTCCCTGAATCACAGGTGAGGTACGGGGCTGGAGAGAGCACCCTGCCGGCCGCAGTGTGTTCCACTGGGGGCAGGGGGTGCGCCCGGGGAGTGCTGGGGGCCCTGCCCCCCCCAAGCTTTTGCCCCGGATGACCCTGAGCCATGAGTCTGAGCCGCCTCGTGCATAAACGAAGACGTGGATGCCAAGCTTCCCCGTGAAGAATGGGGGAGAAGCAGAATGCTTCCGGGCCCCAAAGACCCAGTAACGAGACCCTCAACACTGGGGGGTGTCTTCCTGGCGTGCCCTGCGCACCGCCTGCGCACTGAGCGGGACCCACTGCGTCCTCCTAACCACGATGCCCTCGTGGCGATGTGGGGCTGCTGCTGTGTGAGGAGCCCCCCAGCCCCCAAGGTACCCCGCAGCGCCTGCACCTGGGGGTGCCCACCCCACAGGCCAGGGCCCGAGGGCAGGTGTGGGACCAGCAGCTGCGCTCAGAAGGAACAGCCTCCGGGGGCCCCATGCACAGGGCAGGAGGACCGGGAACCCCTGTCTCAGTCCCCCCAAAAGCAACACTTTGGTTCTGGGGAACTTCTGATAAGAAGCGTGATGATCACGGAATAATCTGTGTTAGAGCCAAACGCCCCCCGGGCTCCCGCGCTCGTGCTTGCTCGACCACGGACTCCGGGACGCCGCTCGCCAGCCCGTGTGCACTGTTCCCTCCCTCGGGCGCTCACACCTGCGTGTCTGCACACCAGCCCCGCCCGCCCCGCAGGCAGCCGGCCCGGCACCTCCTCCACGATGTCCCCATTCTCCGCGTGCACTTGGGCCAGGGCTCCCAGGTCCCGGATGATGCTGAAGATCTCGTACATCTGGGAAGACAGCGCACCAGGCGCGTGGGGCCGCGTCCCTCGGGCCGGCAGCCGGAAGCCCCCGGGCCCCTCCCCTCACACCTGCGCTCACCTGGCCGTCCGTGCACTGGCACCTGTCCTTGTACGCCATGAACACCAGGAAGGAGTTCACACCTGCAGGAGAGGCGAGAGGGGCCCGGGCGCTCGGCCTGCCGTCGGTCAGACGCCCGGGAGCCTCCGCTGCTCCCCGAGCTCCTCGCCCACGGGGTCTGGTCCTAGTCACTAACTCGGGTCCGCTCTGCACCGCTATGAACCGCTCAGGACTTTGGCTGGTAGAGTAAGCCCTGGGTGTAGGCCGGCTTGTTCCAGCACAGGCCACTCCGAAAACCGGGTTTGAGAGCGTTCAGACGCCAGGACCCGGGTGGCCCTCATCCTTGGCCCGCGGCGGGTGACGGGACTGGGATACGGCTAGGGACGGTTACGGGGCGCATCTCTCACACAGAGGCCCGCCACCTCCTCGCCTGGGTCCTCTGGAAGTAGGACAGACCTTCCGCTTGTCCAACCTCCCCCCTCCCGGCCACCCCGACCGCCGGGGTCACACGGGTGCAGAGCCCCGCGCGGCCAGGGGCCCGGGGGAAGCGGGACCAGGGAAGCCCGGACTCCTCGGCCCTCCCGCGCCCCGGCACCCCGCCAGTGTCGGGGGACGCCCTCACCTTTGTCCTTGACCAGGGCTTCCAGCTCCTCCCGGATGCTCTCATGCCAGCGGGGCACGTCCACGTGCAGGGAGTAGTCACAGCAGGCCCCACTGTCCGCGCGCTCCCGCCACTGCTCGTAGGCCGCCAGCAGGCTCACGCCCGCGTCGGGGAACACGTGGTCCACTGCGGGGGGCGGCGCGGTCAGCCGAGTGCCCCCCGGCCCCCAGGAACCACCCTGGCCTCCAGGGCTCCTGTTCCCAAGTGACCGGCTGCTCCCGGGAACCTGCCCACCGGCTCTGTCAGCGTCCTCGCCCCCGGCCGCCGGCCTTCGACGCGCAGCCAGGGCGAGGCGGGACTCGAGCCACCCCGCGCCGGACACGGGCAGCCCAGGGAGCACGGGGGCGCGTAGGGCGCTAAGCTCCCGCACGGGGGTCTGCATGAGGGAGGCGCACCTGGAAGGCCCGTGGGGAGCAGCGGGGGGGGGGGCGGGAGCCGCTTTCCAGGGCTGGCTCCCCTGCTGGCGCCTCACCATGTGCACTTCAACAGCCCCCCGCCCGGGGAACCAGGAGGGCACGGCCACTGCACCCTCACGTCCCTCACCCGGCTTCAGGTCCAAGGTCCAAACAGCTCACGGCCTCTCCCGGGTGCAGGGAGAGAGCTCCGAGGCGGGGTGGCCAACGCGGGCCACACGCACCCAGGGGTCACCGGCCAACGCTGGGCCTTCCCCCAGTGCACCCCTCACGGGGGCCCCGTGCTTCCCGCAGCTCCGATCTCACGCCCAGGACCCCGCGGAGGGGGTGCCACCCACCCGGCCGGCTTGTCTGACGCCCCGGCTCTGGCACGAGCAGGTGACGGCCACGGAGGTGTCCCGCTGGCCTTGGCCACCAGGGATGAGCATGAGCAGCGGCCAACAATGGCCAGTCTCCTTCGTCAAACTGAAAAATGGACCATTGTTGGCTGTTTTTTTTTTTTTTTTTTTTTTTTTTTTTGCCTTGTGGTTGAGTGAGCCAAACCGACGCACGATTCTGGCCACGGCGAAATGTCACTTGTGCAGAAGCCCAGATTTCCCAGCACGGCCCTTCCGGTGGCAGCAGGGACAGGATGCACCGTGCACCAGGCACGGCCCAGCAACTCGTGTGCACAAAATCACCCTCACAACCTTCTGAGGAGGTCAGCAAAACGGGACTTCTAACAGTTAGCGGAGTTACCTGGAGCCAAACAGCTAGAACGGGGCGGCGCCGAGGCTCGGCCAGGTGCGTCAGGCCAGGTGCATCAGGCCGGGGCTGGACCACAGCAGAGATGCCCGTGCGGCACCGTGGAGCTGGCGGCGTTCAAGGCCGCGAGACCAGGGCTGGGTCAGGTCCGGGCTCTGAGCCTACCAGTGGAGCTCCCCAGGGGCAAGCCAGTGCGCCTGGCACGCTGCGGGGGGCCTGCCTGCCGGGCCGCGCGGTGAAGGTTCCTGCGGGAACCAGGGGCAACCTGATGCGGCACCGTAACTGCCTCTTGTTCTTTTCCTAGAGCACACAGCCCCCTTCTGGCCCCGGGCAGGAACTTTGTGCAAACCAAGCGCCAGAGGCTCAGGAGCAAACGTGCCTGTTTCGGACAACATGGCCCTCGCTTGTGCAAAAGGCAGTTTTGAAAACCTGGTCCTTGGCCAGCTGCCAGCTTCCCAGGACACAATCAGGTCCCGGGCACACACCCACGTGCTCCCGCGGAAGCCCCAGGAGCGTTGCGGAGCTGGCCGCGGCAGGAGGACTCGCAGTGTGAACGGCGGTAACCAGGGAATATGCAAGGATCTCCTAGACTGAAGGGTAATGAAGGGAAATAGGCCCCAAGCCCCCCAGAACGCGTCCTAGCGTCAGGCTCTTCCCGCAACACACACACCCGGCCAACGGGGCAAGGCAGGAGGCGGACGCTCGGCACGCGGGAGACACTCACGGATCATGGTGGTCCCTCCCGCCAGCGCGGCCTTGGTCCCTTGGCAGAAGTCATCTGCTGGGGTCATGCCCAGGACGGGCATCTGCAGCCTCGTGTGCACGTCCACCCCGCCCGGCAGGACCAACAGGCCGTGGGCATCCACCGTCTTGATGCCCCCAGGGACAATGAGGTTCTCTCCGATTTGTCTGAAAGCAACACAAGATTTCACTGTTTGCAGAGCCTGGAACAGAGTGCGGGCTCGGGCCCCTTGAGGGGAAGGGTGGTGGGGCCAAGACCTCCCCAGCCCGGCCCCCGGGGACAGTCAGAGAGCATGACACCCTGGCCAGGGGCTCACGACGGTCGCGCGAAGGTCCCACCTGGGCCCGCGTGCCTGCCCCGGCGACGTCCACCTGGGCTTCCGGCTGCCGCACCGACTAGGTGCCCCTTCCAGACTAGGGGCTGGAGCTGCCTGACAGCAGCAGACGAGCTAACAGGTGCGGCCAGTAAGTGTTTATTGAGCGCCCACTGTGAGCCCCCAATCGTCCTGAAGCTGTGATAACAAATACAGGTCCTGCTAGCGAGACCCCGCCCCTAGCTGGCGAGCTCCGTTGTCATAAAGGCCTGGGCTAGAACTGGGTTTTGGAAAAGGGAAAAAAAAAAAATTGAGGTGGATTTTACCCAAAAGTAAACCTGTGCATACGGGGTGACCAACGTGCGCACAGGTGACCTGTGCAGATATCTGAGGCAGAAACTCACTTTATCAGACCATCTTCCACGTACAGATCGGCGTAAAAGGACTGGTCATCATTGACGATCTTCCCACCTTTGATCAAAAGGCGGTCGCTCTATTGGAAACAAATGAAAAACAGATAAGTTTTCTCCAAACTGAGTTTGTCAACATCGTTCCTGTAGCTTCTGACCCGGGAATCATGCTGGAAACCCTCAGGCACAACGCGTGGGTATAGATGTGACCCAGGAGCCCGCGCTGTCTGCTGTCCCCCACCCTGGTGGCAGAGCGGCACGTGGGCAGCTCCCGCGGACCCGAGCGGGTCCCACACCCGCCGGGCAGGCCGTGCAACCCCGCCAGGGCCACAGCGACCCACGGGGGCCAATGTGAGAGCAAAGCAATGACGTGCATTCCATGTCAGCGCCTAAGTCCCAGAGCTCGGGCTGAGCCGAGAGGGGACACAATCACGTCATCCCACACTGACCGGGAGGGTCCCCCCCTCCGCCCACACAGGCGGCTCCCGGAGGGGCAACTGGAGTCGGCTCACAGCAGAATTGTGCGGCCAAACGGGGGGGTTAGAGCAGCGCCCCAGCCGGCAGGGCCCCTACCCCTGGGGGCGGTGCGTCCCAGCACAGGGAGGCAGACAAGGCCGGGAAGTCACACAAAGCCATGGCAGACCGAGACAAATCACGAGCACAAAGACGGTGACGTCACAGGGTGATGGGCGAGGAGGCAGGGCTGCTCAGGACAGAGACGGGCCCACTGGAGGGGCTGGGGATGCAGCGGCCCGGGGCCGTGGTCCAGGCCCAGGAGCAGCCCATGCAAAGGGCCTGGGGCAGGAGCTTGAGTTGATACTGGACACGAGGGGAAACTGGGGCGGAATCTTCTGAAGGGAGGGTGAGGGGCCGAGAGCCTGGAGCAGGTGGGATGTGGTGGGACTGGGGTGCCCCCCTCGGCGGTGGGGGCTTAAGCAGGGGCTTGAGCACGGCCTGTTCATCACATTGGTCGGTGTGAGAAGTAGAAAGTGGTGTTCAAGGATGGAAATGGGGTGGTAGCCGGGGCCTGGTGAGCCTGCGCAGGTGAGATGGGGACCTCGGGCTGGAATCCGGGGGACGAGCAGAGACGGGGGCCAGAGAGGCTGGGAGCCGGGTAGGCAGGGGCTGCTGATGGACGGGCTGTGGGGTGAAGGGCCAGGAAGGCATCGGGGTGACCACAGGCCGTGCTGCTGCCGGGAGGGTGTCCGCATGGGTGGACCAAGGGCCAGCGAGTGAGGCCAGCCGTTGGTGGGTCACCCCATGGCACCGAGGGTGGGTGATCAGCGCTTGGCAGCCGTAAACCCACTTCTAGGAACCCCACCTAATGGCGGGGAGGGGCGGCAGCGCACCTGGAACACGGCACGGTCGTCGGGTTGCTGGTCTGACCCAGGGGAGAATCAGGGGGAGAAGAATGGAAACCGAGCAGGGACGCGGAATGCAGGACGCCCTAGATGGAACCTGGCTCGGCAGCCCTACCTCCCGGCCCCGTGTTCGGGCCTCATACGCTCTGACCCGCCTGGCCAGGAAAGACAGGTGGGCCTCCCGGGGACGGCTGGCCCCCTGCCCGGGGCTCCCAAGTGTCCACCCGGGCCCAGGCCAGGGCTGCAGCCTGGGGCCGACGCTCCTCACACTCCAGCCTGATGCCGGGAGATTAGCAGGAGCCCCACGAGGCGACACACAGCCGCTGCACGGGAGCCTTCCTGCGACGTCCGTGTGCCCACTCACTAGTGAGACCACCACCCGCCGTCCACACCAGCTGACACACTGCCACAGGCCACAGGCAGCCGCCCAGTGGACCGACTCGATCTCAGATAAGCCCAAGGGAACCCCAGCCAGAAGGGGGAAGGCTGTGGGCAGAACAGACCTGTGGTCCCCGTGCCCCCCCATCGCCCCCCAGTTAGGAAGAGACCCGTGGTCCATGTGTCCCCTACTCTTGGACGTTCCTCCCCTTTTCAGGCCCCTGAACTCAGACTTTGGAAACCTTCCTGGGTTTGGAGCCCAGAGAGAAGTGCAGCGGGGATGAAGTGCTATGGCCACCACGATGAGGGTGGAAGTTTCCTAAACAAGCAAGGCCGTCCCACCGACCCCAACCCTGCGCACGCGGCTGGCAGGCTTCCCACATCCAGCTGGACCCCGAGACAGCCCTGCACCGAAAGGACAGGGCCTCCTTCCTCCCCGAGCATCTCAGGAAGTGAAGCCACCAACCCACGCCCTCTCCTGAGGTCAACTCCCCAGTCCGGTCTCAGCCCGAGACCCAACAGGTGCCCCTTGCCCCTGAGCAGCCGGCGCCTGGGCCTCCCGCCCGGCCTCCCTCCCGGCCTCCCTCGCGGCCTCCCTCGCGGCCTCCCTCGCGGCCTCCCCGGGCCCAGGCCCCCTGGAAGGGGCCGCTTTGTTTCCCTGGCAGAGCAGGGTGGACTGTGACCTCCCGCAGCCCCCCTGCATGTGGTTGTCGTTGGGGGCCTCTGCTCCTGAAGCCGGGGCTGCGGGGTGCCCTCGCGGTCACCTTGGGCGCTGCCCCCCTGGGGGCTCCGGCCGCGGCTGGTGGGGGTGCGGGCCTCGGGGGCCCAGGCTGAGCTAGGGGGGGCCGAGCCGCTTTGTCTCGGACAAAGAGCTCGCAGCGCGGCGGCGGGTCCGGGGCCAGGCGGCCGCGCGCGCGGGGACAGCATCGGGGGCGCCCAGGCCCCTCCGCGGTGCCAACAAAGGCGCGGCCGCCGCCGACCCCGCGGGGCCCCGGGACCGAGTCCGCACCCCCCCCCCCCAGGCCGGGCGCCCGTGCACCGCGCGGAGAGGCGCCTGAGCGCCCTGGGGAGCAGGCCCGGGCGCGGACGAGGTCCCGGGGAGCCGGCCCGGCCGGGCAGGGGTGCGGGGGGCGCTCGCGGGAGCCCCGGCGGCGGGAGGGCGGGCGGGGGGGAGGGCGCGGGCTCACCGTGATCCGGGGGATGCTCTTCTTGCCCTGGAACGACATCCTGCTCCTCCTGCGGCCGCGGCCTGGCTCCGCGGGGCGGCCTGGGGGTCCCGGGCGGGGGCGCGCAGAGCCCCGAGGCGTACGCGGGGGCGCGGGGCGTCCGAGTGCGAGCACGCCGGGCCCTCGGCTCCCGCCCCCGCCCCCGGGCCCTCGGCTCCCGCCCCCCGCCCCGCCCCGCCCCGCCCCCTCGCATCCGAGCCCCGCCCCGGCCGCCCTGGGGACCCGGCGGCTCCCCGGATCCCTGCGCCCCGGGCCCCGCCGCACCCGCGGACGCGCGCTGCGCGGGGTGGGGAGGGAGGGGCTCTGCGCCCCGGGAACCAGGGGAACCAGGACGGGGAGCCCCGCGCAGTCCTGCCGGGCCCGGCCTCGCCCCTGCCCCGCGGCCGCCGCCGCCTCCCGGGTGACCCGGAGCACCCAGCGCCCGGGACCGAACCGGGGCCGCGGGGCCCGACTCCCCCCAGGACGCCCCTGGCCGAGCCCGGGCTCCTCTGCATCCGAGGCCCGGGCCGCACCGAGCGCGGGGCGGTGTTTGCGCTCCCGGAGCTGGCGGCTGCTCCCCCCGCGGCCCGGACGCTGCGGATACGGGGACGCGCTGGGGGGACCCAGACCCAGAAGGGGGCGGAGGACGAGGCGGGCCGAGACCCCGAACGCGGGCTGGGGCCCGGGGACCCTCAGGGTGGCTTAGTCCCGGCCCCTCGGGGAGGGGGAGAGGAGAGCGGGGCCTGGGGAGGGCCAGCCCGGCCCCTGCCCCCTCCCCGCCCCTCCCCGCCCCTCCCCTGCCCCTCCCCGCCCCTCCCCTGCCCCTCCCCTGCCCGCGAGGGCCTGGCGCTGTCCGCGCAGGGGGTGCTGAACGCGCCGAGCCTGCGCCTTCGTGCGGCCCAAGTGCAGCCCAAGTGCAGGGTGCCCGGCTCCCGCCCTAGGGCAGGGGGCAGGGGGCAGGGGCACGCACCGAAGAGATCACTGCATGTCGGAGCTCCGGGCACAGCCCCGGCCCGCAGGGGATCCCACGCCCCGCGAGGAGGCTCTGACTCCCAAAAGGTTTGCAAGTGGGGAGGGTCGGTGGGGGGTGCACCCAGGAGAGCCGCTCCTGACCGCACTTAAGGCGGCGTTCGAGGCTCTGGGGTGAGACTGGCAGAGGGACTCAGCCCGCCCATGGCCACGGCCACAGCCACGGGAGGAGTCTGACCGGCTGTCAAACCGCATAGGGATTGACTTTTAAGGAAACGACAAACGACATCGCAGCCTCTGAGTTCTGTCCTCTCAGCCGCCATTTCGAAATAGAAGTTTGGACAAGGGGAGCTGCCGGGAGGACACGCGCGGGTGCCGCAGGAGCATCGCTGCAGAGCTACACCAGCAACTCGCCGCCCGCCGGCCCACCCCTGGTTTCCACTCCACCCCCCCTCCAAGGCGATCCATAAAACGGCCTCTTCTTACCTGTGCGAAGTCGAAGGCAAGTGAAATGTGGTGCCAAGTGTCCTCCTCATTCATTCGCAGAAATTCTTTTACTTTTCTAAACTTCAGTGTTCTCTTCCACGTCTCACTTGGTAAAGAGCTACAGGAGGAAGCCGGCCTGGTGGCTGACCTCAGCCAGGTGGGGCCAGGCGGCTCCAGAGCCCATCTTCCAGGCGATTTTGCATGAGGCAGGAGGGGGCTGCGGGTAAGACCCCCGGCTCCCCTCCCCAGCACGCGGGAGCACCAGGTTCCCTTCCTGGTGGAACACGGCATCAGAGAACGAGGCGGAACACAGAAGTGGCCAGCGTAGCCACTATGTCCAGACTTGAGTGCCTTGGGAAGAGCGGAACTTGGATATCTTAAGATTTAAAACATTTTTTTTTATTAAAACTGTACAATAATTTACAAATGAGTAAAAATTCTCTGGTATATATCATAGGAATCACAATACAAAAATATGTGCAAAATTTTGTAGTTGACCACCATACAAACCTATTTCAGGCCTGTGAATACTGTTTAGCACGGAACAGAATATCACATGTTTAGAGTGTGGTTAGTAAGGAGCTGCTTCAGAGGACACAGATACTGGCTGGCGTGTTGCCACGATAAAACAAGTCCTAGTTCATTTTTGCATAAATTTACAATAAAGCTTTTTAAAATACAGTAAACAAATAGATGATTTGATACACATATTTACAACTTGATTTTCCTGAGCCTAAATGTAAATCCATTACTGTGTTAAAACACACAATCCATCTTAAGGTTTCAGTGATGGGGTGATGGTAAGTGTGGACTGACGTCACGATGCCTCCAAACCCACTCCCGGCACACCCTCCGATTCCTGATATCCAGCGCGGTGTTGACAAGCCGTGTAAGGCACGCGGGGTGTCCCGAAGGCTACGGGTTCTGCAAGAGCAGAGCACTATTGAAGAAGAGCCACCGCCCTTCAGCAGCTGGGACTCCAGACCGTGGAAATGTGGAAATGAGGTGCACACACTCGCACATCCGTGTCAACCAGGGAGCTGCAATTTACATGGATTTCTAGTGTAGACAAAACGAAAACATCGGTGGTTCTGGGTATTGTGTACACAGTGCGATTGTGTTGATAATTGTTACGCTGCACACATGTCCACATCTTGGTTTACACAACAAACATTTCTGGCAACTTCTGGTCCCTCCTCTTGTCCCATGAGAGAGTGGCATTGACACACAGACTTCCTCTGTTTGAGGAGTTTTTGCAGTAACAGAGCCCAGATACTTTCAGGAAATTCAATGCAGCCCACTGGTTTAGCATAAAGGTCATGCTCCAGGGCTTAAAAAAACCTTGTGATTTTAACACACTTGAATTCTTCAGATGCCCAGTGGACTAGCAGGAAATCAGTGACAAACGCTCATATTTGCTTTCTTGCTTTCTTGCTTTTTTGGCAAAAGCCCAGTCCTGAAATGCTGGATTTTATAATCAGATGAAAAGAAGGTGCCTACGACACATGAATAGAAAGAGTGATCTCCAAGGAGAGGAACGGGCATTGCAGCTACATGTGGGCTTCTCACAGGAACATGGCAAGGGTACAAATGCAGCTTGGTACATGGAATATTAGTTCACTGAGCCATTTTCACTATGTACTTTTACACTCAAACAACAGCTTCACGCAAGCACCGGTCCAGATCTACGTGCTTCTCTGTCCCGCACAGAACACCCTTTTCAGACTACAGAGCTGTGATAAGAGTGTCTGGCAAGTGTGCGGATGGCCTGGGAAGAGCTCCAGACACATGTATGTACAACATGCAAAATCATGATGATGCAAATGCACACAGGGGACGTGAATTTGGGTTTCAAGTGCACATCGTCAGCTCCTGAACGGCCAGCCCGTTCGGCTGCTACTGCTGGGTCCCCACAGGAGACAACCCCACAGCGCCTCCCCACACGGAGTTTCTGGACACCTACGTCACACGCTCCACCCAGCTCCAGAGCCCCGCGGGGGCTTTGAGGCTCTATCAAGGCCACTGTTGGCCAGTCAGCTCCGAACACAATGTGTGCCGGGAGGATGGAGTCATTGGAATGAGACAGGACTATGCAGAGGGTGAAACAAGATCTCGGATCTGACCTGCAAACCCCAGCAGCAGCCTCAGCTAGAGAAGCAGTGGGCCTGCCCGTATCTTGCCCAAGTGAGTGAGTCACTGCGGCTCTCGTGACCACAGGAAGGACGGTCCTTCCCGGGCGAGTGTCGGTTAAGGGAGCAACCCCCCACTGCCCAGCAGAAATCCCGCCCCCGCTACGGAGAAGCAGACCCGTCTGACCCCGTAAGCTTTCTCCCGATTTCAACCTGGGGCATCGAGCCTGGTCTGGCGTCGGTCGTCCGCACCACAGTTGAACACGTCTTCAGACGCAGACACAAAGTGATCCTGACGCTCGCAGACCAGGCGGCCCTCCCTCCAGACCCTCAGAAACGCAGTCTGCTTTCCCTTCATACTGTGCCATTCGTCGGTCACATTCTCCCCTGGCTGCAGGTGTCCCCACCCAGCACGTCAACTTCCAGGTGTCTCAAAAGAGCTAAGATCTCGTCTCCTGGTTGAGCATGCACGAGTGCATACACAGGGACTCACGCACATGCACGCGCACGCGCACACACACACACACCTTGCACCACCAGGGTGCAGGGTCGATGGAAGCGCCACTTCCCGCCCGGGAGTCGGGCTGTGTCCGAGTGCTGGCAGACGTCCCTGGGCTGTGGGCCAGAGCACCCGGCAGCGAGGGACCTCAGGCTTAAAACGGGCTTCATCCATGTGCCGTGTCCTTTCTGAAAAAGAGCGAAGACAAAAGCTTTATTCTAGCGGGAGCCCTCTGAGGCCCTCGTGGGGCAAGGCTCGCAGTGAGGGGTCTGGAGAGGCGCCCCGGGCGAGGGCGCTGATGGAGCGTGGGCTCCGCACGTGGACAGTGAGACCACAGTGGCTCCAGCACCAGCCACGGCGCCTCCCTCGCCACATAGGGGGAGCTGCCCACCCGGATACCCAGTGTCCACGTCCTCCCGTTCTGCAGCCGGGAGGAGGCCTCTACTAGGTACTGATTCTTCCTTTTACCTCTCCCGCCTTTACTGCTTGGAACGGGTCATGAAGGAGCAGCTCGGGCTCCTCCACATGGGGGATTGGGGTGGGGGTGGGGGTGGGGACGAGGGGGGGCACCCAGGGCAGGACCCCTGGGCTCGCACATGTTAGAAACCCCACACGTTCCGAGTCTAGGAGATGCTGCAGAGGATTCTCTCGGTTTGGGGTTTCTAATCTACCTTCTAAGTAGGAAGCCCCCCCCAAAGCAGAAAGGAAATGTAACGGGCGGGAGACACACACACTCACGGCCCAGGCCGCACACGTCCCAGCGGGAACCTCTGGACAATTAGTGACGCATTGTTCCTTGTCCCTTCGATCGGATTCGTATCTAAGTAGGTTCCCCCCAAAGCACCCAGAGGTGAAGGGGCCGGCCGGACCAGCCCTCCCATTTTGCAGACAGAAAAGCTGAGGCTCCCGGAGAACAGGCACCCGCCAAGTCACAGTTCTCGGCCGACCAGAGCCAGGGGCCCTGCCCGCCTGCCCGCCTGCCCTCCCACCCCAGGCACTGCTTCTCCCAGACACACGGTAACCGGCTGCGGCATGAACCTCACACACGCAAACAGAAAACATCTCATTGAAAATAACACACAGAATCCTAAAAAGTCACTCCCCCAAATGGAAGGAACAAGACAACGGCATCTGGTCGCCTGTGGTCACTTGATTCCCTTTCCTGAGCCGGCCCGGCCCTACTTTGCTAACATTCACCGTTCGCTGCTCCCTCCGGGAGGGGTGACTCTCTGCCCTCGTCCGTGAGCACAGCTCTGCGCCCACACTCACGCGCACACGCACACACACGCGCAGGCACGGATCTGCTCTCGGGATTCCAGGCTTCCCAAATGCCTCCTGCCCCCAGGCCCAACTCCTCGGGGGGAACGGTGTCCCCACACGTCCCTTCTCTGGCTGGGACCCAACTTCCTGACCGTCCCTGCAGCCCACGAGCTCATTGAAGCAGGAGTCATAAAAGCACAAGACAGGTGAGTGTGAGATCACCTCGTGGCTGTGACCGTGGTCTCACGGCCCCACGGGGCACTGCCCACCAGGCCCCCAGCCCAGAGCGAGGGCGGAGCAGGGGCGGAGCCTGCAAGGTCAGCCCTCGACTGGCCTCGGGAGCGTCGCCTGTGAAACTGTCCCCGGGTGACAAGGTGGTGCTGGTGGACTGGCCTTGACGGCTTGTACGAAAGGGCGTACTTTGTGGCAAACACCTGTTTCCTCCTGAGGGCCTGACATTTCCACGCATGGGGGCTGCCCAAATGGGTGGCCCCAACAAAACCCCTAAACTCCGAGTCTCAAACAGATGTCCCTGGACAAACGCTGCACACAGACGGCTGCAGCGGCCCCCGTGGGAGGCAGAGACCCCAGGAAATGGGCTTCTGGATCCCCTCCGGACTCTGTCCGGGTCCAGCTGCGTATCCTGATTACATCGCTGACCTAAATCTCAGCCACGGTGGTTCCGGTGCTGGGATCCGAGCATCCTGGGAGTCGCAGAGCATGTGGGTCCTCCTGGAGACCCTGAACACTCTGCTTCCCACCCCCGGGGACTGAGGGAGACTGGCCTCCATGAGCAGCCGTTCATTTATCCGGTTCTTCACGCGGCCAATACGTATCTGAGTGTGTCCTGGGGGCCAGGTCCCCCTTGAGCGTCCACACGGGCCGCGCGGGGGTTCCACAGTGAGCCAGCCGGGACACCTCTGCCACACGCAGCTCCCCGAGGGGCTCACAGGTCACAGAAGAGCCCGGTCCAGGGACGGTAACGCGGGTTAGACCAGGTGGCAGGAGAGACGGGGGACGTGGGAGGCGCTCGTAGCACAGGGTGGGCCCCCCCAGCAGCTCAGGGCCCGGGGGGCGGAGTCTGGTGCACAGACTGCGATGGGGGTGATGGGGGTGATGGGGGTGAGGAGCGGACGAGGGAGACATGGACTGAACCTTCACATCGGGCCGCGCTGAGGGTCAGCGACGAAACACAGGAATGAGCTGATAACCAAGGTCACGAGCAGCATTCGCTGCGTAAGTACGACGACGAGCACGGGACGGGGGAAGGACACGAGGGGGCCCCGCGGGCAGCAGGGCACTGTCACGGGGGCACCCGGCCGACAGCCGCGGAGCGGGCCCAGCGCTGGGGAGCCCACGGGGGACGCCATCCGTAACTCGCGCACGGACCCGCACGTGCGGGGTAGGAAACAGCGTAGTGATTAATGCCAAAACAGAGCCCGCAGAACAGGCTCCCGCCATCTGTGTTTGTGCCGGGAACTCCCGCCGGGATCCCCACTGTCGGGAAACAGAAAGCTGTTGGCAAAGGAGAGACGACGTCTTCCTGGGGTCGGAGGAGCCCCCGGGACGGGCGCCAGCCGCAGATGGCAGCGCAGGGGAGGGCCCAGGCCCGCGGAAACCGCACAACCCAGGAACGCCGGCCCGGGGGTGGGCGAGCACCGGCCCCACGGTCACCGGGCGGCCCGGGCCCTGCTCCCTGGGCCGCAGACCAGAGTGGCCCGCGGAAACCAGAGCCCGTCCACGTGAGCTCGGAGCTCACTCTGCTCGGGGCCAAGGTCTTCCCCCCAAGGCTCCGATGGGGGTAAGTATCGAGACATAGACGCCCTGGCCAGGCTCCCCTGCTCCTGGCTCCCCGCAGGGCCTTCCCATAACCTCGCACACGCGCCCGGCGCCAGCCCGGCTGTCCCCCCACCCTGGCCGCTCTGTCCCCTCGGAGACCCCGGGCTCGCCCTCGGGGCCACCCACACTCACACGGCTCCGGGTGTCCTCCTGCGGCTTTGACTCCGCGGCTGCCTGGTAAGCACACGAGGAAGGCCGCGGCCCTGTCACAGGTGAGGGGCGGCCCCAGGGCTCGCGAATGCTGCGGGGGTTAGTGTCACGTGTGACCTCGATGGGCCACCGGCGCCCAGACATTTGCCGGCATTACCCGGGGCGTGGCAGTGGGTGAGGGTGCTCCCGGGGGAGACGAGCATCCGAATCCACAAGCGAGTAAAGCCGAATGCAGCCCGTGCGGGTGGGCCTCGTGCGATCAGTCGAAGGCGTGACGAGAACGGAAGTGCTGAGCAAGAGGGGACCTCCTGCCCTGAGCCGGGACGTGGGCCTTCTCCCGCTCTCAGGCGTGGGCTGACCGGGCTCCCCGGACAGGAGTCTCCAGCGTCGGCTCTCCGGGCCCTCAGGCCTGTGGACTTGGGCGGCCTCTGCACCCGTGGGCCCCCTGGTCCGCAGCCTGCCGGGCGCGGGTCTCTGGACAGCTCAGCCCCGCAGCTGCGAGACCAGGTCGTACACTCATTCCCTCTCCACAGACGGACAGAGACACACGGACACACACCTCCTGCCGGGTCTGGGGCTCCGGGGAACCGGGACCCGTACAACGCGTCACTTGACTCCCCCGCCGCAAGGAGGCCCAGCTGGACAGAGGTCACCTCACCTGCTGTGGCCGCGCGACTCAGTGCAGCGGCGGGACCCGACCTGGGCCTGCTGGGTCTCCTGAGGGCAGCCTCCCCCGAGCCCCCGCAGACGCACTGGAGGCCTTAAGTCCCAGAGCACGCCACAGTGTCACTTTAGGAAATTCAGACCCAAGACGACGTCACACGCAGCCAAGGTAGAAAGCGGTCTGCTCGCAGCCCCAACCCCGGGGGCTCAGCGGTACCCGTGGAGGCCCCTCCCCTGCAGAAACTCAGTTCTCAGCGTGGGCTCCGAGGCCCATGGGTCCTGACGCTCGTGGGGTCCCAGGTCTGTGGGCTGCGAGGCCCATGGGGTCTGAGGCCCATGGGGTCCAAGGCCCATAGGGTCCTAGGTCTGTGAGGTCCCAGGCCCGTAGGGTCTCAGGTCTGTGTGGTCCCAGGCCCGTGGTCCCGAGGCTCATGGGGCCCCACTGAGCCCCCCATGGCCCATGGCCTCAGCATCTGTGGGACTCCACCCTGGAACCGGGCACTCTGGGTTGGGCTGTGGCCATGGGTTCCCTCAGGCTGGGAGGCCATTTCTGGGGAGGCGAGGTCCTGCCTCCTCTCCAACAGCCTCAGTCCGCTGGGCCCGATGGGGACCCTGCACCACTGACCCCGAGGACCCTGGCAAGCAGGCAAACCACACTGACTGGCCAAGGGGGGCCCGGGTGCAGAGCCAGCAGAGACGGATGGCGCAGCCAGAGTGGAGGCAGGCAGGGAGCCAGGGGGCACAGGGGACGGGACACTCCTCATCTGGGGTGTCTGGGACTGCCCTGGCACTACTTCTCACCCCCCTGCCCCATTCGGTCCACCCTGCACATCTGGAAGTGGCCCTGAAGCTCGCGGCGGGTGGGGGGGTGCACGGCCGGGGCTCCACTGGCCACAGACCTGAAATCACGGAGGAGCCCTGCCAGGCGGCGGGGCCCTGGCCTCACTGTGTCCAGACCCTTCCTGTCTCCCTCACTGGCTGGATGAAGCCAGAGGCCCCAGAGGAGCCCCCCAGGCCACCCCCTGTCTGTCCACACTGGCCGTGTGTCTCAGATGGAGCCTCTAATGCACGCGAGGCCCCGGCCCCTCAGGACCAACCTCCCCCAGTCCCCGGGACCCTGAGCCCCATCCTGGTGCCCGGGGGTGAAGTCTGGCCATGGAGGAGCATGCAGGGCAGTGGCCGAGGGAGTGGAGGGGCCCGTGCCTGCCGAGCCCCCTTCTCCAGAGAGCCAGAGCATCAGCCTGGAGCCCGCAGGGCCGGGGTCCCCTGGGCGGGCAGGTGGGGTCCCCGGAGCAGGCCAAGCCAGAGGGAGCCCTGGGGGGCAGGGAGAGCCACGGCCGAGCCGCCTGTCTGGGTGAGAATAGGAGGTGGGGTGGGTGCGGGGGGCAGGAGTGGGGCCCGTGGAACTGGCGTGGGCGGCAGCAGGACAAGGGGTCAGGCAGGCTGGCCGGAGGGCGCTGCTCCTCCGCAACAGCTCCGGCTGGCTCGGGCCGCGGGCAGCAGGCACAGTGCTCTCCGGTCCCCCGACACCCGGCAGCACCCGGGAGCGGCCCCTGCGACCCACAGCTGGGCAGGCAGGCACAGGGCGCTGGGCTGCAAGGCCCCGGCCCTCTGCTTCTCACCTCCTCCTCCATGCGGCCCGTCCAGCCCCTCGTGGCGTCCGTGGCAGGGGGGCAGCACCAGGCTGCTGCAGGGCCAGGCGCCCGGTCCCCAAGCCTAGAGCGGGTGCCACGAGGGCGCTGGACCCACAGCCCGGCCACCGAGTTCTCAGGGACACACGAGGATCCGGCCTCGGCCCTGGGGGGGTGGCGGAAGCGCAGGGTGACAAGGCACCACGGTCCCCAAGTGCCGGGCTTCCCTCCCGCTCAGCCGGTGGCCCCCCCATAAGGCCCTGCCCCGGTTATCACACACAGTGCGACAGCTGGGGGTCACGGCGGGGCAGGGGCGCAGCGCAGGCGGCTTCCAGGGCTGTGGTCACGTACGGGGACCGGCCAGGACTGCACGGACAGCACCGCCCGCCTTCCCACCACCCGAGCACCCAGGGCCCCCCCAAATCCACATCAGCCCCGAGTCACCAGGGCCTGGAGCTTGGCCCCCAGGGAACGGCCAGAGGGCTCCTAGAAGCCATCCAGTCCTGCCCCTGCCGGAGAGGAGGGTGCTCGTCCACACGCATGAGCTACACAACCTGTACACGCACCCTCCCCCTGGGCCACCCTCCCCGCTGCCCGGGCTCCTAGGTCTCCGCCTGACCACACGCTCACCCAACTGCACAGATGCACAGACACACACACACCACACACAGTGCACACATGGAACACACACGGCACATGCACAACACACACGGTGCACGCACAATACACAGTGCACACCCACAGTGCACACATACAGCATACACAGTGCACACACAATACAAACAGTGCACACACCACAGTGTATGCACAGAACACAGAGCACACACAATGCACACACAGAACCTACACGGTGCACACAGAGAGCACACACAACACACTGTACACACACACCGCACACACAGAACACACCCACAGCACACTCAATGCACAACTACACACAGTGCACACTCACCGTGCACACACTCCACCCACACGCAGAGTACACAGGCATGCACAGGGGCTCACACCCGTGCACACACTTTATGCCTCCTTCTCCATCGGTTCTCAGTTTGTTTCCACTCGAGGCCGAAGCAGCTGCTCTCAGCCCGGGAAGGAGACACCCCCTCTGACGCGGACTTCGCTATCCCGGCGTCTGTTCCTGATGGCTTCACGGTCGTTCCGGTGAGATCCACGACCGCTCTCCCTGAGATGGCGACATTCCGGATGGCCGGCCGGCTGGCTGCAGGCCCTGAGCCGGGCGGGAGGAATGGACGGGGCAGCAGAGCACCGAGGGGAGCGGAGGGGGGGCCGCTGGCTGCACGCCGCCTCTTCAATTTCCGCCTCAGATGGTCAGAGAAAACCTTACACAACGCGGTACAGACGGGATTCTAAGCGAAGAGCAAAAACAAACTGCTCTGAACCCAACCTGAGCCAGGAGAGAGTCCGGCAGGGCCTCCTCAGGCTGAGCATCTGGGCCCCACGGGCCCGGCGTCGCGACTCATGGGGGTCACCCCGAAGCATCTCCTCCCACAGTAACGAGCTGCACAAGAGCAAGCGCCAAGCGCCCCCGGAAAGACCCAGGAAGAGGTCAGACACGCACAAGCGGTCCCGCACACACATGCGCGAGGCCCAGCACGGGGGTAACAAGCACAGCGCGCGTCCACACGACCGCGGGAAGCACGATGCCTCCCTGTGTGAGGACTTACAAGACGGTAACGCGGCCCTTTACAAACACGTGTCTGCCTCAAAGCGCCGCGCAGGGCAGCGCCCCGCCCCGGGAGACCCGGCTGTGGCTGGGAGCCCGCGTGTCCACAGACCTTACAAACCACGGAGCACGGCCGGCCCATCCCCAGGACGCTGGCCAGAGTGTGACATGAGCCGGTCCCGGGCCCAACACGACTGCAGCAGCAGTGACCTCCACGCGGGCTCGCTCTGACACACAAGTGTGGCCACGCCGTGGCTTCACGGGAGTCGGAGGTTGCACACGTCCGACAGGCACACGGCTGGCTGCCCAGGAGGGCCCCGCAGCGCGCGGCAGGAGCCAGCGTCTGCGGCCCCACCACCTGGCAGGCGCCCTGTCCCTGCCCCCACGACGGACAAGCAGCACCCGAGGACAGCAATCCCGTGAGCTCAGCCACCACCCCCGGGACGAGAAGCCTCAGGAGCTAGCTGCTCACTCGGATGAACCTTCTACGGGGAAACATGAGCATCTTACCTTCTGCTCCGTAAACAAACACATTTGAAAAAAGAAAGTTCCACTGGGTCATGATGGAGAAATTATACACATATTTTTTAAATGAAGTTTCCTGCCCACATGTGCACAAGGCTCGGGAACTGTGACGTATGTGCTCTGAGCGACAGCGGCTGCTCCCTGCTCCCGGCACCGCCACTCGGCGGCCTCCGAGGCCCACGGGGAAGCCGCGCATGAGCGACGCACCACCGGGCGTGGGAGGCGCCCAGCTGCGCGCTGGCGGCTGTAAATCTGGGTCTGCTGACAGTTCATGTCACACGTGTCGCCCCGCAGCCCCGGACTGCTCCCGGCCTCAGCCCCAGGAACCAGTGGGGACGAGGCTGAGGGGCGCGGCCGGCGCAGGGGCGTCAGCAGGCAGCGGCTCCCTCCCCCTGCCTCCCGGTGCGCAGGGACTCGGGGCTGGGGAGGACACTCGAGCCGGGACAGGGCTGGCCACGGAGCGGGACTGGGGATTGTCACCAAAAGAGGAAGAGCTCTTCACAAAGGGGTGGACGGAGCAAGGGATGGATGACCGCGGGCAAAACATGTGCTTTGACCCAGCCCGTGCCCCATGTGCAAAAATGGACTCGGAACCAGTCTTGGATAGAAGTGCCAGACACCAAGTCACATGATCTAGAAGGAAACATGGGAGAAAACAATTGTGATTTGAACCAGTTTCCTTAGGTCCAACACTAAGGGCTGGGTGGGGGTGGGGCGACTGCAGGGTGGGGGTGCCTGCAGGGGTGGGGGTGGAGTGACTGCAGGGGTGAGGACGGGTGACTGCAAGGGTTGGGGTGGGTGACTACAGGGGTGGGGAGTGACTACAGGGGGGGATGACTGCAGGGGTGGGGGGGATGACTGCAGGGCTGAGGATGGGTGACTGCAAGGGTTGGGGTGGGTGACTACAGGGGTGGGGAGTGACTACAGGGGTGGGGGATGACTGTAGGGGTGGGGTGGGTGACTGCAGGGATGGGGGATGACTGTAGGAGTGGGGGTGGAGTGACTGCAGGGGTGGGGTGGGTGACTGCAGGGATGGGGGATGACTGTAGGAGTGGGGGTGGAGTGACTGCAGGGGTGGGGTGGGTGACTGCAGGGATGGGGGATGACTGTAGGAGTGGGGGTGGAGTGACTGCAGGGGTGGGGTGGGTGACTGCAGGGGTGGGGGTGTGTGACTGCAGGGGTGGGGTGGGACAGGGTGCCTGCAGGGGTGGGGGCGGGTGCCCGCAGAGGGCACAGAGGGAGTTGAGGCTGCGGGGATGGCGCTGGATCAGCACTGGGGGCACACGCGTGTGCCAAAGCCCCGAGAGCCGCAAGGCCCAGACCCGAAGCTCACGGACTTAGAGCAGAAATCAGCTGCGGGGCCTGAGCGCTGGACAGCACGGCCGCCGCGGGGGACAGAGCCAGGCTGAGTCGGAGACGGACCCTGTGGGGACCGAGGGCCAGCGAGGAAAGGGTTGTGTGTGGGGTCACCAGGTCAGCAGAGCCTCCTTTTGGGGCAAGCGGTGAGCACGCTCCGTGCACGGGCTGGCGAGGCGTGTGCACCGTGGGAGGCCAAGGCAGGAGTTACAGATGGGGCTGGAACGGATCCTGACTGGTCGGCCGGGGATTGGGGTGACCTTGTGGACTCACGGCTTCATCCCAGGTGAGGGACAATCCACAGATAGATGATGGATCGAGAGATGATGGACAGATGGACGGACGGATGGATGGATGGACGGATATGTGACAGATGCAGAAATACGCACGGGCGTGGGGGTGCCTGAGTAGCTCCACGCTGCGCCCCCAAGGGCGGCCTAGACATCATGCCCCGCCCCCCACTATCCAAGGGGTCGGCTCCCAAACACCCCCCACCCCCTGGCAGCAGGAGGAAGCGCTCCTTGGGGCAGGGACGCTCGACCCGGGAGCACCCTGGGGGGGGCAGGTCAGGAGGTGCTGAGCCGGGGTGGGCGGGTGCTCGGTGGTGCAGGTGGGACAGCAGCAACGGTGGGCGGTCACCCAGAGAGTGGATTAAAGGTGCGGGCGTGAACACCTGGATGGAGGAAGCGATGGCGGGACGGGCACGGATTCCCCAGAGAACGGAACGGAGCAGCAGGAACGGGCCCAGGGAGGCCAGTTGGGGAGCAGGGGTCACTGGGCCCAGGGAGGCCCATCGGGGTGCCGTGGTCACCGGGACCCAGGGAGGCCCGTCAGGGAGCAGGGGTCACCGGGCCCGGGGAGGCCACTGGCAGGCGCCAACCTCTGTGCACAGAAGCACATGGAGAAACGGGACACGTGGCCTCGGGGGCCCCTGCTCCGCGTAGTTACCAGGTGGGACGCGGCCCGCGGAGGCAGAGCCCGGCAGGTGCTCCGTCACCAAGTGCTGGACGTTACCATCCCCCGTGATGAACGTTCGACGTCATCTCACGGGGTGAGTGACCCTGGGCCACAGCGTCGCCCCAGCCCATCCGGCTCCTTCTCAACATCAGAGAAAGGGCTGGCCCTGGGGCCACCGCTCACGGGATCTCACGGGGGGGGGGGGGGAGGGTCGGAGCTGCTGGGCCTCCCGGGGCTCACGGGCCAGCTGCGGCGCTCAGAGCCGGCCCTGGAAGGCAGCCCGGGGCCGCGGCCCGCAGGTGTCCAGGGCAGGTGTGGGTGGGTGCAGGTGTAGCCCGGGGCGTCTCTGGGCCGGGGCCGCTGGCCCCACGACGCCTGAGAGGTCGCTCTGTAGCCCGTGCACCCCTGGAGGGCCCTGGGGCCACGCGTGTCCCGGAGCCCGCGGCAGGCTGACCACAGGCCGTCACGCGCCTCTTCAACGGAATACGCGCCACTCGTACTACGTGAGCGATAATGACTGTCACCGTCCCCTTTCTGAACAGGCAGCGGAACAGCGTCCGTTGTCCCGGCGCGCCCTTCACCCCGGCGTCTGAGGCCCAGGGACCCCGACCAGGAGGGGCTCCCTGAGCGGCCCCAGGGGGCCCAGCACCTCGCTCAGCCTCCAGCAGCACCTCAGCAGGCCCCGTAAGCACCGCAGCTCAGGAGACTGCCGGGAAGGCAGCCTCAGCCGTGCAGGGCCCTCCTGGAAGGCGGGGGGGGGGGGGGGGGCAGTGCCGGCCAGTGGACCCCACGGGGGCTGGAGCCCTTGGGACAGCCCTTCACGCCGGGAGATGAGGCCACCGTCGGACCTCGAAGCTCAGGGACGTCCACTGGCACACCCTCGGGGGCCTGGGGGAGTGTCCTGGGTCCGGGCGAGGAGGCCCCCCGGGGTCAGCACAGGAGGGACCCTGAGGACCCGCCCAGGGATGCCCTCGGGGTGGGGGGCAGACTCTGGGCAGGGCTGGTGGTGGGACGTGAGCCAGCCCCGCCGGTCTCCACTGGCCTGGACAGACACCGGGGCTCCCACTGCAGGCAGGTCCCAGCGGAGCACCCCACATCTCCGCCGGGACCACGCCGCCCTAAGCAGGCTGACGAGGCCAGAGGCGGTGCGGCAGTGACACGCGAGGGCCCCGAACAGCGGGGAGGGGAAACCCGGCCTCCCGTGGACGGACGCAGCACTTACCTGCGTGTCACCAGGATGTCGGGCTCCCTTCTCGTGTCTGCAGGACACAGTGCGTGGCTGCCCTAGCCTCACGGGGCAGCGCGGGCCCCCCCAGCCGGCCGCTGCCCACGGCCTCTGCGGTGCCTGGGGCTCTGCATCCCAGGACAGCCAGGCCCTCTTGTCCCACCGCGCTGCTCCGGGCGGCTCAGGCTGGCCTGGAAGCCTGGGGTTGACGCACGGTGGGGCAGCAGCCGCCGCTGTTCCCAAGCTGACAGCGTCATAAACCAGGCAGGGACACGTTGGCCAGCAGGTGCACAGGACCCCAGCGACCGGGTCCTCCTAGGCCACCCGAGGGGTCGGGGGAACCATCCTCGGAACATCCTCCGTGACCCGTCTGGGCTTCCCTGAATGAAGGTCGCCTCTGCGGCCACAGGCTTCGGGGTGTCATTTTGTGGGGTGCCTGCCTGCGTCCTTTCTGACCGGTCCATCTGAGACGTGTGTTGCGCTATCAAGGGGCCATGAGGTGGGAGTGTAGGGCTGTGGACGCTCCTGCACAGAAGCGGCTCTTTGCACCTGCTCAGCAGGGAACTTATGCATCCCTGTCACCGGGATTGGGAGGCTGCGTCCCGAGGAGGGACCCAGGGTCCGGCAGCCAAGACCAGGCCTCTTCCAGAGGAGCCCCAGTCAGAAAACTAGTTCTAAAACTGGCTCATCAGAGGACAGTGGCCCGCTCAGAGGTGCTCAACGCCCCCCTTTCTCCCTCTTCTTCCTCGACAGGACGGGGTCCGCAGACACCAGATCCTCTTGGGGCTTCAGGGACGAGACGGGGCGTGGGATCTTGCCGCCCGGGCCCCCACTGCTCTCTGGTCCGGCTGGGGGCAAGGGGTCTGGCTCCTCTGGGGGCTGGAAGAAAGGAGACGCGGGGCACAGGTCAGGGAGGCTCCTCCAGAGAGGAAGGGGCTGGAGGGGGGTTGGGGGGGAGGGGAGGGGAGGTCGGGGGAGGGGGGATGCCGCTGCCCCAGGGGAGCCTCTCCGCAGCCTGGGAAGGGCCGGGCATGGGCCAGGCCTGTCGGAGGGAAGCAGCGCGTGGCCCTGGCAAAGCCACAGTAACGACGCCACGGGGAGCACGAGCGGCTTCACGGCGGCCCGGGCACTTCTGGGCGAGTGTTAGCGTAGGCCGCAGCGGAGCGCGACAGGACAGAGGGCCGTGGGGACTCGGAGCACATGGGGGCCTCTACCCGGGGGAAGGCCCCCTCCGGGGTCCTCTCCTTCCCTCGCGCCCTCTGACCCCCGAATCCTGGCCCTGGGGCTGCCCAAGGGCTCTCAAGGCTGCAGGGGAGGCCTTGGAACAGCAGCCCTGTGGGCCCGGGGGGGGGGCGGGTGTTAGACGGGGACCGTCCCCAGATTGCACCAGCACCAGCCCAGGACATACTCACCCGGTCGGGGCCAGGCGAGCTAAGACCACAGAATGAAAGCTAAGGAGAAAAATAAGAACAAAAATAGAAACTGAAAAGGGATGGGGAGGGCGGGGACGTGGAGGGGAAGAGAGAGAAAAAGAGTTTGTAGAGCTCTGGCGGAAAGGAGACACAGACAGAACAAGACGCCTCCCCGGCACGGAGCCTGGTGCGCTCGCCGGGGGTGTGGGTGCTGGGGGGCGGGGTGGCCTGCTGGGGTAGGGAGGGTGTGGGGGGTGCTGGGGGGCCCCAAGAGGGTGCTGGGCATCCTGGGGGCAAGGCCAGGAGGGTCCCGGGTGTGCTGGGGGGGCAGGAGGGTGCAGGGTGGCCTGCTGGGGTAGGGAGGGTGCGGGGGGTGCTGGGGGGGCCCCGAGAAGGTGCTGGGTGCCCTGGGGGGAAGGCCAGAAGGGTGCGGGGCATGCTGGGGGGCGGGAGGGTGCTAGGGGTGGGGAGGGTGCGGGCATCCTGGGGAACCCCGGAGCACAGGGCTGCCCCCACGCCCCTTGGCGCCCTCCACCCGCCACCCCTGCTCCCTCCTCTGCGGAGCTGAGGCTGGGGTCTGGTGCGGGATGTCCGAGGGCCGGGCTAACCCAGTGCCCCGACAGGCCTGGTGCCCCCACCGGCGAAGAGCTGGCAGCCTGGAGAGATGGGAGCCCGAGGCTGCCCCTGGGTTGTGGGGTTGGGCCGGGGAGGGCCACTCGGGGACAGGAAGGCCGAGCCACGGGAGCCAGGAATTCACATCAAGGGAATTCACGTCCAGGGTTTAAAATCCAAGGAGTTACTACAAACTAGGGCTCTTGCGTTAAGACGCAAAGGGAAACAGGTTTATTTGCGGGGGAGAGACTGCGCATGTGCCGTGAGGCTGGCGCCCTGAGAAGAGCACCCCCACCCCCCCAGGGCCCAGTGGAAGCTTCCAGCGCGTCAGCGTCCACAGGGAAGCAAATCCTATTTGCAGGAACAGCTCTCTGCTTCCTCCCTGCAGGGTTCTAGGGGCGGCTCAGGGCGCTCCCCGCACCCCAGGGCCGCACAGTTACCATGACGACCGCTGGGCAGACACCGCAAAGGCCGGGGAAGGGGCGGGGGGGGGGGGGCTGCCCCTGGGGGGCCTGGGCTGAGCAGGTGTAGCCCTGGGGGCTCCTCGGGGAGACGAGGCAGGGAGGTGCGGCCTCTCTCGGTGGGGAAGGCAGATGGTCATTTGGGGAGATCCACCCACGGCAGGACCGACCCAAGAACCGGACATCAGCGCGACCACGGAGATATTAAAACACCCCTAAGTCTGCAATGCCTGGGGGGCTCCGTGGTTGAGCGTGTGCCTTGGGCTCAGGGCATGACTCCGGGGTCCTGGGATCGGGTCCCACATCGGGCTCCCCGCAGGGAGCCTGCCTCTCCCCCTGCCGGTGTCTCTGCCTCCCCGTGTTTCTCGTGGAAACATCCGTAAATCACAAAAAGAACTGCCCCAAACTGAGCGAACCCCACAAGAGGCAGGGTTCCCTCTGGGGCACCCGAGTTTGGGGAGCCCCACGTCGGCCGTCACCGTGAGTGGACAGAGCACCTGTGACTCCACACCTGGCAGGGCTGGGGGTCCAGGAAAAGCGCCAGCCAGCCCAGCCCCGAGCCCCGAGCTGCGTGGCCCCAAACTCACTGCACGCGGCGCTGAGTGTCCTAAGCCCCCAAGGAAGTGCGTTAAGGACCGGAAACCAGAGACCGGGGCTGCACAGACGGCCTGCTCTCAAGAGGGAAACCCAGGCTTTCGGGGATTTGATTTTTAGGCCAACTGCTTGGTGAAGGTGGAGAGATCCCGTACTCCAGCACGGCCACCAGCACGACAAGGACCCGAGGTCCCTGCGCAGCTCCCAGGGCTACAGCGGGGAAACTGAGTCCGCGAGAGACGGGACGCGGCCCCTGCGAGGTGGCCCGGCGGGGCCATGGCCTCGGTCCTGGAACCGCTCCCCGTTGGCCAGCGCCCCCGTCCCAGGGCGCACTGACGGCCACGCAGGAGCTCTCGGTGCACCCAGGAGACAAAACAAGCCCCCACACCCGCGTGTCTGTTACCTTTTCTTCCAGTTCCTTTATTTGTCGCTTCTGACCTTCTATTCTTTCCTCTAACTCTTTAATTCTCTGCAACGGTAAAAGGGGGAACATCAGAACCCAAGCTGCTCGCTCACTTAGGCGGCGGACGACCGTCACAGAGCCGCTGCCACGCGGGCCCGGAGCAGCCAGAGGTCGCGGTCTCCTCTCCCTGAGACCGCCCGCTGCCCGCCAGCCATGGCGGAGCAGGGTGGCAGCTTGGCTCGCCTCAGTTTCCCCGCTTGACACAGCCTTCCCCGGCCAGCCGCTCTGCTCCTCCCGCCCCCTGCAACCTCAGATCATAAACCACGTGCTGGAGCCCCAAGGAACCGATTCACGCCCTCCCCAAGTGCCACCACAGCAGCACCAAGAGCCGCCACGAGGGTCACGAAGCCAGGCCCAGGGAGGACTTCCCGGTGCCTGACGCCAAGGCTTCACCTCTGCATGCCGGGCCCACTAGATGCCCTGTACGCGTCCCCTCTGGACACGCGTGCCACGCCTGGACCCTGGAGGCAGCCGAGCTCTGGCCGCAGCCTGGCTGATGGAAGGACGCGCCTACGGGTAGCAGCCCTGGCGCTGACCCCCTGAGCCTGGCAGCGAGTGTCCCGGCAGCTGACTGGTCTCCGGTCAGACGTCCCCCACGGATGCTCATGGTACAGCTTGTTTTGCTGATTTATCTGACTTTGCAAGCTGAGCTTTGTGCGCAGAGGCCCCCTCCAGGCCCCGCGGTACACACGGGGGGGCGGGGGGCGGGGGCAGATCTTCCACACCAAGGCTGTCCGGTGTGCCAGGGTCCCTCACCTTCTGTTAGACATGGACAGGCCGCATGGGCCTGAGGTCCTAAAGTGCCCAAGGTCAGGGAAGGCCAGCGGCTGCCCCCAGCCCCGGAGCTGCTGCTTCCCAGACCACACCTTCCCCTCGTCCTTACAGGTTGAAGGAGGGAGCACTTCAGAGACCCCGCGGCAGGGGTCCCAAGAGAGGGGATGTGCCACCCAGAGGCTGGTCTGCTGGGGCAGGTAGCCTGGCACAGAGCCCGCTGTGGGGCGTGGCTGCTGACGAGCACGCCCTGGGAGGGGTGGCCATCGGAGGGTACATCGTGGGGACGTGGGGACGTGGCCATTAGAGGGTACATCGCGGGGGCATGGCCTTGGAGGGTATATCATGGGGGCGTGGCCGGGAGGGTATGCCCTGGGGCGGGGCCACTGGAGGGCACCCCTGGGAGGGTGTGGCCTGCGAGTCCGGGATGCAGCGGCCAGCCCCCCTCGGCCCCCCCCCTCGGCCCCCCCCGCTGACCCCCCCACGGCGCACCTGCTGCGCCAGCTGTAGCAGCTCCATGCGCTCCCGCAGGATCTGGGCGTCCCGCTCGCGCAGCTCGCTCATGACCTGGCGCTTCCACTGCTCCACGGCCACCTTGAGCTTGTCACGCTCCTCCTCCGACAGGATCTCGGCCACCTTGGCCCCCGCCTCCTGCTGCAGGGCGTCGTACAGCATGGCTTCCAGCTCCAGGATGTGCTGGGGGCGGGAGGGAGCGTCAGTGTGGGCTGCGGGTGAGAGGACGGCCTGGGCCTGACCCCTGGGGGCTCGGGGCTGCGGGCCGCCCCACACAGAGGCTGGTTCCTCCTCGACCCGCTTACCCCACCGCCTGGAGAGCGGAAACCCAGTCCCGCAGTAATTAGGACAAGAGCATTCACTTCTAACGTCTGTGTGTGCAGTGACCCTTCAGGGGCAGGTTCCCGGCTCATGCTAACGCTGGGGAGACCGGGGACCAGAGTAGGGGGCGGCCCGAGGGACGGCGGAGGGCCCGCGGGGGGAGGCCTCTTCCTCGGCTCTCGGCCTTCCTCAAAGCCTGGGGCTCCGCGGGAAGAAGGGCAGGGCTCACAGGGGTTTGTCAGACCTAAGGACAGAAGTGGGGGGGGTCCTGGACTTCCAGCGGCTCCCCAGGGGAAGCCAGGCCACTCCGGGGTCCTCAGTGCCACCCGCAGTGGGGCAATCATATCCCCAAGAAGGTAGGTTTAGGACCTGGTCCCTGGAACTTGGCCTTATTTAGAAGGAGGGTCTGCGGGGGAATGAGGCTAGGAGGAGGTCGTAAGGGATTGGCTCGAGTCCCTATAAGGAGAAGGAGCTAGAGGCAGTCCCAGGGGCCTGGGGGGGCAGGGAGCCACGTGAGCAGGGAGGCTGAGGCGGGAGACACCTGGAGCCCCCAGGAGCTGGACGAGGCGGGAAGGACCCTCCCCTGGGGCCCCGGAGGGAGCGCGTCCTGCCCCCACACCTGGATTTCTCCTGGCCCCGGCTCTGGGAGAGCACCCCCCTCTGGCGGCTGCCCCCTGCGCCTCCGACACGGCCTCACCTGCACCAGCCGCGAGCCCGGGCCCCGTGTGCCTACTGTGCCTGCGGCTTCATCACCTCCACCGTCCGGGTGATAAACCCCCAGAACACCTGCACTCCTGGTGCCGGTTCCTTCGGCCCAACCTGGGTTAAGATCCCCCCCCCCCCCCCCCCCCCCCCCCCCCGCCTCCATGAGGCAGCAGCTCCTATTAGCCCCGGGTCACGACACATGTCGGGGCAGTTTGCACAGGGTCCCGCTGGGGACAGCCGGGGCCCAGACCCCGCAGGGGGCTCCAGAATCCAGGCCTCACACGGCCCCTGGACTCCTGCTGCCCCAGAGCCAGGGGCCTCGGCGCTCACTGCAGACTTAGGGGAAGGACCCCAAGTCCCACAGATCCCCCCCAACAAGAACACCCCAGAGAAGCTGACCGGCCGAGTGGGAGCCAGGCCCTGGGCGCCCCCCAGGCAGGGACAGAAGGCCGATGGGGCCGCGGGCCGTGAGCGGGCCCCTGACAAGGAGAGGGCTGCGGGGGGTGGGGGGCTCCCGCACCTTCGGGAAATCCGGTGCACGACCCAGAAGCCACCAGGAACCAAAGCCAAATGACCCCTGGGCTGCAACTCAGCCGCCCGCATGCTGACCCTGCGATAAACTCCTCCAGATTTTCCAGTTTGGTCTGGAATACACTCGTAGCTCTTTCCTCGGGAAATGTCCCTGATGGGGTCCTTGGACAAACCACAGTCTTAAACTACGAGAAACCCAACCTCCCATCAAAAGATGTAACCTCTTCAGGAATGAAGGGTCTTTTTCTTCAGGCAAAACGATTATGAAAAGTCCTTTGAGCTTTAGCAGACGTTTTAGGAAATGGAAAAGAAAAAGAATGAAAGCCTTTCGACTTTAGATTTTATTGTCCTTGACAGCCACAAAATCAACTGTCCCCAGCTGTCACAACCAGCTCACAACTCCTCATCAGAGCCACTGCTTAGAGCAGAAGATAAGCCCAAGCATTTAAAAATAAATAAATGCAGCTGGCGGGGGGGGGGGGGGGGGGGGTGGCGCTTAGCCTGTAGCATCAGCAGCAGCAGCACAAAGGCCTCACAGGAAGCTGGAAGCAGGTGCCCAGGCCGACCTGCCCCCACCCTGAGCCCAGCCGCTGGCCACCTGCGGGGCTCCCCTGGGTGCACAGCCTCGCCCGGAGGCCTCGGGCAGGAACAGCCAGGTGGCCACCCCAGGGCAGGACCGTCGTCTCCCCTTGACGCCCCAGCCGTGGCCTTGCGTCCACAGAGCAGGGAGGGTGTGGTGCCTGGGCAGGCGTCCGCAGCCCTGCAGCCCCCCAGGGCGCCCCACTCTCTGGGATGCGGGTGCGAGTGTGTGCCCTACGCGGCCCTCTCTCCGACCCCCCACACCGCCCCATCTCTTCTGCACTGACACCACTGAGCTGTATCCGGAGTGGGGCCCCTGGGCCCAGCGGGGAGCCGATCCCCTCCTCTGCGCACCTGTCTGGGATGCAGGTCCGGAGCACGGGGAACATCGGTGGGGGCGCTCAGGGCTGTCCACCTGCCCCCGGATACTGCGAGCATCCTCGCCCCCCACTGGGGGCAGGAAATGTGGGTCTGGCACATGTTTCTGGGAAGGCCCGTGAGCACTGGGTCAGCTCTCCAAGGCCACTGCCCCCCGCCATCCCCTAGGATGGCTGCTCCCGCAGGTGTCCCACGTGGCGAATGGCTGGCGAGTGGCCACCGTCACCGCCACTGTCACCAGCAGCAGAGCCTGCCCTCAGTGGGGGCAGAGCCTCGCCTCTCGGGGTCCAGATGCGGGTCACAGAGACCTCACGCTGCCCCCTCCAGGCTGGGCAGCCCCCCACGCCCTCCGCACAGCGACCTCGTGCTCCGAAAGCACCCAGAGGGCGGCCGCTCACACCCCGACTTACCACACAGGCCGTCCCTGGCCTCACGGTCACTTCCAAAGCCCTGGCCTTTTAGCCGGTCCTCGGGCCGCCCGTAGGGGCCCTGGACGGCTTCTCCTGAACTGCGCCCTGACACGCTCTGCTCTACGGACCGGTGGCCAGAGGGAGACAAAGTCACGCGGGGCAGCACCGCGCAGGGAGGTGGCATCGGCTTAGGGTGTAAGTGATGCTGTTGGAAGGGGGGCTTCCCGCCTCCGGGATAACCCCCTGCCGTGCGCCTCCACGGGGTAACCCCAGCCCGGGACGCTCTTGAAGCCGAGCCAGCCCCAAGCGCAAACGAGAGGTCACTTCTCAAACCAGTATCAGCGCGGACCGTGTCGCAGCGACGCAGACGTGTCTACAGGGACTCCAGATCCCTGCGCTAACCCCCAGTGGGGACACCCCCAGGTGTCAGCGGGGACAGCGGCTTCCCACAGGCCAAGCACGTGGGCAAAGGCGGGTACAACTTACAGGCTCGGAGTAGCAGGTGCACGCAGGGGAACCCCGAGAACGTCTCTAACAAACATTCAGCTGTGCTCGATTAACTCATAGATGTGGGACGTTCCAACAAATCCTATTTCTTTTTTTCTTTTCTTTCTTTTTTTTTTTTGAATCCTATTTTCTCAACTCATTTTAAATATCCATTTGAGCCCTGCCTTCGCGGGGCAAGGTGCTTGCTGCCGGCGCAGTAAGGCCTCCTCGGACCTCGCCGACCCGGAGGCAGAAAGTGGGCCCGAGCCCCCGAAGACGCGGCCGGTGTGTACACAACTTTCCCCCATTTCTACCCCACATCTGAGGCCCCCGCCCCCGGCCGGTCCCGGCAGCCGCCCGCGCCTGACCTTGTGAGCCTGGTCCAAGGACTGCTTCCTGTAATCCAGCTCCTCATCCAGGTAGCCCTTCTGCTTACTGAACAGCTCCTGAAACACAAGAGGACCTGCGTCTCGGCCTCGGGCACCCACCTGGCGACGCCCTGCTGCGGACACAAGGCGGGCGCCCACCAACCTTCTCACTCTCCAGGTCCACCATCCTCCGATGCAGGGCCGACTCGGTCTCTTCGATCTGCTGGAGCCACTGGACACAAACCGAGAGAGCAGGTGACGGTGACCTCTCGGGTGGCCACCAGAGCCACCCCACCGTCCCCGGGCGCCTCGGACGGCCCAGGCGTGGGCGGGGTGGGCGCTGTGCGCTTGTGTGCTGGCGGCCGGCGCCCGGGCCAGGGGTCGCGAGCGGGGGTTCGGCGGGAACAGGTGCACCTGAGCACTCAGCCGCGGGCCCATCCCCTGCACCCCTGCACCCCTGCACCCCTGCACCCCTGCACCCGGGACGCCCTCTCCTTCCTGCTGGAGGTCCAGGCCCTGCCCCCGGGACGCCCTCTCCTTCCTGCTGGAGGTCCAGGCACTGACCGTGGGCCAACCAGGCTCCGGCTGGGGGTGGGGGGCCGGGGCCTGCTGTGGGCAAGGTGCCCGGGTGGGCCGGGCAGCCCCCAGGGGAGGGTCCTGGTGGGGTGAACAGGAAGCCAGTGGTGCACAGCCCCACTCCATTGCCTGGCCTTAGGAGAGGGAAACTGAGGCAGAGTTGGCCTTGGACGAAGTCTGGCTGCTGTTATAAACACGGCCCCGCGTGGGTGGGACCTCCCGCGGCCCACAGGATTCACGGACCCCCCACCCCACGCCCCAGGAGCCCCTCCTCCGAGGACGGCGCCCTCTCCCAGTGGAGCCCAGCCCTGTCCCCAGAGCGGCCACCAGCTGCCATTACCTTTTCAGCCAAGGTCAGGACCGTCCTAGCTTGGATGACGACGACTTGCTCCTCGTTGGTCAGATTCTGCACCCAAAGCAGACAGGGGTGGTCAGGGGCGGGGCTTGCAGGGCACCCAGATTGAAATGAGGGTATGAGGAGGAGTGCCTGGGGGGGGCGCCTGGGGGGGTGAATCGGGGTGCCTGGTGGGGGTGGATGGGGGTGCCTGGTAGGGGGAGAGTGGGGGCACCTGGTGGGGGGAGTGGGGGTGCCTGGGTGCCGGATAGGGGTGAATGAAGTGAGAGTGATGAGGGGCACAGGGGTCACAGGTAAGGTCACTCTTACTGAATTGGCCTCCTGGGCTCTTCAATCCCCTTTACTCTCACCTGGTGACTCTGATGTGCCCCCTCCCGCTCTCCCACTGCAGGTGCTCAGGACACCGTGAGTCCTGCTAGGGCAGTGGGGTGGGGCGGCGTGAGACAGGCTGCGGGGATACGGTGTCCCCAGCGTCCCTCGCCCGCATCTTCGTGTAAGCCAGCCTCTGCCTACGCAGCCTGCACCAGTACTGGTTAGAATCCCGCTTAGGGACGTGGGGCAGGGACCTAGTATTCCTGGCTGTGAGATGGCTCGGGTCCCTGGCGTCCTTGCCTTTTCTCTACATGTTGTATTTGTGCCTCTTCCACAGGGCCCCCCGGGTGGTCTGGCTGAGTCTGGCTTTGGGGCCCACGAGCATCTCGAGGCTACAGGCACTTCACCCGCTCAGACCCTGACTGCCACCTGCATGAGCACCGGGCGGGGCCCGGCTTGTGGGCAGCTGGGGGGGGGGGGCGCGGAGTCCTGGGAAGCAGAGAGCAGAGCAGGGCAGAGCCTGCTGGATCCCTGAGGTGGAGGACAGCCCCCTACAGCCTGGGACCCCCTGGCTCAGGGCCAGTCCTGCTCAGAAATCCCTCCATCTGGGGTGTGAGCTCCCCCAAAGGCAGGGCCTCTCACTGAGCCCCACTCCTGTAGCAGCAGTCAGCAGAGGTGGGAGCCAGTGACCAAGCGCTGTAGGCACAGAGGCAAGCTCTGCCCTGGGGGCACAGGGCACCCCGACAGCACAGAGCGGGGCTGGCAGGCACTCCTCACACCCCCAGCTCCTGGGAAAGGCGGTCAGGTGTGCTCCCTCCTCCCAAGGCCGAAGGGGACCAGGGAGGCCGAGCCAGTGGCTTCAGGGAGAACCTACTGGGACAAGCTTATACTGGACTGGAGGACCTGCAACGGTCCCACTGGGTGAGCAGCCTGGCCAGGAGGTGACGACACCCCGATGCCCCAGCCTGGGCAAAGTGCCTTCTGCTCTGCCTTCCTGGCCTCTGCTCCTCCTTCCCTGGGTGACCGGTGCCTCTGCGGCCCAGGGACAGTGGTGGTGAGTGGTACCCCCTGCCGGGGAGGATGGACGACCACTCTGCCCTGCCAGCCCCTGCTCAACTCCAAGGGCCCTGACTCCTGAGCAGACCGAGGTATGGGGTTCAGGTACCCACGTAGCCAGTTTGGAGGCTGTGGCCTCTCTGGGGCGGTCTGTACCCAGCAGCCACAGGACTAGTATGCCCTGGCTGTGAAGGTAGTAGGGGCGAGGCTGTCTCTGTCACCTGCTTCCTCAGCTGGGCCACTCCGAGCTCCAGGAATGAATCTATGGGCTCAGGCTCTATGGGGCACAGTCCTGGGTCATGACATGCATGTGAAGTGCGCCCCATGCTCATCTATGACCACGGAAGGGACGCCCTCTAGGCCCGTCAGTCAGTAAGAACTGCCGAGCTTTCCCCAGGGTCACCTGAGTATAAAACCTGAAGGTGTGTCCTCTGGTCCCTGAGAGCCTCTGTCCTCATGCTCTGAGGCCATGTGATAGTTCCATAGCAGTCCTGCCCACTGGTGCTCTTGAGTAGGCATCTACAGGGCTGGGGAGGGGCCCTGAACTGAACTGGACAGAGCTAGGCTCATCCTACATCAGCTCCGTGACCTGGGCAGGTGTCCTCTGGGGCCTCAGTTTTTCCAGCTGTGAATCAGAAGGTTAACCAACATGGTTCCCAAGAGCCCATGATGGGGCCTGATAACTCAGGGCTGGACCCCATCCCTGCTATTGGCTAATGCTACCTCCACCTACAGCCCCGAGAGAGCACGGGGTCTGGGAGGGGGCAGATAGCACCAGTGGAGCCTCCTCCCCACGCTATTAGTGGGTAAGGAGAGAAGCGTCCCTGCCAACTCAGGGCCCTGCATGTCACAACTGCCAGCAAGAACAACCTGGCCCGAGAAAATGTGTGAGCACCTGGGTTTTGGTGTGAGTGTGTGTGTGTGTGTGTGTGTGTGTGTGTGTGTGGAGGGGTGTGTTTGCATATGCATTTTTTTCTCTTTTTTGTCATCTTCTACTTCATGAAGTGTACTAATTTGACCAAGTGCCTGGTTCTTTCTCAAGAGTAGTGACCAGGACGGAAGCCCAAGGTGTCTTAGGACGAGCTGTAGACTGTACTTATTAGTATACCTTGGGGAAAATGTTCTGGGTGGTGGAGTGGGGCTGCCTTCTAGCACAGATGAGCTGCTTGTTGGGCAGGGGACTCAACAAAGGCAAGATGATGGAAAAAGGGCTGACAGAAGATGGATGGTGGATGGATGGATAATGTAGAGTGGATGGAGGATGAAAGATGGATGGAAGATGGACAGAGGATAGATGGATGGATGGAGGGTGGATGGATGAATGCATGATGGAGAATGAATGGATGAAGGATGAAGGACGGATGTATGAACGATGAATGAATGGATAGGTAATGGATGGATATGGATGGATGGAGGATAGAAAATGGATGATGGATGGAGGATGGAGGGAGGGATGAAGGATAGATGGAGGATGAATGGAGGATGGATTGATGGAAGAAGAATGGAAGATGAAGGGTGGATAGATGGATGGATGGAGGATGGAGAATGACTGGGTGGAGAGATGGATAAATGGAGGATAGAAGATATATGGATGGACGGGAGATGGACGGAGGTATGAAGGATGGATGGATGGATGGGTGGATGGATAATGAAGTACATGCAGGTAGAGTATGAAAGCTAGGTGGAGGGTGGATGGATAGATGGATGGACAATGGAGGATGGATGGATGGAGGATGGAGAATGAATGGATGGAGGATGAAAGATGGATGAAGGGTGGATAGAGGATGGATGGATAGAGAATAAAGAAGAAGATGAAGGATCGATGGATGGATAATGGAGTGTGGACAAATGGATAGAGGATGGATGGATAGAGGATGAGGAATGGAAGATGAAGGATGGAGGATGGATAGATAGATGGATAAATGGAGGACAGAAGATGGATGGATGGGGATGGAGGGAGGGATGAAGGATGGAGGAAGGATGAACAGATGGATGGAGGGATGATGGTTGGAGGGTAGAGGGTGGAGGGAAGGACAGATGGATGGAGGACGACGAGTAGAGTCACTCCGTAATCAGCACCCTTCGAGGAGTTTGCTGTAGAAGTTGGAATTGTGCCCGAAACAAGATTTGCAGATTATTTATGGTCTCCACCTCTCCCCCCAAACCAAGGACATGGGAACCCCTGAGGTCTGGGATGTCTAAGATACCGGAAGGAGCTGCAGCCCCACCCCCATCAGGGTGTGGAAAAGCTTGACGACTGGCAGGGATTCCGGAAACTGAGAGCGTGTGTCCAGAAGCAGCATTGCTGGCGGAAACGGGTGTGCACAGCAGAGGCTTCCCCATCCTGCAGCGCGGAGGCCCGGAACCCCGAGCCCAGGGTGCTAGTGGCCTCCCAGCCAGGCGAAGGAACAACATGAGAAAGGGGCAGGAGGGCTCCCGAATCCAGGGGCCGGCCCAAGCAGCTGTGGCCGCAGGGGGGCGCGGGTGGGCGGCAGCGGTGGCATGCACAGCAGGACTCATGGGGGTCCCCGGACCCCGGGGGCTGGCGAGGGCGAGGGCTGGCGTGAGGAGGCATGCACAATTCAGGAGAGCGACATACACTTACGGCGTTATCCCCCAGGATGTCCAGCTGCTTCATCAGCTCTGTGACCAGGATGTCCTAGAGCAACCACAGGGGTACGGGAGGTGAGCGCCAGCTGGGGGGATGGGTGCGCCGGGGGGATGGGTGGGCGGAGGAGGATGGGTGGGTGGAGGGGGGATGGGTGTGCGGAGGGGGGATGGGTGGGCGGAGGGATGGGGGGGGGATGGGTGGGCGGAGGGGGGATGGGTGCGTGGAGGGGGGATGGGTGCGTGGAGGGGGCCCCATTTACCGTCACGCCTTCGGCCTCGCAGTAGGCCTGGAGGGGGCTCTTCCCTTCCGCGAAGGGGGTGTGGTGGAAGTTGATGGCCGGGGACTTCCTCTCCCTCTCCTAGGACAGAGCAGGAGGCTGGGCATGGGGACGACACCTCTGCCCCCGCGCCGGCGCCCACACCCCTGCACCCCGCACCCCTGCACCCCGCACCCGCGCTGCACCTCACCTCGAGCTCCAGGATCCGGAACTCCAGCAGCTCATTTTGGTCCCTCGCATCCTGGACCTCATGTTTTAACCGACCCTCTTCTACTTCCATTTGTTTAATCTGTAAAATAAGGCAGGTGAGGTCACATGAGGGCGACTCCTCGGCCTTCCTGACGGCTTCCGGCTCTCGTGGGGACAGCTGACCCCCCGCGGCGCCCAGGGCCCGCCCTCCAGCTGGAGTCCACGTGGGTCCACCCTAGTGGGAAAGGGTGAGTCCCCACCCCTTGGCTAATCGGGGTGCGGGCAGGGGGTGAGGAGCCCTGGAAGCCCCCGGAGAGGCGAGGAGCCCGGTCTGAGCAGAGATGGGGAGAGAAGAGGCCCGTCAAGGGAGAGGAGGTAAGAGGCCCCCATGCGGCCCCGCCGTGGCCAGAACAGTGCTTAGAGCCCAGGCTGGCCCGGGGCCCGAAGGCGCTTCAGGTCTGACGGCGCAGCCACGGGCTGCGGCTGCCTGGGCCCTTCCAGAGCTGACGTTACTGATGAGGGGATTGTTTGAACAGAATCAGAAGCAGGTAAACCTGACGTGTGAGACGCACGCCTTCCAAAGGGTAAGCACAATGATCCTGGGGCACGTGGCCCGGGCCATCCCCCGAACTGAACGTGGGGAGCTGAATGCCCTGCTTGGAAGCTCAGGGGCGCTCAGTGGAGACGGATCCAGAGGCTCAGCACCCAGCAAAGTGCAATTAGGGGCAGGTCCCTCCCACGCGGCACAGCTAAGGCTACGGGGCAGCCCCCACCTGGGATGGGACCCCGTGTCCACGGTAGCCAGAGAAGAGCACAGGTTTAAAGTGTGCACCTGGGGCACCTGAATGGCACCATCGGTGTGAAGTATCTGCCATCAGCTCAGCTCATGTCATGACCCCAGGGTCCTGGGATCGAGTCCCGCATCGGGCTCCCTACTCAGTGGGGAGCCTGCTTCTCCCTCTCCTCCCCACCCGTGCTCGCTCTCTCTCACTATCTCTGTATCTCTCTCTCTCTCTCTCTCCCAAATAAATAAAGTGTGCACCTAAGCATTGTAAGTGTGCACAGTGTTTGTACATGTACATGAGCATCTATGTGTGCACACACATGTTTAAGTGTGTATGGATGTGTGTGTACCTGAGTGTCTATGCATGGAAGTGCTTCGGTGTGCATACAAGCATTTATGTGTGCACACAAATGTGTGTGCTCAGAAGCATGTAAGTGTGCATTACAGTGTATAATGAGTATGTGTGCACACAAATATTTATGCATACGTGTATTTTCGGGAACACAAGCATTTATGTGCATGTGGGTGTTACGTATACAAGTGAGCCTTTAAGTGTGCACGTAGTGTTTAAGTGTGCTCAGGGTGTGTACAGAAAAACACGAACACATGTACACACGAGTATGCATATGAATGTTATGTGTGCACACGTGCATTTCCTTGCACACAAGTGTACATGTGCACGAGAGCACCCCAGAAACAGCTGTCCTGATTCAAGACGGACCCGGAGGGCCCACGGGAAGCAAGCAGGTGTCACTCACGATTCAAGACCTAACGGCAGCCAGAGCCGGGCCCCGGGCGGGACCGACGGCTTCAGTGGGGGGTGACGGGCTTGGGTCAGAGGCTGCCGCTGAGTGGGGAGCAGGGTCGCGGGGTGCCCCTAGGGCTGGTGGGGACGCGCTAGCCGGCTCCTCTCTGTGGGCTGTGGCTGCCCGTCCTCTGCCAGGCCGGACAGGTGGCTGGTGAAGGGCCCCGTGGCGTGACGACGGCGTGACGATGGCCGCAGCAGCCGGAGCCCCGCCGGCCTTTCTGCCTCGGACATGGTGCCCCTGCTCCGGCCCCATTTGGAGTGTCGCGGTCCGGCCACCCTGCAGCCCTGTGCACTGGGGACCGTCCCCAGCTGCCCGGGGGCCATGTGATGGCCGAGCACCGTCTGCGGCCTGCAGGCTGCCAGCGCCGCCCTCAGCGCAGCCCCAGGAGTGGCGGAGGCGGGGGACGAGGTGGGGGAGGCCCCGAATGGACGCTCAGTGCCCGGGGGCAGCGCAGGGCCGGGCAGCTCCAGGCAGGGGCTCGGGCCCCATGGGAGCTGCCGGCAGAGCCCCAGCGGGGGGCACAGACTCGGGGCTACGGCGTGTGGGGGCCTCCCGTGAGCCCGAAGCCAGGAGCGCCACGGCCAGGGCCACTGCCGGGAAGCCCTGGTTCCACCGCACACCCTCCGCTTGCTCGGCGGTGCGGGAAACTGAGGCCCGGCGCCCGTGACCCGCAGCGGACCTCTCCCCGGACTAGGGTTCCCGGGCTCACCGAGGCCTCTGGGGGGTGAGGCCAGCGCTCTCGAGAGGGCAAGGCTGCCCCGGCGTCCCCTGGGCCTCGGCGGCCACTCGAGCCCAGACGCGGCCGCGCACGCGGGGCTGGCCGGCTGCAGAGGCGGAGGGCCGGCCGCTCCCTTGGGTGCAGGGCTCCCCGCTCCGGGCCGGGACCTGGGCCCTACCTTCTCCACGAGCTCTTGGTTTCTTCGATACAGCGCTTGCTTCTCTTCAATCCACTTCATGTCCTTGAAAACAGAATTAAATTGGAGAAATAAAGGCCCGCCAGGAGGAACCGCGAAGCCAACGTTTAAACCACAACCCAGCAGAACGGAGGATTCAACGAGAGGACCCGGACCCGCCCCCCGGCTTCTGCAACGGCCCCTGATGACGTCCACGCCGTGCGCGGGTGAAAGCCACCACCTCGCCCTCCGTTTCCTTGGAGGGGCCTGGACAGGGCCCCGGCGACGCAGCCCCGCTCCCAGTGGGACCATTGCGCCACCGCGTGGACGGCACTCCCGGCCCGGGCCAGCCCCGGCCAGGCACGGCGTGGTGCCACGCGGATGTCTCGGGTCCAGGGGCCTTGGCACGGAGCCGGCAGGAGCAGGTTCCCTCGGGGGCTGTCCTGTGAGATCAGACCCCGCTGGGAGCGTGTCCTCCTGCGTGTGTCCGGCCGCCCCGCCGCTGCGCTCCCGGGCACTCATCAAGTCCAGGCGGGGTCCACGAAGGCCCTGCCCAGCCCGGCCGCCGAGCGCGTGGCTCTGGGAGTGGGCAGAGAGGCAGCGGCGTGGTGGGGCGCGAGCCAGCCTGCGTGTTTCAGGGAAAGGGCCGCAGGTGCCCACACGGCATCCCAGGCCACACGCGCTCAGGCGGGGGTGTTGGCAACGTGACCCCGTGTCATCTGGGTCCTCCCCTTGCCCATCCTGCCGCCCGCCCACCAGTTACCACACTGAGGACCACCGTGGGTGTGCACAGGGCTCGGTGCTGAGCCAGGTGCTCCCCCATGCACACCCTCCCGGCCCTTCGCGGACGTCCCCCAGCCTCATGTGGGGTCCAGCTCCGGCTGCGCCATCCAGCAGGTCAGAGGCCCATGGCCATGGGCGAGGATGGCCTCCCCCAGTATTTGAAGAGCCCAGAGGTGGTGATGGCCACGGCGGTGGAGGCGTGACTGGTCACCTCCAGGGGTGGAGGGGACACAGGGTCCATGCAGGTCAGGCCCGCTGGAGGAGGCGTCAGCCCTTCCCCTGATACGTGTGCCTCGCGGTTTCTGCATGCCTCACTGGGGTGCCAGTCTTCAGGGTGAGCCCCACGCACACCCACGGACAACCCCTCGTCAAGGGTCTGTGCCCCTCAGGCCCCCTCCATGCTGGCGGGACTCAGCCCCACTCTAGCCTCCCGGGACCGGGGCTCCACGCCCTCACCTGGCCCTGCTCGGCCAGGGTCTGCTCCAGGTCTTCGATGCGCGTCTGGGCCCTCTGCACTTCCGCTTGTAGCTGCTCACGGGTCTGTAGGACGGGAGGACACATACGTCAAACTTTCTCTCCGAGCCAGGGCGGCCCACAGGGACGGAGGCCCCCAGCCGGCCTCCACCTCCGCCTCCACTAACGGCAGGGGCCATCCCCTGGCAGGTGGCCGTCCCCTGGCGGGCAGGGCATGCTGGGCAGAGGGGAGGACGCTGGGGCTCGTGCGAGACAAGCAGCCTCAGTTAGGTTGCGGGGAGGCCCTAAGATTCACTCTCAGAGGTTATTAGGGGAAATCTCCGCTGATGGGATGGAACAGCTGACGAGGGCAGTGGTGGAGCGCTGCTGGGCGCTGCCCGGGGCTTGTTGCTGCCTCGGGGCGACACTGAGGACACAGGCAGGGCTCGGCCACCTGCCCGGCACAGCCTGGCCGCCCTTCCCACCCCACACTGGTGCCCCTGCCGGTCCTGGGGCCCCTCGTGCTCCGCATTCTGCGTGCACCTGCCTTCCTGGCCCACCGGCCCCTGCAGACGCCCCGCAGTGTCCCTAGAGGGTCCGAGCCACAGGGCACTTCATTCCGACCAAGCTCCTGCTCCCCAGCACCCACAGAGCATTTGGGCCAGCTGGGCTGGGGTCGGGGTCCCTCAACTTGAGGAGGGCAGGGTATCCCCCTGCCCGGCCCTGGGTTCCTCTCCGGGTGGCTCCACGGATCCGGCTCTCCCTCTCTGGCCCACATGGCCCTCCTCCCCCCAGGCCCCTGACACCCGCCCCCCCAGGGCCACAGTGACAGAAGCGAGGCTGGAGACAGTTCTCGGCAGTCTATTTGCCAACAGGGCGTAGGCCCAGGGACTCGGGGCAGCGAGGAGGGGACCCCACTGACCCTGCGCTCTGGCTCCCAGAGTCCACACTCAGCCGGCCAGCTGGAGTCACAGAGCCAGTCTGTGTGGCTGGGGACACGGTTGGCCCCAGGCCCCGGGGCAGCTGGGCAGGGAGCCCTCCAGCCTACAGGGACGCAGCCCATCTCCCTCTGCTGGGCATCCTCTCTGAGCCACAGGGCAGGGGGGAGGGGGCTCAGGGAGGGGAGGGCGCAGCCTAGCGAGGCCGGCCGTCGCCCCGTGTCCTGCCTCTGGTGGCCGGGGCATGAGCACCGGCCCAGGGTCCAGGGAAGCAGGGGCAGGAGGGGGACACGTACCTGCTCCCAGCAGGGCCCGCCTGGTGAGGCTCAGGGTCAAGGTGGGGACAGCACCCGAGCTCGGAATTTATTAGATGAATGAATAATCTCAGCGAATTTCAAGAACCGAGCTGCCGTGCTGGCCCTTCTCCATGTCCGCGCCTCGACTACGCGAGAGCTGCCCCGGGGCCCCACTGGCAGGCCTGCAAGGGGGCAGGCTTCACCTTGTCCACCAGCCAGTCCCCGGAGGGGACGCACACGGCTGGGGGGGGGAACCGCCACTCACACCCGACCCGGGACCGCCCTGGCAGGTCCCACCCCCGCCGGGCCGACCGCCAGCGCTGCTTCCCGACCACTGGTTCTAACTGCCTCAGCGAGCAGCAGCAGCCCCGACAATAACCGTGGGAGAGAGGGCTCGGCCCGGAAGGTGAAGCGATGCAAGTGTCCCTGCCAAGGCCGGGGGTCAAGCGGGGAGGAGCCCAGCGGGAGCCGGAACGTCGTGGAGTGGAAGTCACTTAGACCTTAACTTCTCGCTCGGCGTCCAGCGTCCCTCCGACCTGCTCCTGCAGCAAGGCGTAGGCCCGCTGCAGAGCCTGGTACTCCATGGTCAGCTGCCGGAACCTCAGCTCCGTCTCCTCCTTGGCCACGCCCTGGGCAGGTGCAGAGAGACGCGGCGTCACCTGCGGCCCCGGAGGTGAGCCCCGAGCCCCCAGCTGAAAGGCCCGCTGGCTACACGGAGGCCAGGGTGAGCCGCACGGCCGGCAGCCAGGCCGGGGGCTCAGCGGGGGGGGGTGTCAGGTGAGCCCTGGGCCTGCGAGTGCGTGTCCCCCGCCCCACCTCGCACTGCAGGCTCCCTTCCTGCCGTGAGGCCCAAATGCCTCCTCCGGCTACGAGGACACCTGCTGCCCCAGGGGGACGGAGGGGGGGGGGGGCAGCTGCCTTCCCGGGGCCCCCCCGCACCCCGACGTGCGTGCTGCTCCAAGACCTAGGCCTAGCTCTGACATGGAACCCTAGCCTGGCCCCAGCTCCCCCCGCGCCCCGAGGCCACTGGAGCAGCTGTGCCACAACATCTGGTCTCCAAGCAGGTGCATGGCCACGGGGCCACCCGCCCGCATCTGCCAGGGGAGGCCCCACCCTCCAGCGCCTCTGGGCCTGTCCCGGCCGTGGACTGCCGGCCACTCCTTGACCTTTGGCCCCAGAGGCCGAGCCGGTCAGACCCAGCCAAGCACAGGCCTCCCCCCACATGTGGGGCTCCGACGGCCGCCTGCATTTGGGGTGGTTCCTTCTGGAAGAAGGACCGGTGGGCAGGACAGGCTGGTTGTGCTTTCGTCAGAGGCAACGCTGCTCCGCACTGTTTGGTGGCCCTGACGTCCACCTCGGCGGGGCCCCTGGCGTTGGTGCCGAGCTCCCCACACGGCGTGGTTCAGCCCCTGGAGGGGCAGGGAGGCCCCGTACCACCGTAGGACGGGCACGGGCTCGGCAGCGGGGTGAGGGCTGAGCGCATGCAAAGGGACGGACGCACGGGCAGCCAGCAACGGGGAGCCCTTGTCACGTGCGGGATCCCAGGCCCGGGGCGCAGCAGGGAGGCCAGCCAGCCCACCCCCACGCCCCGGGGTCCCCGCCCTGCCCCCGGCCCTGCCCGGCCAGAAGCCCGGGGGGAAGCTACCTCCTCCAGGTCGTCGTCAGGGGTACACGGGGTCTGGTCCGTCCTGTCCGTTTGGTAAGAGATGGAAGAGCCGTCGGATTCCAGGGAGGCCTCTTCGTCATATCCGAAGAAGGTCTCCACCACCACCGGCTTCTGACCGAAAGGAACCGAGTCAGCCCAGACGTGGACCTGCGTCCCCTCCTCGCCCCACGTCCACCTCCACTCCGTCCAAGTCCCTCCTGCCGCTGTCCCTGACACTCGCCCTGACTCCTGGCCCAGACGGTCACCGGAGCCTCCTGGGTCCTCCTTCTGCCGAGACCCCAACGGGCCCCTTCACGGTCCAGCCGTGCAGGTCGTCGGTCACCAAAGTCGGAGGGGACTGTGGCCAGCGCTCCACGCCTTCGTCAACCAACATCCCGCCCTTGGCCACCGGCCCGTCCTGATGGCTCTGGCCTTTGTCCCATCGCCTGGTGTCTCCCCAGTCGCCTCACGGAAGCGCCCGCCCTCCTGGGCCTCCCCCAGCTGGTGCCCTCGGGACGGTGCGTCCAGGCTCCCTCCGGGCCTCCAGAAGCTCCCTAAATGCGCTGCAGTAACCCTGAGGGGAGAGAGCGCCCAACGCCCGTCCCCCTTCCTCGGGCCTCTCGGGACCAGCTAAGCGGCACTGGTGGCCCCGGAGCCTCTCCAGCCTGCCTGAGGACACCCTCGAGCGTTCAAAACCCAAACAAGAAAACACACGCATTTTGCATAAAGCAGAGAGTCCCCGGGAACATCTCCTGAACATTCTCTAGTGAAAAGCTTATAACTGTCGAAAAGGATTGTGGGGCAGCCCGGGGGGCTCAGCGGTTTAGCGCCGCCTTCAGCCCGGGGCGTGACCCCGGGGTCCTGGGATCGAGTCCTGCGTCGGGCTCCCTGCATGGAGCCTGCCTCTCCCTCTGCCTGGGTCTCTGCTACCCCCCCCTCAAGAATAAATAAAATCTTTAAAAAAAAATAAAAGGAAAGGATTGTGCTTCAGACTCCCGGGGCGCAGGTCTGCCCGAGGGCCGGCGGGGCCCAGCGGACACTGGTGCAGCGGAGGCCGGGACCGCGGCCCAGGGCAACGGGAGTCTCACCCCCACGCGGGCAGGGGAAGGCCGCCCGGGCGAACCCTCCTCCCCGCTGTCAGGAATCCTGACCTCTCTGGGAAATTTAAAAAAGCAAGAAGGTAGGAGCTTTAAATCTAAAACCATAGAGTACTGATTTGGGGCTCGCTCTGGTTACTATACGGTGGCAATTTTTAGAAATAATGAGGTTATCCTCTCTTCACCTCCAGGGAGAAACTCAGTCACGTGAAGTGGCTTCTAAAAGCACACGCTTTGCGCACGCGTACGTGGACTTCGTCTACTTTACCTTGGGGAGTTTGGCCATTTTCTTTCTTTGCTTCCGATATCTTAAAAGCTTGTCTCGCTCCTGCAAAAACCGGAGGACGAGATTTCCTGAGTGGTCGAGCAGCCCTGCTGATATTCCCGCGTGGTCGTCGGAAGGGAAGGGACCCCGCGGGCAGTTCCTAGGTGGGCGTGCTGCCTGCATGGTCACGACCCGTGGCGCCGCTCACGGAGGGCCGTGGGCTCTGACGGTGCAGGGGGCGCGTGGTGCCGCGGGGCTGTGGCCCACATGGGGGGCTGTCGCCCCGCCACGCTCAGGGTGCTCCAGCCTGTCACAGCGTGTGGCTCGGGCTGGGCGCTGAGCCATGCACACAGAAGCGGGCTCCGAGCGCAATGGAGCCCACCCTGCTCCGTACTGTCCGAGCAGGTGTCTGGGGACGGTGTCCCCACGCAGGTGGAGACGGACCCTGCAGACACGGAGGGAGACCAGACACCCGTTTCTCCCCAGGGAGCTCCACTGCGTTTCCATGGCCCTGACCACGCAGCAGCCACGACCACGCGAGCCGGGTAGAAACCCAGGGAGGGCCGCGTCCCTGAGTAACGAGCAAAGCTGGGTGCTCCTCCTGCAGGTGTCACCAAAGGCCCCGAGGGGCATCTAGCTGACGCTCAGGGGTAGGCGTTCTGGTCACCCCTGCAAAGCCTCTGGGCAGGTAGCGCCTCTGTGTGGAGGAGCAGGAGCCACCAGCACCAGGGGGCCCGGGAAACGGGTGTGGACGGAGGGAAGAATCACTTACTAGCACGCTCTTCACGTAGCCGGCCGTCTCAAGCGTCTAGGGACAGAACAGCGTGTTAGGGAGCTGGGAGCACAGTCTGCTCCCCAGGGCACCCAGAGCACCCACCGCCTCCCACTGCCTGCCGAGGGCCGTCTGACGCGGCCTCATGGTCCTGCCTCCCTAAGCTGACCTGCCAAGTCACCGTGAGACCTGCAGAAGCCCCCAGGGTCCTGGGCTCGGGCCCACCCTTCAGCATCTGCAATGGCGGACAACTGCGACGGACCAAGGCCTCTTCCTCTTCCCACCCTCCCCCGCCCCCCACTCAGCCCATAGATTCTTGGACATGTGGGGACTGACGGTCACTCTCGGGCCAGTCGGGGGGGCTGTGCTGATGAGACCCCGTCCTACAGCCCGTGCTGGGCAGTACGATCTCCTGTTACTCTGGAGGCCACTTCAATCATCACACGAGACAGGCCCCAGGCGCTTGGGCGGCTCAGCGCGCGGAGCACGTGGCTCTTGACCTCAGGGTCTTGAGTGCAAGCCCCACGATGGGCATTAAACTTACTAAAACAACAAGAAGCCAGGCCAGGCCACCACTTCTGGGCCATAAGCCACACCAGCAAGGAGGTGCTGTTGTCCCTTCTGCTGCCCCCCAAGGTCATAGAATGACCAAGGCGACCATGCAGAAATGATCCCAGTGGACCCCAACAAGAGGCAGAAGGCCCCCAAGCAGAGTAATTGGAGGAGGATTTGATGCAGGACTACTTGCAAAACTGGTGCAGGTGTAGGGACAAGGACAGGCCAGTGTAGAGAGGGTGTAGGACAGGGACAGGGCATGTAGAGGGGGTGTAGGGACAGGGACAGGGCACGTAGAGGGGGTATAGGGACAGGGACAGGGCATGTAGAGGGGGTGTAGGGACAGGGCACGTAGAGGTGGTGTAGGGACAGGGACAGGACAGTGTAGAGGTCCTCATGCCCAGCACCTGCATGTGGACCTTATTTGGAATAGGGTCTTTGCAGATGTGACTGAGTGAGGGGTCTGGAGGTGAGACGGCCCTGCAGTAGGGTGGGCAGGTGTGCTCAGGAGAGAAGGGGACACAGAGGGCGGGCTCCTTGGAGACAGTGGGAGCAGGTGTGAGACACCCACAGCCACCAGAAGCCTCCGGGGGCCCAGGATGGCCCCTGCCCACACCTGCGGATTCCTACCTCCACACTGACAATGGGGGACTGTGTGCTCAGCCCCCAGGTGACACCCCTGTCCCCAGGGCCGGGGAGCCAACACCTCGGCATCGCTGCCCTGGATGCCCCAGGGCCAGAGTGATGAGGAGACCGCGCAGGTCTAGAGAGGGCCTCTGGGGCCTGATCCTGGTGGGGCCCCCAGGGAGGGGCGGGGAGTGGGGGGGGAGGGCAGGGAGGGGCGGGGGGGGGGAGTAAGGGGAGGAGAGGGAAAGGCAGGGGAGTGGGGAGGGGAGGGAAGGGAGGGGCGGGGGGGGGCGTGTAAGGGGAGGGGAGGGAAAGGCAGGGGAGTGGGGAGGGGAGGGAAGGGAGGGGCGGGGAAAGGGGAGGGGAGGGAAGGGAGGGGAGGGAAGGGAGGGGCAGGGTAGTGGGGAGAGGAGGAAAGGGAGAGGCTGAGGGGGTGGGAGGGGAGGGGCTGAGGGGCGAGGGGCGGGGCCGACGGGCGGGGCGGGCAGGACCGAGGGAAATGGGAGGGGAGTGGCGGGGGGCGTGGCTGAAAGGCAGCGGGGGCGTGGCCGGGGGCGTGGCCGGCGGAGATTGAGGGGAGGGGCTGATGGGCAAGTCAAAGGCTGGAGGGGCGGGGCCTGAGGCCAGAAGGGGAGGGGCCGGGGTGGGGGCGGGGCCGAGTCCAGGGCGGGAGGGGCGGGGCCGAAGGCGGGACGCGCGGCCGAGGGCGTGGCCGGCGGAGATTGAGGGGAAGGGCGGGGCCGAGGGCGGGGTGATGGGCGGAGTCGAGGGCGGGAGGGGCGGGGCCGAGGGCGGGGTGATGGGCGGGGCCTGGGGCGGGCCGGGCCGGGATGATGGGCGGGGCCTGGGGCGGGAGGGGCGGGGCCGGGGCGGGAGGGCTGCAGCCCGGCTCAAGGGGCTCGCGGAGGCAGGGGAGGCAGGAGGGCACCACCCAGGGGGCGCGGGCACCACCCAGGGGGCGCGGGCACCTTGGAGAGCTCGTCTATGAGGTTCTGCTGCTCCACAATCTGAAGTTTCAAGAAGTCAACTTCTCTCTCGTCCTGACTTTGGTCCAGGTCGTTTAAGGAGCTGGGTCTCCGGATGATCCCGGCTCTCTGTCTCTGCAAAGCCAGCCAGACCCCGTCACAGGGGTGCAGGGAGGGGCTCTCTGCCCGTGGCTCGGGCCGGGGCGGGGGGCAGGGACCCCTCTGCAGGGCCCTGGGGGCGCGCGGGGCGAGCCTGCACCCCGGACCTGGCGCCCTGACCCGGCGCACCCCACAGGCTCCACTGGGCTGAGCCTGGGAAGGAGGCATTTCTGCAGCAACGGGGCGGCGGGAGGGGGCGAGGGGGGTGACCCCCCCTACGGTCGTGCTGAATTACTGTGGCCGAACTAAGAAGGGGCCCGGGGGCACCAGCTGACCTTCCCACACCCCACTAGGGGACCCTCCCGCGGCTGGGGCGCGCTGCTGGTCTGCGAGCCCCTCCCACTCCACGCAGGTGGAGACTCTTCCTGGGAGTCCACAGGTGCCCCCAGAGCTCTGGTGTTGGTGGGGCCGCAGGCCTGAGGCTGACCTGCTCAGTGACCTCCCTGCCAGGTTCTGCCCAGGCAGGTGCCCACGACCTCCAGTGCTCTTCCTTCCAGTGCTCTCCTCTCCCAGGGAGGCTCCGCATTGGTTCCTCTCCCCACAGAGTATGTGAGACCAGAGGCCCGATGGGGACCTTATTATCAAGCCTTGCAGGTGACAAGTGGGGAGGGGGGCTGTTGCTCATCGCTGGGGAGCCTGAGCCATCCCACGGGCCGGTCGGACCTGTCAGGGCCCCTTACCATTTCTATGTTCTCCTGCGTGACAAATTTTAACTTGTTTTCCATCCGACGTAAAGTATGGGACAGATCTTCATTTTTCCGGGTAAGACGTTTGTTTTTATCCAGCAAGGGCTTATACTGGCTCTCAGCTTCCCTTAAGCGCTTTAACTGAAAGACCAAATTAATCACTCAGCATGATTTTAAGTGTGACTGGAGCCAACAGTCCCTGTACAGAGTCGCAAACTGACCAGAACAAGCTTTGGCTACAGCAAGGGAGGGGTATGGGGCCGAGGCTCTGTTTTGCGGTAAGAGCCGCCACGAACTGGCCAGGCCCTTGGAGAAGCTCCCACTCAGACAGAGGTCACCTGGAAATTCCAGTGCCTGCCAGGAGTGATCGGGATGGCTCCACGGAGGGGCGAGGGCCTCACTCATCCCAGACAACCCACAGGACTGAGGGAACTTTTTTGCTCAATAATATGGAACGGGGATTAGCCCACCCGTGCCTGTGGCCCACATCTGGCCCCCCCACCAGGTTTTGTTCATAAAGTTTTATTGAAACGGCAGAGAGGCCTGCAGGCAAGCCCTGCCCTTGGCACCATCACTCCTTTCCACAAGGGAATTTTGGAGGTGGGCGCCCTCTGCCCTCCCGCCCCGACCCCAGACCCATAGGATCCAGATCCCCCATGCCCCTGCCCCGTTGCCACTCACCAGCTCATTCCTTTCTTCCGACAGCAAGGCGTTTCGGTCCTCCAGCTTCCGAATGATCGCACTCAGCTCTGCAATTTTAAGTTGGAAGCGCCGAGCATCCTTTTCATCCAACTGCTGTTCCTAAAACAAAAATCAACTGCAAATAACTGTTCGTAGACACAGGCATAAAAACCTCTGCAAATCCCAGCACACCGTGGAAAACAAAGCAGCTCTGTGTCATGATCGCCCGTGATTGCACATGGCGGGTGGGTGGGTGAGTGCCGGCTGGCCACCACGGGCACAGCAAACCGCACATGGGGACAGAACAGAGGAGCAGAAATGTCCATGAGTGTGTGGAGGTGGAAGGCAAGGGCGTGCAAATGCAAGCACCGCAGGTGTGGGTGCTCCAGGCCCCCTCGGGGTGCGGCTGGTACAGCGTCGGGCAGGGGTCTGCCCTATGCCAGAGGTGGGGACGCGGTTTCCCTAGTGTGATCCTGTGAGCACGGGAAAAGATGTTCAACTTAAGACTTTCAAAAGGTGGCTTCCCAAGAAGTGTGCTCCCTCACACTGGGGTTCTATAAGGTCACTTTGGAAACCTCTGGAAACTCATTCAAAAATCAATGAAAACATTTTGATCCAGTTTCAGAATCTCTCTGGAGTTAACACAATCTATCGAGCGCCAGAGCAAGATTTAATTCAGTTAGGCCATTTATAATAAGATTGTAAAAATCATTTTCTATTCTTGAAATGTCACTGTCCTCGGGCTGGCTCAGCTCAGACATTTTGTCCTTAAAGCAAACAATGCACGTCCAGGAAGGACAGAGGGAGGGTTCCTCATTCAGCAGGTGCAGGAGAGGCTAGGGAGCGGGCCCCACAGGACCTGCGTTGAGGGTTCATGGAATTTAGAGTCCCCCCACCCCAGATTACCCAGAACCACTCCAGAGGGCTCTGAATGAGGAGCAGCAATGAGGAATGAAGGATGTCACAGCCCTGTGGCTGGTGGCAGCCCCCACGCTGTCACGGCAGCCTGAAGAGGAGCAGAAGGGTGGCATGGTCACACAAAAAGCAGGTGGGGGCGACTGGTGGGGATGTGGCGAGCAGAGAGCCAGGAGCCCGTGCGCACGGAGATGGAGGCCGTACGGCCTCATCCCGCCAGCCCGCGGCAGGAACCGGTACCAGCAAGCAAGGAACCTTAGCCCCCTGGGGGCCTGGCAGCTGCAGGTGGGCTCCAGCTGGAAGCCCGAGGCCTCGGGGGGCCGTGGGAGGGTGGATGAAGGGAAGGCCAGTGCCGTGCCCCGTTAGCAAGGGGGGAAGGAGACAGAAGCCTGCTTGCCCTCCCAGCCAAGCCAGATAAGCCGAGCGGTCCGGGGTCTGGCTGGTGGGCTGCAGACATGGTCGGCATCCCCAGGGCAGGAGGTTCCGGTTCTGGTCTCTGGACCTAGGCTCTCAACTCCCTGGGGAGCTGCCCGAGCGGGGCCACATAGCCGCGTGCAGCGCTGTCTGTGACTCTGGGTCACCGGGCAAAGCATGGGGAGGTGCTTACAGGGCTTCCCGAGTGGTCTGAGGCGTCTCCTGCACCGCCTGCATAAGGAAGTTCCCGTCTGGGGCTGCCCAGGTGCCGATCAGCCTCTTTGACCTGGGACAGCTGCTCATCTAGAGCCTCTTTTTGGAGCTGCAGTCTCTGAGCATGCCCGGCTTGAACCCCTAACTCTCTCTCCAGCACGAAGACTGCTCTGTCTTTAAATTTTATCTCCTCCATCTACAAGGAGAACAGAACACAATCACACAGGCAGGCAGAGTACAGATCTGCGGTTACCATAGAAACAGAGGGAGCAACCCTTGGAACCGCGTCGGGAGGGTCCCCATGGCAGCAGCCCTGCCTGGACGGAAGCAGGACAGGCCGGGCCGGCCGAGGACGAGGACAGGAGCCCCAGGGCTCAGGCCGCAGCAGGAGCGCCCCCCCCCACCACCCCCCACCCCCCGCGCCCGGCTGGCCTCTGCTCTGCTGCTTCAGTTCAAGCTGGAGCAACCGAGGCTCCTTCCTGGAGTCCGCGCAGCCCTCCCGGCGTCCCTGGGCGCCCGGCGGGTCCCACCCCGTCCAGCACTGGGCCTGGCGTTGGCGGGCAGGCCCACGGGGGCCATCTGTAGCTCCTGCCTTCCCGTGTGTTGGGCAGGGCAGGGGTCCCCCGAGTTCCCCGAGCCCCATCCGTGGGACGGTATGAGGAGCAACGTCCACCCTCCACAGGCAGGCTGCGGGTTAGAGAAGCAGAAGTTTCTCGCTGCCCTCCTCTCCTCTCCGAGGGGCACCGGCCCAGGGAGCTGGAGCCAATGCTCGTGTCCTGCAGCCTGCCTCTCCTTGCTGGACATGTGGACGTGGACAGACAGCGGAGGCGCTGCCCGTAGCTTTGCAGGCAAAGCTACGTTTTTAGTTAATCTTGGTTTGAACAAAGGCTTGGAGGAGGGGGGTCTCCGGACAAGTCGGCTCCAGAGTGGGGGACAGGAGTACCCGGGCCCCCCAGGCCCCTGCAGGCCACCGGGTCCACGGCCTCCCCCTCTCCCTGAAGCACTCAGCCCCCTGACAGCGGCCAGGAGCCCTCCGCACCAGCCGCCAGCTGCCTCCCAGCCCCGCATCGGGCTCCCCACCCCCCAGCGGGGGCAACACAGACCCTCTCCGCCCATTCTTCAGTCGGGTGGGCCAGGGGCCCTCACTACGGTGAACGGCCCCAGGTTGACGAGACGCCTCTGTTTAAAACATAAACAACAGGACAGGACGGGATGTCTTGGTGCTTCCCCTGCTGTTTAAGGGTCAAACAAGCTAATAAACCAGCCATGTGCTGAAGTCAGCGTGGAAACAGAGAGGCGTCTCCTTAGCCCAGATCACAGAATTCACGGGCCAGTGGTGAACTGAACAGAATAAAAGAAATCCTTAATGGCTAAATTCCCAACTACTCGCATGCACAGAGACGCCGGAAGAGACAACACGGAATTAGTGAAAACAAAGGGGCCGGGGAAATACAGTCGTATCACCAAGGAGCTCTGCTCCGGGGCCTAACGTTGACGCTCACACGCAGACGCTCCGGAAACATCGCTATTCCTTCACCAGGAAACCAGAAGATGAGCGTCTCTACGCAAAGATCCCACCAAAATGAGCTCTTTGAGCAGCTGGTTTGGACCAAAAGGCAGACCTCCCCCCCCAAGAACCAGCGGAGGTGTCCTGTCCTGCGGCCAAGGGAGGCGACCCGCCCACAGAGGAAATTCAAGGAAAGGGGCTTCCACGCGGGGGCAGGATTGGATCCTGTAAAGGTGGGGAGTCACTCCAAGGTCAGTGACGGTGTTGCCAGGGGGTCCTTCTAAACCACAGGGCTCTGCACGCAGCAGTGTCCACGCAGGAGACCACGACCCTACAGCTTCCACCTGGATCGCCCATTTGTGCAGGGGGGCAGGCCTGCAGGTGCACGACACAGGCGCCCGTTGTGGGGCAGAAAGAGCTTCGTCCGGTCCTGTGGGGCTCCCACCGCACCTACAGGGGCCTGCTTCCAACTTGGGGCACTGCCGTGCTGGTGGGGAGATCGCTGCATCCCATTAAGGGGATCCCAGGGCCCCCGAGCATGACCAGCAACGCCAGTGAGGTCCTGGTGACGCCGTGACTGGGGACACAGGGCTCTAAGGTAGAGCTCCATTGCCTCAAACTACCGAGGGGTCCAGGCTCCCAGGGACGGGGAGAACCAGGCACGGCCCCACACACACCCGGAATGTTCTCTTCAACGGCTTAGCTCCGGGTCTCTGAGGACATTGACTCTGCGGTGACAGCCACCGGCAGCGGGTGACCTGAGCCACCCTGACGCCCCAGATGAAGCTGCGGCACTGGGGCCATTCCTGTCCTGACAGGATGGCAACTCCCTGCGGTCCAGGCGGAGAGGGCGCCTTCCCATGTGGCCCCCACATCAGGATGGCCTCAGGGCCCCGACCTTCCCCCGTGGGCCTCCTGGGCTCACCTTGCTGCGCCTGGGAGCTCCCACGCCCCACGTCCCCGCCCCCAGCGCCCTCCTGTGCACCCCTCGGCCTGGAGCACATCCCAGCCCGTGGATCTCCTGCTCGCACTCCCCATGTCCCCCTGCCCCCAGCGCCCCCACCCCCAGTGCCCCTCCCAGGAGCCCCCCGAGCACATCCCAGCCTGCAGGTCTCCCTCCCACGCACCCCCACCCCGCACCCCGCGCCCCCCCAGCACGTACCAGCCTGCGGATCTCCCGCTCGCACTCCTTCTTGATGCGGGAGATCTCCTCCTGGTGGAGGTGATACACGCTCCGGATCTCCGCGGCCTTGATCTTGTCGGCCTGCACCGCGATGGTCAGCGCCTCCTCCACCTGCTTCTTGGCCCCCTTGAGCTCCGAGATCTCCTGCTGCATTTTGATCTTCTCTGCCTCGAACCCCTTCTTGGCCTCCTCCTTGGCCTCGGACAGCAGCACGATCTTGGCCTTGTCGGGGGCGCCGTCGCGCAGGGCGTGCAGCAGCGCCTGCAGCCGCTGGTTCTCGTTGTCCTTGATCTTAATGACCCTCAGCAGCTCGGCCTCGTGTTGCCGCAGCAGCGCCTCGCGCACGGCCTGCAGCTCCTTCATCTTCTCCTCGTGCAGCTTCGTCTTGAGCTCGGTGAGCAGGACGGCGTTCTTGTGCTGCTCGTGCTCCCGCACCTGCCTCAGCTCCTGGTTCTTCTCCCTCTCCACCCGGCTCACCTGGAAGACAAGAGCCAGCCCGTCGGTGGTGGGCCGCCTCGGCCTGCTGACGCCGAGGGACCGCGTGGGCAAGCTCGGGGCTCCTTCCGCGAGGCGGGCCGTCCTCCCCCGAGAGCGGCTCCTTCTGGAAACTGAGTCAAGCCCTGCGGGTGGAGAGCTCGGACCTGCGCGCCTAGGCGTCCTCGGGGCGCTGGCGGCTGGAGGCCCCGCGGGCCTGGGAGGTGAGATCGCAGACATGGGGTCCACGCAGATCTGCCCTGCGCCTCGCCCCCGACCAGGACCCACCGTGCCGGGAACGCCCACCGGCCGCCTCGCCAACGAATCACCGGGAAGAAGGTGCGGGTGCCTCGGGCACGGATGACAGGCTGTCGCACTCACCTTCTGTGACGTTCCGGGCCATGGGGAGGCCACTCTAGGCACTCGTTCCCTAGGTGACATGTAACGTCTAGATGTTTGGAAACACTCAGATTTTGGTCTGAATCTCTTGTTTTCATCTGGAACTTCCACCTCGGTGGAATGACCCCAGCACCTGCACGTGGCACCGAGTCGGTGCTCAGAACCTAATACGGGGTGAGAGCGTGGCTCACCTGCCCCCGGTCCAGCACTCCAGGTGGCGCTTCGCCTCCCGCCGGCCTCTGGGCTCCCCGTCGCTGTCCACGGCACCTCGTGTGGGGTCACCATCCCCAATCCCATACTCCCCTCACGCACCCCCCATCCCACCCTCACACCCAGCTCCGGAGCTGGGCCCCGCTGCTCCCCACTGCGGGCAGCCCCACCTCGACTCACCTGCCACCACCCATTCTCCACGGGAGGAAGTCTGTGCCGGTCAAGCCCTGCCCAGCCCTCCTCTCTGCACCCGGCGCATTCAGAGTAAAGGCCGAGCCAGGGGCGTCACCGCCATGGACCACACCCGCTGTGCATCTGGGGAAGTGTCGACCCTCCCTGCCAGGGCCGCTGGCACCCCAGCTAGCAGCTCTGGGGTCCTTTCCCCAGGGTGATCGCTTGGACCCCTGACCCCAGGCAGGCCCGCTGCCCACCCCCTGCCCGAGTGCCCGCAGACCGTGGCCGGTGCCCCCAAGCCTGCTCCACACGCTGACCCCGCCATGTCGTGCCCCTTCCTCACAGCAACACCCCCCCAGATGCCTTATTCATCCCTGTCTCTGGGCCTGTAGTGTCCGCCCCATCTGAGCAAGCATCCCCGGGAGGCACGCACAGCGGGGCCATCCTCCCCATTTGGCGTGGGCTGAACCGCGAGGCTCCCCGTGCAGGGGATGCAGGAATGGGGCCTGGCCTGTGGCCCCGAGCTCACAGGTGGCGGGGAGGCGGCGGGCGGAAAGCCTCACAGCGGCCATGGGAGCGACTCAGGCTCCTGTCCCCAGACGGGCTGACAGCAGTGGAGGATGTGAGGGGGCCGCATGCGGGGCCCCACTGCCCCGTGCCCCTCAGCCCTGCTTCAGGAGCACACGGCAGCTTTGTAACAAGCAGGTTAGGAATATTCCCCCTGAGACCCCAGCTGCCTCCCCACAGGATGCGGCCTCCGGGGACCTCGTGAAAGTCTGGCTGACGTGGCCACATGCTGCTGGCGGCTCAGCGGGCCGGGCTCTTGACCAGCGGGGCCGCGGCTTTGCCTTTCAGGACATCGCAGGGCTGAGCGGTTCCTGCATCCGGGGTGGGTCTTCCATCGGCACCAGGGGTCGTCGGGTTGCTGGGGGGGGCAGGGCAGGCAGGTGTCCCTCTTCATCGCCTCCATTCACCCAGTTTTCAAGGGACCAGCGGGCTCCCAGGCGGCCCAGGCAGGAGCCCAGTTACTGGTTTCATTAGGAACGTCTGGGTTTAAGCAGAGTGGCGGGTTTAGTGCCTGCTGGTGTCATCCTCACGGAGGCTCAGAGCGTCCATCTGCGGCCAGCGAGGGGGCTGGGGCCTTCGGCGCGCCGTGAGCCTGGTTATCTTGCTCTCCGGCAGGTCGGGCCTCACCGGCCCGTCCACTCACCTCCTGCCCCGACTGCTCCCCAGGCGCCCTGACGTCTTTCTATGGGAAGCAGTATTTCAGGGTCACAGCGGGCCCAGGGCTATGCCGGGTCCCAGCTGGTCCTCCCCGTGGACGAGACACGGCATCTGCCCCCCGCGTGTGAGAGGACATGCCTCTAGGTTGCCCGTGGACGTTTCCAATTTCCAGTGTGTTTCCGACCCAAAACCAGGGCTCCTGTTCAAGTTTCCCTGCGTAGCTTCTGCGCCCCCGTCCCCTCCCACGGAGGATCTGGTTGTCAAGGAAACCGAGGGACAGGACGGGAACATCCCCTAACTACTCCTTTACCTGCAGGAGACACGCCATCGGGGGCATACAGGGGCCGCGGCACTCACGGCCCCCCCAGTGAGGACTCCCCAGTTTCCCTCTTCCTTTCCCAGCGGTTGTCTGTGAGGCGCCTCCCGCGGCCGTGGGGGCCCCAGCCCGCTCTCTGAGCGCTTGATCTTCCCGCGAGGAATTCCGGGGAGTCTCCTCCTTCTCCCTCCGCTTCGCCCGACAAGGCCGACCAGGCCACAGCACAGGCGGCTCCGGCGGCCTCGCCATCCTCAGGGTTTGTTCAGAAGGAAACCCTACGTTCAGCGTGGCCCCCAGTCCTCGCAGGCACCGTGGAGCTGGGGACGACGTGGACACCGGCAGGACCCCCGCCCCCAGCCGGCCATCCACGTGGCCCGGACCCGCTGTGGACACACAGGGCCCACGGTGATGGGCACGACCGCCAGACCTCGGCCCCCGAGGACGGCCCCTGCCCATGACCGGCACAGGCCCGGCGGCGGGCAGGCGCTCCCAGGACGGGGTAGGCCGCTGTCCGCAGTCCTGACGGGAGGTCCCTAAGAGGGATGACAGGCTGGAGCTGCAGACACACAGGTGCCGGGCCAGGGGCGCCAGGAGACCGTCTCCTCCGGAGCAGGACGCGGAGGCACCTGCAGTCTTAGCAGCTCATGCTGAGGAACGTAGGCCTGAGACCCAAGGTGTGCGTTAGGGGTTGAGATCGTGTTACTGGTTAAAATTGCAGAGAAATGGGGTGCCCGGGGGCTCCATGGGAGAGGCGTCTGCCTTTGGCTCAGGTCATGATCCCGGGGTCCTGGGATCGAGTCCTGCATCGGGCTCCCTGCTCCAAGGGGGAGCCTGCTTCTCCCCCTGCCCTTCCTCCCACTGCTCACGCTGTCAAATAAATTAATAAAATCTTTAAAAATAAATAAATGAACTGCCGAGCAAAGGCCCGTGTGAAATACGCCAGGCAGCGTAGCCCCGCGCCCCGCGGGGGCCTGTGCTCAGGCCAGGGCCTTCCGCACTCGGGCCCACACCCGTCCGTGGACCGAAGCAGCCATAACCCTTTATGACGCCACAAAACCTTACGGCTCTCAAACACGTTTGCTCAGAGGTTTATGGAATTTTAACACAAATGGGCCAATGGCGCCGCTGGGACCCGGCCCCCTGGCTTGCGGGCACCTCGGGTCATGCTCGTTTTCTGCTGGGAGGGAGCTTTTTCTCTCCGGTCGTATTTCCAGGAAGTAATTCGGGGTCATCCTTAGAGACGGTCGAGGTCCTGGGCGAAGCCGGCAGCAGGGCAGGTGCGCTCGCCCACCTTGTCCGCAGAGGCCCGGGCGCTCACCCAGCCACCAGCAGCCCGACGGACGCACGCAGGTAGCGGACCGCACCCCACACACCCCGCTGCTCCCGTGAGCTGCTGTGGCCTCTCCCTGGGCTGGGCAGGTTTCCGGAACGCTCCGTCGTCGCCCCTGTTCCTTCAGGTACTGGCACTCCTTCCCGGATTGCTATTCTGCTCAGCGGGGGTCCCTTCCTGCCTTCGCTTCTGTCTACGACGGCTGGAGGCTCTACGTGCGTGAGGTTTACGTCTGCGTCTTGCCGGGGGAGGACAGGCCCACAGCTTCCCCGGGAGCCCCTCGCCCACGGTGCTGGGACTCGCAGGACAGAAGACTACTACCTGCGGGAGGTCTGGGGTGAGCCCCGTGACCCACCCCACACTTCGTGGGTGACACCGATGCCAACCCTGCCCCCGGGCCCCGCCTGCAGCCCCTGCCCACCCGGCATCCTGGCCCCCTCCCGGCCCCACCCGCACGGCCCTCGGTGGCCTGGTCTCGGGCCGCCTTTCCTGCCGCTGCATCACGCGTGCCCTTACAGGGACCCGCCTTTGCCAGCCCTTCCAGGCGTCGGGGTCTCCGTCCAGGGCCACTTCTTCTGAGAGGCCCTTCCTGATTGCCGCGTGGACTGATGGCACCACGGTCAGTGCGGCGGTCACGTGGCTCTATGTGCCCTGCCACCTGCTTCCTGTTCCTTGGTGTGTCCTCCACGGGGACGAGGTCCTGGGGGTCACGCAGGCGCCTGGCGCTTCCTGAGTGGCATCCTGTGGGCTGGAGCCGCTTCCTGACAGCAGGCATGAGGCTGGCGTTTCCATTCCTCCTGCTGGCCCCCGGGTGCTCACGAATTGGGGCCCGGCTGCGGGTGGGACCCCGAGAGCAGGGGCAGCAGGGGCGGCTCTGTGCCCAGACGGGAGCCGGAGCCTCGCGTCCTGGTGGGAGCTCGTGTCCACCTCGGTGTCCGCGTCCGTGCTCCCAGCACCCGGCCCCACTGAGTTCATCTCCACGCAGCTCCCCAGAGGCCTCCCTGCAGAGCCGGCTCCCTCCTTCCAGAAGGTTCTTCACCAGAGACGGCTCCACTTCAGTCTCCTGACAGAGGGTCCGCAGTGGGACGGGCCGGTTTTTATTTAAATCACGTCATTCCTTGCTGTCAAGTCTCCATTCACTTAAGTGTCCCTCGGTGATAAAGGAACCATCGGGCCGAAATCCGAGGTGCTGGGCTCGCAGCTACGTTCCTGGCACCTTTCCACGCTTCGCAGGCACCTGCTCTTGGCGGGGGGTGGGGGGTGCAGCCTGGCTGCGGGTCCAGGATTCTGCTGGGAATTCCCAAGGAAGGTGGGCGCCGGGCGCCGGGGGTGGGGTGGGGGGAGCACCTCACAGCCTGCCTGGCTCTCGGCGGGGACAAGGTCCTGCTGGTGTCCCCCGCTGTCTCCTGCCTCTGCCGTGAGGTCGGGACAGGCCCTCCGCTCCTTGGCCGCTTCCACGGCATCCCCCAACCCCGTGGTCTGGGTTGGTTACGTGATCCGTCCCGAGGCCACAGCAGGGACACGCACTGCGGGGGGGGGAGGGGTAGAGGTCTCTGATAAGGACCAAGCTGCTGACAGTCGTGATGACTGAATTCGCGCCGTCCCCCATGACCAGGGCGCGCACGTCGTGGCCAACGCTGGCGGCATTTCTGAGGGTCGCTGCGCCGGGCTGAGTGCACGGACCGCGGGCTTCCCGGGGCCGACTCCAGGGGCCGGGGCGTTGGCAGGGAGACGCCTTCTCAGGATCCCACGTGAGTTTTATTTGCCAAACTGGCTGCTGGGGGTGACAGGAGAGCGTAGGCGGGACCTGGGAAGAGGCCTGAGCACCGGTCCAGCCCCCGGGACGTCCTGCTCCCAGCTCGGCGCCCGGGCAGATGCAGGACGCACGGGTGAACCTGGGGGCCTGGGTGGCTCGCCGGTTAAGGGGCTGACTTTGGGGTTCAGGGTCCTGGGATGGAGCCTGCAACAGGCCCCGCGCTCAGTGGGAGGTCGGCTGTTCTCTCGTCTCCCTCTGCTCCCCACCCCCCAAGCGCCCTCTAAAATAAATAAATCCTAAAAATAAAAGAGCCAACAAACAGCCCCGGAGCCCCGCCGGCCTGCGAGGGACGCTGAGCAGCACCCAGAGCTGAGTGCAGGCTGGAGCCCCCGTAGGAAGTGCAGCACTGCCCGCAACGGGCACCCCTTGGTGGGGCCGTGGGGCGCTGCTCCCTGCACCCGACACTGCAGCTCGGCCCCGAGGCGCAGGGGCAGCAGGCAGGACCGTGAGGGCCGGCCGAGCTGTGAGGCCCAAAGGGCGGGTGCCCCAGGTCCGGGTGAGGCTGACGGCCTCTCTAACAAGAGTCACAGGAGGCTGACGTGCGGCAGGTCTGGAAGCCGCAGCCTCAGAGGCCTCCCCGCTGTGGAGACAGGATTTCAGGCCTCTCCCAAGCCAGGGCAACTGATGTGTGTGGAGCGTGTGCTCCGGGGGGCATGGGTGTGATCCCTGCACACGCACGCACACCCGCAGGAGCGGATTCTGCGAGCCTCCCTGCTGGCGGCCTCAAGTGCAGACAAGGGTGCTCACCGCAGGGCTGCGGTGTCGGCCGAACCCTGGCAACAGCCGGGATGCCGCGGGCAGAGGCCGGACCCTGGGCACGTGCTGCACGCGGAGCCCCCAGGAGTCGGCGTGCGGTCCCGAAGGGAGGCCAGAGGCCGCGGCGTGTGGCCCGCTGTCATCTGTGCCCTGGCAGGTGCACTGAGGACCCAGAACACAAACCCTCCAGAGGGGGGACCAGGGCCTTTCCTTCGTTCCTTCTGAATTTTGTACCAAGGGGTACATATTTCCAAAACATGAATAACAACAGGGCTGGGGCTGGAGGCCCTCAGCAGGCAGCCCCAGGGCCCTGGCCGGCAGCGAGGGGCAGGAGCTGGAGCCCGTGTACCTCGGGGTCTGACCACGGGAGCCCGCACGCTCCCCGCACCCCCGCCCCCGAGCTGCGGGACGGGTGGGCTTTCCTAAAAGCGCCATGGAGGTGTAGGCCGCGGGGGCACGGGCAGGGCCTGCAGGTGGGACCAGCACCACAGTCTCACGTCCGCACTTGGGAGCGCTGGTCGGACCGCACGCTCACCCAGTGGGACCAGGGGCCCGTTGTCCTTACGCCGGTGCTGACCCTCGAGCACTGTGAGGCCCGGCCTGCAGCCGCGGGTGGGACGACCTCTAGGAGCATGAGGCGGACTCCTAGGTTTGTACCTTCACCCGGGCTGCACCCGGCTGCGCCCCGGGGGCTCCTGACACCCCCTGGAGGCCCTAGGCCAGCCTGTTTCCTCCATGCAGAGGGGCCATGCAGGCGGGTATGTCCGTCAGCAGGAGGGACACTTCCCCGGGAGGTACCACCTGCCGAGGTCCCTCTGGCCCAGGCACTGGAGCAGGGCGGTCACCACCCGTGCATGCCCTCTTCCCAGAGCTGCCTGTCCCCGCAGCTGCCCTAGAGCCCCTGGCCACCCCGGGACCAGCTGGGCAATGACCCCACAATGCCCTGTCCTGGGCAGACGCTGGGGCCCAGGAAGCTGTGGGACGGTGGGGGGTAGGGGGTGGGATGCGGGGAGGGGCAGGTGTGGGACGCAGGGAGGGGCAGGAGTGGGGGCAGGGGAGGGGACAGGGGGCCTGGGGGGGGCCCACCTTGCTTTTCTCCTGCTGCAGCTCGATCTGGATGTCAGTGAGCTTGGCCCGCAGCTCCTCGTTGGCGGCCTGCAGAGCCGCGAGGACCTCCGCCTTGTCCCCCTTGCCTCGGCCGCCCATGCCCTTCTTGGACATGGTGAGGGTGGCCCAAGGGGTGCCCGGGGTGGGCCGCTCGTCTGGGCTCGGCTGTCCACAGCAAGCTGGGGCAGGTAGCGCCTCGCGGCAGCTCCGCTACATCTTCTTGCTCACCTGGAGGGAAAGCACACCTGGTGAGCAGGTTGGCCTCCCACCCTGGGTGGGCTGTGTGCGGCCGGGGCCGGGGGCACGGCTGGGGTCTCCTGCCCTGAGGATGCCGTGGGGACTGCACGCAGTGCCCCCAGTCCCAGACCGCAGAGGCTGAATTTCACACGTGGGTGTGTGGCCCTGGAGGTGGTGGTGGGTGTGAGCCAACAGCCTCTGGGGCGGTGGAGTGGAGGCCGGGACCTCCAGACCCTTCCCGGGACCCGAGATCGTCCCCCTGGAGGACGCGCACCTTCACCCTGAGCCAACGTAAGAGGCGAACACGCACCCTCCCCACCCGGCGCGCGGGCACCCTGCCGGGGGCAGCATCGCCCAGCACCACGGGGGGATTCCCGCTGCCCCCCAGGCCGGAGGCTGCATTGCCTTCCCCACGTCCCCGCCCCAGGTGTGCGAAGCAGGCCCACCAGCCGACCGTGTAGACAGTGTGGGCCTGTTCCACAGCAGGAGGCGGGCTCGGGTCGTGCTCCACACTTCCGACCCAGGAACCCTGTGCCTCCGTTCCCGCACGAACGGGGGGACAAGGCTGTCCCTAGCCCCCAAGGCTTCCTTCTTGCACCTTAGACACCAGGACAGGGACCCGAGCCACAGAGGGGTCTGTGCCCTGCCCCACCCCAGCTGACAGGCCGGGAAGGTGCCTCCGCCACCTGGGGTATCAGGTCAAGGTGCGGCTTTCAGAGCGTGGGCCTGGACGCACCTGTAGGGAGGCGCCCTCCAACTGAGTCCCCACGGCCTCTGGCCTCCCTCCTGGCTCAGTCCCTGAGGCCTCGGGACACAGAATGGGGTCAAAGCCCCCGATGGGCGTGCACGGGGAAGGCCGGGAAGAGGGCTCCCGGTCGGCCCGGGGAGGGATGCGGGAGGCAGCTGCCTTCCAAGGAGGAGGGAGACTGAGGCCGAAAGAGATCGTGGAGACGCAGCTCAGCGGCCCCCGCCTGGGAAGAGATGCCCGCACCCAGGCCCTCTGCTCACAGCCACCTGCCCGGGAGACGAAGAGCACATTCCCCCGAGCACGGGGCCTGAGGCCTGGCTCTCGGTTTGGGGTACACGTTTTGGGTCGCCCCGGGGACCGTCGTGCAGATTTTCCAGCTCGGCACAAAAGGGTCCTCCGCCTGCTTGCAATGCTTCCCTCCTGCCTTCAAGTCCTCATGGGCGGCGGGAGAGACCCCTGGGCTCCTGCCCCCCCCAGGCGAGGCCCGCGGCTGCCCCTGGAAGAAGCGCCGCTTTAACGGGTCCCGGTGGCTCTGGCCCGGCAGGTGAGCTGGTGCCCACGGTCTGCGGGCCGCCTCCACTGCGCCTGCGGCGGGTCGGGGTGCGCAGCGCGGGTTCAGGTGGGGCAAGGCATAGAGAGTTAGAAGTCTTGTCCCACCTGGAGGAAAAGCTCCCCAGTTCCTGCCTTGGTCATCGAGACCTCCTGAGGGGGGTGGGGCGGGGGCGCCCGGGAGGTGGGGCGGGCTGAGGTCTGACTCAGTTTCAGCTCAGGTCATGATCTCAGGGTCGTGGGATCGGCCCCCAGGCTGGATGGTGGCACAAGGGCCTGCCCCCGGCCAACCCCGCACCCTCCACGCCTTTCCTCCATCAGGAACATGCTCCCGCGAGGCTCAGCACAGACCCGGTCGGCTCCTGCCCGGACTCAGGGTCCTGCCCCCAGCCCCCAGCCGGATCCCCGGGAGCTGGGTTGCCTCCTCCTTGGTACTGAGCACCTTGCATTGAGAATTTTCAATGCACCAGGAGGTCTTGAGCCCTCCCTGACATCTCCCCAGATGCAGACTTAGTATCTTTCCCTGACACTAATTTGGGGGCAAATAGGATAAACATGTTGACTTTATTATTATGTTGATGAGTAGGAACCAGATAAATCCCCGTATCCCTCTGAGGGCACCCGGGCGGGGCGGCCCCCTCGCCCACACCCAGCGGGGTTTCTGGAGGCCTCCTCTGGGAGCGTGCTTGATGGGATTACTGCCCGAGGGGAAGGGGATTTTCATGCCTGACCCCAGATCCTATTTGTGCTAATGAATTAGCGTTAAGCCTTCAGGGGATGAGAGTCTGGTGGAAGGAAGCGTCTGGCGGCCTGTGTTAAGGGGACAGACCACGTGGACGGCAGAGGTGGCACCAGCAAGCGCCGGGTCTCTTGCTCCGAGCCAGCCGCGTCTGTGCGCCCCAGCTTTCCCTCCGTGCCCACACCCGGGAAAGCACCAGCTGTGAGGAGCACGTCCAGGTCACGGATGCCCCGTCGTTCCTGTGACCCTGGGGGACAGAAGGGGTGGCCGGAGGGAGACCGAGGCCTTGGGAGGGCGGCCTTTGCTGGGTGCTCCGGGCTGAGCACTGGGCCCTGCCTGGAAGACTCAGCGACTGCTGGAAGCAGGGGCTGGGGGTGGAGGGTGGGGTCAGAGCAGGTCAACCCAGGGTGCTGCACCAGCCCCCCACCCCGCAGGTCATGGGCGGGCCCAGCCAACACTGCTTGAACCCCAGACCCCTCAGGCCTCCGGCTCCCTGTCGTGTCTTGGAGCTCAGCCGGCAGGTGCTGCAGGGGTGCGGGGAGGGGGGCGCCCAGGACAACGCTGTGCATCCCCAATATTTGCTGGACTGACTAGCCCCCCCCAGTCAGTCACGAACCTTCTTGGGGGACCCCGGCTGAGCGGGAGAAGCGGGCGGGTCACGGTCACGCCTCAGGCTCGCGCGCAGACCGACGCTGATTCGCCGCCAGCACGTGTGTCACCCTCCGTCGGGAGGTCGTTACGTGGTCAGACTGACACCGTCCGCCCACCTGCGCGGGGTCTCCGAGGACGGAGTAAATAGGGGAGCTCCGCTCTCCAAGCAAGTGCTCCCTGCCCGCACCCGACAACCTCCGAGCCGCCGACCCGCTAACGAGGAAGCCGCCCGGCTGGCCTCCGGGATTTTCCCACCCAGAGCCCACGGTTCGTGCTCCACACCGTGTGGACGGAGGAGCTCAGACCCGGGACAGCCTCCCGCGTGCACACCCGGCCGGCGGCCCGCGTCACGAAGGGGCTTCAACCTCCTGAAGCCCATGGTATGGGACTCGGGTCCTTTCCCGGTGAAACCCTTTATCTACAGAGAGGAAGGGAGGTGCAGATGCTTCCAGCCCTTATCACGTCCACGGGCTGCGAGGTGCGGGCGGCGAGGAGGCGGGAGGGCCCGAGGGCCCCGTCCAGCCCCACGGGGACAAACGCCCGCGGGAGCAGGCCCTGTCGGGCTCTCGGCCCGGGACAGGCGTCTCAGGGAGCCCCTCTCAGGCTGGGCCCCCAGGGTGAGCCGGGGGGAGGCCGGGTGAGGGCCTGGGGTAACCTCGCGACACCCAGCTCCCCCATCAGAACTCACTTTTCCCGGGAAATGTGAAGACCCCCCGGAGAGGGGATCAGCGGCCACGCGATGCCGGCCGCGTGTGCAGACGCGAGTCTGATCCACACCTGGAGACCTGGAGGCTCAAGTGGCGCTAGGGGCGAGGGTGGGGAGCGGGGAGCAGCCCTGGGGTCTGGGCGGGGGGTGGGTGGCGGTGAAGGAGCCCGGGGCGCACCCACCGTCAGTGTGGACCCCGGGACAGCCCCGGACCACGGCGGACCCTCAAGCACGCGGGGCCTGTCCCACCGCTGACCACGGGGAGGCCACAGGACAGACGGAGGGTCCGCGGGGGGCGGGGGGCAAAGAGGCCTCAGCTCGACTCGATGCGCGTCTCTAGAAGCTCGCGAGTCCAGGGTGTGTCACGAGAGGTCACGGGGTGGGGGCGTCCCCGACGGCCAGGGGCAGGACCCCGCGCGCCCGCCCCCGATCCGCCACCTGACCCACTGCCGTTCAGGATGGAGACAGACGAACACGGGTCCCCAGCTCACGAGGGAACCTCCGGATCGCCCGCCCAATGCCAGCTCTTCAGGGTGAGGAAGCCGGGGTCCGGCGGGAGCGCGTCCTGGGGGGCCCGGCGCCGCCTCCCGACAGAGCCCAGGCCTGGCGAGCCTCGAGGACGGTGACGGTGACGCCCTCGCTGCGGGGCTCTCGGCCCGGCCCCCGGGGGCCCTGCCTCAGGCGCGGCCGGACTCTGCTGCGTGCGGGCCCCCGGCCGGCCTCGCCCCTCACACGCGGCCCAGCACCAAACCCCAAAACATTTACAGGAGGGGCGCCCGCCTGGGAGGCTCAGGGGGCTGAGCCTCCAACTGGGTTTCAGCCCAGGCCGTGACCTCGGGGCCGGGGATCGAGCACAGCTCCACGCTCCGCTGGGGCCTGCGGCTCCCTCTCCCTCTGCCCCTCCCCTGCTTGTGCTCCCTAAACAGAAAACAAATAAACAAAAGCTTTTTTAAAAAAATTTAAAGAATTTAAAAAATAAATTCAGCCCCAACCATATAAAACTCACAAGGTTGGGCGTCCAATCAAAATGACCGGCCGTCAATTATCACTCAGTTAAACTGCGGAGAAAACACGCGGCCAAGACTCGGGCAGCAGGACTCCGGTGACGGGGAAAACCAAGCAACGCTTTAAACAAGCGCAGCCGCAGGTCGCAGGTCGCAGGCCCCGCAGGCCCTGCAGGCGCGGACGTGAGAGCACCGTGGCGATAGCACCCCAATAACACCCACGGGCCGGCAGGGGCAGGAAGCACGAGCACGGGAGGAAAGATCCAGACCAGGAGCTCGGAGAGGAGAGCGCGTGTCTGAGCCCAACAGGCGCCACCAGCACAACCACAGCCCGGAGGGAGGGCCCGAGAGCCCGAGGCCGCAGGAAGCGCAGCCCAGACAGGATGACGACCCTGTGGAAGCTCACGCGGTCCGCCCCTCTCTCATCGACCACCCCCAACAGGAAGCTTTTTTTTTTTTGCTTGTTTTATTTTATTTATTTATTCATGAGACACAGAGTCAGAGAGAGAGAGAGAGGCAGAGACCCAGGCAGAGGGAGAAGCAGGCCCCATGCAGGGAGCCCGATGCAGGACTCGATCCCAGGTCCCCAGGATCAGGCCCTGGACCCAAGGCAGGCGCTAAACCGCTGAGCCGCCCGGGCTGCCCTTTTTTGCTTGTTTTAAACTCTTCAATTAATCACTCTTCTTACATCTTTAGGACAAAATACATATGAATGGAAATGTAAGTTTTTATGGCAACCGAGGTTGCGATCACGTCTTGCAGACTGAGTGGTCGCTGCAGTGGTTACGGCTGTGCACCAGGCTCAAGCAGCACACGTGCCACAAACTCCGATCCATTGGCAGATATAAAAAGTAAAGTCGCATTTGAAAGGCACCTCTGTGTCATCTGGTCGGACTGCGGGGGTTTCCCTGTGCCGGGTGCCCAGGGGTCCCGGGCAGGGGTGGGTGAGGCTCGGGGCAGGGCCTGGTGGGCGGGCGGGCTCCACTACAAGGAAGCTCGTGACTGGTGCCAGACGAGGTGTGACCCCCGCCACCCACAGCCTTCCAGGTCCCCCCGTGAGGACGTATCTCACTGTGTGAAGACCACCGACCTCCTGAGTAACAGGCCCTCAGGCTGAGCTCATACCTCGCAGGGTTCCCTGTAAAATGGGCCAGAAATGGGATTTCAGGGCAGAAAACAGAAACCCACCGTGTGCCCTGCTCCCTCCGGGCAGGGCAGCCGGGCCGGGTGAGCAGGAGCGTCCCCGGGGCTGCGTCCCCACGCTCAGGCCAGGCACCCCGAGGGGAAGGCTGCGTCCCTGCCAAAGGAGTCAGGGCGACAAGGAGGAAGGGCCGCCCTGGGGCCAGCTCCCCGCAGAGCCCCTCCTGCCCCAGGAGCCCCCTCAGCCAGCGGAACTGGCCCCCGGGAAGGCCCGGGCTTGTTGACAAGGAACGTCCTCTCTCGGGGGCCTGGCGGTCCTGGCGGGTCGGCGGGTCAGGAATGTGGTCTGCACCCTGCTCCCAGAAGCCCCGGGGGCCACCCCGAAGCCTGGCTCTCCCCAGTGGGTTGGGGATGTCACTCCCCTCGGCCGGTGGCATCTGTCCTCATCACACCGGCTTCTTGCATTATTGGCCCAAATACAGAAAGAGTTTAAATGAAAAAATTAAATGTTTTCCAATCTTCGTGCTCGTTTACAGCTTCTCTGGCTCTGAAACCCGGCAGCCACTGAACTGAAGTGTCAGGTTTTCAAAGCACAGTGTCAGGGGCGGGGGCGGGGAGTGTCCACCGGCGTGTTAGCGCCCGAGCCCGGCGGAGGCTGGTGGCCACTGCTTGGCTCGGGGCCCCGGGGGAGGCCTCGGCCCAGGAGGGGACCCAGCCTCTGAGCCCCCAGTCCAAGCCTGAGACCAAGACCACAGTGACCCCCAAACAGGGCAGTCGATCCTTACAGTCAGAGAAACAGCCATAGAAACTGAGGCTCAGGCTCGCTCCCCCCATGCTCCGGGCACGGGGACGAAGGCCGCGGATGCAGCAGGTAACTAGGTAGACGCTAGACGGGCAGGTGCAGGAGAAGGTGGCCACACAGAGGGACAGTCAGCGCTCCTTCTCCTTCCCAGCAACGAGGCTTCCTACCGCGGCTGGAGGGGCCCCGGCGTTCGGGGGGGCACCCAGCCGTTTCCAAAGAGGTTTGTGTTTTCTTGTGGAAAAGCGCACACAAGCCCGCGCCCTGGCTCTGAGGCCTGCTGAGCCTCTGCCCGCGTGTGTCCCCAGTGCCAGTAAAGTAAAGTCCCACGGAGGCTCCAAAGGGCTGCGGTCAGTGGCCAGGACTGCAAGTCCCAACGGGGCCTGGCTGGTCCCGGGAGTCCTGCACGGCACCTGGAGGGCAGCCAAGGGGACCTGGGGGCTGCGCTCGTCGGCGTCGGCGCCTGTCCAGGGCCACAAGGGCCAGAAGGACAGCAGAGCACGACCGGGCCGGCCCAGAGCAGGGGGGCCTGTGCGTGGCTGTGGACGTGTGATCCAGGGTCAGCGCCGAGTGCGGGGACGGTCGGCTGTCTACCCAGCGCTCAGTAACCGCGTGTCCACAAGGGAAAACTCACCGCGGACGTGTCGCTGTGCAGGGGCTCCGGCCGTAACCGTGGAAGGTGGGGCAGCAGGCCTCAGGGGAAGGGCCAGAGGTCCAGAGCCCGGGGATGGCCGGGGCCTTGAACAGGACGCCAGCACAGTCCCCGGGAAGGAGCGCCGTGGCCACGCGACATGAAGAAATCCCACCGCCCGAAGGACCGAGGGGCGCTAACAGGCTCGTGTCAGCATCGGCGGAGGCGTCCAGGATGCACCTGCACGAGGGACAGTGCCCAGGACACACGGAGAACGCTGGGAGGCCGGGGGAAGGCAGACAAGCCAGTGGGACACGGACACACGAGTCCAACGAGCGCTTCACACCAGAGGACACCGGCCGGGCATGAGCCTGGGACGATGGGGGCTCCCTTGTCCTGCATTAGGCGACCCTGCCGGGCCCCCGGGAACCTCACCCAGACTCCCAGGCTCCCCCTGCGTGGCCCTCACCCCCGCCCCGCCCCGGTCCCTGCCCCACGACAGGCTGGCACCTGCGTCTGAGCCCGTGTCCATCCCCGCAGCGGCCAGGACGTCACCACGGGCTCCCTCGCACGCTCCTCCCTTCGCGGGCTCGCAGTTGTGCACTGCGGGGCCTACTGCCTGACGACGGGGCTGCCCTGTCACCTACCCCCTCGCACGTGGAGAACCTGACCGGTTCAGCGCCGGTCCGCCTCTCGCAGCCAGAAGAGAAATTCAGGAAGCACATCGCTCACGGAAAAGGCCTCAGAACGAGGGTTTTGCAGATATAATTTAGGGGGAAACGCTGCAGTGGTTGCTGGCGTCCGTCACGGGTGGAAGAACAGATCGACTGAGGGCTGTTAGCTTGTATATGATCGGGGGGGGGGGGGGTCTGATGGAAGCCGAGAAATGAGGGGGGAAGAGGCCGCGCAGCAGCGGACAAGATCCGAGCGGGCGCACAGGTCAGCTCCGCCCTGAATCCGCGGGGGCTTTACTCCAGAAATGGCTCTTTCTGGTAAAAGGGAAGTTGCTCAGGGAAGCATCCAGAAACCTCTGTGCTCTGGTGGGAGTCGCGGTGGGGATGCCGCGGGCAGGCCACCGCTGGCGCTAGGAGCTCCCGTCCTGAGAACGGCGTCCCTGAGACGGCGAGGCGTGTGGCGCAGACGCCAGGCAGACGAGCTGTTGGGTGCGTGGAGGGCTCAGCAGGGGCCGGCCGGCCGCTTCCACCGCTTGTAAAGGCACCTGCACTTCCCTGGAAGGTCCCAGAACTTCCTGCTACTGACATGGCTCACATTTAAGTGAGATTTTGTCTACCTTGATTAACCAATATATACTGCGTATCTGTCACCTGAGAATATGCTCACTGTGCACTGGGGGGCTCCGTGGGTGAAGCATCTGCCTTCAGCTCAGGTCATGATCTTGGATCCTGGGATCGAGCCCCGTGTTGGGCTTCTGCTTGGCAGGGAGTCTGCTTCTCCTTCTTCCTCTGCCCTACCCCACCCTGCTTGTTCTCTCTCTCTCTCTCTCTCTCTCTCTCTCTCATGAATAAATAAAATCTTTAAAAAATAAAAATAAAATAAAAATACACCTATAAAGTGCCTTTATTAGTGGTTTTTTTTTGCAGAATATTTACATTGTTAGTATAAACCTGAAATTTCCAGCTCCTTGCCATTTTATCCATGGAAACATTTTTTTTTTTTTTAGATTTTTAAAAAAATAAAACAAGATTTCTTAGAAACATGACTAATTCCATCCAGCAGAACTACTGTGTTGACTTAGGAAAGAGGGTCAGTAGTTAGCCTGTGAACACACAGGGAGCCCTTGGTGAGGGGGGCGTATACTGGTCCCCCAATACTGTCTGCATCCTAACCCTGGAACGTGTGAACATGGGACTTGATGAGACAACGGGGATTTCACAGGCATGTTCAGGTTGAGACTCTGAGATGGGGTCTGTGGCCCCCGATCCAATCACACAAGTCCTAAAGGCAGAGCCCCTTTCCCGGGGAAGGCCTGAGGGGCGCGGCCTGAGGAAGATGTGGCCGTCACCACTGGCCTGAGATGGTGAGTCAGGGGTCGACACCACTGCTGGGCACAGAGCCTTCAGGTCACACAGCACAGGGACATGGACCCCAAGGTCCCATGGTACAGAGCTGAGCTCTGCTAATACCAGGGAGCAAGGACACAGACCCCCTAGTCCCCACCCTGAACCCCCAGAAAGGACAGCAGCCGGCCACACAGCTGCAGCCATGAAGGAAGATGGACCCTACTCGGTGACACCCTGAGACCCTCGTGACCGAGGTGCCCAGCGACAGCACTACATGTGGGACTTGCAGAAATATAACTTTTGGTTGCTCTAGTCAAAGTCATGTCATGTTGCTAAGCAGGATAAACCCCAACCTTGCGAATGCCCATGAATGAGAAAGATCACACGGTTCAGAAACAGGCCCCACATTATAGTCCACATTCGTGATGTTCCACAAGCAGGGGAAGGACTTCACTCAAAAACACTAGATTAGTTGGCTAATTGTCAAAGAAAAATAGACCTACGGATACTGTCTTCCTAATGAAACTCTAAGTGGATTGAAGAGAACTGAGGATGAAAATCAAAGCAGGGAAAGTAGAAACGAACATTTCTCAAATCTCGGGAGAGAGAGGCCTTCCTAGGCTTAGAGGAGATAAAAGGAATTTGTAACAGGAAAAGCCAACAGATTCCACTACATTAAAAATTTACATCTCCTCATCACAGATGTCGTGCAATTAAGGAGCTAAAAACAAGCTGAAGCAGTATTTGCAGTAAATTCAATTAAAAAGTTAATAACTATATCAGGAGATCATGAAACTCACTGATAAAAACTAAGATCTTACAAGAGAAGTGGGTAAGTACTCAGATAATTTACAAAGAAAGAAAAAAAGTGAGTTTAAATCACAAGAAAACCTCCTCTACTTACAATGTAGGAAAATCACAAGAGAATGTCTCACTCATAATCTACAAAATCCTATCTTTCCTTAAGCCCATTGGTCCTGGGATCAAGCCCCGAGTCAGGCTCTCTTCTCTGTTCAGGGGGGAGTCTGCTTCTCCCTCTCCCTCTGCCCGTCCCCCTGCTCGTGCACTCTCTCTCTCCCAAATAGATAAATAAAATCTGAAAGAAAGAAAGAAAGAAAGAAAGAAAGAAAGAAAGAAAGAAGGAAGGAAGGAAGGAAGGAAGGAAGGAAGGAAGGAAGGAGGAAGAAAGAAGAAGAAAGAAAGAAAGAAAGAAAGAAGAAAGAAAGAAAGAAAGAAAGAAAGAAAGAAAGAAAGAAAGAAAGAAAGAAAGAAAGAAAGAAAGAAAGAAAAAGAGCTGAAGTGCCAAGGCAACCAAGGCACCAAATTCCAAGGGGTGACCTGCCCGTCTGAAGGGAGGCAAGCACAGCTGGCTCACCGCTGGCAGAGCACTGGAGAAAGAAATAGGTAAGAAGAAAATTAGCTCCCATTTTAACATGATTCTAAGGGCTGGATGTGGGCTGGCAGCTCAGTTTGGAATCACTGGAGCCCAAACACAAGAGTGGTTGAGGGCAGGACAGAGCTGGAAGGGCTCCCTACATGGTACAGACGTGCAAGAGGCCGTCTGCTGCCTGGACAGGTACGAGACTCTCCCTGCCAACAGAACCCATGTTGCACGCAAAGCAAAAAGCCTTAAGCCAGTGGGAGAAGGTCAGCAAGCCCTCCTGTCCACAAGGTCACTGAGATAAGGATGAAACTAAAATCCCTCCTTCCTTCCGGCCACAGGATCTAAAAAAGAATCCCTGCCTCTAGGGTAAGAGTCGAAACCCAAAACGCCTGCCCCTGGGGAGGAAGACCTTGGGCTCAGGTCCTGCACTGACACAGAGCAGAGCCTGGCTGCTGTGGAGGGGGGCAGGGATCCTCAGAAGGCTGACCGCCCAAGTTCAGGCACATATGCTTCTACGATCTAAGGCTGCCCAGAAGAAACTGAGATCCACTTTCCTCAAAACAAGCTTCACACTGAGTAACAAGCCACATCAGTCTAGCTGGGTGAGGGACAAGGCTGCAAAAAGGGCCCCTTCTGGGGAGCCGGTGAGCAGGGAGTGTTGGAAACTGAGGCTGCGTCAGGAACATGGAACAGAGCCTGCGGCACTCCAGGCACCAGACTGAGCAGAGTGTCGGCAGCCTACCATGAGGAATCCGAACCCCGTGCTGGACTGGACGTGATGACAGAAACTACAAACCCCTAACCCAGTTCAGCTACTTCCTGGGTCGATTCAAGCTCACACACTAACTCAAGACGTGTCTGTATCTGTGCTTAAAGATTATTTTCTTCAAACATTGTTTCCTGTTCCTCTACAGACAATGTCTGACATTCAATAAAAAATTACAAGACACAGGGCACCTGGGGGGCTCGGTCAGTTGAGTGTCTGCCTTCAGCTCAGGTCATGATCCCGGGGTCCTGGGATCGAGACCCATGTCAGGCTCCCTCTCAACAGGGAGTCTGCTTCTCCCTCCCCTTCTGCTGCTCCCCCTACTTATGCTCTCTCTATCTGTCAAATAAATAAATAAAATATTTTTAAAAAATCATGAGAAACAGAAAAAGAAAACAAAAACCAAGGAAAACAACCCACTGTCAAGCAATCAGAAGAACTAGACTCAGAGGCGTGGAGTTGTTCCAGCTAGCAGACATAACATTTAAGTAACTAGGACTAATATGCTCAAGGGTCTAATGGAAAAGATGGACATCATGGATGAAGCAGAGAAATGGGAACTATAGGAAAGGCTCAAGTGGAAACATTAGAAACAATGATCATGACATCAGAGGTGAAGAATTCCTTCAACTGGCTCAGCAGAGGAATCGACACGGCTGAGGGAAATCTCCATGAACCTGAAGACAGGAAACTGTCCAACATGAAACACGGGAGAAGAAGAAAGCAGAGTCTCCAACAGTGTCAGTCAAAGTGGAGCCACCTGGAGGAGGAGGTGGGGGTGGAGTCTCAGAGTAAAATGAGAACACAGGGAGGAGAAATATGTAAAGAAATAAAACAACAGGGGATTGTTCAAAATTAGCCAAACACGACAACTGACAGATTCTAGATCCACAAACAGGAAGAGGAAATGTAGACATGTTATAGGCAAACTGATGAAAACCAGAACTAAAGAAAAAGTCTTGAACAGAACCAAAGAAGTTGGTTCTTCTGTAAGAAGTTTTTAAAAATAAATATTTTTTAAAAACCCAGAAAATAACAAGTCGAGTCGTGGATAAATTGGAACAGTCATTCATGGTTGGCGGGAATGTAAAATGGTGCAGCTGCTTCAGGAAACAGTCTGACATTTCCTACACAGTTTGATAGTTACCATATGATCCAGCAATTCCATTCCTAGGGAGGTACCCCGGAGAGATGAAAAACATGTCCACACAAAGGTCATGGCAGTGTTATTCACAGTAGCCAAAAAGTGGAGATGACACAAATGCTCATCAGCTGACAGGTGGACAAATAAAACATGGTATAGCCATATGACGGAACATCATTCAGCAACTAGCAGGAATGACATACTGATACAGGCTACAGTAGGGATGGACCTTGAAAACACGACATCACATGAAAGAAGCTGGACGTATGAGGTCATATACTGTATGATTCCATTTCTAAGGAAATGTCCAGAAAAGGCAAATTTAGAGAGAAAGAAAGTAGATGAGTAGTTGCCGCAGGCTTAAGACAGGACAACTAAAGGTACAGGGCTTCTTTTTGGGGTGACGGAAATGTTCTAAATCTGTGGTGACAGCTGCATGACCCTGTGAATATATTAAAACCCCGTGAATTCACACTTTCAGTGGGTGACTTCCATATTATTAAAGCTGTTACCAAAAAGGAGGAGAAATAGACTTTTTCAGACAAACAAAAGTTGAAAGGATTTATTGCCAGAAGATCTGCACTACCAAAAAAAATTTAAAAATTCAAGGAAGTTCTTCAGGCAGAAGAGATAATATCAGACGGGGAAACTGACCGACATAGAGGAAGGAAGAGTGCTCAAAGTGATAAAAATGAGGGAGTATACAAAAGACTCTTTTCTTATATGTCATCCCTTTAAAAGATGACAAATTATCCACAGCAAAACCAGGAACAAGTGCATTGTGGAGTGCAGAGTACATGGAAGTAAAATATCTGAAAACAATAGAAAAAATGGGAAAGAAAATGAAAGTCATTAATTACACAAGAACTGGCACAATATCAAGAAGGACCGCAGCGAGCTAGAGATGATTTGGGCCCCTGAAGCGAGCACCGAAAATTCTACTGAAGAGAAGGGCAATGAGGAACCTACAGGTATGTGGGGTCATAAAAATACTCAATCCCACAGAAGTCAAGGAAAGAGGAATAAAGAAGAGTTAACACAAATGGAAAATAAAGGGCAGGAAGCTAGGTTCAAATCCAATCGTGTCATTAAATACTAAAGGTAGATGGGAGGAAAAACACAATTTAAAGGTAGACATTTTCAGATGAAATTTTTTTTAAAGGCAAGCACCACCTTCACACTATCTACAAGAAACTCATTTTAAATAAAATTATGGCATAGATGAGTTAAAAATAAAAGGATGGAAAAAGCTATAATATCTAGCAAGCTCTACACTGAAGAAACTGAAGAGACTGTATTCATGTTACATCATGTAGATGTAACAGAAGATGATCAGAGCAAGGAACGTTACCAGGGATTAAGATGGACATTACATAATAAGAAGATAGTTGATATATCAAGAAAGCACAGCAATCAAACAACAGAGCTTCAAAAATACATAAAACCCGGAGGCCTGGAGGGCTCAGTGCATTAAGCGTCTGCCTTTGGCTCACATCATGATCCTGGAGCCCTGGGATCGAGTCCTGCATTGGGCTCCCTGCTCAGCGGGGGGCCTGCTTCTCTCTCTCCTCCCTGCTCGTGCTGTCCTCCCCCACTATCTCTGCCTCACTCTCAAATAAATAAATAAAATCTTTTAAAAAAATAAAAATTACATAAATGGAAATGTAAGTATAAATAAGAATTTTCACACCTAGAATTGGAGACTTTAACAGTCAACCTCTCAGGAAGAGGTGAAATAAGTGCACAATAGACCAGTTAAGAGTATAAAAGATTTCAGCAAGACTATCAACCTATTTGACCCAACTGACATTTGTAGGATAGATACATCGTCTAACAACAGAATATGTAGTATTTTTAAGTGCACATATGATATTCATCAAAACATACTGCATGCTAAAACATATCACATCAAAGTTAAAATAACTGAAATGATCCAAAATACATTCTCTGTACCTTCCCCAAGAAAGTTAATTAAAAATATGTAATAGAAAGATATCAAGAAAACATTTAAGTACTTGGAAATGTTAAACACACCCCTAAATAACCAAACTGATGAAAACCAGAACTAAAGAAAAAGTCTTGAACAGAACCAAAGAAGTTGGTTCTTCTGTAAGAAGTTTTTAAAAATAAATATTTTTTAAAAACCCAGGAAATAACAGGTCAGGTCATGGATAAATTGGAACAGGTGAAACAGAAATTGAGAAACTATAAATAAACTAGAAAATATTTTGAACCAAAATGGAAATAGAGGCACAAATACCAGAATTTGTGGATCATAACTACAGTGGTATAGAGAGGGTACTAAGGACAATAAATGCTTATACTGGGAAAGAGGAAGGTCTCCAATCATCATCTAACCCTAGTCTAAGCTTCTACCTTAAGAATACCGGAAAAGATAAAGTAAATGTAAGGAAAGTAGAATAGAAATAATAAATGTTCATAGAAATCAATAAATCTGAAAACAATAATAAAATAAATCAATAAAAGTAGAAGTTGGTGTTTTGAAAATATTAATAATATTAATAAATCTCTGGAAAGGCTGATCCAGAAAAAAAAATGAAGACATACATACAATATCGGAAATGGACAAGGGGACATCACTATGCGTCCTACAGATATCAAGAGATAACAAATGAAATGGATAAATTCCTTGAAAGACACAAACTAACAAAGCTCACTCATAACTTGGGTAGCCTTTTATCATTAAAGAAATTGAATTTGTGGTAAGAATCTTCCAACATGGAAAATCCGAGGCAGAGACAGATGCACTGGTGAATCCTCGCAAACGTTCAATGAAGGAATAACAACTCTCCATCAACTCTTCCAGGAGAGAAGTGAATGCTTAACTTATGTTACGAGGCCAACCTTATTCTGATACCCAAACCACACAAAGACATCACAAAAAAGAATATCCTTCATTAAGATGGATGCAAAAATCTTTAACAGAATCAACCACTCCAATCCAGCAATACATGAAAAGGATAATACGACGGATCAGATGGGACATGTATAAGGAATGCAGAATTGGTTTAATATTTTTTGAACGAGTCCCTTTAATTCACCATATTAATACATTGAAGGGAAAAACAAGTCCTCGTCTTGAAAAATGCAGAAAAGCCTTTTGACAAAATTCAAAATCCATTCACAATAAAAACTTTCAGCAAAGTAGTCATAAAAGGAACTTCCTTGACTTGATAAAGGCCGTCTACAGAAGAACACTTGCCGCTAATGCCATACTGGATAGTGAAAGTCTTACCGTTCTTTTCCCTAAGAACAATGCAAACCCCCTACACTCACCACTTGTATTCAAAAGTGAACTAGGAAAAGAACCAGAGGCATTTTTTTCATGTGTGACACAATCGTCTATGTAGAAAATCCCAAAGAATCTACCTGGAACACGGGAGGTTAGCAGGTTAACAGAATTAAAATTCAAAAGAGAAAAATCAATTATGTTTATTAGTTATAGTTCTTCATACTAGCAACAAGCTATTTTATCACAAAACAATACCTTTTACAACAGCACCAAAACAGTATGAAATACCTAGGAATCAAGCCAACAAAATATTTACGATATTTGTATGCTTGAAGACTCTACTCGTTCATGAGACGAAATTAAAGACCAACTAAATGGAGAGACAGCCAGTGTTCATGGATCACAAAACTCAACACTGTTGTGATGTTAATTTTCCCAAAATTGAAATTCAGATGAAACACAATCCCAACCAAAATCCTAATGGATCTTTTTTTGGATAGGCTGACAAGTTGTTTCTAAAATGGCAGTGGAAAAAGTAAACCATCTAAATTCAGCAATTTTGAAAAATAACACATTTGGAGTTGGAAATCACTACCCAACTGCCAGCTCACGATATAGCTACGGTGTGACATTGACGTAAGGACACGCATTTGGGCGCCTGGGGGCTCAGTTGGTTGAGCAGCTGCCTTTGGCTCAGGTCATGATCCTGGGGTCCTGGGATCGAGCCCTGTGTTGGGCTCCCTACTCAGTGGGGAGTCTGCTTCTCCCTCTCCCTCTCTCTCCCTTTGGGGTCTCCCCACCCCCCCTTCTCAAATAAATCAATAAAATCTTTTAAAAAAAGAAACAAAAAACACAGATCAATGAAACAGAAGAACAGACCCGCATAGTCTCTGGTCAATGGTTGTGTAACAAAGGATGCGAGAAAACTCAATGGAGAAAAGACAGTCTTTTGAAGAAATGGTGTTGGAACATTCACACGTCTATATGCCCAAATGAGAAAGCCCCAAACACCCACAGCTCGGCCCGTACCTCACATCGTATTCAGAAATCAAGTCGGAAGGGGTCATGGAACTGAATGAAACACAAACCCACAAAACCTCCAAGTGAAGACACAGATACAATCATCATGATCTTCGGGCAAAGAAGCAAAGACCATATATGAAAATATTGACAAACGGGGCTTTATTTTATTTATTTTATTTTATTTTAAAATTTTTTATTTATTATTTATGATAGTCATACAGAGAGAGAGAGAGAGAGAGGCAGAGACACAGGCAGAGGGAGAAGCAGGCCCCATGCACCGGGAGCCTGACGTGGGACTCGATCCCGGGTCTCCAGGATCGCGCCCTGGGCCAAAGGCAGGCGCCAAACCGCTGCGCCACCCAGGGATCCCTGGGGCTTTATTTTAAATCTTAAATTTCTTGTCTTTGAAAGATGCCATTAAGAAAAAGAAAACCGGGCAGCCTGGGGGGCTCAGTGGTTTAGCGCCACCTTCAGCCCAGGGCGTGATCCTGGAGACCTGGGATCGAGTCCCGCATTGGGTTCCCTGCATGGAGCCTGCTTCTCCCTCTCCCTCTCTGTCTCTCATTAATAAATAAAGAAAAAGAAAACTGCTGCAGATTGAGAAAACATATTTGCAAAACACACACCTGATGGAGGACTTGTACCCAGAATACGTAGATATATACGTTCCAAAACTCTCAACGTTCAATAACGAAAAACAACCCAGTTTAAAAACAAACAAAAGCTTTGAAAGACTTGTCACCAAAGCAAGGGACCAGGCAGCAAAGAAGCACATGAAAGGAGGCCCCAGCGATCGTCCGATCGTCCGGGGGATTAGAATAAAGCAAGGTGCTCCCACCCACACCTGCGGCACGGCTGCGGGGGGAAGGCCGGCCACGCCATGGCACTGCGGGGACGCGGGGGAACCAGAATTCTCACGCAGGGCTGCTGGGAACGCACCACGGCGCAAGGCTTTGTTACTTCCTGAAAAAACGAACCACACACCTACCCTAGGATGGGCCTACGGATGCGCCCAAGGGAAGTGAAAGTCAGGTGTGTACAAGGCCTGGGACGTGGATGATCCTCGCAGCTCTGTCCGTAACAGCAAAACCAGAAGCAACCCCAAACCCATCAACTGGCGCCTGGAAAGACCAACGAGGGCGTAGCCCCACGATGCTGGGGGTGGGGGGGGAATAAAAACCCAAGGAGGATTCATGAAGGGCACGCGCAACAGTAAGTCTCAACAGAATGACGCGGAAAGCAGCCCGATCTACAACATACACACTACACGTCCGCATTTATACCCAATTCTAGAGGAACGAAGGCAGTGACGAGCGGCTCGGCGGCAGCCTGGGGAGACGGGGCGCGGCCGGGAGGGGCGGGGGGCAGGGATGACAAGCCTGTAGACACGGCGGTTACGTTCCGTGACTGTCCGCTCAGAGACGTCCAGTGCGCTGCCGCTGGTGACCGTCGGGAGCCTGGGCCCAGCCTCCAGCTGTGGGACCAAGTCCTGCGCAGCCAGATCCGGGCGGCTCTCCAGGGAGGCTTGGGGGGCGCTCCTCTGACGGGAACCAGCGGCTCTCGCGAGCAGGAAGACCTGCAAACGGGAGCGGATAGAAGGGTCCTAACAACGCCACAAAAAAAAAAAAAAAAAAGGAAAAAGAGGATATTTTAAATTTTTAATATTTTATTTTGTGGGTCCCTTATCTTTTTTTTCCTTTTCTAGATTTTTTTTAACGGTTCAGTCATGAGAATGCATTCACTTTGTGATTAAAAATCAACCCCGTATTTCAAAGGGGAAGTGCAGCCAATGACCTGTTAGAAGGACCCTGGTGTCTCGCCGGTGCCCGGAACAGCTCCGTGAGGGGCTGCACAGCTGGCTGTCAGGTGCGGGGACCCCGCAGGCCGAGCACACTGTGCCCACATGTGTCCACGGAGGTCATGAGCCGAGGACACGGCGGGGAGGAGGCTTTTCTTCTTTCTTTCCTGAGTTTGCTCCAGTGGTGGAGACATGGCCCCAGCCTGCTGCCCCGGTGCCCATCAGGATGGGGCTCTACAGGCCTTTTAAAAGCAGTGCCACCTGGGCATCCCCTGGATGGCATCCCCTGGACGGCACCTCGTGGACGGTGCCCCTGGATGGCACCACCTGGATGGCACCACCTGGACGGCATCCCCTGGACGGCACCTCTTGGATAGAACCTCCTGGATGACACCTTTTTGGACGGCACCTCCTGGACAGCACTCCCTGGATGGCATCCCCTGGACGGCATCCCCTGGACAGCACTCTCTGGATGGCACCTCCTGGATGGCACCTCCTGGACGGCACCTCCTGGACGGCACCTCCTGGAGGGCATCCCCTGGACAGCATCCCCTGGACAGAACCTCCTGGACGGCACCTCCTGGACGGCATCCCCTGGATGGCACCTCCTAGATGGCATCCCCTGGACGGCATCCCCTGGACAGAACCTCCTGGATGCTGTGCACTCTCACTGCGGAGACGCTGTGTGCGAAGCGGAGGCTTACCGAGACTCCAGGTGTCTGGTCTTGATCATTCACGGCCTTCCCTTTGGGTCAAAGCCCTCATCGTGGGCAGAAGAGAATCCCTGGCAGAGGTCCCCTTCCCATAGGCTTGGATCTGGCTGCACGTCGAGGCCCAACCGCCTGCGGCCCAGGTGCAGGGTCCCTACGCCCCATCTCGCCAGCGGTGCTGGTCCCTGAGTTGTTGCTAGTGCTGGCCCCCCGGGGCCCCGGAGAAGGGTGCCGGAGGGGCGACCACGGCCCAGAACACCTGCCCTGTGCACCCAGAGAGGGCCGGTCCCCTCACCGCGCTCCTCGAAGCCCGCTGGGTGCTGGACCAACAGCGCCACGTCTGAGGCAGGACCCGGGCGCCCATGCACGTGTGCTGGAGGATGGGCCGGGGTTGGTTCCAGAAAGACCGCGGCTCTGTGGCCTGGGCCTCTTCAGCGTCTGCTCGACGCAGGGCTGCACCAGCGACCATGCGGCTTGCGTGTCTGGAAACTGGGCAGGAGGGAGCAAACAGATGTGGCAGCTGTCCTGCGTGGATCGCCGTGTCGCCGTGACGCCTCCAGCAGCTCGCACTTCAATCAGAGCAGCCGGTTCCACGGTGCATGGGGGCCGATGGTGTCGTCTCCCTGGGGGCGGCCCGGCTGCGGGAACACCTCCCAGCTGCTCAGATGTCAGCGGGCCTTAATGCAATGGGCCCACCAGGGCGTCCGCGTGGCCCTGGGAACCGCGCTCCCTGCCGGCGATCCGGGGGATGTGCCCGAGGTCAGCACAGAGTCACGGAGACGGAGACCGGCACAGACGTGCCGCCCCTGGAACCTGGGACCGAGGCCGCGCCCTGGCCTGACCTGCTCCTCCGGGACGCCCGCCGCTCACCCGTTCAGAGGCTCGGGCCCGCTGAGAATCTTCCAGGTCCGCAGCTCTGGTCCGGGCTGCAATCGAAGGAAACCCTGCTCTGGCTGTTACCCGCTCCCCCCTCCCCCCGACAGAGCTGAGCCGAGCGGCGGCAAGCGTCCACACCGCCCGCCTAGTGTCAGGGTCCCTGTGATGCTGTCTCCACCACAGCCCTGCCCGCCGCTACACAACCACCGGTTCCCCTGAGCAGCCAGAGGGACCGGGCGGGGGGTGGAAACCACTTAATAAGCTGTTGTTTCCCCCAAAACACAATTTCCTCAAATAAGGAGTGGTGTCCGTGGACAAGACATGTGTCCTGTTAAGTGTCACAGAGAAGAGCCCCCCCAACCAGGGGCGGGGCGGCCGATAAGGGCGAGCGAGAGTCATCCATGTGCCCGTACTGAGCGGCCAAACCAGGCCCCGAGGAGTCCCCTGCGCCGTCGGTCCCACTGGGGGACCAGGGAGCCCCGGGGCCTGGGGCCGGTGCTGTGTTCCCGGGTGTCCAGCAACCCCTGCACGCGGAGGGCCCGGCCTGGCACCCCTGCACCCCACGGCTGCCGTGGGGACGCGCTCCAGCCTGGGAAGCCGTGGTACCTGGCAGGAGAGGCCCACTGCCCACGGGGCGCCAGGCCCCGCACCCCGACGTGCTCGGGGGCACAGAGGGACGCTGTCCCCAGCCTCCCGGCCCGCGTGCTCTCTGCACACCCGGGATGACAGTCCACGCTGTCAGCTCCCGCTCCGTGGGTCTGATGCTAAACACAGACGCGGACTCTAAGGTAACAAGCGTGTGCACAAAGCCCGAATGCCCAGGCCGAGGGCAGCGACGCCCCTGCCGGCCTCAGCCCCCCGCCCCCGCCCCGCCCCGCCCCGCCCTCACCTCTGCGCTGTCTGACCCGGATCCTGGATCCTCGGTGCGGGGACTCAGGCCGGCGGGCAGCCCGCTCCCAGGTTCTATGACTCAGCAGAGCGCTCGGCTTTTATCTTTCAGTTGGAATTTGCCAGCCGCGCATCCAGGGGGAGGGACCGTCTCCACCGCGTCTCTAAGCAGATGCCGGAGCGATCCCCAGCTCTGCCGACCGGCTTCTCAGGGCTTCTCAGGAACGCCCAGCGCCGCTCAGTCCCCAGACCGCGTAGACGGCTACGGGCGGGGGGCGGGGGAGGAGGCGGGCAGGCAAAGGCAGGGCCCCGCAGCCCGGCCACCGTCCCCGTCACCGTCACTGCGTGCGCACCCGGGGGGATCCCGGAGCCAGGGCTGCTCTGCCACAGCCTCACGGGGACACAGGGAGGAACGCGGGCCGCTGGGCGAGTCCTGGCTGCGGAGCTCGCCTCGGGGTCCAGCTGCTCCGGGAGGGCGGCTCCGTCCCGTCCTGGGTCCTTAGAAAATCCCCTCTGGACTTGAAGTGGCTCGAAGGCCAATAATAAGAAGGCACTTCCACTCCTAAAGGATGCTTGATTTTAAATGGTGAGGCGCTAGGATTGGGATCCATTAAACCCTGAGGAATGAAAACAGAATGAGCCCGACAAATAAGAAGGGCGCCAGTCGCGACCGTGGAGCGCGGATCTCCTTGCAGCCAAACCCCGCGGGAAAGCTCCGCAGAAGCAAAGTGAAAGGGGGGAGGCTCTCGGGGAAGAGCAGGTCCTGCAGGGTCCGGAGCTGGAGGGCACCCGGGACAGCTGGGCGGCGCCATCCGGAAACAGTCACCACCCGGGATGCAGACGCCCCCCCGCCCCACGCCCGGGACCTCGGCCTCGGCTGCCCCCGGGTCTGGAACCAGGAGGGGACGAGGCTCCCCGCCGCGTAGGGCCCGATCCTTGGCCCGTGAGGGTGCTAGCTGCCCCTCGGCTCCCAGCCCGCCCCGTACCCACCCTTCCCTTGCACCCCAGCTCTTCAACGTGGGCACAAATGTCCAAATTTCACCCCATCCCAGACCTGGCGGGCGTCTTTCTGACACGAACCCACAGCGTGGTCCTGATAACATCCAGCACGGCGATGATAATGCGGTAAATGGCAGGTGTGGGTGATCCTTGTGCTCGTCTACACCCGGGTAAGCGACACATTGGAACAAATGACCAAGCTAATGCTGGGGCCGAGCCTTCCACGACGGGGACAACACTGTCCTGGGCGCTTCACGGCTGCTAACCTGCGAGAGCCCTGTGGGCTCATTGTCACTGCTGTCTCTACAGCGCAGGTGGGGAAACTGAGGCCTGGAGAGGCTTGCCCCGGGTCACACAGCTAACAGGGGCCAGAGCGGCATGCACCGGAGCGGGACGGGGGCCGGGGGGTCTCGGGGGCCAGGTCCACACCGCAGCAGTGCTGCGGGGCCCATGAGGGCGCCTGAGATGAGGATGGTTACGCGGGGCGGGGGGGCCGTTCCGGCCACAGGGCAGCTGCCGGCCAGGCCAGACGGAGGGACACAGCAGGTGCGCAGCCGTGAGCCCAGCAGCGCCGCCTAGAAATCGTCCCAAGGAGATGACAGAGTAACGGCGCTCGGGCAGGTGCGGTCCGACAAACACCCGGCGGCACTCACCCCGTGCCCGGCACGGCCCTCGCGACTTCAAAGCCAACTCACTGGAGGATGATTGCGGTAACGTTGCCCGAAGCGTGACGCTGACACCTGGAAGCACCCTCGGTGTCCACGCAGAGACGACTCCGTGAACACAGAACGCGCGTGTACAGAACACAAGGGCACCGTCTGGACACGCTGGTCCACGCTTGCTGCCATGGAAGGAGGCAAACACCACACTAGGGTCTTTCAAACGCCAGTGTGTATGGGGACGCCTGGCTGGCTCCGTGGGTGGAGCGGGCAACTCTCGACCCCCAGGTTGTAAGTTCAAGCCCCACGTTGGGTATAGAGAGGACTTACAAATAAAATCTTTAAAAATCGTGACAATAGGGGCGACTGGGTGGCTCAGTGGTTGAGCGTCTGCCTTGGGCCCAGGGCGTCACCCCGGGGTCCCGGGATCGAGTCCCGCATCGGGCTCCCTGCATGGAGCCTGCTTCTCCCTCTGCCTGTGTCTCTGCCTCTCTCTCTGTCTCTCATGAATAAATAAAATCTTTAAAAAAATCATGATAATAAAAATAAACATTTTAAAGCCGGTTTGTATAATGCGACCTTTGTAAGCGTCTGCATGAGACACAGACACAGAGACCAACAGAGCAGGGTACAGAGCCAAGATAGCAACCCTCGCATATGTGGCCAAGGATTTCTGACAAGGGTGCCAAGAGCACTCGATGCAGAAAGGACAATCTTTTCAACAAATGGTGCTGGGAAGACGGGGTGTCCCCACGCGAAGGGATGAAGCTGGACCCTTCCCTAACCCCACACGCTGGAATGAACTCAAACGACATCAAAGGTCTAAACGCAAGACCTAAAACTACAAAGATCTTTATAAGAAAACATAGGATCAAAGCTTCGGGACGCTGGACATGGCAATGATTTCTTGGACACGACGCCAAAGGCACAGTGAGCAAGAAGTGGTCGAACTGGGCTTCATGAAAATTTTAAAATGTCATGAATCGGGGCCCCCAGGGGAGCTCCGTCGGTGAAGCATCCACCTTCGGCTCAGGTCACGATTCCAGGGTCCTGGAATCGAGTCCTGCGCCCGGCTCCCTGCTCAGTGGGGAGTCCGCTTCTCCCTCTGCCTCTGCCCCTGCTTGTGTTCTCTCTCTCTCTTTCTCTCTCTCTCAAATAAGTAAATAAAATATTTTTATTTTTTTTAATATTTAAAAAATAAAATAATACATAAAAATAAAAATTGTGTGCATTGAGACACACTATCCACAGAATAAAAAAGGCACAGAAGGGGGAAAAAAATATTTGCAAATCGTGCATCTGATGAGGGATTAGTATCCCGAATACATAGAGAACTCCTACAACTCAACAACAAAGAAAATAAACAAAAAACGACTTCTGTCTTCCAATAAACTTAAACAAAAAACGACTTCTGTGTTCCAACAAACTTAGGCGCGTGTGCAGACCCACCTACAGGCCCCTCATCACTGTCGCCAGCATGTCCCTTGCAGAGGGTCCTCGCACAGGCGCCCAAGGGCGGGTGTCCGTCCCTTCCAAACCCCCCGGGGGGCTGGGGTGGGGGAGCGCGGGATGCACCGAGGGCCGTGCTGAGCCCCAGAACTTCAGGAGCAGTTTGCTCATTCAAGTCACAGCTGTTTTCCTGAGCCAGGAAGCGGCACGTGCGCCTTGTAGAGAATGTCGAGAAAGCACGGGGGCTCCCCTACGAAGGCCGCCCCCCCCCCCCGCCCGCCGGGAGACCTGGGCAGGAGCGGGCCTCCCTTCCACCCCGGCTCCGGAGGTCTCGGAGGCCCCGCTGAGCGTCCAGGACGGATCCCTGCGGCCCGACGGCACCGAGGAGCTGTGGCGAGGGCGGCCCGGGAGCACCACGCAACCCCCAGGCATGGCCACTTTCGTCTCTGCCATCGGGTCGCCGTCCCGAGGGGCCCGGTCTCACCTCTGCACCCGCCTCCCCGCCAGGTGTGACCTCTGTGGCCGCCCCAGGCCTCCTCCCTCCCTCCCGGAGCCTGGTTGTGCCCCAGGCCGCTCCACACGCGCCCACTGCTGCCCCAGGGCTCCCGGTGTCGGCCCCCCGGGAGGGCACATCCACGGTTACGCTGCCCCCTCCCCTGAGGTACCCTCTCCCCACCCCAGGGCACGATCCCACCCCACCAGGCCGCCAAGCCTGACCATGGTCCCCGCGTCCCAGGCCCCTGCCCTCAGGCCCACACCTCGCCTCCCGCCAGGACCCTCTCTGGGGCCCCCCTGGGTCACGCTTAGCCCCTGGCACCGCGGCTCTCGTCACCCAGACCCACTCTTGTCACTCCCAGGCGCGGACGACATGTCTTCATTATAATTTGCTTCATTGGTCTTGAGAAACAGCAGAAATGCTGTCACTCCACACGTGTCCTTTGCAATCGGCTTTGCTCGAGCGACACCAAGTCCTCGACGTCTCGGCTCACGGGTGCTCGTAGAGCCCATCGCTCTCAGCTCGCTCCCGCGTGGGTGCACATGTCACGTGTCCGTTTCCTGCCGCCCCTCCCACCTTCACAAACGACGCTGCAGTCAGCACAGCCCCGCACGCATCTGCGTCTGCTCCGAAGGCTCTGGGCAGGTGCCCGCCGGGGACACTCTCCAGAGCCGCCGCCAGGGCCCCGGGATGCACCTGTGCCCCCCCACAGCGTGACGCCGGCCCCTGCCATGGCTGCAGCTCTGACTCCCGACGAGGCGGCTCGTCTTCGCCGTGCCGATCGCTGGCCGCGCTTCTGCCCCCGCCATCCTCCGTCCCTCCCGTCACCTTTGTCACCTTTGTCTCTGTTGCTTACTTGTCCTTTGTGGCTGCGAAGGAGGCCAGGATATAGTCTGGACGTTAACCTCTGTTGGTAAAGTCTTGGCAAGTCTTTCTCTCTCTCTCTCTCTTTTTTTTTTAAGATTTTATTTATTTATTCATGAGAGACACACAGAGAGAGGCAGAGACACAGGCCGAGGGAGAAGCAGGCTCCCCGCTGACCGGGGAGCCCGATGCGGGACTCGACCCCGGGACCCCGGGATCCATCTTTTCCTCTGTTTTATGATCGTTTGTTTCTTGCTTAAGAAATGCTGCCCCGACGCACCAAGGCACCCTCCGAAGTTCGTTTTCGGGGATCGTCTCGCGTGGAAAGCCAACGTGCCGTCCCCCTTAGCGAGGATGCCGACCGTCCCTCCCGCCGTCGTGGTGCCAGCGGGCCCTGCTCACCTCGCGCTCCCGGGGCTCCGCGCCACCTGGTTCGTCCTCAAGCTGCACCAACGTCACTCCACTCGGTTACACAGTTGTCAGAAGTCTTGACGTCTGGCCGGGTGCGTCTCCTTTGCCCTGTTGCTTTTCGAACTTGGCTTTTTTTTTTTTTTTTTTTTTTTTTGACATTGATTCGTCTACGTCAACGTGTCCAGAGCAAGGAAGCCCACGGGGATCCTGAGGGGAATGACACCCAACGTACCCGTTAACTGGGAAGCGGCTGACATCTTTTTGAGACCACGTCTTTCTGCGACCTAGTAGAGCTCTCCATCCATTTAGGATATATATATATTTTTTATGTCTCTCCACGAAGCTGGACATCTTCTCCGAAAGGGTCCGCACGCTGTCTGCTGTGTCTTCCGCCGGAGCCTCACGTCCGCGCTACCATCACGCGAGGCGCGTCGAGAGTCGCTGCCGCCTCTCCCCTCTGTCACCGGCGGTGAGCTGCCGTAGAGAAACAGTGTCGATTTTTTTTTTAAGATTTTAAGTCACGTCCACACCCAACTGGAGCTCCAAGTCACAGCCCCGAGATCGAGAGTCGCCCGCGCCACCGCCTGAGCCCGCCAGGCGCCCCGTCATTGGTGTCTCTCCACTGACCCTGTGCCGGCAGCTTCCCGAGGTCTCTTAGCCCCGCGGCCCTGGCCTGCCTTCCCCGGGCCGCGGTTCCGCTGCGCCTCTGCGGTTCGTGGGTGCGAACTAGTCCTCCTGCGCTCCGGGCTGCACGGGACCTGCCGCGTGATCGGAGGCAGGCGCGGGGATTAGCAGCCTCCTCTCAGGATGGTCTCGAAGGGAATCCCCTCGGCTTCTGCTCCTCAGGTTAGAGACGCCCCCGTATCCCAAATTTGCTAAGTGCATGTTTTTAAACGTCTTGCGGGCGGCTGTTACGATTTATGAAACGCTTTTCCTGCATCTGTATCGCCCTGTCCCCGTCCCTCGGAGCCACCCTTGCGTCCCCGCCCCCGCCCCAGGGTCGCCTGCCTGGACTGTCTTACGGTTGCTCCTGGTGGGGGGTCCGGTCCCATCATTTCAAGCCCCGAACCTGGGAGAGCACAGGTTGGCTCTTGAGTCTCCCTGACACGCGTCCCGCCCCGAGTGAGTAGCGAGCGACAAGCTCACCCCTCGGGCCTGCTGGGCACTTGCAGCCCTCCTGGGGGGGGGCATTTGAGGGTCCGAGCACCCACCGGGTTTGTCTCCGCCTGCCCCCCCCCGCCCCCCCACCCCTCCCGCCCCTCCCCTGCTCTCTCCCCGCAGCCCCTTCCACCCAGCAGCCGGGGGAAGGCCTCCCACCCTCCCGCCCTCACGGCCACCTTGCCAGCAATCCCATTTACGTCTGACACTGCAGCTCCATCGCCCTGACACGGAAAGCTTCCAACATGAGGTCAACTTCCCAACTCCCGTGTGCTTCTCCGCGGCGACGTCGACCTCGGGACACCGGGAGCCCAGTGGGTGCGCGTGGCCCAGGGCTGGGTGGGCCTGGCTCTGCCTGGCAGTGCCTCCCAAGGGTGCGCCACCGTCCTGAGCTCAGACACCCCGAGGGACTGTCCTCCGACCCCAAGGACAGGGCAATGCAGACCTACTGGCACGGACACATGCAGCAGGGCCGGAGCCCGCAGGACAGCCCGGCCGTCACACGTGGCCGCAGGTACCACGTAAAACACCGACTTTCCTCGGAAAAACATGCACCGTGTGTGTGAAGGACCCTCCTGACCCCGATGAGTGAACGATTCCCGCCTCCACCCTCCGGACAGCGGCCTTGCTCCAGAAGATTCCTGGCCAACCTCAGCTCCTGCGAAGACCTCAGACGGGCCCTTCCACCGCGGGAGGACCAGTGTCCCCTGATGGGCGCAGCACGGAGACCATCACAGGGGCTTCATCGCACCCCCTTCCCTGGGAACCCGGCAACCCCGTCGCCAGCGCCGGGCCCCACAGAACTTTCCAGAAGAAAGCCCCGCCCCCGACCCATGGCCTGTAGCAGAGACACATGGAGGAAACGGGCCCTGAGGCACGGGCGCCGCTCAGCATCAGACAGCAGAGCACCGCTGTGGGGTTCCCTCCCCGCCGGGGCCGTCGTGTGCAGGGAACCTGGGGACAGTCCCCAGAACCGAAGGCACAGGGCCCCCGGCCCGGAGACAGAGGCTCCGCCCTTCGGGCTGGAGGCGCCTCGAGATCCAGAGCCAAAGCCTGTAGGGTCAGTAGTCCCTTCCGCTGAGATCAAGTGCGACTCTGCAACCACCCGGGGCCGCACTCACCCCTGGTCACGGTGCCTGTGACACGAGCACCTGGTGGGGACGCAGGCTGCTGCATCCTGGCCCGGCCCGGAAGGCGGGCTCTCCTGCCGGGAGGGGCGGCTCACACCCACCCCTGCGCCCGCGCCCCTGCACCCATGCCCTTGCGTCTGCACACCAGCACCTGCACGCTTGCTCCCGCGCCCTCACCCATGCCCTCACCCCTGCGCCCACACACATGTGCCCTCACCTGTGCCCACACACCTGCTCCCGTGCCCCTACGCCCTCACCCCTGTGCCCTCACACCTGCACCCACACACACGTGCCCTCACCTGTGCCCACACACCTGCTCCCGCACTCCTGCACCCTCACCCCTGTGCCCTCACACCTGCACCCGCACACACGTGCCCTCACCTGTGCCCACACCTGCTCCCGCACTCCTGCACCCTCACCCCTGCACTCACACCCCTGTGCCTGCTCTGCAGGGACATGGCCTGCACCCTGTGCACTGGCTGCTCCTAGAGCCCGCGAGCCCCAGCCTCAGACGCCAGCTCCTCACCCGGACTGTCGTCCCCACAGGTGCCGCTCGAGGCCTTCACCTGACAGAGGCAGCCCCGCCCCTGACCTCACACAGCCCGTGCCCCAACCGTGCCCACACCCACAAGGGAGGCCCGGGGACGCAGCCCACTACTAGCACCACTGACCCCTGCGGGTCAGGCTCCGTCATGATGACTGGAGCAGGTGTGCACGGCTCCTCCTGGCCAGGAGCAGCCCACGTCCTGCACTCCCCGGGGCCCTGTCCGTGCCCTGTGCCCCGTGTGCCGCGTGGACACGGCCCCTTTGTGCCGGTGCTAGCGAGTGTGCTTAGCCCAGAGCCACAGCACAGAATAGCCCCATTCATGCTGGCGCACAGGGCTGCTGTCTCCAGGAGGACGGAGACAACAGCCCTTTCACGAGGGTCATAAACACAGGACACTGCTGCCCTTCTTCCAGGCCAAGGCCTCACTGGCCGCTGAGTAAGAGGAAGGTGACTCGGGCAGAGGCATCCGAGCAGGACACCCAGCACCTCCCTTGCTGCAGGGCTGACCGCCTGCCACACCCTGAGCCCGGGCTGGACACCCGTGTCCTTGTCCCACCCGCCCCACCACCACCCCGCAAGGCAGTGCTCGGGTGTCCCGCTGTCCTGCTGCACACCCTCGGTCCATCCATCCTCCCGCACGGCTCCCGTGGGATTCCACCCGGAGGGGGTCACTGACCGGCAGCTGAATCAGCCCATGACCCAGTGTCCCTCCTCCCCTGCTCCCCGCTCCCCTGGCTCGCTCCTCTTCCTCCTCCTTAGTCCCCAAGACCCACACGGGCCATTTGCTCAGGTTGGCCTGGGGGAGGAGGGACTGCAGGGTAACGAGCTGAGGAGGCCAGTGCCAGCAGTGGCCGTAGAGACCTGCCCCAGGGAGGGGACCTGTCTCCCCGGGGAGGGATTTCTCACCATCAAGCTGGGTGGGGGTCCTGCTGCTGGTGGCAATGGCTGACGTACCCCCGGGATAGGCAGCGGCCTCTCGGGTGGTGGACAAGGACGGGGGCAGGTGGAAGCACTTCGTGTGAATGGGTCAACGTCATTGTCTGGACCTGTGGTTGCTGAGCTTGTGTTGGCGGCCCTGGCGGCCCTTGCACAGAAGATGGCAGCTAGAGCAGGCCGAGCATCAACCTAAGGCAGGAGGACCCCAGGCCCACGGACCCAGACCCCTGTGCCGTGTCCCCTGAACATGAGGCCCAGGAGCCGACGGCTAAGGCACGAGTCCACCAAGAGGACCACCACAGGTGAAGTCAGGGCCTGGGAGGAGGAGACGACCGGGGCAGGGTGTTGGGGTGACACTCCGTGCCCTTCCCCCACCCCCACAGCAGCCTTTGTCACCTGGGGAGACTCAACCCTGCGCTGAGCAGCTGTGCCCTGATCCAGGCTCGCAGCGGGGGGCGTGCTGCGTGACGCAGGCCCCGAGGGCTGTGTCCACCTCACAGTGTTCAGCCTCAGGCTGCGTGGCCGCGGCACAGCCCAGGGAGCCAGTGGCGGGTGGCCGGGGGTGCAGGCGAGGGGCTGCGGCCCAGGGGCATTTGGTGGCATGCACCCCAGAGTCACACCCCTGGGGCTACATGCCTGGGGCCACACGCCCACCCAAAGAGGCTGGTGGCCGGGACCAGGCAGCCAGATTTTGTTTGGAGTTTGATCCACTGCTTTTAAAGGGGGGCTTCCATGAACCCCGCTGCTCCGAAAGAACCACAGACGCCAGAGGGGCCCTTTCCACACCCTGCTATTTGGGGGCTCCCCTGGGGGTGGCTGGGGCACTGGGCACTTGTGTTCCTCGGCCACAAGCCGAGAGGTGTGCCCAGGGTGTGACAGAGGGACCGGACGTGCAGGGTGGCAGGCAGGGGTGTGGGGGTGAGAGGCTCCCACAGGTGCAGCGCCCAGGGCCGCCCTAGCCCCACGGCCCATGCTCGAAGCGCCCCCCACCCCCCGCAGAGGGAAGCTGGACTCGGCGTCGCAGGGACCAGGAGGTCACACCGGACTCGGATTTCTGGCTCTGGAGCCAGGCGGTGGGAACAGGCCCCACGCGACCGCAGCGGACAGCTGACAGCACCAGCCTGCGCCGCGAGCCCGGGTGGGGCTGGGGGCAGGGTCTGGCCGAGAAGGAGGCCGCAGCTCGTTAGCCTCCCACTGACCAGGCGCCCAAGTTGACACAGAATTTAAGATGGAAAAACAAGCAACCCAGTGAAGTGAGAACGAGCATTAATTAAAAGCACAGCGCGTGGCGAGCCACGTCCCCAGGAAGGACAGCGCGGCGCCACCGCTCGGGCCCGCGGGCCGCTTCGGGGCCACGCCGTGCGGCCTCCCGCCTCCTTCCCCACTCGGGCGCATCGCGGCCTACGGGCTTTCTGGCAAGGGCCGCTTGGCTTTCATTTCCTCCCAAATGTCGGGAAAAGAAAGACGCTGAACTGTATGTAATTGATTCGCCGTCTCTCAAGCCAATTACTCGGACTCGTTCTCAGTCACCAGGTCACGCCCGGGGCCTACGTGAAACACCTGTGTCCACCGCGCACGACATTTTTGTCATTGATAAACCCCCCTCCCCGCCGAGAAGGAACTTGCTGTCGTCTCCAGGTCAGGAGTCCGGCCCCCAGCATTGCTGCTCTGGCTCCACAGGAGTCAAACCCACAACACGGGCGCCAGCAGTCCCGGTGAGTCCACCCCGAGGAGCCCCCAGCACAGCCCCGGTCCACCCGTGGGGTCCGGATGCCTCCCTCCCGCAAGCTCAGGGTGCAGACGCCCCGTCCCCCGTGTCTGCGGCCCGATTCCTGCCACAGCCTCTCGGGTGCCGCCTCCCCATTCTGTTCCTGACTTCGGCTCACTGACTGCACCTCAGTGGGGCCCCAGAGCTGACCCCACTTAATCCACGCTGCCCACCCACCCGCCTCTCCCCGACTCCCGACCCAGCGTTTGCCGTCAGCCCTGCAGCCCTGCAGGGACAGTCCCAGACAGCAGGTGACTGCCAGTGGTGGCTCTGGTCTAGGCTTGTGCATGCTCCACCTGCCCACACCCCACCCGCCCCAATCAGCACAACCACTCATCTGCTCCCTCCTCCGCCAATGCCCCTAACCTCTGGCAGAGCCTTGGTGCGTGCCAAGGTGAGTGACCTGAGAAACATTAATCCAGGAGTCATTCCTTGAGCCTGCCCACAGAGAAACTACCTCGTGTCTTTCACACACACACACACACACACACACCACTACCAACACCACCATCACCATCACCACCACCACCATCATCACCATCACTGTCATCATCACCTCCATCATCACCACCACTACCAACACCACCATCAACACCAACACCACCACCATCACCAACAACACCATCGCCTCCATCACCTCCATCACCATCACTGTCATCATCACCTTCATCACCACCACCACAACCACCACCAACACCAAAACCATCACCACCACCACCACCACCAACACCACCAACACCAACACCACCACCATCACCAACAACACCATCGCCTCCATCACCTCCATCACCATCACTGTCATCATCACCTTCGTCACCACCACCACAACCACCACCAACACCAACACCATCACCACCACCACCACTACCACCACAACCACCACCAGCACCACCACCACCATCATCAACAACACCATCGCCTCCATCACCTCCATCACCATCACTGTCATCATCATCTCCATCACCACCATCACCACCACCACCATCATCATCACCACCACCACCCTTTTCTAAAATTCTTGGTAAACAGAAGTTGTTGGAAAAGGGAAGAGGAGCCAGGCCTTTCCCAGGCGTGTCCCTTACGCTAACTGAACCCTCCTAAGTCTGCTGGTTTCTCCAAACCTGGTTGACAGCAGCCCCAAGCGCTGGGATTAGAACTTGTCTCATGATGTGGATTCCCGATTCCATGTCCTCTTCCAAGTTCACAGAGTAAAGCTCCCTGGCCCACCCTCCGTCATTCCAAAAGTGTACATGAGACCACAACCATGTGACCTCAAGCTGACAGTCCTGTGGCCAGCCGTTTGCTCCCAGATCCACCCAGACAGAAGCCAGCACCCCCAGATCCCCTCAGTTCTCCATGGGGACAATTTCAGAACTCTTTCTCGGGTGGTGGTGGGGCTGTTAGGTCAGAACTAACTCACCTTCCACTGAGGACAGCAAAATGCCAACAGGACTAATCCCAGGGGCCATTCTGCACTAATTACTGAAGAATCAAGGCAGTCTTGCCAAAAAGTTGGCTACCGCCTTGTACTTGGACCTCTGCTCCTTAGCCTCTCAGGGGGAGGAAGGCAGGAGAGAACCCTGGTACTCACTCCAGGGGGGGTTGTTGGTCATCCACACCATGCTTGAGCCCTTGGGGGTGATGCCAGAACAACATGCCCCCCACATTGCACCCCGATTTCAAGGGGCTGTAGAGATGGCACCCTTGGTCACAGTGGGGAGCCCCTGTCCTCAAGAGTGGTAACCACAGACTGGTCCTTGGACAGCAGGTGACCCGAGTGGCACCAAGGACTGCAGGCTGAGCTGGGTCCTACATGGTCCCAATTAGGTGCCCCGGCTGACTGGCAGGGGAAGACATGACCTTCTCTGGAGAAGGGCATATCTGTGTGAGGTGTCAGAGAAACCCCACAAGCAAATGTTCGAGGACGGTGGCTGACATGCTGCTAATGAGAGCCAGGAAACCAGGAGGTGAGGCAAATGAGCAAGAACTGAGTCTAAAAAAATAGAAGAGACCCATTCAGTCTTCAGGCATTAGAATTAACAAACACAGGTTACAAAAGAACAAGTCTTTCTATTTTTTAAATAGACTGTATTTTTAGAGCAGTTTTAGGTTCACAGCAAAATTGAGCAGAAAGCAGAACTCCCATACACCCCTGCACAGTCTCCTCCTATTTTATTTAAGGAAATAAGTTACAAGCTTGACAATAACGTCAGGGAGCAGAAAACTGTAAGAACTGATACGTCTAAGCTGAACAAGGAGAGAGAACTTCATAAAAACAAATATAATCACTGAAATCAAACACCCGATGGATACTTTTGGTGGCAGATTGGGCAGTGGAGCAGAGAAGTGGTAAATGGGAAGATAATTCAGAAGAAATCACCTAGAATTAAGTGAAAAGAGACCAAAAAAGAAAGAGAGAGAGAGAATGAGAACACACAGAGTCAGAGTAAGAAAACAGAGATGGAATGAGAAGCTCTCTCAGAAGGGAAAATGAAGGGGGAAAAAAACCCCAGGAGTAGAATCTAGAGATAAAATGATCAAGAATTCTCTGGAATCGATGAAATACAACAACTCCAAGATGCAAAATAAGTCAAAACCTAGACATACAATAATGAAAAATGAGGAGAAAAAAACAGCAGAAACAGTCTGCCCGAGGAACAGAGCTCGCGTTCAAAGGCAGGACGGTCACGCGGACTTCTCATCAGGGCAGTGGGAGCAGGAGGGCAATGGAATCGGGCACTGCATATGCTTTCAAGATACGGGCCGTGCAGGAACCCTGTGCCCAGGAAGAGTATTTTCACGCTCACTCGTGAAAGAAATAAATTTTCAGACATGAAAAGGTGGGAGGGACAGAGAGTAGGAAGCGAGTTCTGAGTAAAGGAAGCTCTGCAGGCCGTGCCTCGGGTGACAGGGTGCTTCCACACGCAAGAAGAGACAGAAAGCAGCAAAAGTGCTAAATGTGTGAGGAAACCTAAACCAGGAAGCGACGGCGCAAAACTAACAGTAGTTTCCGGTGGTGTTAAAAGGGAAGCAAGATAGAAATGAAATGCCAACACAAACATAAAAGTTAGAACAGGGATGACGTCAGATTTCCCAAGTTCCGCTGTCTCATCTAGGGGGAGGGTCTGGATTAGGGTTGGCCTTCAGTAGGTCGATTTTTTCTTGCTACTTCTTTATCACCATCACGAAAATAACAGAAAACATAATAAATACCATTTAGATAGAAGAGAAGGCGAAAACGCCTCCACCAATGCGAAAGGAGGCAAGAAAGAAGAAAAATAGGAACAACAAGTAGAATAACACAAAATAAAACAGATTTCAACCCACATACATCAGCAGAACCATCAAGCAGAAACTAAGAAATGTACTTCTCGGGTAGAAGCAAAACGGCAGCGAGGTGGTCATAAGTCTTGAAACTCCCCGGATTTCCTCTCCACACAAAAATGGACCAGTCAGCACAGCAAAACGTAGAACAAATTAAAAACATCTTCCGCAACGCCAGGTGACAAAGCCCTGCCACTCCTGCCCACCGCCTGGTGTTAACAAACTGCCCTGACACTCACGGGCTCAGAGCCAGTGTTTTATTTTGCTCCGGGACACAGGTGCATCGGGAACCTGAGATGCAGTGCGGAGCGGGGGCTCCACTCCCGGATGGCTTCCACACCCACGTCTACACAGGCAAGGTGGCCGGGGCCCCGGCGTCCTCTCACCACCCGGTGGTGGTTGTGTCCCCGACAGCGATCTCTCCGAGAGGTCTCTACAGAGGCTACGAGGCGGGCGCCTGGGCATCAGCACTGAGAAGAGGAGGGGGAGTGGGCCTGCCTGATGGAGGGGGGCAGGGGACCAGACACCCCCACCTCGGATCCCCACATGGTGTGGGAGCCGCGCGCAGTCAGCAGGGCCTTGGGGTGGCTCCACGACAGACAGAACCCGGAGATCACGAAGCATCTACCGTGGAAGGAGGGTCCCCGCTTGAGGTGGAGGCTTAGCCAGACGAGCGGATCTTGTCAGAAGATAAATGTTTATGAGATTTTTCATGGGAAACAAGGAGGAAACTTAAAGAAACTCTACCCTCAGCAAAGTTAAACGATAAGTGACGAAATGGGGAAAATATATGCCACTTATATCACGGTAAAGGATGAACATCCTTAAACCATAAGAAACCTCCAAAATTGGGGCACCTGGGGGGCTCCGTTGGTGAAGCATCTGCCTTCGGCTCAAGGTGTGACCCCGGGGTCCTGGGATCGAGTCCCACGTCGGGCCCCCTGCTTCATGGGGAATCTGCTTCTCTCTCTGCTTCTACCCTTCTACCCCCCGTGCTCCCCCCCCGTCTCAAATAAATAAATAAATGAAATCTTAAAAAAGAAAAAAGAAACTTCCAAAATCTTAGAAGAAAGCCAAACCACCTCAGAGCAAAATGGAAAGAAATGAGCAAACTGTATAAACTGTTCACATAAAAAGAAATGCAAATATCCTTTAAATACATGAAAAGACACTCGACTCCCCCCCCACCCTGTGTTAAGAATAATGCAAATTGGGGCGCCTGGGTGGCTCAGTCGTGAAGCGTCTGCCTTTGGCTCAGGTCAGGGTCCTGGGGTCCTGGGATCGAGCCCCGTGTTGGGCTCCCTGCTCGGTGGGGAGCCTGCTTCTCCTTCTGTACCTCCCCCTGCTTGTTCCCTCTCCCTCCCTCCCTTCCTCTCTCTCTCTCTCTCTCTCTCAAATAAATAAAACCTTTTTAAACTTTTTTTTAAAAAGAAACGCAAATTAAAATCACACTGAAGTTGCCATCTCTCCCCTGTCTGGCAACCCCCCCAGCAACAAACCTGACGGTACCGCCGTCGGGGTGGAGGGAAGCATGAGGCCCACACGCTGCTGGCAAAGCGATGCAGGGGGCACCTCGTGCCGCGGGACCGAGTGGTCCACACAGTGGAGTCGCGCGTCCTTTCTGGTCTGGAAACGCCTCTTCTAATAATCGAGTGAAAGATTTGCTGGAACACATGAAGCCATGTACCCACGAGGTTCTACTAGGTCAGAGTAAAAGTACTTCTAAGAGCAGGAGACTGGAAACAAGCCAAATATCCGCTGATGGAGACGGAGCTGCCGCCGGGGCAGGACGGCGCCCCGGCACACGACGTGGGGGGACAGGCTCTTCCCGGCGGCAAGAGGGAGGCCCGGGGCTCGGCTTCAAATGGGGAAAAGTGGAACCAGGTCACGGAAGGCTGCCTTTTGCCTAAGTCGGGAGGAGGCACACATATGGAAAGACGTATGCATTTGCTTAAATTATGTTTAAACGGAAATATGAACTAAAAAAAGACTCAGAAAATATTGCCGCAGCGGAGAGAGAAGAAGATTTCAACAGAAGGATGAAGCTGCTCTTCCCAGAACACACTCTGAGCTGCGCTCCGGATGCTCCAACGTAGAAGTGACACAGAGTCAAAGGGGGGCCGACAATCCCTCACAAGTGGGAAGTGAAGTAAAACAAATGAGCCTCACGCATGACACCCTAAAGGCAGATGAGCGCAGGGAAGCTGTGGAGCCTTGTCCACTAGCCACGTTGTTATTACCTTGACGCTACCGGGCATACGGCGAAGCAAGATGCGGTCCTAACAAGGTCACTAGGAGCCACGAATTCCAGCCTCAGGAAACAGAGAAATGTAAAATCAGAGAAATCACGGTCTTACATATGAATTGAAAAATATCAGAATAAAGGGACGGCCAGGTGGCTCAGCGGTGGAGCATCGGCCTTCGGGTCAGGGTGTGATCCCGGGGTACTGGGATTGAGTCCTGCATTGGGCTCCTTGCATGGGGCCTGCCTCTCTCTCTCTGTGTGTCTCTCATGATAAATAAAATTAAAAAAAAAAAGAGAGAAGAAAAGAAAATATCAGAATAAAATGATGATGTATTTCTCTTAGAATTTCTTGAAATAAATAAATAAATAAATAAATATTAAAATAAAATAAAAGAATTTCTTGGAGCTTTGTCTGCAGTCAGGAAAGTCACGCCAGCCAAGCGGGCAGCCACAGGCTCCCCCGACGCAGCTCTGTGGGGCTTTCCAGCTCTGCAGACCCGGGTCCCCAGGGGACGGGGCCCACTCCGGGCCCGCTCAGGACCCCAGCGGGGAGGGCGACTCAAACCAGAGCGCGAGGTCGCTTGAGACCCAGGCGAAGACCCAGGGCCCCAGGCCCATCGGTGGAGGCCGCGGGCACCTTGACGAGACACAGGAACGGTGACCACTGAGGAAAAACCTGAGACGGGGACTTCACCCAGATGCCAGACTCGGCTCCGCGGAGAGCGCGCTAAGAGCACGCGTGGGCCCGCGCGGGAAGGGCCAGCGACACCCTGGCGCCCACCACCCAGAGACAGGACCCAGTGAATGAGACACTAGTGATTTGAACACGTACGTCACCAAAGAAGATGTGCTGATTCCCAACGGACGTGCAAACGTCCTCAACACAGTCATAGTGAGCGAGATGGACCCGAAGCCCCACGGGAGGCGACGCACGCACGAGTTGGCAAGGACATGGGGTGAATGGAACTTTCACACCAAGGGTGCGGCCATTTGGGGGAAGTTCTGGCAGTTTCTCATCAAATAAATCGTAGACGTACCCTGTGAGGCCCCCATCCCACTCCTAGGAATTCCCTCACAAGAAACGGTGCTTCCAGAATGCCTGGGGGGCTCAGTCAGTCAGGTCATGATCCCGGGGGTCCTGGGATCGAGCCCCGCTCCCCGCATCCAGCTCCCTGCTCAGTGGGCAGCCTGCTTCTCCCTCCGCGCCTCCCCTCTGCTCATGTGCTCTCACTCTCTCTCAAATAATTAAACAAAATCTTAAAAAAAAATCCTCAAGGCTGCAGACAAAAAGGTCAGTTGCCTTCCAGAGTCAAAAGAAGCCGACGATAGTCAGACTTTCAAAACCCACAAAGAATGGGATCCGTGGGGGGCTCAGCGGGTTAGTGCCTGCCTTCCGCCCAGGGTGGGATCCAGGATCGAGTCCCACGTCAGGCTCCCCGCAGGGAGCCTGCTTCTCCTTCTGCCTGTGTCTCTGCCTCTCTCCGTGTCTCCCATGAGTAAATAAATAAAATCTTAAAAAAAAAAAAAAAACTCACACAGAAGCAAGGAAACAATGGAGAAACATTAAAAAAAAAATCTATGAGAGAAACCACGAATCAAGGATTTCAGAAGCAGCCAAGTACGGCATGTCCATGGCTCCAGAAACTAAGAAAGTGCTAAATTAGTAAGGATAACAATAATAACTAATAATAATGTAATAAAATTTTGAAAGAAAGGGGAGCTTTTTGCAAGAACACAGGAGCCGAGCCCAAGGAGGTCCTGAAGCAGAAAGCTGGGGTCGCTCGTCACACGGAACACACAGGTTATTACCGACGTTACCAGGGACGAGTCAGTCGTCCACGTGTCCGCACTGACGTGAAAATCAGCGGGCAAATACGAGGGGCAGGCACGGCTCTTCCTGATGGGAGGGTCCAACCAGCGACGTGAGCCGAAGAAGGGGCTCGAGGGCCACAGGGCAAACAGCACGGTGACCGCCGTCGGGGGCAGGGCACGCAGGGGACGCTAGGCCAGCAGGGGTGACCGGAGAGGCGGGGTCTACACAGGCCCCTCGAGACACTGGCCGGCTGCAGTGCAGAAACCCGGCCCCCAGGACGTCCGGACCAGTGTCACCGTCGACGGGACAGGGACACGGACAGCTCAGGGAGCAGGACGCGGAGAAGGGGCACAGGCGCTGCCGTGAGCTTCCTGCCAAAGACACGTAACCTCGTTGCAGTTTGAGAAGAACTCCAATCGTGGGCATTTTACCAAAAAACGAGCCAGTAGTTTGCAGCATATCAATGTCCCAAGAGACCAGGCAAGGAATTGTGGCAGGTTGGAGGACACCAGGGGATCCCAAGCACAACGCAGGGTCCAGGGCGCGGCCCAGGGGCGGAGGAAGGGCCTTAGCACTAGCACGGCCGGGGAGGCCTGAGTAGGGTGGGCGGCGCCACAGCAATACGGGTGCCTGGTCCCCTAAGCTGCCAGCGCTGGGGGGCCAGGGCGAGGGGGCAGCAGAGCTCTGGGCCGTAAGCCTGGAACTAGCTGAAAATAAAGCTTTGAAAAAATAAACACATTAAAAAGATGCCCAACACCACTAGTGGGAAATGAAAACCAAAGCTGCAGCGAGGCTCCGGCTCACATGGATGTAAGTGAGGAAGGGCGGCGGGTGCAGGCGAGGATGCAGGGAAAGGGGCGCCCATGGGCCCGTGGGCGGATACTCGCAGTGTGGACCGTCCACACCCGGGAACGGCATCGGGCCTTGACGAGGTGAGAAGTCCTGACACCTGCCACAAGGCGGGTGAGCCACAGAGACGTCCTACCGAGTGGAACCAGCCAGTCCCAGGGGACAAAGACCGTCTGACTCCACCCCGTGAGGTCCCTGCAGGAGTCACACGCGTGGGCGCCAGGGGCGGGAGGGGACGGAGTTCAGTGCTATTCAGTGCCGCGAGCTGATAAGCTCTGGAGACGGCCTGCGGGGGCCTCTGCAGCAACGGATGTGCTTAATGCCACTGGATGCACACGTACGCGGCCAAGGCCGTCAGCGCTGTCACCCAGGAGCTGACCTCCACCGCCCGCCCGCGTCCACCGTCCCTGGGCTCTGAGGACCAAGCCGCCTCAGCAGCCCAGCCTGGGAGCGAGCGTCCACGGCCACGCGGCTGTCCAGCCTGCTCCTGGCCCGCGGACCCCCAGCGTCCCCTCGCCGGCTTCCCCCCGGGCCTCAGGCAGCTGCCGTCTGAGCAGCCAGGGGACAGGCCAGGTCACAGGCTCCCGAGGAGTTGGGCAAGGCCCTGGACACTGGACACGCGCTTTCACAACGGCTGCAGGCCTGTGTTTCTGGCCACTGCCCACTCCCGGAGGGCAGAGACCGTGTCTGCCCTTGGCCCCTGCCCCTCCTCCGCAACGAGGGCCGGGGTGCCTGGCCCAGAAGAGGTGACCCAGAAATGCTTGGCAGGGAGGGAAGTGTGGTGGTCCCGAGCCATGAGGCGGGGCCAGAAGGGGACGGTGCTGACCCACGCAGAGGGTCTCGGCGTCCCCAGGCACAGCTTGCAGGCTGCAGCTCCCACCCCACGAGCATCTCCACGCATCCCCAGACGGGCCTCTGCTGTCCCGCCCTCTCCCGAGAGGTGCGTGGCCACGTGGAGATCAAACGTGGGCGGAAGGGGCAAGAGGGAAGGTCTCACATCTCATCTGTCAAAGGGAAAAAACCTCAGCCTGACCTGACCTCCTGGCTTGGGCACCGGAGTACCTCATTCTTCTTCCAGGATCTTCGTCGGATGTCCCAGAAAACCAGCCTGGAGAGCAGGTGCCCCGGGCGGGTGAGCGGGAGGCCTCCCTGGGGGCTGGGAGCCTTCTTCCTCCCTCTCCGGGTCAGTCAAGAGCAGTCATCCTTGGGGCGCCCGTGGGCGAAGCATCTGCCCTCAGCCCAGGTCACGACCTCGGGGTCCTGGGACTGAGCCCGGCATCGGGCTCCCTGTTCTGCCCGCCCCTCCCACTCGTTCTCTCTCTCTCTCTGTCTCTGTCTCTTGAAAAGATAGATAAAATCTTAAAAATAAAAATAGATTATAAATTTAAAAAAGAACATTCTGTCCGCCTCCGGCCCCTCCTCACTGCCTGCGCTGAAGACCCCAGAGTCCCGAGGACCTTTGGCCTCCAGGTGCTCCCGTAAAGAAACGCTTTGGGCCCAACAAACCCCAGCCCCGTTCTTTTTTTTTTTTTTTTTTTTTTTTTTTAAATTTTTTTTTAATTTTATTTATTTATGATAGTCACAGAGAGAGACAGAGAGAGAGAGGCAGAGACATAGGCAGAGAGAGAAGCAGGCTCCATGCAGGGAGCCCGACGTGGGATTCGATCCCGGGTCTCCAGGATCGCGCCCTGGGCCAAAGGCAGGCGCTAAACCGCTGTGCCACCCAGGGATCCCCCAGCCCCGTTCTCCTCCTGGAACCACCTGCACTATCCTGTGATTTTGCACCGAGGCGCCCAGCCCAGGAAAGCTTGGATTAGAAACCGTAAACCAGGAAAAAAAAAAAAGAAAGAAAAGAAACTGCAAACCAGCAGAATCGCCGTTTACGGTACAAAAGACTCGACACAGAGGCCTCGGGTAAGGCAGTTCCAACTCCAGAGGCCGCCGCGGAAGCAGGGACACGAGCTCACTGGAGCCTGCGATGCAGCGGCGCAGAGAACGAGGGCCCACGCAGCTCCCGAGAGCTCAGGCTGCCGCGGCACCAGGCCAGGGCAGCGGCGGGGCCACCTTCTACGCCAGCGTCGGAACGATCCGTGGAAACCACGCTGCAGAGGCGCCGTCCCACCCGGGGAAGGCGGGCAGCCGGGGCTCAACCGCCGGGTGGGCGGGACTCCCCCAGCTCCTCTGCCCTCCGCGCCCCCGCCACGCCAGGCCCCCCTGCCACTCGGGGCCCCTGTTCCAGTGTCACCTCTAGCTCGGGTGAGGCGCGTGGACAGGCGGTGGGCGCGGTGGGGCATCGCTGGAAACGTACAGGCACCGTGTGCTTCACCCCATGAGGCTCCCCGCACCCCAGCCTCCCGAGAGGGCCCAGCCATGGGCACGTGTGACGTAAGGTCCACCCGCCCCCCGAGACCCTGAGCCGACACAGCCCAGAACCTCCCTCCATGGCATGTGTCTCCAGCTCACGCGTGGGTCCTGCCCCAGAGCCGCCCGCCCTCCGCCCACTCGGCTTCCTCGTGGCATCCACGCGTCCATCCCGCGCGCCTCGATGCCCACGCAGCTCTAGCTTCCCTGGAGCTCACCCTGCACCCGCGCCACTCCGTCTGCCCCGCCGTGACGCCCTAAGACAACTACACACGTTAAGGCAGTTACTGGGGGCCACGGACTCACGGAGGCCAAGGACGCATCCGGCCCAAAGCTCTGATCATCAGGACCCAGATCAGGAGACAGGTGAACGTCACGCAGACACAACAAATCATCTTTTCACTGATTTTTGAAGATACCCATGAATATGACGCATAGAATCATGATAGCCTGATGCGAGTTCTGTGGGGAGGGGGTGTCCACCCGCGGAGTCAGGAGGTGACACGCGGCAGCTGGAAGACGTGACGTGTGGGAGCAGAGGCCCCGGGCCGGGCGGCTCTGCAGGCTCTGGAGGCTGAAGTCCCAGATCAGGGTCCCTGCGCCCCTGCGTGGTGCGGCTCTGCCGGGAGCCCTCCTCCTGGTGCAGACAGCGCCTCCAGCTGAGCGCTCACCCGCCCAACACAGAGGGCAGAGCAAGCCCTCTGCGGTCTCCTCTCGGGGCTCCCCCCGGGACCTCATGCAACCCTCATCACCTCCCACAGGCCCCCCTCCTCACACCGTCCCAGGGGCGCAGGGCTCCAACACGGGAATGTGGGGACACACAGCCCGTCCTGACAGCACCTAACCTGGCCCCGTGCCCAGAGGGAGGGCCCCCTGTCGCGGGGTCCCCGGGGTGAGGCCCACGACTGCCTCCCTGGGGTGCACAGACACGAGGCTGACCCGAGAGGCCTCTAAGGGGCAGACCAGCTGGGGAGTCTCGGCCCTTCCCTGAAGTCAGCCACAGCAGGGAATCTTTGGGGGGAAGTCCTGGGGGTGGGGGGTACAAGGCCCAATCACTCCGCCCTGGACTGCGGCACAGCACTGCGACCTGCGACCCGTGGCCCAGGCCGAGCTCTGGTGGAGAGGGCCTGCTCCGGCCTCACCCGGGGCCTCGGTGAGTGTGGAGGTGGCTGTTCAGACCGAGGGGTGGGCAGGGCAGAGCCGAGGGTGCCTCCAGCCCCCGGGAGGGTCCCCAGGTGCCAGGACTAGAGGCACAGATCCTAATTTGGGACAAGACCCTGCCCCATCCCGGGTCTTGGGCTCCCCACTTGTAGAGGAGGCTCTGTGATACCGTCATCTCGTCCTCTGCAGGCTCCTTGAGGACGTGGCCCGGCCTGGCCCCCACGGTGGCACCGCCTCCCACCCCTCAAGATCGGTCCCGGGCCTCCCGCAGCCCGTCCCGCGTCTCGAGGCCCACCTGTGCACCTTCACACAGGTGGAGAGAGCACAACACCGCCTGGAGCACGTGGGTTTTTATCATCACCGTTTCTTTTTTATAATTGTCTTGGATCGCTAGGCCGTTGTTCTCAACCTGTAGATCTTGGCAGTATCGGGAGAGCAAACTGCTGTTCCTAGAAGCCCAGACCCGGGAACTCCTTGACTCTGAGGCCCCCAACTGCCCCCGGGAAAGGCGGCCGCTGCGGGCTCGGGGCAGCAGGCCTGCGGGAGCGCTGCTGCAGGACCACGGGTGGCCCGGGCACCTGCCGAGCTGCCGGCCCCTCCCTCCCACGCTCCGCCCCGGATCTCAGCGGCCACCGTCACCACCGACAATAAACGCCACAGTAAACCTTTTCACTAGAAATCAAGTTCCCAAACAAGAAGCCTGTACAGTGATGCATCCGTTTGCTTGAAAACCCCATTTAGAACGGAAACCGTAACTTCCATCATCCCCCAACCGAAAGGCACCATTACCAACGTCCCTGCTTTCCAACCAGATTCTTTTTGGGAGAAAGCAGGTGCGTCCAGGTAAGATGCTGAGCCGCTGAGTCCCTTCCCCAGTGACCGCGAGGGCTCCGCCCGCCTGTGGCACTGTCCTTCACAGCCCCCGGGCTGGCCCAGGTCCCCTGGAGCCCGAGATGCACAGGGCTGGGCCAGGGTTCTTGCTCCGGAGAGCACAGCCGCGTTCTGCTGACCGATCCCAGAAACCCTTCTACAGGGGACACGATCCTCCTTGGGGCTGAAGAGGACTGAAGCTGACAAGGAGGAAAACAGGTCTCTGTGTCATGAATGGGGGCGGGGCAGGGGGGGCACTGCAGGCAGTTGCCAAAGCCAGTCTTAATTTAGGGGCACAAATCAGCTTTCAGAAAGGCAGGGAAGGGGTGAGGAGGGTCCCGAGCCCCTCCTTCTAGTCCTAGACACCCCCCCCCCGGGAGACACAGGGCCTGGAGCCTTCTCCTCCCACCCCACCCTAAGGAGGCAGGAGCCCTCGGCTTCCCTCATGGGCGCCCCCCCAGCGGCCAGCACCCAGCTCTCGGGCCGGGCAGGGAGGGCGCCTCTGACTCCCGCTGCCCCGCGGGTCACCACCTTCCCGGCACCTGCAGAGGACACGCAACAGAGCCTCTTAAGGCGTTCCTCCCGCGGGAGGAGAAGACTGAGCCAACACCTAGGTCGGGGCAGCGGCGGCCGCCCACGGGCCTGCCCCTCCCAGGATGCAAGGTCAAAGGGACGGGCGGACAGATTTTCTAGGAAACCCCCGTCCAGGCCCCGCGGCCCGGCTCGGCCTCTTCACTCTGCGGCTTCCCCTCCGGGCCCCCCCGCAGCTCTGCCGCCCCCCTGGAAGCCGGAACACGGGAATTAAGCCGCTGACACCGAGGGGGAGGGGGCGGCCCAGCCGCGATGCGGAGACGCCCGCGGGGCGGTCCGGGCACCTGCGCCGCACCTGGGGCCTGTCCCTGCGCCCAGGCCTGTGCACCTGCCGCGGCTCCGGGGCTTCCCGGGAGGGGCACGGCCCGCGGGGGCGCCCTGGGGGCGCGGGAGGAGCCGCCCCCCGCCACCCCCCGCCCCCGGGTCCGCCCCGGCCGCCCCCCGCCCCCGCGCAGGGCCCCAGCCCGGGGCGCACGGTGCCAGGCGCGGGCGCAGCGCGGAGGCCCGGGGGCGGCGGCTCACCCAGGCCCCGCGCCCCCGCCCCGCCGCCCCCGCCGCCCCCGCCGCCCCGGCCCCCCCCGCCGCACCTCCTTTCCTTCCCTGCGCAGCGCATCCTCGGCCGAGCGGCTTGCGGTGCGCGGAAGCGGGGCCGGGGCCGCTGGGATCCCGGCTGCTGCGCAGAGCGCGGGGCGGAGGCCGCGGCGCCCTGGGACCTGCACCCGCGCCCCCGCCCGCCCGCCCCGCGCCCCGAGCCCCGAGCCCCGCGCGAGCCCGCTCAGCCTCGGCCGCAGTCGGGCTCCCCGCCCCCGCCCCGCCCCCGCCCGCGGAGCTCGGCAGCCGGGCCCACAATTCACCGTCAGGCGGCGGCTCCGGGGCTGCGGGGCTGCGGGGTCCGGCCCCCCCTGCACCTGCCGCGGCCCGGGGCTCACCTGCGAGGGGCGCCCTCCTGGAGGGGCTGGAGGGGCCCCTGAGCCCTGAAGCGCGGCAGGCCGGGTGATGCGGCGTGAAAACCTGCGCGCAGGGGGAGTCGTCCCCCAGGGAGGGCGCCCCTCCCCCCTCTCCCCTCCCCCCCCCCGCCCCCGCGCACCTGCAGGGCGGAGGAGCCCGGGGTCCTGTGCGTGGGAGCAACATGTTCGCAGGTGGATCATCTCTCGAGGTGGGGAGAGGTGCCGGCCCCTGGCTGCCCTTCTTCCCGGGCCCAGGCCCTCCTCCCAGGCCCTCCGGCCACAGGTAAACCCCAACCACCTGTGGTTCCTTGATTGTAACGAGGACGGCATTCCACAGCACAGAGACTGAGGGGCAGGGGGGCCCTCCCAGCCGACCCCCGTGGCACCTTTAACCGGCCCATTCCACCATTCTCCGCCGTCCGGGGTGGTGGACACACAGGGGGACCTGGAAGGCCCACAGTGTCCACCCGCTGCTGCACTTCTTGGGTCCTTGGTCAGAGCCAGGGGTGGGTGGCTTAACGGGAAGAGGAAGAGGAAGCCTCTGGAGGACGTTCCTGGGAAAAACCCAGTGGACCCAGGAAGGCAAACCTAAACCCAGGTAAGTCTTCCAGAGGGCTGGCCGGCCCCCGGCTGTGCGGTGCGGCTCCCCAGGGTCTCAGCTGCCGGGAGGCGGAGCAGCAGGCACTGCTCCAGCCTTGGTTGGGGTCCCTAAGCCCGCGTGGGACCACCCTCATGCCGCCACTGCCGCTTCCTCCGTGAGCTTTTGGTGCAGACTCAGGAAGCACTGGCTGACGTCTGTGGAATGGGTCTTCTGCACCTGTCAGGAGGAGCATCTGCTGAGCGTGCATGTGGGACACAAGTATTTTCACATCTGGTCCACTCCGGAAGGTCCACACACCACCTGCTCCTTCCCAGATCTCCTTAACCCTGATCCTCCGTGGCTGCTCCTTATCAGCCCCTGGTCATGGGGATGGGGGTAGATGAGTATCTCAGCTCACGCTCCTTCCACGGAGAGCGGATAGCCAAACACGCTGCTTGCCAATGCCCACCCGGTGGACCTCCCTCCTCATCAGCCCCTCCACCCCCATTAGGGCTGCTTCCTCCCATTAAGGCTGGTTCCAGCCCCTCCCACCCGGACCATCAAGGCACCGGGTCAGGTGCACACCAGGCTCTATTTCCCAGTCATTGGTCAGCTGGTTTTAGGGAGCTTCCCATGAAACTAAGGATGCCAGTGGAGGGAAGGTGCCTTCAGAGGATCAGCTACCTGCTCAGGCAACGTGTTTACATGTTTAGAATGTGCCGGAGGACAATCTTGTGTCCGTCTGCTCACGCCACCATAACAAAATCCTCCAGATAGGAGGCTGGAAGTCCAAGACCAAGATGCCAACAGGGCTGTTGTTTCAGACCCAGTGTGCAAGGATCCTCTAAAGGTCCGCATGTTCCGCTTTCCCAGCACACAGTCGGTGAGTGTGGCTGCAGGTCCTTTCCAGCCCAGGAAGAAATGTTCGTACTCATGGGACTAGCCCAGGATCCTTCCCAGAGACACCCAGCTCTAACTACAAGGATGTGGGTGTGTGACCTGATTCAGGTGTGACCACCGTGTGAGGGCTGTGACTTCTGGGACTGTGACTCCAGTCTGGATCTGCTCCCCGTCTCTTCGGTCAAATGAGTCAAAGGCGCACAGGGGGCTTCCATCTAAAGATGGAGGGAGACAGACAAGTTGGAGGGGATTGATTGTGTGCACCCTACCCACACCCCTGGCTGTTTCCCCCAGAATGGCCCAAAGCCTCTCCCTGCTCCAAGGCACCAAGGCAGACGTGGACGAGGCAGGTGCCCGCATCCAGGGGAAGCATCGTCCTGGCTCTTTCCTGTGTGGAAGGACAAAGGGGCCACCATAGAGTGGGCAGTCTTGGACGAGGGAACAGCATGAGAAATGTCACCTTAAATACAACTTCTCTATGCGTTTGAGTGTTTTTCAAAACCAAAGTTAAATGCGTAGGTGAAGGTTATATAAAGTGTAATAACATTTTACGACATAAACTTGTACCAATTCAGTGTCACTAGCAGCAAATTAAAAACAGAACATAAAAACACTTCAAATGTATGTGAGGACTTACCAGGCCAAAAATGTAAATAAAAGGGGAAACTCAGCTAGGGTTGGAAAAATACTCATCAGAGAGTTCTGGTTCTGGGTAAAATGGAGTAAGCACATTCCCCAGCAAACCCCACCCCTGGCCATTTCTGTCCAAATGCCGCTCTAAAATCTGAACAGAGGCATGGAGTAGCCATTTAAGGATTCTGGAAGGTAAATGGTAGCAGGTAGATTGGGGGGGGGAAGATTAGAATTTGGAGCACCACCAAGCTGGTGGTGAGTTGCTCTTATTTCCCAGCATGGATTAAATCCAGCCCCAACCTGGAAGCGGCAGGGGCATGAACGGAGATCATTCCAGGAGACACCTTCCAATTCCAGCTCAAGAAATAGGAAATGGCTCCCCTGATGCTTAGTGAGGGGGGAGTACATCTTCCTTCTAATTTTGTCCTTTCTTTGTTCCCTCATGGCCCACCCCCACATAATCCAATGGTGGTGACAGCAACCGCAGCGACTACAGAAGTCTAACACTCTAGGGGGGAGCAGCTCCCTCTCTAATTGAGGGACTCTGTTCCCACAAGGGTTGGGCAAATTGCTGTTGTTTTCTGTCCTCCACCTCCCATGTGGCCCCAGATACATGTGCTGTCATCAGAAGTATATACAGAGGGGGATCCCTGGGTGGCGCAGCGGTTTGGCGCCTGCCTTTGGCCCAGGGCGTGATCCTGGAGATCCGGGATTGAATCCCACGTCGGGCTCCCTGCATGGAGCCTGCTTCTCCCTCTGCCTCTCTGTCTCTCTGTCTCTCTCTCTCTCTCTATCATAAATAAATAAAAAAAAATTAAAAAAAAATAAGTATACACAGAGTTTTCTAGAAAAATGCCCAAAAAGAGAAACTTCAGAAATCTGGAAAGTTCTAGGGAGACTGCAGAAAGAGGGTGCCTAAGAAAAGCGATGTGAGAAAATTGTGTGTGGTCTGGCAACACCCCTGGGCTGCCCAGGCATGCGTCTGGCCCCAGCAGCCTAGCACCGAGTGTGAGAGGGCACAATGGGCTGGGCCACTGCCCTGGTCCCACTGGCTGGTGCACCCAAGGGACAGACCTGAATAGCAAGCACTGCACGGGTCGGATGGCACATTTAGCATGAACTCAGGTGCGTCACATGCCTAACACAACGAAGTATATCAACGTTCTCCATAACTTGGAAAGTACCAGAGTTTCATAACATGGTATTCAACGTGTGCAAGATACAATCCAAAATTACTCAGCAAACAAAGGAACATGAAAATCTCAACTGGAATGTGAAGAGGTAACAGTCACCGATGGGGAAACAACAGACATTGGGATTACCTGACAAGGCAAGTATTATAGAAATGCTCCAACCAGTAAGAGTAAACACTCTTGAGAAAGTGGAAAGCCAAGAAATAAAAATATAGGGGTGCCTGGGGGGCTCACTCAGTAAGCATCTGACTCTTTGTTTCGGCTCAAGTCATGATCTTGGGGTTATGGGATCAAGCCCCGCATGGGGATCCTCACTCAGCGTGGAGTCTCCTGGAGATTCTCTCCCTTTCCTCCTTTCTCCCCATCTGCTCCTCCCTCCCTGCCCCCACAAAATAAATAAATAAAATATTTTTAAAAAAGAAATGGAAAATATAAAGAAGAATCAAATGGAAATATCAGAACTAAAAAAAATAATAACCAAAAAATAAAATAAAAAATAATAACCAAAATAAAAACCTCACTAGAGAGACTCAACAGTGGAATGAAGATGAGTGAGGAAGGAGGCAGTGAATCTGAAGGTAGAGCAATGGAAATGATCCATTTTGTATTACAGAGAGGAAAAGAAGATTGAAAAACAAATGACAGAGACTCAGGGACCTGGGGCACAATATCGAAAGGGCTCACGTTTGTGTTATCCAACTCCTGGAGAAACAGGAAAGTGTGGTTAAGAAAAACTATTTGAAAAAAAGAAAGAAAGAAAGAAAGAAAGAAAGAAAGAAAGAAAGAAAGAAAGAAAGAAAGAAAGAAAGAAAGAACTATTTGAAGAAATAATGGTTGAAAATTTGCCCAATTTGGTAATGAAGACAAAGAAAACACTCCTAGAAGCAGCCCAGGGAAAATGATGAATTGTGTATAAGGAAATAATTTGGATTATTGCAGGGAACATGACGGATAGAAGGAAGTGGAGCAGCAGGGTTGAATGCTAAAGGAAAAAAAGCCTGTCAGAGTTGTGTGTGCAGAGAAAATACCCTTTAAGAATGAAAGTGCTGTAGACTGTGTGTGTGTGTGTCCTCTCCAAGTTCATGAGCTGACATGGAATCCCCAGTGTGGTGGTGGTGGGAGGTGGGGCCTCTGGAAGGTGATGAGGTCATGAGGTGGGGCCCTCATGATGGGATTAGTGGCCTTGCAAAGATAGAGCAAGGAGCCCTCTTGTGCCTCCACCGCCGAAGGACACCGCAAGACAGCCATCTAAGAACCAGGGAGCGGACCCTCACTCTGGGATTCTCAGCTTCCAGAACTGTGAGAAATAAGTGTCTGTGGTTTATGAGTATGTGCTATTCTGTTATAGTAGCCTGAAAGGACTAAGACAGAAAGGGAAGTAAAATATTCTCAGACGAAGGAAAAACATCAGAATTTGTTGACAAGCAGACTTGCCGTAGATGAGAGGCATCACAAGGAAGCAGTCAACTGAGCCTAGGATATGGGAAATTATTTAGGAACAAAGACACATCCTCAAACTTGAAAATAGAGATGACTTGAAAGTGAAAGGATGAGGAAAAAGCACAAATGTCACTGCCACCCCAACCGACCCCATTGCTGACGTAGCTACACTATTATCTGACAAAATAGACTTTACGGCAAAACGAAGTAACAGAAATAAAGATGGTCACTTATAATAAGGGGTTCAAGTCATTAGCAAGATACATCAATTTTAAATGTGTATGCATATAATAACTTAGGCTTAAATATATAAAACAAAACTTGACAGCAGTATAAGGAGAGGGGCACCTGGGTGGCTCAGTCGGTTAAATGTCTGCCTTGAGCTCAGATCATGATCCCAAGTCCTGGACCCAGCGTGCTCAGCGGGGAGCCTGCTTCTCCCGCTCCCTCTGCCCCTCCCCCTGCTTGTACTCTCTCTTGCTTTCTCTCTCTAATGAATAGATTTTTAAAAAATCCTTAAAAAAGTAATAATAAAAACTAAAGAAGTATAAGGAAAAATATAAAAATACATAACCATAGTGGAAGGAAATAACACTTATCACAATAATTATTAGAATAAACAGAAAATTAAGCCATAAATATATAAAAAATTTGAACAACCTCATTAACAAACTCGATCTAATGGACATACATGCAAGACTGTGTTAAAAAAAAAAAGACTGTATTCAAAACACACAATGTTTTCAAGCCGAAGTGGTTCTGGGCAAATCCCAAAAATTTTTCAAGAATTAAAATCATACAGAGAAAAAAAAAATCATACAGAGCATATTCCCTGACCGTGCCATTAAGCTGGAAATCAATAACAAAAAGATAACTAGAATATAGCCATATGCTTGGAAATTAATAAATGCTCTTCTAGATAATACATTTTGGTCAAAGGATAAACCATGATAAAAATCAGAAATGCTTTTAAATAAGCAAAGGTAAAAATAGTAGATATCAAATTTGTGGAACGCAGCTAAAATATACTCAGTGTTGTTATGCCTCGGTGTACACAGCAGCAGAAAACAGCAGAAAGTAGGGAGCTAAGCACCTACCTCTAGAATCTAGAAAAATGTCCAAACCAAATCTGAATGAATAAAAGGAGAAACTAATAAATATAAGGCAGACATGATAAAATGGGGGAAATAAACAGGATAAACTAAGCCAAAATGGGTTCTCTGAAAATACCCATGTAATTCACAAGCCTCTGACAAATTTATGAAAACCCTCCAGATATTAAAATAATAAGAATAATATGTAAATTCTGTGCCAACAAATTTGAAAGTTGACATGAAATGTGCAAATTCTTAGAAATGTAGCAAAATTAACTAAAAAGACCCCATGATTTTTAAAGGCATTGAATCAGTAGTGAAAAAAATTCCCCAAAATAAAACTCTAAGCACAGATGGCTTTATTGGCGGTTTTCACCAAATGTGCAAGGAACAAAAGATAAAATCTGATACAAACTGCTCCAGATAGAAAAAGGGGTAACAATCCCCAACTTATTTCATGAGAATAGCAAAACCCCTTAAGAACAGTATGAGGAAAAAGGAGTCATTGGTCAATCTTACCTTAGAAAACGTGTAATTGATAAATGTGAGTGAGAAAATGAATGCAGGAAAAATAAGCAGATAAAATTCAACATTGATTCATGATTTTTAAAAAAAAACTAAGCAAATTTGGAATCGAGAGGAATTTCTTAAATCTGGTGAAGGATTTTTTTTTTTCTTTTTTTAGACATTTCACTGAGGGGACGCCCGGGTGGCTCAGCAGTTGAGCGCCTGCCTTTGGCCCAGGGCGTGACCCCGGGGTCCTGGGATTGAGTCCTGCATCGGGCTCCCTGCATGGAGCCTGCTTCTCCCTCTGCCTGTGTCTCTGCCTCTCTCTTTTTCATGAATGAATAAATAAAATCTTAAAATAAATAATAAAATAAATAAATAAAATCTTAAAAAAAAAACTCAATCCTGAAATTTTTTTTTCCCTAAAGATTTTATTTATTTATTTATTTATGAGAGACACAGAGAAAGAGAGAGGCATCCCAGGGTCCTGGGATGAGCCCCACATGGAGCTCCCTGCTCAGCCGGGAGTCTGCTTCTCCCTCCCCCTCTGCCCCTCTCCCTCCCCACTGCTTGTGCTGCTCTCTCTCTGTCTCTCTCAGTGTCTCTCAAATAAATACAATCTTTAAAAAAAAAAGAAAATTCTAAAAATGAAAAAGGAACCATTTACAATGGTATAACAATTGCAAGATTTTTTTTTAAGACTTTATTTATTTATTCATAGAGACACAGAGAATGAGAGGCAGAGACCCAGGCAGAGGGAGAAGCAGGCTCCATGCAGGGAGCCCGATGCGGGACTCAATCCAGGGTCTCCAGGATCACGCCCTGGGCTGCAGGTGGCGCTAAACCGCTGAGCCACCGGGGCTGCCCCAATTGCAAGATCTTTATAGATAAAATCATGAAAATGTATTGAGAGAAGTTAAAGATAAACATAAAGAATGTAGAGTTATTTGCCTGGAAGACGGAGCTGCGATGAAGAAGTCGATTCTCCTCAAAGTGAGCTAGAAGCGTAACACAACCCCAGTAAGAATCCCAGCAGTGTGTGTACCCATTGTGTATCGATCGCTACGTAGTAAAGGACCCCAAAACTTAGAGGAAAACAGTACACCTTTATTTATCTTGGGGTCAGGGCCCTGGCTACGGCTTTAGGCGGGTCCTCCTTTTCGGGGTCTCTCACGGAGCTACAACCAAGGTGCTGGCGGCGGAGGCTGCTGGCTGCGGTTTCATCTCGGGCTGCTGGACGCGGGGCCTCATCTCCCACTTTGTTGCCAAAGAGGCTGCTCGGGCAGATGGGCCGGCACGTGGCTGCTCCATCAGGGCCCGCTCAGCAGCAGAGACGCGAGACCAAGTCGCCGTCGTGTGCGGCCTCCCCGCAGAAGTAGCAGCCCCAGGCCGTGTGCACTCTGCTCACAGGACACAAGTCTCCCGGTCCTGTCCACGCCCACGGGAGGTTTCCACAGGGATGTGCACATGTATCTGAGTCAGATGGGAAGGCGAGAAATGCTGGAAAGGAAAAATACATCCAAGATTAACTATTTTGTGGGATTACCAACACACTGAACCAAGAAGAGAAAACTGACGAAGATGTGTCAGTAGAAATCATCTGCACTGGAACACAAAGAAAAACATAAATGGAAAATCATACCCAAGGGGCTCCTGGGAGGCTCAGGTCATGGTCCCGGGGTCCTGGGATCGAGCCCTGTCTAGGGCTCCCTGCTCAGCGGGCACCTGCTTCTCCCTCTGCTTTTGTCCCTCCCCTGGTTCCTGCGCTCTCTCTGTCTGTCGAATAAATACATACAATCTTAAAAAGAAAGAAAGAAGAAGAAAATTGCACCCAAGATCTACGGAAAACATCAAACTGCCTATAATGCATGTAATGTATACAGATGGAGACCCGGAAGGACAAGAGCGAGTAAACAGGATGGACTAAATATTTGAGGCTAAATCATAGCTAAGAGGATCCCAAATTAATGAAAGGTATTAATCACAGATCCAGGAAGCTCAGAGGACTCCGAGGAGGGTACGTGCACAGAAAAGCGTGCCGAGGCACATCGTGGCCAAACTGAAAATCGAAGATGAAGACCAAACCTTAAAAGCAACCCGGAGGAAAGTAAACACAACCCACAAGACAGAACAGAGAAAGAACAATGCCGAGTGTCCTCAGAAGCAACGCAGGACCGAAGACACTGAAGCAACAGCTTTAACACGCTGGTGGGCAATCCCGTGACTCCGAACTCCACGTGCAGCAAAAAAAAAAAAAAAAAAAAAAAAAACCTTCCGCAAGCTGATGGGAGGGACGTTTTTTGGGCAGATGAGGCCCGAGAGTGTCCTTGGCAGATCCACCTGCACACACAGGCTTGCAGGCGAAGTGAGGTCCTGGAGGAAGGAGACGTGACGAGACCAGATAGAGTCATTTGGGGGAGAGAGAGGGAGGGAGAAGCACGAGCGAGGGGAGCAGCAGAGGGAGAAGGAGAAGCCGGATGCGGGACTCGATCCCAGGACCCTGAGATCGTGACCGTAGCCGAAGGCAGACGCTTCGCCGACGACCCAGAATCTTCACTCTTTAGGCAGCAGGTGACACCAGAGATGGTAAATCACTTGAGTGTGTTGGTAAACAGAGAATCATACCCTGAATTCGCAGCGCCGCACTCTATTGCCGACCGCTGACCGGGTAACGGAGGGAGGTCCCCGCCTGTGTAGCACAGCGGGCGGCGCGCAGCTCGAAGGGGAGGCTCCGGGACCGGGGGGAACCATGCTCAGCTTCCCGCTGCTTCCTTTGTTCAAGGATACGCCGTTCTTGAGTTTTTGACGACTTGAAGGCATGTGCGCGCGTCTCCGGATCAACTTCTGAAGTCGTACGCGGTCACAGAGCGCGTGGGAAGAAGGAAGGTGCCTGCGACTCACTGGCAGCCCAGTCCCGAGCCGGTTGGGACCAGACATATGGGTAGTGGAATAAACGTCGGGGCACCGAGCGCTCCCAGTGAGGGGGATGGCGAGGGCGGGGTAAGAAGTGACATTTACGGGCGACGGACCCAGAGAGGGAAAGAACAAGGAGGAGAAATGACCCGTGTCGGTTCTGATGTGCCGCGGACGTGAGACGATGCAGCCTGCGAGAGACACGGGGCAACCGGAGGCCACGCGCCCGTCGTGTGACCACAGGGCCGCTCACCTCTGAAGGCATCACAGGCCTGCATGTCGGCGCGTCCCAGAGCAAATCCCCACCACGCGGAGCAAACGCTGCTGGAGCCGTCGCGGGGGGATGGGCCGCCCTCGAAGCCAGCGGGACCCGCAGTCCGCCACGCACGCGAGGGCGTTCCCCAGGGCTGAGCCGCCGGGCTGACCTCCAGAAGCCCTGAAAAACAGGAATCATAAGGAGCGTGTTCCCTGGCCACGTAGCATCAGATGTATGGACACAGAGATTTCTGTCACCTAAAGGGGGGTGCGTGCACAATCCCAAGCACGCGGGGACTGGACAACACGCTTCCAAGTAACGCACGAGGCAGAGAAGAAATCACGAGAGAAATGAGAGTGTCCTGAACGGAGGACAGTGAGAACACGAGGTGGTAAGACTCGGCCTGTGGACCACACACCCTGAGGGGTTCGGGGTGCTGGCATCACAGAGGGGGGCGCACCGTGTGTCTAGACCTAGAAGCACGGGTGGCCTGGGTGGCTCAGCAGTTTAGCGCCGCCTTCAGCTTGGGGCGTGACCCCAGGGTCCCAGGGATCGAGTCCCACGACTGGCTCCCTGCATGGAGCCTGCTTCTCCCTCTGCCTGTGTCTCTGCCTCTCTCTCTGTCTCTCATGAATAAGTAAATAAAATCTTAAAAAAAAAAAATAGAGAAAACCAAAAGTTGGTTCCCCGAAAAGAAAACATGCACGAGCCCAGCAGATATCACGGGAAGACACTCGAGAAGATAAACAGGCAGATGAGGAGAGCGCGTCCGCATCCGTCCCCTGAGTGGGGGCTGGCGTGCGGGGCACAGCTCGGTGACCAAAGGAAAAGCCACCTGATAAAACCACGAACAGATTTCGGGGCGCTGGGGGGCTCCATCGGTGAAGTGCCTGCCTTCGGCTTGGGTCACGATCTCCGGGTCCTGGGATCAAGTCCTGCGTCGGGCTCCCTGCTCCGCGAGGAGTCGGCTTCTCTCTCCCCGTCTTCCCCCACTCATTCTGTCTCTCTCAAATAAATAAATAAAATCTTTAAAAACCAACAAAAAGGGATCCCTGGGTGGCGCAGCAGTTTGGCGCCTGCCTTTGGCCCAGGGCGCGATCCTGGAGACCTGGGATCGAATCCCACGTCGGGCTCCCGGTGCATGGAGCCTGCTTCTCCCTCTGCCTATGTCTCTGCCTCTCTCTCTCTCTCTCTCTCTCTCTCTGTGACTATCATAAATAAATAAAAATTAAAAAAAAAAAACACAAAAAACCCACCCGCTGGGACCGGGAACTTCCTCACCGGGGCACACAACCCAGTAGACGCCAGGGCCTGTGAGGCCAGGACCCAGTATTCAGGGGGAAGAGAGACCATGAGGGAGCCCCTGGATGGTTCGGGGACTCAGCCTGGACGTCAAGAGGCACCACGCAGCCCGCGAGGGCCACAGCTCTCGGGAACCCGGGGATGCCCCCCAGCTTTCCACCCCCACGGGGCCCGGGGTGCACGAGGCCGGGCGAGGTGCTGTTCCCGCGACAGCAAGCGTGTGGCCGCTGTCCGGTGCACCCCTCGGGACGCCCCCCCGCCCGACCCTCTCGCCTCTGCCCCCACCCGTGTCCGAGCTCCCAGAGGCAGGATGACGCCCTGCGGGCCCTGGACGCCCGACACTCCTTCCCGCGGGCCCTGGGACAGCACCTTGGGCCACCCCTGAGCCACTGGGTGGAAGTAGAGGGCACTTTGGGAGGAAGGCGGCGGAGGAAGCTGCCCGGGCAGGCCAGGGCGGCAGGGGACCCCGGGGCCGCACCAGACGACGGCCGTGCACGTGCTCTTGCGTCCCTGCGCCACCCACTAGTCGGGTCCTTCGCTGTCAGCAGCCCAGAGGACGGGGACCGTGAGCAGCCCCGGCCCACATCGCCGCGAGGCTCTCAGGGCAGGAACACCCGATGTCTGCCCGGCAGCACCCAGCAGATGCCCGCGGAACATCCACTGGATGCCAGACGCCGGCCCGGCCCGGGCCCCACGCAGCTAACCCCCCAGGGACGGACAGACGGATGGTTTTAAGACGTCAGGTACAAGCGCTCGGAGAAAAGTCAAGGCAGGGTAAGCAGGTTAGAGGGAGCGACAGCAGTGGGGAGAGGCGCCTTCTGTGTCATACGCGGAGGGTGGGTGACCGTGTGCTGGAGACGGAGCCTCGCCCGCGTTGGAGGGACAGCGTTCCTGCCGGGGAGCGGCCAACGCAGGGGCCCGGGAGCACGTGCAGCCCGTCACGGGGGCGCACGGGGGGCGGTGCAGGGGGTGGGCATGGCGGGCACATGGTGTGGGCGGCCTCCACGGCCATGGTGACCGCAGCCCCCCCATCAGTCTACCGGCCACCCGTCCCCCTGCCCCTCTCCCACCCCGTCCCCTGACCCCCTCCCCTGTGCCCTGGAAGCAGTGGGCCTCCGAGTCCCCGCCGATGGATGCTCAGGCTCCTGCCCGTCCTTCTAGGCACATCGCGGCCGCCGGCGGCGCCCCGACCCTTCCTCTTCTCACGCTGGTGCTCAGTCCAGCAGCAGGTGCTGCGGCCCGGTCTCCACACGACCCTACGTTCTGATGGAAGCTGCCAGCTTTTGCACCCCGACCCCGTCTGGGACGGGCCAGTGTGCCCCATGGCTGGAGATGCCCTAGAGGCGGGCAGTTCACCCCTCACCCAGGGGCGCGGCCCCCGTGCCCCGTCTGCCCGGCTCCATCCACACAGGGTCCCTGCGGGTGCCCAGAGCCCAGCCAGCGCCTCCCCCGCCCTGCCTGGTGTCCCCCATCTAGGATGCCCCCCCACCCCCCGTGGCAGCGTGACCTCCTCCCTCACATCCTTCCAGACGAGAGGACGGCCCCCCGCGGCCTTCCCGACCCAGCCCGGGGAGACAGCCCCCCGCCCCCCACCCGCGTCCTCACTACCCTTCTCCTCCCTTCCATGAACTGACCTTGGGACGGCTGCTCACTCCCTCCAGCGCCCGTTTGGTGTGTCCCTCCCAGGAGGACGCAGAACCCAGACCATCCTCGCTGCTCTTCCCCACGCCTCCCGCCAGCGCCCGGGGCAGCGCCTGTGCGAGCAGCCTCCGTACAGACACACGCCTGCCCCCTGCTTTCTCCATCCCCTCGGGGACACCACCTGGGTCCTTTGGCATGACCTAAAACAAGTCTGGACGTGCCCGTCCCTGGCTCCTAGGCCTTCAGCCAGCGCCGGCAGCATCTCGCCGTCCCCCCTGCTCGCCCCCCGACGCGTCTTCGGCACCCTCTCCTGTTTGCATGCTCTGCTTCATGATGGACGGTATCTTCTCCCCAAATCCTCCTCCTTTCTGTGCCTCAGGACCTTAGAGCACAGTCTTCATAGTTGAAAGTTTTTGACTCAAAGCTACTTCCTGGGATCCCCAGGTGGCTCAGTGGATAAGCGTCTGCCTTCAGCTCAGGGTGTGATCCTGGGGTCCTGGGATCGAGTCCCGCGTCGGGCTCCCTGCATGGAGCCTGCTTCTCCCTCTGCCTGGGTCTCTGCCTCTCTCTGTGTGTCTCTCATGAATAAATAAATAAAATCTTTTTTGTTTTTTAAAGCTACTTCCTGGAGGAACTTGGGATGGAAGGATGGAGAGATGGATGGATGGATGGATGGATGGATGGATGGAGGAATGGATGGGTGGATGGATGGACGAGTACATGAATAAATTAAGCTGCACTAATTACTCAGTTTCTCATAAATGCAGCTGTTTCTGGACCGGGTTTCTTGGAAGGACGCCCATGCGCTGAAAGTCAGGTAACCACAAGTGTCCACAGAGGTAACAGCTGCCAACCAAGCCCTGAGCCGGGCTCAGGAGCCCAGACCTGCTGGCGCAACCTTGCCCCGCAGCTCCTCCCCGATGGCCCTACCGACGGGCGGCTCCCCGTGCCCCGGGTCCCCCCCCCGCAGTCGCTGCCACGGCGGCTTCACCGTCAGAGGCACCGGCCCGGAGCACGCGCCCAGGCTCGAAGCCCAGCTCCGCTATTTCCTCGGTCGGCAGGACGCTGACCCCCATGGTGCCGCGGATTCCTCCTCTGCAGGCCCGACGTCTGCGTGGAGACACAGATGCCCACACGCCGCCTGTTCTCCCGTTGTCACGGGGCCCACACCAGACCCCTCTGGCATAAACATCAGATCCTAATTAAACTGGCCCCAACCGACCCTTCCAGCCCTGTTGCTGACGGAGCGCGTGTGCCGCCCCCTCCCCAGATTCCTATGTTGAAGCCCTGCTCCCCGGGGAGGGGGGGTGACGGCATGAGGGGGTGGGTCTTGGGAGGTCACTAGGGCAGGTGTGGAGCTCACGGAGACACCTGCCTGGTGGTTGTGCACAGGTATGAGTGTTCCCTCACTCAGCCAGCAAACACTAGGGAGCGCCCACCGTGTGCTGCGCCCGTGCTATGCGCGCACGTCCACCCGGGACCCCCACCCTGAGCCTCCGACCCCCGTCACTCACCCCACGGACCCGCTCAGTGCCCACCACCCAGCCGGGTCTGGACGCATCTCCAAGCGGCTCTGCGGCACTTTGCACACACCTGTACGTGGAGCACACGCATCACACGCTATCTGTGAGCATCCTACACGCTTCCATCACCGCACCGCTGCTCGACACCCTCCCCCACGAGACCACCGGGACTGGGGCCCGTTGGGGACATTGAGCCAAGAGACACAAGGAAGCCAGAGAACAGGGCAGGAGGGAGGAGGCGGGAGCCTTCCCAGAGCCGCATCTCCCCAACTGCAGACCTGGGGAGGGTGTAAGCGAAGGGGGTGCGATAACCCCCCGGGGCCCGCACACACGGGACCCAGCACGGATCTGGGGCAAGGGCACCGGGAGGTGACCGAGTGCAGGTCAGAGTCGGAGCCAGGAGGGTCAGTGCCGTGGGGGCCCGTACCTGAGGGCTCAGAGGCGCGCACACCCTGCAGGATGGCTGCGGGGCCAGCGGACCCTCCGGAGCAGCCCTGGGGGCTGTGCCACTGACCCCCTGTCCCCTGTGACCAGCGTCTCCCCTGCCCGCGGTGGCTGTCTGTCCTTCTCTGCTTCCGCAGGACGGCCGGGGGCCGGGAATGACTGGTGTCCAGGAAGCTGTGTCTGTCTGTCTGTCTTCCTCCGGAGACCCCCGGTCTGTGCGCACACGGTCCCTCCAGGCTCGGCTCCACCCAAGTGTGACTCTTCCTCCTCGGCCACAGCCACCCCTCGGCCCCGGGGACCTCGCGAGGATGGACACCGTGTGCTCAACGAGCAACCAGACCGAGGGTCGGGCAGGCCACGAGCACCCACGCCGGTGCGCCCGAAGGTGGACGCGTCTTGTCGGGGAGGGTGTCCTTAGAGCTGCGGCGGCCCCCGGGCACCTGGTGGGCAGGCCCCCTCCGCGCCCCCGGGGGTGCAGGCTCCAGGTCGCCGTGGAAGCGTCCTCAGGTCCCCGTGCCAGAGACGCCGCCTTCCTTCCCCTTTAGGGCAAAGGTCAGTCCTTAAACCTGCTTTTCCTTCTCCCCAAACATTTTGTCATGAAAGATCCAACCCCGTAGGAAAGTTGAGAGAATCGCGGGGCAGCCATTCGCCTGCATCCAGCTCCTGCACCCTGCTGGGCTGGCTTTGTCACGGTCCCTGCGTGCCCGTGCCCCGCCCCTGCCCAAGCCACCCGACCTTGGGGTGCTCCCGATATGCTGCAGACCCAGGACAGTCAGCCCTGAGCCCTGCAGCTTGCTCACCGCGCCTGGTGTCAGGGCCGTTTCCAGCTTCCTTCTGGGGAAGGTCCAGCCGAAGGCCTAGGTCTCGTGTGTGCGACTGCGTGGGCTCGGCCAGTGGGGCGGATGCAGCACAGACCCCCCTGGGGACACAGTTCCCGCCGCCCCGACCTGTTCCTGCGCGGACCCGCTCAGGCCCGAAGCCCGTGGGCGCTGCGCCGAGGAAGGCGGATTCCTCAGCCTCCTGCTCCCACTAACGCTGAGGCGGCCGCGGGTGGGCGTCCTGGGCAGCAGGGGCGGCCGCCAGAGGCTGGAGGCGCAGGTGGGCTGAAGTCCAGATGCTGCACACGAGTGGACGCGTCAGGACAGGCCGTAACCCCGCGGAGGCCGGACCGGGGGACAGGCGGGGGCCCTCCGCGGGGCATGTTCCCATGGGACATCACGGGACGCAAGTGACACAGGCGGTGGGTCCCCGTCAGCCCCGCACAGCAGCACCTGGAGCCACGGGGGCAGTGTTCCCCGGTGCCTCGGCTTCCCCCACGGGGCTGAGCTTAGACATCTGACCCACAAGGAAGCTGCGCAAGCCCCGACCCCCCCACCCCCTCCCCCGTTAACCCAACGCCTTATGGGAGCCTGAGCCCCGCGAGCCGGCAGGGGAGTGGGTCAGGAGCACGGCGCCTCCTCCAGGAGGCCCCCGGGGAACATTTGGAAAAGCCAGGGTGCAGAGCGCCCGGAGGCAGGACCCGTTGTGCAGGACAGGCCTGCCCTTGGCCGCTGAAGCCCGCAGGGCGCCGTCCTCCCGGGGCCTCCACCTGCCGTCCCCGTGTCCCCCTCAGGCTGTCCCCACATCCCCCTCCACCTGCCATCCCTGCGTCCCCCGTGCCCCCAGAGGGCCTGTCCAGCCTGAGGGAGGTGTTACAATGACTATTATCTGCGGGTGACTGATGGGAACAGCGGGGGGTAGGAATGCCCCCCTCTCTCTGTCCCCTTTATTGGCCTCAGACAGAAGCCAGTCCTTGGAGCTGTCCCCGCGGGAGGGGCTCCGGGGCAATCCCAGCCAGCTCCCTGGGGCAGCCAGGGAGGGGCCGGGTGGTGCCTCCAGGCAGGGGCGCCCAGCTTGGGTGACCCCACCTCTACGGGGCACAAGGGCGTATCCAAGGTTTCGGAGGGGCCCTGGGCCAGGGAGACGGAGAGCACCCCCAGCAAGCTCCCTCCCCAGGGAAGAGCAGCCCGGCGCCCACGAGGAATTCCCAGGAGGCCTCGGTCACCGTGTCCCCAGCCGCAGGTGCCAAGGGGGCTCGGGAGGAGATCCAGGGGTCACAGGAGTGGGGTGGGCCGCCCACGGGGCGGGGCTTGGGAAACACAGAGGCCACCTGGGGGGTCGAGGGGAACGGCCAGCGGGAAGAAGGGCTGGGAGCTCGGCAGCTTTCTTCCCAGGCTGACCAGCCCCCACCAGCTCTTCTCTTTCCCTGGAGGGATAAGTGGTGCCGGATGCGGACGGAAGACCCCGAGGGGCACCCTGGCTCCAGCTCGGCACAGGGAGGGCGGCAAGGAGGGTGCCAGCAAGGCAGCCGTGGCTGGTGTGGCCGTGGACGGCGGGTTGTGGATGGGACAGTGTGGACGGTGTGCTCATGGACACTGTGGCCATGGGTGGGACGGTGTGGCCGTGGGTGGGAGAGTGTGGATGATGTAGCCACGGACAGGGTGGCCGTGGGTGGGACGGTGTGGACGGCGGGGCCGTGGACGTACCCACACAGCCTTGAGTGGGCGCCGGGAGCCGCCTCTGGCAGTGGGTTCACGGGGGTCAGGGGCGTGAAGGCAGGGGAATCAAAGAAGGAGAAAGAAAAGTCTTGATTGGGGAGGTCACGTGTTATGGGGACGCGTGTGTCCACCACCAGCCGGTCACCTCCAGAGCTAGCAGGAGAGAAGGACCCCGGGGAGGGGGGGGTGTGGCCTGGGCCCGTGTGCAGGGTGCTGAGAGCAGGAGAGCTGGCTCCGAGAAGGTTCTGTGGGTGTCCAAGCCCCAGGCTCATCCTCAGCTGGGAGCAACCCCGATCTCGGTGCTCCCAGGCAGGTGGCCCTGGGCTCTGACCAGCTCCACCCACCCCAGGCCTGGGAAGGCATCTGGCCAAGGGTGCAAACCCCTGGTGCCTAATTATTATCCTTCTAAGGTACTGCGGGCTTCAGGCTCAGGAGCGCGGCCCTGTGGGGAATCCTGCGCCCCAGGTGTGTGCGGCCCAGCTGCACCCCGGGCACGCAGGCTCCCATCCTCACACCTTCCCGCCCCGTTTCCAGGGCACACGGCCACTGCCCCTCGGGCTCCCGCTGGGGAACCTGCGCGGTGGCTCCTGGCGGCCAGTCCTGGACGAGCCTGCTGTGCCTCCCACGTCCGTGTCCAGCCGCCCCCCGATGTTTGCTCGGCCACCTCCAGCTCAGGGGCGCCAGCTCAGCCCCCTAACTCCCCTACTTCCTGCTCGGTGGTTCCTTTCCTGCATCCCACGCTTGGCAAAGCGCGTGCCCACCTGCTCTAGCCACTGAGCCGCCCACCTGAGCCGCCCATCCCCGCAGCCTTGGCCGGTCCTCTTCTTCTGTCAGGCATGTCACGGGCCTCCCTGCGAAGTCCACCTTGGCCCCCTCAGGCTGTCCCAGAAAGAGCCTCACTGCTCTCCTGGACATGGGGCCGGAGCCCGGCTGAGCAGGGCCGAAGCTCTAGGGGCAAGGTCTCAGTGCTTAGGGGCCAGAACCCTGCCACCCTGGCTGTGGCCGGGGGCTCCTAGGAGGGGCAAGGCCACGGGCGCCACCTCGGTGTAGCCCCCCCAGCCCCCAACCCCCAGCCCCCAGGCGGACCCGGTCTTAGTGATCTGACATTCGCCCCCTGTGCCCATCCGGTGGTGGCCTGACCCCGGGCACAGTGGCCGTCGGCCAAGGGGGCCCGGGGCCATCAGCGAGCTGGGGTCACTGGGGAGCCGGCCCCCAGCCTTCGGGACACACCTGCCCCTTAGCCTCCCTGCCAAGGGCCCCCCCGCGGGCACGGCCCTGAGCTCCTGGACCTGGGCCCCAGCCGCATCTGCCTCCTGGCCTCTGTCCACGGCCGCCACGTGCCGGGGCCGCATGACAGTGCTGCCCTGTGCGTGCGTCCCTGCCACCTGGCTTGTCCCCCACACAGCGGTCAGCAGTCTTGGCGGAGCAGCAGCCGAGCTATTGCTTCACGCTCCGGAGGCAAATAAACAGCACGCGGCGCTCCGGGCGCAGCTCTGGCAGGGACGCCTGGGCTCCAGGGTCGCCTTCCTGTTGTGACCATTTCCAGGCAACTGCAGCCTGGCTCTCACCCAATCACACCCTTTCCTTTGGGGGGAAGCCCTGCTCCTTGCCCACGGGGACACGGAGCAGGTGCAAGCCGCAGGCACACAGTGACGGCCTGTTGTTTACGATCCGCAGGTTTCAGCACACCGACTCCCCAAAATAGCCGGCGCTCGGGGAAACGGTCGCGCCCTCCTGGAAGAGGAAGGGAGCGGAACGGCGCGGTCAGCGCGGCGGCTCCCGTCCCCCGAGGGCGCTTATTCGAGGGTCTAGGGAGGACGCTGGGGCCGGCACGTCCTGTCCCCGGGGTCAGCGCAGGCCCAGGGGGGGGGACGACCACGAGTCGGGGGTGGCCCGGGCCGCTAGGGAAACAAATGGCTCGGATGTTCCCCAGGGCACCGGGGCCCAGGCTTGCAGCCACTTCCAGACCTTGCAAAACATCTCCCTGGGCCTTGAGAACGCCGTGCCCCGGTGTAGCCCGGGCGGTGGGTGTCCCCCACCCCACTGTCCCCTCGGGACGCTTCCCCGGAGACTCTGGAGGCTCCAGTGAATGAGGAGCCCTGCCCCTGAGGCCGCCTTGCGCTGGTCCTGGAGGGGCACCTGCCCACTCGGGAGCTTTGCCCCCAGCTGCTCCCCGCCTGCCTTCCCGGGGGGCCCCCGCTAGGCCACCCCCACCCCATAGCTCCACAGGCCTGGCGATGGGGCGCGTGGCCCTCTCCCCCTCTTCACCCTGCGCAAGGCCGGGGGTGCCCGGCTCCCTGTGCTGTGAGCGGGAAGGAGGCTCGGGGTGAGGGTCCGTGTGGGGCCAGAGCTCCCGGAGCCCAGGGTCCACAGGCCGCGGTGAGACCATGAGCTGAGTGAACCCAGTCACCGTGGTGTCCCCCCCCCCTCCGCGTGCATTCCGGATGCAGGGACGGAGCCCAGCGGGCCCTTGGGTGGGGACCCTGCAGGGAGGGGGCCCAGGGTGCTGAGGGCTTGTGCAGGGAGTGGTCGGTGACCAAGCACCCAGGGAGCTGGTGGGGGCAGTGGGGGGCAGTGGGGGGCAGTGGGGGGCAGTGAGGGCCGTGGGAACTGGAAGGACGTTCACCATGTCAGCTGGATTCCCTGCGCCTCCTCGTGTTCAGGGGCTGCCTGAGTTCTCGGGGATCGCCGGCAGGGCCCCCCACCCCATGCCTGCAGTTCCTCTGTTTCCCGGGGACCAGGTACGGGTTCTGAATGCTGGTCCCTCGCCGACCCCGCGGAGCCCATGTATCTTCCTCCCGTCTGAGTCACTTCATGTACACAAATCTGCTCTATTTCAGGAAAACACAGCCTTCTTTTGAGGTGCGGGGAGGCGCGGCCAGGGCAGGCTGGCCTGCAGTCACCGTGTCGCCCCCACCGTCCTGCACGATTCGATCGCTTCTCTTGGTCTGTTCGTAGGGCCCCTGTCCTTGGGCCCCGAGGAGGGAGGGGTTTCCACACCCTCCGTACTAACTGCTGGTATTTGAGAAAGATGCGGATTATTTTTTAAGCTCACCGTCAGCACACATTTTGCTGAATTTTTTTTTTTTTTTTTTTTTTTTTTTTACATTTTGCTGAATTCTTCTTTGTTCAGACTTTCTCCATTTATTGTCTTCGGTTTTCTTTCTCTTGGTTAACCCGCAGGTTTCATTAGCAGCTGTGAACGGAACACCTACCAGCGGTCGGGCCCGTTCAGCACCCATCATGAGGCCAAAAGACAAAACCCCTGCCGTCGTCGGGCGCCTGCGGGGCTCAGGGGGTTGGGCGTCCGACTCTGGATTTCAGCTCGGGGTCCTGGGATGGAGTCCACGGCGGGCTCCCTGCTCAGCGGGGCGTCTGCTTCTCCCTCTCCTTCTGCCTGACGCTCTGGCTACTTGTGCTCGCTCTCCCTCTCTCTCTGGATGGAAGGAAAGAAAATCTTAAGAAAAAAGGGTTATTAGAGTTCCTGTTAATGGGTCCTACTCGTCAATGGACAGACAACAGATCCTTCCAATTGGCTACACTTAAAGGCAAAACTCCCTCTACAGGGAGCTCTCGATGCGTCTTATTAGTGTAATGGCCAGTCTCGGGACCCCCCTTGACAGGGAGAGAGAACAGAAAGTAGACTTAAGGGATCCCCGGGTGGCGCAGCGGTTTGGCGCCTGCCTTTGGCCCAGGGTACGATGCTGGAGACCCGGGATCGAATCCCACGTCGGGCTTCCTGCATGGAGCCTGCTTTTCCCTCTGCTTCTCTCTCTCTCTCTCTCTCTGTGACTCATAAATAAATAAAAATAATAAAAAAAAACAATAAAACTTCCTTTAAAAAAAAAGTAGACTTAAATAAATAAATCGCCACCAATGTAAATTCCTCTTCTTAAAACAGCCTCATTTGCCTGTTTTAACTTCCGTCCCCCCAGAAGGCTTCCCGAGAGCACTCGGGCCTATGCTCCAGGTTCAACATGATCAGTTGCTCCAGGAAATGCTGGAGGCAGAAAATGCACCTAACACAGGCACCGGGGTGGCGTCGCCCTGGCTTCCGGGGCTGTGCGTTTGGCTCCGCCGGCTGCCGCGTCCCCGTGGGCCTTCCTCCACGGTGTGTACCCCGAGCCCCCTCCACGTCCCCCATGGGCCGTCCCTTACAGGTGCCCCCCGCCCCCCGCCCCTCTGCCCGAGCAGCGCGTCCCCTGGACAGCAACCGAGCTCTTGAGAAGCCCCTGCACCTCTGCTACCAACGTCAGAGGGAAATTCGACGGGTTCATGACTAGTCGCCAGGCCCCTGCACGGAGGGAACGGGAGCACCACCTCCCCCGGCCTCCTGCACACGGTCTCCCGAGGCCACTGACTCAGAAGCTACCAGAAGCCAGAAAGGAGGCTGCTGTTAAAGTGCTTCGTACAGACCGCACTCAGAGATACGATCTTCCGGGGCGCCCGGCCGCCTCCGTCGGAGCCTGCGACCACACTGGGTGCAGACATTATTTAAAAAAACAAAATCTTAAGAAAAACAAACACATGAAGACAGAAGTCTTTTGGTTTTCATTTTAGCTAAAAAATCTCCCTGATGTAAAAACAAAAATTAGTTAAAAAGGCCAACCTTTTGCTATTGGGGCCCTAACCTGGTTCCTCGGGAATTTAGAGACAACGGTCTGTCTCCCAAATCTCTACAAAACCAGAAATGCAGCCCTGAAGCCGGGTGGAGGCCCACACGCCGCCCCGTCCCCACGCCTCCCCTGCTCCTCCCAGAGTGTTTGCGGGTTTTAGAAAAGGCCAGGGTGTTGGGACAAAACGGTCCCGTGCTTAAGAAAAGGAGGACACGTTTTAATAGCAATTACTCTGAGACTCTAGAGAAGAAAATGTTTTTACATTCCTTCTGTCCCTTAAAAATCTAAATGTTTAAGATGTACGCACGGCTGGGACTCACCGAGGCTGCAGGAGACGCGGGGGGTGGAGGCCTCCGCGGCCGCCAGCACCTCCCCAGCCACCCCAGGGACGCGGGGCGGCCCCTGTGCCTCGGGCCGAGGCAGGTTTGCTGGGCCGGGCCCGTCCACCGGAGTAGCGGGGCGCCCTCTGCCCCCCGCTGGGGCCGCGGCGCCCTAGGTGTGGGGGGGAAGCAGGTGCAGGCCAACACGGGCCCCCGAACTCAGGCGGAGCCTGGCGGGGCTTTGTGGGGCCCGCGCCTTCTGGAAGGGAGTCGGCGCTAGCGCACAGTCACTTGCTGGTTTGACGAAGTGCGGAGACAGGGTCGGAGCCGAGGCCAAGAAGGAACCCCTGACACGTCTTTGGTCTCAAGAGCAAAATGCTGGTTTTCTCGGAGCCCGGGGACAAGACGGTGGCGGGCAGGGTGGCTGATGACACACCGGGAGTTGGGGCCGATTCCCAAAGGACTTTCACCTGCTAAGGAGGACCTACCGCCTGCCTCCCAGGCCTTGCCATTGTCAGCTTTCCCCCGCGGCATCCACAGTGAGACCATTGGAACGTCCCGCGTGCGCCGGGTGGGGTGGTTGGCCGGAGTCAGCGGCTGCGTCCTCCGCTAGCCCTGGTCCCTCGTCAGGCTCAAGGAAGACAGATGTGTCCTTAGGATTCCCAGGTGAGGGGCGCCTGGGGGGCTCAGGTGTTGGGCAGCTGCCTTCAGCTCAGGTCATGACCTCAGGGTCCTGGGATCGAGCCCCGAGTCCGGCTCCCCTGCTCATACTCTCTCTCTTAAATAAGTAAAATCTTAAAAATAAAAACAAGAATTATCAGCATTAAATAGAAGACTTTGCTTCTGCTGACCCGAAGTCAAATACATCCACGTTGTCTCCTGCAAAATTTGTCAGGAAAAATAAAACGGTATGGGGAGCGGGAATGTATTTTTTTGTTTAGAGAGAAGAAAGGTGGTTTTGTCCTAAGTGAGTCTGGTTGTTTGCGGAACAAGCTTAGCGCTGAGGAGCCCAAGGCGAGCTGAAGACAAAGCCCTCGCTGACACCCCTAACACCCACCCCACCCCACCCCAGGAGGGATGCCTGGACCGTCCTCACCCCCTCCCGCTGCCCTAAGGCTAAGGGAGGGAAAACGATGGGTTAATTTACAGAGTCTTAAGTCTGTTGGTATCATTAAGATAGACGTACCTAAAAAAAAAAAAAGATAGATAGACATGCCTTTAGAGGTGTCGGCATTAAATATGGAACTTTTATTCTCTCGAGGTTTGCTGAAGGTCAAATAAGCTGCTGTCATCTGTTGTCATTTGTTAGCAAAAAATTGAGTTAGGATGGTTAACCTTGTGTGTCTCAAATTCGCATGGGTAATTGTTAAGGTAGCTTTCAAAGTCTTCGGAGACCCCGAACTTTAAAATTCTGCTTGGATGATAAATGGGGTTGAATTCATTGGGCATCTAGGTCTTACAAGCAGCGCTAAAGCCTGGATTACTGGGCGTAGGTTCGTGCTTCTTACTGCAGAGAAACAGGATATTTGGGGCTGTTGGTAAATACGCTTTGTGCTTAACTGGTTCATAAATTTGCCGTCTAAAGAGTTCTGTTGTGACAGCTTCACGAGTTACTCCTTAGTCTTCCCTGGAGACTAAGGTTTCTAAGAGTGCAAAACTCTGCTCAGTGTAATTAAGATCGATGAGAACAAGGGACGCAACTCTGTGTAGAAAGGTGGGAGATGTGTAAGAAAGATCTAAGAACGGGAATGCATTTTTGTCGAAGGTAAAACAAAAAAAAAAGGTAATTTTATCCTAAGTGAGACTGATTGTTTAGAAAGAAATGGCTTGGTTCAAAATCTGAATGCAAAGGAAAGCTGTAGATCTGTGAAGGGCTATCTTTGGAAAGAAATTTTAGGTGTGGTCAGGATGACCAAAATCAAAATGAATGGATTTTAAAAGTAGAGTGTTAGGAGATTGGAATACTCCTCTCTCCATCCAAAAAACAAAGTTGTCTAGAATTGTTGGTCCGCTCTTGATAAGCAAATGTAAACAAAGGTTTTCTTTCCTCTTTTGTCTGCCCAGAAAACCAGTTCCCCTGCTTTGTCCTTATCAGGTCTTTGATGATTGGGTTAAAACTTCTCAGTATTACAGGAGCTAAGTTTTGCTAACAACGACAGAACCCTGAGTATTTGCCTTTGGAAGCTCTTATTGTCACCTTGGTTAAATAAAATTTGAGTTTTATAATGATCTGCAATCCTGTTTAGGTACACACTATAACTTTCTGTGTGCCATAAAAGTGGGATGACTTTTTAACAAACTTCCCAAGATTTAAATTGTAAATGAGGCCTCTGACTCATTCGGCCTTTTTGTGTGGTAGGTTCAGTTACTCTGGACGCACTATTAAATAATAAGCCTTAGGTTGCATTGCTTCAATATAAGGTCATCACTTGATATTTCGATTATTAAAGTGTTGTGTGTCACAGAAATAACCTGTTTTCCTTGCCAGCCATATTGTAGCCTCTCATCAGATTTTCAACCACATCCATTCTGAGTTTTTGTCACTTATAATTATTCTCTTGCAAAATGAGTTTCATCTTCAAGGAGATTCATATAAAGGATTTGGGACAAATATAGGTATTTGATAGATTTAAAATCCTAAAACAGGAAATGGGTAAGAATTTCCAGAACTCACTAAAGCTGCATTCAAACTGAACAAGAGTGAGCAACATATGGGACTAGATGAACTAAAAAAGATGATTATAGTTTTGTGACTCTTGTTTGAAACACTGCCGGTTCTCTAATGTTTGCTCTTCCAGATTAAGGAAATTGCTCTTAAGATATCTACAACTTATAGAAACGTGATAAAGTATGCATTTGTGAGCAAATTGAAGCATTTAGCTTTTCTCCCTACCTGAGCACTCTGATAGTCAACAGGTCTCAGTGAGTATTCTCTCTTCCATGGCAACAGTGGTCATTTCCGTAAGTTCTCTAAGAACTTGTTCTCCTTGTAATGGGACATCATTGCAAACATTGTTTATTTACCAAGGCTTTGACTGGAATGTCATAGCTGAGGGAGACACGCATAGACTCAGATGGCATCAAACAGCTTACAGGAACTAAGGTTGACTTTATGAAACTTGGAACCATAAATCCCCTTGGAACTGTTGGCCTGATGCCTGGTTACGGAGTCCCAGCAGCCTCACCAGGTGAGTAGAGAATGTGGCTCCCTGGCAGGTGCAGGAACCTCAGGATACCTTGGGGACCTTGTGAAGACAAATCCATTCACAACTACGGGTATTGCAGGCACGTCCGATGGCAAGTACTTGGTTTGGCTCCTGGCCTGGAGAGGCTACTAAAAGTTCAACGTAGGGATTCCTTATAAAAGTTCCAGCAAAGCAGAACCTAAAAGATCTATATGGGGGCGTCTGGGTGGCTCAATCCATTGAGCGTCTGCCTTGGGGCCAGGTCATGATCCAGCCCCAGGTGTGGCTCCCTGCTCAGTGAGGAGCCTGCTTCTCCCCCACCCTCTGTCTGCCACTCCCCCTGCTTGTGCTCGCTCTTTCTCTCAAATAAATAAATAAATAAATAAAAATCTTTAAAAATGTAAATAAAGTCACAACCCAATATAGTTTCTTTAAAAAAGAAAATAAACTATTTCTTTATAAACCTAATGGAAATCTACCAGAAAACTCCTAGAACTTTTTTTTTTTTTTTTTAGGAATTAAACTAATTAGGCGTATTGATATATAAAATACATGGCAGGGACACCTGGGTGGCTCAGCGGTTGAGCATCTGCCTTCCGCTCAGGGTGTGATCCTAGGGTCCTGGGATCGAGTCCCACATCAGGCTTCCTGCATGGAGCCTGTTTCTCCCTCTGCCTGTGTCTGTGCTTTTCTCGCTCTCTCTCTGTGTCTCTCATGAATAAATGAATAAAATCTTTAAAAGAAAGAAAAAAAAGACAAGGGTTTTATTTTTATTTATTTATTTTTAAAGATTTTATGTATTTATTCATGTGAGACAGAGAGAGGCAGACACAGGCAGAGGGAGAAGCAGGATCCCCCATCCCCCGCCCCCGCACCAGGGATCACGTCCTGAGCCGAAGGCAGATGCTCACCCACTGAGCTCCCCAGGCGCCCTTAAAACAAGAGTTTTCAAGATCATATGAAACTCCCAGAAATGCGATGTCCTGGGATGATGCTATTACCTTGAGACGTTGTGTGTCACAGAAATGACCAAATTTCCTTCATTGCCTTGAAGTGAGCTCTCCTCAGATCTAGAATGAGGTTTGTACAGACAGTCCTACTCTACTCAGATGCTTTATTTATTTTTATTTTAAAGATTTTGTTTATTTATTCATGAGAGACACAGAGAGAGAGGCAGAGACACCGCGGGGAGCTCTGCAACTGCGGCTCGCCTTCTGTGATACTATGGGGAAAAATGATCTGAGGCCAGGTTTCTAATAATGTTAGGATCATAAGACGGGGCTGGGTAAAAATGTCCAGAACTAGTGAAAAAGCTGTATGCAAGCAGAACAAGAATCGGTTGGTTACATGGGAATAAATGAACTAAGGAGGACTATTTTAATTTTTATGACTTTCTGTTGACTTTTAAAAAAGTGTTTTGTTTTTGCAGATTTTAAGACCACTCTTTATCTTCAGCGGGCTCGCAGCAAATTGACAACATCTTCCTTTGTGAACAAATGGAAACATTTATCTTCCGTCTGTACGTCTGTACGTGCATCTCCCGGGGTGCATGAATTGGCGAGTGAATTTATGTGCACAGGCCCCACAAGAATCTGTTCCCTGTACACAGGACATGGGTGGGAATCACTATTTTTGCTGCATTAATCAATAATCAGGCCAGGTTTTCTGACAATTAGACAGACTTGGTCTACAAATTAACGTTAATGGGAATATCTCTGGTAAAAATGAGGGTGACTGTAGACTGTGGACATTTGCTTCTAAACAGGACTGCGTCGATGCCTCGCGGCTGCTGTGTGGCTGCAGTTCTGCAGCCGAATGCTGTTCCCTCACCTTTCCCACTTTGGGTCATTGCAGATTAAGCACAGCTCTTTCCCCGGGAGCCCCGCGAGGGCGAGCCCCTCGGGTTAAAGCAGTGCTGATCCCGGCATGCCCCAAATAACACCCTTTGCTGCTCTTTGCATGTAGGATGTACAGGGTAAGCTGCTCTAAGTGTGGATGGTGAATTTTTCAAAATTCCTTCAGGGAACGCAGGAGCTTCAGAAAAGTCTGATGACCACTGGCCTGAAAACAGCCCTGCTTTCCCCGCGGGGAGCCCGCTTCTCCCTCTGCCTGTGTCTCTGCCTCTCTCTGTGTCTCTCATGAATAGATAAATAAAATCTTAGAAAGCAAAAACAAAAACAAAACAGGCCTGTTCCGGGTCGGGGAAGGTGAGCGTCTGCACAGGGTCAGTTGTGCAGGTCTCCCCGTCAGCATCACTGTCACCACCACCGGCACCGACTCTTTCCCCTCCCACTGTGCTTTCCCTGGACCCCCAACGCACTTGGAGGCTGCTCCCCGGGATGCGGGCACCTCCCCGGGATGCCCTGGGTCGGGGTCCAACAAGCCCCGGATGGCACTTGCAGGAGGGCCCCAGGTGAGAGACGAAGCCCGCTTGCGGGAACCTTAAACATTCCCGGTAATTGTCCATAGAGAGTTCAGAAGGCTTATTTATTTATTTATTTATTATTTTTTTTAAAGATTCTATTTATTCATGAGAGACACAGAGAGAGGCCGAGACCCAGGCAGGGGGGAAGCGGGCTCCGTGCAGGGGGCCCGACGCGGGCCTGGATCCCGGGGGCCCGAGGTCACGCCCTGGGCCGGACGCGGTGCAGAAGCGGAGCCCCCGGGCCGCCCGAGGAGGCTTATTTAAAACATGTGTAGGTTTTGCTAAGGCTGCAGGATGTGCCGTCCACGAAAATAAGCAATCAAATGAAATCTAAGACAATTATAATAGCATCAAACCCATGAGTATTAGGGTCTCGGCGCGCTGCAAGCAGAGCCCGGCCAGGAGCCCGCGGAGGGCCTCGGGGCGGGGCGGGCTCGGTCCGAGGACGCAGCTCCGAGCCGGGGACCGTGGGTGCGCAGACCCCGGGGCCGTCCGGGTGGGGAGCGGGCTCAGGGGGGTCCGCATTTGTGGGCGGGCACGGGGGGGAGCAGGGCGGGCACCGGGCGGGGGGGGGGCGGGCACCCGGCGGGGGGGGGCGGGCACCCGGGCTGCGCATGCGCCTGGTCCGCCCTGCGCGCCGGGGCCGCGCTGCCCCCGACGCTCCCCGCCCGCGGCCCCGCCCCGTCCCCGCCCTTCGCCGCGCCTGCGCACGCGCGCCTCGCTCCTCAGGGCCCCGCCTCACGCACGCGCGACCTGGGCCTCAGATCCCGTTCTGCGCACGCGCGCCTCGCCCGTCAGCGCCCGTTCCGCGCACGCGCGCTGCGCTCCTTAGGCGAGCCCTGGCCTCGGCCCGCGCACGCGTCGCACGCGCCGCACGCGCCCCGCGCGCCCCTCGTCGTCGCGCACGCGCAGGCCCCGCCCCGCGGCCAATAGGCGCCGCCGCGGCTGCTCCGCTGTTTATCCGTCGCGCGTCCGGCGGCGCGTGTCAGTCGGTCCGGCCTCGGGCTGAGCTGCCCCGCGCCCCCGGCCCCGTCCTCGGCGCCCGCCCCGGCCCGGCCCGCCCCGGCCCGCCGCAGCGCCGTCCCTCGGACGCCATGTCGCACAGCGGGACCCCCGGGCTGCAGGAGGAGAACTTGCAGGGTACGGGGGGGCCCGGGGGGCTCGGGGGGAGCTCGGGGGCGGGGGGGTCCCGGGGCGCAGCTGAGACCGAGCCGCGGCCGCCGTGCCCCGCCGTACCTGGTGCTGGCTCGGGGGCGAGGCCGGAGGCTCCTGCCGAGTCGTGCGGGTCCGACGAAGCCTCCGCTGGCTCCGGGGTGGCGGCTGTGGGGACGGCCTGGGGGGCGCAGGGGTCCCCGCCGCCCGGTCCGCCGCCGCCCTGCGCGCCGAGACAGACGGGGCAAAGGGGTGTCGCGGGCAACGGGGCTCCGGGCTCCGCTTGGGCCGGGCGGTCGTTCCAAAACGGAGCTTGAGATCCATCTGTGGGTGGAAAGACACAAGCAGAGGGTCCGGGCTGCGGGCCGCGCAGAACCCGCGACACCCGCCCCCCCACACCTGCACCCCCCACACCTGCACCCTGACACCCGCCCTCCGACACCTGCACCTCCGACACCTGCACCCCGACACCTGCACCCCAACACCTGCCCTCCTGACACCTGCACCCCCGACACCTGCACCCCCGACACCTGCACCCCGACACCTGCACCCCGACACCTGCCCTCCTGACACCTGCACCCTGACACCTGCACCTCCGACACCTGCACCTCCGACACCTGCCCTCGGACACCTGCGCTGCCCTGTCTGGGTATCTGGGGCCCAGGGCACAGGCCCTGCTGGCTCCTGGCACCACCAGCACGGTGGCAGCCCTGCCTCCCTGGTCTTGTCCCCGTAGGGCCGCCACCTGGCCCCTTGGAGTCCCCAGGGCCCCGGGAGGAGCCCGGTGGCCCATGACCTTTGTATTCTCTGAAGCAAGAGTAAACTAAACAAAATGAGCGTGTAAATAAGCATGGAGAGGGCCGCACGGACCGCTGAGTGAGTGTTTCAGGGCTGTTAAAATCCCGATTTCAGGTAGACCTAGCGAGCTGCCAATTACTTTTCTTGTTCCTTAACATAGTTTTACCGAGCACGATGTTGTCTCGCGCAGTGCGTAACGTGTCTTTAAAAACTGCGACCACTTTTTACAAGTTCCACAATCCATAAAATTCAACATTGACTCTTCTCTTCTTTGAAACAAATACTTGGATTAAGGGTTTAAATTTTCTCCGTCCCCTGTAAGATCCAAGGGTGTTGTGTAGACTCTGCCTTAGGATCATCCTCTTTCTAGGTATCAAGCTCCTTATTTCCCAACATTGTATATTTTGCTCGCAGGCTGGGATTTGGTGTCTGGAATGTTGAGCGTCCCTGGGGGGGCCCAGATCTCCTTTCCTTGACTGACCCCAAGCTGCTGAGTCATTGGCAATGCAAAACTGCCAGCTTATGAGTTAAAAAGATTTGTTTTTCTGTTTTGCTTATTCTATAAAAAGATGGTTACACACTGAGTGGAAATTCACGTTTAAGGCTTCTTGGGCCGGTCTCTCGAGTGTACGTGCTGCAGGGCACTGGCTCCGCATCACCCCCGGGTGGGTGGAGTCACTTGCGTCACATCACGTGGGGCCACCGCACAGCTGCCCTAAGAAATGTGAGTCCAGGCCTGGTTCCTGGCTGAGGCAGCGCCTGTCCCCTCTGCTCTGATTTGATCACCTCTTGTTGATGTTTGAACCAGGTCCTGAGCGAGCCCTGGTGAGCCTGCAGACTACAGCAGACCTTCCCTGCGGAGTTAAGGGCAAAATTGTTCCTTCCTACCCCCGTCCGTTCCGGTCTAAGCTGTCGTCTGGCAAGATAACGCAAGTGCCTTTCCCCTTAGGCCTGCGGCTGCCACGGTGCTGCCGGGAGACCGAATCGAGGGGAGGGGTTGCATCACTGACGCCCACGGGACCCCGGAACACCAAGCCCATGTGCTCCTGAGCACACGTCCCGAGTTGCTCCTTGCCTGCACAGTCCCGCGGTTCGGTTGTCACAGGCAGCCCACCGTAGGCAGAGGGGTCTGAAGAGAAAAAGTGAGTTTCTTTTCAAGGGAAATGATGGTGTTGTGGAGTGTACCACTGAAGGTGTTCTACACACTTAGATCCTAGCCCAACACCCACATCTCACAGATGGCCTCTGTGAGGCCCAGAGGCTAAGTGGGAAATAGGGCAGGCGAGCGACCGCAAGTAAAGGACGCGTCGGGCTCGCCACGAAGGGCCAGTGGGATGCTGGGAGCCTGGGTCCACATCCTGTCACCAGGCTCCTCGGCCACCACCTGGCCAGAGGAGACGCAGGCTTAACCAGGCCTTGTTCGCAACCAGGATCCTGAGTCACCCTGTGGACTCTTGAGTTCAGAGTTGGAAGTCACGAGTCTCTTGTTCTTCTCCCACTTAACTTGAGGAGCTTTTTAAAAAATTTTAAAAGACTTTATTCATCCATGAGAGAGGCAGAGACCCGGGCTCCATGCAGGGAGCCCGACGCGGAACTCGATCCCGGGTCTCCAGGATCACACCTGGGCTGAAGGCGGCGCTGGACCGCGGAGCCACCCAGGTGCCCCCACTTGAGAAGCTTTTATTTACTATATATTTTCTAAAAGTTTTATTCACTCACTTGTAAATAATGGTTGTATTTACAGAAAGGTTTTAGAACCTGCCGTTTGGTAAATCAAGCCCCCCCTCCCAGAGAAGAGGCCCTCAGAATAGGGTGCCAGGGCTTCGCAGGGCGTTCCCCCCGGGATGCCCCAGCTTCACCCACGGCCCCGTGTTCTTTCTTCATCCCACTGCCCTGTAGGTTATTGGGATGCCTGCCACCCCCGTGCCCTGTGCTTTCCAACCCTGGCTGCCCAACATCGCCGTTACGACTTTTTCACAACCCCCGCTCCAGCGTTCCAAACCAGAATTCGGAGTGCTGGGCCCGGCTTCGGAGCAGCGGGAGAGCCGGCAGGGACTCTGCACAGCCGGGCAGACGCTGCCCCGGGAGGTGGAGCGGGCCGGGGCCAGGGTGCCCTGGGGTCTGTCGTGGTAGAGGCCGGTGGGCACCTCATCTCTAGCTTGTTCAGAGGTGTGACGTGGGCTCACTGTGGCTGCCGTGCGTCTCGTTAGCGCTGGGAGGCGGATGGGGGGGGCTGAAGGCAGGAGGGGCTTCCTTGAACCGCTGCCTGTTGTTTTGATTATACCGAGTTCCTTAATAGTTATTTGTGATTCTGAGGGAGCTTTCTGAGGTGTCGAAGCAACCTTAATTCTCTTTCTTGCTTAAAAAGATGAGTGATCCTAACAGTGGCGTGATGTGGGCAGACTAACAGCGAGCCCGGTGTCCCCTCACCAGGAAGTGTGCTTCCTGCCCCGTTGTTGCAGGTTAATAATAAAACTCTCATCCTAGTAAATCATTCTTGGAATACAGCTTTTGGACCCAAAGCCTTTGCTATAGACTGTAGTCTAGAATGGGATTTTTTGTTATCCTAGGATGCTTGGGGTTTATTAGGACGTGATTCTTTAAAACACGAGTTTGTCTTATTTGAGTCTTGAGTTGGCCCTTGTCACATAACAAAAAAATACATACATGTCTGTACCTGATAGTGTTACATGGCAGTTATATCTCGGTGTATTTCTTCTTTTTTTTAAAGATTTTATTTGTAAGTAACCTCTACACCCGAACATGAAATGTGAACTCACAACCCGGAGATCAGGAGTTGCACGCTCCTGACTGAGCCAGCTGGGCACTCCAAATATATCTGCTTAAAAAAACGTATGTGGTCTGTTCCCTGCTTCCTGGCACAGAGCTCCAAAAATCCTTGGAATTTCTTGAGTAATACTAGTGGCTTATTGATAAAGAGCCCCTTTGGAACACATGGAGTCTGCTAGTGAGGTGACTTGGTGGGGCCCTGGGGCCACCCCACGTGGGTGGGAGCAGAGGGAGGACACCCCCTCCAGGGACGGGAGGGGCGGGAGATTGGTTGGCAACACTTCACAGGAGAAGGTGCGGAGACTTGCGTTGGTGAACGTGCCGGCGTGCTTGGAGCTTGGCCTCCCTTCCTCATACCTGCCCCGTGTGTCTTTTCAAGAGTTGGCTCTTTCCGAGTTGTATCTTTTTAAAAAAACATTTGAGAGAGCAAGCGAGGGAGAGTACGACTTGGGGGTTTGGGGGAGAGGCAGCGGGAGAGGGAGAAGCAGACCCCCCTCGGAGCCCGGAGCCTGGTGCGGGGCTGGATCCCAGGGCCCGGGCCCGGGCCCTGAGCTGAAGGCAGAGGCTTCACCGACGGAGCCCCAGGTGCCTCGGGTTCTGTGCTTCCTAATAAATGGGTAAATGTAAGGAGAACGTTTTCCTGAGATCTGTGAGGTGTTCCTGGGAACGACTGGGCCTGGGTGGGTGTTGGAGGAGCCCGGCCATCCGTGCACAGCTGCTGTCTGCTGGAGGCGCCGTCTTGTGTGGCAGTGGGATCGAGTCTTTGGACAGCCAGTGGGAGAGCCACCCCCATGCCACGTCAGGTTCCACTGATGGCAGGCAGCCCGCGGAGTCGGCGGCGCACCTCAGCGTCGAGTGCGTGGAGGCAGGCCGGGCGGCGGGAGAAGCCACGGAGCCGGGTTGGGAGTGTGCCGGGAGCTGGTTTCCTAGCTGCCTGGGCGTCCCCGGGGAAGGACTCCCACTCTGGAGCTTTCATAATGAGGGCTCGGGGTTAGGGGGCAGCAGCCTGGAGGAAAGCCGTCAGACGCGCGGTCTCGGGGTGCCGGGGCGGGTGGCCCCGGAGTCCCCGCAGCTCCGCGGAGGCCCTGGCCTGTGCGCTGGTGACGAGCTTGTGCGCCCGGGCCCGCGTGAAGCGCTTGGGAAGTTGAAGGGGCAAGCCGTGCGGCTGGGAAGCCTGCGTGACATTTTGTTGGCTGACTGGGAGGCCGACGTAAGCTGGCTGGTGGGGCCTGTGCTTTGCTTTTTTTCTGATTAACGCGACGTGAGAATAAGGTACAGAGGGCAGGTGAGGATGCTCTGCAGAGACGTGCAGTCGGCGAGCCGGGAGGTTCCCGGGGTGGAGGGGGCGGCCCTGCGTGGGGCTCGGGCTGGGCGCCGCCGTGCCGCGGAGGGCCGTGTGCTTCCGTGTTGCTTGGGAGTGAGGCAGCTCGGCGTGACCGTCGCGGGACAGAGTGACTAGGGGCGCGGCTCCTAGGCTCTCGGGTACCGGCTGCCGTCTCCGCGGCCCGCCTTCGTCTGACAGGTACACGGCGCCGGAGACCCACAGACTGGAGCCACAGACAGACGGTCGGGCTCCGAGACAGACGTGTGCACGTTGCCAGGAAGCAGCACAGCAGAGGGTGCAGGGGCAGGCGGCTCGGGGCGCGGGAGCAGCCTCCCGGAGGGCCACACGCCCAGCGGGAAGCCGGGCTCGGTGAACCCAGGCCTGGTGGGGGGGTCCCCGCAGCACCGATCTCCGTGGCCTCAGCAGGAAGAGACTGAAACTTCGGATTAAAATCAAAGACTGTTGTTGCTCAGAACACGGCATTAGCTCTGTAAAGGCAAGGCCCAGGGAAGTCACCTGCGGCCTGTGCAGATGAAGAGCGGCTTGTGTCATGCACGTTGAGCTTCTACAGACCGCGGGATTTTTGAACAGCTTCTGTATGTCTTTTTCTTCTTTTCAGAGAGAGAGAGAGTGTGGAAGGGCAGAGGGGCAGAGGGCGCGAGCGTGCGCCTCCCTCTGAGCGGGAGCCCGATGTAGGGCTCCACCCAAGGGCCCCGAGAGCATGATCGGAGCCGGAACCAGGAGTCGGATGCTTGGCCAGCCGAGCCGCCCGGGAGCCCCCTGAACAGCTGATGTAAAAGCTGCTGTGCAAATGGCCCGTAAACATGACACGGTGGCCGGTTTCATGGGAGATCAGAGAGATGTAAAAGGAAGCACACAGGACACGGTCACAGAGACTGGTTGTGCCGAGTGTGAGGCTGCAGGTCTGATGTCTGGTGTCGTTGAGGGGGCTCACCTGGGTTCAGTGGGCAGGGCGGGCGTTTCCTGGTAACACGGGTGTGCACGTGCTCCTTGAGCCCAGCGCCCCGCTCCTGGGCTGACATGGGCGCGTGGACGCCGGGAAACACCAGCAGTTACGGGGCCCCCGGGGGCTCTGGCAGTGAGGGTCCGACTCCTGGATTCTGCTCAGGTCGTGAGGTCGCGCCCCAAGTCCGGGGCATCTGCCTGGCATTCTCCCCCAGCCCCGCTCCTCCTGCGCACGCGCGCTGTGCGTCTCTCTCAAATCTTAAACCCTAGCAGTCGCGGAGCAGGCCCCGTCCTGCGTGGACGGTCGTGGCGGAGCCAGAGGGTGTGTCTGTTCTCAGGTCCCCACAAGTGCTGCCGGCCCCGAGGTCCTGGGCTCTGCTGGGCTCCTGGCGGTCGGGGTCATCTGAGCCTCCCGGGGGGTGGCCAGGGGCCCGCTCCTGCGCCCCCCAGCAAGGCACCCATGCAGGCTGCCCTCCCCGCCCCGCCCTGTCCCAGGGCCCTGCAGCGGTGAGGGTGCCCTGGGCCGTGTTTATGTCAGCATGACGTCCAGGTGCGCTCGTGAGGACCCAGGCTGCTGAAGGCGACAGCCTCACTCGCGGGGGTGGTGGGTCGGGGGTGGTGGGTGTGAGCCTCTGTCTCGGTAAGTGGGTGATCGGAATCTGCAAAACGTGGGCAGCAGCAGCTCGGGGGGCTCTGGCTCCGGCTGGACTCGCTGGGGGACGGTCGGTGAGCAGCCCCCCTGGCTCTGCGGAGCTCGCGTGTCCGGCTTTTGGTGGAGGGGACCCAGAATCCAGTCGGGGTGGAGTTCTGTGGGGCCTCGGGATCAGCGTGTTTCTGGTGGGGAAAGAGATGGGAAAGAGATGATGTGAACCTTACAGACGTCAGTCTCTTCGGCTCTTGTGGACGTGAGGGCAAGACTGCACCGCGGTCAGCCGGCCTGCAGCGGCCCGTGGCTTCCCGGGTTAGCGCTTCTGGCCACCGGCTGGGGACCCGGCGCCGGGGCTGGCTGGGCGTGCGTCCCCACACCCCGGGTGGCAGGCGGGCTGCTCCTGTGCCAGCGGAGGCTCCGCGGTGGGCGGAAAACCCCCAGCATGGCCTTCCTGTCCCCTCAGGCTCCTGGGTAGAGCTGCACTTCAGCAACAATGGGAACGGGAGCAGCGTTCCAGCCTCCGCTTCTATTTATAACGGTGACCTGGAAAAAATACTGCTGGATGCCCAGCATGAATCTGGACGGAGTAGCTCCAAGAGTTCTCACTGTGACAGGTGGGCATACACACGCGCGTCTGTTCCGGTGCTGACATCACGGGGGACGAGCAGGGCCGGGTCCAGGAGTGGCCTCTGCCCTCCTGGTCTGTGGGCGGACCGCGGCAGAGCTGAGGGCCCCTGCCCCTGCCCCTGCCCCTGCCCCTGCCCCTGCCCCTGCCCCTGCATGTCCTGCCTGGCCCCCTGGCCACCGCGAGCTGCCGTGCGTCAGTGCTGCCAGTGACTCCCGGTGGCAGGGCTGAGTCAGAAATCAAAGGTCAGCTGCTCTCGGCTGTGCAGCGGGGCACAGAGCCAGTGCGGGAAGGCGGCCGTGGGGAGCCCCCACCCCCCACTCTGGCTGCCCGATGCCGGCCTAGCCCAGCTGAGGAGGGCGGGGGCTGGGGCCTGGTGCCGGTGCTCCTCCTCTCGGAGGCTTTGCCGGTCACGAAGGACAATGTTCATGTTCTGCGCCTTCTCCCGTTCTCCTGTCTCTGCGCAGCCCTCCGCGCTCACAGACCCCGCAGGATACGACCCGAGCTTCGGAAGTAGACACCCACAGCATCGGAGAGAAAAACAGCTCCCAGGTGGGCCGGGGTGCTCGTGCTCGCAGCACGCTGCGGGTTTCCAGTGACTGAGGAGACCAGCGTGTGCTGTAGGCAAAGGCTCTTGCCTTTTTTAAAGCCATGAGGTGGGGGCCTCCCGACACCCGAGCTGACCAGAGGAAGGGCCGGCCTCTGCTGCCCTGCCCTGCCGCCCGGGGACGCCCGGGGACGGTGGATGGCTTCTGCAGCCCAGACAGGGCCACGTGGCCAGTGGGAAGGGCACCTGGGTGCCCCTCGGTGGGTGTCTGTCGTGGTGGGGGGTGGGCTTTCGTGTGTCGGCTGCTCGGGGGAGCCTGGCGTGACCTGCACACTCGGGCTCTGCTGATGCGCTGGGACGCCGTCGTTGCTCAGACCCCGCCTCTGGCCGTGCTGACTGGGGCTGGCGCAGCTCCGTGCTAGGAGTGGAGGCCGCGGCCCCTGAGAACGGGGCCCCCAGTGCTGGGCTGCGACTGCGCCCCCCCGGGCCCTGGCCCCCAGGACTGCTGCACCTGCGAAGGAAATGTTTCCTTTGGCTGTTTTCAGTGATGATGAGAACATGAACAGTTGATGTCTTTTTCCATATTTATTTCAAAATTTCTGAGGAAGCAGGGTCTTGCAGTTGGTACCACTGAGACCCTTGATCCCTGGGGTCTCTCCTCTGGGCCTCCCGCTCACCTGGGCCCTCCTAGCACCCTCCCTGGTCCCCTGGGTGCCCTCGGGGTGCCCCCAGGGCCGCTGCTTGGTTTGCCTGCTGCATTCCAGAGTATTTCCAAAAACGGAAGCAGTGCTTTTTCTGATTTTCAAGAGGAATTGTACTCAGGTTCAGTTTTTTAAATGCAAAAAGGGAGAAAAGCACCTGTGCTCCTCCTTTCTAAAGTCCCTTATCATTGGTGTCTTGTCTTAACATATTTTAGATGTAGCTTGAGACGGCAGGTATGTGTAAATGTGCTTTTGGTTCTGTCCCTCCCACCAAACACAACATCGGCCCTTCAGAGCTGGCGGCACTCGCTGCCATCGTGTCCACGGCCGCGCCGGGCCTGCAGATGGCTTTCACTTTCTCCTCCTCCCCGGCCCTGTGGTCAGCGTCTCTGTGGGGACGCCTTTGCCCTCACCTTGCACAGCTTCCTCCAGACCATGTTTGCAGGCTGGGTGTCTGTGCGGCCGGGGGGGAGGGGAGCCAGGCCCCACCTGCCCGCCCTGCCCTGCGGGACCCACTGCGCGCTGAGCACTGTTCACCTTGCTTCTGTCGTAGTCTGAGGAAGATTATATCGAGAGAAGGAAAGAAGTTGAGAGCATCTTGAAGAAGAACTCAGACTGGATTTGGGATTGGTCAAGTCGGCCGGAAAACATCCCCCCCAAGTGAGTGTCTCCAGTGGCGTGGGGTGTGCGTGGACTCCGCGCGGCAGCTCACTGGCCTCCTTCTCCCCAGGGAGCTCCTGTTCAAGCACCCGAAGCGCACGGCCACGCTCAGCATGCGGAACACAAGCGTGATGAAGAAGGGGGGCATCTTCTCGGCGGAGTTCCTGAAGGTCTTCCTCCCGTCCCTGTTGCTGTCTCACCTGCTGGCCATCGGGTTGGGGTGAGTGAGGCCGGGCGGGCCTGTGTCCTGATAAGTCTGGGTCCAGGGAGTTCCGTAGGCCTCTTGCTCAAGTACAGACTGTTCGTCGGTTATGTAACGCAGGCAGGCGAACAAGGCCCAGGTGCTGAGCCCAGACCCTGGAGGACCCCCTCCCAGTCCCCGGCCCCACTGACCTGCCACATGTCCCCCAGCGCAGCCCAGCTCTGGTCATGCTTGGCAGTACCAGGATGCAGACCCCCTTGTCCCCGGCGTCGGCTCAGCCCGGCCTGGCGAGGCGGGCGGTGGCCTGCAAGCCCCAGTGCGCATGGTGTTGCACCGAATCCGAGGAGCTGGCTGGGCCGACCGGGTTGTCACAATGGGCACCTGATGGAGGCAGGCGTCTGGGGCCCAGAGGGAAGCAGGAGGAGGAAGCCCCTGAAGCACGGTCGCCCCCATCTCCCAGATCCCGCGAATGGGGCAGATGAGGCCCGGGCTGTTCCAGGGCTCACCGGTCCTGCCAGGGGCTGCCTCACCCACCAGCCCCGTGGGAAGGGAGCACGGGGCTGGGCTGCCTCGCCTGCCCCCCTTCTGGGCCTCAGACCCTTGTCCTGGGAACTGCCCGGGACAGCTTGCCACGGGCCAGGGCCTCCTGACAGTAGTGGCCAGAGGGAGAGCCCTCCAGGGGCCTAGGCCAGCCCCTGACCCCCTCGCTGCCCACTCGCAGCTTCATTCTGCCCGTGCCCCTCCGAGCGGGTCCGCGTTGCCTCTAGAACCGGCAAGTCAGGTTCTGTGGGAGCCGGGCCTGGGCAGCCCCCCCAGCTGGCGTCCCTGCCTCTCCCCGTTGCTGCCCGGCTGCAGAGCTTGCTGCTGCCCCGCACCTGTCACGGCCGCCCCCTCGCTCATGGGCGGCGGCTCCCCAGCAGGCCCCCTGGCAGGATCGTGGGCTGGTTCCTGCGCGCTCCCAGCCGGCCTGCTCCCGTTTCCACCCCCTCCTTCCTGGGAGCCTGGCACTTGCGCCCCTTACCTTCTGGGTCCCTCTCTGGCTGGGGTAGATGCCTGAGGGGTGGGTGGCGGTGAGCTTACAGCGATGCCTCACGAGTGTCTGTTGGGTCAGTTTACAAGTAAGGGGACCGGCAGCACCGCTCTGTCCTGAGGGCACGTCCGGTTGGTTAGTGGCCGCCTCTACTGGTCCTGAGCACGCCGCGTGTCAGAGCAGTTGGATCTTTTCTAAATTAGATCATGAAATACACAGTGCCAGATTATGAGGCACGTGATACAAGACTGCGGACACCGTACCAGAGGTTTTAAAAACAGGTAGAAGGTGGCGGGTCCCGACCGCGGTCGCCGTAACCAGCATGAGTGCCCTGCTAACTGCTGATTGCTTTCTCTGTGAAGGATCTACATTGGAAGGCGTCTAACAACTTCCACCAGCACCTTCTGATGAAGAGTCGGAACCTGGCTTTTTTCCTATAGCGGGGATTTCAGTTGGAGGCTGCGGCAGCACCAACGGAGAGTGGTCTCGGTCCGTGGGTAGCTGCGCCACTTGTTTGGTCTGTTTGTTCTTAAATGCTGCGTTGCTAATTTAGTAGAAAGAAAAGACAAAAACCACGCTAACCTGTAATCATACAATGGGATCAATTACTAAGCATGTCATACTGATTAACATCTAATAATTTGGTAGTAAATTTTGTTTGGCTATTATAAATATCGAAGTATAAATAATTTTAACACTAGATACAACACATGTAGTATTTTAACAGAAATTACGTGTCACCAGTTATTCAGTTAAAATACTTTATATTTGAAAAGAATGAATAATGTTTATTAAAATGACTACATAAGGGGTTTATCCCAAATGAATATTGTGGCCTTATATTCACACAGTTATAGGAAACACTACATTTAAGTGGGTGCAGGTTGTCTTTACTAAAGACAACACTGAACTCTGCTGTTCCTGGTTACGCAGCGGAATCCGAGGAGCAGATACAGACCCCACTGTACGGTTCGGACACTTAGCAGCCGTCCTGGGCAGTCCGTCTCCTGTCCCGGGCGCCTGCTGAGGATCCTAACTCATCACTCTGGATTGCTGAATTTAGTCTACTCTTTGTGTTTGGTTTTTGTGTGCTCTTAGAATTAGCTTCATTCTAAGCAAACCTGTGTCTACTTCAAAAGACTGGAAATAGAAAAAAATAAATCTTTGCCAAATCCTTCAGAGATGACTGTAGTCACATGGCTTAAATGAAATGTCAAAAAGCTTTTTGATTAAACCAGGCATCCGCCCCGTTGTCACCGTTACCTTTCTGCCAGCATGACCTCTTAAAGGCTGCCTCTTGGGCGTACTGTGTATCCTGTTGTGTATTTGTTCATTTCCACACTCAATTCAGTTGTGTTAAAATAAATAACATTTTAAGTTTTTAAAATTTCTGTTCATATTTAAATGATTACCTTGGACCTAGCAGCTGACAGCCACCTCATTGGGAGAAAGCTGGATGAATGGCGTCGGAGTTCTTCATGTAACTTCTCTAGAAAAGAGAAAGATTCAAGTCCCGTGGACGCTCTGGCCAAGCGAAATGCCCTTGTGACTCACAGCAGATGTTGTATTTGCCTTTCGTCAGAACCGAAGGGGCTCATTCCTCTGCTACTTGTGCCTGGAGCGTCGGGGCCGAGCGAGGCCCAGCGTCTTCAGAATTAATCCCCTTGTGCACAGGGACCCCCCTGTGGCTTCCTGAGCCATCGCTCGGGTGACGGGGGGGCCCTCCAGGCAGTCACTTCTGTCCCCCTCTGGGTGGCATTAGCTGAGCACTGAGCAGAACTGGCTGCAAGTGCCCAAGGGCTGTTAGTGACACGGGGTCGAGACCAGGGCCCCTCGTCACACTCAGCCTGGGGCTGGACATTTTACTCCTGACAGTGCTGTATTTGCATGGATCTGTATTTGGTTCTTCCTTTGGGGCAGGATGCACTTAGTCCTGGAGCTTCTGCAAATAGCCCGTGTGCTCTTCACTGTATTCACCGAATAGCAAGTTTACGCGTTTGGATTATGTTAAATAATTCAAACAGTTGTGGATCTTAACCAGATGAAACACGTAGCTGCCACTTCTGAATGCAGCTTCCTGGTCCTGGCACCTGCTGTCGCAGAGTCCGAGTCTGCAGACTCGATGGGGCCCTGGGACGCCCGGAGCACAGTGGGTACGGCTCTGGAGGGGGATGGGCAGCCACCTGCCCGTTCCCCGTGACCCAGCGTAGGCATCTGCCCTGAAACTAAACCCTCCAGGCCTGGAGATCTACGGGTCCGTGTCCAGTAGGAGACGCCTGAAGGAAGCACAGGCCCTGCGTGCAGGCAAGGGGGGAGCGGGCCACGGGGCTTCCTGGCTGGAGCCCAGTGTGGCTTCTCAGGATGACCGCGGGGGGTCAACAAACATGGGGATTCCTGGGACGTATGGTTTCCTGACGAACGGGAACTGGAGCTGGGCAGTGGGGCAGGACGTGGAGGGGGCGGGCCAGCCTGGACGCGGGCCTTCGGGCACCAGGGGAGCTGCCCCCATGGGTACCATTGAGCCGAGCTGAACCCGCTGAGCCCACATTGCAGGCCGATGAACAAAATAAAGTCTTTGAAAAAAATGTATGTGGTGTGCCATCATTTGTACAAGAGGCTTAAGAACGCAGAACTACTCGCTTCTGGAAAAAGATCCCAAGAATATATAGAAATGGAGGAGGCTGGCTGCCTCCGGGGGAGCGAGGAGGGTCAGGTAGCGGGAGCGGCCAAAGGAGGGCCTGTGCCTTTCTTGTGACTCCCCCAGCAGTACCTCACCGAGCTGAAATCCCGAATCCTGCCCAACGGTACAGCATGGGGGGGGGGGGGGCAGGTGGCTACTACCTGGGGGTGTCTGTCCGTTGGGGGTGCTGAGCTCTCAGAACCGTGGTGATCATGTGCGTGCACCCCAGGATGGGCAGGCCCCCAGCTTGGTCCCCGGGGCCGGATGAGCAACGACTGCAGCGAGCTGGCGGGTTCCGGATCTGGCTGCTCCTGCCGCCCTTCAGTTGGTTCCAGGGCCAAGGGCCCGGCCTGGGTGCTGCGGAGTCCAGAAGGGCGCAGACGCCAGGGTGCCACCGCGGCGATGGCGCTGCCCCTGGGCCCACGTGGGTGGGTAGCAAGTGGGGAGGCACGGCTCTCCCTCAGAGTTCCCCGTAAACACGGGAGGGCTGATGGCGTGACAGCCTCTGGCCACACGGCCGCTGAGTCCCCAGGAGCTCTGGTGACGCGGTACAGGTACAAAGGGGGCTCAGCCTGCCCACGGAGGGATCAGAACAGAAACTCCAAGCTTGACGGCGCGGAGACCACGCGCACGGTCGTGGCCCCACGAGAACTGGCCCGGGCGTGTGGGGGGCAGCCCACGTCCCCAGTGGAGGCGCTGGGGGACCCGGGCCCCTGTGCTTTGGCTCCACAGCGACGCAGGTGCCTGGCTGGCCCCGAGGGCGGAGCATGCGGTCCTGTCTCAGGGTGTGAGCCGAAGCCCCCGTGGGGCACCCGCCTGGCCTGGGGTCAAGCAGCTGCCTCCTGACTTCAGCTCAGGTCGTGATCTCAGGGCCACGAGATGGAGCCCCGCGTCAGGCCCTGTGCTCCACAGGGAGCGTACTCGACGTTCTCTCCTGCTCCCGCTGCCTCTGCTCGCATGTTCCCCAAAATCTTAATTTTTTTTTTTTTTAAGATTCTTATTTATTCATGAGAGATGCAGAGAGGGAGGCAGAGACACAGGCAGAGGGAGAAGCAGGCTCCATGCAGGGAGCCCGACGTGGGACTCGATCCCGGGCCCCCAGGATCAGGCGCTGTGCCGAACGCGGTGCTAAACCACGGAGCCACCTGGGTGCCCCCCCCTCCCAAAAATTGTTAAACAACAATGGACCTGAAACCATAAACCAGAGAGAAATAGGCAGTGAGCTCCCGGACACTTCCTGGTGACAGTTTTGTGGATTTGACCCCACACGCAAAAGCAACACAAGCAGAAATAAACCAGGGGGCCTGGGCCGCGCTAAAAATCTCAAGCTCGCCAAAGGAACGTGATGAAACGGAAACTACTAAATAGGAGAAAACATCTGTAAATCATTTATCTGATTAGAGGCTGATATTCAACATAATTCCTCCAACTGGAATTGGATTAAAAGTGGACAGGAGACACGAGCGGACATTTCTCCATAGACGACGTCCAGATGCCAACAGCCGGCACACGAGGAGACGCTCCACACCCTCCCCAGGCAAATGCAAATCCAACCTGCAATGAGATGTCCCCTCACGCCTGCCAGGACGGCTACTCAGGATCCTGAGAAACAACAGGGGTGGGTGACGATGTGGAGAAAAAGGCACCTCGTGCCCTGCTGGTGGGCACGCAAACGGGTGCGGCCACAGTGCACGGCCGTGTGGAGGCGCCTGGGGGCGCCGTGGGAGAAGTGTCTGCCTATGGCTCAGGTCATGACCCCAGGGTCCTGGGGTGGAGCCCCGCCGCGGCTCCCTGCTGGGGGGCGGGGGGGCATGGCTGCGTCTCCTGCCCCTCCCCCGTGCCCTCTCACTTGCTCGCTCAAAATCTTTTAAAAAGTTAAGAACAGAACCTCCTAAGACCCAGAACTGCACTGCCAGGTACACACCTGAAGACACGAAAACACTCGCCTGAAGATCCTCGCGCTGCAGCACATACAGGGCTACTGACGCGGCCACGGTTCGGAAGCACCAAGGTGTCCCTTGGTGAAGTGTGCTGCGTCTCTCGGTCCCTCACAGCAACAGTATTCAACAAAAAAAAAAAAAAAAAAAAAAGAAAGAAAAAAGGAAAAAAAGAAAAAGAAAAGAAAATCTTACCATTTCCTTCATTTCCAGCACGATGGACCGTGAAGCCGTGATGCTGAGGGGCCCAAGTCAAATCATGATCCTGCTTCAACGTGGAATCTAAAAACAAACCAGCACAAAGCAAAAGCCAGAACTGCAGCTCCTGCGCTCCCGGAGTAGACGGTGGTTGCGGGGGGCGGGGGGGGGACACGGGACGGGAGGAAGGGGTCGGAATCACAGGTGTCTAGTAGTAAAGGCCAGCGTGGGGACCACAGCAGGGGACCCAGTGGCTGGGGGAGATCTTAAAAGTTCTCAGCACAGGAAAGCCCACCCGGTGTCCTATGTGGAGATGGATGCGACAAGAGGTGCAGGGCTCCCCCCAACGTGTGCAAACCCCGAGTCCTGCCCGTCTGGGTCGCCTACGGGAGGACAGCAGCCCCAGCGAGAAGTGCGCAATGGCATCGCGGGACGATGCTGGTCTCTGGGACCAGAGTGCCCTCTGCAAGTCCGTTCTTGGAACAGATCAACGCTCCTTATGCTCACGGGACACGCCTTTTCAGAGTCGTCTTGATATCTCTGAGGACATGAACGGGCCTGGGGGCACGCAGGGACAGGGTCGGGGTGCAGCCGCGTTGGGAGCTATGCTGCACCCCAAGGGAACAGCACGGCCTGGTGACAGATGGGTGCCAGGGAGACCCCGGGCACAGGGCCCCATTCCGGCCTCCGTCCCGTGCCAGCCTGCGAGCACCCAGCATCCAGCCCTCCTGCTAGAGACGTGCGGCGCCTCTCCTCCCAACACGGCTGCAGGCCACCGCGGGAGCCAGTCTCCTCCGCAGACTTCCCGGTACCGCGCTCACTGGAGGAGCCGCAGGTGTCACTGGGCCACCCCGTCTGCTACTGCACGGGCTGGAGGTGAACACAGGGCACCGGGACCCGTCTCACGCCCCAGGTAGAGGTCGCACTGGTGGGTGCAGCACCCACGACCCTGCTCCTCAGTGGGCGACTGTGCGCAGGGCTTCGGGGCCGCAGCCCCTCGGGCAAGTGCTCCCTCGTCCCACACGCTCGCCCCTCACCCGCTCCACGGGGGCACAGCGTGGGGCCTGGGACTCATGGCGCTGGCCTGTGCAGGGCCTGCGCAGCCCCCAGGAAGGGGGGTCGTCACCGTCAGGATGAGCGCCCAGGCCAGCGGTCCCCCACCCTCCCAGACAGCCCTGTGTGTGGGCCACCTTTACCCACAGGGTCCCGGCCTCCGCCTCCAGCCTGTGCGGAGACCCTCGTGGGGCAACACGCCCAGCTTCCAGGGGGCGCCCAGCGGTGGGCGTGCAGGAGCCCCTGGGCGCCGAGCGGGGGAGCCAGGGCAGCAGGGCGCCCGTCTCCGTGAAGCCCCGGGCCTGCATCTGCTCAGTCACCTCACCGGCCAGAGGCAGACCGTCCTCCACCTCCTGCACCCGCCTGAGCACCCAAGCTGGGTCCTGAGCTGGGTCCTAAGGAAGAGAGGGCTCCTCCCCTGGCACCCCGCCGGGGTCCCAGGGCAAGCCCCCCAGGCCGGGGCTCTGTGCACAGCGCCACGTCCTCCGGACAACAGGCACCTGCTGTGCCTTCATCACAGCGCCGAGGACAGACCGTCGCCAGGCCCGGCACACAGCGTGTGCTGGACAGAAAGTCAAAGCGCCAGTTGTGACCTTCTTCTCATACCCTCAAGGAAGGGCTGCACACAGTTCCTCCTAAGGAAGCAATGAGGCCACATAGCCCCGGGCCGCCCGGCCTGCAGGGACCGTCCCCTGGCTGCGAACACAGGGCCGCCCCCCCTCCCCGGAGGAGCGTGGGCGAGATGTGGCATGTGCTGCTGTCACGCCGCCGCCGCCCTGTGGACAGCTGACCGACTCTGGAGTCTCAGCGGGCTTCAGACGCTCGATTTTTCTTTAAAAAAAGAGTGTCTAAACCCACACATGAATAAAGCGTGTTCATCCCAATCCAGGTCACCGGCCACGAGAGCTTCAAGGAAACAGAATTCTAAGAATGCAAACAATTCACACAACTAACTTTCCGGAACAGAGACAATGTCTGTAATTGTAAACAAAAGAGGGAAGTTTTAGAATAAGAAAATAGGTATTTCACAAAGGATATAAACAAGAAAGAAATATAAATAAAGTCTGCAAACCACAGGACGGTCACCTCACTAGCAGGACACAAGGCGTAACAAGTTGGAAGCGTTGCAGGCAGAGGAGGGGGCCGGCCGCATCCCGGGAGCGCGTGTCCCGCAGGAGCTGCAGCTGTGCCCAGGGGCCCGCACCCGGACCACGGGGCAGCCACGGGGACAGCGGCCCTTCCGCTGGGTCCCCTCCCTGGAGCTCACGTGCTACTCGGGAAAAGCTGTCCCAGCACAGTGCGGATCCTGTTAAACATTTAAAATTTATTAACCCTTTTGTCAAAACAGTTGAACACGCATGTATGATCCCATTAGAACTTTTCGACGGGCCAAGGAGGCCTAGTACTTGGAGAACTCCGCGCCAGATTCAGAGATTGTGCCACGATGGAGCCCCGTGACAATCAGCTTTAAATTAACTGTACTTTTAGGGATCCCTGGGTGGCGCAGTGGTTTAGCGCCTGCCTTTGGCCCAGGGCGTGATCCTGGAGACCCGGGATCGAATCCCACGTCGGGCTCCCGGTGCATGGAGCCTGCTTCTCCCTCTGCCTGTGTCTCTGCTTCTCTCTCTGTGTGTGTGACTATCATAAATAAATAAAAAATTAAAAAAAAAATAAATTAACTGTACTTTTAAATCCTCCAATTCTACCTTAATGTGAGTTAAAGCGGCTCCCATTAACATTATTCAGGGTAATGAACAGGTGGGTATCGTGAATAATCAAAACACACCTCGATTTCAAGAGCAGGGTGTGTGCGCGGCCCTCCAGTCCCCTGGAGGACGTGGTGTGTGAAATCCCAGTGACTTCTAGTCACAGAGCATCGTCAGCCTCTGGATTTTGTCTTGGGAAAACCTGATTTCTGATATCAAAGACCCTGCGTTACAATACACCCCAGGCAGTGGTGGCGTCACGCAGGAATTACGACAGGTTAACTGTGCTGCCTTGAAACACGCTATGAAATTCAGCATGCATGGAATTTCAGCAGTTTTTAAAAAGAATATCCCTCCCACAAGTACTCTTCAAAGCAGTTTGAAAAGCAAGCACGTGCGTTCCTGTGACCTGGAGGTGTACAGGACACACACTGGCTCGGGCAGCAGCAGCTCTGCGGCTCCAAGTCTCCTCACAGGTGGTCCCAGTTGAGGCTCCATGCAGACCCCACCTGGCACGTAACCTGCGCTAACGCCGCAGAAGCAAACAGCCGCAGAGCCTGGGACGGGCGGGTTCAGAGCTACCATTCTGCAGACCGAGGACAAGAGGTTTTCAGATTGTTCCAAAGCACGATTCTGCATGACTTCATGATGTGCAACGAAGGCAAATAAAAAGCGGATACTTAACTTGGATTTAAAAACACTTTATAGTGTGTTGCTTTTATTCAGTGGTCACACCAGAAGGTGTGATGGCAGATACAGGTGTAGGGGGAGTAAAGCTGCCTGAGCCTGCTGGGGACCCCGTGCCCTCCACGGGGCCGCCCGGGCTCGGAGGGAGGCGGAGCGGGGGGCACGGCGGCCGCGGCGGAAGGCGCGAGTGTGATGGGGCGGGGGAGGCTGCAGAGAGAGACACGTTCCATCAGACGGCTTTTCTCCTGGGTGGGAACTTTTTGGTCTACAAATTGGAAAGGAAGGCTCAGACTGAAATAAATACATTTATTTTGAGTGATGGCCTTTACTGGGCACTGTCCACCACATCCGCGCTGAACGGTGTTCTGCGGGCAGCGGCCCGGGCCGCCTCGCCGCAGGGGGAAGGCCAGGCCCCCCAGCCATCCAGGGGAGGGGGCAGCGGCCCGTGACTTCTCACAGGGAGGATGACGCCCCTCCGCTGAGAAGACGGCCGGGCTCAGTCCCTGCGCTGGCTTCCTTAGTTGAGTTTGTCCTGGAATATGTACAGGTTGTTGGTGGCAGCCACGGCGATAATGTTCTCCGCCGGGTGCCAGGCCGTGTGCAGGATCTTCTTATTGAAGTCCAGACTGTCCACACTAATCTCGTCCTTCTTTCTCTTACCGCCTGTACACACTTTCCGAGGCTTTAAGCTGGCCCGAGGCTTGCTGTTCTCCCGGGAGGCTTCCAGCGTGACGTCCCTCCGTGTGTTCCGGTCAAACATCCTGAAGAAGTTGTTGTAGGACCCGGTCATGATCGCACTGCTCAAGACAAGAAGACAGAGTAACGCTCGTCAAGGACGAGGCGCTCAACACCCCCGCCGCAGGTGGGCCTAGCGCCCTGGACGCCCAGCGCGGGTCCCCCCACCCTCACTCAACAAGACCATTTGTAGAATTAAGAAAGGACAGTAAGAATGGTCAGGAGAGAAATGCAGTGAAAATTTTCTACTGAACTGCATCTATGCAATCACATCGGCAAAAATTAAATAGTACAGAATAAAAGAGGAAAAAAGGCACAGTCATACTTTTAATTACAAGCATTTTTTTTTTTTTTTTTTTAGTGATCCCTACACCCAAAGTGGGGCTCGAACTCATGACCTTGAGATCAAGAGTCGGGTGTTCTCCTGAGTGAGCCAGCCCAGTGCCCATTAGTGCATTTTTAAAAAGAAAAAAGGACGCAGTCATCTGTCCCAGCCATGAGTACAGTGTGATTTATTTTCGGGTCTTGAACACCTGCAACTCTGTCAATGACTCAAAGCTGGTTTGTGTTCAGTGAACATTACTCACACTTGTCCTAGTGTATTCTGACGTCAGTTCTTTCACAGGAAGCTACAGGAGCATTAAGTGACGTCCTAGACCTTAGGTGGACTCAGCCGCTGCCCTGCTGCCCACGACCTTACTGGTCCAGGATTAATTCTAACGGCTTCCACGATGTCTGCAGTCGAAAACGTCTGTTACATTGGTACAAACTTCTGGTCTTTTTCAATAAAACCAGGAGGATCCTCGCTCACAGTGTTGCCATGATTTGGCCCGTGGCTTTAGAGTGAGCCTCACTGCAGATGAGGAAGCGGTTCAGACCTCGCCCCACAGACCCTGCTGGCAGCACAGCCCCGTCCCTGTGGCTCCCTGTCATCTCCCCTGAGAAGCCCCGGGCCTCCCGTCTCACGGCGGCCCAGCTCGTGGTGGACCCTGACCACCTGAGCAAATCCCTCAGGGTCTGAGTGCACCTAAAACTGCACCCAGAAAACAGGATAAACTCAGAAAAGTCTACTGCTAACCATCCTCGTTCCACTCCTGAAGCTCCAGAGCGCACAGCACCACTCAGACTGGGGCCCTCCCCGGCTCAGCCTCATGTGCGAGGCCACGGACATGGAAGGCCGAGCAGGGAGCACGCCCACGTGCGGCTTATGTCCACGCTCCTCACACTCCACTGCGTCGGCCACAGCCCCTCGGAACAGACTGCTAAGAGATTCTTTCAGGAGGAAGCTATCTCATCAGTGGCACGCATCAGAACTGCTGGTGCCTGGCAGAGATGAAACAGCTCCAATACAGACTCTCTCTTCGGCTCTCCTGACCAACGCGCCTATGTGGGCCTGGGGGTGGGGCTAGGGGTGGGGGGTGCTCCTGCGCACTTGCCCAGGGCCCCAAACCACATCACGGGCCAGCTTCCCGAGCGGCCGGCCAGGAGCCATCCCATTCCCTGGGGGCAGAGTGCAGGTCACCTCCCAGGTCATGCTGTCCCTCAACAGGTGCTTCTGGGCAAGAAGGCAGGGCAGAGTTTGCAAGGGTGAAAGAACAGCTAAGCGTTGCTGGAAAGCCTCTGAATGGTCCTGCGGATGGGTAATTGAAAGGCATTTTTCAGTATTTCACAGGCAGCAGGGCCAGGTGTGGAGGCCAAAGGGTTTTCAGAATGTCCACTTGGTCCCTTATGGCCAGCAGCACAGGCCTTCTGTCACAGCATCCGGGGAGGCCCCACATGACACACAATTCTACTAGAGACGACGCAGGACAGTGTCTTTCCAGACCCAGAAATGCGCGGAGTTGTCTGACACCGAAGACGCAACCCCTAGCAGGCCTGCCCGCCCGCCGTTACTGTCTTCCAAGAATGTGCACAAAACCACCCACCGAGACACCACAGCTGCCCCCCTGTAAAGTCCGCCAGGACTTCCCGTCAGCCACCCACCCCTCTTGCTGCTCAAGCACAACCACCAGTGAACTCGGAGGGCACTTTCTTCTCCCCGCCAGAAGAAAAGGCAAACTAGAATGTGGCCATCACCATGCTTGGCCTTCTCGCTCATCTTGGAAATGATACAAAATCAGTTACTTTTAAGATATTTAAAACGCATTTTAAACTTTGTTGAAAGGAACCTCATTAGCACGTGTACTGTGTGAATACGGACGGGACCACAAGTGCGGGGGAGCTGGCTGGGCGGCCCCTGTGCCCCCGAGGAGGCCCGTGGCGCTGCAGGCCCTACCTGTCCGAACCGCTCCAGCAGCACTCGAACTTGTCAAAGATGCAGTCGTTTTCGTACAGAGAACAAAGCTTGCTTCGCAGGTACTCGTGGACCTTAATGAAACCACAGGCAGGTTAGACAGTGTTGAGCGCGTTTGGCGCCATCCCTGTGTGGCAGCCTCACCTGGTGGGTCTCCACGGGCCGGCTCTCCATGTTGAGGTCCCACACCTTCACCGACAGGTAGTCTCGGGTCATCATGTACCGACCACTGTGACTGAATTTCACATCGGAGATGGAGGAGATTATTTCTGAGAAGAAGGACCTACTGCTGGGATCTTCGGGTTCTTCAAAAACTGAAAAACACAAAGTTTTCAGCTTCTGTTTAAAAACCAGACGTGTGTGGTGGGGGTGCAGTCAGGTACGTGACCAAGTCTCGTTTTTGGCCTAGGTTGTAATCTCGGGGTCATGGGCTCAAGCCTCCATCAGGCTCTGGGCTCAGCACCGAGTCTGACTGAGATTCTCTCTCCCTGCCCCTCCCCCGCTCGTGAAAGACATAGGCCCACGTTGTAGGAGGCTCACTCTTCATTGCAGGAGCCCTATAGAAGGAGTTCTTTAAAACACATTTAGCCATAGAAAAATGAGAATAAGGCAAGAAGGTTATTGAGAGCCAGTTAGAGCAAGCACGCCTAAGGTCGGGCACTGCTGGCGTCCCTGCACTTCATAGGGGGAGACACTCCAGACACACCCAACGATCAGTGAGTGGCCTGCGCCAAGGGAGAAAGTGTCACAGGACGGGAAAATCCCACGCACATTCCTGACAGGACGGTTTCACCTGTCCGTGCCCTGGGGACACGAGCAGTCTCCAGTACACAACAGTCCTCAGCACAGGACCTAATGCACGACACACACACTTCCGGTTTCCTAGAAGGCTGGGCCTACTCTTTATGGCTAAACATAAAAACAAAACTTTCCTCACCTAGAAGAAACTTCAAGGCTCAGAGGATTAAAGCGCTAGAGCTTCGCCTGAGGGAACTGGCTTCAAGTCCAGCAAAAGCTCACTGTGAACAGAGCCCATCCCGACAGCTGAGAACCGTCACGAGTGAGATGCGTCCTGGCAGCCTCAGCCGAGGTCCTAATGCACAGAGGTAGAGGCAACAGATGGTTCTCGGCCGGACGCCGCCGGGGAGCCCTCTGACGAAGCACTGAGATTCTGGGCAGAGTAACACTACGGGCTGCCCCGCCACAGGACACCTACCGGGGAGTCCGCGTGGTGCCACCAAGGCCCACCCTGGGACTTATGATCAAAAGCAGGTCCTACGCTTGCACAGGGCTAAGGAGACCAAAGGACACGGTAAGTCTTGGGAAATGGTCTTGTGCCTGGAAAACGAGGATTAACACCGATATTCTGAACCTTCCGGGCACTTACACTTCGCGTGTCTGTCACACAGGGCCGAGGAGCGCATGTCACACAGTCTGATGGTCCCTTTGCTGCTGCTGTAGACAAACACGTTGCACTGGTGCGGGTGGAATTCGGCCGCCGTGATCACCTCCGTCAGCTCCTCCATATTCACAGGCTTGATGTCTACGATGTCTGGAGACGCACAGTTAAGGCAGAGCGCTGGGAGGGCGTTGGTCCACATTCAAGCAAACAGTGGGTGAGAAACAGCCCACAGTGAGGGTGAAGGGCAGACACGTACAGGAGGTGATCCTCCAGACCGTATGCAGAGGAGCATGCCAGTCAGAGCACCCGGGTCACCACTCCAACTCCTGCCATGTGCCTCACCGGGCCCGGACCCACGCACACACCAGCACTGCCTGCCTCCTGCTGCTAGCACTAACCTTCCATGGGAAGACGTTCACAGCAAGATCAGACATGCTTAATGATGTGAATAAGAAAAAGAAGCAAGCATCCACATTTGCACAAAAATTCCATACTTCTATCCATAAATTACACAGAAGAGAACTGCCAAATTCCAAGATGCTGCTTTTTCAAGAATCTTTTCTGGATCTGCCATCAAGAGTTCATTCTAAGCAGTTAGAACAGTGTTAACGGGGGATCCCTGGGTGGCTCAGCAGTTTGGCCCGGGGCATGATCCTGGAGACCCAGGATCAAGTCCCATATCGGGCTCCCTGCAGGAACCTGCCTGCCTCTCTGCCTGTATCTCTGTTTCTCTCTCTGTGTCTCCCATGAATGAATAAATAAAATCTTTAAAAAGAAAAAAAAAAAAAAAAAAAGAAAGAACAGTGTTAACGTTGTAGCTTCCCAAATATAGAAATTGCTCAACTAAAAAAAAAAAACAAGGAAAGGATAGAGTTTGGCTTTGGGCCATGATGGAACCAACTGACACAGGTAAGAAAGCTGACACCACAGCTCGTCTCTGGATATCGGAGCACAGGCAGTGGCCCTGGGGGGCTGCTGGAGTCCGGAGAAGCTCATGGGACCTTCAGCGCCAGAGCAGCGCTCCCAGCAGGTTCAGGGAGGAGCGGTCAGCACCAGCCCTGTGGAGAAGCCACACAGGCTGCTGGGGACACACCTCGATAGCCCGAGAGTGCCCTGCTCACACAGGGCATGATGTGCAAGGGTAACCAGGAGGCAAGAAGCCCCAAGTGCGCTGAGGAGATGGCTGTCGGTATGCAGACAGGTGCAGAGGTATGGGGCACGGCAGGACCAGGGCTCTCATGTGAGCAGATCAGAAGGATTTTTAAAGTAATAGCATGAATGGATCTAAGTATATGAAAGTATATGTGTTTCATAACCTAGGTCACAAGGAAGGTCATCTGAAACATGATCGTGGGGCAAACTTTTATAAAAGCAATGAAAAATAGGACTGCGTACACAAATCACTTATGAATTAGAGTCCTCACAAATCATGAAGGGAAAAAGATGAGCTTCCCACAGGAGAAAAATCACAAAGGACAGGAAAAAAATTCACATTAATGGGCAGTAAATTAACAGAAGATACTCTGACTTACCTATTATCAAAGAAATTAAAAATGGTCTTATTTTGGCTTTACTGATGTGCAAAGTTGTTTTCAAAAGACCCAGTGTTCTGGACCTAAAACAAACACTCAGGGGTGGTGGAGCAGCCCTGTCTCCAAGCCCACACAAAGTATCCAACTCGCAGCTCTGCTAGGCAGCTCCTGTCCTACGGACCGAGGCTCACAGGTGTGAGTGCACAGGCGTGGGAGCAGAGCCACTTGCCACAACGCTGAGGAACCGGAAACGGTCTACAGCTCGCAGCGTGTACAACACATCCCGCAGCGCAAACCTGCATCACCGACAGGGAAAGAGAGCTCTGATGCATCACGACAAAGATGAGGCTGACGGCAGGGGCTTCCTGCCATGCACGGGCCCTGTGCTGACAGCTCTGCACCCATGGGCTCTCGGGTTCCACACACCCGCAGGCAGCACCCCAGGAGCGTGGGTTAACAGAGGAGGAGAAAGGCCTGGGCAGACAGAGTGACCTAATGCTAATTAAGGTCATCACGTGGAGGCCGAGAAAAATTAAGACCATCCCACCTAAAGTTTAGCATTAGCACAAGTACAGCCATCTTAGGCCCCTGTGAATAAGAGCTGAACTTTATGGGAAAAACTGCAGAATGTCCTCGGCAGGTAATCCCTTATCAGAAAGACAACAGAGCCCACGCCCATGGTAGAAAGTCTCATTCGATGCCCTTGAAAGCCCCACATCAGAATGAAAACAGAACTTGGAGAAATTCTTCCACCCCTTCTGAAAATCCCCTAGACCAGCCTATAAAAAACCCAGCTGTAACCCACTTCGAGGTCCAAGTCCCTGCTCCGCTGTGTCGGGCACACTTGGACGCAAGCTCGAGCTTGCTAATAAAACCCTCGTGCGCTTGCATCGGTGTCGGCTCCTCGGTGGTTTCTCGGATTCGCAATCTTGGGCACAACAATCAAGCTGAACTCGGGGGCCTCTGACACTCCCGAGCGCTTGGAACTTCATTACCACTGAGTAGAGGATGAGCCCTGTCATTCTTAAACAAAAACTTCCTTTCACAGACATAAAAATGTTGGAAAGGTACACATCAACCGCCTACAACAGTTAAACCTTTGAAGGGGGGGATTAAGGGGGAAGAACTTCCCTTGAATTATCTGAATTCTGTTCAAAACGGTCATGTATTAAGAGAAGGATTTAAAATATAAGAATTTAAGGAGAATAAAGAGAAAGCAGGGCCCACACGCATGAACCCTGAAAGACGAGAAGTCCTGCAAAGTTGCAGAAAGAAGAGACACAGCAGGCGTCAGCTCCCCAGCACCTTGGCCACCAGCGTGCGGGGGTCCGGCTTCCGCTAGCTGCCGGCACCACACAAATGACTGTACTGTTGTGCGCTTTCTTCGCAAACTAATGAAATTAATAACCAAATCAAGTAAAAGGACAACAGATAATAAAAATCAAGTGTGAAACGTAGAACTTTCATGGATTTCCTCAAGTGCAAGGGAGCACACACATGCCAAACCCCATCTCGACTGCAGCGCCTCTGGACAGCCTGACAATGCTCCCAAGCATGAGAAATTCTGATGAGGCCCCTTGATGTGCACAAATGACAGGACTCTCATTTCTGGAGAAATCCACAACTTTTAAGATGGGTGACTACCAGTAGTATGTAGATTTTCACTGGAACAGTAACAGCATCACTGCAGCCTTCCCAAAAGACCTGAATGTCTATTCCTTCAACAGCTTGTCTTCTGAAACAGAATGCTTACGCGGTCGGTCACTCCTCGGACTGGATGACTAGCCACCAGTCTACCCAAAGCCAGTGTCTTCTATTCTCCACTAGCAGATCGGGGTGGGGCGGGAGGGACCAGGCTAACGGAACCTCCATACACACTATTTAAATCACCTTTCAGGAGCCCAGGAGGGCAATGGACTTGAGGTCATTCTCATTCTGTAGAGAACCTTCCCGAAGGGTAGAAAGCAGTTCCCATTTTTAGGGACACGTTAAATCAGAGACCTTACACCACAGGCAGCAGGCCACATTTATGAGAGCAGACTGTAATGCAGGAGCAGACACGCACAGAGAACTTCCCTGAAAAACAAACCTATGACAAATGCCAAGACGGCCATCTGAGGAAGGATACTAAAACTTCTATCTGTGATTTCTAAATGCCATAGATTAATTCTCAGGTCATCTGCAGAAAGATATGTTTCATGATCACTATTTACTGAAATGGAATTTATATGATATGTGTGAGCATTTGCAAAAATTCGTCGTGGACTTGCTTCTACCATAAGATCCATAGGCTTCAATATTGGGACCTAGAAATGGAAGGAAATAGGAATTCAAAACAAAGATCACCGCAGCATAATATTATAATACTTACAGTAGGAAACAAAAAGGAACGCATCTATTTTCCCTGCGAGCTGAGAGTTTTGTAGGTCACCCTAAGTGACCAGCGGACAGAGCTATGGAGACAGGCTGTGGGCAGGGTCTTGTCCCTCCTGCGGCCAGCACCACGGCAGATTAAACTGGCTCCCAAACAAACTGCCTGCAGGGCATGGGTGCCTAACGGCGTGGCTTCGCTTGCCTGCCCGTCCCTGGAGCCACAGTGAGCTGTCCGGCAATAAAGTGTCCGTGGAGAGACCCAGTCAAGGACCAACCCCTCCGTCCTTGCACTTGCTGCCCTGAAGAGTGACAGCCAGGTGCCTGGGCCTCTTCACTGCCCTGGTGCCCTGCTGCTCGGCGCACACACCCTGTGCTGGGGAGGGGTGCAGGGATGGGAGAGCGCATAGAAGGGCCTTCAGAGAGCTGGGGAGGTGCCATGCTCGATCTGGTGCTGGCTACCTGGGCAGGTCAGCCTGTGAACACTCATGGAGCAGTTTGCCTCTATGGCAGATACAGTTTCTCGTATGTATAACATACTCTAATAAAAGTTTCTTTCTTTCTTTTTTTTTTTTTTAAGGGGCACAAAAACCCATCTCTGTGCTGTGTGCTGTGGTCAGGGAATAGGACACCTACACCAACGGGTAAAGAGTGGAGTTAGCCAGGCAACAGATGAGAGGAAGGGGTTGGTGTGAGCACACAAATGCCAACACAAGAGGCAGGGCGCCATTATGGGTGATCGTGCCCACATGTGAGGATAGGAAAAAAGTCCCAATGTCACTGACATCTAGTGGGAAAGAAGGCAGAAGTTTAAAAGCAAAATAAAAAAATTAACAGTAATAACTTATTTTTCTAATTAAAAGCCAAAGGGAGCACCTGGGAAGTCTAGAGGAAAGCTCTCACATCATCTGCTCTGCCCAAAAGTCTGCAAAAATGAGCTTGGGGAAATCTGCATTAATATTTCCTTCATTTTCAACCAGCTAGGTGCTGACACCATAGTAGCATTTTCTGGAGCAGGACAGGTCTGTTCTGCAGGCACAGGGCAGGCCACCACCGCCCTCTGACGAGTCCCTAAGTGATCAAAGCACATGGCAACTCTCATGCTGGGACAGAAAGGCTGCTCCTTCTAACCAAGTCCCTTTTCTGGCACTAAAAATTTAAGAGGAAAATTTCAAAAGAGCAATAGTTGACTCCTACCGAACTAAGTTTAGATAAGCAGTCCTTTTTTTAGCTTTCAGAGAGGCAATTAAATCAAATACGGGCCTAAAGTCACAAAGGTCAATTTACAGCCTGTGACTCTGAAACCACAATGTGTTAATAACAGCCATTTCTGATGAAATGACACTTTGGCCAGTTAGACCAAGTGTGTCTGGGTGAATGTATAAAAGTGCTTCTGAAGAAAACCAGCACTGGGCCCAGTAAGACCCCTGGTTCTTCTAGCAGAGGCATGCAAGCGTCTGGTGTGGCAAAGTGGGCTGAGCTCAGGGAGAGGGTGCTCGGCGGAAGGCTGTAACAGACAGGAGACCAGGGCAGAGCAAGGACAGCCCCCAGGGCACCCAGTGCCTTTTCTGTTCTGTCACACTCAGAGTTTCACATGTTGGCAGCTGTCACCCCAGTGCCGTCACTCACAGGGCTTTATTACAGCCACATGGATGTGAAAGCAGGGGCACGGGGGCACAAAACCTGCCCACGATTACATCAAAACATCTTGGTTCACATCAGGGTTTTATAAACTCGACCTGAGTCAATTACATTGCTTCTCTGTGTCAACTCTCTGGACGAATGGCAACACTCTGGACCTAAGTCTATGAGCCATCCTGCTCTTCTTGGCCACGCTGCTGTCTTCCCAACCATGGGTAGCACTGCCTCCACTGCTGGGCTGTGGCTCTGTCCTCTGCACCTACCACCCAGCACTGTGGTGCACCGAGCACCGAGAGCATGAGGGACAGACCTGAGACAGGCCACATGCACTCTGCCCCCAGTGTCGCTACGGTGGGGTGTGGAGCAGGGAAGCGTCCCTGCAATGTGGTGTCCCTCCCTGTGGCACCTCACCACTAATCTGCAATGTGTTCGCTATGTAGGTCTTCACTTGATAAACAATATTCAACAATGTAAACTTTGTTAAAAAACAAATAGGCCAACCAACAGACTTCAAATGTAGCAGGTGATGGTTTTAGGGACCATGTCGAACGACTTCCAGCGTTGGTCCCCCCGCTACTGCCTGTGCGCACGGTGCGTCCTGGTGCCCCACCTCTTTCCCCAGAGCCCATCCAATGTCACACACCCTCCAGGGTGCGCACCACTGGGCCAATCACAAGACAATGGACCTGACTCAATTCCTTTTACTCAATTTCACAGATGTTAAAATGTGGACAAAATCTAGGTATCAGAACTTATGAAAATGGTCATTTCGAAGGGTGCCCAGCGATACCAAAAAGGGAATGAAGGATACTTAAAAATTTAACAATCAGGGGCACCTAAGTGGCTCTGCTGGTTAAGTGGCTGCCTTTGGCTTGGGTGGTGAATCCAGGGTCCTGGGATCGAGCCCCGCGCTGGGCTCCCAGCTAAGCAGGGAGTCTGCTTCTCCCTTTCCTCCCTGCTTGTGCTCTTCTATCTTGATCTCCCTCCCCCCACTCGTGCTCCCTCTCAAATAAATAAATAAAAACCTTAAAAAAAAAGCATTAAAAAAATTTAACAGTTAGAATAAGAAGTGATGATACTATGGTCAGGCAAAGAATTCTGAAAGCTCAGTGTGTGCCTCAGCTAACAGGACACCAGCTAATGGGAACCCTGGCCGTGCACGCCTCGTCTTGCATCCAAAGCCCACAAGGCTTCCTTCAGGACACCGCTCTGAGTCCCATGTGCACTGCACCGCCACCTATGTGCTATTTACAACCTCTGCAGTGTGAGGCAGCTCACACACTGAGAGAGATTTCTTCTGTAGGATTAGATAGGAGTCTTTAGGATCACTAGATTTTCTGAAGATACCGTGTGACTTCCAGCTTATGTGAATGAAATACGAGGAATCCCAATTTTAACACACATATAAACTGACGACTAGGATTACAAGCAGCTTCCACGAATGAGAAGGCAGGTGTTGCAGCAGTCCTACTGGCCGCCTTCTCTACCAGCTGATTAGGTGCTGTCCCCGACACACTAGGAAGAGAACTGGGTAGTTTGAGGAAAGGCAGTGTGTACCCGCAGTGCTGTAATTCGAAATGGGTCTCGAAGCCGTCCATCTTCATCTTTCAAGTTATAACCTTCTGCTCTTTTGTCCCGTTCACTTATTTTCCATAATTTAATAGTTTTATCTGAAAATAAAAACCTTAGTTTCCATATTAAAAGAAAAACTGATTCATGCACCACTATTAGTCCAGTATTACAGCAGAAAAACTACGTGGTTCTATGTTGATTTATAAGCTATGAGACTTTGAACATTAATTTCTAGTTAGAGATAAACCTGGATTTTGTCAGCGTATTAAGTAAAGATGTGGAAGCATGCGCCATAGAGCAATGCCACACGGGGAGTGTATGCACGTGCTCACTTCTATATACTTTAAGTTTTTAGCCTATCACCTGCTATCTAGCTAATAATTTACTTTCTCCCCAGAGTTTAAAGCAGAAAATAAAAAGTAATGTAAAAATTTGCTACACTCGGCAAATTAAAAATAAAATCCTAAGTCAAACAACCACTTAAAAATAAAAGCTCTTACCATTTGTAGAGAGTAGAAAATGAGCAGCATTCTGTTGTGGTAACCACCTAATTTTATTAATTTTTTCCTCAATTTCTAGACTTTTCAAATAGTCAAACTCTGGTTCATGACTTTGAAAGGTACTGTAAACATTATATTCTCCCCTAGAGTGAGGGCGGCCTTTATTCTGCAAGGAAACATGAGCTGTGTTAATGAACAAAGCACAGTGCGGAGAAAAGTTCAGTCCCATCAATCTGAATATAAAATGATCACACACAGTTTTTAAAGTTCAAGAAAACCCTGGTCAAGAACTGACAGGCGACACTCCGACACTCCATAACAGAGGCTTTCCCAGACCTTCTGTCCTGCTCCCCTGCACGCGCTCCGGAGCAGGGCCTGCGCAGGAGTCAGTTGAGGCTCCTGCACGTTTACATTTTTTCTGGAGAGGCTGGTGGGCCCACAGGGGGCAGCACTGTGCAGTGTGGCGCACAGCTGGGGAACAGCCAGCCAACACACTTGTACCCACCCCCACCCGCCACCCCCGCCCCGGGGTACAGTCACCCATGCGGTGACCAGCCCAGCAGAGGACATCTGTGATGGCACTTTTTCACACATAAAACTTTTCTACACATTACACTAAAAGTAGAACACCCTTGGGGAGATGCATATTGTCTTCAATAATAACCCACTCTGGGAAGGCAGAGTAAGGAGGAGGTAAGATCTGGGAACAAAGCTGGACAAGATGGGGAGAGCACAACAGGAGCCGAGGGCTTGCTTTTCTTTTAGGAAAGAATAATACCTGGGTGGTGGGTTCATAAATGTAATTGTATTAATTTGAAATCATCTGTATCCAGAATGACATTTTCTATGAAATAATAAAAATACTACATAATTAAAAACCAAGGATACCAAGATTTTAATTCTTGGTATATAGTCAGCACCTAAAATCACATATTTTAACACTTTAGGCTGTGTGTCAAAGAAATCAAGTGAAACGGAGGAACCCTTATGTCTAGATTTCTTTATATTTCTGAATTAGGATCGCATATTATGAATCTGCATGGCTTTTTTGTGTGCTGGACTCTCCTGGAAACCATGCATGGACTCCAGGATCTAGGACATGGTTTCCATGAGCAGGTGTGTGAGGTGCATAAACTCTTCCGGCCCGCACCCCTCTCTACAAGTAAGGAGAATACCAGCAGATGCTTCTAATTTTCCAATGAGAAAAAGGAAATGGAAATCTTAAAAAAAAAAAAAAATCTGTGGAATCACTTAGTTCCACACCTCAAGACTATAATGAACTCTGAGAAAACAGAATAGGAACAGCTCTACGAGGTGCCCACATGCACGTGCTGCCCATCCTCCCAGGCACGCTCTCCAGGAACGGGAGCCCAGGGCAGACGCTTCTTGCACTGCAGGCCCATCTTCCTGTTAGGAGCCACACCAACCCCCACACCTAAAGCCTCTGTCTAATAGGTGAGACCCCACATCAGGCTTCGAGGACCCACCGGCAGGGACTGGTGTCCATGCTCTGTCCAGGGAGGAGTTAGGTACAGAAAAGGCGAGAGGAGGGGCCTCAAGACAGACGTGCCTGCCTGCGGCAGGTGGGTCCTGGGGAGGGCAGAGCCAGAGCCATGAGGCTGCCAGCCTAAGTAGCTGGGAACAGGATTGACAAGCAGGACAGGAAGATGATGGAAGGTGCATCTGGTTTTCAGACACATGGAGTGCTGGTGTCACTAGAGGAACTACTCAAACAGAATAGTTTGCAGAGTGAGCTGCAGAGCTGAGCCCCCTCCCTAAACTGCTCACCTTACACTGACACGTTGGGCTTCTTGAAATGGATGGCGCTGCTCTAAAAAGAAAAAAAAACTCAAAAATCACCCCGCTGCCTTTGTTCCCTACGGCACGTTGGTGCACATACTGAACTCCCGACAGCTCCCTCTGGCCCCAACCCCCAGGCTTGACGTTGACACCTAGGCCCCCGTCGGCCGTCAAGTGCAGCCCTGTGGCATCCTCACCCTGTGTGCCTCGTGCAGGCCGGTGCCCCAGCGCTCTGCAGGGAGGGCGGTGGCCGCATACCTGACGGCACTGGAAAAATCCAAGTCACAGTGAGGGTTACATATGACAACTACCGGAATAGTTTCAAAATAGATGGAACATGAAGGCTCTGTGTTAACCAAAACATGAAGAAAAACATGGGGGAAAACAGTTGCCCAGGGTTTATGAAGTTGCAGATGGCCAGGATTATCAAATTTAAACAATGTTAACAACCCCCTGCTGTATAATTGTGCTCTCTCACATTATTAATCATGATTTAATACATCTGAACAAAACACGTCATGCTACAGGTTCTCAAAATTGTAATGCCCAACATTTTTTGTAACAAGATGCTTAAGTTTAATTATAATCTATTTCACATTTGAAGGTAGTATCTTTTAGGTTTAGTGACTCACAAAAATGAGAAAAATTTCTTTTTCTATAAGGATACCATTAAAACGGTGAACTTTAAGGAGCTAAAAGTGAACTCTTAAATTTACAACAGCTATGACTCAGTAATCTGTTAAATAATCCTTCTGCTAAAAGTAATAAACTCCACTGATGCTGAAAGGGATAAAATACATAGTTCTTTTAAAACAGCACCATCTAATAATCTACCTCTGGGGAAAGAATGCAAAATTATAAACTTATCAAACCATCTATGAAGATCTAGAGAGACTATCTCCATAAAAGAATTCCACCATCACAAACCAGAAAAAATAGGATTAAAAAGGTTTTAAAATCTACATGGATGTATCCAAATTAGAGCTGCAACAGGTCTATTTTAATAACGATGCTGGCATCCCATAAATCTCTTCCCATTTACCAGAGCAACCCTCCACTCCTACTGTGGGGGCGCCCAGGGCTCACTCTCCCGTAGATGCCCCTAGGCACCCCCTCTCTGGTGGCAGGGCCGGCATTCGCTGCCTTGCACATCTACTGGAAGGAAGCAGAGGCCCACCAGCTGCCATATCAGTTTTACCACAAAAATAAGAGACTAGAATCTGGAGATGAGAAAGTAACTGCCCATGACCTGCCTGGACACAGACAAGGGACTCATGTGTGAAGCTGTGAGGGAAAGAGACAGATCTTGACAGAAACCCAGGCCTGGCTGCACCGTGGTCCTCGCCTGGAAACATGTGCACAGCAGCCCAGCGAAACAGCAAGTGATCTTGCTTCCTTCATCAGCAGTCATCACGAACTCTGATGAGGATCCCCAGAAAGGGGAGGCGGTGCTGGCAAGACCTGGTTCTCCGCCCCATTCTGAAAAAGAGGGCTTCTCTGCCCTTTCCCCCCCAAAAGGGGGAGTGACCTAAAAAAACTGCTCATGAGGGCAATTCATCTTTGGGGTCCTCCCTTTCTCCCAGCAAGGACGGTGGGGCCCTCAGGGGGCAGGGCAGCAGCAGGGTCGCTCACCTCTGACTGAGGAGGGAGAGAGAATTCATGGCCCCTCAGGACACACAGAATCTTGCCTGCAGCTAGTGCGGCAGGAGCCATTCGGAGCACACTGCACAGCTGGACAAGGACTGGGAGCCAGCACCTTCACAGGCTGAAGTGATTTTCACCAACAGCCACTTTAATTACTTACAGGATGAAAGCAAATAGAGGCAGAACTCCATCACGCCACATCCTGCATTTGGTCCTCACGACAGCCTGTGGGTAGGGCAAGGACTCCCTGCTCGCTGCCCCCCGAAGACACGGGCACAAGGGACTCAGTTGGGGCCCAGTGGTTGGATGTCAGGGAGCTGAAACACAACCTTGCTCACCCCCGCGATAAGCTTCTCAACAGTTAATGTGATGTAACTGAATCTAAGTGAAGTCAGAGACTGAGATAAAGTGCTTGTGCTCCTTTCCTTCCTTCCAAGTGACACGAGAAAGGCTGGATTTCATTTGGCTTGTGGACTGTGAATCACTGACCTCTTGTTCCCGCTGAAAAATAACAACTCTGCCGCCCTTGTCTCCTGTTGCAAGAAGGTCTCCAGAGTAATTAAATTCAACAGTTGAGATGATGTCAGCTGTCAATAAAATACAGAAATAATTCACCAGATTAGGATTTTGAAAGGAATAATAATATCAAAGGTCAATAAAAAAGATTCAAAAGAAAGACACATATAAAACTTTCTCCCTGGATAAAGCAACATTTTCATGGGAAATGTGTAATTCCCAAGCAGCCCATTGTGGTTCTGGCACCCAGAGCCCAGGAGCACATATGGGCTTATGGGTTTTGCTGAGTGGATTGAATGCTTGGTCACTAGGACCCCAGGATTTATCTAGACAGCACTATTTTTATATAAGAATACAGAATAAAATTTAGAAAGTCAATGGAAAAAATAAACCAAAAATATTGGTCCTAGAAGACTGCTGTCTCATTTTATGATGCATGCAGGCATGCCTAATATTAACTTATAAATCTGATTCTTACATGACATTAACCGATGTTTTAATACTCTTTGCAATAACTTTTGCTAGATTCTGTACAAAATAACATTATACACAGTACAAACCTCCTTCATTGACTGGATACAGTCATTACCATTGAGAATGACACCATCACCTAGTCACACTGCTGGTTGGACACCTGACATTTCTGACATTATCCACACAAAGATCCTGGCCATCAGCTCATTAAGGGTAAAGGCCACAGGGTACAGACAGGCAAGGGGGAAAGAAAAGTTCTTAGGTGTCCTAAGGCTAAGGCCTAGAGGGATAGTCAACTTCATGAATTTCATGAATTCATGAAATGCACTCCTGGATCAAGAAAAATAAAAAAGACAGTTTCCTCCCACACGGGGGCGCTGCGCGTGGACTGATTCAGGACAAGGACCTGGGCTTGGTCCCGCACAGGCTGCTGTCTAGGCTGCTGTCGGCAGGCTCCTCCACCCAGGGACCTGTCACCTTCATCAGCTGCCCTGGACAATCTCCTCTCTGGCTGCTGAGAGGACGAGGATGAGCTGGGTCAGCACCAACCCACCCCTGCTGCTGGGACACCAGTGCAAAGGGCCCGGCCAGCTGTGAGTGCTCTGCACAAGCAGGGCCCCACGGAGGCAGCGGGAGTGTTCAGAGATCAACACTGCTGCACAGCTACTGTGACCAGTGTGTCCAATACTAAGAAACAGACCCCACAACTGAAAGTGCTTGAAGAACTCCCCCCAACCCGCCCCAAAGCTGCCATAAGTCCTACAAATCTTAAAGGTGTGCACTAACATTTTCGCCAAATGGTTCATACAGAACTTCCGGAGAAACAAGCTCTCACCTCACCTGCGCTGTGCATGACCTTTACACACACACTGAATTCTTTTGCCTGGGATGTCTTTCCTTCCTTTTTTTTAAAGAAACAAAAAACAGGACTAGGAGACTAGGCTTCTTGTTAGAAGTGCCACTTTTAAAATTAATTTCCTCAAAATAACCCAATTTGCTTAAATGAAATTAAAACATTCTGTATTGGACTAAATGGGACTAAATCTGTCATTCATACCCAGGGGGTGTACGATATTATATAATTAATGGCATTCTAGCTCTGTCAGTGATTTTTAAACTTAATTAAAATGGACTAAATCTTTTAAAAGAGAAACTTCCATGACTGCCACTGGTGAGAAATTATTTTCATTAAGCTATGTAAATATGTATGAATCTAAAATTAGAAAATGCTGTCCGCAGAGTTTAGAAGAGCTCTAAAGTCAAAATAAATATACAAACTAAATACTAACAACATTACAAAACAGAATGTATATTATCAACATAAATTTAATATGATGGCCATTACTTTACAAAACTAGTGTGATGCTTAAAGTGTAAATATGGTGCTGAGGGCGCCGAGGGGGCTTGACACCTGCTGCACACCGCATGGTGGCTCTGGCAGCTAGAGGCCCCTGCGCAGGGCCCGCTCGGTGCCGCTGGCCACAGGTGACGGCACTGCGTCTCCGCACAGGGGCAGCGAGGCTCCCGGGCGCCGAGGCACTCTGCTGGGAGGGCATCGTCTGGCTGATGCAGAACTTACTCAGGAAACGTTCAGGTCGGACTCAGAAACCATGATGCACATGTGGCAGCCCTAAGAACCCAGCTCTGACTTTCTGTCCGGTGTGGCCCACTGTGGGCACGGGCCTTTCCCTCCCACCACCACAAAGGTGCCGGAGAGAACCGGAAAGGTGTCCATTTACAAAGCGACAATGGTGGGCAGGCTTCGACACGCAGAAGACGGCAAGGGGCGGGAGGCATGGCAGGTGACAGTCTCAGTGCACACGGGGGGCCGAAGTCTCAAATCTGCTGGGGGCCTCAGCCACGCTCCACACCAGGTGCTGGGCATGGAGAGATGGCAGGAGGCCATTTACTGAACTGCTGAGTCCCTAAGCTTGTCCCCATCCTGTGAAGTGAGAGCATGCGGCTCCTCCCCTTCCTGCTGCCCAAATGCCAGCTGCCAGGAGGGACGAGTTCCCACCACCTCCAGGCCTCCTCTCCAAAATGATAAATCTGGGTAGAAAAGGCTTCAAGGTTCAAACCCTTGGGGTCCCTAAAGAAATGACCAAGCACAGGGAAGCCCTCCAGGTGAAAAGCCCACCTGCTCACGGAACTGCCTGTTGGCACCAAGGTGGCTGCATCTTAGACATGAACCAGCAGCTCAGGCTCTGCAGATGGTGAAAAGAAAATACCAGAACAAGGAAGCTGGAGGGAAGAGGCACAGCGCATCGCCAAAACATCAAAGACACGACAGTTCATGTCCTCAGGGAGCTAATATTGTTCTAAGTGAGCACGGCCCTGCGTGAAGCTGGTGAGCCTCCCGGCAGCCCCGGCCCGTGCTAGGGCGCAGGGTGCCGTCACGTGCAGCGGGCTTTGGGGGGAGCGGCATGCCACTACCCACTGCCCTCTACCCACTACCCTCTACCCACTACCCACTACCCTCTACCCACTGCCCTCTACCCACTACCCTCTACCCACTACCTACTACCCTCTACCCACTACCCACTGCCCTCTACCCACTACCCTCTACCCACTACTACCCTCTACCCACTGCCCTCTACCCACTACCGTCTACCCACTACCCTCTACCCACTGCCCTCTACCCTCTACCCACTACCCTCTACCCACTACCCACTACCCTCTTCTACCCACTGCCCTCTACCCACTACCTCTACCCTCTACCCACTACCCTCTACCCACTACCCACTGCCCTCTACCCACTACCCACTACCCTCTACCCACTACCCACTGCCCTCTACCCACTACCCACTACCCTCTACCCACTACCTACTACCCTCTACCCACTACCCACTGCCCTCTACCCACCACCCTCTACCCACTACCCACTGCCCTCTACCCACTACCCACTACCCTCAACCCACTACCCACTGCCCTCTACCCACTACCCTCTACCCACTACCCACTGCCCTCTACCCACTACCCACTACCCTCTACCCACTACCCACTGCCCTCTACCCACTACCGAGAAAGGGAAAACAGGCAAGTGTGCTTTGAAATTCAAATGGTGGAAATAAATTTAAAACTCAGCACCTCTTAGAGCAAAAACACAAAGAGGTGGACGAGAGGAAAGAGAAGATAATCAGAGGGTCAGGTTAGGTGGCGCGTCATCCAGGTCACAAGCTCCAGAAAGGCGAGAGACAAGGAAATGACGCAAACATCAAAGAAGCCCGGGAGCCCCGGCCGATGCGGGCCGCTGAGCGCCGGACCTGCCCCGGCGGCCTCCGGGACAACCGTGACACAAGGACAAGAGGAGGCTCTCAAGTCCTCCATGGAGAGCCAACAGGTCCCACACCAAAGGGCTCGGAGCGCATCAGACGGGATGCAGGAAAAGGGCGGCTGGAATGCAGCCATCCTCGAGATTCTGAGGAAAAGGGGCCCCCGGGTGGCTCAGCGGCTGAGCGTCCGTCCGTCCGGCTCCAGCTCCGGGTCCCATGTCAGGCTCTTTGCGTCCAGCCCGCTTCTCCCTCTGCCTGTGTCTCTGCCTCTCTCTGTGTCATGCATAAATACAATCTTAAAAAAGATAATTCTGAGAAAAAATAATTTTCAATCTATGATTCTACACAAAGCCAAATTTTCAATTGCGTTTAAGAGAGGAGTAAAGATGTTCTGGAACATGCAAAAACCCACAACCAAAGCCCCCTTCTCAGGAAACCACTGGAAGATGCAAGTTGGCAAATGAGAATAAACCAAGGCAAAGGAAGATGGGGGACGTGACAGCCCAACACTGGCGAGGACAGTCCCAGGACTGGAGCCAGGAGCCCCGCAGAGCCGCAGGCCCTGCGGGGAGACGTCGTCACTGGGGGAGAGGAGGGCTAGAGGGACTCACAGGCGGGGACACCGCACTGGACACAGAACCGAGCTGTGGACCCGCGAGGCAATCATTAGCTCCGGGAAATGAAGCCCGCGTGGAAAAGAAAACGTCCTCTTCAGTTAGTAACCGACACTATCCGCACAGTCAGCAGGAGACGCCCCACAGGATGCTCTCAACTCTCTTTCCTTTTTTTTTTTTTTTTTTTTTTTTTGCAGGAAAGGCAGGGGTGCACGTGGGTAGAAGGTGATGTGAGCAAAAAAGCTAAATCATCAGTTGCCATAACAGGAAGTCAGTATTTACTGTTCAAAATAAACCCAGGAAAGAGCCGTTAGCAGGAGAGGGCCCAGTCAGGGGCCCCGAGGAAGCTTCTGGGCTGGGTGGGCAGGTGGGGAGAGGCGCGGGAGGGCAGAAGGAGCAGGAACAGGACATGTGGAGGGGAAGGGGCCCAGAGGGAGACTGTCGTCAACAAGCCGGAGACCATGAAGCCACGTTCACGTGCCCGCAGCCTGGCGGGGCCTAGGGGGGCTGGCGACATGGGGGAGCAGGGCCCCCACCCTGGGAAGGTGCGTGGCGGGGGGCGGCGTGGGCAGTCGGGGAGGGTGGGGCGCACGAGAGGCGGGTGAGCACCCAGGTTCACAAGTGGTCTCATCAGATGGCAGCTCTTCATTTCATCAAGGAAACGCAGGACTGCCACAGTATCGGTGCCCGGGTGAGATCCGAGGGCAGCAGCTGATTCTCAACGTGCAGCGACGTACTCAGTGACCGCTGTAAGCGGGCGGCTGCCCGGGACCCTGGGGAACAGAGCACGGAGTCCTGGCGCCCGGGCGGACATCTCAGTGAGTGGAGTCACTATGAATGAACCCCTTGAGCAGAGCTTCTGGAACGCTCGGGCAGGCAGATGGGGAGACAAGGTTTGGGTCCTGCCAGGAGCAGGACGACGGGGGCCGAGACACAGACTGAGCAAGGGGTGGCAGGGAGTCAGGCCTCGGGGCCGGGGGAGGCGGCCAGCAGTAGCCGCGGGTCCGGGTGTGTGTCTGAGTACACAGGTGCTTGCTGGATTAGTCTTGCACTTTCCCAAACCTCTAAGCTTTTCAAAACAAAACATGCAAGTGTGAACATTTCATTTCCTCCACGTCCGTCGATCTGTACTGCCACTGCCCTGTGTCCAAAGTGACCGTCATCTCAGGCTGAATTACCGGGCAGCCTCCCGCCTAGCTTGCTCCACTCCCTCCCACGCCCGTGGGAGCTCCAGCTGCCCAAGGCAGAGAAGGAACCTTCTCAAAGGCATGAATCGGACCATCACCCTGCTTAATGGCCTAGCAATACACAAGTGTCAGCACTCCTCCGTTTACCAAATAGTACACAGAATCAGAACTTACTACCCAAATTGTTGAGTCATTGTCAAAACAAAATGAAACCACAACAATGACAGGGAAGATACAGTTTCCAGCTATTTCATTTTTTCTCTCCTCTCTTCAGGTAGTTCAAGTTGTGGAGGATTACTTAAATGCAACCTCCTGGCCAGAGACCTGTCTGTCCTTGGTAAGGAATGCAGCTCCGCTGACCCCAACAGCAGCAGCAGGACGTCGGGGAGACCCAGACCTGTGCACGCTCCTCCTGAGACCACCGGCCCCTTCCTGACCTTCTCACCTCACTGCCGGCACTGCGTGAAAAAGTCCCAGAAAATGGTCACGATGAAAGCCAATCTTCTTTTCCCCCTTAAGGTCTCATCAACACCCCATCCCAGGCTAGTAAGGATCTCGAACAGTGCTCATCCTCTTCAGCTGTCAGCCAAGGCAAGTGAAAACCACCACACACCTGCCCAAATTGCTGTTCCAAGTGTCACAGGATGGGGAACAACAGGAACTCACACACTGCTTGTGGCAGAAAAACTGCACAAGCCCTTGGAAGACTGTTTGGCAGCGTCTGCCAAGGCTCAGCAACCACACATCAAGGACCCAGAAACCCCACACCAGACACACAGCCGCCAGCAACACAGGCGCTTAGTGCTACAGCACCTACAGAGGCACATTCACACAACAACCAACCAGAATGTCCAGTAGAAAGAGGCACACATGGTGGAGCATTCATAGGGTGACACCACACAGCAATGAAAGCAGGCAGATTTTGGCCACACCAAGCAAAAGAGATTAGTCTCACAAAGAAAATACTACAGAGCACTTACGGTGTGATCCCATTTATATCAAGTCCAAAAGCAGGGGAACTGAATCCACAGTGCAAGTATGGCCAAGGGTAGGTGGGTGCTTTTCCGATCTGGCTCCCAGGCACCCGGGACTGTGCACTCCATGCTTGTGTGTTTTCATCGGCAGCCAACCTCATCGTACCTCCCCTACATCCTGTTTACTGGTGTCCACCTTCTCCCAGGCTCTCATCCTGGGCTTCCCAGGAGCTGACTCAAAAGCCGGCCCTCCCCCGCCTGGGCCTCCAATCACGGAGCTGTCCAGCAGCCTTCCCTAGAAGAGGGGTCTGCTCTCGCTCTCCCGCCTCCATGGCCCTCCACAGGTGCTCCCAGACCACCTGGCAACCACCTCTTCACCCCTCGTCCTTGCCTACACTTCCTGCGCACCAGTCCCCTGCCTCACCGTTAGTGATTCTGCCTATTTCACTCAAAAACAGAAGCACCCAGAACAGATCCTTCACATAGTTGTGCCACCAGGAGGGTCCTGCCCCACCTGGGCTCTTCGAGGATTCGGCTCGGAAGACAACCTTCATGCTATGACACCATCCATTTTCGCCCTCTAACAGATAGATTAGTCCTAATTTCACATAGACATGCTGTAATCTCTCATCTTAAAGAAAAAAAAAAGCTGACCTCCACTTCATCCTCTTAAAACAAAGCTGGACAGTGCTATGGTCTCACAGTCTCCACCTCCTTTCTTCCCACCCTTTCTGGAGCTCACTCTAAGGCGTGTCTGCCTCCACCATTCAGCAAGATCACCTGCTTCAACCCACCCAGGTCCTTTCTTACTGTCACCAAATCCATTCTCTCCTCTATCTCTGAACTCTGTAAGAGGTGTATCAAGGGCACTGACCACACTATTTACCTTATGCTCCATAGTACCTGTTAGAGTGGCATGCGTATATATTATAGGAACTCCGAACTATAACACAGATAATTAATCCAGTGACACAAGGCTTTGGGAAAATCACACTAAAAAATTACTGACTATATTCAGATTTATGAGTACTATCTACTCTCCAAGGACAAAAAGTCTACTGAGAATGTCAGATAAATAGAGAATTTCTACTTATTATGGTGAATACAATGATAGAGCACTCTGAAATGTAAATTACACATTTACATAAAAAATTTTCTACTAGCAGACACAAATAAATGTGCATGTATATATATGAATGTATATATTTACATATATAAACACACACAGATATTGCATTTTTAACTATCTGTTCAAAGCAGATCACCAAAGGCAAGACTTCTCTTTCAGAAACCAGACATGAACTAACAGAAGTGAATTAAGCCTTCACCAAACATAAAAAATGGAAAACCTGTAAGAGATATAGTAGGGTTCTAAACCAGACACACTATAATCTCAAAAGCAACTAAAACAGTTTCTCCAAATTATGAGTAGACTGGATAAAATGGCACAACAGAAGGATCTGAATATCATTTTCTAGTCAATCACTAAAAAAACAGTTTGTGGCAGATTATCTAAATAAAATGGAAAAATCAGAAAGGACAACTGAAAGTCATTTTTTCTGCTACCAGAATAAACAGTATTTTAGTAAAAGGAAGAATAACTGTATCTTAGGAATGAATACAAGGATGGTTTAACATCTCAGGATAAACCAACACAATAATATACCATGTTAATAGAATTAAAAGACAAAAAAAAAAAAAATCACATGGTTATCTCATCTGTAGACAAAGCACTTGACAAAATCTAGCACCCGATCATGATAAAAGCGCTCATACACTAAGAACAGAAGGGACCTTCTTCAACTTGATAAAGAGCACCTACAAAAAAAAAAAATCCACAGCTAACATCACACTTTGAGGGAGAGAGAGAGAGGCAGAGACAGTCAGAGGGATAAGCAGGCTCCATGCAGGGAGCCTGATGCAGGACTCGATCCTGGGACCCCAGGATCACGCCCTGGGCTGATCACGCCCGCTAAACCGCTGAGCCATCCAGGGATCCCCTAACATCACACTTAATGGTGAAAATGTGGATGCTTTCCCCATAAGATCAGGAAGACAAGGATGTTTACCCTGAACATTTCTGGGAAGCTTTCTCCTGAAGGTTCCAGCCAGAGTAATTAGGCAAGGAAAATGAATGGCATCCAGATTGAAAAGGAATAAGCAAAACTTTCTCTGTTTGCAGATGGCATGATTTTATATGTAGAAAGTCCTACATACAACTATCAGAGCTAATAAACAAGTGTTGTGAGGACACAGGACACAAGAACAAACACAAAGATCAACTGTATTTCTATACACCAGCAATGAATAATCCAGAAATGAAATTAAGAAAATGATTCCATTTACAGTATCCTCCTAAAGTGCTTAGAAGTAAGTTTAACCAAAGGATTGCAAGATTTATAAATGAAGAATCGCAAAAACATTGTTTAAAGAAATTAAAGAAAACCTAAATAAATGGAAAGACACTACATTCATGGACTAGAAGACTTCATGTGAAGATGGAAGTACCTGACTTACAGAGTATAGGCAACACCCCTAGAAAACTCCAGCAGTATTCCCTACTCTCCCACCTCCCAGCAGACTGACAAACTAAATCTTAAAATGCATGTGGGATTATAAAGGACCCAGAATAGCCAAAAGAATTTTTAAAAAGAGCAAAATTGGGGCACCTAGGTAGCTCACCTAGGGTTAAGTGTCTGCCTTCAGTTCAGGTCATGATATCAGGGTCCTGGGATGGACACTGGGGCGTCCCTGCTCAGCGGGGAGCCTGCTTCTCTCTCCCTGTGCTTGCCACTCCCCCTGCTTATGTGCTCTGTCAAACAAATAAAATCTTAAAAAATAAAAAAAAAAGCTTCTCCTTCAAGAAAAAAAAAAAAAAGTACCACAAAGTTGGAAGACCCACACTTCTTGATCTCAAAATTTACTGCAAAGCTACAATAATTAAGACAGTGTGGTACTGGCATAAAGACAGACATACAGACGAAGGGGAAGGAATTCAGAGTCCACACAGATATCTTTGCATCTATGGCCAATTCATTTTCAACAATAGTGCCAAGACAACTCAAGGGGGGAAAACAGCATTTTAAACAAATGGTGCTTAAGACAACTAAATATCCACATGCAAAAGAAAGTCACTGGACCCTTACCTAATGCCACACACCAAATTAACTCAAAATGGGTCTAAGACCTATATATAAGAGTTAAATCTATAAGACTCTCAGAAGAACACAGGAGCAAATCTTTATGATCTTGGATTAGGCAATGGTTTCTTAGATAAGACACCCAAAAGCACTGCAGACAGAAGAAAAAAACAGATAAACTGGATATCATCTAAACTGAAAATTCTTGTGCATCTAAGGACACTCACTGAGAGTGAAAAAACAATGCAGAGTGAGAAGAAATATTTGCAAATCGTGTACCAAGTAAGGGTCTAGCATCCAGAATATATAAAGAACTCAATAATTTTTTTTTAAAAAGGGCCAACTAAAAAATGGGCAAAGGACTTAAATAGACATTTCTTCCAAAGAGATTATACGAATGTTGAATGTTGAATGAGCACAGGTAAAGATGAGATATCATTAGTCTCTAGGGAAATGCAAATCAAAAGCACAATGGGATAGCACTGCGTGTCTGTATTACAATGGCTAAAACAAAACAAAACCCACAACTGCTTGCAAGGTCATAGAGAACCTGGAACCTCATACTTTGCTGGTGGGATCTTTTTTTTTTTTCTAAAGATTTTATTTACTTATTCATGAGAGACACAGAGAGGCAGAGAGAGAGAGAGAGAGGCAGAGACAGGAGAAGCAGGCTCCATGCAAGGAGCCCGATATGGGACTCGATCCCGGGGCTCTGGGTTCATGCCCTGAGCCAAAGGCAGACTTGGACCAAGTCACCGGAAGGGCCCTCAACTTGTAACATTTCTCAACTGTATTCTGAAAGTAGACCAGACTATTTTCAGGTTTTTTTCCTATGCACACAAAAACCTAAGAATTGTTCAACAAAACACTATTTTTAATCCCATTTCACTTAAAGCAAAAGAGCCTTTATTTCTCTTGCCTACTTCTCTTAAGCATATGCGCATAAGGTAGGGAAGACCACAGAGGACCAGGAAAATCAGTGTTTGCACCATTCTCCAACTACAAGTCTTTCTCAGACCAACATCGGTGGACTTCAAAACTTAGGAAACCATGTTTCACTTCTGTTGTTAAAGCCCATCAGAGATTTAACCACTCTTCAAGGAAAATCTGATTCATACAGAATATTCCATGCTCTCTTCCCTACCCTACCCTAGAAAATGTGAAGTTCTTGTCCCTAAAGGCCATCACAGAACATGCTCCCCTCTCCTGCAGATAAAGCTGAGTACCGGGAAGGGCCATCAGGAGGAGACTGCTTACTCTCAGACTCCTTCAGGAAACAGCCACCCCAGGGACCCTGCACAAGTCTGAGCCAAGGCAAGTCAAAGCACTCCAGAACTACCAAAGACAGGCCAGTGTCTTTGTAACACAGTAACACAATCATCAAAGTACTTACTGGATTCTTTCGAAGAAAATTAAAAATACGCACTTTCCAAATGAACATCTTGCCCGCAAAATGATTCCAGCCCACCTCCATACATTGCAGCTAGGGTAACTTTAATTTTTTATGCACAATTGTGATTGTGTGATTTCCCTTCTTAACATGCATCAGGTGAACTCCCAACTGGCCTTAGATCAAAAGATCAAAATCCTCACTCTATTCTCCTCTTTGCTTTCTATAGTCTGATCACCCAGGCCTTAATTCCTCAAACTGGTCCTGTTTCAAGCCCTCCTCCATGGTCTATACTCTGCCAGGACAGCTCCTCCTACCCCTCAGCCCTGTCCATATTTGTCCATATTTGTCCGTCCTTCACACCGGAGCCCAAGGTTCCACTGTCTAGGGAAGCCTGCTGACTCTTTCTGGAACCCTCATCACAATGGCAACTTAGTTGCTTATGTCTCTGGACCATGTGTGTCTTGGTGCTTCTGCTCATGGTATGCTAGTAGCATGGACGCACACATGGTCGCACACCCGCAGAACTGGACGCACCAATAACAAAAGAACGAGGAGCTTGGAGTTCATTTGTTAACCCTGCTTGCTCACCGGCTGTCAGCAGAACTCCTCCCGTTGCAAACCCAGCCAGGTACCACAAAACCATTCCTTGGTATTTCACACTCAAACTAGCAAGAAGACAATGACTAGCATTTTTGTCGTTTATGTAAAAAAAGGCCATTATTTTGAGAAATTGGTACCAAAAGGGGAAGAATCCCTGAGTTTGGGAAATGATCTTTAAACCTAGCCTATCATATTAGAAAAACAAGGCTGCTATCATTTCTCTCCTTATCAGCCTTCTTTTTTTTTTTTTTTTTTTTTAATTTTTAGTAAGCTCTATGCGTCCCACATGGGGCCTGAACTCACAACTCTAAGATCAAAAGCCAATGTTCCACCCATGGAGCCAACCAGATGCCCCCTTATGTGCCATCTTTTATTAGTATCTGTTAGGCGCAGGCATAGCCCTGAGATGCTTCCTTATAAAACTAAATCAACATTTCTGTATATTTCAACACATGTGGAAGAACTCACAAATATTTCTAAATTAAAGAAACGTTAAAATAGGTAAGATTATCAAGTAAGTGATATATTTACGAGGTAAATGATACAAGAAGTCAAAGTTTTACCACATTTTAAGCAAACAATGGTTACTTACCATTGTAATTTTAGAAAAATTGTAGCAAGTTATTTCTGACCAGTAAGTTCATTCAGTGCATATAAATAATTCCATTTCCAAATAGCTTTTGAAGAATATATTCTCTGAGAATAAAATATTTAAAAGTTCAATGACTAAAAATAAAAAAAAATTAGAAATGTACAATTTCCTACTTCAACAAACCCACATTTAATTCTGCCATAAAATGGAATGAAATCCTGATCCATTCAAGAGAATGAAAGGATAAACTACATACCAGGAGAGAATATTTGCAAAAGATACAGCTGATAAAGGACTGTTATCCAAAATATACTAAGAACTCTTAAAATCAACAATAGAGGGACGCCTGGGTGGCTTGGCGGTTGAGCATCTGCCTTCGGCTCAGGGTGTGATCCCAGAGTCCCGGGATCAAGTCCTGCATCAGGCTCCCTGCGTGGAGCCTGCTTCTCCCTCTGCCTGTGTCTCTGCCTCTCTGAGTCTCTCATGAATAAATAAAATCTTAAAAAAAAAAAAATCAACAATAAGAAAACAGCCCAATTACACAATGGGCAAAAACCTTAACAGACCTTTCATCAAACAAGATATACAAAAGACAAATCAGCATATGAAAGAAAAGATGCTCCACATTACATCCTCGGGAGATGCAAATGAAAACAAGATACCACTATACGCTTATTAGAATGGCAAAAATCCAAATCACTGACACCACCAAATGCTGGTAAAGATGTGGAGCAACAGAAACTCTCATTCACTGCTGGTGGGAATGCAAAGTGGTGCAGGAACTTTGCAAGAAAGTTTGGTCATTTCTGAAACTAAACATTCTCTTGCCATACGATTCAGCAATTGTGCTCCTTGGCATTTACCCAAAGGAGCTGAAAATTTATGTCTATATGAAAACCTGCGCACAAATGTCTATAGCAATTTTATCCATAATAATTTTTAAAATTTGGAAGCAACCAAGATGGTCATTCTTCAGAATGTGAACTGTGGGTCCATCCAGACATTGGAATATTATTATTCAGAACTAAAAAGAAATGAGCCATCAAGCCATGAAAAAATATGAAAGAACCTTAAATGCATATAATGAAGCGAAAGAAACCAGAATGAAAAGGCTGTGTGACCCTGACAACATGACACCCTGGCAAAGGTAAAACTTTGCAGACCGTGAATACATGGGTGGTTGTAGGGGTGAGTGGAGGAGAGGAACAGTCAGAGCAGGGAGGACTTTCAGGGCAGAGAAACTGCTCTGCAGGATATTATAAGATGGACACGAGCCATTAGACATTTGCCCAGCCCAGGGAATGTTTACCACCCAGAGTGAACCATACTGTAAACAGGTTGATAACGACTCTGGGCAATAATGATGTATCAGTGTTGGCTCTCTGGTTGTACCAAATGTACCATCTGGTGGGGGATGCTGATAGCGGAGGAGGCTGAGGGGGAGGACGGGGGTATGAGGCAAATCTTTGTCGTTTCCTCTTAAGTTTATAGTGAACCTAAAACTGCTCTAATAAAATTTTAAATTTTGCTATATACTACAACACAGACAGACCTTAAAAACATTATGCACAGTGAGATAAGCTAAATACAAATGGACAAATGTTGTATAACTCTACTTATATGAGGCCCCTACTATAGACAGGGATTTCCATAGAAACGGAAAGCAGAATAGAGATTATTGGGGCCTAAGGAAGGGGAAAATGGGGAGCTGTTATTTAATGGGGACAGAGTTTTTCTTCAGACGAAGTTTTAGGTACACGGAGTGCTGATGGTCACACAACATTGTGACTGTAATTAATATCACTGAATTACATGCTTACAAATATTGGTTAAAATGACCAATATTAAACTCTGAATAGTTTACTACAATTAAAAAAAATTCCCAGACCTCACAAGAATGTCCACTCTCACCACTTTTATTCAACACAGTACTGGAAGTCTTAGCCACAGCAATTAGACAACATAAAGAAAAAGGCGGCATCCAAATGGTAAGAAGTGATGGAGATGACATGATACTATATATAGAAAGTCCTAAAGAATCCACTAAAAAAAAATACTAGACCTGATAAATGAGTTCAGTAAAATCACAGGGTACAAAATCAACAGAAGAAATCTGTGGCATTCCTATATACTAACAACGAAGTGGCAGAAAGTGAAATTAAGAAAACAATCCCATTTACAACTGTACCAAAACCAATAAAATATCAGGAATAAACTGACAAAGAGGTGAATAACCTGTCCTCTGAAAACTATTAAACACTGATGAAAGAAATGAGATGACGCAAAGAAATGAAAAGACATTCCATGCTCATGGGTTGAAAGAATATTGGCAAAATGTCTATATAGCCCAAGGCAATCTACACATTTAATGTAATCTCTATCAAAATAACACCAGCATTTTTCACAGAGCTGGAACAAACAATCCTAAAATTTGTACGGGGCCATGAAAGACCTTGAATAGCCAAAACAATCTTGAAAAACAAAACTGGAGGTATCACAATCCCAGACTTCAAGTTAAATCACAGAGAGGCAGTCATCAAGACAGCATGGTACTAGCATAAAAGCCGACACAGGGAAAAAAAAAAAAAAAAGCCGACACAGGGATCAATGAACAGAATAGAAAACCCAGAAATAAACCCACAACTACCTGGCCAATTGATCTTCAACAAAGCAGGTAAAAATAGCCAATGGAAAAGACAGTCTCTTCAACAGATAGTGTTGGGAAAGCTGGTCACATCCTGAAGAATGAACCTGGACCACCTCCTTATACCACCCACAGAAATAAACTCAAAAAGGATTAAAGGCCTAAATGTGAGATTGGAAACCGTAAAAATCCTGGAAGAGAGCACAGGCAGTGATGTCTCTGACCTCGGCCACAGCAACTTCCTCCTAGACATGTCTCCTGAGGCAAGGGAAACAAAAGCAAAATGAACTATTTATTTAGAACTTCATCAAAATAAAACAAAACAACCACTTCTGCACAGCAAAGGAAACAACCAACAAAAATAAAAGTCATTCTATGGAACTGGAGAAGATATCTGCAAATGATATATCTGATAAAGGTTTAATATTCAAAATCTATAAAGAACTTACAGGGACACCAGGGTGGCTCAGCGGCTGAGTGCCTGTCTTCAGCCTGGGATGTGATCCTGGGGGGGGTCCTGGGATCGAGTCTCACATCGGGCTCCCTGCATGGAGCCTGCTTCTCCCTCTGCCTGTGTCTGCCTCTCTCTCTCTCTGTGTCTCTCATGAATAAATAAATAAAATCTTTTTTTTTTTTTTAAAGAGAGAGAACTTACACAACACCCAAAAAACAATCTAGTTAAAAAATGGGCATAAGACATGAGCAGGTATTTCTCTAAACAAGACATCCAGATGCCAACTGACATGAAAAGATGTAGATGCTCTACATCCTCCTCATCAAGCAAACACAAATCAAAACCACAATGAGACATCACCTCACACCTGTCTGAATGGCTAGAATATAAAACATGAGAAACAACATCAAGAAGGATGTGGAGAAAAAGGAACCCTTATGCACTGTTGGTAGGAATGCAAACTGGTGCAGTAACAGTGGATAGCAGTATGGAGGATCCTCAACAAGTTAAAAATAGACTACCCTATTATCCAGTAATCGCACTACTGGGTATTTATACCCAAAATACAAAAACACCAATTCGAAGGGATACATGCACCCTGATGTTTATATCAGTATTATCTACAATAGCCAAAGTGTCCACAGATAAATGAATGGATAAAGAAGATATGGTATATATACAATGGAGTGTTACTCAGCCATCAAAAAGAATGAAATCTTGCCATTGACAATAACATGGATGGAGCTAGAGTATTATGCTAAGCAAAATAAGTCAGTCAGAGAAAGACAAATACTATCATATAATCTCATTCATATATAGAATTTAAGAAACAAAACAAGCCAGCAAAGGAAAAATAGAGGCAAACCAAAGAAACAGACTCTTAACTAGAGAGAATTGATGGTTACCAGAGGGGAGGTGGGTAGATGGGGGGAAAAGAGTGAAAACAGGTGATGGGGATTAAAAAAAATAAACTCAGGGGGAGCCTGGGTAGCTCAGTTGGTTAAGTGTCTGACTCTTGATTTCCACTTGGGTCATGGTGTCAGGGTGGGTGAGATTAAACTCCGAGTTGGGCTCTGCACTGGGCATGGAGCCTGCTTAAGATTCCCTCTCCCTCTGCCCCTAACCCTCAACTACTAAATAAATAAATAAATAAATAAATAAATAAATAAATAAATAAATAAAATAAGCTTAAAATATTAACATAGCAATCAGATAGAGCTTTCATTGAAAAACAAAGTCCCAGTCCTCGGGGTACCTGGGGGGCTCGGTTGGTGAAGTGTCTGCCTTCTGCTCCTGGAATCCAGCCCTGTAATCCGGCTCCCTGGTCACCAGGGAGTCTACTTCTTCCTCTCCTTCTGTCTCTCCCCCTCCCCTGTTCATGCTCACGCTCTCAGATAAAATCTTAAAAAAAAAAAAAAAAAAAAAAAATCCCAGTCCACAAAAGCAAAGTCCAAAGCCACATTAGCCTGAGCGTTCTGTATTTTTCTCTAGGTCAAATGAAATGAAAAGATGCTACCCCAGAAGCCAGTCTCGAGGCAGTGGCAAGCCAGCCGGCCCTCCACCAGGACACCACAGGCCCTCATGGCCAGCAACCCCACAGCTAATAGGGATTTCTAAAGCAACAATTTACATTACTATTTTACCTATTGATGCATACTTTTCCCTGAAGCTATTTTAAAGAGTACACCGAAAGTCCCTAAGCGGTTAATTTCATAAATCAAAGTCAATCCTTCCTTTGACTACTGAATTCCACTATTCCTCAGTGAACATTAACTGAGAATGGTTCAACTCTCTCGGCCTCACAAATTCCCAGTTGTGATCACGGCTGCACACCTCAACTTCCCCCGGCTCTGCGGCAAAGCAGGGCAAGAATACTTGGTAACCCCCACTCCTCCCAGGGCTCTCAGACATTTCCAATGCCTTCAATACGGGACACACACATCCTTTCCGGTACCATAAAGTCAAAACCTAAGAAACGCGCCCTCTAACGCTCCATCGGATCCCTGAGGTCTGAGGAGAGCTGGACGAGCAGCAGGAGCAGTGGGGTGGAGGCGGGCAGCCTTCGCCTGAAGAAAAGCTGTGAAAGGGGAACGGTGCGTCCGCTCTGGTACCAGTTCCCAGGTCGGGGTAGTCCAGATGCCATTTCATGGCCGAGCTGCAGCTGGTGAGGGAAGGGGACGCAGGCAGGCCGTCAGGTTCTAACGGGGTACTCTGTCCTGGGAGACCGCACTTCTCCAAGCTGGATCAAGCCAGACGGGCCCAAGACGGTGGGTGTCAGGACGGGACCCCTGACCAAACTAGGAAGAAAAGGTACAAACCCCCTTCCAAGGAATCCGCGCCCCCAAGTGACGAACACTTCTCCCCCTAGGTAACAACTGTCCATAAAAGACAGAAAGCCAACCGTCAAGTCACACAGCACCCTGTCTCCCTAGAGCTCCGGTCTCTCGCAGGGAGCTCCCATCTCCAGAGCGGGCTCTCCCTTTAGCGGACTTTCCTGCCCAGGTGGCTCTCCCGCTTGGCTGCCCTGCTGCGTCCATCCTTAAACTTCTCAGGACAAGACCAGGAACCTCTGGCAAGTCCTTTGGGGCAGGCTGGGACGAGGTCCCACGGCCTGGGGTCTCCCCAGCTCATCGGGCAACAGAGAGGTGCTAGCACTGGAACTGGGGATTAATGAAAAGAACTTCAACGTGAACTCTAACTTTTACTTCTTAAAAAAATCTGAAGCAAGTAAGACCAGATATTGAGAACATGACTGTTTATTATTATCGTATCATGTCAGTAATATGCAGATTATTACTTTGTTTAAAGGAAACTTAGAGTTTATCAAAACATGAAGTGGCAAACAGTTTAGTCCGAAGATTTGATATATTTCTCCTACAGGGACACCCGAGTGGCTCAGCAGTTGAGCATCTGCTTTCAGCTCAGAGCATGATCCGGTCTGGGGATCGAGTCCTGCGTCGAGCCTGCACAGAGCCTGCCTCTTCCTCTGCCTGTGTCTCTGCCTCTCTCTCTGTCTCTCATGAATAAATAAAATCTTAAAAAAAAAACCTTTCTCTACATGTAAGGTGTATCCTTAAAACAATGCTATCATGACATTTCTTTAGAACATGCAGGCATGGATGCGTGGGTGGCTCAGCAGTTGAGCGCCTGCCTCCGGCTCAGGGCGTGATCCCAGGATTGAGTCCCATATCGGGCTCCTTGCAGGGAGCCTGCTTCTCCCTCTGCCGAGGTCTCTCTCTGTGTGTCTCTCATGAATAAACAAAATCTTAAAACAAAACAAAACAAAACAAAGAAAAACATGCAGGCAGACGGTTTACTGCAAAGGGCAGAAGCAAAGCTAGACGCAGCCCCGGCCGTTTTATGAAGTCAGGTGTGCTGAAGAGCGCAGTGACGCACAAGAGGCACTGAAGCCCCCACCCCCCCCACCTTCCAATAATTATTAGCTGGGTTATTGTTTTGCTCTGTTTGAAATCTAGTTAATGATACTAGTGCTTTTGAGTGGGTAAGCTTTTACAGATACCTGTTTTGTCATGGGAGATGCCAGGAGCAGAACTATGAGAAGCCAGTGACTGTGTTTAGGGAGTGACAGGCCGCCGGGACGGCAGGTGCTCCGGAGCAGCAGTGAGGGAACTCTCCCACATTCAGTTCTTAGAAAGCTAGTCTTTTCCTTTTCTTAATGGCCCTTTTCTCCTTACCATCACGGAACACGATGCACCGCTGGTGTGAAAGGTGTCACAATACGGAAGTGTACGGTGTAAAGGCTGACGCCGTTTGTGGGTGTACATGGGAGCCCTTGCTCTCCACAGGCACCCACCAAGTACCGCTGGGTAGGTCACCTCCACACCTACGCATTCACGACAATCCGTTTTACACCGAGTGCTGCTCTGCCAGAGGCTGCTGTTTTTAACTCCCTGCGTCACATGCTGTTTTCCGACCCCTTTAATGCACAACATGGGTGTACCATAATGCTTTTAATCACTTTACTACTTCAGGCATTGAAGTTTTTCCAGATGTTTGATCGCTGCAGTGCACAGCTCTGTAAACACACGCTCCTGCAGTGTTCAGACACTTGTGCAAGTGGAATCATGGGGTTGCAGCCTGGCTTTCCGTTTAACAGATACACGCTAAACTGCCCTCCAGAAAAGGAGCATAGAGATACTCCTTCCAGAAATGTGAAACAAAAGTAAAACTTCGTTACTACCTTAATTAAAATTTCCTCGCTGATTAATGACATTTCTTTGGTGATTTATATTAACTTTTACTTATCCGTTTTAAAAAAATGAATTACACGCCTATAGGTAAGATTAAAGATGAAGAGCTTTCATCTGCTTTTTTCACCCCAAATTTCCTAATTCTTGTCTGGAACTTGCTACCTTTGGGGCAAGTATGAGGACTCACTGAGAACTCACAATTCATTAAAACACGTCCAAGGGGACAAAGTTGTACATGGTATTGTGCAAAGTATAGAAAAAGATAAATGTACATTCATACAACTGCATCTCTATTTTAGGTATAGTTTTCTGATGGAGATCACACAGGCCACAGTTCATTCCACACTGAGCCCAAAGCCCTGACCAGGATTTCTGTTTTCAGGGTTGGTCCCTGCCGTGGAGCTCTGAACTCCACCCTTCCTGCCCCACCTATCGTTCCCCTTCTAAACCATCACTGACCCACACATGGATCTGACTTCCATTAATTTCCAACAGCAGCAATAGCAACAAAAAATCCCCATGTAAAAGACACATGTTTAGCAGCCATAACTGAACTCTGGGTAGGAGAGTATATGAATGGGGGGGTGGGGGGAGGGTCAAAAGAATTAAAATTCAAGGTTTATAATAAAAATATTTATAGATTAATATTTATAATGTATAAAGAGCTTTTAAAAATTGATTTTTAAAAGGCTCAGCAGAAAAAGGGATAAACAATATGATCTAACAATTCACAGAAGAAACAAATCTAAAAAAATCTTCATTGCTAACTTATAAAGAAACATGAATTACTGCAGCATTAGATTTGCAATGAAGGCAGCTAACATGAAAAAGAATGACATCCCTAAGTCAGTGAATGGGGTAAGAAGTTCTGGGGAAAGTATAAGTTGGCATCGTCTTTGGGAGGGCAATTTGGCAGCATCAAGACATAAACGATGGGCTTTGCCAATGTGTCCATTCCTAGGAATCTAGCCACAGAAAATGCCTGCATGGGCACATGAGGAGCCAGACTATTTACTGCGGCATCTTTAGTAACAGCAAAAACTGGAAACCACTGAGAATAGTTAAACAGATGAGATAATCTGTACAAGGAAACAATATGCAGCCATCAAAAGGGACCAAATAGAGCTATGCAACAGGACAGCATGGTTAAAAATATTTAAGTATGGGTTTTGGACACAGAACACCTGGACTGGATGGATCCTGACTCTAGCACCCACTAGCTCTGTGAGCAAAGTGGGCAAAGGGACTTAATATTCCCAAGAGTCAGTTTTCTCATTTATAAAACAAAGGCAACAGTAGCACTTATATCTCAAGGGGTTGCTGCAACAAATGAAGTATTACATTTCAGCAGAAAGCCTGGATCGCTGTAAGATCTTAAAGTACATACTAGGAATGCAAAGAAGTCACAAAAACAATATTTTTATCAGAATTCACATTTTGTGAAAAATTTTAAAAACTGCTTATGTACAAACTGAGTTTTAAAATAGAAACAAATAAATGTGTAGGAAATGGTCTAAAAATACACACACACCATTAAGAGTAGTTACCTCTGGGGAGGATTCCTGGACAGCAGTGAAGAGGAAATTCCACTTTTACTCTTTACACATCCACATCATTAGATTTTCTTTAAATATTGAACGCTCTGCTTTTATACTGATGCAAAAACAATAAAATCCAGTAAAGATGAGAGAGGACAGTTAATCTTGAAATCTGCCCTGATATTCCTAATGCTTATAGCTCGCTTTAAAGCAGCAGTTTTCAAAATGTTGCTCTGTGGATCCCTGGAGGGGGGACATCCCCAGGAACCTTCCAGAGGTCCCTGAGATCAAAATAAAATGTGTTGCCATCTGCACAGATGACCAAAAACAAGGGCGACGGAAGCTGCTGGCGCCTGCGCTTGCTTCGGTGGGAGGCGGACTGCGCACACATGCAGGGGAGCGAAAGCGAGCAAGCCAGTCTTACCTACGAATGGCCTTGATACACAGTCGAACTCCTTAATTTTACTCAATCCCAACCCTTTGGTAGGAGTTTTTTAATATTCTTTGTGGTGAAATGGACCACAAATGGAACTTTGCATAAATCAATCTGCTCCAGTTCCAATATAGGGAGCGGTGTCTCAAGGAAAAGCACATGCATGATTTTCTGTGCCACAAGCTGAACTAGTTGTGCTTCTCACAGAATGCCATTTTCACTTGAAAGAACAACTCACCAACTATGGTTATTTAGACCTGGGTATCTGGTAGGGAAGTTTCCTGAAAATGAACAAAGGGAGCCTCTCACTTCACAAAAAATGAGACATTTGTTGCCAATGTTAATATCCACACTTTCAAGAGGAAATTTAAATTTCAGAAAACTTGTAACTTGTATCTATTTCCGGTACTTTGACAGCTTCTCTGCTTGATGACTTTTCTGAGATCAGTTGTGACATTGACAAATATGATTTTATTTTCTATAATGAAATGTACCAACATTTCAAAGATCTAAACAACCTTGTGTACCAATATTTGGCATACTTCCTCCAAATGACCAAATTATGCACATGAGCAAGAGATCCATTCAAAGTACAAGGTAGAGGGCAGCCCCGGGGGGGGGGGGGGGGGGGGGTTGCTCAGCGGTTTAGCACCGCCTGCAGCTCAGGACGTGATCCTGGGGTCCCGGGATCCAGTCCCACCTCAGGCTCCCCGCAGGGAGCCTGCTTCTCCTTCTGCTCGTGTCTCTGCCTCTCTCTGTGTCTCTCATAAATAAATAAATAAAATCTTAAAAAAAAAAGTACAAGGTAGAAATAATGGATTTTAATATAACAGGGAATAAAAAGTTCAATGATAGGTTCTAAAGCATAAGTGAACTTGAAGAAACCATGATGTGCATAGTTCTGTTGTAGTATTAAGGAATATCCAGAATTACGTGAAAAGGCTATTAATTCATTCTTCCATTTTCTAACTACATACATGAAGAAAATTTGAGATCACATTTATATTACGATTAAAACAATTTCAACAGACTGAACACAGAAGCAGAGAATCTAAAAATCCTGTATACTTCCTATGTCTTCTATTAAATCCTATACTTAGGGTTTACAAAGTATAAAACAATGCCTTCTCACGAAATCTTTTGTTTTGGGAAAGTTGTTTTTCATTAAAGATGTTACAGTCACATATAATAGACCCATTATTATTATTTTTTAAAGATTTTATGTCTTTATTCATGAGAGACACAGAGAGAGGACACAGGCAGAGGGAGAAGCAGGCTCCCTACAAGGAGCCAGACGTGGGATCCTTGATCCCAGATCCCAAGATCACGCCTTGAGCAGAAGGCAGACGCTCAACCGCTGAGCCACTCAGGCGTCCCGACCCATTATTATTTTAAAGTGAAATAAATATTTTCAGTTCTTCTGAACTCAATTCAAATGTAGCAAATATTGTCAGAACCCACACAAACTCTGATTCTCCTGGAACCAAAGGCTTGGAGAACCACTGGTTCAGCACAGAGGCTGGCAAAGGACGACTTGAGGGTGAAATCCTGCCTCTGCTGTTTTACCAGCAACATGGGCCCACTGCCATTTCCCTTCATTCTGTGGGGTCTGTGGCTGCTTTCCTGCTACACAGGCAAACTCAGTAGTTGCAACAGAAACAGCCTGGCCTGCAGTCTAAAATATTTACTATTTAGCCCTTTCCAAAAAAAAAAAAAAAAAAATTCTGCAGACTCTAATTTAGAGTAAGCTCACATTTCTAGCTTTTATTACTGCAGGAACTTCTCACTGGCCTCCATTCTTACCCCATTACCAACCATTCTCCCACAGCCAGAGTGACCTCCCGAAAGAAGGTAAAGCTGATGTCACGCTTCTGTTAGCTTACAGGCTGCGATCACCATCACTTCCAGATACAACTGCAAGTCCTCAGCAGGGTGCTCAAGGTTGTTACTCAGCACTCCTAGGCCAGGCCCTCGTTTCTGCCCCTCTGCATGGCCACTCCCCTCTCTGCACAGACCTGACCAGCACTCTAGTTTCCCAGGATGTACAACATTCTCTCCAATCTCCTCTCTCTGAGCCTTCTCCATCTGGAACATTCTTTTCCTCTTCCCTTTCTTCCCTTCCCACATCCTGATCCCCTCCCCTTCACTCTCCACCCAAGTGTGTGTACTGGGTACTTCAGGCATGTTCCCTCTACTTGCTCTGCTCTCAGGATGGTGCAATGACCTGTCTGCCTCAACAAAGGGCTTCTTGAGGCAGGAACCAGGTTTCTCTCTTCTAACATCCACACCAGTGGCCCTGCAGGACACTGTTGTGAATTTTCAGATGAACTAAGCTGAGAGCTGGCCCCTGTAACACCCTTCATTTTCTTAACTTGGCTCCTGGGAGCGACAACACAGGGTAAGTTCTTTGTGGACTCTCAGGATAACATTTCCACAGTTATCAGTTACTGTGTGCCTGTTTGCCAGAGCTTTCCCTGCATTTCTGTGCAATCTTCCAAGAACCCGTAATGGCCACAGGGCCTAGTACGCTGGCCATACAGATGAAAATCCAGAAGATAAGTAACCTGTCAGGTTACCACAAAGCTAGTAAGAGGGTTGAAATGGGATCTGCACCAAATGCCTTTCCGTATCTGAGTACCAAGCTGAGACAAGTGTAACCCGTGTCTGAACCTGAGAAACAATGATAGGGCCTAGGGCTAAACATCAGGATAGCTATGTAAAGGGAAAGGTCACACGCTAAGAACCTAAGGTGTTAAGAGTGGCTGAGCAGTGAATCATAAAGAAAGTGGACCGTGAGAAGGACTGGTAAGGTGGGGAAGGCAGGCAGGAAACACAAAGGATGTTCTCAGTTGGGAAAGAAATATGAGCAAAGATCAAGGAATATGGACAATAAACACGAGCAAGAAAGGAGCACTGAGTAATAATGGAAAAGCCAAGAGGTCAGGCCTAATCGAAGGGACCGGGAGTGAAGAGACTGGGGAGAAATCAGGAAAAACCAAGAAGCTGCTTTTTTTTAGGTCTATAATATAGTTACAATCAAACCCAAACACCTTAAAACACATAAGAATTAATTAACAGTTGTACCTAACGCTCAAACAACACTTTACAAGTAACAAAAGCACTGCAGACTGTTTAATCTTGACGAAAATCTTTTGATGTTAATTTCTAGATAAGTGAGCTGAGGTTTAGAACGGGCCTTCACACCCAATAGATGGCAGACAGGACCTAAAACCAGAACTTCCCATCAAAACAAGACTCTTAAAATCAAGGAATAAAAAAAAATTGAGGAGTATGACTTAGTATCACCATGTATCTTACACTTACATCTGATGACATAACTAAGATCAGTCCAGCTTCTTGAACATGCAGCCTGATTTCAGAAGCATCACAATGTAGCCGGGCTCCTAAGTGTGTTAAATGCCTTAATCTTAAGAGAACCACACACATCTGATTTCCTACTGGCACAATCCCCCCATGAAGCTCTCCCTTAAGTTAAATAGCAAGAACGTTACTAGATCATTTTCTTGTTTGATGGCTTCCCCCCATGAGATGCTTTCCTGAAGGACTTTTTCAATGGCATAAATATAAATATTAAATGGGAATCCTACCATGGAATGCAGACAACTTATCAGGTTAGGAATTCTTCAAATAACCAGACACCATGTCCCATCACAACTTAAAAAAAACAAACGATAAATACTGAATGCTCATTTTCTATATTCAGAAAAAAATCACAATATTCTAAAATAATAACTATGACTGAAAAGTTTTACATTCATAAATACTGGATTTCATGGATTCTCGGGAGCACAGGTTCCCACGTGTTAATATCGTGAAATCATATGTAGCTCACATTCCATGAAACACAGCACCGTCCTGGTATTGATATCCAAGTGCCCTTAATTTTTGTTTCCCTTCCCCAACTTAAATGTTTTCCTCTCATAATATATCTACATAATCCCCTTTAGAAAGGCCATATCACATCATGGAGATACCCACAGGATTTATACAACTCTCCAGACCTAAGCTTCAGTTACAGACGAACCTTTGGTGTTTAGTACTATTTCTTTAGAAAAAGATTAACATCCAATTCAAGACCATAGACCAAATCATGGATTAAGAAATGGATTAAAACAAAACCATCAAGTAAAAAGTCAAGACAGGTACAATTACCAAAGATGAACCAGCTGCCATCAAGCTATACAAAAAGCTATAGAAAACCAGGTCATGGCTGGTTACAAAGCCCTCCTCCAGCCTTCCCCACTGCTTCTCTGGAAAAGCAATCAATGTGCAAAGGCAGCAGGACCCAGAGCTCCCTGCAAGAAGGTGTCTACAATCGTGCTAAAGTAACTCGAAGGAAAAACTACTGCATCGTCTGCCGAGTACACAGGGGTTTCCGGCTCTTCCCATCAGATCGTCTCCAAGACACCTGCTCTCTGGCGGCCAGGTTTTAACCCTCATTCTCACCTTCCAACACTAGGACAGGCACTTCCTCTCAAGGCATCTCATTTTCATTTGCTTTCAGAAGCCATTTCCTACAATTCCAGCTGGTGAGTGCTCTTCTGAGCTTTTGAGAGAGCCGTCCCAAGGCGGCCATCCACGTCCCAGTGAGGGCTGCAGCAGCACCGGCCACAGCCGGTCATGAAGCAGTCCAGCATGCACGGGCTTTAGGGCCAGCTGGCCTGGCTTCAAACCGTGGCTCTGCTGGGACAGAGGCTGCTGACCAAGTTAACTGCCCTCTGTGCCTTGGCTTCTGCTTCCAGAACTGGGAAGAACAGTCCCCCCCACTCCTGGGGCTGTACCTGGGAGCCGTGTGTGGAGCATTCAATGTTCACTGGCCAGGTCCTCTACAAGGTATGCGTGGGGACAGACTGGCAGAGGACTGCAGCATAGTGTGACATCTGCAAAAGGCGTCTGTCCAGTGGACGTGGCCCAAGAAGGTTGTAGGGCCTGGGGCCCGGTACCACACCTGGAAATCTGCACAAACACCTAACCGCTTCTGCACAACGCTCACTGCCTAGAGCACAAGGTCCGGAGACACACGCTAACAAACCACTTCTCTTCTCACTTCCTTTTGGAAGCCTCCCCGTGGTTTGTACTCACCTATTCCACCTGCTGGGTGGAATGACTACACACACAGGCAGCTAACTGCAGGGGAAGTAGTGACTGTCACTCCCGCATCCTGCCATCAGCAGGAAAAGCACCAGTTTCCCGCTGAGCCCAGCTCTACTCCTACTGGCAGCAGGTGAGAAATCCCTGACGGCGCTCTGCTGACCTGGCCCATGCTGAAGCAAAACCCTGCTGTTTTAAATGAAAGCCATCAAATTGGAGATCCCTGGGGTGGCTCAGCGGTTTAGTGCCACCTTCGGCCCAGGGCGTGATCCTGGAGACCCGGGATCGAGTCCCATGTTGGGCTCCCTGCATGGAGCCTGCTTCTCCCTCTGCCTGTGTCTCTGCCTCTCTCATGAATATATGAGTAAAATCTTAAAAAAAAAAAAAAAAGCCATCAAATTGTACACAGTACATACTTCCTTCAGGAGTTATGATTCGAGTCCCCAGAAACAACAAGGAGACGAGATGTCTCTGTGCACTGCACCCCTCCAGCCCTGAGCCCTGAACTGCCTGATGCAGCCTGGCCCCAGCTGTTGTCATGGGAAGCGCCGGGTAACAGGGGCTCTTCCGAGTAGAGCTCAGGCCAGGACAAACACGGCACATGCTGTGAATCTCAACAAATACAGGGTACTACAGGGTCCTGCAGCCAGGTATTGGGGCAACCGCAACCTCCTTGCAATGACCCAACCTTCCTCGTCTCCTGTCAACGTTTCTCCGTCGCTGCTGAGTGCGCCCCAGCTCCTTCACTCTCCCGGTCCACAGCCTTGTCTGCGTGGACACTGACTTTCGCAGCAACCATACAACAGACGCCGCCACGACTCTCAGAACGACGCCCTGGATGTGTTCCCCTGACTGATGACCGAGGCCGACGTGGGTGACAAGGGAAACTCAGAACACATGGAGCAAAGGACACCCGCGGAATTGCCACAAAGAAATCTTACAGTAAGAGGCTAAGCTGCAACCGCAAACCTCTAGAGCCACTCCTGACTGTCCTGGAAGCTCGGGTTCAACATTGGCACAAAGTTCCGCTCGGCTTAGCTCAGTGAAGATTTTCTAAGACCATTTTCAAAGTGCAACATCGCGCGGAAGACACGCCACGTCGGTTACATTTCACTGTTGATTCATTCAGTTTGTCAACCAGTTTTTTTTAGGAAAAGGGAAATCGGCCACGGAGATGGGCCTTGGGCCGGAAACGAGCGAACGAGGGTCGCTTTACTCCTGGTAAAAAAAAACAATGTTGAGCTACAGTTGAAGCGTCACCCCTCTGGCACGGGGAAGACACAAAAAAGTAATGTGCTTAAAATGGGTATAAGTTTTTTTTTTTCCAGTTACATAAAACCACCTACTTTCCCAGCTCAAACCGTATATACATCTTTACGCCCTCCCGGAGGTGCAGCCCGGCCTGTTCCTGCTCCGGGCGCCGTCCGCCCGCAGAGCCCGGCCCGGGAGGGGGCAGGCGGGAGGCGGGAGGCGGGAGCGGCGGCAGGTGCGCGCGGGCAGGGCGGTCCCTGCGTCCCGGGCCCGGCCCCCCGCCCCCCGCCCCCCGCAGGCCCGGCGCCCCGAGCCCGCCCAAGGGCCCCGCCCCCGGGACCGCAGCCGCCCGAGGACCCCCGTGACCTTGGCGCCCGAACACCAGCGCGGCGCCGCCGCCCGCCCAGGGCCCGAGCCCCGCGCCCCCCCGCGCCCGCCGGGCAGGGGGACCCGGGAGGTCGTGACCCCGCCCCGGGAGGCCGTGACCCCGCCCCGCCCCCCGGGAGCCCCGCCCCGCCCCGCCCCCCCGCCAGGTGCGCGGCCTCACCTTCGGCCACGTCCTCGTCGATGGCCCCCTTGACCTGCGAGAAGCACCACTGCAAGTCGTTGCCGCCCGCGGGGCAGCCGCCGCCTCCGGCTCCTGCGGACACACCGGGCGCGTCAGGGCCCCGCGCCGCCCCCGCCCGGGACCCCCGCCCCGCCCCGCCCCGCCCCGCGCGGGCCCCTCACCTGCCATGGCCGGCGGGCGGGCGGGCGGACGGACGGGCGCCGAGGCGGCGGCGCACGAAGGAGGCGGCCGCCGCGCTGCTGCCGCCCGAGCACCTCAGCCCGGCCGCCGCCGCGCCGCCGCCGCCGCCGCCGCGGCTGCCGGGGAGGGATTTTTTTTTTCCCTTTTCAAAATGGCGCCCAATGCCCGTCGCCCCGCTCGATGACGTCATCCCCCTCCGCCTCCTCCGCAGGCCCGGACGGGGCGGGGCCGCCGGGAGGCTCCCCTGCGTGGGCGGGGCGGGGCGCGGCCGCGGGGGCTGCCGGGGGCTGGGGAGCGCCGACCGCGCCTGCGCGAGCCTCCTGCCGCCGGGCCCCGCCCCCCGGGCCCGAGCCCCGCCCCCCGGCCCGAGCCCAGCCCCCCGGGCCCGAGCCGGAAGGGGGCGTCCAGGGCGCGCGGCTGCGGGGCCCCGGGTGGGCGCGCCCTTGGCCCCCCGCGGCGAAGCTGCGGCTCGCAGCCCGCCTCCCTCCGGGTCCCGGGAGGGCTCGAGGCGGCCGCGGTCCCCCGCGCGAGCCGGGCCCGCCCCCAGACGGCCGCGGCCAATGGCAGCGCGGTCCACGGGCAGGGCAGCCAATGCGGGCGCTCGTCGGCTCCGGCCTGGGCGCCCCCGCCGCACCTGGCCACCCCGCCGCACCTGGCCCCGCCCCTCCGCATCTGGTCCCCCCGCCTCACCTGGGCGCCCCCGCCGCACCTGGCCACCCCGCCGCACCTGGGCGCCCTCGCCGCACCTGGGCACCCCCGCCGCACCTGGGCACCCCCGCCGACCTGGGCGCCCCCGCCGCACCTGGCCCCCCCCCCGCCGAACCTGCCCCCCCCCGCCGCATCTGGCCTCCCCGCCGCACCTGGGTCCCCCGCCGCACCTGGGCGCCCCCGCCTCACCTGGCCGCCCCCGCCGCACCTGGCGGTCCCCGCCGCACCTGGGCGCCCCCGCCGCACCTGGCCACCCCGCCGCACCTGGCCCCCCCCCGCCGCAGCTGAGTCCCCCGCCGCACCTGGCGCCCCCGCCGCACCTGGCCACCCCGCCGCACCTGGCACCCCCTGCCGCAGCTGAGTCCCCCGCCGCACCTGGCGCCCCCGCCGCACCTGCCCCCCCCCGCCGCACCTGGGCTCCCCGCCGCATCTGGCGCCCCCGCCGCACCTGGCGCCCCCGCCACACCTGGCCCCCCCCGCCGCACCTGGGCTCCCGCCGCATCTGGCCCCCCCGCCGCACCTGGGCGCGTCTCCCGGGCGCTCCCGCTGCGGGCGGGACTGTAAATCCTGCAGCGCCGAGACCCCGGGAATCCCGTGCCCCCCCACACCGGGCAGCCCCGCCCAGAGCTCACGTGCTCTACGGAGTGGTCAGTTCAGAGGCGCCTTGAGCCCCAGGTACAGCCCTGGGGGGACGTCCGGTGACTCCGTGCAGCTGTGACCCACCCTCTTTTCGTTCATATCTTTTCTGCGGCATCTGGAGGGGCTATTATTCGTGGGCTCATGGACCTGAGCTCATAACTGGTTCAGTGACGGTGAATCCGGCCGTGACCGTGTCACACCGCTAGATGGTCGTTGCCAATCCGCAAACACCTCTCACTGGTCAGCTCCCGTCTGCAGGGTCTGTCGGCACGCAGAGCGAACAAAGTGTACACCTCGGGTACTGACGATAATGGAGGAAAGCCCCCAAATATGTAGTAAGTCAGAAGGGGCTGGATAGAAAAATGAAGCAGGAAGGAGGGAATGGAGCGTAGCCGTAGGTGGTGGGAGAAGACGGCGGAGATGAGGGAGCAAGCCGAGGGGCATGTGCAGAAGGCTGGGCTCCCTGCAGAACAGGAGGCCAAGGGGCTGTGGGTGGAGGACCCTGGCGCTGACTCAGGCCTTAGGGCCACTGTGGCTGCTTTGCTGAGATTAGGCTCAGTAGGGGCCCAAGGTTGAGGTCAGGGAGCCTGCTGAGAGGTCGTTGGGTCATCCAGGCAAAGCGATGAGAGTCGGGTGCTTATGGAGGTGCTGGTGGGGGTGAGACCAGGTCAGATTTCGGAGATGAGCATCTGGAGAGCAGAGCCCCTGGGATTTACAGACGAGGTAGCTGCCGTGGGAGAGAAAGGAGGGAATCGGGGGTGGCTGTGCCCCGGAGGGCTGAGCACCTGGTAGGAGAGGTTCCGGGCACAGAGGTGGGAAGGGCTGCAGGAGGAGCAGCTGAGCAAGGGCAGAGGTTGGTTGTGAACTTGCAGAGCGGTTGCAAAGGCAGTTGCGTAGAAAAGTCTGGCACATACAGGGAAGTTGGGGCCTGGAGGTACAGAGGATGAGAGCATTTGGAGAGACTGGGCCAGCTCAGCCCGGAAGGGAGGGCGGGTGGAGAAGAGGACCCGGGCAGACCCCGGAGGGAGGCTGGGGAGGAGTAACCATGAGCTCGGAAGCACACGGAGTCCCAAGCCTGGGGAAGCCAGGACGGGAGCAGCTGGCTCCCAAACGCTGCGTGGTGAACTGAGCGTGGGCCACGTGGTCGTGGCATTGCCGCGTCACAGTGGCCCTGGACAGCTGCGCAAGAGCAGCTGCTGTGGAGCGCACGGTGCCAGCCTGTCGTGGGAGAGTTTCGGAGACAGTGAGAGGAGAACGGTTGCAGGCAGTGACGACACTGCTGTGACGAGGAGCGGAGACACGGGGCCGTCGTCTCCCTTCCTACAGATTTAGCCCGTCTGCCTCTGAGCCGTCGGAAGGCCCGTTAACCATCGGGCTCCCTCACGTGCGGGTGCTCTAATGTGTGTGACGGACGGGTCTTCCAAGTGACAGCACGACGATTGGCTGCAGGTCAGGCTGTGTTCTTTGATTAACTAGTTTGCGTTAGATTAGAATTAAAAAGGCCTCCGAAGCCACGCAGCGGTACCATAGTCCCACCAGTGGCGCGCTGCCTTGTGTCCCACTATGCGTCAGCTGAGCGGCCGGGGGTTTGCAGCTACGCCTTTCTGTGATCTGAAGAAGTTTAAATATCTCAGTGAGTTACTCTGGATTCTACTTGGCATCCGGCAACTTTCTTGTTTTATTATTTTTAGATCTCATGGCCACGTTGTGAAATGCCTGGTGCGTATCAGACTCTAGTATTCATGCAAGAGACACGATTCAGTAAAGGAATGAGGTACTGATCCAAACAGGGGTGACCCTCAGAAATGTCACGCCGAATGAAAGGAGCCAGACAACGTCATGCGTGATGTGTAATTCTGCTTTTATTATCATGGTCGATAGTCTTACGTCAGCTTGACCGGGGTAGAGTACCCGGTTATGTAATGAAATGTGAGTCTAGATGTTGCCATGAAAATACTCTGTAGACGCGGTTAACACCTACAGTCCGTTGACTTTGGTTAAGAGATTACCCTTCATAGTACGGGTGGGCCTTGTCCAGTCAGTTGAAGGCAGCACAGACACATAACTGAGGTTTCCTGGGGAAGAAATCCTGCCTCAAGGCTGCGACATCAACTGTTGCCTGAACGTTCGGCCTCCCACGCAGATATCACACTTGCCAGCACCCACAATCACGTGAGCCCATTCCTCAACATGAGTCTCCTAATATATCCTCATGTATTCAATTGAGTCTGATTTCTCTGGGGAACTCCGAAGTTCTAGGAGAGGCCAGCTGGCTCTGCAGTGGTGGGGGCAAGCGTGGCTGTGGGATAGGGAAGGAATCGAGTGGGAGAAAGCCAGGGAGCTTTCTGGGGTGATGGAAATGTTCCATATCTCGTTAGAGGGATGGCTGGCTACACAGGTGTATATGGCTGCTGGACGAGCCGTCGAACTTTACTCTGAAAGTTGATATGTTTTATTTTACGGAGTTATGTCTCAATAAATTGATGTTTAAATCTAACTTAACATATCCCTAATTCTCCACCAAGCCTAACGAGGACTATATATCTTAATAGTTTGAAAGAAATCACAGAGGAAGGTACCCTGTTCATTGTTCTTTCCTGAATACCTTCATTTATTTTTTTTTAAAGATTTTATTTATTTATTCATGAGAGACAGAGAGGCAGAGACACAGGCAGAGGGAGAAGCAGGCTCCCTGCGGGGAGCCCGATGCGGGACTCGATCCCAGGCCCCGGGGTCACGCCCTGAGCTGAAGGCAGATGCTCAACCACTGAGCCATCCAGGTGTCCCCTGAATATCTTTATTTGTTAAAATGTCTTTGATTTATTTGGATTTCAGTGACTACCTACCATTTCGGGTACTGAATGGATTGTTTCCCAGTTCAGATTCAGTAGGTAGCTCAGAGTCCTCGCAGATGTGCCCTAGTAGCAGAGCGGACAGTCTTCTGTTCTACAACGCGCTGGATTTAGAGACCTGAATTTAGAGACTTGTTCAGTGCAGGGAGTCCCGGTCCACACCCTCTGGGCTGCTGGGGTGGCCAGTGAGCTGGAGGGAGTGGCCAGAGGAAGCCACAGTGAGTATGTCCCACAGCCGCTCACCCTCCTCATTCGATGCCCAGCTGTGTTGTTGACAGTGCAAGGGCTGCAATTGCATCTCTGATTCTTTTTTTTAAAAAGATCTACCTTTTTTAGGGCAGGCTTTTCCTCCTTTTTTTTTTTTTTAACCTAAAGTAGCTTCGATTTTTTTTTAAGATGTTATTTATGTAAAAAAAAAAAGATTTTATTATGTATTTGAGAGAGAGAGAGAGAGAACATGAGCAGAGAGGAGGGTCAGAGGGAGAGGGAGAAGCAGACTCCCCACTGAGCGGGAGCCCTCCCCACCAGCTGACGGGCCTGGTACGGGACCCAGGCAGACCCTTAACCGACTGAGCCACCCAGGCACCCCTAGGTTTTTCAGTTTTACCACTAAAATGGGAAGGAAGGTACAGAGATTTCCACATGCCCCCTGCCCCAGCACCTGCGCAGCGCCCCCACTGTCGACGGCACTCGTCAGAATGGTGTGTGTTTTACCAACAATGAACCTGCGTTGGCGCATCATTAATACCCGAAGCCCGTAAAGGTTCACTCTTCATGTACATTCCATGGGTTTGGACAAATGTATGATATGTGTCTATCATGATGGTATCACACGGAGTAGTTTCTCTGCCCTAAACATCCCCTGTGCTCGGCCTCGGCCTCTCCCCTGCTCACCCCTGCAAACATCGATCTGTTTACTGTCTACATAATTTTACCCTTTCCAGAATGTTATTTTCGCTTAGTAGCATGCAGTTAGGGTTTTCCACTTTTTCCTATCATTAATAATATTCCATGGTCTGGAAGGACCTCAGTGTATTTATCCATTCACCTACTGAAAGACGTTTTGGTCACTTCCAAGTTTTGGAAACTATGAATAAAGCTGCTATAAACATCCCTGCCTCCATAACCTGCTGCTTCCTTCCTGCTGGAGCTCGGCCAGGCATTAAACTACATCCCATTCTTTTCCTTTACTCTTCCCAGAATTTTTCTCCAAATGATGAAGGGAAGGGAGGAATAAACAAAGGACGCATACATTACAGGGTGAAAAGGCCTCTGCAGGAGTAGTTGATGTTCCAGACTTCACCGTGGGGAGATTACCCGAAATTATCTGTGCGAGCTCAATCTAATCACACGAGCCCTTAAAAGAGCGGGGAGCGTTCTCCAGCTGGAGTCAGGGACAGAGCGTGTGAGGGACGTGATTGGCCCTTGCCGGCAGGGGCCACATGGAAGATGCTAGAAGGAGTGCAAGCAGCCTGCCAGAGCAAAGAGCAGTCCCGGCTGAGAGCCCACAGGCAGGTGGGACCCTGGTGCTACCGCAAGCCCCGGGAACTGAATTCAGCCAGCTGCTTGAAGGGGCTTGGAAGTCGTTGCCTCCCCAGACACTCCGGCAGGCAGCGCCGCTCAGCCACAAGGGCCTCAGCCCAGAGCCCGCTGACCCGCCCAGGGCTGACTTTCGGCCTCCAGAGGTGGGAGATCTCATGGGTGTGGCTTTTATTTTTTATTTTAAGGGTTTTGTTTATTTATTTGAGAGAGACAGCACAGAGATAGCAAGAGACAGCAGGAGCAGAAGGGGAGGGAGAAGCCGGTTCGCCGCTGAGCAGGGAGCCCGATGCGGGACTCGATCCCAGGACCCCGGGTCACGACCTGAGCTGAAGGCAGATGCTTCACGACTGAGCCCCCCAGGCGCCCCGTCGGTGAGGTTCTAAGCGATCACGTTCGTGGCAATTTGTTATGGTAGCCAAAGGAAAATTCTCTCCACTTCTCTCTGGCTGTGAGTGTTGTGAGCGGGGAGGGCTGTCAGAGGTCAGGAGCGTCCTCCCGAGGGCTCACGGCCAAGTCCCCTGCTTCTGAGTGGTCTCAGGCTGCGACAGAGCCGCAGGCACATGGTCCCTGTCACCAAACTAGGGCCATGGGTCACTGTGAAAGGCACCCCAGTCCCAGGGGCCCCCTCCAGGCCCTAAGCTCTAATGGGGGCTGAGGGTGGACAGCAGAGCCGGAGCAGTCTCTGGTGACTCCCTGGCTGTCCTCTCGTGCTCCAGGAGACACGTCTCTGTGAGCAGTCTGCTCATTTCTCCCTTCCAGCTGCACTGAGAGCCTGTGCTGCTTACACCCACCCCTTTTGCTGTGAGGCTGAGACGTTTGGACTTGAATATGATGAGCAACAGGAAACCGATGGGCCTGGTCGTGGTCCCTGCAAAGCCAAGGCCGAGGCCCTGAGGTGGAGTGCAGGAGTTTCTGGAGCTGTGGCCCTTGGGGAGAGACGGTGGGAAGCTGGACGGGTGTGTGTCCAGCCCTGGTTGGGCCCAGGGGTGGAGGAGTCCTCGTTGGGATGACCTGTGGGGCCCTGCCCGCCCACCTCAGTCAGTGCCTCTCTTCTGGAAACTCGGCTGACCAGAGGGAGCTACCAACTATGGGCCCTTCCTGGGGGCATCTGAGCAGCTCATCTGGAATCTTTGGCTCCCCAACCCCACCTGCCTCCCTGTGTGGTCACTAACTCTCATGGCCTCGGTGCCTCTCATGTCAGGTGGGTTTGGGGCACTCCAATGAGCAGAGGCAGGGAACTGGGTCAGATAAGCTCTGGGGTAGGATCAGCCTAGGTAGGATCACCTGGGTAGGATCAGTCTGGGTAGGATCACCTGGGTAGGTCACCTGGATAGGATCAGCCCTGAGGTAGAATCAGCACTGGGGTAGGATCACCTGGGTAGGATCACCTGGGTAGGATCAGTCTGGGTAGGATCACCTGGGTAGGTCACCTGGATAGGATCAGCCCTGAGGTAGAATCAGCACTGGGGTAGGATCACCTGGGTAGGATCAGCACTGGGGTAGGATGAGCTCTGGGGTAGGATGAGCCCTGGGGTAGGATCAGCCCTGGGGTAGGATCAGCTGGGGTAGGATTTGCCGCCCACCACGTCCTCCTGAGCTCCGGTGAACCTGGGGAGGATCTCGCTTCCCTCTCCTCTAAAAATGTAACTTAGAGGGATCCCTGGGTGGCGCAGCGGTTTGGCGCCTGCCTTTGGCCCAGGGCGCGATCCTGGAGACCCGGGATCGAATCCCACATCGGGCTCCCGGTGCATGGAGCCTGCTTCTCCCTCTGCCTGTGTCTCTGCCTCTCTCTCTCTCTCTCTGTGACTATCATAAATAAATAAAAATTAAAAAAAAATAAAAATGTAACTTAGAAAGCCCATTCTCCCTTTAGAAAACAATGGTTTGAGTAAATCCAACTTGCTTTAACAATGGCCTGGTGAATTTTCCAGATTGAAGGAAAAGCTCACAAAGGAATGTTGAAAAAGAAAGCCAGAGCCGGGGGCATCACAAAGCCGGACTTCAGGGTGTACTACGAAGCCGTGGTCATCAAGACAGTGTGGTCCTGGCACAAGAACAGACACAGAGATCAATGGAACAGAACAGAGAACCCAGACGTGGACCCTCAACTCTGTGGTCAACTCGTCTTCAACAAAGCAGGAAAGACTCTTCCCTGGAAGAAGGAAGGTCTCTTCAACAAATGGTGCTGGGAACACTGGCCAGCCAGGGGCAGGAGGATGAAACTGGACCGTTTTTCCTTTCTTTCTTTCTTTCTTTCTTTCTTTCTTTCTTTCTTTCTTTCTTTCTTTCTTTCTTTCGTTCTTTCTTTCTTTCTTTCGTTCTTTCTTTCTTTCAAAAAGATTATATTTATTTATTCATGAGAGACACAAAGAAAGAAGCAGAGACACAGGCAGAGGGAGAAGCAGGCTCCCTGCAGGGAACCCGACATGGGACTCCATCCCAGGATCCTGGGATCATGACCGGAGCCAAAGGCAGTTGCTCAATCATGGAGTCACTCGGGCATCCCTGGACCACTCTCTTACACCACACACAAAGATAAACTCAAAATAGATGGAAGACCTAAATGTGAGACAGGGGTCCATCAAAATCCTAGAGGAGAACACAAGCAGCGACCTCTGTGACCTTGTCCACAGCAACTTCTTGCTAGACATGTCTCCAAAGGCAAGGGAAACAAAGGCAAAAATGAACTATTGGGACTTCATTGGGTTAAAAAGCTTCTGCACAGCAAAGGAAACAGTGGACAGAAGGCAACCTAGGGATGGGAGAAGAGATTTACAAATGACCTATCAGATAAAGGCTAGGATCCAAGATCCATAAAGAACTTATCAAACTCAACAGCCAAGAAACAAACAATCCAGTCATGAAATGGGCAGAAGACATGAACAGAAATCTCACAGAGGAAGACACAGACACGGCCACCAAGCACATGTGAACGTGCTCCGCATCCCTGGCCACCAGGGAAATACAAATCAAAACCACACTGAGATCCCACCTCACCCCAGTGAGAACGGGGAAAATTTAACAAGACGGGAAACCACATGTTGGTGAGGATGTGGGGAAAGGGGAGCCTCCTGCACTGCTGGTGGGAACGTGACCTGGTGCAGCCACGCTGGGAAACTGTGTGGAGGTTCCTCAAAGAGTTAAAAATAGACCTGCCCTACGACCCAGCAATTGCACTGTTGGGGATTTACCCCAAAGATACAGATGCAGTGAAACGCCGGGACACCTGCACCCCAATGTTCACAGCAGCAACGTCCACAATAGCTACACTGTGGGAGGAGGCTCGGTGCCCATTGACAGATGATGGATCAAGAAGCTGTGGTCTATGTGGACAGTGGGATATTCCTCGGCCGTTAGACACAACAAATACCCACCATGTGCTTCGACGTGGATGGAACTGGAGGGGATTACACTAAGTGAAGTAAGTCAGTAAGAGAAAGACAAATATCATATGATTTCAATCATATGTGGAATTTGAGAAAGAAAACAGGATCATAGGGGAAGGGAGGAAAAAATAAAACAAGGTGAAATCAGAGAGAGAGTCAAACTATAAGAGACTCTTAATCATAGGAAACTGAGAGTTGCTGGAGGGGAGGGAGTGGGGGGTGGGGTCACTGGGGGCCGGCATGAAGGAGGGCACGTGATGGGGTGAGCACTGGGTGTTATGTAAGATTGATGAATCACTGACTTCTACCTCTGAAACCAATAGTATATGTTAATTAATTTAAACAAAAAATCAAGAAAAAATAAAGGAAAGGCTCAAGAGGCAGACGAGAGGAGAGATGAGAAAGGGTGGGGGGGGGACAGAGGGAGAGGAGACAGAGGGAGGGGGGACAGAGGATGAGGAGGGGACTAACGGTGAGGGGGCAGTGAGGGTGGGGGGTGGTGATGAAGGAGCAGGTAAGGGTCTGGGTGGATGGAGGGTTTGGGGAGGGTCCTATGGGCCAGAGCTGAGGGGGGTCTGTCTGGAATGAGGAGTTTGGAGAAGAGAGGTCAGAACAGGGACATCTTCAGGGCAGTAACTGGGGAGAGATGCTCCCTGAAAATCGCCTCCACCACTAACTCTAGAAAATATCTTTTAAATTGACTTAAAAGAGAGGAATTTTTAATAGTAGCTATTATTAGTAAATGTTTAATGAGTGGAACTTCCCCCACTTGATGAAGGTCTCCAGAGACCCTGTGGCTGCATCATGCTCAATTGTGAGAAACGGGATGCTTTCCCTGAGTCAGGAACTAGAAGGACGTCCCCTCTGACCACCACCTTTCAACATCGTGCTGGGAGGCCTAGTGGATGCGACAAGCCAAGGAAAGGAGACAAAGGCATACAGATCAGGAAGGAAGAAAACAAAATGGTCTTTGTTCACAGACAGCAAGATCGTCCAAGTAAATAATCCAAAAAATTGACACAAAAACTCCTGGAACGGATACGCAATTTTGGCAACATTGCAGGATACGAGGTTAATGTACAAAGGTCAGTTGCTGTTCTTATCCAAGAACAAATAGGATTTGAGTGTAAAAACACTATTTACATTAGCACCAAAAAAGAAAAAGAAAATAAATACTTAGGTACACACCTAACACAATACGTACAGGATTTATAAGAGAAAAACCAAACTGTGACGAGCAAAATCAAACAAGACCTAAATGCATGGAGAGGAATCCCATGTTCATGGATAGGAAGACTCCTATCGTCAAGACGTCCGTCCTTTCCAGCTTGGTCTAGAGAGTCAGCACGATCCCCATCCCAATCCCAGCAAGTTGTTCTGTGGGTGTGGACAACCTGATGCCAAAGTTCAGACAGGGAGGAGGCACAGGCCCAGAATTGCCCACAAATACTGAAGAAGAAGGACAAGGTTGGACGCCAGGCACTGCCCAACTCTCTGTGGAGCTGCGGCGTCCAGACGGTGTGGTGTTGGTGACAAAGTAGACCAACGTCCATGGATCAGAGCAGCAGGCCACGTAAATACAGTCGATGGATGTTGGACAGGAGCAAAACGCTCTCTTCGGCAGGTGGTGCTGGAGCAGCTGGACGTCCACTTGCAAAATAATGAATGAGGACACAGGTGCGCCCTGGCCAGGACCCTCTGGAGTGGAGCCCCTCTGCCAGTGGGCTGAGAAAGGAAGAGCTGCTGGGCTCGTATGGCCGAAGCACAGAAGGCAGGGATGGGTGGGCCCAGGGTGCTGACCCGGGTGCTGAGCTGGGCTCCTGGCAGGACGGGGACACCTGTGCACGCAGTCCACCCGTGAGATCTCACACTCTCTTTCTTGCTTCAGCAGGTCACAGGGCGAACAGGATGCCTCCCACTCTGAGCCTGAGGCCTGCAACCCTGCTCTCCCCTCCAAGCTGAACCCCTTCCCTCTCTGCCCCTCCAGGGGAGGACACTGGTCAGTGGGAAGAGATGGTGGGGCCGGGTGTGCAGACCGCACCTTCTCGAAGCCCCTGGGACAGCAGAGAAGAAAGAGGGGGCTGGGGAGTGCCCTGCCTGCCACTGCTGGCAGGGACCCGCTTCTCACCTCCTTCAGCCCCACCCTCTGGCCTGGGGCTCAGATCTTCACCCAGAACCCCTTTCTGAAGGCTCTGCCTCCTTTCCTGGGTCCTCAAAGCCAGCCAGGAGGGAGTCCCCCACTGCTGACCCTGGGGCTGGGGGGAGGGACAGCGTCGTGGACCAAGGCCCCGCAGGAGCCACACGCAGAGCTTCTGCTCAAGGCTTCATGCCAAGGCTGTCCCACAGGATGAAGGGGCTGCGGGGCCTGGAGGTGACCATGCAGTTCTGGAGGCCTGGGGTTCGGGTCATGTCCACGGCCCGGGATTGGACGCAGAGCCTCGCATCTGTCGTTGGGCCGGGGGCTGCCCCCCAAAGGTGGGGGGTGTGGGCCTCCTGGGCCTTCAAATAGATGACACAGAAGATGCAAGGGGCACGTCATCCACGCGGGACGATCAGTGCGGCGTGAGTGCGGACGCCCGGGGTGGGACGTGCCCTAGGGCGGTGCTCCTGTCCCGAGTCGGGGGCTGGCTCGGGCCCTGGCCATGGCAACCCCGCTCTGTGGCCTTCTGTCAGCCCGTCCAAGGAACGACACCGCGTGGAAGGAGCCGTGGAAGGAGCCGCAGTGCTGAAGTCCATCCCGACCCTCGGCTCCGTTTCCCGGGGTCCCGTCACCCGCCAGTGTTGTCTTGGGAGCGCCCAGTGCCTTCTCAGGGCTGCGCCGTCCTCCCTGGGAGGAGAACGAGGACGGCGCCCATCTCAGGAGTGCGGTGGGCAGTGCTCTTCCTGCGGGGCGGCCACCGGGCACAGTGCTCGGTCTCTGGAGGACACGCTCTCAAGCACCCTCGCTGCCTTGATTTACCCACAGAGCTCCGGGGACACACACTTGGTGACCTCGAAGGTCTGTGACAGCAGCTTCGGGACATCTTCGTCTCCGTGTCGCAGGACAGTCCCGGGAAACGGGGACAGGAAGGTTTGTCACATCACCGATGACGCTGCCCCGGGAGGCCGGGCACCACCCCCACGCCCTCGTGGGACTCCCAGCTTCGCAGCAGTGCCAGAGGGGCGGGCACGACCCCGTGAACTAGGAGCCCCGGGGAGGGGCTGTGGACCCCGCGGCCTGACCAGCCGCTGGACCCCCGTGTTCTAGGGAAAATTGCATTTGGTTGAGTTTAGTTAGATTTCCAGCACCCGAGGGGAGCAGAGCCACTTCCTAGGGCAGAGCACACACACAGAAGAAGATGGGGAGCTGGTGAGGTGCTCCCCTCTGCAGAGGGTATGGCTGGGGGTTAGGGCCCCATGCTCCTCTGCCCTCACCTGGAGGACGGGGCCAGGGCCTCTGAGATCTCTCTGCTGCCACTCTGGGCCTGCCTGGGCAGATAGAGAGCAGGGGGCAGGTGGTCAGGGGGTATTGGGGGATGGTCAGGGTGCAGGGGCATAGCCGGGAGGTGGGCAGGGGGCAGGTGGTCAGGGGGCAATGGGGAGGTAGTCAGGGCAGGAGGGCAGGTGGTCAGGGGCAGGGGGGAGGATGGTTGGGCCTGACCCTCTGGGCCTCTTCTGGGTGCAGCTGAGGCCCCGGCCTGAGGGCATCATGGGCACCCCTGGAGGCCACGCGCCTGTGTCCAAGGCCAGTCTCTAGGATTGTTCTGTCGCCGGGTCAGAGGACCCTCCGGGCAGGTGCGGGTCAATCTTTGCTCAGGACAGAGTCCCCAGCAGACGTCCCAGCAGCCAGGTGCCCGGGACTGCACCTGCTTGGTCTGTCCTGCGTGGGCTGGCTGGCTTGCTTCCCGCCACGGAGTGGCATGAGCCCAGGGGCTCGCTCGCCCCGTCCTGGTTGATGACATCCAGCGTCACACTCTGGGAGGGGTCCCACTACCAGCCCCCCTCCTCACAAATGGAGTATGGGGTGGGGTAGCCCCCTGCACCCCCAGGCTGAGCAAGCTGACCCTGGGTCCCATGGCAGCACAGCCACCTGCTCCTAGAGGCCAGGAGCCTGTTGGGAGGATGGGGTCAGGCTGGAGCCCCTCCCTCGTGACGCTGAGCATTGGGGAGCCTCTCTGATGGACCGGGAGGGTCCCCGATTACATCACCAGGCAGGAAGATGGCAGGTGCCTGGCCTCTGTCAGGGGAATGGCTGTTCTGGGCACACTGGTGGCACGGGGTGCCCTGGAGGAGTGGCTGGCAGTCAGTGCCCCGGAGAGTGGGGACCAGGGACCCCACGCACTTGCAGAGCCCTGGGCTTCTGGCCGCCGGGGCCACAGAGGGCAAGACAGGGCCTCCGGGACTTATCCCCACTGTGACATGGGGCACCAGCCGGGGAGGCCACCAGGGCAGATGGCCTCTGAGGTTCTCCAGCGGTCATTGAGTGTGGGGTCAGAGGCCCCCAGGTGGATGCTGAGCTTCAGGACAGACATTTGGACAACTAAGACACCGTGTCCCAGGACGAGCACTCAGAGCTGTCGGAGCTCCTGTGCGGGACAGGAGCGGTCCCTGCGTGAGCTGTGCTCCCGGCTCGCCGGCCGGTCCACCTGGTTGCCGGTGTTTGCATGTGGCAGGTGAGGAGTTTTGGCCTGTCGCCGAGGGAGTGAGCCTCCCGCCCATAAACACGTCAGGTCACCAGGGCTCCCAGGGAGGACACTATCCTAGGGACCGTGAGTGATCGCTCCCTCAGTTTCGCTTCCGTTCTCTAACGTCTCCCGATAGTTTGATCTTCCAAATGCGTGGACGTCAAGTAGGTTTCCAGAAACGTCTGTCGCAGGCCTGAAGATCCTCGTCTCTTTAGTTCGAAGTTCACGTCCTGCTCAACATTTGAATGCGTGTCATTTTAGGCCAGGATCTCGGAGTCGTGGAGAGAATCATTGACTTGGAAAAATGAGCCCCCGTGAATTCTACGAGTAACGATACCCGAGTAATTTGGGTGCATTTGCAGGATACGGAGCCCTTGAACGCTGGCTCGGAACGGCGCCCCGTCGTCGTCCTTAGCTGGACACGCTGCGAGGCTGGGGCCTGGCCCGTCCGGCCACCTGCCCGCGCACCTCTGCCTCCGAAGGCGGGAGCCTGAGTGAGCGCCGTGCTCTGCGCCCCGCTCGGGCCCTGGCGCGGGTACATGGACGGCAGGCGGCTCTGGGGCTCAGGCTCCTCCTGCTGGTCTGGGCTGCAGGGTCCCCTCTCAGGGGACGCTTCCCTCCCTCGTGTCCCAGAAGGCGCGTCCGCAGGGAGGCGGTGCGTCTTCCCGGCGACTCATTGGACATCACTTTCTATGTTAGAACGAATGGGCGCGTTGCGGGTAGAGCGAGGTGTTGGGATTCACAGAGCGGGCAGGGTGCAGTCTGCTGGCAGGGCTCCGGGGAGCCTCCCCGAGGAGGCTCCAGCGGGCCTGGGTTAGGTGCCAACCCCTCGCCGCGGCCTTCGGGGTCTTCAGGGTGAGTAGCTCAGCGTCCGGGAGCCTCAGCTTCCCCCCCCCCACACACAGATGGATGTGGGATCGCCCTGGGCAGGCCGGCCCCCTCCCGCCCGCATCCCTCCCCCCAGGCTGGAGCATCCTCAGTGGAGCCACTCAGGCCTCCAATCTAAACCCAGTTGTGTTTACCGAGGACGCGCCGTCTGCGTGGGTAAGAACTTCGTGCGGGGAACTGACCTAGATTTTAGTCTCAGGGCGCACTCTCACCTTTTAAAGACGGTGTCCCCGTCACCCCCGTCCCGTGGGGGACAGAGGGAAGCAGGATCGCGGACAATGAGCCACGCTGTGGAAAGAGCCCGGTGCACCATGTCCCAGAGACCCTCGGGCCCCACAGGGGTCACCCTGGGGTCCCTCAGCCCCCCATGCACACGGACTGCACGGACCGATGCTCATTAAGGGGACGGCGTTTTCGGTGCCGCCCGCCGGGGACTCCCTGCACACGCCCCTCCTCAGGCATATAGTGTAACACCCAGTGAAGCCACTGGCCTTGAAGTGACCTCAGCACCCAGGCTGGGGGAATGGGGCCCCGAGGCCAGGATCAGAGTTTTACCCCTAAGAAGGAACGTTCCTTTATGTTCCGACAATAATAAACTAAAATTTTAAGTCGATTGAACTGAAGCGGCCCCATATTTATGATCCCAACACATTTGGAGATCTTAGGCGAATAGGCCGACAGCTTCCCGGGGCTCCTTCTCCTCTGCCGTCAGCCTGCAAAGTGCTGTCGGGGCGCAGAGGGCTGGGCAGGGAGGGCGATGCCCATGCGCGCCGCTGCGGGCGGCGGGGGCCGTGGTGCCTCCCCCGACGAGTCCTGCTGGGGCGACCAAGGAACCCACCTAGACCTTTCTTCCGGTACATTTTATTTGTACTTTACTTTTTAATTACTCGTTGTATATATTTCGATTTAAAATACATAAGGGGATCCCTGGGTGGCTCAGCGGTTTAGTGCCTGCCTTTTTGGGTGTGACCCCGGGGTCCTGGGATCGAGTCCCACGTCGGGCTCCCTGCATGGAGCCTGCGTCTCCCTCTGCCTGTGTCTCTGCCTCTCTCTCTCTCTGTGTCTCTCATGAATAAATAAAGTCTTAAAAAAAAAAAAAACCTTTGTTAACCATTTTATTTTATTTAAAATCAGTTAATTAACATATAGTGAACCACTAGTTTCAGAGGGAGGGACCAGTGAGTCGTCAGTTGTGTGCACACCCAGTGCTCCTGACAGCACGCGCCTCCTTCATGCCCCTGCCCCCTCCCCCCTCCCCTCCCCCCTCCCCTCCATCAATCCCGTTTGTTTCCTGTGATCAAGAGTCTCTCATGTTTGTCTCCCTCTGACTTCATCTTGGTTTACTTTCCCCTCCCCCCATGATCCTCCGTTTTGTTTCTTCAATTCCACATGTGAGGAAACCGTCCGAGAGTTGTCTCTCTCTGGCTGACTTGGCTCGGCACCGCGCCCTCCAGTTCCACCCCTGCCGTGGGGAATGGCAAGACTTCGCCCTTCCTGATGGCTGAGTGGACTCCATTGTGCGTGTATCTTTTATCCGCTGTAAAGACTTGCTTATTTATTTGGGAGAGACCGTGCGGGCGTGAGTAGGGAGAGGGCAGGGGGAGAGAGATCTCAAGCACACGCGGTGCTGAGCGTGGAGTCCAACGTGGGGCTCGATCCCGGGGCTGAAGTCACCACCGGAGCCAGAACTCGGAGGCGGACACTTAGCCCACTGCGCCACCCAGGCTCCCCCGTGTTAACCATTTCACGCATCCAGCCCCGTGTCACCCAGCACGTTCCCTGCAGAGCAGCCCCCCACCCCCAACTCCACCCCAGGCTGAGGCTCTGTCCCCGCCCCCGTGCCCTGCACCTCCGTCTCTGGGAAGGCGACCCCATGGGGACCTCGTGCAGGTGGCATCACGCGGCGCATCCTTCCGCATCCGGCTTCTCTCCCTCGGCCTCGTGCCCTTGGGGTGCGTCTGCAACTCCTCTCGCGGCTGAGACGCTCCGTGTGGGAGCCACCGTGCTCCTCCGTCTCTCTGCCTGTCCATGTGGGACACGCGGGTCCCCACCCCCTCTGGGCGCCTGGGCCCGTGTGACGCAGCCCTGCCCTGTCCCGGGGGGCGGCCGTGGGATGGGAGCATGTGGACGGTACTGTGTTTCGTGTTGGGAGGAACCGGCACGCTCCTACTCGTGGCTGGACCATTGTCCCCTTGCAGCAGCGCGCGCGGCTTCAGGGTCCCCACGTCCTCACCAACACTGGTTTTCTGGTTGTCGTGTGGCTTTAGTAACAGTCACCTCGCGGACGTCGGGTGGGCTCTCACAGCGGGTTTGGTGTGCGTTTCCCTGACGTCGGTGGTGCTGAACATCCTTCCACGGGCTCAGGGGCCGCTGGTCTGTCTGTCTCGGAGGGATGTCTGCTGGAGGCCTGGCTTGGCTCTGGGTTGAACCGGTTTGTTTATTTTCTCGTTCCTGACCCACCTTGGACTTCAAAGCCTCGTTCTGCCTACGCTGCGGTCCCTGCCCCGGTGTGGGGTCGGGCGCCGTGCGGGGCAGAGGCTGCGCTAGAGGCTCAGGGGAGGCCTCCCCAGGCACCGGAGCCACCGGGAGGGGGGCCTCCCATCTGCGGCCAGAGAGTCGCTGCCCGTCCCCCCTCAGGCCTCACGATAAGAATTTGGCTGATAGAACGGGAGTCATTAGTGTCCTTTCACTGCAGGGAAGATCAAATCCCAACCTAATTATTTGTAAAAGTGAAATCCCCCCCCCCCCCGAAAATCGTGAGCTTTCAAATAATTGGTGTGAGGGGCACACTCCGTGCACACAGAGGGGGGCGACTTAGCGGAGCGGCCTCATCAGTCAGCACCAGCGGCAAAGCAGACACTTCCAAAGTGGGGGTGCCTCGGGCTGCGGGTGTAATGGGAACGGGAAACACCGACGTGAGTGATCCTGGGTCATTAGCTCATCAGGGGAGAGACCGGGGAGCTAATGACAGCTCCAGGAATAGGATTTAATGAGGAGAGAAAAGGCAAGAATTAATGCAAAGGTCAGCAGAATGAGGTGGAGTCGCTCGGCATTTTTAATGAGCGCTGGTGTCCCGATCTGCTCTGCTCAGAAGCACTTTGCAATCACGGAATATGGGTGATTATTTGATAATAATAATAATAATAATAACCCCAACATTTATTTAGTTCTTGGCCTTTTACAAAATCCTCATCGGCGCACCCTGTTGGATCCTCAGGATCCTTCCCGTATGGGTCCCCAGGCCTTGCGGGACCCAGTGCAACACGCGGGCCACCCCCGGAGTGAGGGACAGGGCTGCGGGCTCTGCTCGGGTCTCCCCCGGCACCCATGTCCCCGGGTCGCCTGCCACGGAGTGGTCGGGCTTACTCCGCCGCGTTGCCATGTCCTTTCCGGCCCAGGGCTGACAGTGGGTCGTCCCCTTTCAGGGCCTGGGGACAGTGATGTCTCAGCCTCAGGCCAAGGCCCGGCAGGTAGGCCTGGAGTGTGTCCCGAGCTCCCAACTACGACTGCAGCCAAGGACGGGGCATGACCTCACCCCAGCCAGCAAGTGTGTGCCGACCCGAGCTGTCCCCACAGGTGGTCCGTGCTCATAGCTGGGGACAGCCCCGGCCTGGAAGGTCCCGGCCCAGCAGGCAGACAGCCAGGAGCTCAGGCAGTTGGAGGCGACACTGAGCTCCGGCTGCCTGGGTCCAGGTGCTCTGACGCCAGCCCTGCTGCGGGGCCCCCGCCTCTTGCCTAGAGCAACCCCCAGCTTGGACGGGGCATTGAGTGCCTTGACCTGCCTGCCCTTTGCCCCCACCCCCATGGCGGCCCCGCGTTGCCCAAGAAGAAGCTGGACACTCAATGTTTCACTCCGACTCACCTAAATAGGCTTCCCTCTGTCCACACTTGGGGAATATTAGACATCTATTCACGAACCCGACCTCCAGTTTGGGGTTCCTGTGCTGTCCCCAGCCTCTGGAGGCCCTTGGCAAGTAGGAGGAGACCCAGACACCAGAGATCTCCTTGATGAGGAAAGCACGTGTCACGGGGACATGTGGTCTCGTGGAGACGGCGCTGCCAGAAACCTGCAGGCTGCTCCAGGCCACAGGACTTAGAAATGCCTTCTAGAAAATCTTCCGAAGGACGTACACTTGCGGATGTTAACCCCGCATCTGACAGCCCCTGTGCCAATGGGTGCAGCCCGGTGTGGGGGACTGGGTCCCGGCGCAGGAGGAGGCCACGCGGGGCTCACGGGCCTGCCCCCGCCCCACCTGAGCCTGCCGCTCACTTGGGCACAGCGTGGGGGCGAAGCCATCCCCGTGTCCCAGGGGCCCTGATGACAGCTTCTGGGGCACATCACAGCTGAGAGAAGCCGCTTGAAGAACCATGGGAACGGCTCTGCCATTTGAGGTTTAACCGGGTACTTAACGCAGAGCCCCGCTAACAACAGGGGACGGGGGAGAGGGCCACTGTCCCCACCCCGGCAGCAAAGGCAGAGGCGCAGTGAGACACCCAGCAGACCACTGGGTGGAAAAGTCGGGTAAGCGCCTGACTCTTGATTTCGGCTCAGGTCATGATCTCAGGGTCACGAGATCGAGCCCGGCGTCGGGCTCCCTGCTCAGCGAGGAGTCTGCCTCTCTTCCTCTCCCTCCCCCTCTGCCCCTCCCCCTGCACTCTCTCTCTTTCTCTCAAATAAATAAATCTTAAAAAAAAAAAAAAAGACAACCGGGCTTGGAAGGCTCCAGACAGGGCACAAGAGCAGGGGACGCAGGCTCCCACAGGCCCAGCTGGGCTGCAAACAGCCCGTCCCCGGGGCCATGGCTCCAGAGGACGTCAGCTGCGTTCAGGTGTCCTGCCCTCCTCGTCGCGCCTGGAGCTGCCCCGGGTGTGGCCGTGGTGAGGACGGACGCCTGGCGCCGCGGCGGGCAGGGCCCCCTCCTGTTCCACAGTGACGGCCGTTGCTGCGCGGGGCGTCACTGGGATGGGGGGCGCCTGGGGCTCGGCCCAGATCCGCTTCAGGTTGGCAGGACACGAGGCCAGATAGAGACGGTTCATGAGGCTCGTGCTCAGGATGAAACAGGGTGACGCTTTGTGACAAGAGGGACTTGAAATCACATTTTCACCTCAAGTTTGCTTATTCCAAAATGCGTTAATTGGACATTAAACACCCAGCATGTTATGAATGGTTTTTAGGTTGGCAACAGGAGGGCTTAAGGCAGAGACGAAAATGTCTTGGAAACTCACGCCGGGGCTCGTGGTGCCCGTGGGTGTTGGTCCCCGACACGGCCCCCAACCCGGGTGTCACCCGGGGCCACCCGTGTCCTGCTCGCCAGGTGGGGGCGAGGGCCGGCCGGGAGGCAGCGTCCTCAGGAATCGCTGCTCAAACGCCGTCTGTCTTCCCCTCCTTCCGCGGAGCTGTGTTCCTCGGGGGCCTCGTGAGCGTGGTATCGGGTAAAATGTCATTTATCAAGATTCTGACAAGGATATCTGATAATTAAGCGGAGGCGGCTTTGTTTTGAAGGAAGCCACGGAGAGTTTGCTGCTCCGATCGGGGACTATTGGACACGAGGAGGAATCCGCCGGCAGGAAAGACGATGTGTCGCAGATTGTCGGGCCGACCGTGTGGATGTTGGCTCCATCCTCTGGTTTAGCTTAAAAAAAAAAAAAATCTGCCCATATTGGGAGCGGGCCGGGCTCTTGGGCTGGAACCGCCGGTCAGAAGCGTTTCCACCGTGGACGGCTGATCGCACGTGGGGGAGGACCGAGCGACCGTCAGCCGTCACCGCCAGCAGGCCTGACGGGGCGGCCCGGGCTCCTCGGCACCGGCGTTTCAGGGGAACTTCTTTCTCTCTTGGTGTGACTGTCTTGGCGACGGGTTCCAGGAACAGCCCCCTCCTGGGCCCGGGCCCCTTGCAGTGAACACCTCATGGACCAGGACACTTCCCCTTTGGTCCCCAGCCTGTCCCCTCCGGTGGGCAGAGCCCGAGGGTGGCCACAGGCCCTGTGCCGTCCGGGGGGCTGCTGGAGCCCTTCCATCAGGGGTCCCCGACTCTGACCACCTGTCACGTCTCTGCTCAGGGCCTCCCCTCCCCAAAACTCCCGGTCACCTGGGCTGGCTTCGTGTGCGGCCTCCATGCCCCGGGCACCTCCTGCCTGCAGGCAGAGGACCGTCCCCGGGCCCCTCACATCCCCGTGTCGGTCGTACACTCTGTCAATGGGTAGGGACCCTTCAGTATGGGGCCATGCGCCGTCCTGGGGGACGGGAGGCTCGCAGCTCTCCTTCCCTGTGGCTTCCGCACTCCTCACCCCGCGGAGGAGCCGCTCCCCTCCCAAGGATGCAGACGGCTTTTCGCACCTTTTGAAATGCTTCCCATCCGCACGTCACTGCACACGGAGTTTATTTTTATGCAGGGTATGCACGCAGCGTCCTGGATTTCTCTTTTCACAGCCAAGTACGCCCACCAGCACCCCACGCCACCCATGTCGCGCTGTCACCGACGCGCCCACAGTGCCCTCGGGATGTGACCGGCTCCAGGCGCCCTGGCGGGTGCTTGACCTTCCTGCATCTCACTGGGCCCAGGGCCACGTGGTCAGGATCCCGCTGGTGATGTGGGCTTTCATATGTGGCAGGTGTCCTCCCCATCTCACTGTTTTTATTTTTTTTTAAAGACTTTATTTATTCATCCATGAGAGACAGAGAGAGAGAGGCAGAGACACAGGCAGAGGGAGAAGCAGGCTCCCTGCGGGGAGCCCAATGGGGGACTCGATTCTGGGACCCTGGGGTTATAACCTGGGCTGAAGGCAGATACTCAACCACTGAGCCCCCCCAGGTGTCCCCCCATCTCACTGTTTAAAGAACGTTCTTGACTATTCACAGACGGTTAATCTCCACGTGAATTCAGACACCGTTTTGCTTATTTCAGGGAGGAGAACGGACAAGGCCTCCTTAGGACTCTGGTTCAAAGTGCTGGTGTGTTTAGCCACGTGAGCTAATTCCCCAAGGATCGCGGTGCCGCCCACCTAGGTCCTGCTCGCCGTGTGCACACCGCCTGCCGGAGGGTCTTTTTCGCCGGGAGTTGGGCCTCTGTTTCCTCCTCCTTCCTGGGAGCCGCACATACCCAGGTTTCCGGTGGAAGAGTTTGTTCCCCTGTGCGTTCCCCTGTGGCTCTGTCCTCTGCGGGGGGCCCATCTCTCTCCAGGCCTTCACGGCGGTCACTGTCGTGGGTCAGTGTGGCTGGGCCACAGCACCCAGCATTTGGTGACACATTATTCTAGATGCTGCTGTGAAGGTGCTTTTTGGGTGAGATTAACGTTTAAGTCAGCGGATTTTGAGGAAAGCAGATTCCCCTCCCTCGCGTGGTGGGCCTCGTCCAATCAGGTGAAGGCCTCGAGAGAAAGACTGACGTCCTCTGAGGAAGGGGCCTTTGAGCTCCAGCTGCAGCATCGGCTCTTCCTGGGTCTGTAACCTGCCCGTGCGCTGCGTAGATTTTGGATTTGCCGGCCTCCAGTCCCGCCCGGGTCAATCCCTTAAAATCTGTGTGTCTCTGCACATATATGTGAGCACATGACCCACATGTACGTCCCTCGAGCCCTGTTTCTGGTTCTGCTTCTCTGGACAACCCTGGACCAGTACGGCCCACTGTCTCAAGGCGGGAAGGCAGCCAACGCCTTAGGGCCCACTGGTCTGCTTTCCCGGGGAGTGCCCGGCTGCAGCCTCCCCCCGGAGGGGGTCCCCCGGCCCCCGGAGTCAGCTGGTGCATGAGGCCCTCCGCGCGCGCAGCCTGGATTTCTCGCTCAGCTCCTCCCGCCTGGAACGGCCGCCCCGCCGAGCAGCTGTGGGTTCTGCACGCGTGTCAGACGCAGCGTTAGAGCTGTGGTGCCTCCTGTAAGCCCTCGTGGGTGGTTGCACAGAGTCCACGCGCTTCAGAAACATTGTTTTAAGAAATTTGCGATGTTGGGACTCCTGGGTGGCTCAGCCGTTGAGCGTCTGCCTTCAGCTCAGGCCGTGACCCCGGGGTCCTGGGATCGAGTCTTGCATCGGTCTCCCTGCAGGGAGCCTGCTTCTCCCTCTGCCTGTGTCTCTGCCTCTCTGTCTCCCATGAATAAATAAGTAAAATCTTTAAAAAAAAGAGAGAAATTTGCGATGTAGAGATTGGTCATTATTCCTTGCCTTGAATGGCCATAGTAACGCCCTCTGAGTTTTGTAGCTTTTCCCCTCTGATTCTGTGGGGCGGTCAGTCCCGGGGAAGGAGAGCTGGGCTCAGTGTCTTCTCCCATCACGCAGCCGACGCAGGTCACGACGAGCAGTGTCTCGTCAGTAGAGACGACTTTGTCTTCCTCCTCCTTGGTGCATCCGTGTAAACCCTGCATCCGTTGCCTGGGGATGATCGAAGGCCGGGAACTTTAGTCCTTGTTCCCGTTTGCAGGTGCCACAGTGGCGCCTTGGCTGGCTGCCCCTCCTCGCTGCGTCGCAGATCGTGGTGCCCGTGGCTGAGGAGGCAACGGGGAGGGCCCGAGCCTGCTGCCATTAAGGGAGGGACACTGCTCCTGCCTGTCCCTCCGGCAACATCTCAGACACCTCCCACCAAGTGCCCGCCTCTCCAAGACGCAAGCTGGAGGCTCCCGACCCTGCACACGCGCCCCGCAAGCCTGTAGAGTTATTTCCACCAGGATAAAACAGGTGCCTTTTCCTCCCAGAGAGCAAGGGTGAAGGGAGCCCCCTCGAGTCACGGGTGGCCAGGAGCGGTTCCAGCCGCGGGGTGGGCGGGGGTCCCCATGGAAGGCGCTCACAGCAGCCCAGACCTCCGGGTGCTTTTCCAACGGGGCGGCTTCGATCAGGAAGTTTATTTTTGAAAAGACTGGATCTTATCAGCGGCTTCTGGTGACTGTTGAGCAGGAATGAGCACACATCAGTGCTTTGGGTGGGGTCGGGGAGACCAATGCAGCCCGCGGTCCTCCTCCCCGCCCGCATCGGCCCGTTTGCAGGCGAGTCCCTCCGGATGTGGCTGGAGCTCCTGCAGCCCGGGAGCCTTCCCTCTGCTCTGGCCTCTGCACCTGGCAGGTGAGCCGTGGCCTGCAGGGGCTGGCGGGGCATGGTCCCCTCTCCGTCCACCCGGGGTCCCAGGCAGGGCGCCTGGGCCAGCTGCATGGAAGCCTCCAGAGCTTCGTCCTGCCAGCGGCACAGAGCTGACTGCATGCACCGTCCTGACCCACGGGGGCCAGGGCATGGCCTCCGGGTCCTTTCCAGCCTCAGGACACAGGGTCACAGTGACTGTCCCGTGTGTGTGCATTGAGCGACCACCAGCCTCCAGGACTCAGAGGCGGCTCAGTCTCTTGGGGACACGGAGGATGGTCCCTCCGCCCCTCCCTGGAATAAGCGAGGCCCCCTGGGCTTGTGGTGACAGGCTCAGTCCAGGCTCAGTCCAGGCTGTGACCTGCCTGGGCCCATACGTCTTGCAGGCATTTTCTTAGCAGCCCCATTACTTGCCTGCACACATGGGTCACCACAGCCGTGGGGAGACCAGAGGAAAGATGCCACTTGCCACCTGCTACAATAATCAGGTCAGCTTATGCTCACGTGTAATTTTCATAGACTTTGATTAAATCATAGATACAACATTGTATCCTGCTTTCCCCTTATTTAAAAATCTTCTATATCATTGTTTCCAGTGACAGCCTAATAATCACCCCCCCCAGCATGGGAGGGCCTCGGAGCTGCGTCTCGGTGCCCCCATCACACAGCAGTATAAGGAGTATTTTTCTGCAGAAGTGTTGCAAATATTCAGCGCTGCTTCTTTAGATTTCATGATGAGAAGTGCCAGAAATGGGTCAAGGGCTGTTGTTGCCAGTTTCTTAAATCTTGTTTGAATGTGAAGCTCAACTCTTCTCCAGTGATGGGTCCTGGGGGAGGGGCTCCCCCGGGGGCGTCGCTTCTCATCCTCCGCAGACTCAGATGTGCACGTGTGCATTCATCCCACGCTCGTGTGGCCTTATGGGGGGGCAGCCCGTGGGCTCCCGTGTAGGGGGGGGCAACGTGGGAGCCGAGCCGGGGGCGGGGGAGGGAGCAAGGGTGCAGCAGATCCGGTCTGGGGGCGGGTGCTGAGCTCCGGGAACCGTGTCCCCCGCAGGCTGTGGGGACAGCAACGCCGTTCGCTCCGTGGGCAGCAGAGGGCAGTGTCCCGACGTGGATGGCAGATGCTCCGCAGGCCTATATGGCCACTTGGCTCCGTGGGCATCTGGCGGGCAGAGATCCTCTTGCGCCTTCCCCGGCCGCCCGGTACCTAAAGCAAAAGCCGGTGCGCTGTGGACGCGGTGGTTTCCTGTCTGACATGAATATTGGTTTTCCCCGGTTCTGGCTGTCGCAGCTCCCTTCATCCTGACGAACTCTCCAATTTAACATTAAATTGCCCGTGGGAATAATTTCAGAAACTTCTGGTTGAAAACAGGAGAAGATCTTTGTGACGTCGGGCCTGGTAAAGACTTCTCAGGTAGGACACCAAGATCGCCAACCCCGGAGCAAGCGAACCTCACCTACGCGGAAGGCTGCTCTTGGAACACGGTGTTTAGGGAGAAGCCACGCACAGGCTGGGGCAAATCACTTTCCTTTTTTTAAGATTTTATTTATTTGTTCATGAGAGACACACAGAGAGAGGCAGAGACACAGGCAGAGGGAGAAGCAGGCTCCATGCAGGGAGCCCGACGTGGGACTCGAACCCGAGACCCCGGGCTCACGCCCTGAGCTGAAGGCAGACGCTCAAGCACTGAGCCACCCACGCGTCCGGCGAATCACATTCCTGAAGAGACTTGTCTTGGGTAGATATAAACGAATCAAATTCCGAGGGGGAGAGCACAGGACGACGTTTAACACGCGGGCCTGAGGTCTGGACAGACTCCAGGTGGCGGGCAGGGTGTGGGGTCCCCCTCAGGAGGTCCCACTGTCGGAACCGCCGAGAAACCAGGAGGAGGAACCAGAAGATGCGCCGCGTGGGCCGTGCCCCGGGCAGGAGAGCCAGCGCTGGAGGGCAGGGAGGGCGTGCGGGAGCCCAGGACACGGCCCACGGCGTTTACACACAGACGCAGTAACCCCGGGTCTGCAGGGGCGCCCGCGGGAACCGGCCGATGCCTTCGGTGGGGGACTGGGGGGCAGGCCGGGCCCGGGCGCGTGAGATCGTGGGCGCCCCGTGCGCTCTGAGAACCAGGCTGCAGGTGCCGGAGCCAGGATGACGCTGCCGAAGGGGCGAGATTAGGGGAGCGGCGAGCGCCTCCCCCACCAGCGCTGAGGGGGGTGAAGGGGTCGGGAGGGAACTCTGGGGCGGCGGGAGGGCCCCGTGCTGCAGCAGCAGAACGGTGCGCGGGGTGAACTGTACTGTACGTACATTTATTAAATAGTGAAAAAAAGGGCAGCCCGGGGGGCTCAGCAGGTTAGTGCTGCCTCCGGCCCAGGGCGTGACCCCGGGGGTCCCAGGATCAAGTCCCGCGTCGGGGTCCCTGCATGGAGCCTGCTTCTCCCTCTGCCTGTGTCTCTGTCTCTCTCTCTGTGTCTCTAATAAATAATTTTTAAAAAAAAAGATTGAAAAAAAGTGTTAATCATGGCTCCCTCCCCCGTTCCCAGGAAGCCAGTCCCAGAGCCCTGAGGTCCCCAGAAGCCAGGAGAGCTGCCTTCCAGGAAAGCCACCCTAATTTTCCCTCCTGGGGGCCTTGGGCGCACCTGTGTGCAGAGGTGGCCCCGGGCTGGCCTGGGACACGCGGGCCGTGTGCGGCCCCTGTGGGAGCATCTTCCCAACCCGGTGTCTCCCTGCGGGCCACGGGCAGGGACATGCATGCCGGCCCGGCCGCTCAGCCTGGACGAAAGCCACCCGGGGGCGGCGGGGAGCAGGTGGTCTGATGGGGATGAGGGACAGGAAGGGTCGCCTCCTGCTGGCCTCCGAGGACCGGCCTCCACCCACGTGACCGAACTGCTCTGAACCCGCCTCACAGGCAACATAGAGGTTTCAGACACGGGGGTTCTGGGGGCCCCTCCTCTGCCCCAGGCTGCGGGGCGCCCGTGGGGCTGCGTCTGTGCGGGACACTTGGGCCGCGTTTGAAAGCTGCCGGCGACCCTGGCCTGTGGCGAGCCCCGTGAACGCCCGCCCGCGGTTTCTACACCGTTTCTGTTGTAATCAGAGCTGCACGAAGACGCGGGGGTCCACGTGGCGGCCAACACCCTGACCCCAAGGCCGGCCTCGTCCCCCGAGTGCCCTGGGGCTGTCGGGCGGCGTCCGTGGGCCTCCCTCCCGCGCCTCCCACCCAGCCCCGACCCGCTCAGGCTCAGGCTCCACACGCGGGGTGCAGGTCGGGGTGGGGTCCGTGGCCACCCGGTCCGGGCTGCCCTCCTGGGTCTTGACCGAGCGCGTCCCCAGCAGCGTCCCGGCAGGTGTGGGGTCACCCCTGCCGCCGTGCGGCCACGCTGGGGGGTGGGTCCTGCAGTCCGGGCTCCAGGCTGCCGTGGTTTCCCTCAGAACTGGGAGGCTCTCGCTCTTTGTCCGTCCGAGGCCACGGCTGGCTCTGAGGACCCGGCGCCGTTCCAGCTCCCTGCACCCCTTCTGCTGTTTCCGGAAGGTTTCGCTCCCTGTTCTTCTCGAAATAAGCCCGTTTCCGGGTCCACGCCGGGCTGTCGGTGGATTGATTCCATTTAGAACCTCCCCCTCTGGGAAACCTCCTTGCAGTATTTCTTTGCTGACCTCCTCCTCCTCCTCCTCCTCCTCCTCTCTCTCTCTCTCTCTCTCTCTCTCTCTTCTTTTTTCTTTCCCTGCTTCCAATTTCTGGAACGGTCACTAGTCCTAAGCGTGACCTCCCCACGAGCTCCCGTTCCCATTTCTCCCATCCTCCACGTACCCGTCTTTTCCTCTGCGTCCAGGACAGCTTGTCACCGGCACCTTCTCCCTTTCCTGCTCATTCATCCCCCGACCCAGCTCTCACATTTAAGTTATTTTCTAACTTTGAAAAATAGGAACCTGTTTCTTCTCCATAGAGGAAATCTCTCATCAGTATTCGGTGATTAGCCATAGTTTTTAAGAGGTTTCTTCCAAGCCCTGCATTTTTGCTCCCCGCCCCCTACCCCCCACCATCGTCTGCCCCTCCAAGCCCCTGCCCCCTCCTCAGGACGGAGGCTTCTCCCCACCTGTCTTGGGTCTTTGGCCGTTCCCACGGGTCAGGGGATGAGGCAGGTGTCAAGGGACTGGAAGTCACGTGCCCGGGGCTTGCTGGGAGCAGGGCCCTGACGGTGCACAGGTGGGCGGCTGGGTCCTCACGGAGGGTCTGCAGGCCTCCTGCCTGGGGCACAAGCCCGGCTGCTGCGTCCCAGCACATGGGGTGTGGGGCCCGCACGTCTCCCAGGAAGGACACCCCGTCCTGCTCTGGGCTGGCCGTGTGGGCCCTGCGGGTCTGCGGCAGCACAAACCGCCCGGACCTCCACTTTCGGGGCCTGGGGCTCCTGTTCTGATGTGTGGGGACCTCCCCATCATGGCCCCGCTGGCCCCCAACCCCAGCGGGGTGCAGCTTTTCCACTTTGGCACCTCTCCGTTTCTTCTGGTTTACCTTTGTTCTGGGATTGGCGGAGCCGCAATCTCCAGAGGGGCCGCCGCGCTCAGAGCTGGGCCGGTAGAGTCAAGGGTTCATCTTCCTCTGTGCTCTGGTCTTGCAGAACCGTGTGCGACCCTCAAGGCCCTCGGACCACTCTGGAGGGTCCTGAAGTCCAGCCCCAGACCCCAGGGGCCTCGGGGGCAACAGCCAGGCTCTCGGGAGCCGGCTGGGGCTTTTTCTGGGTCCTCAGTGGGTGTTTCTGGTGTGCGCGGCGCAGGAGGAGGGGTGGATGGTGGCACCGGCTGGGCCCCCGGGGTCCCCCTGGATGGTTCCCGTGACTGTGGGGTGGGGGCAGCGGCGAGGGTGCAGCCCCACTAGACGGCGCCCGGCTCAGGGGCCCCAGGAAGACTTCCTCTCCTTTCACCTTCTCAGGTGAGCTCAGGAAACCATCAGCCCCCCTCGTCTCCCCCAGGTCCTGCTGGGAACGGCCGCCACACTGGGTCCCTTGGGCTCGGACGTGGGTGCCAGCCTCAGGCTGACCAGCGCCATCTGGCCTCTGGCCCAGCGTCAGCAGGCTAGCTGGTCAACCAGACTGTCCATCTCACGGCTTCGACGGGACAGAAGCGGGGAGCACTGGCCGCTTAGCCGGGAGTTCTGGGGGCAGAGACCTGAGTAAGAATGAGACCGAGGGACCGAGGCCGCCGGGCAGCTCTCAGGGGGTGAGGGTGCCAGGCCCCTGCTCTGGGGTCCCCGAGGCCACCCGCATCCGGAGCCACCTGCTTGGGATCTGCAGTCGCCACCAGCAGAGGGGCTTGACCTTGGCCTTACCAGTGAGCTGGCTTGGGTGGACCTCCTGTCGCTGCCTCTGGTCAGGCGCACAGCGGAGGGGCAGCTGGCTCCGTGTGACTTCCCGTGGACCCACCTGCCGCCCCAGTTCTGGGGCCCTGACCCTGAGCCCCACCTCTGGGGCTGGGGGCCGAGTAGCCTGACCCCACAAGGGAGCCAGGGCGCCGGCTGGGCTCGGCCTCCCGCCTCCTCCCCGTCCCTGGCGTCACTCATCCTGAAACGAGAGCGACACTCCCCGACCCCCTGTCCCCGCCTTGTCTTCTCAGCACCAGACACGTCCCTAATCCATCCTGCCCTAACGGGGGATGCATGCATTTGTGTGTAGCATGTGCTCCTGACGCTGGGACTTGTATTTTCTGCTTTAAGTAGACCTGCCTCCAAAACGTCTCAGGCACCAGCTGGGGAAGGAAGGTGCCAGCTGCCCCAGGAGGGGTGGACACGGCCGGGGGGACCTGTGCGCTGTCCCCAGAGGCTCAGGGAGGGCGACCCTTCTCCCCCTCGCCTCAACCCCACCCCGTCCAGGTGCAGCAAGACAACCTTGCTTTGGTCCACGGTTACCTCCCTGCACCTGAGGCGGGACGTGGACTCGACCGTGCACGTACCAGTGTGCACCCCACTCCTAAAAGCAGGGGAAGAGGCAGCGGGACTAATTCCCCAGTCCTCTGGGACTTCTGAGGATGTGCTTTGAAAGCAAACGACTTACATCCTTTTGCACCCAGGGGAGCGTTGGCCTCGGGGAGATGCATCCCGCGGGCTTGGCCCTGGAAACTCAGGGAGTAGAGAGGACTGGAGAGGCCCCCGGGGAGGGGGCACACGGCGGTTTTAGGGTGTTTGGTTTTTAGGAGTGTTTTAGGGAACCGAGAGGGGCCTGATGGGGTCAGGCAGGCTTGGGGGCTCTGCTTCTTGCCTGTGCTGTGGGGACCACACAAGCCTCATGGGATCGTCCGCAGACCCCGTACTGGCCAGTCAGGGTGCAGGGCGGGGGGACAGCTGTGGGGCCGGCTCGTGCTGCAGCGGGGCTGGTTCTGGGGTTGGGGCTCCCCAGCAGCCTCCCATCTGCCCGTTCCCCTTTCTCCACCTGGCTTCCCTGCGCGTCTGGGAGAGTGGTTGGCGCTGCGGTGGGTGCCTGGGGGGAATGGGCCACTCCTGCCTGTCCTGCGGAGGCCGACGGCTTTGAAAGAGGCCTGCCCCCCCCCCCCCCCGCCCCTGCCACTGCCCAGTCGTTTCTGGATCTGGTGAATTGTAGTTGATCCACGCAACACCCGCGTCTAAAGACACAATGTCTTCACCGGGGGCCTGGGCATCTCGCCTGGACATTAATTATTTAGGGCTACTATTGCAGCTCGCACGGGGTTTGTTACGGTGGGAATAGCATGAGGTATAAAATGAGGGGAAGCCGTTGACTTTGTCTTACGATCCCCAATCCAAACTAAATATCACCTTTGGTGTTTTTCCCGCTTTGGCGGGAACCAGCCACTTGGATGGGATAAATATTTCCCTCAGGTTTTCCTGCCTTCACAATCTTGATTTTAATTCAGACTCTGTTTTCATGAAGCTGCCAAAGAGTCACCGAACGCACCTTCGGGCGGGATCAGGCGATGCCTTACGCTGCACGGAAGCCGAACAGTCAAAAACCAGGCAGCCCCGGTGTGCACCTTGCAGCGAGGGTGGCTTAGGCGGTTGGGTGTCTGGGAGGTGGGTGGCAGGGACCCTGTGGGGGTGCCACGGGGAGGGGGCACTCGCCGGCTGCACCCCGGACCTCACTGCCGCGGGTGGCTGCTCCCCTTGGCCTCCCTGGGCTGTCTGCACGGTCCGGGCAAGGGGTGCCCCCGGGGCCCGGTCATACTGGGAGGAGCCTTCTGGATGCTGCTGTCGCCGGGCCCTCCCGTGGTTCAGTACCAGCAAAACTGCAGTGTTTAAAAGAATTTATGCACAACTGCGGGATTTCACATTTCCTATTCATGCCGCTAATGAGCAGCTTAGCCGGCCGTGTTACTAAGTGCCGCGAATCGGCCTCTAGTTAGTGTCCTGCGCCAATTACCTGGGGTCTGAATTAAGACCAGCCTTTCCCCCCGTGGCCTACATCATGAGGATTTGCTCCATCATCTGTTGCTTAGCTGCTTCTCCAGGGTTTTTTTTTTGGAGGATTATGCGTTGCTGTAAATAACCCGAAACCACTCTCTGACATGAAGCCGCAGAGATGGGGGGGGGGGACTCAGATGTGGGGCGTGGCTGCCCCACCAGCGCTGCCTCTGCAAGGCCTCCTTGCTCAGCATCCGCGCTCCCTCCCCACCGTCATTCTGCTGAGGTGGCCAGATTTAAAGTCAGCGCAGCGCTTGAAGTCGTGCACATAAAGCGTGAGCTGCACGAGCCCGCAGGCCGGTGGGACCGCGGAGGTGCTGTGGCCCCTGGCCCGGGGCCCGCCCGCTGCTGCCTGGCTACGCCGTGACGGTGCGCTGGCCATGCCGCGATTTGCCACCTATTTCAGGGCTGGCACCTGGCCGTCTCGGGGACCCTGTCTCACTGGGTCTGGCCCCACGTTCGCTGCCCCGGCCTCTTTGATCTGAGCTCGGTCACCCGGGGCTGCTTCTGTCCAGTCCTCTCACGTGCTGGTCGCCCCCCACACCTGGAGACGTCGCAGGACATGGTCTACTCCCCTTCTCACCCTCCGCTGGGAAGCCTGACCCCAGCCCGTCCCCCTCCCTTCGAGGGCTATCGTCGGCCCCTTCCCGCTCTTGGAGTGTGACGTGTCTGGGTCTGACCTCCCCGAGGCCCAGCGTCTGGCTCAGGTGGCTGGTGCAGCGGGGCGTCCCCCAGGGGACCGGTGAGGCCAGGTGTACCAGGGCCGGAGGGAGCCTGCCCCGTGGGGCCTCTCCGTCCAGCAAGGCTGGGAGAGCCGGTTTGGCGTCGATGCGGGGGAGGGAAGCCACGTGGCTGGCGTGCGCGTGGCGGACAGCGAAGCCGACCACACATTGCAAGAGCTGGAATTGGAAGCTGCGTGGTGGCTTGGCTGGCGCTAGTGGGTCTACGCTGGCTCTGGAGTAACCGAGGGCGCGTACCCTGTGGCCAGGGCTGAGTGTGGGACCTTCGTTGTCCCCCCTCCCACGCGGAGAATCAGTGTCAGGCTGAGTGCTCGGCTGGTGGGGTGCGGGGCAGTGGCTCTGCGGCCGCCCCTGCTCTGGGCTCCGGCCTCCACCCGTGATGGGGTTTGCACGTGGGCTCTTCCCTCACTGCTGCTCTAGGAAACTCGTCACCTCAGAGAGTCAGCCTCAGGCCAGGAAGCCGTGATTCCAGAGGGACTGGCCATCCGGGACACAGCTGGAGCCTCGCTCATGGAGGCCGAGCCCCGAGGGTCCCCGGCCCAGGACGCCCGGGCGCAGGACTGAGCCAGCTGACACCAAGAAGGAAGCGCAGCTGTAGCCCTTGTGCGAGTTTGTGTGGAGAGAAAAGCGGATCGCGGAGTCACAGAGGGTATCATGTTCTTGTTTTTGTAGAACAAACAAAGCAAAAGCCCCTGGAAAAACTGCCTCCTTGCCTGAGTGGCTGCACGTGCGAGGAGAAAAGTGCAAACGCGTTCCTAGGACGCTCTCAGCACGCGGGGCTCCTGGGGGGCGGGAGAGCCGATGCTCATGGGGCGGGAGTGGGGAGGAAGCAGCGCGGCCTTGCACGCAGCATTGGGGGTGCATCTGCGGTCGTGTGCGCAGGGTCCCCCACGCGCTCCCTGCCGTCAGGATGTCATGTCCCGGTGGACGGGGAATGGTGGGTCCCGTCCTCCCCCCGCCCTGGGTCTCCGTGGAGCCCTGGCGGCGCCCCCTGTGCTGCATCGGGGCTGCTCCGGCGCTCACTTGTGGCCCCGGGAAGCAGGTCTGGGGTGCGGTGCCGGCAGCGGGGGGCCGCACCTGCTGCGGACCGGGCTCCCCAGGCCACGTGGTGCGCACTTGCCGACAGAAAGTTGGCTCCTGCTCTCGGATGCTTACAGGAAAACATATGAAATAATAAGCTACAGAACATAAAACAAAACATCTCCCATTTGCCAGTAATTAAATGCTTAAACATCTAAATTATCCATATCTTATGCTTATCGGATTGCTGGTAGCCTTAAGGCTGTAAAAACACGCGGCTCTCAAGTTTCGCAGATGTTCCGAAGCCTCCCTGCGGTGAATCTCAAGCCGGCAGAGCAGGCGCCCTCCCAAGGGTGGTGCTTCGGGCGCCAACTGTGACTCCCGCGCAGGAGCCCCCCAAGATCAGGAGGCCTCCGAGGTCAGGTATGTCTCCTTCCAGGGTAAAGAATAAATACCATGTTTTTGCTAGAAAAATGATGTGGGACGACGGCCTCCAGAGATTGGTGGTCAAACCCCTGGAAGAAGCGTATCTCGGCGCGTGTATGGCCACGAAGCGGCTCCGAGTGATGCTCAGGAGCAGCCCGGGCTGCTGTCGTACAACTGGCTGAGACTCCCGCAGGACACAAGGGTGGCAGAGACAGAAATGCGAGGAAACCCACAGAAGGGCTTCGTGGTCGCCCAGCAGCCTGCGACCAATCACAGTCCTGACAGCCCTCACCTGAGACGGTTATGCAGGGCCGCTCGCCTGCTCGGCTAGCAGGATGGCCACTCACCCGAGGACCGCAAGTGCCATCGGCGCTTCCCTTTTGCAGAAGGGAAGAAGATGCCACGGAACATTTGGCTCAGACTAGCAAACCATGTCCTGACGAGCACAAGAAAGCAAAGCAGGCCTTGTAGGATTACTGCTCCGCACTTCTCGGCCTTGCACAGGGCTTCGGGTCTCTTGCACGTGGTGCCGACGTCAAGCGGGCTGTCGCAGGCAGCGTCCCAGGTGCTACTGCAGCGTAACAAATTGCCCTGGAACTTAGTTGTCATCTTATTATGCTCCCGGACTGGACAGGAAACAGCGGAGATGGCTGGTCTCTAACCCACAGCATCTGGGACCTTAGCTGGGAAGGCTCGGAGGCTGGGGGTGATGGGACAGCTGGGCGCTGGAATCATCCAGAGGCGTGGTCACCCACTCTTGGAGCCTGGCCTGGGAGGGCTGGAAACCGGGGCTGCTCTTGCTGACCGGGCTTACGATGGCGGCCTGAGGTGGCTCCAGGTGAAGCTTGAGAGTTCCAGGGGGCAAGACAGACGTCACCTGGGCCACTCGTGCCTTCCATAACTCGCACGCATTTCTCCTGCGGCCAAACGCAGGAGCCACACGGGGGAAGGGGCTTCTGGGAAATGCGTTCTCGCCCGCCTGTCGGGGACTCTGTTCTCAAGTCTGTCTGCTAATGTAGATGTTTTCTTTCATGGAGCCGGGGTGATGCCGTGTTGGGCGCAAATATGATTTAGGCCTCTTGTCTGCTGCAGGTTGTCCCTGGGCCATCAGGCCGCCGTGGGCTGGAGGCCGGGAGATGGGGGGGGTGGTGGGGCGCATGAGGAAGCTGCACCCGGATCGGAGTGTGGGGTGTGGGGCTCCGCGGGGGGCTGTTCCCCAGGGGTGCCTTGACCTCTACAGCGTGTGCAGGCAAAGAGGCATTAGTGTGAAGTCTGGAGAGCTAGGAGTCCGGACAGCCGGCGTCCTTCAACCGGAGGACCGTGTTTTACAAACTTGGCCTTCTCGCAGATGCACTTTCCCAAAGCTCATAAATCCAGGTCATCTGAGAAAAGGCCAAGGAAGAAAATGCCATTTCAGTCATTTAAGTGAGTCTGCTTAGCTTGCGTGCCACACGCTTGACTGACTGTCGTTCTCCCCCCTTATGACCGCTGCCCGGAGCGTCGTGACCAGCACTGCTGTGCAGAGACGGAAGCTGGGGGACCCAGGGCACGGACACGCTGCACCGGTGCGGGTACCCACGGGCCACATGGCTCCGGACAGCAGTTTCCAGTGCGAGAGCATGAAAACCGTCATTGCCCATCTGCTTGTCATCCACATATCTTCTTTGGAAAAGTATCTGTTCAAATCTTTTGCCGTTAGAAAACCTGAGTTTTTAGATTTCTTATGGTTAGACAATTATTTATATATTCTAGATACAAGTCCTTGATTAACATTATGATTGGAAATATTTCCCCCCTCTCTGTGACTTATCTTTTCTTCTCATAACAGTGTCTTTCAAGGAGTAGCTATTCTTAATTTTGATGAAGTCCAATTTATTGACTGTTTTGTGTGGATCATGGCTTTGGCGTCCATTCAAGAACACTTTGGCTAATCCAAAGAGTTATATTTTCTACCATGTTTACTTTTAGGAGTATTATGATTTTTCTTTTTACTTAAAAAAAAAGATTCTTTATTTGAGGGGGGAACATGAGCAGGGGGAAGGGCAAAGGGAGAGGGAGAAGCAGACCCCACACTGAGCAGGGAGCCCGACACGGAGCTCGATCCCAGGACCTGAGATCATGACCCAAGACAAAGGCAGTCGCTTAACCGACTGAGCCACCCAGGCACCCAGGAGTATTATAATTTTTCATGTTACATTTGAGCCTATGATCTATTTTGTGTTAATTTTTGTATAATATGTATGATATATGTTAAGCTCATTTTTTTTAACCTATGGATGTCCAATTGCTCCAGGAATATTTGTTGAAAAGATAACCCTTTCCCCATTGAATTACTTTCACAGTTTTGTCAAAGATCAATCGATCATATTTGAGTGGGTCTATTCTGGAGTCTCGATTCTGTTCCATTGATAGATGTGTCTCTTCTTTCACCAATATTATACTATCATAATCACCAGGGCTTTAGAGTAAGTCAAAACCTGGGGACATGAGGCTTCCAACTTTGTTATTTTAAAAAATACTTATCTTTTTGCCTTTCCATAGGAATTCTAGAATAAGCGTCTGCATATCTATAAAAATCCTACTGAGAATTTGGGAATGTGTTAAATGTATAGATCATTTTGGGGAAAATTGACATCCTAACTAGACTGAATGTTTCAATCCATGAACATGGTTTGTCTTTCCACTTATCGTTCCTTCTTTGATTCCTCTCATCAGCAGTTTGTAGTTTTCAGCCTGTAGATCTCTCACTTTGTTAGATTCATGCCTACGTATTTCATTTTTTGGAGCTAAAGTAAATGGAATTGTTTTTAAATTTTTCTTTTCTAATCATTCATTGCTGGTGTGTAGAAAAATAGTTGATTTTCGTATGTTGACCTTATATTTTGTGAGAAGAAGTATAATTTGTATATTGGTTCTAGGACCTTTTTTGGGGGGAGTAGATTCCTTGGGATTTTCTGTAATCATATTATTTGTGTATAGAGACAGTTTTAGTTTTTCCTCTTTCATCTGTGTGCCCTTTTATTTTTTTCTCGTGTTATTGCATTGGCTATCGCTAGTACAATGTTGATAGAGATGGCAAAAGAAAGAGGAGACATCGATGCCTTGTCACCAATATTATAGCAACATTAAATAAGCTGCTATGCATAGATTTTTTTTTGTCAACGTGCTTTATCAAGATAAGGTAGACGCCTGGAGGCTTAGTTGGTTAAGCATCTGCTTCTCCCTCCCCGTCTGCCTCTGTGATCTCTCTCCCTCTCTCAAATAAATAAATAAAATCTTAAAAAAAAGATAAGGAAGTGCTTTTCTCTCTTTCCTGAGAGTATTTTGTCAAATGTGTTTTCTGCTTTAATCTATAGGGTTATGTGGTTTTATTTTTTAGTCTGTTACTCTAGTGGGTTCCATTAATTGATTTACAAGTTCTGCATCAACTTGACATTCACGGTACAAACCCCAGTTGCTTGCGATGTATTGTTCTTTTAATATATTGCTGGATCCAGTTTGCCAATATTATGTCGCACATTTTGTGTTTGTCTTCGTGAGTAATATTGACCTGTAGTTTTCTTGTACTGTTTTGTCTAGTTTTGATATCAAGGTAATGCTGGTCTCATAAAAATAAGGTGGGAAGGGTTAACTGTCCTTCTGTTTTCTGGAAAGACTGTGAATTATAATATTATTTCTTCTGGGTGTTTGGTACAATTCATCAGTGAAGTCAAATGGTCCTGAAGGTTACTTTTCTGAGAGCCCCTCCCCATCTCTTTCTCTTTCTTACAAACAAATTCCTTTAATAGGAGGACTCACATGATCTATTTCTCCTTGGGTCAGTTTTGGTAATTTGTGTGTTTGAAGGAATTGGTCCATGTCGTGTAAGTTGTTGGATTTGTGTGCTTAAAGTTGTGCTGAGCATTACCTTATGATTCTATAATATCCGTGAGGTCCATAGCAATATTTCCTCATCCTTCCTAATAATGGTATTTTGTATCTTTGTCTTTTTTTCCTCTTGGTCATATTGGCTAGAAATTTATCAATTTTACTGAACTCTTTTCAAAGGAGCAGCTTTTGGTGTCCTTGGGTTATTTTTGGTATTGTTTTTCTGTTTTCAAGATAACTGATTTCTGCTCTTATCTGAATTTTTTCCTTATGTCTTCTTGCTCTGTGTTTATTTTGCTTTTTGTTTTTCTAGTTTCTTAAGGTGGAAACATTGATTCTTGATTTGAGTGCTTTCTTCTTTTCAAATACATGCATTTAATGGCATAAATTTCCTGTAAGCATTGCTTCAGCTCCATCCCATAAATTTTAATCTATTTTAATGTTCATTTATTATTTTTGTAAATTATTTTATTGCAGTTCAATTTGCCAACATATATTATAACACCCAGTGTTCATCCCGTCCAATGCCCCCCACAGTGCCTGTCACCCAGTCACCCCATCCCCTCACTTCATTTAATTTTATAATGCTTTCTAATGTTCTTTGAGACTTCCTCTTTGACCCATGGGCTACTTAGGATTATTTTGCATATGGGACACCTGGGTGGCTCAGCGGTTGAGCGTCTGCCTTTGCCTTAGGGCATGATCCTGGGGTCCTGGGATCGAGTCCTGCATCGGTCTCCCCACAGGGAGCCTGCTTCTCCCTCTGCCTGTGTCTCTGCCTCTCTCTCTCTCTCTCTGTGTGTCTCTCATGAATAAATAAATAAAATCTTTAAAAAAGAGAGAATTATTTTGTATGAATTCTAACTATAAAGAGATTTTCCAAATATCAATTTCTAGTTTAATTCCATTCCTGTCGATGAACATACATTTTATGCTTTCTATTCTTTTAAATGGGTGCGGGCTCATTTTATGACCCAGGATATGGATCTTGTTTGCCTTGGCAAATGTTACCTGTGCACTTTAACAGAATGTGCTTTCTGCTGCTTTGGAATGGAGTGCTCTATAAACATCAGTTCTGTCCAGTTGTTTGAAGAGCTTAGGTTTTCTATATCTTTGCTGACTTTACTTATTTTTTATTGGTCACAGAGAGAGAAGTGTTGAAATCTCTAACTCTTTTTTTTTTTTCCTTCTCAGTTCAATCAGTTTTTTGCCTCATATCTTTTATAGCACTGTTATCAGGCGCATATATGTTTATGATGTTATGTGTTCTTGGTGAGTCTTTTATGATCATGTCATGTCCCCTATTTGCTTGGTAATTTTTCTTGTTCTGAATTCTTTTTTGTATGTCATGGATGTAGACACTTTAACCTTTGTTGGATTTGTTTTAGCCGTGTGTGTGTGTATGGTCCATCCTTCTATTTTGATTCATGCATATCATTACATTTGAAGGGGGCTTTTAGATAGTATATATTCAGATCTTTTAAAAAATCCACTCTGACAATCTCTGCCTTTTAATTTGTATTTTTTGACCATTTGCATTTACTATAATTATTGACATGATTGGATTTAGCTCTACTATTTTATTATTTGTGTTCTGTTTCTTTCCACTGCTTTTATTTTGTCTGTTTCCATTTTTCTGCCTTCTTTTGGGTTGAGCATTCATTTATATTTAATTTTAACTTATTTATTTTTACATCATCTCTCTGCATGGGGTCCCACTTCCTACAACAGTGTCAGAGTGTGGCAGGGATGCCGAGGCAGGCAGGGTGGGCATTCCTGGAGATGTGGATGCCTCTGGTGGTGACTTTGTCCAAACTCCCTAGATCTTTCCTCCTCTCCCTCTTTCTTGAGGGTCAGGCCCCACACAGTCTGACAGTTAGTCAGCTTCCCTGCTCTCTTGGCATTTTTTCCTAAGACATTCTCTGCTCTGTCTTGGGGTCTGCTGCTCAGAAGATGCAGAGGCAGAGAAGACATGGTGGAGTGTGTGATGGGCACAAACAGAAGCAAAGAATAAAGCTACCTGGCTAAAAGCCCCGTACCATCGCCTGAGATGGCCAGTCTGCTGCCTTGTCCATCTGCTGGGGACGGCCCATCACAGAGCTAATGACCAGGCTTGGGGACCGTGTATGACAGTGGGCTGGGGGCCTGGATGCAGAAGGTTCCAGAGTGGGAGGTGACAAGTCCATTGTTTCTCCCCATACATCCAGAGACTTGCAATGGCGCAGCCAGACATTTGATTTGCATTCACAGATCTGTTTACTAGAAGGTGATTTTGCACTGAAATTCATGAGGCAGTGGAAGCACTACCTGGATTTTGGGATGGATGTGGGCCATCTGTGTCTGTGACCACGTCTCTCCAGGCATCTGATGTGTGTCTAGCAGAGTACTATGGGCGGCTCTGCTTTCTGGCTCATAATCTCAGTTGGCTTATTTACCTTCTAGCTGGAGACTTTCCCCTCTTGCTTATCTCTGCGCTTGTGAAGTAGAAATAACCTAAAGGAGGGGGCCTCTGGCTTCCCCTTATTTACCTGCCATGGCTGTAGAGAATACACCTGCTGCTCTGGACCTGGCTTGTTCCACCACTGTGGAGGGAGAACGAGCCCAAAGTAGCAGACACAGGCTCCCTCAGTCTATGGAAGTAGACGGAGTCCTCTGCTGCGGTGTCATGATGATTGCAGGCACAGACTCAGGCTGGAGACTGGCACTCAGCTGCCCAGTGGCTGGACCAGGATAGCATGCATCTATCTTAGCAGCAGATAAATAGTGCCTCCTGTGAGCCAGGACTGCTCTGAGCCCTTCATAAATGTCCACGGCATGGCTATTGTCTCTATTTTACGGAAAAGGTGATGGGGGTGCAGGGAGATCCCCAACTAGCAGGGGGCAGATCTTGGATCCCAGTGCATCTGTGCGGCTGCAGAAGGATGCTCCATCCCCACACTAGCTGCCACATGGACGCTTTCCTCTTTAGCGGGGTGGACACCCAGCGTGGGAAACCAGAGGTGCAAGGTGTCCGGATGACCAGTCTTCCCAGACAAACCTCTCGCAGCAGCGGTGGTCTTGCTGATGATAAGCGCATTGACGGTGATCCCTTTTGAGTCAGTCAAAGGAGCACTCCTGCACCAAGCAGGTGTTTACACAACGTCACCTGGCCTGAGGGCTCCCGCCTGCTCTGGAACGCCCTCTGGGCCCTCCCCACCCAGTCACCCCTGCTGCTGTGGAATCTTCGTGGGCTGGGGCCGTGGGGGAGAACGGGCAGATGGAGGTGGCCGGGCAGCGGCCAGCCTGTGAGACTCCTCCTGTCCCACCAGCAAGGCTCCTGCTGGGCTCACACACCTGTCTACTCCTCTGTCACTAACTTTGCCCAAACAGGGATGAGAGGGGCTTACTGATCCTGCTCAGAAAATCAGTCTTTACTGTGGTTCAAATGCCCAGGAAAGCCTCTCTGTCCGCAGCTATGCAGGAGGCTGAGTCCGTGCAGGGCACCCAGGGAGAGGGGAGGACAGGAGACGCCCCGGGGGCTGCAGGAGCCACGAGCCATCACACACCACTTCTCCCACTTCTCATCTGAGGGCAGCATGAGTTGGGAAGGGGTTGAGCTGGTAAAGAGCAAGCGGCTGGAGGCTGGCTCTGACGGGCCCCCCACCTCGGGGCAGGCCAAGGATGGGGCGTGAGGCGCTCCCCCACACCCGTCCAGTGTCCCGGGCTGGGATCGCGGATTCCAAAGCCCCCACCTTGCCGACGCGCGGACTTGTTACGCTGACACATTTAAACGAGGCACATCCTTCCTTAGAGTAACGTTCGCGACCTTTACTGTTTTCACATATGCAGGGTTAGTCTGAGTAAATTTGGGCACGGCGTCCACGCCCGGCGGGGCTTTCCTGCCGTCCGGCTGCCACGGCCCGGAGCCGTTCTTTGGGGACAGCCGTGCTGCTTCCTGACCCGGCGCCACCCGAGCGAGGGCGGGCAGGGGCGCCCGAGCTTGCATTTCTGCGCGCTCAGCTTGCGGCGCGGCACCCTAGGGCCCCTCGCGGGGCAGTCGGGGGTCCGGGGTGCTTCTGAGGCAGCACAGGCGTGGGGGCCGTCCGAGGGCCTCAGGGGACCTGTGCCCGGGGGCCACGGGAAGCTGGGATTCGCAGCGCAGCCGCAGGGGGCGTTTGGAGCAAGGGACACACGGCCGAGCAGGGGACAGAAGGCGGCGAACCGGCCGGGCGGGCTGCTTGGGCTGCAGGTGTCGTCTAGAGGAGGCGCCCGCGGCCCCAGGCTGAGGGAGGCTGGACGCCCCTGAGGCCAGCGCCGACCCCCACCCAGGTCCAGCTGTGGGTCACGGGCTCTGGCTTCCCGCAGGACGCACGTGTCCCTGGGGTCGGAGGGAGAGCCCGGTGGGGCCAGCATCCTTCTTTGCAGTCATGAAGCAGGTGGGCCTCTTCGCGTGGCAGGCGGTGTGTCCTGACTCCCCCCCCCCCCGGACACCCGCCTCCTCGATCGGCCAGCTGGGGGCCAGCGCCCGGAGGACGGGGTCATGGTCACAGACCGCGGGGCCCTGAGGTCCTCCCGGGCGGGTCTGCACCGTAAAAACCCCGTTCCTAACCACCCTGGGGTGCCGTCTGCGGTCTCGGGGGGTTCCTGTTGCGCAGATGGGCGGACGCGCGGCTCAGCGGGGACCACGCAGTGGCCGCCGTGCTGGGGATGGTGGCGGTCCTCGGCTCCACAGGACGGACACAGCGGCTTCTCCGCAGAGACAACGCGGTGAAAGTGTGATTAGTCCTTGCAGTCTGTGCCTTGGGGACACGCCGCCGTGCAGCTGCTCTGCCGCGTGGTGGGCAGCGTGGGACACGCGGCACCAGGGCCCGAGTACGTGCGGTGCCGCGAGGGCCGGGCTGAGCCACGGGCTTGCCTTTCTCTCCATGAGATGCCTTTTATACTTGAAAGAACGGCTGCTGACAAGCCCCAGCGACTCAGGCTCCCCCTCTGGCGGGGTGTCCTCCAGAATGAGCGCGGCGCGTGCGCTGGCCACTTGCACGAGGACGGACAGTATTTGCTGCTAATGATGAAATTTGGGCTTTCAGGCAAAACTTAGCATTTTGGAGAACTGTTGTCTGTCACGGTGAGTCTGACAGCTTCTCAGTATTTATCGACGTTTCCCGTGGGATTAGTGGTGATTTGAACAGGTGTGACTTTTTGGTATCGAACAAGAAATGTGTCCACACGACTCCTCGAGCCGGTATTTCCGAACGGCCAGGGCGCGTTGTTATCAAGTCACACACCCGAGCAGAGGAGCCACCGACCTTCAGGGCAGGTGCACGCGGGAAGGTCACTGATGTGGGCTCAGCTGCTGCAACTGGGCCCCTCACGAACGCCCACGGCTTGAGCGCTGGTGCGGCTCCAAGGAGGAGTGGCCGCGGATCTCTGAGGCAGCGCCCCTCTCTCCTCCCCTCATCCTCGTGGTGAGGCTGCGTTTCCTTAAAATATCATAGACATAAAGATTGAATACAGGGCAGTCATGAGAATCTGTCTTCCGTTGGCCAGACATCACACGCACACACGTCTACTGAAGCATTGACCTTTTCACTAATTTTTTTTATTTGGAAAATCTACATTTTTCATTAAAATGCATTACTTATGTTAACAAATAATGGGTTTATAATCATTATTTTTAAATCAGTCAATCCCTAACTATTTAAATGTCCTCAGCTCTGGGGCACCTGGGAGGCTCTGCCCTCAGCTCGTGTCGTGATCCCGGGGTCCTGGGATCGGGTCCTGCATGGGGCTCCCTGCTCAGCGGGGTGTCTGCTTCTCCCTCTGCCTGCAGCTCCCCCTGCTTGAGCTCTCGGTCTACAAAAAGAAAGAAAAAAGAAATATTTCTGAGCTTTAATCCATACTGTGTTTTACAACAGAGAGAGCTAAGTCTGTACACAAAAGCTCCGTGGGGTCCCCCATACTTTTTAAACTCTTTGGGGCAAAGTCTGGGCCCCCCAGGGCAGACAGAGGAGGGGCCCCCGTGGGACTGGTGGTGGTGGCCGTGGCTCCGGCTCCGTGGTGCAGCAAAGGCAGCGGGAGGGTGGACACAGGTCCCAGTGCTCCTGCACACGGTGGCGTTGGCGGCAGATGTCACACCCGCTGGGGCAACACGCAGTGTCGGGCTCCGGGGTCAGGCTCCGTGCAGCAGTGCAAGGTGCACGTTTAGAAGCAGGTTTCACTGAATTCCCCAGACCCGATTTTCCTGGTGACGGGGGACTGATGCAATTCCTGGCCACGGGCACGAGTCTTCTCACCATGATGTGACTGTTCAAGCCGCACACCTCCCCACGCTCGCCCATCTCACCTGAGTTGCTCACGCTGTGGTCCTCGCTGGTGCTGGGACTCCCCACATGTCCCCAGTGAGCTTGGATCTCATGGGGATGAGGAGCCCCCACCTGCTGGGAGCGACAAGGAGGCATCGCACAGGTGGCCCCAGGCCAGGGGGAGCTGGCTTCCACGGGTGCACCTGCAGGGCTCGCCTGCCCTGTGCATCGTCGCCCTCCGGGATCCTCAGGGCTGCGGGGGGCTGGCCCCTCTGTCTACCCAGGACTGAGATGCGCCCCACCTTTTCTATCGGGAGGGTGAGCACCTGGCCCTTAGTCGGGTGGGGGGACACGCTTGAGTGGCCCTTTCCTGGTGGAGCCCTGCCGCTCAGTGCTGTGCATTCACACGCGGGGCCTGCTGGGCAGATGCCACTCTGTGGGGACAGGACTCCGTTCTCAAGGCCCCTCCTGTCTGAGAGCAGATAAGCTTCGATCCGAAGTCGCCCACGGTGTTGAGGCCCAAGGTGGCGAAGCCGGCCCGGAACGGAGGACGCACGGGGGCTCCGCGGCGATGCAGAGGCAGTGGGGCAGCGCGAACTCGCCCGTCACGGGGGGTGTGGCCTCAGAGGGCTTTGAGGGGCGCGGAGGAGTCTGCTTGGCAGATACGGGGCCGGGGCCGGGGAGGCCAGGGTGTACAGAGGCGGTGCCCGCGTCGGGAGCAGAGGGGACACGGCCGGTGGGGACGAGGCCTCGCGAATGGCTCGGCCTTGTCCCCGGTGGGCGGGACAGCACGCGGGCTTTGTTTCTGCAGCCGACGCCGACGGAGGCACGTGGTCTTCTCTGTCTCCGCTTCGGGACCTTGTCTGCTCGCGGCCGTGTGTCTAGGTGTGAGCTTTGCCAGGCTTATCCGGGTTGGAACCGGTTTGGCTTTGACTCTGCATCCGTCTACACGGCTTCCAGGGTTCTCATCGCTTGGCTGTGAGTATCACCGCAGCCGCCCTCGGTCCCCTGTCCTCCCGGGGCTTCAGTTAGCGACGTTCCCAGGGTGGCTGCCACCTCGCACGCCCGGCCAGGCGTCAGGTGCCTGCTGCCACACGTGCTTCTCCACCCCACGGGCGCGGGGAGTCTGCTTCGCTTCGGCTGTTCCCGCGTGTTTATCGGGAGCATGTCGTGGCTTCGGAGTCGTATCCCTTATGATTCGTGTCAGCATCTTTCACGGGCCTGTTTGCCTCCAACGTCTTTCTTTCATAAATTATCTGTTCAAGGGTTTTGCCCACGGGAAAAACCCCGTTGTTTATCTTCTTAACACTGAGCCGATGAAAGTTTTTCTTTTTTTTCGATGAAAGTTCTTTAAGTGTTTCGGGTGTAAGTCCTCCATCAGTTGTGTGTCTTGGAAATATTCGCCTCCGTCTGTCTTGTCTGTTTATTTCCTTAACAGAATCTTTCAAAGAGCAGAAGGTTTCAGGTTGGATGAAATCCTCTTAATCAATTCTTAGATGGTTTGTGCTTTTTATGTCTTTTCTGAGAAATCGTTGGTCAGTCCAAGGGCACAAGGATTTTATCCCCTGTGTTTCCTTCTAGGAGCTTTGTGGTTCATGGAGACTCGTGGAGAGGGGAGTTTCGCGTGTGGCGTGTGATACGGGGCGAGGACTGTGTTTTTGGCCCAGGGCTCTCCCACGGTGCCGGGGCCATTTATTGCAAACGTCATATTTCCCTCATTAAATGACTTTGGTTTTCTCTTGACGCTCAATGGCCCATACACGCGTGGGGCTCTTTCGGGAGTCTGCTCTGTTCCGTTTATCTACGTGCCCGCCCTTGTGCCCGCGTGACCCCACCTGGGTCGTGCGTGGTGTCACGTCCCGAAAGCGGAAGGTGCGGGGCCTGGAGCTCTGTGCTTCATTTCCAGCATTGCTTCGGGTGTCAGGTCCTTTGCCTCCGGTAGATTTTAGACTCCGCAGGTCCTTGGGGCATCTGTCTCCCCGCCCGTGGCAGCGGCCTGGCCTTCCCCCAGCTGGGGCTCTGTGTCCCCCGCGCCCGCTGCCTTCAGCTTAGTCCCCTGACACGATGGGACGGCCTCGTCCCACGGAAGATCCAGGATCGTTCAGTCGTTAAAATATTCCGGTTATTAAAACGGGCCAAATGTTCGCACTTTGCCTCATGCTTGGGTCATAATATTACGCACGCGAGTGTTTTCTCCTCGACCCAGTTTTGATCTCTTATGAGGGCTAAACGGACACATCACACCGATTTCCCAGCAATTTGTGTTTTCGATAAAATGGGGATGGTTCAATCGGGACCGCTGGGCTTGGTCTGGGCTCCCAGGAAGGTTAATGACGGCGAAGATGTCCTGAGGGCATGAGGCTTGCACCTGCCAGGGGACCGTGTGTGGCTGCATGCGCGACCTCTTGCCCCCGTGTGCCGCCCCCAGGCCCGGGCTTCTCAGCTCGCAGCACGGGAAAGCTCTCACCCGGCAGGTGACAGGGTCTGTGTGGCCCCAGCAGCCTCGGGTCGGGATGAGCTCAGGGAGAAGCTTGTCAGCGTCGTGCGGGGCGGGGGCCTCAGGGCCTGGGTCAGGCCGAGGACGGGCCGAAGCGCATGTCCTGAGTTCCTGAGGAGTGTGCTGTGGGCACCTGTGGGTGCTCTTCAAACGGTTGGTGCCTCTTTGGGAAACGCTGCAAATTCCAGCTCTGCCCCCCCCCATCCCCCTGCCCTTCGACGTTCTCATGGGGCCTGCTGCTGGGGTGCTGGTCGGCTCTGGGGGTCCCCGGCTTTAGCTCGGGGGTCCCAGCCCCCTGGCAATGCCGTGGGTCACCCGGATGGCCTGCAGCCCTGCTCAATGCGATTGTCTACTCTTCCCATGAGCTGTTACGTGATGGTGGGTTTCACAGCCCACGGAGCCCCACACCGAGGACTTGGGCCAGCTCCGCTCCAGGAGACCGCAGCGTGCAGTCAGGGCCCTGAGAAGCTCCGCACGGCACGGCCTCTTCAGCCGCCCGAGCTTGGGGCACCACTCCAGGGTCGCTCCCTGCACCTGCAGAGCTGCGCTCCCGGGACTGCCCGACACGGGCCACTCGGCAACCGGACAGTTGTACCCAGGGCCCCAGCGGGGTGAAGATGGACGTCCTGCCATAAAGAGCCGGGCTCAGCTGCTGCTGCCCTTTTGGGGAGATGAGGTCCCTTAGCCGCAGAAATCCGTTAGCGAGAGGAAGGGAAAGCGCTTTATGAATTCAAAGCAAACACACGGATCTGAGTGTCGTTGCTGTGGCTCCCGGGGCAGCAGGCTTCACCCAGCGCGTGTTTGCAGACAGCCCACTGGGTGACGAGCCTGTACCTGGCACCACCAGGCGCCCGCCCTCGTGCAGCTTAAAATCTGCCAGTAAACAAATACAGGAGGTGGTTTCAGAATGTGGCAAGTGCCAGAGGGAACCAGAGGGAACATCTTCCTCTATGAGATAAGGCGGTGGGAAGAATTTTCCAGGAGGGGAGATTTAAGGCGCGATCTGAAGTCAGGCGCCAGGGGCACAGTGATGGCAGGACGCATCCTCGGGCGGAGGAGGCTCGTGCAAAGGCCCCGAGGCAGCGGAGGCTGCTGCTCGCCAAGGCCCGAGAGAAAGAGCAGGTGGAGGTCAGGCAGCAAGTGGTTGCAAGAGGAGCGCATTTAGGACTCAATCCGGCTGTGCTTTTGGAGACTTGCTTGGGCCGCTCAGTGGAGAGTGGACTGTGGTGGGAGAGGCAGCCGGGGCCTGAGTGCTGGTGGCCCAGGCGGGGGTTTGAGGGCAGTGATGGGGTTCCGTGTGGAGTCTGGGGGTACCCGGGGCGCCCACCGGGACCAGAGAGAGCGCCTGCCTTTCTGCCGGGGGGTTCAGGGAGCAGAGGTGCGGGGCAGCCCGGGGCAGGCGGTGAGAAGCCTGGGGCCCCATCCTCGGAGCCGGGGCGGGGGTGGGGCGGGGGACGCGGGAGCCGCCAACAGCGGCTTGGCTCATCCGTCCGGACGGGCACTTTCCCTGGAACAGGGCTGCTGGCTCCTGCTCCCCCGTGCGGCCGCAGGGTGACTGGGGGCAGCGGGCCATCCCCCCACGGGTGTGAAGGGTCCACCCCGGGGCCATACGGGACGGGGTGGGTGCGCGCCGGGACCGGTCTTCCGCCCACAGTCCCCCGTACTGAACTCCCCGCCGTCGGAGGTGCGACGCGGGGCCTGACTCGCGGTGACTGTGTGCGGTGTGGCTGCTACACACGCCAGAGATAGAGGCTTGATAAATATAATTTTAAAGGATAACATCAAATAAACTGTCACGGTTGTCAAATTATGTTTAAATATGCTCTGTTTATAAGACCAATTGTGCTCTACACCAAGCAAATAACGTCCTGAGTGGGCAAAGTGAGAAGTAATCACCCCATCAATTATTCATAAACATTTTCCAAGTAAACATTCTCCAAACGTGGCTGTCTGGGTCCTAACCACGGGGTCTGAGGGTTGCAGGGCCCCCTGGGTGCTCATAGGGAGGGGGCTCTGGAGGCACAAACCCCGTGCTGACCTCTCCTTGCCCCCCCCCGGCAGCCCTTCGGGGCCCTCGGCCCTGCGTCAAGACCAGGCGGACGAGGTCTTCCTCCTCCCGCGAACCCGTGACGCTTCCCGAGCTCTTGTGAGATGGGACACATCCCGCCGGTCGTGGAAACTTCCGGGCCGCGAGGAGGTGGGCGTTTTACTGAGCACTTGCTCTGACAGGTCCCAGGCGCTGCAAACATTTGCGCACAATGAGTCACTCGGTAATAACGGTGCCTCTAGGGGCAAAGGCCGTCACAGCGGAAAGGAGTGATATCCAGACCCAGACGCACAGAAGGAAGAAAACAGCAGCAGCTCTACTCGGTCTACACACACCAACCAGAGTCTACTCGAAGGCCCCACAGACCCAGATGTGAAGCCGCAGCCCGAGCGCTTCCAGCGGGATGGCGGGCGGGGGGCGACGGGGAGGATTTTTGTGAGGTTGGGGTAGGCGAGGGGTCTTCGATGTGATCCTACAGCGAAGAGGCACAGGAATTAATAAACGAAGTCTCATCAAAATTGAGGTGTCGGCTCTCCCAAACGGGGTGCCAGGAGAATACAAATCACATATCCACGCGTCGAAGGCTCCGTGGGCGGAATGTGTAAGGAACACGGAAACCCAGTTTACGAGACCGGCGAGAAACTAGAACAGACGCCACGGCGCGTTCGCCCGCGCGGAAGCCTCGCTCAGCCCTGATGGGCAGCAGGGCCACGCGAGGTGCAGCCTCAGGGGGACCTCGCCTCTCCAGTCGGGATGGCGACCTCCAGTGGACAAGCCCACGGGCCTGCCGGCGGGAGCACAAGCGGCGTGGACGCCCGGAAACCAGCCCGGCGGGGGCGGGCGGGGGGCTCGGGCAGCAAAACACGCTCACCCGGTCCATGATCCCACTTGGGCGTTTTCCCGAGGGCGGGAGAACTCACGTGAACACAGATACCTGTGTGGGTGTCTGTAGCAGCGGGTTCACACCTGCTCCAAACGGGGATCAACACAGGTGTCCATCCCGCGGCCGGCAAATGGACAACAGACAGCGGGATCCTCCTCGCGATGGCAACGGAGAGAAACGCCGAGGCGCACGCGTGAACGGCTCCACAGGCACCCCTCTAGGTGCAGCTACATAATCTGTGATAATAAATTTGATTTATTTCATATTCTAGAAAAGACAAAACCGTAGGGACGGAGAGCAGGTGAGTGACGCGGGGACTGGTGTGCAGATGGGGTCGACCAAAGGCCCCGGGGGGTGACGTTCTGGGGGATGGTCGACCCGTCCTGTATCCTGTGCTGTCGGTGACGTACTGTCACGTGTTTGTCGAATTTGCAGAATCGTGCCCCAAATACAACGGACTTACTGTGTTTCAGCCGCAGGTCACCGAGGGAGTTCCAGAAAGGATGTTCTTCAGTGTTTTGTGCTGACGCTGTGGCCCCTGGTTCGCCGGGTTCCACCTGCTGAGTGTTGGGGGTCCTTCCGTTCTGAGGGGAGCAGTGAGCAGGACGGAAGCCGACGAGCTCCCAGAGCCACATGGAAAACGTGCAGCTGCCCGTTAGCGCCCCCGGTCCCGGGCTGGCAGCGCTCGGGGTGGACGGCGTGTCCACGTGTGGGGCATCCCCGCACCCCGCGCCTGCGGGAGCCCTGATGCCTGGGCGTCACCTCTCCACGGGTGGGCAGGTTGGGCCGTGGCCGGCCCGTGGTGCCCCTGGGGAGCCGAGTGTTCACCCGGCACGGGGAGGGCACGGGCACAGTCTCCAGGTGGCTCAGGGGGTGGCCCGGCACGCCCCAGCCCTGCACTCTCGGGGAGGCCGTTCCCGGAGGCCCCGCAGTAGTGAGTGAGGGGGACGCTTGCTCGGGGTTCATGGGGGCGCGCGGACGCGGATGCGCCATGGATGTGCTCGTTAAACGTGAACTCAGTGGTTTGTGGGGTACGATGCGAGCCACGCGCTCCTAGAGCAAGACTCAGCAGTGCGGGTGGGTGCCCAAGGTCACGGCACCCCCGTGCCCACACCCTTGCGGGGGGCCGAGGCCGATGAGGTCGGCGGCTGCCTGAGAGAGGCGTGGACGCCCGCGCTGGAGGCCGCTGGTCCCGGTTCCTTCTGAGCTCCGAGAAGCCACCCCGGACCCCGCCCCCGCCCCAGGTCACAGGGACCCCGGCTGAGCAGGTCCAGGAGAGTGGGGGTCACGGGGCGGGGGCTCAGCTGTGGGGCAGACGGCCTGTGGGAGGTGACGTGGGAGGTGACGCGGCGCCTCGGCCCCCTCCTCCCGCATTTCTTTGTGGTCTCCTGGTGGCTGCTGGCTGGGAATGGGGGACAGAAGCACCTGAGCAAGAGGCCCGCCCCGGGAGCCCGTAATCCCTACGTGGTGCCCCGGCGCGGAGGCGTCCGGGGTGGGGGGTTCTAGGCAGTGGAGGCCCGCGGTGGTTCTGCCGTCTTTGTCCCAAGGCCCTGGAGGTGCCTCGTGAATGCGCCCATGCAGAGGCCGCCTGGTGCCGGGGAGCGGGGGGCAGAGCTGCAGCACGCCCCCCCCCCCACCGCTGCTCTCCGCTTTCTGATTCCCACCCCACTGCGTGGACGGCGGGACTCTGCTTTGGCAAAGGTGGGAGGAAGCGTTCGGGGTGCTGGAAGCGCCGTCTGCTCAGCCTTCCTCGGGGGCCATGTGGGCAGGAGGGGAGGCGGGTGGGCCTCACAGGGCGCCCGGGGCCTCGGGGAGACCCTCACGCCGCGTCCACACAGCTGGCCCCGCGAGGGCCCCTGAGGCCGCCGCCCACGTGACAGTGACCCGGCAGGTCCCTGCTGGCCGCCCGTCGGGGGCAGCCTGCAGAGCCCTCGAGGACCAGGCGACTCGGGCTCCTCGGGTGCTTTCTCCCGCCCAGGGGGCTTTGAGGAGTTAACTGTGCAAATGGGGTGCGCTCGGTGCACGAGAGGCGGCTGGTGTCCGTCAGGCCCCTGGAAAGGAGCTGTCTACCCTCCCTGCCCCGTCGTCCCCATGGGGGCGCCTCCCCTCCCTCCAGGGCGTGGGGGCCGCGGTGGGCACGGGGCTCCTCTGCACCCCCGGGTCTCATGCTCCTGCCCCCGCCGCCTTCTTCCCCTGGTCCGGCTCCTGAGCCCCAGCCCTGTCCGCCGTCCATCTGCCCGGCCTCCCGGCCTCCCGGCCTCCCTTCCTGTTTCTCCCTCGGGCATGTCCCCTGATTCACCTCCTGCATGGGGCAGGGGGCCAGCACGGGGGCCCGTCCTCGCGGGGGTCTGTCTCCCATCACGGGGGCCCAGAGGCCAGCACGGGGGCCCGTCCTCGCGGGGGGTCCAGCTCCGAGTCATGGACTGACTCCATGTACTTTTGATGGTTTGGTTTCGACGCTCAAGGAACCATCTCAGAAAGAGGGAACCAATGGCTCCCACCGTCCGATGGCGCGAAGCTGGTGCGTAAGGCGTGGTCTGTGTGCGTGAAATCCACGCCGATGGCCGTGGTTGCTGGCTGCTCCGCCGTGGCCGATCGCGTCCTGGGAGCTCTGTCTGCACCACGGCTGGCCTTTCCCAGCAACCACCTGCCTGGATTTTGTTTGTTTTAGAAGAATCAAATTAATATTTTATTTAGGAAAGATGGCCATTCTCAAATCATATATAATTCAAACTTTTCCAAAGGCAAGCGCTTAAATCTTCCAGATGGATCTGAGTCACTTCTTGGCTGAAACTCGTGGTGTGGGGCAGTCAGGGTGCAGGTGGTGGTGGGTCACGGGCAGGAGCCAGCAGGGCCTTGATTCCTCTCTTCCAGGGCCGGTATGGAGGGCAGGCCTGCAGGGCTGGTGGGCCGCGGGGGGCAGGTCGAGGGGCTGGTGGGCTGCGGGGGGCAGGTCTGGAGGGCTGGTGGGCTGCGGGGGGCAGGTCCGGGGGGCTGGTGGGCCGCAGAGGGCAGGTCCAAGGGGCTGGTGGGCCACGGGGGCAGGTCCGAGGGCCTGGTGGGCCGTGGGGGGCAGGTCCGGGGGGCTGGTGGGCCGCAGGAGGCAGGTCTGGGGGGCTGGTGGGCCGCAGAGGGCAGGTCCAAGGGGCTGGTGGGCCACGGGGGCAGGTCCGAGGGCCTGGTGGGCCGTGGGGGGCAGGTCGGGGGGACTGGTAGGCCGCGGGGGCAGGTGTCCATAGCTGGCCTTGCTGAGGACCCTGGTCTGGGAGTCACCGCAGAGCTCGCTGCAGCCACACGGAGAGGCCTGCTCCTGGGAGGGCAGGACGGGCAGGGGCAGCAGCCTCTGAGCTGTGAGGGAGGCCCGGGCGCCCACCTTCCTGTGTCAACACAGGTGACAGGTCACGAGTGACAGCCACTCGGCCACTCAGCCTGGATCCTGCAGCGGGGCTCCTGATGCTGGGTGGGGGCACAGATGCCAACTTTCCCTGTGCCAGCGGGGGGGGTCACACGAGGTGGGGAGGGCTGCTGCAGGTGGAGGGAGGGGACTGCTCCTTCCCTCCACTTCCTGTCCTCACCCCCATGCCCATGTGTCCCCAGAGGGTCCTCCAGCCCCAGCCTCATCTCCTCCGCCTGGTGGTCCTGCTGGGCCCGCTGCCCAGGTGTCCCCAGAACACCCCTGCACCTGCCTTTCAGTCCTCAGGAGTCATAAACTGACCCTGATGATGAAGGCCTTGGGCTGGAGTAATTCGTGTGGCTGGGGAGCTGGGGGGGGAGATTCGGGGGATCTGAGGGGGGCTGGGGAGCTGGGGGTGGGGAGCTGGGGGTGGGGAGCTGCGGGGGGCTGAGGGGGGCTGGCGTGGCAGGGCACAGGACGGAGGCAGCCCATATGAGGGGTGAGTGATGGAGCGCCTCGGGGCTTCCTGACGGAGGTCCCAAGAGTGAACAGGGTTGGGGGGAGCCACGAGCACTGGGGGGCCACCGGAGCCCCCGGGAGGTTGCTCCGGCTGCAGTTTGGGTAAGAAAAGGTGTGGCTGTGGATGGAAGCTTCATGGCTTCAGAAAGCTGTGGCTGGAGTCCGGGGCCGGGGTCTCTCTGGAGCTCGCTGGGCTGCACGGGGTCACGGGGCGCAGGGCTGGGGGTGGAGCACATGGCCCCGGTCCCAAGTGACTGCTGTTCTTACAAGAGGAGGGACAGATGCCAGGGATGAGTGGACAGAGGTGGCCGTGCTCATGCTCAGGACAGGCTGGGACAGGCCGGGAAGCCCGCCCCGTGACACCCCAGCGGCCGACCCGCAGCCCCTCCAGCCCCCTCCCCTTCCCACCTTCAGCAGTGGGCACCTCGGCTCCTGGGCCCTGAGCCCCCGGGACACCCCCCCTGTCCTTCCCCCTCCCCCAGCCCCTTCAGCCCCCTCCCCTTCCCGCCCCCTGCAATGGGCACCTCAGTCCCTGCCCCCTGAGTCCCCAGACCCCCTTCCACCCCCTCGCCCTCCCCCGGCCCATCCAGCCCCCTCCGCTCCCCAATCCTAGCAGCGGCCTCAGCCCACCCTTCCTGGAATCATCCAGATGCATCAAATATGTAAATATCTCCTGGTTAAGTTGGGTTCAGTGGTGTAGTATTTATTGTTCTGTACTTTGCTCTTTTGCTTATGAAATATTTAAGGCACATGAAAACAGAGTAATGTACCGAACACCCACAACCCACCACTCATCTTAAGAAATAAAACATGACGATCACACATGACGCTTGTGTGAGCCCCCGAACCCCATCCTCCTCCCCCCGGGGGGGGCAATATTCTGAATTTGGGGCTTAGCTTTCCTGTGCAGGCTTAAAAAATACGTTCAATGATGTGTATGTATTCATAAGCAGCATTTAGGTTTATTTTGTGTTTTTCTGACATTTCCGTGCAGCCGCACTACGTCACACATCTCTCCCCCGTGCTTCTTGCTCACCCACGGCTCCTGTTACTGAGACTCGCACCCGTGATTCGCGCCTCTGGGCCTGGGCCGCCTTCCCGTGCAGGGGCCGCCTGCCTGTCCTCACGTCTCCGCGTGGTCTCCTGCGTCTGCCTTCTCGGCAGCACGAGTTCCACGGCGGGGATGCCAGGAGGCTCGTGATTCCGGTTTCCACGAACGCCCGGCCTCACCAGAGGTCACCAGAGGTCACACCCTGTCCAGGAAGCGTCCCTGCAGGTGCCGCCGTCTCTGCACACACTGGCCATCGTGTGGAAGGACGAGCACGGTCCCGGGTCCCGGTCCGCGCGAGCAGGAGGAGGTGGCCACATGCTGGCGTGGGAAGCGGGTTCCCGTGGGCCGCTGTGGTGCCTCAGCGGTCAGGGGCACGGCACTGCCTCGGTGCCCGGAAATCACCGGTGGTGCTGCGGGAGGACAGAGACGGCGTGGGGCCTGGGCCCGGGGACTCTGCGGAAAGAGCAGTGAGGTGGGAGGCTGGTGCCAGCCCAGGGTTGGGAGGTGAGACGTGGGGCACGGGGAGGGGAGGCCGTGGGGCCTGTGGAGGCGCCTCCGCGTCAGAGCAGCAGGAGCAGAGCCGCCCCCAGGATGGCCGTCCCAGGCCTGGGAGGGCGCCGTGAGCTTGGGCGTTCCACGTCGTTTTCACTCGCCCTCCCGTCTTAATTGTTCTCTCTAAAAACTGCCTCCTGTTCAAAGGAACGTCCAGTAAATGATGCATCTCTTGAGGTGGCAGTTCTGTGAGCTTCGACGCGGGCGAGGAGCCAGGCTGTGTCCCCAGGCCCGATCGCGGTGGCACCCACACGTCTCCAGCGCCGGGTCTTGTCTCCCCAAGGGCGTCTACACGGGGGAGTCCTGTGGGGGGCTGCTGAGGCTGGCTCAGCTCCCCTGCAATCGTCCCGGCGGACGCGAGGCCATGGTTCGTCCTGCCGTCCTCAGTCGCAGGCCCTGCGTCGGGATGGACCCGTCTCCTCACCCGTTCGCTTGCGGAACAACTTTGGTTGTTTCCGGTTTGGCCGTTAGGAATAAAGCTGCGGCGAACGGTCAGGACCGGGTGTGCGTGAACGCTGGCCTTCACACCTTCAGGGTGCACGCCCAGCAGTGGGGTGGCTGGGGCGCGGGCGCATGTGTATTTGACTTTGCAGGAAACCCCAAGCTGTGCTCAGGGGCTGCACCACGGTTGCCGGCCCACCCAGGGTCTGGCTCACCCACCCGCAGCCGCTCACCGGCTCCCGGGCTCCTGGAGCTTGCACGCCCGGTGGGGGGGGGAGGCGGGTGTCAGCAGAAGTGTGGCCGAGCTAGGGGCGCCGGGCCTGGAGGCTGGGACTGCATCCCCCCGGGGCTTCTGGGCCCGGCAGCCCCGCGCTGTGCAGCCATTCACGCCCCGGCAGAGGTGCCTCTGGGGTGCCCCGTGGGGCAGGCTGCATGGCCTCTCCTGTACTGTCTGCGGGATGCTCAGTGGGGGACCCTAGGAAGGAATGACCCTGACCCCCCCATCTGCTAGGAGTCCTAACTAACTTAAAGTAGAAGAAACAAAGGAGTGTGACCCTCCAGGCTCCCCTGGGTTGTGGCCTGAGGGCCCCAGCTGCAGTCACTGCGTGGGAGCCGGATGTCCCGCGTCAGGCTCATGGCAGCCAGTGAGGCTGTGGATGACTCAGGCTGAATGGCCTCGGCTTTTCCAGGTGCATTTCCTCATCCTTGCCCAGCCGTGACCCGAACACAAGCAGACGTTCCTGTGGTCGGTGGAATCAGGTACAGGTGTGTGGGGGGTACTTTTCTGAGTCGTGCAAATGTGAAAACAGAGATTTCACCTGTTGGAAGAATGAGAGGCATCTGCAGAGGCAGAGGAGGACCTGGGGGAGGAGCCTCTGTTTCGGGGTGTGTCTCCTTTGGCCACAGCGAGAGGCGGCCATGGCCTGGGCGCTCATTGGCCTCGTGTGTGGACGTAGTGGGAGGATGTCCTTCCCTTGCAGTGGACGGAGCTCAGGGGGCAGGGAGGGGCAGCTTAGCAGCCACAGCAGACGGTCAGCACCAAGGTGTGCTCCAGGCCGGCGGGGGGGGTCGGACACCAGCGCGCTCCCCGGGTGGCTGGGCCCTCCCCAACCTGCGGAGGGTCCGTGGCTGGCTCTTTCAGGCCGGACGCCCCCACCTTCCCCCGCGTCGGGCATCGGTCCCCTGGGGCTCAGGCCTTCGGGGTTGGACCAGAACCACCCCCTCCCAGCTCTCCTGGATCGCCAGCCGGCAGACGGCAGATGCTGGGACCCGGGGCTCCGTAGCCCGTGAGCCGGTCCGTCATGATCAGCGTCTTCCCAGACGGTCACACGCGTCGTCTGGAAGGGCCCTTTTGTCGCGTAAGGTAACAGCCACAGGTCCTGGGGTCAGGACGTGGATGCCTCAGGGAGGCCGGCGCCTGCAGACCACGGGCACGCGCTCCGGCCCCTCTGGAAACAACAGCTTTGGGGCCGACCACGGAAATGCCTTTCCTGGGAGCGGGAAACGGGGTCGGCGGAGGGGAGTCCGTGCGCAAGCCGACTCAGGTGCCCCTGGGATAAGCCACATACCTGGGTCGAGGCAACCCAGGTCACTGCTGTCCCTTTGCCTCCGCGTCCTCCGGGCGAACTTGCAGCCGCTTCACACCGCAGGCTGTGTCGTGACAGCCGCAGCCCGCAGGAGGTCGTGGTGCGTGAACGCAGCCCACGCAGGGCTAGCCCTCCACAGTCAGGCACACACTTAGCCTCGGTGCAGACGAAACCCCTGGCCAGCTGCTCTGGAGCCTGGCTTTGTGCTTTTGAGGAAGATGCTTCCAGAAGGCTGCTTGACAGGCGTCGGTCTGTCCGCCACCAGCCCTGCCCCGCGGGTTCCGCAGTCAGGGAGGAGGGGGCTGCGTTCCCTGCCGTGCACCCCCTACGTGCCCTCGGGTGGGATTCTGACCGCAGGCAGTGTGAGGACCCGGGCCCTGCTCAGAGGGTCCTGTTCCCCAGCCGTGGGGAGTGTGGACGGGGCCCCCAGAGCAGTCCTTTCCCGGTGGCCTGGCCAGTGTGGCCCCGGCTGGGATGACTGTGCGGCCACGTGGGCTCCTGGGGGCCCGGCCGTGGCCAGGGTTTGGGTCTGTGTCTCAGCTCCAGCCCCAAATCCTTCCCTCCCTCCCCAGATGCTCCCGACCGGGTCTGCTTCCCGGAGAGCCCAAGAGCTACCGACGGCAGCCGTCCCTCGATGGCCGTCACGCAGCCACTTGCGGGCGGTCGGTCAGCACCTGGGGGCCTTGGTCCGGGGCCCGGGGGCAGGATGCCTGAGAGTCGGTCCTTGGCCACAGCGGCGACCAGACGTGACCTCTGGCCAGTGCCCCTGTGCCCCGGGCTCCCTCGCCATCTCCCTTACCGCCTGCCTTTGTCCCCACACCCCAGGTCCCCGCGCCCCGTCCTCTGGGAGGGGAGGGTCCAGAGCTTGATGACGGTCCGTCGTGCCCAGATAACGAAGCCGCCGTGAAATCCTGAGCTGTAGGGCTCGGGGCTCTTCGGGTTCTGGAGCACGTGGCGGTGCTGGGAGGTGGCACCGAGACAGGGCGGGGGCCCGTGCACATGGCTGCTGGTCTGCGTCCTTTCCCACGTGCTTTTGTGAAGTGAGGTAGCGGTGAGGCCTGTGTGTCCCCGAGTTCTCTGAGCCACCCTAGCAAGGCACCGAACCCCAACAGGGGGCCACCGGGACCTTCAGTCTGCAGCTGCTGGGTCAAAGGCACAGGTGCGGTTGGGGTCTGACAAGGGACAGGGGCTGTCTCCTGGGACCCAGCCCGTCACCTGCAAGGTCTGATGGCACCTCCAGGGGGACAGCGTCACCACGGATTCGGGTCGTAGGGCACCCAGCTGCGGTTGCAGGCTTGCTTGGTGAGGGACAAGCAGGGGGCATTTCCTAGCCAGGGCCTGGTCCCGGGGACCCCACGTGGACTCGCTGGCTGAGGCTGGGGGCCGCCCCCAGGTGTCGCTGGAGCACGCGCGGTGCTCTTTGGGTGTCCTTGAGCCTCTGAGGTGGGCAGTAGAGGGTCAGGGTCACCCTAGGGTTGGCCTTGAGCTGTCAGAGACGGTCACGCCCGGAAGGCCCCTGCGGAGGAGGGCTGGGAGCGTGTGGCTGGCGTCTGGTCGGGAGGGTGGTCAGCGCGCTCATGGAAATGACAGACGTGACCGGGGCACAAACCAGCTCCTGGGACTCGGGCCTTCACCGCCAGAGCCATTTGGCATCTGAACCAGGGAGGCGGGAGGCTGGGCCGCGAGTGTCCTGAGCAGGTCCTGGGGTGCCCACCCGGGAGGGGGTGGCAGCCGCTCTGTCCCGGAGGTGACCGCCCAGCGGCCGGGCACCAAGCTTCCCCTGTCAGCAGACCCCACCCCGGCGTGCTCACTGCCCCTCCGTCGGGGGAGGGGGCTGCGCTGGGGGAGGACGCGTTCTGGTCAGGAGTGAGCCCTTCAGCAAATGTCGCTGGGCACTTCGTGTCCCGGGGTGGGGCGCGCAGGCCCGGGCGGAGGACACCCCCTTCCAGGAGGGTGTTTCCCGGGGGAGGGGGAGGGGGGAGGGGGAGGGGGCAGGCCAGAAATTCATGGTGAAGGGGCTGAAGGCGCCGCGCAGACGGTGCCCCGCGATCGGCACCGACGGCCCGGGCGCTGACGGGTTGTTCCAACTTTCGGGGACACACCTTTCACGGGACGGCGCGTCTAGCCGGGCCACGCAGTCGGGGGCCCTGCCATCCTCGGGGTTGGCGATAGATGGAGGCTCCCTAGTGGGGAGAAGCGTGTCCCCCCGGACACGTGTCCAAGTCCTGAGACCTGGTGCCCGTGGTTGACCTTATTTTCTCTCCTACGGATCCAGCTTCCCCGTGTCCGGAGCTGCCTGGGCCGAGCGCCCGAGCGCCCGAGCGCCACTCCCTGGGGCAAGGCGTCCCTCTGCACGTGTGCCCCAGCCTGGACGCTTAGCGGCATTTCAGGTAGGAAAGGGGACTTAGGTCAAGGTTAACAGCCACGCTTTGGGGCAGAGCAGACCCCTGGAGGGGCAGGTCCTCCGCGCCCCAAGGAAGCCACTGGAAGTGCTGCTGGTGGTGGCCTCATCCATGTCACACGGGCGGAGGGCCGGGGGTGGGGGGTCAGACCACTGGGAGGGACGTGGGGGGAGAGCTGGTTTCCTGGGATAAGCTGGCCGGAGAGAACTCTGATCTGGACAGGGGGAGGTGGGAGGGAGGGGAGCTGCCGCAGGTGTCAGGGCCCCTCAGTGCTCAGGAGCCTGCAGACGAGGCGCGTGAGTCCTCTGCTTGGGGCCCGACGGGCGTGCAGGGCCTCGCAGGGAGACAAGGAACGCACGTGGGAGTGAGAGAGTGAGTGCTAGGGGTGTGCAGGGGGGCAGGGGCGGGGCCACCAGCATTTACCCTTTCCTGTGGGCCCTGCCTCTCCCTGCCTCCCTGACCCCAGATAGGCTTCTCGGGGCCCAGGACACGGTGGAAGGCCCTGGTGCAGTGGGCGACCTTGGGCCCTGGGCGGGTAGACGGCGCACCAGCCGCGAGGGGACCAAGGGACGCAGCCAAGACGCAGTAGGACGCAGCCAGGACGCAGCCAGGAGGCAGCCAGGACGCAGCGCTCCGCTGGGACCATGAAAGGCTGCCCACCCCCCCAGGCACCTTCCCGGATGTACCTCCCGCCCTGGAGATGCCCCCCGCCCTGTGTTTGGGCCACCTCCGTGGTTACCGGAGAGGAACAGGCCTGGCTCCTCCGCGGCCTCCATGGGTCCCAGGAGACCGGCCCTCCCCCTCGTCAGACCCCACCTGCACCTGTGCCTTGGGCCCACCAGCTGCAGACGGAAGGTCGGGACCCCCTGTGGGGCTGGGTGACCTGCTGGGGAGCCGCTGCTCTACGACTTTCCTTTCCCGCCCTGGACGCGCCCTGTCTCCCTGCCCAGGCGGGAGAGGCCGGGGTTGAGGCCGGGCCGCAGCTCCCAGCAGCGAGTCCCTCCTGGGGCTGGGCCTTCCAGCCTCCTCTCCCCAGCCCGCTGGGCAGAAATACAAACAGCTCATTTTCCAAGCTAATGTTTAGAAATCACACACCCACGGCACGATCGTATGTTGATCGCATCCACGTTTTCAGACCGCTCCGTACCTCGCTGTCGCCCGCGGGCGGCCGGGGCTGGACGGCTCGGCTGTGAGCCTGGGTCTGCAGCCCAGCCGCGTGCTTACACTTCGGGGCCGCGTGGGAGCGGCTTCCCGGGAGGGAGTTAGGAGCTTCCACGAGGCTGAACCTCGGCTCACGAGGGGTGCACGCCCGCCACGTGGCCGGCACCTGCAGCCTGCCCTCGGCCCGGCGGCTCTCCGTGGCCGGCGGCAGCGCGTCCTTGTCTGTCCCGGGCTCTCCGGGGATCACCGTGTTGTGTTGTCGTCCTCTGGTCTGGTGGCGCCGCGTCCTGCGGCGGGCTCAGGGAGGAGCGGTGTCATGCGGCCCTGGACGGACTCGCCGGCAGAGTCACAATCCCGCCTGGCACGGCCGAGGCGCGGGGTGAACGCCAGCCGCTGAGACGCGTCGCTCGGCACCTGCCCTGGGCCTGATGCTGCACTTAGTCTGGGTCCAGGAGGCCTTGCCTGTGGGGTCAGGGGGCCAGCTCGGGGCGGGGGAGCAGGGAGACAGGGGGGTGCATGCCTGCACCTCCCAAGGCAGTGGCCTGTTTTCTCTGTAGAACTGAATATACAGTTAAGTGTGAATTTGTTTTTGTTTTTTTTTTTCCTGGAAGGAGCAGCTTGGGGAGAGAGACGGAAGGGGGGACGGGGAGCTTGGGAATGTGGGGGGATGGGGTGCAGCTGGGGAGATGGCCAGGGCCCTCCTGCACACATCCCTGTATACCCTTGTTCCCGATCTGTGTTGGGGGGATCTTGGGGGTCGAGACGTCTGCCTACAGACTCAGTTCAGCAGAAGCCTTAGGACTGGCCAGGGACCCCGGAGGCCAAGAGGACTCAGCCTTGTGCACGGTGCAGGCTATGGGTCCTGACCCAGGGGCTCATCAGACCAGATGCACTGAGTGGGCCTCTCCGGTGGGGGTGCCAGGGGTTCCCTGCGTCACATGTGCGGGGGCCAGGGTGCACAGGGGTGTGCGCAGGAGGGCCTGGGGGCACAGCCCCGTGGGAGGACGGGGTGACCTCTGTCCCTGCAGGTCCTTCTGTCCCTCCTCCTCCCTCCCCCTCCCCCAGTCTGGAGCAAAGGTGAGCAGGACGGGGTCTCAGGAGCAGGGAGGAGCAGGAGCTGTGAGCCAGGGGAGGACGGAAGGGCCAGGCAAGCCCGCCTGACCCCCAGATCACCCGGTCTATGCCGCAGGTGAGCGCTGCATACGTCCCCCCCAACCCCAACCTCCGGGGACCAATGACAATCCTCCAAAGCAGAGGTGTGGGCTGGGCGGACCTCTGCACAGACACACGGTGCCCTCAAAATCCAGTGCCTGCAAAGGGTCAGCTTTTCGGGGGGTTTTTTCGAGGTATTTCAGGAGTTTTTCCCCTTTAGATGTTTGGTCAAATGTGGACGTTGGGTTAACGTTCATCCGGGGCAAGTCCAGCGCCGTGGTTCACTATGATAATCCTCTGAGCTGGGACGAGCTTCCAGCTCATTAAAGGCTCGTCCGTTCGTAGGAAATAATTGCTCATTCTCATGGCTGTTGCACAAAGAAACTGTATCGGGTTCAACTTTGAAGGTGGAACTTATCTTAAATTAGAAGATCAAATTAGAGCCTGAAACCCAATACCATTGTTTACTAAAGCCTTTTCCCCCCCAGAAATTCAAACTCGTGCCAGGCTTTTTCTAATCAGCTGGACGCCCCTTTTGGAGAAGGAAGGAAGCTTTGTTATTCAGAGACAGTTGGGGAGAAAGAACAAAATTTACATGAAAGTCCAGGTGATTTGATGAATATTCATATGGACAATTTAATCAGTGCCTGTTCATTATCTGCATTTCCATGGGAAGCAGGTTCCTAGAATATAAATAAAGATCGAGGAGCAATTGTTTTGACTTTCATTTCTGTCTGCGACGGGGGTTTCTGGCTGCCTCCAGGCCCGGCCTCCGTGTGGCTGCGGAGAGGCCAGGTCGGGACCCGGGACGCTGTGGCATCCAGATGGCCCAGGTGCCCACGGTCCTGGCCCCCCACTGTGATGCGTCGGGCGGTCACGCAGCACTGCGTCCCAGGGGATGCCCCTTGTTCTTAGGAATAATCCTAAATCAAATGCAAGGAGAGCTTGGCAGGGACAGGGTTGACGACTCGCCCCCGGGGGCCGGCCTGGCAGCCGGGTGTCGGGGGGGCGCCCTGGGCTGGAGGTGACGATGTCTGCGGTGGGGCAGACGGCAGTTGGGGGACCCCCAGCCCAGCAGCCGGCAGCTGTGGTGACGATTGTTCCCGGATGCTCTAGACGGTGGGGGCCGAGGCCCTGGGAGGGTTTGGGGGGCGGACAGGGGACATAAGCCCCAGGTAAACCGAGGCTGACGGTGGCCGTGGGTTCACCTTCCTCCAGCTGTTCGGGCCCCACGCAAATCCCACGTTCATATCGGTGTTGACCTCATCAGGGGCCCCTAAGCGCGATCAAACTAAAGTGACACCACGACGCTTCACTTGCAACGGTGCCGACAGGACACAAAATGTCATCCAAGGCCCGCAGCCCTCGGGGACCCCGCGGCGCCCTGCAGGCTTCCGGGGACCGTTTGTCAGGTCGGGTGCAAACTATCTAACCCTGCGGGTTCCCTTCTAGAAGTTGGTCCCGGAGAAATTATCAGACACGATTTTGCGTGGGACATTAATTAAAAAACTGATTATGATAATGAAAAAATTAGGAACAGTTTAAATGCTTGATGATCAGAAGCGGGAGAGCAGTACCACGGTATCTTAGCAGATGAGCTGACCACGTGGGCAGTGAGAATCACGCGGAAGCTTCCTGCGGGGCCACTGCTCAGGCGTTGGCGGGGGCTCGGGCTCTGCCCAGGAGTTCTGACTTCAGCGTGCGTCCACCAGCCGCCGGGAGGCCGGGAGGGGGGCACGCGGGGGCACGGGGTGGGTGCGGCGGGAGCAGCAGGTGCGCACCCGGATGGTGCATCCTCGGTGTCACAGGCAGGAGCTCAGAGACTCCAGGGAAGCTCGAGCGAACCGCACGGGGTGGGCCAGAGTCTAACCCTGCTCCGGGGGTCGGTGCCTGCAACCAGCTTTCCCCCCGCGGGGAGTGGCGGGTTTTCCTTCTTCTTCAGGCCTCTCTGAGCCTTTGCGGTTTCCTCCCGCTATGGCTTTGGTGATCTCCAAGAGATGCAGGAGATGTCACGCAGAAGCCCGCCCCTGTGGTGTGCCTACTTCTGTCCACCCCCCGCGCTTCCACTCTGGCCCCGGCCCGCGGCCCCGCCGTCTCCCCCAGCTTCGGAAGAGGAAATGCGCCACCGAATCCCTCTGTCTGAACCGGCTGCTCCTGGAAGGCGTCAGGAAAGATGAGCGTCTCTCCGAGCCCTTGCGTTGGGATTATAAAAGAGAAATGATTCAGGGACTTAAAGATTTAGCAGCCTGGTTGTTACAGTCTTGGAGCAGAAAGATTAATGAGCTACTAGCTTAACATATGTCACAGAAAAAGAACAGCCATTTAATTTCTAACTTTGTAGGACGTGAACCAGCTCCCATTTTGCAAGAATAACTATTTTGTAACATGATTTTTTTGCTCTCAAATTAGCTGATTAAAATAAACCTGGGGAGTCACCCAGGGATAAAGAAGGTGGCTCAGGGACAGCGTTCCGGTGCCTGCGTGGCCGGGGGAGCCAGGCCTGTGCCTTAAATACAGGACTCGCGGTTTCCAGGCCTCTGGGTGACCTCTTCCCTCTTCTGGGGTCAAGGGCAGGGAAACTCTGGAAATTTAAAAATATGCCCATGTTGGGGGGCACCTGACTGGGTCAGTCAGAAGAGCGTGTGACTCTTGATCTCGGGGCCTTGCGTTCGGGCCCCACGCTGGGTGTAGAGATTACTTAAAAGTGAAATCTTAAAAAAATGTGTCCACAAATTTGTTGACACTCCTCCTTTCAAAGGTGAAGGCTGGTTCAGCGAAGGCTCCTCGGCGATGGGGCAGCCCCAGGACAGACACGGGCCAGGACCCCCCGCAGGGCTACCCCCAAGTTCCCGCCCCCGGAGCCACGGTGAGGGATGCTCGCTGGCGGAGGCCACCGAGTCCTGGGCCGATGGGCTTCGCAGAAGCAGAGAACACCTGTTGCCCACCTTGCTGCATCGACGCCCACCCCACCTCTTTCTTTCTTAGACTTTTAAAACAGTCTATAGATATTCTAGATATCATGTCGTTTTGTCTGGAGATAATTCTATATCTTTTTTTTTTTTTTTTTGCATTTTTACAATAAGAAGTTGAGGGACGTCACGGACAAGTGGGGCAAGTACCAAAGTGCCTGGCACTCCCTACGAGGACACGGTGTGCTCCTTACCTCAAGGCTTTTTAACCCACACAAGACCGAAGCCCTCTGTGACCCCTTCCCGGCCTCCCCGGCACCACTGCGCGCCAGGGAAACTGAGGCATGTTCAGGCTGTGGTTGTAACTGCACTTGGCACAGATGTCTGAGCTGGAGGGCGTGTGTGTGTTTGAAACCTGCACGTCTGGGAGTGTTTACGTCTTTCCCCATCATTGCCCCCTGCAGGAGGAAAACAAAACAAAATTAATTTAAAATTTTAATTAATTAAATTAAAATTAATGAAATTCATTAATTTCTCCCTAATGAGAGAAATTCAATTGCACAGAATGAGATTTTTCATCTCCCTCTTCCCTCCCCAGAACGAATCCTTCCTCTCCGGGGGGCGATGCTGGCGTCATGCAGAGTGGGTGACGGGTGGGACCGCGTACCTCACCTGGCCTCTGCCTCCGGTGAAGGAAGGTGGGAGAGGACGGGAGGGCAGGCCCTGTCGGGCGGCTTTGTTTCCTGTTCTCCCACTTTATAGGGTGACACTGAAACACCCTCCAGGGTGGGAGCCCGCCATGCCCCCATATCCCAGCCCTCGTGGGGTCCGACACCTGCTTTAGTTTTCACCACTCTGATGTCAGTGCAAGGGCATCTCTGTGTTTTAATTAATTAGTTATTTAATTAGTTTTATTTATTTATTCCTGAAAGACACAGAGAGAAACAGAGACATAGCGGAAGAAGCAGGATCTTCGCAGGGAGCCCGATGTGGGACTCGATCCCCAGACCGGGATTATGCCCCGAGTCAAAGGCAGACGCTCAACCACTGATCCACCCAGGCGTCCCAGCATCTCTGTGTTTTAATTTGAATGTCTCAGCACGTTCAGGTGGCCTCCCTGTGAATGGCCTCATCACAGCCTTCGTGCGTTTTGTCCACCGCGCTCTTTCCTCTTATGATTGATTTGTAGGAAAATCCTTATCCTTCCCAGACACTAATTATTCATAGGTTGCATACATTGCAAGCGATTCTTCTCCCAGCCTGTGCCTTAATTGTTTTCGATTCGTTTATGATTTCTCCTGTTACACCAGAATTTTACACTTTGGCGTGGTCACATCCATGAGTCTTTTCGCTCACGGGTTGTGCTTTTCTCCTTTCTTTCCATGTATTTCATTAGAATGTTCTTGTATATTTTTTTCTGATCTGCTTTTCACGTTAGGCTTTTGATACAGTGGAGAAGTGGGTGCCTGTGATGTCCCCCAGTGTGGGGGGACAAATGTCTTGGAGTTATTTATCGAATGATGAATAGTCCTTTCTCCCATTTGATCTGCAGTGTCCCCTGTGCTGTGTGGCAGCTGCTGTCCACGAGTGCACGGGGTCTGGTGGGCTGCTCCTGAGCTTCCTCATCTGCTCTGCTGACCGAGCTGGGCACGCTGGGCCTTTCCAACTCACATCGTGATGACTGCATCCTTATGACGGGTCTCCATGACCTCACGATGATGTTCCTTCTTTTTTTAGAATTGTCTTGACTATTCTTGGTCTTTCACGCTCTCATATGAATTTCAGAATACATTTTACTAGTTCCACAAAAAAAAATATTTTAGGGTTTTTATTGTAATTGCATTGAGTTTATAGACGAATTTGGAGAGAATCGGCCTCCCCATGAATTTAGGTCTTCCCATTCGTCAACACCGGATGTCTCTGTACTTAGTCAAGTCTTTTCTAATGTCCATGAGTAATGCTTTTTATTATAACTTTCTCCATAAATATCTGGAGTATCTTATGTTAGATTCAGTTTTAGAGGACTATAGTCTCTTTTATTTATTTGCTATTGTGAATGAGATCTTCTTTAAGTCATATTTCCTAATTAGTCGTTGCCGATGTGTAATGACGCTTTTATCTCTGTGTGTTGAGCTTGTAAGCAGTGGCCTTGCTGAACCTTCTATTAGTTGTAATTATAAAGTTCCTTTTATCCTTTTTTTTTTTGGATAAAGTCATAAATATCTGCTAATGATCGTCTCATCTTTTATGATCTATGTACCTTATTTTTAAAAACGCACATATTTCCTTGGTGGGAACTCTGGTATGATGTTAACTGGTATGGGAGTTATCAGGTGTGTGTCTAATTCCCTGGCAAATCCCACTCAGTGGCCTTTGCAAATGCTCCTGGGTGGTCTTGGAGAGCAGGAGACTCCGTCAATAAATGGAGGAAGAATGAAGAGAAGGACTCACCAGGCAAAGGAAGTAGCACAGAGGACCCAGATGTAGGGTATGAGGATTTGGAAGTGTTTATTGCAGCTGCATCGGGAGTGTGAGGTTCAGGAATGGGATCAAGGAGACCCGTCCAGAGATGAGGTGGGAGGGACTGTGTTATAGGGTTTTCAGTCAGGAGTGCCAAGATAAATATTCTTAAATCATCCTTTCTATGATAAAATTTACATGAATAATTCACTGGATTAAAGTATGGAAATCAATGGATTTCAACAGCTATGTCCGATCACGCCGCCATCACGACAACCACGCCACAGAGCAGTCCTGTCGCTTCACCAAGTACCTGGACCTCCTGCAAGCCCCAGGAAATCTGCCTTTGTAGTCTTTTGTGTCTGGGCTCTTTCACTTAGCATCATGGTTTTGAGATTAACCCATGTTTTTTGTCTGCATCCGTAGTGTATTCTTTTTTATTGTTGAGTACTGTTCTGTTTCATGAATAGACCGTCATTTTTTTAAAAGATTTTATTTATTTATTCATAGAGACACAAAGAGAGAGAGAGAGAGGCAGAGACACAGGCAGAGGGAGAAGCAGGCTCCATGTAAAGAGTCTGACGTGGGACTCGATCCAGGGTCTCCAGGATCACACCCTGGGCTATAGGTGGCACTAAACTGCTGCGCCACCGGGGCTGCCCTAGACCATCATTTCTTTAGCTCTTCACCAGTTGATGAGAATTTGTGTTGGTCCCAGTTTTTGGCTACTACAAATAAAGCTGTTATGAACATTTGGAAGCATGTGCTCATGGGGATATGTGTTCATCTTCTATGAGTAAATACTAGGAATGGGACCACCAAGTTACATGGTGAGGATATATCTAACATTATAAAGAACTGGCAAACGGAACTCCAAAGTGGCTGCGTCATTTTGCAATTTTACCAGTAATGAACCATTTTAGTGGGTATATAGTGGTATCTCATTGTGGTTTTAATATACATTTCCCTCAAGACAAATATGTTGAGCATCTTTTCTCATGCTTACTGCCATTTGCATATGTTAGTTTGTAAAGTATCTGTTCCACTATTTTCTTAAAATAAAATAGTTTTCTTCTTGTGTACTTATTACTGAGTTGCAAAAGAGTTTATATATTCTGATTGCAAGTTCCTTATCAGGTATGATTATGTAATAGTCTTTCCTAGTTAGCTTGTCTATTAATTTTCTTAATAGTTTTCAAAGAGTAAAAGTCTTACATTTTGATGAATCCAATTATTCAGTTTTTATTCTCATGGCTCTGCTTTCTGTGTCCTATGTAAGACATTGTTGCCAGCCCAAGCCGAAAGACTATCACAGCAGTGTGATGGTTTTAGCTCTTCGTTCAGCTCTAGGATCCATTCTAAGTTATTTTCTTATATGATGGTGAGATATATTTGTAATTTGTTTTCCCAAGTGGAAATCCAACTGTTCCAAGACCATTTGCCGGATGTTCACTTTTGGATCTTTTTTTCTGTGCTTCATTTGGGAAGTTCATATTTCTAGTGTTTAAGTTTGCTAAAATTTTCTTTCGGAATGTGCAAACTGCTGTTGTTCCCATCTAGTGTATTTTTTAAATAAACGTTTTGTTTTAGATTTGGAGAACTACTGCAGAGATAGTTTGGAGAGGGATTGCTTGCTTCACGCTGTTTCCTCTACTCTTAGTGCCTTACATTTGTAATGTGCTATTCATGAACCAATAGCAATATGCGATTAATAGAAATCCACACTTTATTCAGACCCTCCTGTGAAAGTCCTGATGTACAGCCTCTATGGGAGGCTCCAAATTTTTCAAAGCAAGATATTCTCATCTCTTCAAGAACAAAGGCATCTTTGTCTGTTCATTTTGTGATGTATAGGTTATAAGTATAGCCATTTCTAAAATTGTGCCATCACTCAAAAGAACTAATTAAAGCAAGTTAATTTTAGAAAGGGAGATATATTAAGGAAAAGCTCTTGCTCAAAATCATACAGATCAGGATCAAGGTAAGGACTTCCCCTCTCACCACTCCTTCTCAACATTGTACTGGAAGTCCTAGCTAATGCAGTATGAAGAAAAAAGGAAATAAAAGTATACAGGTTGGGAAGGAAGAAATAAAATTGTATTGCTTCATAGATGAGATAATTATTTATATGAAAAATCTGAAAACCAAAACCAAAACAAAACACAACTCCCGGAACTAGTAAGCAATTATAGCAAAGTTTCAGGATACAAGATTAGCATACAAAAGTCAATCACTTTCCTGTGTACCATTAATGAACAAATGGAATCTGAAATTAACAACACATTATCATTTACATTAGCATCTTCCAAAATGAAATACTTAGGGTATAGATTTTATAAAATATGCACAAGATCTAAAAGAGAAAATCCAAGCTGTGACGAGCGAAATCAAACAAGACCTAAATGCATGGCGAGGAATCCCATGTTCATGGATAGGAAGACTCCTATCATCAAGACGTCCGTCCTTTCCAGCTTGGTCTAGAGTCAGCACAATCCCCATCCCAATCCCAGCAAGTTGTTCTGTGGGTGTGGACAACCTGATGCCAACGTTCAGATGGGGAAGAGGCACAGGCCCAGAATCACCCACAAATACTGAAGAGAAGGACAAGGTTGGACGTCTGGCACCGCCTGACCTAAAGACTCTCTGTGAAGCTATGGGTGTCCAGACGGTGTGTTGTTGGTGACAAAGTAGACCAACGTCTATGGATCAGAGCAGCAGGCCCACGTAAATACAGTCGATGGATGTTTGACAGAGGAGCAAGATGCTCTCTTCGGCAGGTGGTGCTGGAGCAGCTGGACGTCCACTTGCAAAATAATGAATATAGAGCCAGACCTCAGGCCTTTACAAAAGTTAACTCAAAATGCATCACAGACCGAAATGTTAAACATGAAAGTGTAAAACTTCGAGAAAATAAAATAGAAAATAAGTAGGTGACCTGGGGTTGGCAGGGGGTTTCTACATAGAACATCAAATGTACACTTTATGAAATAAATAACGAATAAACTGGACTTCATTAAAGTGACTTCCGCTCTGTGAAATATAATGTCACAAGAACGTAAGATAAACCACAGACTAGGTGAAAACATTTACAAAATACACATCCAGTAAAGGGCTGTTATCCAAAATAACCAAAGAACACTTAAAATTCAACAATAATTAAACAAACAGCCTGATTTAACAATGGCCAAAAGACTTGAGCGGAGACCTTGACAAAGAAGATATATGGATGGCAAGTAAGCATATGAAAGGATGTTGAATATCATACGTGATCAGGGTATTGTAAACTAAAAGAACGATGAGATGTTACTTCACCAACCAGAGTGGCAAGATCCTAAACAGTGACAATAGCAAATGCTGGTAAGGATGTGGAGCAACAGGGACTCTCATTCGTCCCTGGTGGGGATGCAGAATGGTTGAGCCAGTTTGGAGGCAGGTTAGCAGTTTCTTACAAAATATGATTTAGCGATCACACTCCCTGGTATTTGCCCATATGAATCAAAAACTTACATTCCCACTAGAATCTCGTGTTTATAGCAGCTTTATTCGTAGTTACCACAGCTTTGAAGTGACCAGGATGTCCTTCCGTCGGCGCATGGATAAATCAACTGTGGTCCATCCAGACACTAAATATCATTTGTTGTTAAAAAAGAAAGAGGATCAAGCCATGAGAAGACAAGGGCCATCCTAAATTCGTAGTGCTAAGCGAGAGAAGCCAATCCGAAAAGGCTGCATAGACATGATCCCAACCATACGACGTTCTGGAAAAGGCAAAACTGTGGAGACAGTAGACAGATCAGTGATTTCAGGGGTTGAGGGGAAGGAGGAGTGACTAGGGAGGGAGCACAGAGGATTTTTAGGGTAGCGAAGCTACTGTGTATGGTTCTGTGATGGCGAATACAGGTCATTACACATTTGTTCTAACCCATAGAGGGTACAGGCCGAGAGTGGGGCTTGTGTGAATTACAGGCGTGGGGTGATAATGGTGAGTCAACGTGGGTTCACCTGTGTGGATGTGGGTAGTCGGGGAGGCTGTCCTGGAGGGGGCGCGGGGTGTGTGGGAACTCTCTTACTTCTCAATGTTGCTGTGGAAACTGCTCTAAGAAATAAAGTCTATTAGTAAGTAAAAGACTCCAGGAAAAAAAAAAAAGTGTGCTGGAATTTCCATTTGGATAATGTCGTATAATAACTTTACAAAGTCACACATTCTTGAGCGATTGTTCTCAAGGATCTTTTTTGGGGAGTGTTTTGTCTAGCCCACTTTTCTTCTTCCCAGTAGAAAGGTTTTCCTCCCTAAATCTGCTTAGAAGGATAGTGAATTAATTGAATTGCTTTATTTATACTGTCGTGTTCACTTGATGACTGCCCTGTTTTTTTAGAACTCCTGAAATAACTTAGACAAATTAATTAAGATGACAAGTTGAGCATGAATATTACATTTCCTTTTTAGAATCATGATTTGGGTAGACTGTAATTTGAATTTACTGCATTTTAATTCCTAAAATACTTTTTCAATCTCTGGGGAGGGGAAAAGCATCTTTTCAGGGATCCGTCCTTGTCTTGAGCTGCTAGATTTTCGGCCGTGGACGCGTCTGTCTTGAAGAGGCTCCGGGGCGGGTGTGGACGGGGAGGCCTACAGGTGGCCCCTGGTGCCAGCAGCCCCTGTCGCGCCTTCTCTTTGCGGGTCACTGAGCTCAGCCACCTCCTCCTGCAGGGAAAGGACGTGATGGGAGCCTCTGAGCCTGGACCCGGACCCGAGTGTCAACCCGGGCTTCTGGGGGGTCCGAGGATCTGCAAACGCTCTGTGATGTTCGGGCAAGCACCACGGTGGCTCCTTTCCCCCGAGAAGCTGATGGCCCCAGCACGTCAGTGAGCCCTTCAGAGGAGGCAGGAGAGGGACGGGGACCACCCCTCACCATCCTCTGCGGGCAATGCCTGTAGAGCCCCGCGTCCCTCTTGCTTGTGGGCTTCTCCTGGCTCTGGGTGGGGGGTGATGTGATGGCGATGGTGGTGGGGGCCCAACTCAGGCTCCACGGGGGCTCCTGCCCGCAGGCTCCTGTTGCTGCCTCTCCTCGCAGGGCAGTCACCTCGGAGGCATTCGACGGCGGTCACCAGGTGAGGGGGTGGCACGAAAACCTTCATTGCTCTGCTTCTGTGTGGGGGACGAGGTGATTCCTGCCCGCTGCGTTCCGGCCCCACGAGCCCCCACAGAAGCCACACGGCATCCTGAGGAACTGGCCTCGAGCCAGCGGCCTTGCCCAGGGACGGCCACCGCGGAAGGAGGCAGCTCTCAGGACCCCTCCCCCCCATCGCCCCGGGGGCTCCTCTGATCCAGCACAGCGGACCTGGGCCCCTTGTCCACGCAGCCCTGCACGTGCACGCATCCCCACGTGTGTCTCGCTCTCCCAGCCCCGTGGGCCACGGGGCGTGAGTCCCTGGGACAGGGCCCATCCTGCTGGGTGTCGCACCCCAGCGCCAGCTCTGACGCTCAGGGGTGCGCGGGGCCACCGCCCAGCCCCGGGTCCCACGGCAGCTCCTGGCTCCCTGCAAACGTCTGTTTGGTTCTCAAAGTCTATTCCATTCCTGCTGACGGTTGATTGTTTTTAAGATTCACGGCCGTGGAGAAGAAAATCTGTAGCTGAAAAGCAGACCCGTCCTGGAAGATGCGGCCCTCGGGGCGCTGCACGCGGACCTCTGTGCGCAGCCGCACCTCCTCCCAGGCCTGGATGCTCCCCTGCCGTCTGGCTTCCGCTGGGCCCCGTAGGAGGTGTGGGGGGGCCAGGACAGAGTGTGTTCTCCACCGCTGCACGGGGCCTTTGCACCTGCCCCCACTCCTGCCCCCACTCCTGCCCCTTCCTGCCCTGCTCCTGTCCTGCTCCTGCCCCCTCCTGCCCCCTCCTGTCCTGGACCTGCCCCTGCTCCTGCCCTCACTTCTGCCCCGTCCTGTCCTGCACTTGCGCCTGCTCCTGCCCCCACTCCTGCCCCCTCCTGTCCTGCTTCTGCCCCCACTCCTGCCCCCTCTTATCCCTCTGCACATGCCCCCCTGCACCTGCCCCACACCAGCCCTGCTCCCCACCCCCAGCTCCTGGCCCCGTGGCTCTCTCCCCCAGGGTCTCCCCTCGAGCCGCACCCAGCAGAGGTGACAGCCCTGCTGGGATGGTCTTGGCCTCCCCACGCCCGTGGAGCAGACCCCTTTCCGAAACCTGCGATTGTCCCCATTTGCACGCGCAGGTACACACCAGGCTTGTGGGACAGGGCTTGCTTGCTGTGCTTGCAGGGGCTGGCACCCTGGCCGGCAGGCCCTCTGTGCCTCATCCTTGGCGGTGGCAGCCTGGTGCCAGCCGTCCCTCACCCGGTCACCCGGCTCCTGCTGCCCGGGGCCTTCCCTGCTCCGGTCGCACGGGTCTGGCAGCAGACAGCTCGGGCGTCAGGGTGCACCCCGACTCGTCCACGAGCGGCTGGGGCACGTGGGTTGCTGGGAGCCCTGTTCTACCCGCAGGTCTTCCTTCCTCGGTTTGTAACCGGAATTGCGAAAATCTCATCAAAGAGAAAGAGAAGCACTTTCAGCTTCTAAATTAGGGAATTTATGGTAATAAATCAAGACTGCCTACTGTAATAATCATAGAAAAACATGATAATATGATTTACTCTTCAAAGCATTTCTAATATAATACTAGAAAAATTATATTTCGGCTAATATCTGGTTAGCCTGTTGTGAGTGTATGAAAATATCTCTGGAAATATTAATATATACTGCCAGCTTCAGCTAATTAGAGAAATAGTTTTGGGAGGAACGGCCTCCTGATAATTTAATCATGGTGCGGTCTTTGCAGAAAATTATGGTATTTGCTATTAGTTCCTTCTGATTTTCCCAGGAATGAGAAATCTGATATCATCTCTTACCACGTGAGCCCAAAATCAAATTTTATCTAATTGTGAAAATGGTTCTGATCTGAATGCTCTTGAGCCGGGTTCTGGGGTCCTCCCCGTCCGCAGACCTGCCGGGGGGTGTTCTCAGGCTCCCCCCAACCCCGCTGGGCATCTCACCGCCGTGGGCCTCGACCGTTGCACTGACAGCTGGGAGTCAGGAATCTCTCAGGAAGGGTTTCTTGTGCTTAGACCTCAGGAATGGTCTTCTCACCAAGACGTTTTGGGACTATTTTTTAAAAAATGACATTAATCACAGCATTTTTTTCAAAGTAAAAAAGTGGGCTGAGCCCAAGCGTGTCCCAGCTGTGACCAGATGAGGGGCCGCACCCCGCGACCCACGTCCAGGGTGATCGCACTCAGGCTCTAAGGCGGGGCTTTGCTGAGTTCCTAAAACAGGTGTAGTTACAACTTTAAGCGAAACACGCAGAAGTCAGTCATTTGTATTAACGTGACCTCGGTTTTGGGAAAACAATCTGAGCCAGAGGAAGGGGAAGGGAATATTTCAGCCCGGGAGCACCCGTGCGGTCGGGAGGGAGCCCGGCTCTCAGGGCGATGCGTGGGGACCCAGCTCCGGTTTGCCGCCGCCGCTGCCAGCGGGACCAGGTGGGCCAGGCGTGTCTTAGGTCCCCGGACGAACATCAGCGCGGGTGGGAGGCGAGGCCCGAGTGTGGATGCATCTCCCCAGGGTGCTCCTCACCCTATGAACCGGGAAGAAAGACAAGAGGGAAAGAAGCTTCTGGCTCCGAGCCGGGGCGGGGGCGCCGCAGCTGCTGTCTGCCCTCGGGGCGGACCCAGCCCCACCCAGCCCCACCCCGCGTGGGCAGCGGGAGAGCCCGAGACGGGGCGCAGAATCACAGACGGCCTTTCTTTGGTTCCTGTGTTCTAAATCTTTCCGTAGCAGGTGTAGCTTGGGTAATGGGATGTTTGCCCCTTGCTGACACCCCCGCCCTAAGGCCCCCTGGATCGGATGTGGGGACGGGGTTCCCAGCAGCGTGACGCAAAGCCCCGCCGGCCACCCGCTCCTCACTCCCGTCCTGCAGGGATGGGGCTATTCTGCCCGTCACTACGGCCCGTGCGGCTGATGGTAGGTGAGGGGCAAGCCCCAGACTCCATCCAGGGTCTGCTTTCTAGAACTCCCCATCTCTAGTGCCGGCTGTCTGAGACCGAGCTCCCTCAACAGAGCCTGGGACACGGGCCCGAACTGGGTTATCAGGCAGGTACTTGGGGCCCCGGAGAGCAGGAGTGAGAGGGAAATACAGATGCTATCACGCTGTGGCCGTGGGTGCCGGACTCCATGGGGCCTCTGACGCCCCGTCTGGTTGGGGGCCTCTGGGGAGCCCGGGCCATGGTGGCCCTGTGGTCACGCACACATATGTGCACCTCCTACAGGTGACCCCCCGCCTGGTGGGAGGTGACGGGCTGAGCCCGGGGTGTCGGGGACCCCAGTGCACAGCGCATCAGGATAGGGCAGGCCTGGCTGCCGTGGGGGCGGGAGCTGGAGGTGTCCGAGCACTGCAGAGGCATCCCCCCCCTCCCCCCCGCAGGACCTGCACAGTGGGGTTCGGCACATGGGCTGCTGTGCACCCTGCAGAGGTCCCGGCGTAGGGGGAGCAGGCGGGGGGCTTCGTGCAGGGGAGGAGCCCCTGCCTCTGGGGACAGGCTCGGCTGCGCCGCTGAGCCCAGCCCGCCCTCCCCTCCTCTGGCCCAGGCAAGGCTACCAAATCCCCCTTCCCGCTTGGGCGCGGACCTGCCTCTCGAGCTTTCCGCCACCTCTACCTCCCAAACCAGACGGGAGAGGTGGCTTCTGTCCTCTGCTCCCGCAGCTTGTTTCTGCATAAACGGTCATCACGTTAGATCGCAGGTACACACACGTCTGTTTTCCTCGCAGGCGGCGTGTTTCTCGTGGGCGGAAACTGGACCTTCATCCTCTGAGCGCCCGGCATCTGGCCCAGCGGCCGGTCCAGCCAGGTGGTAACTGCTGCACAGAGGTAAATCGCCCTGTGCGGTCATGATAGAGAAATACGTGCTTTCATATGAATAAATACGCGCGTGTGTGTTCTGTGCTCCTGCCCACCTACCGTCCGTGTCGCCCGTCCGCCTGTGACTGCAGGACGTACACCCTGGCCCGTGTTCAGGACGACGGGACAAAGATGCGCTGCTGGCGTGACGTCCCCGAGAGCCCCAGACGCGACCAGTCCTTCCTGCCCCGGGATCAGGACTTTGAGTCACAATCATCTTTTTTTTTTTTTTTTCTTTAAAGATTTTATTTATTTATTCATGAGAGACACAGAGGGAGAGACAGGCTCCGTGCAGGGAGCCCGACGTGGGTCACGCCCTGGGCCCAAGGCGGCGCTAAACTGCGGAGCCCCCCGGGCCGCACACCTGAGCTTTTTCTGAAGGTGCCGGTATGTACATTTCCCCGGGGAAAATCTCCCAAATTTGATCAGATTTGTGAAATCCTCCGGGACCCAAACGAAGCTATGCTTCGAAGAAATGCTGCCTTGAGGCTGGTGTCTAGGTTATGTCTGTCCCCCCGCCCCCCCTCAGGGATCCATGGTGAGTAAATTGACATATTTTACTGTTTTCCCCTAAAGGAATGAGGACGCTTCCCTGGAAGGAGGCAAACTTTACTTTTTGGAACACGCGACCCCTGGTGGTGGCACATTTTCATCACAGATTCAGGACTTTTGAACAGTGACCTTATTTGGAAAAAGGATGGAGCGAGTGGCTTCAGCGGCAGCGGGGCCTGAGGGGCCCCCCAGAGCCGTAGGGGCGAGGCCAGGAAGGACGGCGGGCCCCGGAGCGGGCTGGCCCCCACGTCACTCTCGCCAGCGCCCGGCCGGAGGCTGAGGCATTCGCACGGACTCAATCTGTTGAAAAAATCGTATTCTTTTTTTTTAAATTTTTTATTTATTTATGATAAGCACACAGTGAGAGAAAGAGAGGCAGAGACACAGGCAGAGGGAGAAGCAGGCTCCAGGCACCGGGAGCCCGACGTGGGATTCGATCCCGGGTCTCTAGGATCACGCCCTGGGCCAAAGGCAGGCGCTAAACTGCTGCGCCACCCAGGGATCCCTGAAAAAAATCGTATTCTTTGAAAACACACTGCCAGCGCTATCCTTACAGTGTTGAGATGCCGGCCTTAAAACCCCATTTACAGGCACCCGAAGACCCTTTCTCCGGCCGAGCTGGCTGCCTGTTCTGGATCCTGCCCGGGGCCACATGCGCACAGACGTCGTGATCACCCCCAGGGCGCCTGACGGGACCGAGGAAGCCCTGGTCTCCCGTGGGGGCCGGTTGTGGAGGCTGCGCCGAGCCCCCGTCCTCCAACTGCCTCTCAGGGCTGCATCGCTCGCTCAGGAGTCATCCCGAACCTAAGACTTTAGGGAAAGGGAAGGGGGCTAACGTTTGCTCGTCGTGGGGAAGGCGGGTGGGCGGGGCGGAGGGTGCTGTCACCGTGGGCGGCTCACGGCGGGGCCCCCCCTGGGGACTGTGGCTCCCCCTGCCAACCCCACTGGAGCTGGTCGTGAGCATCACCCCCGGGGACCCACGCGGCCCTTAGGGAGTGAAGGCTTCCGCCTGGCGTCGCAGCCCCCACCCCCGGAGCTGGTGCTGCCCCGTGGTGGTTGGTGACCTGGGCAGGTGACCCCCCGAGCCCTGACACAGCGACACAGCGAGGGAGCCACGCGGCTGGCGGGGCGTGTGGTCACATCCTCCGAGGCGGGCCCTCGGGGAGGCCGTCTGTGCGCGGGGAGCCCTGTCCCCGGGGCTCGGGGGGGTTGCGGGGGGCGAGGGGCAGGCCCGCAGGCTCTGTGGGAAAGGGGAGGCCAACGCTACTTCGTTTCTTCCAGAAGCCGAGCAGGATGAGCTCCAAGAAGAGACCCCCGAGCTTCGCATCTGATGAGCGTCCAGCGCGAAGACGACATCGCTCGCCCGCACCGTCTCCACCCCAGGGCGGTCCACACGCACGCGGCTGTTTCCGGCGAATCCTCGCGTTCCGCGGGGCGGGCGGGGGCTATTGCTCCAGGTGCAGAAAGAGCGGCGCGGGTACCCCGTTCTCCTGGGTGACAGAGCGGCGCAGACAGGGCCCGCGGGTGAATCAAGAGCAGGTGAGTGACCGTGGGGCCTTGTCCCCCGAGTGGGCGCCTCACTGTCTCCAGAAGCAGACAGCTCTGCGGACTCGAACCCGGGCTGCGCGGCCGAGCTGGGGCGCTGGGGCCGCCGGGCGGGGGCGCAGACCTGTTCCCAGCGCCCAGCCGGGCCAGGGCTCCGGACGGAGAGGGGGATGCCCCCCGCCTCCACGAGGCCACGCCTGCTCCTGGGCCCGACGGGCAGCCTGGAGCTGGCCGGCCCCCAGTCACAGTCCACGTTGCTTCCACGTGGCTCGGCGTCCCTTCCTGCGTCCCCCACAGTCACGGGTCCACGTTCAGAATCCAGATGCCTGACTCCGTGGGAAGGCACCAGGTGGAGGCCGCTCCTGCAGAAGTGGAGCATCTTCGGGGGCTGTCAGGTGCTGCCCGGACCCCCGCCTTGTGTGCGAGCCCCAGGAGGGTCTGGAGGCCCCACGGCCCCTCGCGTGGGCCCACGGCCACTCCCCGGTGTCAGGAGCTCGGCCTGCTGGCACGGGGTCATGTGTGCGGCCCCCCAGGGTGGAGGGGCTGGAGCCCGGTCTCCCCTGGGCCCTTCGCGTGGCCCCCACGCCCCTCGGGCTGGCTCTGACCCTCCCCGAGGTGGTTCTTTGGCAGCACTCCCTGGGCGACCTAGGTCAGAGGCGCCGGGCCTGCTCCTGGGCCGTCTCTCCCGTGTCTCTCGGGAGGGGTCTTGGCCGGGCCGTGTTGCACCTGGTTGTGCTCCCACCGACACCTGCTCCCTCCTGGGCCTGCTGTGTCCGGGGCTGCATCCTGAGCTCCTGACTCCGGGCGGCCCCGAGACGTCGAGCATACTGGGGACAAATACCTACTGATCGAAGGAGGGACGCACAATCCACAGCGACCAGCCCAGGACCAGCCCCTCACCCGGGGGCCAGTGGGAAAGCAGCTGCGCCCGTCACACTCGGAGGAGGGCGGCCCGGGGTCGGCAGCAACTGGTCCGGGAAGCCTCACGGCCGCCCCTGTGTCGTGAGCCCCAGAGGCCGGGCACCTGCTCGGTCCCGACGTCCCCACTGCCCGTGGCCGCCGCCGCCCGCACGTGGCCCAGGGGCAGAGGTGGCCGCGGGGCCGGGGGAGAGCCGGGTGTGTGGGCCTCTGGGTGCGAGTCGGGGGTCGGAGAGGCGGGGCTCCGGCTCCGCTGCAAGGCTCCTTCCCCTCCGCGGGTATAATGTCGGTTCTTGGCTGTTTATGCCTCTGCTTTTGAGAAAATCAATAAACCGTAGGGGACGTATTTTTAGTGGCGCTCTTATCTCCGCCCGCAGATAAAGCCGGTGCGTGTGTCTGGGTTGTTCTGGTTTCCTGCGAGTCTGTTATGAATGTTTTCTTGTGTCGCGGTGCCGGAACCGTCCAAATGTCTGTGAACGATGGCATCAAAATGATGGTTCTAGAATATTGACTCTGACGTCCTGCAGGAATCAGGTATATAATCTCATGAAGCCGTTCCGCGGAGAACGTGCTCTCCCGCTACCGTCGTGCTTCAACAAGAAGCCGCGGGAGACGCTGCCGTCGACCCCGTTGGCTCGGGCTCAAGGGGCCGCGCAGAGGCCGTCGGGAGGTGCAGGGGCCGCCCAGAGCACCCGCCGTGGGCCGGGAGCCCAGCCGTGCGCGGGTCCCCACCCCTCGCGGTCCTGCCATGCTTCGCCCGGGCCGGCATCCCTCCCGGGTGGGCGCTCCCTGCCATCCCACCCACCCGCACCCCCTCCAGGTCTTCTAGAACCCTCCATCTCACCCGGTCCCCGGGGGGGCGGGACAGACACACTCGGACCATCCGCCTTGTCTGGGACAGGGGCCCGCCCTGCTTTGCTGTCTCCCCCTCTCTGCGGGCAGTGACGCCGACCCCGACACGCGGCCCACGGCCCCTTCCCTGTTCCCTGCTTGTTTTCATGTAGGGCTAGTGTCACACTTTCCATTTCTTGATTTTATTCTTTTAAAAATTTAATTTTACTGCGAGACCTCCCCTCCTGCGCTCTTGGTGCACAACGCGGCGCTGTCGGCTGTCGGTGTGACGCCACACAGCGAGCTCCGGGACGCGCTCATCCTGTTCAACGGAAACTCTGCACCCGCCTGTCGGGGACCGTCCGGGTCCCCTGTCCGCACCGCCCGGCCCCGCCCGGCCCAGCTTGGGCCCTAGGAGTCTGTGTTAAATCCTTCCTGCGCGTGGCATCACTCACCTGTCCTCCCTGAGGACAAATGTCCTCAAGCCGCTGAGGACTTGCCCGGGTCTCTGGAGCGAGGACCCGCCCGGGGACGTTGTGGGCTCGCTCCCCACCAGCAGGCCCCAGACGGGCGTGTGCGTGGGGGTCTCAGGAGCTCCTGGGCCGGGGTGAGCAAGCGAGAGGCAAGAAGCGAACCAGGTGAGGGGGCCCCACCGTGGGCCCCTGAGCCCAACCCGCCGGGCCTCCGCAGGGACCCCCAGGATCGCGGGGCCGGCGGACGGGCCCCTTCCCTGCCCTGCTGGCCCAGGGTGGCTCCCGGAGCACTCGCTCCTCGGGCCTCTGTCCTGCCCTGCATGTCCCCAGAGAGGACCCTGGTGGGGACAGGCACTGCTGCCCGGTCCTGGACGGCAAGCCCCGAGGGGCTTGGGGGCACTTGTGGGCTTCCCTGCGCTGCCCCGGGACGTCTGAAGGACCCGAGCAAAGACGGGAGTTGGTTGGTGACCTGCCTGCACGTCGGCTGCTACCGGGGGTCAGCACGCAGTCGGCGTGGTCTCTCCTGAGTACGAGGGCGGCGCCTGAGGATTGCTTCCCGTATCCCCGGGGGCCCCCGACTTCCCGCCAGTCCCCTCCCAGTCACGGCGGGGCCTGGCCGTGTCCCCCCCATCCCAGAGGGAATAGCTGTGAGCAGGTTCCATCCTCCCCGGGCCCCCCAACCTGTCGGCTCTCCTCCCCTGGGTGGACGGGGCTGCTCGCCCCCAGCAGAGCCTGGCTGTGGGCCCCGGGCCCCGCTGGGTGGGTTCACCGCATGCACACACCTGTGTATGTGTGTACATGCATGTGTATGCGCGTGTGTGTGCTGCACTGTGAGTGGGCGTGTGTGATGAAGATGTCTTCTGGGGCCCGTCCCTGCCCCGAGAGCAAGTGGAACTGACAAAAGCAGCCTAATTTCATCGTCACTCAGAAGAAAAGGTAAACCCAGAGCTCCAGGGCGCACGGGCACCTTCGCGTGTCGATCCGAGGTTCCCTCTATGCCTGGTGCCCGCGTGCGGCGTCGGGAGTTACCGTGACCCCTGCCGCTGGATCTTCCGGGGACAGAGCCGGCTGCTGCGAGTGAATCAGAGAGAATGAGGAGCCAGGAAATTATTAAAGTATCGGCATTTCATCTGCACGGGCTTACCCTGCGACGAGGCTAATTTAATTACCTGGCACCCTGCACGTGCGCTCTGTCAAGTGGACTCTTCCAGAAGCACCAGACGTCTGCACTCTTGCTTTTGGAGGCTTTCAGGAGCTTATCTCCAGCTCCCGATAGGCCCTCAGGTTTTAAATCCTCAAACAAAAGGAGTTGAACATCTGAGTCCGCACATACCACCCCCTGCCCAGGCTGAGCATCCCCAGAAACACAGGGAGGGTGGGGCTCCCTGGTGTGAGCGAGCCCAGGGCACCTTCTGGTTTTACTCACAGGCAAGAGTTGGATCACTTGTCCCCGGTGTGGATGGGGAGCGGCACGGGACGCGGTACCTTCCAGAAGGGCGGTGTGGACAGAGTGAGGTGTGGTCTGATGCATCAGGCAGAGGCGGAGGCCAAAAGGTGGGCGGGCTGGGTTGGGATGCGGGTGCAAGGGAGGTCTGGACTGACATGAAAGCCCTCATGTGCATCTGTGTGCACCTGTATGCATCTCTGTGTGAGCACTGGCGTGCACCTGTGTGTGTATACACATGTGTGCATCTATGTGTGAGCACTTGTGTCTATGTGTGAGCACCGGTGTGCATATGTGCGTGCATGCACATGTGTGCTTCTATGTCCACGTGTGCATCTATGTGCGAGCACCTGTGTGCATCTCTGTGCATGTGTGAGCACGTGTGCATTTATGTGTGAGCATCGGTGTGCACCTGTGTGTGCATGCAAATATGTGCATCTATGTAAGCACCTGTGTGCATCTCTGTGCATGTGTGTGAGCACATGTGTTCATCTACGTGCATGCATGTGCATGCACCTGCGTGTACCTCTGTGTGCACATATGTGCATCTCTGTGCATGTGTGTGTCTGTGTGTGAGCACCTGTGTGTGCACCTATGTGTGCACACAAATGTGCTCGCGCTGACCTTCCTGGTTCGAGAAAACACTTTTATCCACGACAAATGCAAGTGAATTGCCTTTCTCTGAGGAGGGAGGGAGACGCGAGTCTCCATGTTTCTGTCTGGAGCGGCCTCCTGGCCTCCGTGCTGCTGGCGCTGGGGCCACATGGCTGTGGGGCCGCCCTGGCCACCGCTGGCTGTTAGAGCGTCCCTGCTGTCTATGCCGGGTGCCAGCAGCCCCTCCACACCCCTCCCCGGTACCCCATCGCCAGGTGTCCTGGGGGCGAGACCGCCCCTGCCTGGCGACCAGGGACGGAGAGGTGTAAAGAGTGCACGCTCTCCCAGTCGGGCCTATAGAGGGGTCTCCGGTGCCGCGCGGCTGTGCCACCAGCAGTGACCCCGGGGCGTCACGGCCCACGCGGGGCTGCGGTCAGAACCTCGGATCTCGCAGAGGCCAGTGTTAAAATCATAACTCGTTACGGGGTTTTGACAGTTAGAAAAAGAATCAGGCTGGCCTGTGACGTAGCAGCGGAGACACAGGGAGACGAGTCTGCAAAGCGGGGTCGCCCTGCGGTTCGCTGCTCCCGGACGCCCCTTCCCGTCTGGTCGCGTCTCCTGTTTACCGCCTCCCGTTGGGAGGGTGCGCAAACCCGAGTCTAACTGCTTCCGTGCGGTTTCACTTGTCTGTTAGGCCTCCATGCGCATAGAACGGAAAACAGCAACATCGTAGAGCGCGCAAACCCTTTCTCCCATTACTCTGGTTTTGGTCAGTTAATTTGCAGATGCTCAGAGCAGGACACGGGGCGGGGGGGGGGGGGGAGGACGGTTCTCCTCCCCTGCGCCCGAGCCCCGCTGCCCCATGCACACTGCAGGGAAGAGGGCACAACGTCCGCTTGCCCTGGGTCCCCGCCAGCCCCCTTGGGTTTCAGGGGGCCCCATACATGGGTACACAGGGACGAGCGCTGGGAGGCAGCAAGACTCTGAGGGGCTGCAGGCTGGGCCGTTCCTGCGGTGACTTGCTGTCCCCACAAAGGTGTCTGACTCAGGGTCTGCACCTACCTCGGGCCCTCGGGGGGGACGGTGGCCTGCGGGGCTGGCTCTGCTGGGCTAGGGTCCCTCTGCAATGTCACCTAATGACCGCAGCCTGGAAACGCATGTCCTGCGCCCCGGCCCGCTTCGGGAAGCCCACTTCAGCCGCTGTGCCCTCCAGGTCGCCCTGTGTTCTCACAGCGGTGCTGTCAGGGACTCTGGCGGGGCAGGCAGGGAACCGTCTTTGGGGAGAGGTTGCTGCTGTGGGACCGCCTGGCCTGGCCGCCACCTGCGCCACGAGGTCTGCACCTGCTCCATCTGCAGGGGCCTCATTGGGGGCAGGGACAGGGGCGGGACACGACAAACAGACATGTCCCAGTCCCCGGGGGGCACAGTTCTCCTTCTCACCCCAGACCCAGCAAGTTGTTAGAAGTAGAGTTTCCACAACCCAACGCTGGGAGCTGGTGAGTTGTGCCCGATTCCTGGGAGCAGAGCGGCTGGGGGTGGGGGAGCGGCCGAGCTCACCTGGAAGGAAGCCAAGCCGACGGCCCCCCTGCCCTGTGTGGGTCCCACACTCGGGCTCCAGGTGAGTCTGGCGGCTGGCCTGGCCCTGGTGGGGAAGGCGGCCACCCTGTGCGCCCCTTGCCTCCCTCCCTCCTGGTCCCGACACCTCCGCCCCCCCCCCCCCCCGCCCCGGTGCTGGGCCATCACCTGGGCCTCCTAACCTACTGGCCTCAGCCCCCGGCACCGTGCGGCTCTCCGCACCAGGTTGGCCGCTTCGGGACCCTGCCTCCTGCGCCTCTGCGGATGCGGGCTCGGGGCCTCCCGGGTACTGTCCCGAGGCCCTGCCCCCAGGCCCCCAGGCCCCGATGCCAGCCGCAAGGCCACCCCACCCCTGGCCCGGGCCAGCTCACCTCTCCCGTTGCCAGAGCCCCTCCCTCTGCCTGGGCCCTGGCTGGCTCCCCTGGTCCGCAGGAGGGGGATTGGGTGCAAACTCACGGCCTGGAGGCGCGGCCCCCACAGTGGAGCTCTTTCCGGCCACACTCCTGCTGCCACCCTGTTCCCGTGCATGTTTCTGTTTTCCAGAAACACTCGCTCTTCCGTCCACCATACATGCAGCAGGGGGTCTGCCTCCTGCCTCCAAACCCATGAGTATCCCCCGCCCCAGATCCCAGATGTCTTCCCAGGGCCCCAGGGCACGCGTGTCGTCGGGACAGTGTGTCCCTCCCTCGCTGAGCTCTGGGGGCAGGGGGTCCGTCCCCGTGTCCCCGCGCCCAGCCCGCAGCCCGCAGCCCCCAGGGTGGCCAGGGCCCATGAATGCCTCTGAAGGAAGGAGGGAGGAAGCAGTGCTTACAGGAGTCAACTGCCAACGTCTGAGACCCAGAGCAACGCAGAGCCCACTCCTGACGGAGGAGAGACTCGTCCCCTCAAACGCGGGGCAGGTGGTCCGTGGGGGCCGTGATGGGAAGCGCACGGGCAGCCTCGTCCTTCTGGGGGTGCACGGCCGACGGCCGCCAGTTCTGCAGTGGGGCTCCGGGAGCCGGCAGTGGCGCGACTCCTGTGCCCCCAACTCCGACTTCGAGGCCGCGGACACGTGAGCTGTCCCTGGCGCCCCGGGCGGGGAAGGTGCCCCCAAGCAGCCGTCGAGGATGGCGCTCACATTACCAGAGGGACAAAGTCACGTGTGCCTGGAACGACGCGGTAGTTGAGGTTTACAGACAGGAATCATTGGTCCCGGGAAGTCGAGGGGTTTGGGGGGAAGAGGGGGGCCCTGACGCCCCCCGGGGGATGCAGACCTCGCCTGATTCAGGGAGCGCGGCCGCGGGATTTTGGAGGGGAGGCCGGGACGGTCGTCCACACCGGGCGGCCTTGCCCGGGGCGCCGCGGTCAACACGCGTGCGCGGTCGATCATGAGGCTTCCCGCGAGCTCCAAGCGCGGGGGTCCCACGCGCCCAGCAGCGCCCGAAGACTCTACGGCAGCCGCTTCGTTAATGCTGAGACCCCTTCGCCGCCCTCTCCTTTCTGAGCAGGAGGATGAGCCGGTTTGCAGAAGCTCCGGCCGCGTCCTGGGGAGTCTGGTCTGCCTGGGGGTGGGGGCGCAGCGTCCCCCGGGGCTTGGTGGGCACTGGGCCAGAGCTCCACATGCCTTCGGGGTTCCTCTGGCGTGAGATGAGGTGCAGCACCCGTTCGGCCAGAGAAAGGAGATCCATCGATGCGCCCCGTGTTGGAAGGCAGTGAACACCCCGAAACACGCTCCAGACCCGCCTTCGAAAGGCTTCACATTTTCACCGTGGAGGTTGCACCTCTGGAATCAACTAGTACCTGCGGGACGCACATTTGCACAGACGGACTCTCCGCCGAGGCGCGGAGCTGTGCTCTGGTTGGAGGTGGGGGGGGCGACTCCCTTACACATGCGACCGTGGCTGTTTACACACGCACTGCTCCTTACACATGCACAGCTCCTTACACACACACGTCGCATTGCACACACACAGCTCCTTGCACATGCTCATCTCATTGCACATGCACAGCTCCTCACACATGCATGGCTCCTTACACACTCACATCTCGTTGCACACACACATCTTATTGCATATGCACAGCTCCTTACACACGCACATCTCGTCACACACGCACAGCTCCTTATGCACATCTCATTGCACACGCACATCTCATTGCATATGCATGGCTTCTTACACGTGCACAGCTCATCCCATTAGCACAGCTCCTGTGCATCAGCTCCGGGGCGCCACTGTGTGCAAGCCCTCCTGGCCGCTGGGCTCCCGCTGGCCCCCTGGGCTCCCGCTGGCGCCCTCTCCCACGAGGACCATGTACAGACCCTGCCCTGTAGAACAGGACAAACGTAGGAGGGCGTCAGGAATGACTCAGTAAGTGCATGTTAAACAGAAGAAAATGAAACCAGCCTGAGCCCATGACGAGGACGAGGGCTCCATGACGGTCAGGGGAGCCCCGGTCGGCAGGCAGGGACCCTCCTGGCCCCTGTGGAGGGAGGAGCTGGCCTCGCCCAGGGGTCCTCAGGGGTGGTGCCCACGGTCAGCGGCCAGCTGGCGTCTGGGGGATGGCGTCGTCCCTCATGTGTCCCTGGTCCGGATGCGGCGTTGGCTCATCGCAGAGCTTCTCAAGAAGCACCAAGCGGCGTTCAGGACAAAAGAGAGGTTTCAATAGCAAACGTCTTCTCGGGTCCTCCGCCTTGCGCGCCTTTCTCCCGCTCCTTACATTTGCCAAATGGTAAGACATGCCCTGAGACGAGGACACGGCCCACGGCCGCAGATGGGACACGCAAAGGGAGGAGCTCTCCTCTCTCACATGCCCGTGACCCCAGAACGCCGCCAGCCAGGAGCATCCCTGGAGCTGGCCAGGGACACAGAGGTGTGGGCGAGGGCGCGGGGCCCTCCGTCTCCCGTCCTGCGGGCTGGGGGAGCCCGTCTGCTTGTGTGTGGCGCTCCCGTGGCCCTGCAGGACAAACCAAGCACGCCAAGGAAAGGAGGGAAATTCCTGGGGGATTCCAGGCACCCAGCGAGGACTTGATGTAAGTCCGTGATGCTAATGGTCCCGCAGGCCCAGGGGCGCGGCCGGCTACACGGCTGTTTAGTACGGGACGGTAACGCCACGCAGAGGGGTGGGCACCCCGCAGGCGAGAGGCGGGCGGGATCCAGGCGAGTCCCTCATGAGTTTCTCCGTCCTCCTTCCGGACCCACAGAGAAAAGGACGTGGTCTACGCGGCCCCGCTTACTCGTGGTTCCAGCAGTAGCCTCAGCACCCCCCGCCCCCCTCCGCCGTCGAGGAGGCCCAGGGCCTGGAGGGCTGACGCACCCGTCCTTGTGCTGATGTCCCCGGGGCCTCAAGCGCTTTCGTGCGCCCGGTGCCCCGGGGTACTGGTGCCTGACGTCGAGGGCTCTGTCTGCAGCGGGGCCAACAGCTCTCCCCGGAGTTGGGCTCCAAGGCAGAGGGGGACAGGCAGGCGCGGCAGGTGGGCCGAGCTCTGAGCCGTCGGCCTTGCAGAGAGAAGCCGGGCCCCCAGCCAGTAACCGGGGCTCCGCACCTGACCTGAGTGCAGCTGCAACCCCCTCCCCCACCCCCCCGCAGTGGAGCCGTGACCCCCTCCACCCGGACGCGGGGTGGGTACCAGTGGACCTCCGGATGGAGCCCTCCCCTGCCCGGGGCCGGGCGGGGGGGCCCTGCCTCAGCCGCGCTCTCCCCTCGGACGGACGGACTCCTTTAGGGGGCGAGGCCCTCTCTGGGCCTCTGCAAGCCCTGCTCCCCGCGGCTCGAGGCCTCCCCCTGCCTGCCCAGCGCCGCCCAGATCATGACGCACTTACTGCCGGCAATTAGACCTTCGGTCCCCTCGGCCCCATCCTGCGTCCTGACGCTCGTCTCTTGCTGGGGACTGAGGGACTGGCGTCCCGTGCGGCGCACCCGTCCTGCCCTCCGACTGCGCGGCGGCCGGTGCCCCTCCTTGTCGTGGGCTGGTCTGGAACTCCGGTAGTGCCCGCGGGATTGCAGGTGGATTGTCCCTGGAACACGGCTGGCTGGGTATTGGCCACTTTTCACTTACTCATCCACTCATTCACAATTCCTGATCACACCGTGCGTGTGTTTAATTCTTTCACCCGCTGTAATATCTTACTGGTTTCTTCATTAATTAGTTAAACAAAATCTGTGACATGTGGGTTTTTTTTTTAACATTTTATGACAGGAATAATTTTGCCTTTATACAAAAATGTTATCTTCTAAAAATATTTGGATGAGAATGTTTTGAGTGTGTGTAATTCATCCCGCTCCTCAAATAAATGTCATCTAAATATTCCAACACATACTTGTAATTAGGGCCTTTCGTAGATTTTTTTTCTTTTTCTTTTTTTTTTTTTTTTTTTTTTGGTCACTGCCATTCTGATGGGGAGTTTTGCATCACCCTGACAGGGATCCGGGACACCCGGATTGCTGGTCAAACGTTACTCCCAGGTGTGTCTGTCTGTGAGGATGTTTCTGGAAGAGACTAGCACGTGATTCAGTAGCGACAGAGGAGGCCTGGTCTCTGCAGCGTGGTGGGCCTCACCCAATCTGGTGAAGGCCCAGATGGAACAAAAGAGCCGAGGAAGGGCTGACTTATCCCTCTTCCTGCCCTGGGATGCCAGCGCCCTGGTTCTCAGGCCTTGGGACTGGGACTGAGTCCCACCACCGGCTTTCCAGGCTCTCCGCTGGCAGATGGCAGGTCCTGGGACTGCTCAGCCTCCATCACCAGGGCGCCAACTCCTACAATAAGTCTCCTCCTCCCTATCTCTCTGCATCCTGTCGTCTGTGTCTCTGTAGGACCTGGACCAATCCAGCTGTCCTCAGTGGGTAACACGGGGCCGTAGGCACGAACCACACGGGAAGCAGGAGGAAATGAAGGAAGAGCCGCCCCTCCTCCAGCTCCAGGGCGGCAGCGTCAACGCCTCCGGCGGTGACATTATGTGAAAGCTCAGCCGTATTCAGGGGGCACCTGCCGCACTAGTGCTGCTTCTCTTTCTTCCGTTAGAAATAGAATTAAATGCTCGTCCTTCCTCCCGCGGGGTCTCAGGAGCAGTACGGCCCTCCGACCTCCAGGGAAAGGGACCCAGGTTTGCAGCCACTGCTGCTTGGTGCCTCGGGCTTGTTGGAGGGCCATGAGGTCCTGTTCCACGCTTGTGCCCGGGGCCCTCCACCCCCGGAGACGAGGCAGCTGTTCTCTGACCTGCTCCCACGTGCTTAGGTGGGAACACCGCGACGTTCGCGTACGCTGACTCTACCCGTGGGGGGCTGCTGGCATTTGGGATATTCCGTGGGCCGAGACTTAGAGCTTCAGGTACGATGATCAGAATGGACGCCAGAGGATTTAACTGCCGTGAGGCCATTAGAAATTGTTTTCCACCGGTGACCCGAGGGGTGTTCAAGATCATCGCATGGTGACAAGGATTGTGCAGACCCTGCCAGCCTTCGACGTGGTTTGTGGTCAGCGAGTCTGGCGGTGTGACCCCTTCAGTGCATCCGTTGGGGTCTAGACCCCGTGGGTCCTGCCCACCACGCCTCTCCATCGCCAGCAGGACTCAGGGTCTTGACCCGACCGCACATTGGGTGCTGCTGCCAGGGGTCAATGCATCTACGTCCCTGTGGGATCCTTAGGCCATTGGGTGCTGCTGCCAGGGATCAATGTGTCTACGTCCCTTTGGGATCCTTAGGCCAAGGGCCTGCTGGACTCTGCAACGGGGAGGCTACCCACGGGCCACGGGGCAGGAGAGGCGGGGGTGTGTGCACGTGTGAATAAATAAAGGTTTGCACACTTAGCCAAGTTTGCCTGCCTGGCGTCACTGTGCCGTTCCACCTGGCGCCGCGGCGGTGCTCACGCTTCTGCAGATCACGCCCCGCGGGAGGTGGCGGATGGATACTCTTTGTCCGCGGAGCCACGGGCCGCATCATGTTTTATGTTTGGCCCCTCTTAGGTGGGAGATCTGTAATGGCTCCTGATCATGTTCAGCAGAGATCAATAAACCTTTTCTTTAATGGTCCAGGGGAGAAATAATTTAGTCTGCGCGGTTCTGGGGTCGTCTCTGCTGCCAACTGCTTGATTCTGATGTGGGCGAAGCCCGGTCAACGCGAAAACAGATGAGCGTGGCCTGATCGGACAGAATTTATCTATCACCCAGAGCTTTGAGTTCCCTGTAATTTCTTTTTTTTTTTTCTCTTTTTTTTTTTTCCTGTAATTTTCATGTATAGGAAATACTATTTCTCCTTAGGTTTTCAACTACTTAAAGTATAATAATCAATCTCAGCTTGGCAGCCATACAGGAAGAGGAGGTGGGCTGGATCTGACCCGAAGGCCGTGGCCTGCTGACCTCTGGTCTTCAGGGTAAATTTCAAGCTCCTCATCTGGGTTCTCGTGTCCTTGTTGGTTGGCCGTGAGCACAAAGAACCTACCCAGGAGAGCATCTAAGGACCCCATGTGTGGCCCCTTCTGCTCTCGATCTGTCCCCTGGCCCTGAGTGGGAGCCCGTCGGTCAGCAAGTCCCCGCACCTGTGCTCTGAGCCCCTCCACCACCCGGACGTTGGCCACACGGCCTGGGAGCAGGTGACACGGTTTCACCCCCAGGGCTGACTCTGTCACTGGCTCCCCTTGCTTCCCGGTGACGGAGGGGAGCACCCCAGCCCCACCCATGTGCCCAGGCCCCTTGTCCCCGTGTGTCCAGCTTCCATGGTGGCTCCTGTGGGGTCTGCACTGAGGCCGGGGAGTCCTCGCAGCCCCGGGGCTGCCGCCCCACAGGCGGGTGGGAGGGACCATGGCTCAGCTGTCTGCTGCCGACAAACAAGACCCCTTGGAAGGCGTTACTTACCTTTTCGAGGCTTGTTTGGGGGCCTCCTGCAGCTCAGGGCACCCGGGAGGATTGAATGCAGCCAGAAACGACAGGGCAGGGGGAAGGGGACCTACCTGGCATTTGGGATATTCTGTGGGCCTGGCATTTGGGATATTTCGTGTCAGCCTGTGCCTGCCTCCAGCCCCCTGGGCCTTCCTCAGCCTGCCCTGAGCGGGAGGTCAGAGGTCAGGGTCAGAGGGTGCAGACCACACGGCGGCCTCTTGTACGACTTGGCGGCCACAGCTAACCAGGTGGACGGCAGTCCTGGCACTTGCACAGGGGGTGAGACTGTTTCAGAAAACCAGGAAATATTGGAGGACACGTTCCCCTGCTCCCTACAACTCGCGGAGTCAGCATTCGGGAAGACAGTCACGGCCGGCCACGCCTCACCTGAGCTGTCCTTGCCGGAGGACAGACGCGAGCGTCTGGGAAGGGGGCCGGAAGGACAAGGGAGGCGCCAGCTCCCGGGCACCGGGTGGCAGGTGGCGGCAGGAGGGCCTCGTCCAGCCCAGGCTGGTCTGGCCCTTTCGGTCACGCCTGCGAGAGCCCGTGCGCTGAGCAGCTACAGCGGGAGGCGTAACGTACCATCCTGACGCTCCGTTGACGCGAAGGGGGTCTGGCGGGACCGGGGATGGGCCTGAGGGCGGCCCTGGTACCGGCTGCCCCTGCTCCACCTTCCCACGCCGCGTGCTGCCTCTGACCCGCGGCCCCGTCCGCGTCGCCTCACCGGTCGGATCGCAGGAGCGCAGGGCTGCCCGGTGTTACTCTGGTCACCGCGTGTCCCAAGCTCCCGGGGCACAGGCTCAGGACACAGAGGGAATTATGGGGTAAAGGGCGGAGCAAACGCCCTCGGGGAGCGTGGGTGTGATGCCCAGGCCCCGAGGAACCCACCCCTCCTGGCTTCCTCAGCGAACACGAGGACAGGGCCGCCGACAGGCTGGTGGCTCTGGAACCTGACGGTCGTGCCGGCAAGACGGGGAGCAAGGGCTGTTCCAGTGGCCTGGGTCCTACGGAGCGAGGGCCCTGTCCTTGGGAGTGGACGCTCAGCCTCGAGGCCAGAGGCCGGCCATCGGGTGGGGGCAGCAGGGGCTGCAGGACTGGCTCCTCCGCCCTCAGGGGGCTGGGGGCTGCGGGGGGGGGGTCTGCGGGGACAGGCGCTCCCCGTACAGCTGCTCTGACCGTCCTAGACGCAAAGCAGCAAGACGGAGCAGAGGCCCCACCAGAGGCCGCCCCTGCCCGCTGAGTCCCGCTGCCCCCGCCCACGCCGCGCTCACCTTACTCACCCACCCGCGGGCCCGGCGACACTGCAGTGTGCCCAGCAGTGCCTCAGCCCCCATGTCCCCTTTGCTGCCCCCCAACAGGCCCCGATGGCAGTGCCCTTCCTCCAGGTCCCTTTCCCCTGGGGGCTGGCATGTTCGGGGGAAGGGAACCTGATGTAAGTGACAGTGGTGTGTCAGTGTGTCCATGTGACCATGTGTGTCCGTGTGACCATGTGTGTCCGTGTGGTCCGTGTGACCGTGTGTATCTGACCATGTGTCTGTGTGACCATATGTGCCCATGTGACCGTGTGAGTCCATGTAACTCTGTGTGACCGTGTGTCCGAGTGACCATATGTATCCATGTGACCATGTGTGTCCGTGTGACCGTGTGTGTCTGTGTAACTATGAGTGTCCGTGTGACCAGGTGTGTCCGTGTGACCATGTGTGTCTGTGTGACCGTCTGTGTTCATGTGACCATGTGTGTCCGTTTGACCATGTGTGTGCCCATGTGACGTGTGTCTGTGTGAAGGTGTGTGTGTGTGACCATGTGTATCATGTAACCATGTGATCATGTGTGTCCATGTGACCATGTGTGTCCGTGACAGTGTGACCACGTGTATTGTGTGACCATGTGACCATGTATGTCCGTGTGAGTATGTGTGTCCGTGTGACCATGTGTCTGTGTGACCATGTGTGTCCATGTGACCATATGAGTCCATGTAACTATGTGTGACCGTGTATCCATGTGACCATGTGTGTCTGTGTGACCATGTGTGTCCATGTGACCATGTGTATGTCCATGTGACCATGTGTCTGACCGTGTGTCTGTGACCTTGTGTCCGTGTGACCATGTGTGTCCATGTGATCATGTGTTCGTGTGACTGTATGTGTCCGTGTGACCATGTGTATTGTGTGACCATGTGAGTCTGTGTGACCATGTGTCCGTGTGTCCGTGTGACCATGTGTGTCCATGTGACCGTGTGAGTCCATGTAACTATGTGTGACCGTGTGTCCGTGTGACCATATGTATCCATGTGACCATGTGTGTCCATGTGACCGTGTGTCTGTGTGACCGTGTGTTCACATGTATGTTCATGTGACCATGTGTGTGTCCATGTGACCGTGTGTCTGACAGTGTCTGTGTGACCTTGTGACTGTGTGTCCATGTGACCACATGTATCGTGTGACCATGTGTCCATGTGTGCCCATGTGATCATGTGTGTCCGTGCGTCCATGCGTGTCTGCGTGACCATGTGTGTCCCTGTGACCATGCGTGTGCCCATGTGATCATGCATGTTCACACCTGGATCTTCACACTGCCTGGGTGTGGAGGGTGTGACCGGGCATGGCCGCTTGAAGGGAGCAGGTTCTCTGTGTGCAGACTCAGCCTCCGCCCCAGGACACAGCGGTCGGGGCTGAGGGTGGCTGAGCGTCCTCTGCAGCTGTGGCGTGTAGACCGTGCTGTTCCCGGCGTCCATCTGTCCTGTGTCCTAGGCTCTCGCTGATGCTTGAGGTCTCGGGCCGGGCCTCTGTATCTTCTTTCTGGTGCTAAGGAGCTGGGCCGGCGCTGGAGGCACACAGGCCGGGGACAGTGGCGCCCCTCGAGCTCCCCCCTTGCTGGCTGTCGGGCCGCCCCACTCTGGGGCCAAGCCAGGTTCGGGGGCACCGGTGCCCACGGTGCTGCATGATCTTGCTGTGCCGGCAGGTGGATCTTCCAGAAGCTCTCAGAGCAGCGGCCTGAGACCAGGCTTGACGAGTAAAGGACACTTTTGCCTCAATAACCGCGAGGGCGTGGAAGTTCCAGGCGTGCTCCCCACAGGGAGAGGTGCTCCCGTGCGAGCTTCTGGCGGGCTGGTGCAGGGGTGCGGAGCGCGGTGAGTCCCCCAAATGACGGTGGGGCCGCGACAGGTGCAGCCAGGGCCTGGTGTAGGCTGACGTGGGCTGACCCGGAGCTGCGTCTCTTCCTCCGCCCAGGGAAGCTCTGGACTCCGTGGATTCTCTGGAAGCCCAGGAGGCGGCACAGGGGATGGGCCGGCCTGTACTGACCCGCCGGGAGTGACCGCAACAAACGCCCTGTGTGCACGCACAGCCTCTTGAACGCAGCACCACCTTGCTGAGGGACTATTGTGGTTGGGCCCCAAGACAAACAGAGCTGTGGGCTCCACAGTCTTGAACCACAGGAGCTCCTTCCAGGATGGGGGCCTCGGGAGGGGCGGGGGACATGTAGCAGGTGTCCCCGAGGTGTGCTTACTGGAAGGAGGAGGAGGGAGCAGAAGGGTGCTGCGGGATGAAGACTCAGAGCCCTTCCTCTAGGGCCAGGGCGGGGTAGCCAGGCCCTTGGTCCTCGGGTCCCACACCAGGGTCGGGGTGCTGGCCACTGGCAGGAGGAGGCATGCTGCAGAGGCCACAGTGTCCCTGGGGCTGCAGCCTCGGGCTGTGTTCTGTGGCTGCCCCGACGCCAGGCCCCCAGCCCCCAGCAGATGGTTCTGGACAAGGGCTCAGTAGCAGCAAGAGTCCATCTTAAAGTGAGATGCCTGGGTCGGGTGGTGTTGTGACCCTGTCCCCTCAGCCTGGTGGTGCCTGCCCCTGCCCGGGCCTTCCAGCCTCCAGCCTGTGCCCACCCACAATGACTGCAAACAAGGGGGGGACTGTGCACAGGCGAGGGTTTGGAGGTGGACGCCAAGCCCCCCAGTGAGCAGGTATGCAAGCACGTGGCTGCTGAGGGCTGTGTGTGTGTGTGTCGTGTGCACGTGTGTGTGTGTGTGTGTGTGTGGTGCTTGTGAGCTGCAGGTCCGGGGAGGGCTCCTGGATCCTGCTGTCCAGTCCCACCTTGTTTGCCACTCAGGGGTGTGTGTCGCTTGGGGCACAGGCCGTGGTCCTGGGTGGAGAATGGCGCCTCGGGTTCTGTTTCGGGCTGGGAAGCAGCTTCTCCTTCCCCTTCCTCGCTCCCCCCATGAGCCCCGCAGGATCCCGCCTGTCGGTGACTTGGGAGGGGGCTCCTGCATCCCTGTAATTGGTGGACGGCTGCCCCTGGGAGCCCCCGCGGTTACCGAGGTGGAAGACACCCATCGCCTCCCCCATCCTGCTCTGTCTTTGGTTGGAGTTTCCATGGAAACTCCCGTAGCAGGAAACACAGGCCCACGAAAGTTTTTCAACTATCATTATTTTAAAGAATCTCGCTCCCCCTTTCTTGCCCTCATTCGGATGACTGTTTCCATGGAAACTGGAATAGAAACTGCTGGTAGGAGAGGAAGTCAAATCTGGCCATTTCCCACGGCTGGCTGTCGTGTCTGTCGGCAGGAGCTTGGGGAGGGAGGCGTCGCGTGGTGGGGAGGGCCCGGTCCCCTGGTCGGGGCTGGCAGGCTGCATCCCGTGCAGTCCTGTGGAGATGCGGCTGCACCAGGATGGAGGCAGGGATCTGGGGCGACCCCTGCTCCCTGAGGGCCCCTCTGCCTAAGCCATTGGAAGGTGAGACCACAAAGGGAAAACTTTCAAAGAAGCCTTTTAGCCCGAAGTACCCTGGATGCTGACCCCCAAGTGCTCACAGAAGTGCCTGCCAGGTGCCCCAGGCACATCCCCCAGCCACCCGAAAAGCTGGTCCCCACCTGGGGGGTGGTTACTGGTACTTAACTGGTGGACTGTCATCCATCCCATGCCTAAGGAGACAGTCCTGGGGCTGTGGACATGTCCCTCAATCAAACCTTGTACGTGAGCAGCAGTGCAAGTGAGTGTGTGCATCGATACGCAGAACACAGAAAAGAGCATCCCTTGAGGGCCTCATGTCCCAGGGCTCTGGCAGGTGGGGCCAAGAGAGACGGTCCGGAGAGGCCAGGAGCAGGGCACCCGTTGCCTCCCAGAGCTGCACGGCAGGTGGGAACCTGGTTATTTGTGCGACGAACTCATTGCCCCCGTGGAGGGAGTGGAAGAGTTCCCTCGCTCCCAGAGGTGCGTCCACTTGGTACCCATGAATCCATGAAGGTGACCTCATTTGGAATAAGGGTCTTTGCAGACATAATTACAGTAAGGATCTTGCCGTGACTCCTGCTGGACTTAGGATAGAGAGAGGAATAGACAATTCAACGACAGTAGGCAGGGACTCGAGTGTCACGCGTCGGAGTGGTTGGAAAACCAGACAGGAGGTACAGCGGGAGACGGATGACGTGCACAGTGCTGTCCGTGAGCTGGACCCAGCAGACACCTGCAAGATGCTGCAGCCAACAGCAGGACGCACATTCCTGTCCAGGGCACCTCGGCCGTTGTCCAGGGTGGGCCTTGTGCTTGGGCACAGGGTAAGTCAGCATGTCCTAAAGAGTGAAATCACACAAAGCATCTTCTCCAATGATAATGGAACAGAGCTAGGAACCAGTCAGAGAACGGAATCTGGGAAACCCACAAATGCACGCAAATTCCACAACACTCTCTGAAGTAGCCACTGGGTCGAAGAAGCAATCCCGGAGAAAGGAGGACATACTGTGAGATGCGTGGAGATGAAAACCAAACATACACACACTTAGCGTGTGCAGCTTAGACCCTGCTTAGGGGAAAATCTGTAGCCATAAACACGTGTGTGAGGAAAGATTTCAAATCAATAACCGCACCTTCTGCCTTCAGAAAGTAGAATAAAAAAAATAATTAGAAAAAAAAAAAGAAAGTAGAATAAGGAGACCACATGAATCTAAAGCAAGTGGAAGAGAGGAAATAGTTCTGATTGGAGCAGAAGTAAATAAAATGTAAAATAGAGAAAACGTTAGGGGAAGAATAAGTAAGACCCAAAATTGGTTCTTTGTCAAGATTAACAAAGCTGACACACCTTCCGTGGGGCTGGCCGGTGAAAGCACGTGTGGAAGACGCAGGCTGCTGACGTCAGGAGGGAAGGAGGCGGCTTTGCTGCCCACCTCACAGAGACGAAAAGGATCAAAAGCAATTGCGTGCCAATTAATCACACAACCGAGACGAAATGGACAAATTCCTAGGAAGGCGCAAATGATCAAAACTGACTCAAAAAGAAGTAGAAAATGAAACTAGACCTATAACAAGTCAAGAGATCACAGTGAAAATACTTCTCAGACGGAGGGCTGGTCCGCTGGTGAGTTCTAGAAAATACTTGCAGTAGTATCCACGCACACCGTCCAGAAGCCCTTCCAGGGATGCCCGGGAGGGAGGCCTCCCCTCCTGCGCTCTGACGGGCTGACCACGGCGGTCACCAGACAAGAACGTTCCTGGAAAGCCACAGTCGGATGCTCCACAACACGAGCACAAGACCCACCCACACGACAGCAGCAAACGGAATCGAGAAACGTGTAAGAAGGACTGCACCCCGTGGCCACGTGAGATTCATGTCAGAAGCACGGGGCTTGGTTAACACCAAGGGTCAGTCCCTGAAATGCAGCGGGGCCCAGAGTAAAGGAGGAAACCGCAAGGTCCTCTCGCTGGGAGCGGAAAAGCCCTTTGACAAAATCCAACACCTTTTAACGAGGAATACAGTCAACAACCACGTGGCTAAGGACCCGCCGGGCCTGGTGACGGCCGCTCACGGAGGCCCCCCAGCTGCCGTCAGACTTGGTCGGGCCGCGGGAACGTTGGCTGCAGGGGGGCAGGACGCGCTCTGCTCTCCTAGACGCCCCTCGCTGCCCTGGACGGGGCTTCCACCCGCAGGGGCTGGCGTGGGGGTGGCCCTGCCTGCCCTGGAGCCCATCCTGCTTTGGGAGGGAAAGAAAGGACACTTACTGCCTCCGCGGGTCCCCAGGGTGTGTGATCCGTTGCTCCTGTGACCCCGTCCCTCCCCGCAGTGACTCTGCATCCCGGGTCCTCCATCTACCTTATCACCTGCACCTCACAGCTGGGTCAGGACGTCCTTTGTGCGCCGCCCTCTGCAGACAACGGAAGCCAGCCCGCCAGCAGAGCGTCCCCGGCCCCCAGCCCTGCGGGTCACCCAGCAAGCGCCGGACGGTCCACCCCCAACAGCTGGGAAGCTGCTCTGGGTACGTGTCCTACCTGTTGGGTGTGGGCGGGCGCCACGGGGTGTCCAGCGGGAGGCTCCTGTAGGCACGGCCCCATTGGTCCCTTGTGTGCCGAGTGGTGGCCAAGGTCCCAGGCTGTGTGGCCTGCTCAGGTGCTGATGTGGTTGACCTGGGCCGGGACTCAGGTTTGTGTCACTTGCTGTCACGGGGTGATGGGACAGCCCGCGGACGGCTGCTGGGCAGTTGCCGCTGAGCTCTCAGCGCAGGGCCTGGCCAGCAGGAGGACAGCGCCTGTGGTCGTCCCCCGTCACTCGGCCTACGACTGCGGTCACACAAGCCCAGGGGACGTCGGGGACCGCAGTGTTGTGTGAACCGGAGTGCCCGCAGGGACAGTGCTTGTCGGCTTCTTCCGTCGGTGGCACCGAGCCAAACCCGGGGTCTCCGTCGCTCTGGGTGCCTACAGGTTTGTGACGTGAGGCGGTGGCGGGCGGGGAGAAGGTGTGGGCGCTGCCAGGGCCGTGACTGTTGACATTTCCCTCACCCCGCATCACAGCTTCATTTTAATTTCAATGATCTGGCTTCCTTCCTGGTTAACATTTGAATACAAAAGCATCAACTGAATTTCTAAAATGTAATTAAGCTTCTTTTATTTCTGCTTAAGCACTTGAGGGATGCAGAGGGGGCTTCTCCCAGGAAAGCCTCAACATCCCCAGGTGCAGGTGGGGCGGGCAGGCCTGGGCCTCCCAGGGTCGTGGTGCCCTGACGTGTCCTGCTCACCCCCCGCCTCCCCCCCTCGTGGCCTGTGGGCGCAGGTTCCCAGCCCACCTGTCCTGCTGCGTAGCTGCGCCCTGCACCTGCCCGCGGGTCCCCTGGGGGCCAGCGCTCCCCTGGCCCACCCGGCGCTGGGGTGGGTCTAGCCAGACCTGCAGGCACGGATGCCACCGCCGGCGCTGGGGTGGGTCTAGCCAGACCTGCAGGCACGGATGCCACCGCCGCGGCGACCTCCCCGCCCCCTCCCGCGCTGCCCTGCTCCCTTCAGACCCCGTTGGCCTCAGGTCCTCCCTCCAGGGCGGCCCCTCCCCTGTCCTGGAGCCTCCTGACCCCTCCTCACCAGCCAGAGGCTTCCCGAAGTAGCCTGGAGGTCTCCCAGGCGGCCCCCCAAGCACCTCAGACACCACTTCTTCAGGACCCGGGGCACCTGCAAACACACACCTTTTTTTTTTTTTTTTACATTTTTACTGATTTGGCAGGAAAAATGGCATTTGTTTTATGCCAACACCATATGACACACCTAACGGTGACTCTCCGATGAGCTCTTCTTCGCGGAGCGCTCTCCAGGGGAAGCTGACTCGCCCCCGCGGCCACGCGCACACCCAGGCTGCCAGGGTGCCAGCGCCTACGGTCCCCTGGTCCCCTCCCGTCTCGAAGTCCGCGGCTGTGCCGTGTTCATTTCCGAGGATGTAAGGTCACAGGGTCCTACTCAGTAAGACCTGGCTTGGATTCAGCCTGCCCGGAACTGCAGAGCGACCTCAGTTTTGTGGGTTTTTTTTTTTTCCCTTTCCCTTCATCTCCTTATAAACTGATGGTTTTTCCGCTGTGGCTGCTGTCACGAACGATCCCCAACGTGGGTCTAGGAGGTCAGCAGCCTGAGCGGCGGGCGGGCAGGTCCTGGGGGGGCCCGGGGAGCTGCTTCCTTGCCCCCCACCCACCCGGGCTCCTGGCCCCTCATCCCCACTCGGAGCCCGCGGGGTGCAGCTTCCCTCCCTCCTCTGGCCCCGGGGTCTCTCATTTCCTCCTGTGACCCCGACTCTCCTGCTTCCGTGTCCCGAGGACCCTTGTGGTGACCTCGGCCCCAGCTCAGGGGCGACCCCCGAGTCACGATCGTCCACTTGACCAGGTCGGCGAAGTCCCTTCCTCCATGGAGGGTGATGCATTCCCGGGTCCCGGGGAGCAGGCCGAGCGGCTCTGGGGCACTGTCTGTCCCTCACGCGTGAGCGTCTCTTCCTGTCCTCTGACACGTCTCGGAAGGTTTTAGAGGTTTCCCAGGGAGTGTCTCAGCTGCGTCGAACCCCCCCCCCCCACCCAAACCTTCGTGTTCTGTCGCTGTAGTGGAAGGTACTGGGATTTCCCACGACTGATCATTAATCCTCGCCACCATAGGGGAAAACGGTGGGTCGTTTACGTGGCCCTATGCCTGACACCTTCGCCGAAGCCTGTCCGAGTGCCCCGGCTCTCGCCGTAGGGCCTGGAGACGGCGCTGCATGGGCGGTCCCACGGGGCACCGGGGCCTTGTCGCGGCTCGTAACTGCTCGCCTTGAAGTTTCCTGGGACGCGTCAGGCCGGGGCTGGAGCGCCAGGGCGTCCAGGTGGCTCGGGAGGGTCGTCCTGCAGGGCCTGTGCTCAGGGACGGGGCCTCCCGCCGCGTCCCCCTCCCTGGGGCGGCTCAGAGCCCGCATCTCCGCGTTGTTGGTAAATAGGTGCGCGTGTGTCGCCTTGTCACAGCTGTCCCCGACGGTCTGGGCCTTGCCCGATGCTCATCCTGCAGAGGCGGCCAGCGGCCAGGACGGCAGGGTGGGGGCCCACCGCCTTCTCGGGTGTTCCTGCTGGCGCAGGGAGCCGCCACGACGGCTGTAACCGAATCTCTAGGCGACGGGACATAAAATATTTATGTCTATATCAGGGAAGACGAATTAAGCCAATAATAAAAACAGTCTGGAGAGCAGCGCCGGCCCTTTTATTTATGAGACGCCCCCTTCCCCGGAGGCGGATGTGGGGACAGTGGGGGCGGCAGGCCTTCCTGGGGCGCCTGGTCCCCGCAGCCCCCGAGCCCCCAAGTATCTGCAGCCGGGGACCCGCAACCCCCGCGGGTGGGCAGGGGGCGCTCGGCTCCAGAGGCGCTGGTCCTCCCGCCTGGCCGCGCTGGCCTGGGGCAGCCCCGGGGGTCGGGCCGGGCGGGCAGAGACCCCTGCGTCATAAGAAATACGGGGAGGACGGACGCGCAGCGCAGCTTCCCTGGAGGGCTGTTGGGAGGGGGCCTGGGGGCGCATCTGTGTGTCTGTGTACGTGTGTGCACGCGTGTGTGTCGGTGCGAGCACATGTGGCTGTGCCGCTGTGTGCACATGTGCCCGTCTGTGTGCGTGCATGTCTCCCCGTGCACATGTGTCTGCATGTGTCTGTCTGTCTCTGTGTGTGCAAGTGTGTGCATGTGTCCATATGCCTCGTGTGTCTCCGTGCACGCGTGTGGGTGTCTCCCCCCGAAGCGTGGGAGAACTCTGCGAGCTTGGTGTCCCGGCTGGAGGCGGAGGCGCAGACACAGCTCAGCCGTGGGCGCTGCCGTGTGCCGCCAATTTTGTTGTATTTGCTCCCTCGGTGAGTGCGGTGGCCCCACACGCCCCCGTGAGCTCCAGGCCCTCTGTCGGGTTGGGGAGCCCTCCCCACGGGGCCCCTGGTTCGGGGACCGCTCCGGGGCTCCCCCACGGGCCTGCCCAAGAAGTGAGGGAGGTGGATGGCGATGCTCGGGGTGCCCGAGGCTGTCACAGGTCTGCCCCGGGCTGGTTCGGGTGACAGATGGGCAGGGGCGCCCCCGGCGGTGGGGTTCAGTCAGGAAACTCTCAGGGGCACATTCTGCAGTGGCCGGGGTCGCTGAGGGCGCCGTGGTGGGGAAACAGCTGACAGGTGATGGCTGTCCCCAGGGATCCCGCAAGGTTGGCGGCGGCAGGCCGGGTGCTGAGGTGAGCGCGGACGGTGCCGAGCACGGGTGGGCCCGCGGCAGCCGCGCCATCGGTCCTGCCCCCCAGCCCCGCCGGGCTTCCTGCCGGCCGCCCTCCCACCCACCTCCCCAGGGCCCACTCCAGGGGGCAGGAAGGGCCTGGGAAACCAAGGAATCTCTGCAGCTCCCCGAAACTGGGCCGTGGGGTGGGGTCAGGTGGGCCGCGTTCTCCACGGCCGTCGAAGCGTTTCTGCTTCCCAGAGATGCTGATGTGAGCGCACGTCCACACACACAGCGTACACGCCCAGCCATGCACACGTGCACAGACGCACATGCACGTACACGCACACACACGTGCACACACCCCATCCCCCAGGGGCCACCCTCCAAGTGGGCTTGGCGCCCACTAGCTCTGCTTCCTCACGACTGCGCGCCCGAGTGCCCACGGCACAGCACGTGCTCGGCTCGTCGACGGCGCGTTTGCCCGAGGGAAGCCACACAGAGGACGGTGGGCGGTGCAGGGAGACGAGGGACCGGGGTCAGCACAGGGCAGTTGAGCGGCAGCAGCAGCTTCATCCACGACGTTGAATTTATATTTTTAATTTGAATTTTGTTGCTGTTGTGCTTTGTGTTTAATTGATAAATGTGTTTTCTGTTCGAAGTCACATGGAAACAAAAGGAAGAGGAGTTTCTGTCTAGCTGAATATTTATACGTATTAAAATAAGACCGTGAGGAACTGTTTTGAGTCCATCTGGGGATGGAGAGCCTGTTTCTGTGCCTCGTCGCCGCTCCTCGGCATGACCTGAAGCGCCCTTCGCGGTTTGTGATGCTGTCGTGTCGGGACAGCCGCTCCGTCCTTGACGCCTTGCCTGCGGCGGCTTCGGGTTCTTGCAACACGCGCTGCACAGTCGGCAAAGCCTAACACGCTGGCCGGGGGGCCCGAAAGCGTTTGCTGCCCGTCCCTCCTGCAGCGGGTCCTCTGTCGCTGCCCGGCTCCAGTCACCGCGTGAAATCGGAAAATAAGACCCAAGAGCAGCTCCGGGCCATGATTCTGACCCCGGGTCGCAGGGCCCCACAGCACTGAGCTCTCCGCGAGGTCATGGGGGCACCACTGCCGCTCTGGTCCCCCCAGGGGACGTCGAGGTGACACCTGGGCCCGACCTGACCCACGATCAGAGGCCCCTGTGCCCCCCGAGGGTCCCCGCTGCCTGCCGGAGACGCCCCCTTCCCGTCGTGTGATTTGTCTCAATTACAAATTCATCACTTTATTCCCAGAATGTATTTGTATAACTGACCACCTCCCGAGTCACGGGGAAAGGAGTTTAAGACATTTTCTCAGATTTAAATGGCAGTTTAATTAGATATTGTTGCGACGCCAGGTGGACGAAACTATACGATTTCTTTGCTCTTTTCTTACCTAGAAAAATAATAAAGCAGAACGTGTTTAATTGATAGAATGAAAAAGATTTTCTCTGGACAAGAGCAGCCTCGACTTACCTGGTGCCTGGAGACTCCGCGGTGACCGAGGGGCCTCCCTGGACGCAGGGTGAGCCTCGAGGCAGGCAGTCGGGAGTGTGCAGGGCACGGCCACGGCCCGGACCAGCCCAGGAGGGGGAGGATGGGGACATGGGGTGGCCGGCGGGAGGCGGGAGGCGGGAAGCGGGACGAGTTCCCCAGGACCGATGCTGTGGTCAGGAGACCGCTCGTCCCCCTCCTTCCTAGCCCGGGAGCCAGGACCATCCACCGCAGAGGCGGACGGGGCCGCCCCTGAGCAGACTTACTGACCTCAGCCATGAGAAGGGGGCGCATTTCTGGATGCTGGCGTGGCCTCCAGTCCCTCGATGAGAAGAGGTTCCCGTGGGGAGCAGCGCAGTGGGGCGGGTGGGACCCTCAGGAAGGGGGAAGGCTCAGGGCCGAGCCGGCCAGCTGGTGCCCATGGTGACCTCCTGGGGGCTCGGGTGGCCCAGAGCAGCCCCTGGGGCCGGGTTCCAGGGGCACCGGAGCCTGAGCCTGTACAGAGCTTCTGGGTCGGGTCGGGCACCGCGGGAGGACACAGCGCTCATGGGACACTGGCCCTGCCTGCTGACCAGCGGTGCAGCGGGTTTGCTCGTGTGTGTGCCGATGCACGCTCTCCGGAGCCCCAAGCCTGCTGACCCCTGCCCTGCTGGCCCGGCCCCGCCAACCCCGGCCCTGCTGACCACAGCTCCACTGACCCCAGCCCTGCTGAGTCCTGCCCTGCTGGCCCAGCCCTGCCAACCCTGGCCCTGCTGACTGCAGCTCCGCTGCCCCCAGCCCTGCTGACCCCATCCCTGTTGACCCCTGCCCTGCTGACCTCTGCCCTGCTGGCCCAGCCCCGTCAACCCCAGCTCTGAGCGAGGCCTCTCCCAGGAGGGACCTGGCAGGTGTGTGGTCCGACCAGCCTCCTGCCCAAGTGGGAGTGACAGGTGTCCCATCCAAAAATAAATACTTGTTTTGAAAAAAGTTTGATTTATTTTTAAAAAAGATTTTATTTATTTATCCATGAGAGACACAGAGAGAGAGGGAGAGACACAGAGAGAGAGGGAGACGCAGGCTCCATGCAGGGAGCCCATTGCGAGACTTGATCCCAGGACCCGGGGTCACGCCCTGGGCCAAAGGCAGACGCTTGACCGCTGAGCCACCCAGGAGCTCCTGAAAAATGTGTGGTTTAAAGAAGCACGTCAGGTCTGCCCAGGCTGAGGTGTGAGCAGGTGATTGTGCTTTTCTGGCTGCTTGTGGGCCTTGCACCAGAGCCACAGGGCGGAGCGCCTATTGTGGGCCGGGAATTCGGGCCCAGATGTCCCGCCGCCGCCGGAAGGTCTTGTCCACCTTTACCCTCATCCTTAGCAGTGGCAGGTCCCCATCGTGGCTGCAGGACGGGCCTTGCAGGCCGTGAAGCCGGAGAGCAGCGCGGCCCTGGGCGGTCCCCCGGGGCGCAGGGACTTCTGTCCGGCAGGCAGCTCCGCGAGGGCAGGGGCGGGGGGTGCTGAGCTGAGAACTCAGCTGGGGTCACTGCCGGGCCACGTGCGGGGTAGACCGGGGGTGTGGGCGCAGTTTGTACTCGGACACGAGAGGCCGCCTGTTCTCCAGATGCGCCGTAGGACAGGCCGGGGCAGACTCCCAGGATGCTCCATTCCCGGGGATGCGGCCTCGAAAGTGGGGCCGCAGCTTCTGAGGCTTCTGTCAGGAGACGGCCCGCGGCCCTGCAATCCCCGTCTTCCCAGGAGGCGCCCGGGGCCCGTGGGCAGAGCCGTTGGGCGGGGGGTGGGGGGGTGTCCACCGGGGACCCGTGGCGGGAGGAGCGATGTTTTCCGGGACCCGAGGACACAGGCGGGCCGGCTGCGGTGAAGAGCCCCGCTCTGTCCCCCTGGGGGAGACGGTGGCCGGCAGTCGGGGGCCCGCAAGGTGGCTTCAGGGTCCCAGCCTCGGTGGCGGCAGGAAGGGGCAGGAGCGCCGGCGGGCGGCGCGGGACCAGGCCGAGCCGTTGGCATCTATTCTGCGGCGAGAGACACAGGAGGTGGCGTGATTTCACGCACGTCCACGGGCCACCGATGGTTTTCGGGACCGTCTGCTGCTGGGCAGTGTCCGGGGCCCCGATCGCCCAGGTGAGCGGGTGCGGGAGCCGGGAACGAGGCGGAGTGTGTCGCGTTACCTGAACCAAGGGAGACCTAGGGAAGGGGCGAGTGGGGGTGGGACCCCGGGCCACGAGCCTCTTCTTTCCGTGTTTCTGCTCGGGGCGTAGATCACGGGCGCCTGGAGGACTGCTGGGCGGCCGCGTGTCCCCAGCCGGGGGCTTTGTCACAGGAAAGGGCCTGGAGGCTTCGACGCCTCCCCTCCCGGGATCCCGGAGCAGCTCACCCCGACCGCGGGCCTCTCCGGGCTCCATCCCCCTGCGCAGGGAGCCCAGGTCGCACGGGGCCCGCCTCTGCCTGCCACCTGTGCCCTCAGGGCCTGGGTGGCCGGCAGCAGCCCCGGGGGGGTGGGAGGGGCCGGCCAAGGACCCAGCCACCTGGCGGGACCTCACCTTCCACGTGTAGCGGCTCCTTTAGGAGCGTGTGTGCACACCCCTGTGCTCCGGGGTCTGGAGGACAGGGGATCAGACGTGGTCAGTGGGCAGGCACCTGGCCGGGCCCGTGTCACCTCCTGGGGGGCCGGGGGGGGGGGGGACGGCACCTCCTCCAGGAGCCAGGCCCTCTGCCCGTGTCTCCTCCACCCTCCGACCGGCCGAGCTGTCGTCCCACTGGCACATTGCTCTCTTCTCTCTGTGACTCGCAGGCCACTATGCTGGGGGTGGACACACATGCCCACTCGGGGGGTGTCCTTCGCCCACGGTGCCCCCCACCAGCCAGCCCAGGCTCCTCACCCTCTGGGACCCCGGGAGGTGAGGGGTGGACTCGGGGCCAGCCGGCTCACGACCCTCCCGCGTGACTCCTGCCACGCTGTGACCAGTACCTCCTGCCGTCCAGTGGCCTCTGTCCCTCCTGGTGGTGAGGGAGGGCCCTGCCCGGGGTCACGGGGTGGCCACACACAGGACACTTGGCCCCACTGAGGAGCTGGGCAGTGATTTATGAGTCACACAGGCTCCCACGTCCTGTGCGGGGCTCCCCAGGGTGCCCTCTCCCCAGGGGGTGCTCGGGAGGCCGGCTTCCCAGCAACAAGGGGCGGAGGCACCTGTCCTCGCGGGAGGCGGCGCTGCGCTCGGCTGAGTGATTCCCCAGGATGCCAGGGACTGGAGGCTGTGGGGGGACCTGTGGGCGGGCCGTTGCCCCAGATGTCACGGGGCACGAAACGCCAGGTCCTAGGCCCGGCCCGACAGCCCGCCGTGCCCCCAGCCCCCCAACTCCCGCCCTGGGTGTTCAAACGAGTCTTCCCTTTGGTGGCAGCACGTGCCTCATCTCAGCCTCAGCGTGCCCCGGGGACACCCGGCCGGCCCCCCAATCCCACCCAAACTGCAAGCCTGATCCGCGCCCCCTTCGGAGTGCAGTGGCCCCACTGTGCCCGAGACCGCAGCTCGCAGAGGCTTGGATCTTCCTCATTCTCTCTCCTTGCAAGACATCCACAGGCGAGTCCTACTCTGAAATGTGACCCCCTGTGCTCACCTGTCCCGTCAGGGTCCCCTGACCCCTCCCCCGGCTGCGGGAAGGCTCCGCCCTGCTCCCCCGTGAGCCCGCCCCACGGCCCGCCGCTGTCGGGCAAGGAGGCGGGAGGCAGAGCAGGTGTATCCGGGGCGCAGGGGAGACGGAGGCTCTCGGGAGGTGACAGGAGGAGCGCAGGGAGGAGGCAGACGGGGATGGACGGGTGACAGCCGGGGGGCGTCTGCTGACGCTGGAGGATGGCGGAGCCCCAGAGAGCTGATGGGAAGAGAGGCACACCCCGACGGCTGGGATTGCAGAGGGAGGACCGAGGGAGGGAGGAGGAGACAGAGACAGAGAGATAGGGAGAGACAGAGAGAGACACACACAGAGACAGAGACAGAAACAGGCCGAGAGGGAGGGAGAGGACCTGACCATCCAGGAGGGGGCTGGCGTCCGTCTTGACCCTGAGGACACAGAAGGGGTCTTGCTGGGTCTCAGCGACGCTGTGTCACCCTCAGGCTTCAAAGCAGTGCAGCTCAGGTGGGGCCAGGTGCCGCCGATGGAGCCAAGGCGTTTCCTGCCACATGGGGGCTCCAGGACATGGGTCTCCAGGCGCCTTCCTGTGGAGGCTGCGAGGGATGTGCCCCAGGTGAGGGAGGAGCCCCAGGTGAGGGAGGAGCCCCAGGTGAGGGAGAAGTCCCAGGAGAAGGATGTGCTCCAGGTGAGGGAGGAGCCCCAGGTGAGGGATGTGCCCCAGGTGAGGGACGTGCTCCAGGTGAGGAACATGCTCCAGGTGAAGGAGGAGCCCCAGGTAAGGGAGGAACCCCGAGGGTGAGCAGGTGGCCTGGAGCAGAGATGCGGGAGCAGTGCAGGGGCCCAGGGGGCCGATTCTCGGCAGGCCTGCAGCATCGGGGAACAACGTGCCCCTGAGGACGAGGTGGGGACCAGCCACGGACAGGAGACCGAGAGCCATGACCACCGTGCCTGGGAGGGGAGACAAGGCTTCTCCTCTGCCAGTAGGATGGGGACAGGCAGCTGGAAGCTCCAGGAAATCCCACAGAACCCTCTAGACAATAAAATTCCTGGCCAGGTGACGACCTTGGTGGTGGCAGGATCCTGAGCTCCTGGCGGGGCAGGAGGGGGCCATGTGCCCCGAGCCAGGACCAGGCGTCCAGGTTCTGACCTCAGAGCCCTGAAGAGGAAACCGGAGGGGAGAGATACACCGTCACCACCTGCAAGTCCGTTTAGTCGTCCCCAAGCTTTAGAGTCACATGACAGGACAAGGGGACACCCACGGGGTGGGGTCACCGGTCAGAGCTCCGTGATGAAATGTCCCCCCTGGTTTCCCACGGCAGGCGTCCCAGCGGGGTGAGGGGTCACGGCCGGGGCACGCTGGGCCCCCCCCGCAGCTCCCCCAGTCTCTCCGGGATGTCCTCCCGCCTCCGCCTGGCACCCGCTCATCCACCCGTCCCCAGGGCTTGTCCTTTCCCTTCGTAGCCGTCACTGGCACCTGCGCCTCTGTCTCCACGCCCCACTGGGGTGGGGGGCAAGCACGGAGCCCAGGACCCGGGGACTCTGGGACCCCGAGGCCGGCGATGGAGCTCAGCTGTGGGGCCGTCCAGCGTTCTCGTCCGGCCCCCCCCGAGGAGGTGCCGGGGTGCATGTCCTAACCGTCCGTTCCCCGCCAGCGCTCATCCTCGGCCACTTCCGGCCCGGTGGGCACACAGGACACCAGCTCAGGGTGGGGGTGCCCGTGGCCCGCGGGGCAGGTGGGCACCCCCGTGTCTGGCTAGCAGGCCGGCTCACACGCACACGCACACGCACATCCCATGGTGGGGAGCCTCAGCAGGAAGGGAGCACCGTCCGTGAGCGTGTTTTGGGCACCAGCCGGCCCCCGAGCCCCGAGCTCTCAGGATGGAGCTAGCAAGGTCGGGGCCGTCGAGGCACAGCCAGGCGCGGGGGGCGCCCGGCTCCCAGGGCCCGCGGGGGGAGCAGCGTCGGGCCGGGTTGTTCCCCCGCCGGCTGGAGCCGCCTGCAGCCTCCCCAGGTCGGAGCCCGCAGACTGCCCGGCGCCGTCAGAGGCCACTATTTATCTTCTGGGAATCAGAAAATTTTCCCTAATTTCCCCAAACATTACCGGAGTCTGTTTTCTTAAAGCACGAACACATACAGTATGTGCATCATTTAAAATATCATTTCCTTAATGGTTGGAACTGTTCTCTGGCCGTTTCTTCCGGGCTGTGAACACTTGAGAGCAAACAGCACACTTCAGTTCAGGATCGGCGGCGCGGGCGGTGCTCGGAAGCGTCGCGTGGCGGGGGAATTAGCCGGGGCGCACGCTCGTGCCTCCGAGAACCGCCGACACCCCGCTGGGACCGTGGTGACCGCCGCTTGTCGTGTGGGTCCCAGCGCTGGGGCGCGGGCCCAGGCAGGTGCCGCCGACCGACCCGCAGCTCCGGTTCCTGGGGCGACGCACGCGCCTCCTCTGTGTGGGTCCTGGGGCAACACGGCGTCGTGGACACTGGTCACCCGTCTGGACGGGACGCTGTGAGGAGTCACTGACTCTCTGAGGTCCGGGGGGTCCCAGAGGGTCCACAGAGGGGACCGGCCGGTGCCTGTGTGTCTGTCTGTCCCGCAAGGTGGGCTCTGTCCTGGAGGCCCACCCGGCCGTGAGGCTGCACGTCCACTCAGGGCTCTGGGGGCACGGCCGGGGGCGTGGGGGTCGCCCAGGTGGGCAGCCCGTGGTCCTGCTCCCGGTGCCGGCGCCCCTCCAGCTCCCTCCTCCTCGAGGCTGCAGTTCAGGGCACCATGTGGCCTCATGTCCCCCCGGGAGGTGGGGGGCGCGGCCACTTGTCTGCAGCCTCTGGTCTTGGGTGGAACGTGCAGAAAACATACACGACATCGCTACTGAGCAAAGCCACAACCCGCTGGTCGCTAATTGAAAAATTACTTGTGGACACAAGAGAAATTTCTGAGCTGGAAGTAAAGAACCACCGAGCGGAGCCTGGCCTGGGGCTGTGTGTGCTCCCCGGGCCTCTCCGCGCCCTCCTGCTCTTCTGGACTCGGGCACAGCACGGGGCTGCCCAGTGGGCGGCCGGGGCCTCTGCTGGGCTCTGCGGCTGGGAGAGGGGTCACCCCGCTGCTTTCCGGGTTCCCTGCCCGGGATGCTGCTGCTCCAGCCGTGGTCGCTGCAGGGAGCAGAGCTCCTGCCCCAGGGCCCTTGCACAGGTCCCCCCGCTCCCTCCTGGACTCACGGTGGCCCTGGCCCCCCTGCTGTGCTAGGAGCCGCAGCCCCCGGGGTCTCCCCGGCTGCCAGGCTCTCGGAGGTGGCCGCTCCAGCTGCCCACGGGAGCGCCGATCGCCGGGCGGCGCAGAAATGCTCTGTCTCCATGATCGTTCGTCCCAGTGTCTCCCACGAGGTCCTCGGAGGGGCCTTTGCTCCGCTGCCCACGTGGAGGCAGGATCTGCACGACGCAGGGACTCACGAGTCTGTATCTCGTGCTGTCCCGACCCCCGCGGCCTGGCCTGTTTGCCCGCGCGCCGCAGGGGCTTTGCCTGGCTGGGGTGGGACTTGGGCTCCTGGCAGCTGAGAAGCCTCGGCAGTGAGGGAAGGCCCGGCCGTGGCTCCACGCACGTGGCTGACCGTCCTCGTTGGGTCAGGCCCCAGAGGGCCGTGCCTGAAAGGAGGGCTTGGGGGGCGCTGGTGGCGCAGGAGGCCCTGGGGGCGGAGGTGGTCCCGCTCCCTCCTGCCTCCTGAGCTCGGGCGGAGGCCCAGACTGTTGGGCGGAGGACCGAGGACCGAGGGGCTCAGGTGCAGGGGACTCGCCCCCCCACTGGGTCTGTCCTGCGCCTCCGTGCAGAGGGTTTCTGGCCTTGTCACCGCGGAAATAAAAACCCACAGAGAGACGACAGGAAAGCTTCCGAGCACGTGGGAGTTAACACACTGATGATGCGTAGGTCAAAGGAGACATTTCAGAGGAAACGGCAAAGGAAAGCGGAGACGATGAAAAGAAAACCACATCGGGAAATACGCGGGACGCAGCCAGGTGCCCAGGGCGACCTCGACGGCCTCTGCGGAGCCCCCGGCCTGCCGCCAGCGCAGCGCGCACCTGCCCCCAGACAGCCCTGTGCCACCTGGATGGGGAAGGCACGAGGGCTTCGGTCTGAAGTGGGTCCCACTGGCGAGTTCAGCAGGTGTGTGTTGTCGCTGGTCCGAGGTGACCACAGAGGTGCAGATGTGTGTGTGTGTGTGTGTGTGTGTGTGTGTGTGTGTGAGTGCGTGTGCGTGGGTGCACGTGTGGGCGTGTGTGTGTGAGCATGTGTCTGCAGTGTGTGCGGGTGCTCCCCTGCTCTGGGTGGATGGCAGGTGCTCCCATGCCAGGTGCTCCCACAGCCTGGGTGGATGGCAGGTGCTCCCCTGCTCTGGGTGGACGGCAGGTGCTCCCATGCCAGGTGCTCCCACGGCCTGGGTGGATGGCAGGTGCTCCCCTGCTCTGGGTGGACGGTAGGTGCTCCCACTCCCTGGGTGGATGGCAGGTGCTCCCCTGCTCTGGGTGGATGGCAGGTGCTCCCACACCCTGGGTGGATGGCAGGTGCTCCCACACCCTGGGTGGATAGCAGGTGCTCCCCTGCTCTGGGTGGACGGCAGGTGCTCCCCTGCTCTGAGTGGACGGCAGGTGCTCCCACGCCTTGGGTGGATGGCAGGTGCTCCCATGCCCTGGGTGGATGGCGGGTGCTCCCCTGCTCTGGGTGAATGCCAGGTGCTCCCATGCCCTGGGTGGACGTCAGGTGCTCCCATGCCTGCCTGGCAGGGTGCCACACCCTGGGTGGATGGTAGGTGCTCCCATGTTCTGGGTGGATGGCAGGTGCTCCCATGCCCTGGATGGATGGCAGGTGCTTCCCTGCTCTGGACACCCGCCTGCCCTGGGATGGACACACTCCTGGGCGAGAGGAACATGGCAAACAGCAGGCTCCTGACCCTGAGTGAAGGCGCAGAGTCCCCACAGCTGTGCGCACTAGGACGCGGCATTGTCGTGGGTGAGGGGCCGCCCTGCCACTCGCTCAGGGAAGAAGGCTCTGGAAGGCAGTCCGCTTTAATGGATGGGAGGGTCAGGGTGGCTGTGGGAAGTGCCTGTTTGCCTTTCCCGGGCATTATGCTTTTAGGAAAAGTGCAATTGTAATATTTCCAGAATTGGCAGCGTGAGTGTGGAAGGCAGGGGCACTTTAACACTTCGTGCTGCGTATCAGACAGATTTTTTCCAGTAATAACTTTCAATTTGACAGTTCACTTATCTATGATTATTAACTGTGATTTTGATCCGTGTGAACAGTGACAGACTGTCTTAAGGGTATATTTGTGTTCTCTGCCTTATAGACCAGGCCAAATTCCAGGCACACTTTCCAGTAAAACTTGGTCGGGGCCAGTGTGATGGTGTGGAATGAGGCTCCTGGGATAATGTGGGGGTGTCACGCCGTAATCACGGGCTATGTCACGGGGTGGCTGCGCACCACGCATGCCATTGTGTCTGGAAATGGAAGGGGAGCGCCGGCTCTGAGATATTCCCCACCAGCTTCCAGTAAGAGTCAACTAACCATGTTATTACAGCAGCTGTGTAAAATTATGAGCCGCTTGCCAAGCGCCTTTGGAAATCAAAGCTTGAAGATGCCTTTGTAACTCTCATTTGCATATTTTTTGGACTGTGATTTGGAGGCATTTGGTCTTGCTTCCAGTTGCTATATATAGCCGCCCGCGCTCATTATTTCTGCACGGGAGGCTCGCACGGTGAGCGCGGCGCCAGCCCTGAGTAAGTGGCCCCGCCGGGACAGGTGCAGGCCGCCGCCCGGCCCTGGGGAGCAGCCAGGGTGCCTCCCTGGGGAGCTGGCTGGCTGCATGGCCACGCCGCCCTTCCAGGCCCTTGGCGTGACCCAGGCTCTGGGTCCCGGGCTCCGTCTTCTGGCAGCTTCCACGTGATGGCCCCTGCAGTGCATTTTTTTAAATTGTTTTTTAATTTATGATAGTCACAGAGAGAGAGAGAGAGGCAGAGACACAGGCAGAGGGAGAAGCAGGCTCCATGCACCGGGAGCCTGATGTGGGATTCCATCCCGGGTCTCCAGGATCGTGCCCTGGGCTAAAGGCAGGCGCCAAACCGCTGCGCCACCCAGGGATCCCCCCTGCAGTGCATTTAGCGCAGACTCCCCTGCACGCAGCCACGTGCCCCCGAGCCGCCCCGGGCCCATCCGGTAGAGGCCCGAGCCTCCCTGCAGGCTGCACGTTCCGGCTCCACCCCGCTCCGACCCGGATCCGGCTTCCAGCTCCCGTGCCACGTCATCGGGCTCCGTGCTCCCCGACGCCCACCTCCGAGGCAGGCTCCCTGTCCGGCTGACCTCAGCTGCGGCTCCGGGGCTCCGGGGCTGGCCCGGTGTCCACAGGTCTGGCCGGCCTTGTCCTGGGTGCGGAGGCCTGGCCCTGATGTCGGCTCCGGTGCTGATGCTCGCAGAGGGCATCCTGCGGACGGTCACAGGACGCCGAGGTCTGCGGGGTCCCACCTCCTGGGAGATGCAGCGTGGTGACCAACGTGGCACAGTCAGCCCTGGCTGGCCGTGCCCCAGAGCAGCTAGGACGGGATTTGGGATTTGAGGACAGTTCGGCAGAAGGTCGCACAGCCGCGCTGTGGTTTCGGTGAGGCTCGTGTTCTCATGGGGGACAGTGGAAGTGTTTATGGACCGAGCACTGCGAGGTTTACGGGCGACTATCACGTGGCTTGACCAGAAGCACACACACGCACACACGCACGCACACACAGACTCCAACTGCCGCGAGCTCCCCGGCACATGAGCCCCCAAGCAGGTTCTGGGCTGTGGCTGGAAGTGCTGCCTGCAGGTCGGGGCACGGTGTGCTCCCCACTGGAGGACGCGGCCTCCCATGTGTGCAGCTGTCGCAGCTCCAGGGTCGAATGTCCCGGGCAGGCCAAGGTTGACTGCTACGTATGTCGTGAGCACATGCTGTCCTCGGTGTTTTCCCAACATCCGGTCACTCGATGTTTAGATGGCCCCAGGGAGTTCCACAGGGAAAAGCAGGTGCCCAGATTCACGAGGGTCCTCAGGACCAGTGGGGAGTGTGCGGGTGGCGGCCGGTGCACCAGCTCAGCGGGGATCACCAGAGTACCCAGGGGTTCCACACCCTGGCCCCACAGGGGAGCCACCGGCTCTGGAGCGGCTCAGGCTCGGGTGTCAGGCATGGCTGTCCCTGACCAGCCGCACCTGCCTTCCTGGGGGAGGTGGCGGGCCTGGCACCAGCCTCGGCTCCGGCCGGGGCCCAGCAGCATTCTGCAATGGCCCCCAGGCCCCTCCTGCGTTTCGCTCTCCTGTTTCCTAACTGGATTGATTTGGGTCCCAGGCTCCGGCCGACTCTCCACCCACGTCCCTGTGATTGGGCAACAGAGCTGGTCCTCCTGACCATAAAACCAGGGAGCTCTTAGACCACTGACCGCTTCACTGAGCCCAAAACGACTGCGGTGAAAAATGCTCATGACTCCTTGTGGGAATAATTCATGAAAGTTTAAAAAACTTTCTCGTGGTCTTTTTTTTGAGCTCTCAGTTTTGTGACAGGGGACAAAAAATGACCTCGTTCTGCAGCAGCCCACCTCCATCCTGCCTGGACGTCTTGGCAGAGCCATCTGAACGGTTGGGGAAAACAGCCATGTGGGGAAAGGCGGGATCCCAACTCCTAGTAGCTTCCTCCTCACGCTCACCAACCTGACGGCCAAGGACAATGTCGTATTCAGATGTTGCAAGCTCCTGTCTGCGCAAAGAAATCATTAAAATGGATAATATATGGGAAAAGGGCAAGCGGTATCGATGGTGTTTAGGGTGATACTGTGTCAAATGTGGGGAAACACAAGGAAGGTCAGCTGCAGGGCAGCAGGTGCGTGTGTGAGGCCACCCAGCAGGGAGAGGAGGCGGGAGGACCACCCCCACCCCACACACCTCGGACCTGCAGGCCCACCTCTTGCATTCCTTGTGCGCATGGGGCTGACCAGCCCAGCCTGGGTCCTTGAGAAGACGACGCCTCTGTCTTTGCTCTGTGGCTTTCCACGTGGTGCCTCCAGGTCTCACGTGAGCAGCTCTTCCCTCTGATGTCCTTCCCATGTGAAAAGGTTCAGCCCCCAAAGCTGCCCACATCCAGATCCCCAGAGCCTCTGGTCATCCTAGCTTCCCCAGCAGGAGGGATGGAATCAAGGTTGGAATGGAATGTGGATGGAATCAAGGTTGCTGATCAGCAATCAGGTAGGAGGAGGACCCTTCCAGAAACCAAGGACCGCAGAGTAAAGCCTCAACATGATACCACTTCACACCCACATGACTGGCAGAAATAAACAAGTCTGTCGATAACAAAAGGCGGGAACTTAAATAGGTCCTCTCATCTCAGAGATGAGTTGGAGATCTATACATAGTCTCCAATTTCCTTCTCCCCTGCAAGCTCACCCTGGAGAAGCTCTTACAAATGAGAATACAGAGACACCAGCAGGACTGTTTAATAGACATTGCTCCCAACAGTGAAAACCCAGAAAATCCTAAATGACAATCAATAAGAGAATGGAGAAGACATTTCTGGGGGCATTTGTACACGGACCGTGCTGTGGGAATTAAGGCGAATAAGTGAGAGTTGTATGCATGCGTGTGGATGGATGAACCACAGAAACAATGCTGAGAGGGAACAACAATCAGTGGAACGTGGCTTCTGACCATAAAATTCACGGGTAATGTACCCCCGGAGAGAGGGAGAGGCTCAGCTGGGGTTTCCATCAAGTCTGTGATGTCTGATTTCTTCAGAAAATCTGAGGCTGACAAGATAGTGTAAGATTTGCTAAATAAGTAGTACACTATTCCACAAATTTACTGAGTGTTTGAAATATTTTATTATAGAAAATTAAAACTACAATCGTTTTTAAAAAGCAGGTATTGGTGGTGGCCTCTGGGAACCATTCTGAGAGTAGACTATTTGTGGGGCTCATTGGGAAGACGCAGAAGGGAGAAGTGTCAAAAATGGGGACCGTGGACAGCTGAGTACTGGTTCCCCAAAGACATCCACATCCTAATGCTGGAACGTGTGCATGAGTCAGCTTACATGGCAGAGGAGACTTTGCAGATGTGATTAAGATCTTAAGATAGGGGCAGCAACATGGTAGAAAATGCTGTTCCTGACTTCAGTCCCACTCACAAGAAAATCACAAACAAGAATCCATAGACAAGAAGCCTTTGTGAAAATACCCAAATTGAGGGTGAGGTTGAAGAATCTCCCCGACCCAGAATAGCAGAAAAAATGCACCAGAAGGATAAGAAGAGCAGTTTCACTTTGACCCCGTTGCCCCACCCCCAGGCTGGCACAGGGTCCTCCTGGTGCTGCAGTTTCTACAGGCAGAAAAAGAGCCGAAATGAAATAATGCTGATCAGCAATGCAAATCAGTGTGAGAATATAAAACGTACTGGCAAAAGTAAATATATATCAGTGGTCAGATTCCCAAATGTTGTAATGGTGGCGCATAAATCACTTTCAACTATGGCTTAAATGTTAAGAACAGATGTATTAAAAATAACTATAACTGCAACAATTTGTTATTGCATACACAATATAAGGAGGATATCATCCTCCTTACAATGTATTATTGTAACATCAATAACCCAAAATGTGAGGGAAGAGGGCAGCCCCAGTGGTTCAGTGGTTTAGTGCCACCTTCAGCCCAGGGTGTGATCCTGGGGGCCAGAGGTCGAGTCCCACATCAGGATCCCTGCATGGAGCCAGCTTCTCCCTCTGCCTGTGTCTCTGCCTCTCTCTCTCTCTCTCTCTCTCTCTCTCTCTCTCTGTGTCTCTCATGAATAAATAAATAAAATCTTAAAAAAAAACAAAATGTGAGGGAGGACAAGTAAATGTATAGGGCTTTGGTATGCTATCAAAGTTAAGTTGTTGCCACCTTAAAATAAAATTTTATAACTGTAAGATACTATATGTAAACCTCATGGTTAAGAATCAAACATATCATCAGAAAAATTCACCAAATCACCAACGAAGACACAGAGAGAGGAAGGAAGGAATGAAAGAACTATAAAAACAGAAAACAATGAACAAAGTGGCAAGGACAGTCCTTACTCTTCAGTAATTACTTTAAATGTAAGTGGATTAAATTCTCTAATCAAAAGACAGAGTGATAAAACTCCAGATCCAATGATATGCTGCCTGGACGAGACTCACTTAAGCTTTAAGGACACACATAGGATGAAAGTGAAAGGATGGAAAAGATATTTCAGGAACGTGGTACCCAAAAAGAGCAGAGCTCACTGTTCTCATATCAGATAAAATAGACTTTAAGTAAAATAGACTTTCTGCTATGGTGCTGACCTATAAGAGACAAAGAAGGTCATTACATAATGATAAAAGGATCAATTCATCAAGAAGAAATACAATTGTAAATAGTTTTGTGCCCAACATATATTGCTAAACATACAAGGCAAATACTAACAAAACTAAAAGGAGACATAATCAGCAATACAATAATAGTAGGGGACCTTAATGCCCCACTTTCAACAGTGGATAAATCATCCAGACAGAAAATCAATAAAGAAACAGCAGATTAGAACAGCACTATGGACCAAATGGACCTAACAGACCCATTCAGAACATTCCAGACAACAGCAGCAGAGTGCACTTTCTTCCCAAGCACATATGAGACATTCTCCAGGATAGATCATGCATTAGTCCACAAAACAAATCTAAAGTTTAGGAAGATTGAAATCACATCAAATATCTTTTCCAGCCACAGTGGTATGGAAACTAGCAATGCATCATAAGAAGAAAACTGGAAAACTCATGAATATGTGGAGATCAAGAAACATGCAACTGAACACACCAATGGATCAATAATGAAATAAAAAAAGAGGGGGGTACCTGGATGGCTCAAGGGTTGAGCATCTACCTTTGGCTCCGGGCATGATCCCGGACTCTTGGGATCAATTCCCATATTGGGCTCCCTGCAGGAGCCTGCTTCTCTCTCTGCCTGTGTCTTTGCCTTTCTCTCTGTGTCTCTCATGAATAAATAAATAAAATATTAAAAAAGAAAGGAATCAAAAGGGAAAGAAAAAATGTCTTGAGACAAGTAAAAATGGAAATGCTGTGTACCAAAATTTATGGATTGTAGCAAAAGCAGTTTTAAGAGGGAAGTTTATAGTGATAAATACCTTTGTTAAAAAATAACAATCTCAAATAAACAATCTAACACTACACCTCAAAGAACTACAAAAAGAACAAATGAACCCCAAAATTAGGGGAAGGAAGGAAATAACAATGAACAAGGCAGAAATAAATGAAAAAAAGAATAGGAAAACAATAGAGCAGATCAATGAAACTAAGAGTTGGGTTTTTTTTAAAGATACATAAAATTGACAAGTCTTTAGCCAGACTAGCCAAGAAAAAAGGTGTAGGATTCAAATAAATAAAATTATAAATGGAAGAGGAGACATTACAACTTGTATCACAGAAATACAAAGGATCATAAACTCTATGAATGATTATGTGCCAACAAATTGGATACTCCTGAAGAAACCAATTCCTAGAAACATATAACTTAACAAGACTGAATCATAAATAAATAGAAAATCTGAACAGAACAAAAATTACTAAAGAGATTGAATCAGAAATCAAGAAACCTCCATTAAAGAAAAGCCCAGGAAAACATAACTTCACCTGATTCTACCAAACATTTAAAGAATTAACACCATCCTTCACAAACTCTACCACAGAGTTGAAGAGGAGGGAACACTTCTGAACTCATTTTCTAAGGCCAGGATCATCCTGATAGTAAGTCCGATAAGCGCACTAAAAGAAAAGAAAACTATAGGCCAATATCCTTGATGAATATAGATGCAAAAAATTGCAACAAAATGCTAGCAAACTGCATTGAATAGCACATTATAAGGATTATACACCTAATCAAGCAGAATTTAACCCTGGGATGCAAGGATGGTTCAACACCTGCAAATACACCACCAGTAACAAAATGAAGGATGAAAACCGTATGATCATCTCAATAGATGCAGAAAAAGCATTTGACGAAATTTAGCACCTTTCACTATAAAATATCTCTGCAAATATAGAGTATAAAAGAAACATATTTAAACTTAAAAAGGCATCTATGGCAAGCCCACAGCTGACGTCATACTGAATGCTGAAAGGTTGGGAGCTTTTGCTCTAGGATCCTGAACAAGATAAGTGTGCCCACTCTCAGCATCCTTATTCAATGTGGTACTGGAATTTCTAGTCAGAGCAATCAGTCAAGGAAAAGAAATAAAAGGCATCTAAATTGGAAGGAAGAAGTAACCCTGTCTCTGCAGATGACATGAATTTATATACAGAAAAAAAAAACTCCTGCAAAAAAAATGTTAGAACTAATGAATTCAGTAAAAAAGTATTGCAGGATAGAAACTCAACATAAAAGATCAGTTGTGTTTCAATATGTGAACAATGAAACATTTTGAAAAAATAAACCAATTTCATTTCTAGTATCAAAAACAATAAAATACTTAGGAACAAATCTAAACAAGGAGGTGAATGATTTTTACGTTGAAAACTGTAAGACTGAACGAAAGAAATTGAACAAGACACAAACAAATGGAAAGATATCTTGTGCTCATGGATTGGAAGAATTAATACTGTTAAAATATCCAGATGACCCAAAACAATCAACAGATTCAATGCAGTCAAAATTCCAATGACATTTTTTTTTCACAGAAATGGAAAAAAAATGCTAGCATGCATATGGAATCACAAAAAATTCTGAATAGCCAACACGATCTTGAGCAAGATGAACAAAGCCGGATGCATCACATTTCCTGATTTCAAACTGTATTACAAAGCTATGGTCATTGACACAATATTGGCATAAAAATAGACACACACAGACTCATGGAACAGAATCCAGAGCCTAGAAGTAAACCCACTCATATATGGTCAACTAATATTTGACAAGTACACTGAGAACACATGATGGGAAGAGGATTATCTCTTCAAAAAATGGTGTTGGAAACACCGGATAGTCACAAGTAAAAGAATGAAGTTGGACCCTTTTAAAATACTACTCACAAAAATTGACTTTAAATGAATTAAAGACTTAAAGACCTGAAACAATAAAATGCCTAGATGAAAATACAGAAAATCTAGAGTAGACATGAAAGAAATGGAAAATATTGTCAAAGAATTACCTCAATAAAAATACCAGATTCCCCCTCCCCCATCTTAAAATTGGTAAATCATCCTCGATTATCCAGATGGGTCCAGTGTAATCATAAGGGAAACCATAGTGATAGATACAGAGATTGGCGAGAAAGGAGGAGGTAAGAGAAGTGGGGAGAGACAGAGAGAGAGAGACAGAGACACAGAGAGACAGAGGTGGGAAGATGACCTGGCTGCTCACGGGGTCCCCCTGGGGATGGCGAGCACGCAGGACACGGCTGACGTTGGAGACACCCATCTCACTACGTCAAGCCACACTACCAAGACGTTTCTGCTGGGACCTCCCCCGCCCCCGGGGAGTCTTCAGACTGATTTAGGAAAACCATTTACAAGTATCTCAGTGCTCCTCTTTTCCTCTTTTAATCAAAATTCTCTGCTGTTTTGTTCAAATACGAATCCAATGAGAAAGCCAAATACTAGTAGAGGTGAGAAAGATTTGAAAATGATAGAAATCCCCAAAGCAAAGCGGTGAGTTTCAGACACATGAGTTTATTTTCAAAAGCAATTGTCTTCATTAATTTTTTAATCCATATTCATAAGGAGAACGTGCGGCTAGAACAATGGTCTCCGATGTCCCGAGGCCCCATTATCCACCGCGAGGAGAGGAAGGAGGGCCTCTCCCAAGGCCCTGGGAGGGCGGCAGCCGTGCTGGCGGTGGCAGAGCTGGGCCCCATTAAGGAAGGACCCACGGCCCCAGCCCCGGGAGGGCGGTCTGTGTCTGGTGTTCTCTTCAGGAAGAGGTAATGTCAGGTCGTTAGACGAGAAGCGCCAAGGGCGTGTCCTGCCCTCCCCACAGGTCTTGCGGTGCGCAGAGCACGGGGCCCCGCGTCATCCACTCACAGCTTCTCTTTTCCCTTAGTGGATGAGCTGAAGGCTTGAAAGTCTCCTGGGGACCCCCCCAACTCTGGGGTTAGGGGGGAACCAGAGTGTTGGGCTGCCCCCTCTGGCCGACCCATGGTGTCTCCATGGTCAAAGGAGGATATGGGAGGGAAGATAAGTCACATTGCAGAGCTGCCAGAGAGCGGTGGGTCCTTCCGCAGCTTCCAGAAGGCCTCGCTGAGGAGATACAGCAGCTCAGCTGAGCAGGTGCTACAATATCCCACGTCCTCCCGACCATCCCTACCTCCACACCATTATTCATGCCATCTCCCCACTGGGGACACCCTCCAACCTGTCCCATGCTCAGACTGTCACCGTGTACGTACACTTTAGATGCGTATGGCTGGCAAAGTCTACACTGCCTCCTGTGGTAAGATAAGGATGTGAATTCACTGCCTTGTACAGGATTTGGGTGGAGGTTTGGTTTCCACTTGGCCTTCCCCAATATGATAGCCCTTAACCTTTGGGCCAAGGACCCAATGAGGGGGCTGTAGCTACTATAAGCACGTCAGTCCCCATCACTTGTTTGGGAACTGGGGCCTGTCCACTGGGTGGCACCATGGGCCCGGTGGATATACCATAATCCAGGCTCGGGCTAGGACCTCATTTATTACCTGACTCCCATAGGCCCTCTCTAATTTGGAGGCCACAATGACTCTTCATGTGCTTGGGCATCAGGGGCAACCCATATGCTGTGCCCAACGGTCCCTGAAACATCCGGGTCTCTCCTTTCCCTGGTGCAGAGCTGTGTGAGCAAATGACACAGGTCCCTGTGGTGAAGAAACAGGAATTCTTACCGTGGGTACTTACCCTGGTGTTGCTGGACCCTCCATCTGGGCAAAGGCTTGTGAGTTTTTACAAGACGACAGTCTGACCTGGCCATTTGGGCCTACAGGGGGACAACCCTGATGGACCAGCCCCACTCAGGGACTCTCAGTAGATGAGAAGCTTGGTGGCTTCCATCTGCCTCTCCCCAGCTCTGGTCCGCAGCTGTCCATCACTGATGAACGCCCTGCTTGGAAATCCCATCTCCACATTTGTTTCCAGAGAACCCAACTGTGACATCTACTTATGGAGATGCCAGGAAAGGGCTAGTCTCAGGGGGACTGCCTGAGCCAAGGGTCCAGGTACCTGTAACTTCCTAAGGAGGTGCTCCTGGAGCTGGGAGGGGGGAGGACAAAGAAGAAGCTAACTTTGGCAGAGCCCCGGACTCAGGCTGGTCCCACAGGCAGCTCCAGAACATGTACCCCTCACTCATTGGGGTCCATCCTGCCTCCAGGCACAGAGGCCAGCAGGCATCCACACCTGCTGGACATTGGCTACCAAGAGGGGAACAGTGGGTAAAACCGTAGGCACCCCCAGCTGTCTGATTAGGGTGGGGGATGATGCCCCAGTGCCCATGGGCAGCCTCTGAAGGCCTGGTGAGCCTTGAAAGACATCAGAGGGGTGGGTGGGGGTGATGGGGCTGCAGGGGTGCAAGTTCGGCACGTGATTCTGTTGCTAATGACATCTCAGGTTTGCCCTGACTTTACAGGTCCTCAACAGTAGGACCAGAGGCCCCCGGGGAAAGGCAGAAGGCAGATTCCTCAGGAGAGCAGATCAGTCCTATGCGGAGGTCTCCATGTGGCACCCAGCCAGCTCGGCCACAGAGGCCGTCCCAAGCCCTCCCGACCTCCCGGGGACAAGCAGTCAAGGCTCCAGCTCAACACCAGAGGGTTTAGCTGGATGGTTTGTCACTGGTTTGCAGGTCAAAATCGCTCACTCTCCTGTGTGTAGATACAGTTGGAGCAGAGTCATCACTGCCTGCTGCCCTGACCTTTTTTGTCCTTGGGAAACACCCCTAAGGCCATCCTTACAGACCAGCCTCATGGGTGCTTGCAGGGAGCTGGTGCCACAGCTGGGGAAGAGGTCAGGGACCGTAGCTCAGCTCTGGCCCAGTGATGTCCCCCAGGCTGTCGGTTCTTCCTTTACATCATGCAAATACCTGGACTTGCATCAGCACCGTGTAATGGTTTTGCCCTTTGGAAGCATTTCCCGAGGGCATGGTCCTTGGGGTTCATTTTGATGGGTCTTGCAATCAGGGTTGGGATGACCTAGCAGCTTCAGGAAGGAAAGACGGCCATCAGCGTAGACGATGCCTGTCACCCCAGGCCAGTGTCCAGTCCTGCAGCCAGCATGGCCACCCCTCTCTGACTCTTCCCAAAGCATCAGGATGATGTCTTGGGAGACAAAAATGTGGCTTTATTGAAAGTTTCCATTTTCAGCGAGTGAGATCTGACTTTCTGCTAGGAAGATTTTTTGAAATCTAGATGGAACCTTCTCGGAGCAGGCAGGAGCAGTCCAGCCTTCAGGTAATCCATTGAATTAGGTTGTCATTCTAAAGCACAGGCACACTTGCTGACACTGCACACATGAAGCCAGCGCTCCAGCACGAGAGTGTGATTATTCAGAACCCGGCGGGGAAGCGTGGCCCATGGGGAAATGCTGGGAGAGGCTGCAGGCACCACTCCCCCCCCTTCAGCCGGCGTTCCAGTGAAGTGGGAAGTGGCTGTGCTCACATAGAGACGGGCTCGGTGAGGCCTGGTGTGGGAAGTGGGTGCCTGCACCCAGGTAACCAGGCAAATAACTGGTCAAAGGAGCCATCCAGACAGTCCCTATTCCCACTCATGGCTTGGAGACAAAGCTGTGCCAATAATCAGAAACACTGGATTTTACCTGGGAGGGCAATGGGCCCTGTGGGAAGTGTGTGTGCATGGCTTGCCTCCAAGAACCTGGGCTCTTGCAGGACCCTAGGGACTGAACTTTTGGCACCTTTCTAGGGCGATGGCTGTAGTCACATGCAAATCCAGCAAAAATCGAGTTTGTTTCCAGGGATTGTATCCATTTCATGCATTTTTAAAAGTAGTTAACTGGCTCTAGTTTTGAAATTTCCCAAAGTCTGTTATTGGAAACAAAGTAGTTATCACATAGCAAATAAAGATGATGATGGTGATGATGATGATGGTGACGGTGGTGATGGTGGTGGTGATGATGATGATGGTGGTGATGATGGTGATGGTGATGATGGTGGTGATGATGATGGTGATGGTGGTGATGATGATGGTGATGGTGGTGATGATAGTGATGGTGATGATGATGGTGATGATGGTGATGGTGACGGTGGTGATGGTGGTGGTGATGATGGTGATGGTAATAATGGTGATGATAGTGATGGTGATGATGATGGTGATGATGGTGATGGTGATGATGGTGGTGATGAAGATGGTGATGGTGGTGACGGTGGTGATGATGGTGATGGCAATAATGGTGATGATAGTGATGGTGATGATGATGGTGATGATGATGATGGTGACGGTGGTGATGGTGGTGGTGATGATGGTGATGGTGGTGGTGATGATAGTGATGGTGATGATGATGGTGATGATGGTGATGGTGATGATGGTGGTGATGAAGATGGTGATGGTGGTGATGATGGTGATGGAGGTGATGGTGATGATGGTGATGATAGTGAGGATAGTGATGGCGATGGCGACTGCCATGGAATGCCCACCTGCATCAGTGCTCTGGTGAACGAAGGAGGAAGGATCTTCTAAGAGAAGGGAGTGGTCCAAAGCACCAACTATTACAGACAAGTCCAGCAGGGAAAGGACCAGGAAAGGACGCAGGGGCTGGGCAGCCAGGAGGTTCCTGGTGGTCTAGGAGGGAGGCCGAAGGCAGTGGACCGGTCAGTAGTTGACAGGACATAGAAGTGAGAAGTTAGACTATTTTTCAGGCTCATCTGTTAATGGAGGAGAAGTGGCCCTGAGCTGCCACTGAGGTTCCTGGGTCCATGAGGAATGTTTTCTAGTGCGGGAGAGGCTTGCATGAGTTTAGTTGTTAGCAGAAAGAGCCAGAAGAGAAGGGGTGATAAAAGTCCAGAATAAGCAGGGATCCTGGACTTGCAAGGTGCCTGGAGGTAAGAAGAGGTGGGATGTGGGCACAGCTGGGAGGTCAGCCTGGCCCAGCACAGGGCCCCCTATGGGAGAGAGCGGAGGGACGAGACCCAGGGTGGACTCGTGCAGGTCATGCCACCAGCAGGGACAGCGAAGGGGGAGGAGCTCCTGCCCGTGGCCTCTGTTTATTATTTTGAATTCTGTAAAGGGTGGTGTGGTCACAGAGCAGCCCTCCGTGGGGTGTGTGGGGCCAGGCTGCACTTGCAGATAAGCAGCTCCGGTGGCACCAGCCTGGGTGGGGGGGTTTTCATTTCTGTCCATGGTTCCCCGAAGCTGGGGCACAGGGGTGGGCAAGGCAGGGGCAGCAACGTGGTGAGGTCAGGAAGGTGCTTGAGTGGTGGTCGAGGGTCTGGGCACAGCAGGATGGAGAGGGCGTGGGGAGGAGTCAGGAGGTCAGATCAGGGGTGGCAGGAGAGGAGGGGCAGGGGTCTGCAGAGCCTGGGCTCGTGGGCGGAGTGGGTGCTGCGCTGAGCATTCCAGCTGTACCCCGTTAGTAGGACTGCACCCACGGCCCTGTTCCACACGTGTGAATCAGAACCCTGGGGCTGAGGCCCCACCTGATTTTTTCCTTTTTTTTTTTTTAAAGATTTTATTTATTTATTCATGAGAGACACAGAAAGAGAGAGAGAGGCAGAGACACAGGCAGAGGGAGAAGCAGGCTCCATGCAGGGAGCCTGACGTAGGCCTCGATCCCGGGTCTCCGGGATCACACCCTGGGCTGCAGGAGGCGCTGAACCGCTGAGCCACTGGGGCTGCCCCCCACCTGATGTTTTTGAAGCTCTCCAGGTGTGTTTGATGTGGGCTGAGAACCACCGGGGAGGGGCTGGTGGGCTCCAGTGGGGTTCGGGTGAGCACTTGTGGATGGGGAGCTGGGCGGCCGTTGTCAGAGGTCAGTGGGGAGCAGACGGCCAGGCCCCCCAAACCCCCATGTGACTTGGATGGGCCCGTGCACCTGCTTGTTTCCCATGTCTCTGGGTGACAATGGTGCTGCTGTCCCAGGGACCCGACCCTGAGAAGCACCACTGGCCTAGGGGGCCACACGCTGCCTTCCACGTGCAGGGGGATGGGACCGGACGGAGGAGGCCTGGGCGTCAGTGAGCAGGGTCAGCATTTGGCCGTCGCGTGGTTGAGCTCAGGGACCAGCAGGGCTTTACTCCAGGGTCTGAGGTGGAGTGGGAAGCTGGCCGCCTGCTTGCGCCTCTGGCCTCGTCACCGATGGGTCAAGGACAGCTCCCTTCTGGTGACAGTTCCAGGGCGGCTCACTAGTGCCTCCCCTGTGCCCGCGCTAACCTGCGGGACGCGAACGATCCAAGTCCCGTCCGGCAAAGCCGCCGAGATCGCCTCTGCTCTCCTCGGGAAGGAGCTGAAAGCTGGGGCCTCGGGGTGCGGCGCGGGCGGGACGGGGTGCCTCCTCCCGGCACCTCCTCGGCTGTCTACTGGATCCGCTGTCCTCACACGGCTCTTCTGCAGGGAAATCAACCCAACCGTGTGGCTGTGGTTAGAAGGAGAACAGTGTGGTTTCCTGGGAAAGCAAAACATCACACGGGACGACCCTCTGGGACTTGGTGAAGCGACTCCCATGGGGCATCCGCTCAAACGCCAGGCCACGTGCACGGCTCCGCGGCGGCCACGCACCGACCCACTCGAGCACACGGCAGGTCACGCGGCCTGACCACCACCCACTGCTCGGCCTCCCCAAGGAGCCCAAACCGCATTTGCTCCCATAGTAGGCAACCGCACATGCGTTTGAATACCCAGGTGGTCACGCAGACTCAAGCCTCAGCCAGGACGTGGTCACCCACGGGAGCTCCCAGAGTGACCCCCGAGGGGGTGAGCTTTGCGCAGGAGCGGGAGCCAGCACGCGTGTTCAGGGCCGCAGGGAGGGTGAGCAAGCGCTCAGGGGGCCCGGGGCAGCTGGGCTGGCGTGGGGCGAGTCGCGGGACGCGGGGCGGGACGACGTGAGCAGATCCCTGCGGTAGCCGGTGGCCCAGGTCCTGCTGGGAGCAAATGGAGGGTGTGCTGCGGGGTGGGGGGCCGCTGGGGGGCCAGGTGGGGCTGGGGCAGAGCCAGGGGGAGCCCAGGGCTGGGGGTGAGCAGAGCTGGACCTACAGGCTCCGACTGCATAAGGGGGAGTCCAGGTTTTCGGGTTTCCCTGGGACGCCCCGAGCCTGGGGCTGGGAGAGCCGTCCTGCTGGACGGTAGGTGTCCGTCCCCGAGGGTCGGAGCCCACCGGCATCTTCAGGGAGGCCCTGACCTGGTGCTGTGCTTATGTGCCAGCGGGGCGTGAGTGTGCTGGTGTGTGTGCATGTGTGTGCTCATATGTGTGCTCACACGTGTGTGTCAGAGGGGCGTGAGCACGTGCATGTGCGCCCTGGGTGCGCCGAGCGGCAGGCTGCAGGGTCCACCTCTGGGGCTTCCTGCCTCAGGTGAGGCCTGGCTGTCACCACCTCAACAGCCTCGACTGCATCGGCCCAGGGTGCTCGGCCGGCCTGCTCGGCAGGGCAAGATCATTTAGGTCCGGGCACACTCAGGTCAATGATGCAATTCAGGCTCGACCTTGAATTGCACGTCTGCTCTGGAGGGGAGTTGGTGACAGCACGCGATGTGACATGCGGCCTCCTCCTGGCACTGATGGTGTTTAGGGCATCGGGAGCGTGGAGGCGCTGGCCTCCGTGGGGCTGGGGCTGGGGCTGGCCACTCTGAGCCGCCCTGGGAGGGGGGCCAGGAGTGTGGGGGGGCAGACGGGGCGCGGCACTGGTGGCCCGAGTCCCCAGGCTGCACGTGCCGCGGGGTTTGCCCGACGAGGCCAGGGCGCGACGACGGGCTCCGCGGCCACCAGGCCAGGTCCCGGGAAGACAGGCTGCTGGAAACCCGGTTTCCAAAATAACCAAGTGACTGCCCCAAATTTACCGAAGCACAAGTTTTAAGGATGGTCTGAAGGGCGTCTTCCTGACTCCACTCAAGCGTCACATTCCTCTCGAGCACGTGGCTGGCAGGTCACGCGCGTGTGCCCCCGAACGTCGTGACGACACTGTCCCAAGGAAGGCCAGGCCGTGCGGCGCGAGCCGGTCTTCAGTGGACAGAGCCTGTCTTCACGCTCTGACAGGAAGCGGATATTTACGGGAAGCACGTGCGCGTGCTTTGGTTCATTCAGATAATTGCTCATTAAGCAAATTGATTTTTTCTCCTCTTCTTCTTTTTCCCCAATCGACCCCCTTCGCCAGCATGCCCGAGGTACAGGTGGGCGTCTGCCGTGCGGGCTGAGCACGCTGCCCTGGTGGCCTCGGGGATCCGGGGTCAGCCTCGGGGATCCGGGGTCAGCCCCACAGCAGGTGCCGCGCGCCCCCACTTCTGGGCGGGGCTGCCTGGCGGGTGAGGAGGGCGGGGAGAGCAGAGGTGCAGGTGTGGGGGTCTTGCCGCAGCGGGAGACCTGCAGGGTGGGAGGCAGGGGGTGGCTGTCGCTGGGGCCCCGAGCGGGCTACCAGAGGTCGTGCCCACGCTGTGGGTCCCGAAGCAGCCTGGGGAGCAGCCCTGGGCCTGAGGGCGTAGGTTGCGAGGCAAGGGGGTCAATTGTCCACAGACAGATGTCGTCCTCGGTGGGGACACTTGGGCCAGAGGGGAGGTGCCCAGGTCACCCCAGGTAAGCAGTGGGGGGGGGTACAGGGGTGTGTGTGTGTGGCTTGACCCCACGCCCTCCAACCCCTCACCCCCCTTTGATGTGACATCATTTTAAGTCATAGGGATCGTTCTAACGGGGTGTTCGAGTGAGGATCCCGGTCTTCCGAGTGTCATTTTCTTCTTCTTCTTTTTTTTTTTTTTTTGCAGATTTTTATTTAATTCCAGTTAGTGAACCTACAGGGCAATTGGTTTCAGGAGGAGAATTCAGTAGTTCATCAGTTACCAGGAGACCCAGCGGCTCATCAAAAGTGCCCTCCTTTCTTTTTTAAATGTTACTTAAATTCAACTAATTAACATATAATGTATTATTGGTTTCAGGGGTAGAGGTCAGTGGTTCATCAGTCTTTTTTTTTTTTAAAGATTGTATTTATTTATTCATGAGAGACGTGGAGAGGAGAGAGGCAGAGACACAGGCAGAGGGAGAAGCAGGCTCCATGCAGGGAGTGGGACGCGGGACTCGATCCCAGGTCCCCAGGATCACGCCCTGGGCTGGTTCATCAGTCTTACTTGACACCCAGCGCTCACCCCATCCCGCACCCTCCTCCATGCCCCTCCCCCAGTGGCCCCGCCGCCCCCCCCCCCCCCAGTGACCCTCAGCGACCTTCTGGTTTGTCTCCGTCTCTGAATTTGTCTTGTTTCATTTCGCTCTCCCTCCCCCTGTGGCCTCTGCCTTGTTTCTTTTTCTTTTTTTCTAATAAATTTATTTTTTATTGGTGTTCAATTTACCAACATACAGAATAACACCCAGTGCTCATCCCGTCAAGTGCCCCCCTCAGTGCCCGTCACCCATTCACCCCCACCCCCCGCCCTCCTCCCCTTCCACCACCCCTAGCTCGTTTCCCAGAGTTAGGAGTCTTTATGTTCTGTCTCCCTTTCTGATATTTTTTTTAATTTATTTTTTATTGGTGTTCAATTTACCAACATACAGAATAACACCCAGTGCTCATCCCGTCAAGTGCCCCCCTCAGTGCCCGTCACCCAGTCACCCCCACCCCCCGCCCTCCTCCCCTTCCACCACCCCTAGCTCGTTTCCCAGAGTTAGGAGTCTTCATGTTCCGTCTCCCTTTCTGATATTTCCCACACATTTCCTCTCCCTTCCCTTATATTCCCTTTCACTATTATTTATATTCCCCAAATGAATGAGAACATACACTGTTTGTCCTTCTCTGATTGACTTACTTCACTCAGCATCATACCCTCCAGGTCCATCCACGTTGAAGCAAATGGTGGGTATTTGTCATAAAAGACATGAACAGAAATCTCACCAAAGAAGACATAGACATGGCCAATAAGTACATGAGAAAATGCTCCGCATCACTTTCCATCAGGGAAATACAAATCAAAACCACAATGAGATCCCACCTCACCCCAGTGAGAATGGGGAACATTAACAAGGCAGGAAACCACACATGTTGGAGAGGATGCGGAGAAAAGGGAACCCTCTGCCTTGTTTCTTCTATGCCCCGTAGGAGTGAGACCATGTGATAGTTGTCTCTCTGATGGCCTTAGTTCACTCGGCATCATACCCTCTAGTTCCACCCATGTCGCTGCAAAGTGTCATTAATTTTCCTCAAATGTATATCTAAGAATGGACATTTTCAAAGATGATGACCGACAGGCTGGGGCGCAGATGTCCACCTGCAGAGGAAACCTGTGGGCAGTTCTACACTCATGAGGTCTCGGGGACGGTCCTTTTCAAGGCCGCTGTAGCCTCTCAGTCCCAGGATGAGGCCTCTAGCACCTGCACCTGCCATGGGTTTGTTAGGTCCTCACCTGCCTGGATGCCCAGGCTCTGACGCCAAGGTCCTGATGTCCAGGTCCCGATGCCCAGGTTCCCGATACCTAGGCTCCCAATGGTCAGGCCCCGATGCCCAGGCCATGATGCCCAGGCTCCCAATGCCCAGGTCCCTGATGCTCAGTCCCCAATGCCCAGGCCCTGATGTCCAGGCTCCCGATGCCGAGGTTCCTGATACCCAGGCTCCCAATGCCCAGGCTCCCAATGCTCAGGCTCCCGATGCCCAGGCCCTGATGTCCAGGTCCTGATGCCCAGGTTCCCAATACCCAGGTTCCCAATGCCCAGGCTCCCAATGCTCAGGCTCCCGATGCCTAGGCCCCGATGTCCAGGCCCAGATGTCCAGACTCCCAATGCCCAAATTCCCAATGGCCAGGCTCCTGATGCCTAGGCCCAAACACCCAGGCCCTGAAGTCCAGCCCCGATATCCAGGCTCTGATGCCTAGATTCCTGATGCCCAGGCTCCCAATGCCCAGGCTCTGATGTCCAGGCCCCGATGCCCAGGCCCCAACGCCCAGGCCCCAATGCCCAGGCCCCAACATCCAGGTCCTGATGTCCAGGTCCTCATGCTCAGGCTCCCGATGCCCAGGTCCCGATGCCCAGGTCCCGATGCCCAGGCCCTGATGTCCAGGCTCCTGATGTCCAGGCCCTGACACCCAGGCCCCAGTGTCCAGGCTCTGATGCCTAGATTCCTGATGCCCAGGCCCCGATGTTCAGGCCTCAATGTCCAGGCTCCAATGCCCAGGTTCCCATACCCAGGCTCTCAACGCCCAGGCCCTGATGTCCAGCTCCCAATGTCCAGGTCCTGATGCCCAGTCCTTGATGCCCAGGCCCCGATGTCCAGGGACACAGAGTGCTCCCGTCTGTGGCATGTGCTCCCCAGCTGTGGACCTGATCACATCACTGGTATTTCTGGGAATAATGGCTCGGTGGTTTCTGAGATATTTCTAAATCACTGGGGAACAATTTCAGTCTTCAGTGAGATTCGATTCTGCAGCAGCTTTGGGGGGGATTTGGAATAAAGCCACTACGACGGCCTTTGTAAGTGCAGAGCGTCGTACCCATGGGTGTGTGGGGTCTCCGTGCCCGCTGGGCCCTCCGGTGGACACTTGAGGTCCGCATCCATGCAGACAGCGTAACCCCGACCCAGTGATCCTAGTCAGCACGACTCTGGGGCTGACCCAGCGCCCCCGGCCCCCTTCCCCCAGCTGCCCCGGGTTAGGCCACTGCCCTGGTGAAGCCACCGCGCCGCCAACCTCAGCCGACGCAAGCTGCCCGGTGACCGGAACCCCGCCCGCTGGTGGGACGTCCCTGAAGGCAGCCGCCCGCAGTCCGCGCTCTGCTTCCGGGCAAACCTCCCAAAGCCCGGTCCGGCGCCCACGCGGGCCCCTGCGTCCTCGGGCCCCCGCACACGCTCCCCTCCAGCGCTCGCTCTCCGCCGGCGGGGCTCGCTAGCTTTGCCAGCGTGGGAACCTCTCTTCTCCCTCGTATGGTGAGGGCGCGGGTCCAGGGCACAGGGTGCCAGCGTCCTTGGTCCATGTGGACAGTGTCCTCTGCCTTCCGGAGTCTCTGGGGCGAGCGTGTCGTCTCGGCTGTCCCTCTCCGCCGCCGTCACCATGGGCACGAATCCTTTCTAAAACGGCAGTCGGCCCGGGGCAGATAAACCCCTGACCAAAGTTGTGTTCCCGTGTGTTTTCCGCCTCATTTCTAGAAGGAGCTGCCCAGGACGGACACGCACACGGGTGCCCCGGTTTCCGTGCCGGCCCCGCATCTTCAGCATTTGCATCTTTTGACCATTAGTCTCTCGGTATTTTTTATGTGTATGAAATAATTTAAAAAAAATCTGTACCCTTGATGTTCAGGAAAGATACATTGTAATACTTTGAAATAACGGACACTATCTGACACCTGTTCGGGTCATGTAAACCTTCATCCACGTGGCATCAGCGTGATCATCTGTGCGTGTCTCGCCTCCGTTTCATTCGCACGTCGCAGGGCTGGTCTGCTCTCCTCCCCCAGCTCCTTGGGGAGGGCACGTCCTTCCCAGCTTTGTGGCCGGACAGCGTCCCCCCCGCAGAGGGCGGCTGCAGGGCCGGGCACTCACGCGGGGATGCGCGAGGATCCAGCCTGCAGTGCGTGTGCGACCTGTGTCGTGAGCCGGGGCAGACCCTAGGACGAGGATGGGGTAGGTGGTCTCACAAGTCACCAGCCGGGGACGGAGGTCCCAACAATGGAGACTCCGTCGTCCGTGGCACAGACTGTGGGCTGAGTTGTCCTCACGGGCCTTGAGGGCGCTGTGGGGTCACATGGCCGGTCTCGGACTTCGTCATAGGGCCGCTCCCAAGGGGGCCGACTCCTCATGGCACCCACGGTCCTCATGGGGGCTCAGTGTGTGGGGTGACCCAGCCAGGACCTGGAGGGCCCAGCGCCCACCCAAGCACTCGCAGGCCGAGAGGGGACAAGTGCGGTTAGGACGCGGAGCAGGGCTTCTGGCTTCGGGTCTGCAGGCTCGTAGCGTCAGGCGGCCCCTTGGCTCCACGAGAAAGAGGAGGCGCTTGTGCTTTTAAAAATTATGGACGGGGCGTCGGGGTGGCTCAGTGGGTTGAGCGTCCGACTCTTGATTTAGGCTCAGGTCATGATCTCGGGGTTGTGGGATCGAGTCCTGGTCGGGCGCCCTGCTCAGCGCGGGGTCTGCTGCCCCTCTCCCTCCGCTCCTCCCTCTGCTCCTCCCTCCGCTCACGTGTGCATGCTCTCTCTCTCTTTCTTTCTCTAAATTAGATAAATAAGTCTTTTAAAGAATTATGGAAAACACTGTGGAAAGGAGAACAGCTTTGTATCCCCTAGAGTTTGCAGAGTAGGCGGGCTTCCCATCAGACTGCGGCCGACAGAGTCACGACGGTCCCCGCAGGGGGACTGGAGGGTCGTCGGGCACATGTGCCCTGGCTCTGTCCTCTGGGCACAGCCTGGACACTCTCTGAGAGGCCGGGAGGGGGATGTGCCATCCTGGTGACGCCGGACAATGTCCCCCACCTGGCAGGGCGGGACCCGCCCCTGCAGACCTGCTTCGGGGAAGAAATGGACCTGCCGGCGGCGGAGGCGCAGTGAGCAGCGCCGTGTCCTCACCAGGTGCCCTGCTGACAGCTCTTCGGGGCTTTCACATGCTTGTCCCCAACGGGCTTTCCTCGGCTGGAAAGTCCAGTAGGACCGGGCACATCCCTGAAGGCCCCCGAGCCTCTGGTGGGGGCGTGAGGGACAAGGAGCCACGTTCTAGCTCTGGGGCCGGCCCTTGAGCTCCCCAGCGAGGACTAACGGGGTTTCCCGGGACAAGCCAGGGGAGGCGCGTGGGCCTCTAAGCCTCTTCCCAAGGTCGCTCTGCCTAACTGTGTGCGGCAGCGCCCGGGGGCTCGATGCGACAAAGGCCAGTGAGAGTCGCCCGGGGACAGGGACTGTGGCCGGTGCAGGGCCTGCCCACACATGCCCGGGCTGTGCTCAGGAGGCCCCCGGAGGCCCACGTGGCTGTCAGATGTGGGCACACGAGATGCATCTGCTTTCGGGTGGAGGCTCTGAGGCTCCTCTTCCTCCCACCGTGACCGGCCGTGTGCCCCACGCCGCCCTGGGGCCAGAGGGTGACGATGGGCAGTGGAGCCTCTGCCCTTCCGGAGAGAGCTGGAAACCTGCCTCTGCCCATTTCGTGTGCTGAGATCCGGGGGCTATATCCCACTGTCCTCAAGAGCTGTGTCACCTGCCGCATCCTAAAATGACGGTTTCTTTATAAAAAGGCCAGTTCCCCCCCAAGAGAAGGTGCGCTCAGGCCAGGTGGACCACTCCATCCGGCTGAATGCGGGGCCGCCGCGACCCTGGCGGCTGCTGCCTGGGGGTGGAGGGGCCTGGCTGCCATCCGGTCGCAGAGCAGGACGGGCAGGGGGAGAGGAGGGTTTTCGGGAAGTCTGGGCAGCCGCACCACAGATCCCTCGGCAGCCCGGTGTGGAAGGCTCAGGCGGGCCCTCTCCGCTCGAGAGGGAAGGAGGGGTGGCTGGTGAGAGGGTCCCCAGCCCCGGGGGCATGAGCGAGGCCCTTGGGACAGCACTGGGCCCTCACACCGGTGCTGTGTCCCCGTCTGACAGGCCCCCCTCCAGCGGGGAACAAGGAACGCCCTCCACGTTCAAGGGCACGTGCAAGGCCTGCTCGAGCCGCGCGTCCATCCCTCCTGGGCGACAGCGTGCAGAGGCCGGACGTCTTCCTCGAGCAGGAGCCTGCCTGGAACGGGATGTTTCCTCACCCGATGTGGCACCTACAATGGGATGACGTAGAGCAAGGGCTCCGCGGGTGGACGCGAAAACCCTCGTTCGGCCCTAACTGCGACTTCATGGTCTGAGTTAGCTTTTTGATGAGATGCCGGCCTCAGGGGGACATTTTCACACATGGCGAGTTTCACAGGCACCAAGTTTCCCGTGAAATCTGTGCAGCCAGAGACAGCCGTACAGGACGCAGCTCATCCCATGTCGTCCTCGGGGCGAATGTCAGTAAATAATGCTGGTTAAAGTCCTCCAAGATGTACTTAGCAGCAGGTGCCTGGGCAGCCTCCTCTCCTTGGTGGAAGGGACCCCCCCCGCCCCGAGCAGGGCTCTCCTCCCGCCGCTCCCCGCTATCCAGCCCTGGCGGGGCGGGCGGGGGGCTGCCCGTGTCCCTGTGGAGGGGAAGCGGGGCGGCCCCAGGGCTCGGAGGAGGGATCGCCTCGGCTCTCGGAGCAGCTCTTTCTTCATCTCTGAGCCCCGTGGAGTGGCTTCCGGAGCCCCAGAGCCGTGGCGGGGCCCGGTTCACCCGGAGCTGCCAACCCCTCGGAGCCCCACCATCTCTGACTTTGTGCTCAGCGGTGCCATCACCTCTGGGGACAGCCCGGCTGCCTCGCCTGCACCGGGGGAGGTGAGGGGAGCCCCAGACTCCTCTGCAGAGGTGGCGAGGCAGGCGAGAGCGCTTACAGCAGCTGTCCTCACGGACCTGAAGACGAGAGGAAGGCCGCAGCAGGTGCACGGCCCTAAGACGGGTCAGGGCCTGAGGGCCCGGCTGTGCCAGCCGACGACAGTGGCAGGAGCCCGAGGTTGTCTGGAACAGAGATGCCGCAGAGTTAACGAGCACACCCGGCTGTCGCCGGAGCCTCCGCTTTCCCAACAGTAGCCACCCCAGTCACGCTGGTGCCCCACCCGAGGGCGCACCTCGACGGCCATCCCCCTCACGTCCGGGCTTTCCAGGTAAGGACGCCAGCGCCTACGCGGGGCCACTCACGTTCAAGTGAATCAAGCGCTCGGTCCCTCCAGGACTCCAGCCGCCCTGCTGGCCGGTGCAGGCCGTATTTCCGACCGTGAGCACCGTCCCTTGGAGAGGGCCGCGCGGACTGTGGGGCTTCGGTGACAAGCGTCTGAGACGATAGGCCGACAGTTGCTATGTCAACTGCAATCCAGTTGTGTGATTCAATTATCCTAAGAGTGTTTGGATGTAGCTTGATTAAGAGTCACACCATAGAGGTATAGGGGAAAATTAAAACAGCTGTTAATTTAATTTGAGTCCATATTCCTAGAGAACTGATTGCACATTGGGAATTCTAATTAATCTCCTTTCTCTCATTTTCCCCACGCGCCGGCCGATTACAGCCTGACAGCCACAGGAAGACGGCGCCGCTTCCCGGCTGACACCGGGGAGACTCGGGGCGTAGGCCTGCACCCGCGGGGACCCGTGCTGCCCGTCCCAGGCCGGTGGGCCGCCCGGGACCCGGCGCAGGTGTGTCCCTTCTGTAGGAGCCGCTCGCCGTCACCTGCTGCAACTGCTGCCGCGCTCTGCGGCCGCTAAGTCAGCCTGTCGCTCCTCTCCTGTCACATCCCGCCTTCCACAGCTGCTGGGAAACCCGTGTTTTGTTTTGTTTTTAAAATTAATTTTCAATTAATTATTTAATTATTTTTATCTTTTAAATTTGTTTTTATTGGAGTTCAATTTGCCAACATGTAGCATAGCACCCGGTGCTCATCCCGGCAAGTGCCCCCCTCAGTGCCGGTCACCCCGTCACGCCATCCCCCGCCCACCTCCCTTTTCACTATCCCTTGTTCGTTTCCCAGAGTTAGGGGTCGCTCATGGTTTTGTCTCCCTCTCTGATATTTCTCCCTCATTTTCTCTCCTTTCCCCTACAATCCCTTTCACTGTTTCTTATAGTCCCTGTATGAGTGAGACCATACGATGACTGTCCTTCTCCTATTGACTTACTTCACTCAGCATCACACCCTCCAGGTCCATCCACGTCAAAGCACATGGTGGGGCTTGGTCCTTTCTGGTGGCTGAGAAACCCACGTGGTTTTCACCAAGCTCCCTCGTCTTAAGAAGGCACATCATGGCCAATGTGAGAAGGCAGGAAACGGAAGAGTGAGTCAGCCCGAAAGGGGAAAAAAACTGATGTATTTGCAGGCGTAGGATTGAAAACCGAGGAAAACTCGTGAGGAATTAGTGAAACTCATTAAAGCTACACACATACACACAAGTTCAGTGATTTTCTTTTAAATTTTGGATTATTATTATTATTTTTAAAGACTTTATTTATTCATGAGAGACACAGAAGCAGAGACACAGGCTGAGGGAGAAGCAAGTTCCATGCGGGGAGCCCGACGTGGGACTCGATCCCGGGACCCCAGGATCATGCCCTGAGCCGAAGGCAGATGCTCAACCCTGGAACCCCCAGAGACTGAATTTCGGATTATTTTTGATAAAGAACTTTTCTCTATAACAGCAACAGCCAATTAGCTCCTATAACTAGATACGCCAAGGCAGCAGCTGGGAGACTGGCCTCCCCGGCCTCGGCACGACAGGGGGACACGACTCCCTCGTCTCGGGGTCTCCCTCTGCCTCAGGGCTGACACCTCTGCCCCCCTCCCCCCACAGACACTCCCTTCACGTCCAAGATCAGCTGGCTGACCTCGGCACCGACTGACCCCCCTGTCCATCACCGTGTGACCCTCACGCATCTCAGGTGAGGACTGTCACGGTAAACGGTGACGCCACCTCCTCTTACGGAGGGACGAGAGATCCCAGACGGGAGCCTGTGGTGCCTCCTTCCTGTTGCACCATGGAGGGTCTCGGGTTTTCTTGCACAGGATGCGGCGAGGCCAGTCCTGTGACAGACGGGCCTTGTCCGGAGACCAGAACCGCGGCCACCCCCGGTGCTGCGTGTTTGGGAGAAACACGGGCTGTTTTCCTTCTGCGTCTCAACGTCTCTGTGCTGAGGTCTGGACTCGGCCCTTCGCTGCGGGGGAGCCGCACCTACGCTTTGCCCGTGACAAGGAGCCACGGCCCACCCGGTCTGAGAGGGGACCGGCGGCCCAGGGGGCAGGGGGCACGGCCTGCCTCCGCGTTCTAACTCGGAAAAGTGAACCTAGATGTGAGGGCAACACAGCGACGACGGGGGAAGCCTCCCCAGGGCCTCAGCCACGGGAGAACCATTCGGAGGAAGGCGCTGCCCGGTCTCGGACTCCTTCAACAAACAGCTGGGGCAAAGCCTGGGCCCTGTCCCCTGGGGCCAGTCCGCGCCGCAGCCCAGATTCTGGGAAGTGCTAAATATTTCGCATTTTCATGTCAGATGAGCCCGCCACACGGGGCGGGGTGTGGGCCCAAGGCAGGCCCCCCAAGGAGCTGGCCGTGGGGCGCCAGCCAGAGTGGGCGCGGCCGGGCTGAGCAGCTCGGGACAGGGCCGCGGCCTAAGGCACTGCTTTGCTCTCCCGAGTTGATTCTGCTCTGGAGCCATTTCCTTGCGCTTCCACACCTGCCCACGTCGCTCACTAGTAAGTGCCCGGATCTGCACACGCCGCGATTCGCGGTGTCCTCTGTCCCACGCAGGCTGGTGCGCCGGTGGCGGAGGGGACGTGGCGAGGGGGTGCTTCAGCCTGGCCTCCAGGGGGCCCGCGGGGCCCGCGCCTTGCCCACGGGGTTGGGGGGCAGCCCAGGAGCCCTGCGACCGCAGAATTAGTTGACGACGCCCGAGAGCTCGTTCCTGCAGCTGAACGGCTTAGCGCGTCGCCTCGCGGCCCGGTGCGCAGACCGGCGACGGCGGAGGGACGGAGCCTGGCTGGACTGGACAGATTCGAGCTGAGCCTGGACAGTCATCATCGGGGGAGGCACTTCTCGCAGATTTCGGGGCGCCTGTGACAAGATGAGCCGGAGTCCGAGTTGCTGAACGAGGACGGTGTGCTTGTGCTGCGTTAAAACACTAGGAACGTTCTGGAATCGTGGAGTTCCCATGAGAACAAAACGTCACCTGCTGAAAATCCAGCAGATGAGCCACATCCTTGCAGTGACCTCTCCACCAGGGTGACGCCCACGGCCTGGAGGATGGAGCCACCCATTAGCCCAAAGGCACCACGTCCCGAGAGAATCCACAACAGTTTCCCACAGTGGCCAGGGCTTGTTCTTAAAAATGGACAAACGAGATGCCGGCGCAATATTTTGCATTTCCCAGTGTGAGGTCCAGGCACCTCTGTCCCCCTGCTCCACCGCCCGGTTGTGGCCGTGAGACAGCCCCTCCGCGCCGTGCAGGAGGCCAGCCCCGCGTCCCTGGGCGCACGGCCGGTGGCACTTGAGCGGGGGGCCCTGGTCTTCATCCCAGCGCGCTCCTTGTAGCTGTCACTGCGGGGTGGTCTTCTCTGCCTTTAAGGAAAAACAAGGAAAAAATAATACAAATTATGTTTGCCAGGCCGAGGCTTTTAAAAAAAATCTCTAGTAACTGTAATCACTTTTATCAGAAATCACAGAAATTCTGTGGACGACGTGTGCCACCGTGCGTATCTGAGGAGGCCCTGGCACAGGAGAGAACAGGCTTCGCTTGCACCCTCCGGGCTCCCCGGAGCCGGCGGGCCCTGCGCCTCTCGCCTGCATCGCTGAGCCCTGGCTCGTCCCACCGCCGGGCGCCCCCGGGGACCTGGCCTTCCCCCTGGGCCCCCCGGCTGGACCTGGACAGGGCGGCCCGTGGCTGGTCCTTCCCTGACACCTCCTAGCAGAGGAATTTATTGTGCGAAATGATCGCTTTCGGGTCCATCTTGAAACGTCAGGGGATGAGGACAGCTGTGAATATTTACAGATGCTGGGAGCCACTTGCAGGGTGTCCTCAAGAAGAGAATCATAGAAGGCAGAGGGGCAGGGGGAGCCTGCCTGTGCGTCTCAAGTGGAAAATCTCTGCAGGGAGTGGATGCGGTGGTTTGGGGCTCCCGGGGGCCCGTCAAGGGGCTTGTCCGGGGCCGTCAGGGGGCCTGTCCGGGGGCCTGCCCAGGCCTCTGCTAAGCGCTCAGGGGTGGGGCTGGTCCGGGGAGGGTTGAAGCGCACATCGCCGCTGCTGCGTGCATCCGTCCGCCTCCGTGCCCCTCTCTCACACCTCATCTTGCGCTATTTAGGAGGCATGATTGTGTGAAGAGCTCGGTGGGCTGGAGGCCTCGGTGGGCTCAGGGTGAAGCGCAGGGACACGGCGACATCCCGGGCAGCTCCAGGCTGCGAGCGTGGTGCTGGACGCAGGGGGCAGGGTCCGGCCTCGCGCACTGGTTCCCCGGCCGGGGAGGACCCGTGGCTCCAAGAACATGCAGCACACAGGGCTAGAGAAGCACTTTGTCCCACACCTTGTGCACACACACGCCTCTACACCCCTGCACACACATACACCCACACACCTTTGTGCACATACAACTCCACATCCCCTGCACACACAGACCTCATGCCGCTGCACACTTCTGCTCCATGCACGAGCCTCCCTCTCAGATCTCTCTGTCTCTCATCTTCCAGGTCCTCTCCTGTTGGGACCTGGTTTGCTGGCTGCTGCCCAGGAGCCTCTGCACGTTCTCTGCTGGGCTATGTCTCCCTCCACAGAAGGGGGTGCCACATACCCTCCCTTGGTGGAGGTGCTCTCTCTCCAGGCTCCTCCCTTGGAGGGAGGTGCTCTCTCTCCAGGCTCCTCCTTTGGGGGGGAGGCGCTCTCTCTTCAGGCTCCATCAAGGCCATGCCCAGTGTGACGGGGGTGCAGCCACCATCAGTGTTTGACCCGATCTGCATTCGAGGCCAATCCACCTATTTCTCCTTTCCCTCCAGGTCTTACGGGATGATGCCCTGTATGGGGGTGGCTCAAAGTGGGGGAAGGGTGCTGCTCACACAGTGGTGGGTGACATGGAGGCCACGCCACCTGTTCTGAAACTGGCTTGTGCTTTCCTGCCCCATCGTGCTGACACCCCCTCCTTCCTTTTAAGAGGATTCCTGCTGTGTTTGAGTTTGTGACTTGGTGGGTTTGACAGAACCCAGGTCATGGTGGCCAGTTCCAGATACCGTCGCTTGGTGACTCATGGCCAGACATTCCATCTGCACAGGGCCAGGGGCATGGCAAGAAAGGTCCCGAAAATGTGCTTAACTCTCAGCTGCAGGCGGCAGTTCATCTGTTTGTCTTCACACGTACTGATTTCATCCGCAGTGTCTAATTTGTTGTTAATCCCACCTCATGTATGTTTTTATTTCATATATTGTTTATTTTTTGAAATTCCCACTTAGTATCTTTCATCTATGTCCTGATCGTGGTTCAGGTTTTCTTTATATCCTCGGACATATTTGTAATGTTTATAATAGCAGTTTTTATATCCTCACTGGCTAATTAGTTCTAATCACTCTTGTCATTTTGGGGTCTGTTTCTATTGCTTGAGTTTTCTCTTGACTGAGATAATATTTTCTTGATATTTCACATGCGTGGTAATTTTGAGTGGTCATCAAACTTTGTGAAGTTTTCATTTTTTTTTAAAGATTTTATTTATTTATTCATGAGAGACACAGAGAGAGGCAGAGACACAGGCAGAGGGAGAAGAAGGCTCCACGCAGGGAGCCCAACGTGGGACTCGATCCCGGGACTCCAGGATCATGCCCTGGGCTGAAGGCAGGCGTTAAGCTGCTGAGCACCCAGGGATCCCAAGTTTTCATTTTTACCGCAGGGTTTTGTTGAATTCCTTTAAAGAATGTCAGGCTCTGCTCTGGACAGCAGCCGTTTGTCCAACAGTTTGGCCTTCTGAGGGTTGTTTCTGAGCTTTGACTGTGCAGTCCTTGCTCTAGGACAAAGGATGGGGGCCCAGCCCCACTAAGGAGTAGCCTTTCTAGGACTCCGCTGAGTGCCCTGTGCATCTCAAGCTGTCTCCATCCTCTTCCCTTCCCTCTGTGAGCTGTGTGACCGACCTCTGTCTGGCAGCTCCTTCCTGCCCTTGTGGGGTTTCACCCACATGTGTGCAGTTCATTGTCCAGCCAATGCTCGAGGGTCCCCTGCTGTCCGCTCTGGAGTGAGAACCCCTCCAGAGCACCTCTCTGCACATCCTCCTTCTCCCTGGGGCTCTGCCCTGCACATTCCAGCTGCTGGGACCCTTTTCACATAGAAGTGTGACTCTGTGCAAGACCCCTCCCAGTGCCAAGTCGTGGGAACTGCCTCTCCGCTATCATCTGGGAAAATTGCAGAGCTCACCTCTGGTGTCTCCTTTCTGCAGGAGCCAGTACCTGCTACCTATTGTCCAATATCTGAAAACAGAATTTCATATATTTTGTTGGGTTTTCTATTTGTTTTTGCAAGGAGGTCAATTCTCAAGGCAGCTAATGCTTCATGGGTATAGAAGAAGCCTACTGGGTATAGAGTTTTGTTATTTAGTTTGCCTTTAAAAACAACATTCTTTCCCAGTCTGCCTTATTGGCCCATACTCTCATCTTGAAGAACAAAGAGTGCAGCCCCAAGGGAGCTGCTTGTCCTTGCAGCAAACCAGCTCTGGGTTGAAGTTTCAGCCCCGACAACATTGCACCTGGAATTCATCCGTCTGCTCCCTTTGTCAGATGGCGAAGCTCACAGAGGATGGGGGCCAGGACTTGTCCATCTTTGGACCGCGTCTGCTGACAAGGCACCTGGCAGGTGTGTCTATGCAGCAGGCCATGAGAAACAGGGGTGCTTGTTGGAGTCCATCCGGCCTGAGGCAGGGGCTGAACCAAGCCACGCGCTCCCACATCTGTGCAAAGCCCCCCACCCCACGGGGAGCCAGCCTTGCTCCAGCTTTCTCCACACACCAAGCACATGTGGGACTCCTCTGCCCTGGGGCTCTTTTCTGCATACAAGGCCTCTTGGAGAGGTTACGGCCACCCCAGGAACATGAGCGCATCCCTGGAGGAGGTGGCTAGGCTGGTAAGGAAGACTAGATTGAGGTTAGTGGGTAGCACTGTGATCTGCAACAGGGTGGACACTGAAAGATTCCGGGCATGACCTTGGCCCGCAGTCGGCTCCCTGGACCGCACACAGCTTGTGGGGGCTTTCCTGGCCCTTAAACCTGTGCATGGTGAGCTCCTGACCCGTCGCGTGCTCCAGGAGCCACTGGCTTCTTCCCAGTGTGAGCGCAGGGTTGGGGACTCTGGGGGACCAGGCAGTGGACGCCAATCTCTAGCACCGTGGATGGGGCATCTTCAGGGCTACGTCCTTAATGCAGGGGTCAGAAGGAGCAAGTGGCCGCTCTCAAAGTGAAGCAGCAGAGGGCCGAGGGTTGGCCTTGGTGTGCTCCTGAGGGAGCAGCGTTGCCGACCATCACACCTTGGCAGGATCAGGGTCTGGGCCCTGGGTTCTGATGTGGGGGGCTCCTCCTCAGCGGGGCAGGTGCACAGGAAATGGGGTCCCCTCTCCCGAGGACCGACGGGCGGCCTGAGGCCTGCAGAAGGAGCCCGGTTTGCTCAAGGCCCACAGCCTTTAGAGGAAATGGCAAACCTACAGTTGTCCCACGGCTCTCTGGTCAAGGAAAAGGCAGGAATGTGGAGGCTGGCCTGGCCCACGCGCAGGAGGCTCCTGGTGCACTACAGTGGGGGAGAAGCCTTCAGGCAGCCAGCTGCCAGCCGTCCTGTCACCCATTTGTTTTCCCGCGTGATGCTTCCTGAACACTCGCCCCCGCGCCCTCCCCTGCCCCGCCCAGATGCTACCCCGGAACCAGGGTAGGTCCGGCAGGGAACAAGGAAGACAGACGAGCTTCCTGCTCTGCTAGGCTTCCACTGAGTTTTATCTTATTACAGGAAACACAACACGGTGACAATGGCCATCGCCACCGCCATGGACTGAACGTGTCCCCCCGAGAGTCACAGGGTGGAGGGCTGCCCTGCAGTGGGATGGCGTATGGCGGTGGGGCCTGTGGGAGGCGAACACGGTTGGGTGAGCTCACGAGGGTGGACCCTCTCACCGGGTTAGCGCCCTCCTAGGGGACACGGGACGCAGAGGGGCTCTGCGCGCTCGATGAGGATGCAACGCGAGGGTGGCCTCTGAAAGCCGGGAGGAGGACCCCACCAGCATGTGGGCACCTGCTCTCAGACTTTAAGCCTGGGGAACTGGGAAAACAAACTCCAGTGGTTTAAAGCCACGTGGTCTGCGGTCTGCGGCCTGTTGCTGTGGTGGCCGCAACGGCTAAGACGCTCCCCTGCACCCAGGACCACGCGGGAGGATTTCCACTTCTGAGAGCAAAAAATAGTGCTGGGCAGCCTTTGTTGATGGTGGGTGTGTCCATGGGGTTTAAAATCAGATTTCAAAGGCATCAGAAAGACAAACCCAGAGCTTTTGTCTAATGAGCAAGCAGTTTTAAGCTTAATTTGCTTACACGAAAGCTCCGCACTCAGTGGCCCCTGTGTCCTGTCACCAAGGTCCCCGGGCTTCGTTCCAGGTCCCCCGTTCAGAGGTGATACATGCCTCCTCACCTAACGCCTTCCCAGAGCCACTGGTGTCCACGCGAGAACCAAGGGTGCAGGTGCTGATGCCTCGTTGATCGAGGAGACTTGGCAGCTCAAGGGACCGTCCACCCGAGGTCCTTGCACGGCGACAAGATCTCCGGCCAAGAGGCTTCAGTCTGCTCAGCATTTGTGGATTCCAGGGGCGAGAGGGACCATGGAGCTCGTGGGGTCCAGCGTGGCATCATAGCCGAGAGGAAACAGAGCAAGTTCAGTGAGAAAGGGGGGTTTGGAGGGTCTCGGGTGGGTCATCCTTCCGCCGGGGCTGCGTGGGAAGTGCCAGGACACCCACTGCCCCAAGGAAGCAGCACCTATGGGTGTGGCTAACGTGCAAACACCTGCCTCAAGGGTGAAGCTGCGACAGGCAGTGTGGACGGTCCGGGGGCCCAGGGGATGTGCTCTTCTCTCCCGGGATGAATCAGTCTGAGAAGTCATCTAAGACTTTGAATTTTTTCCTGCTTTTCAAGCTCACAACGATGCTCCTCTGTGTCACCTCTCTGAGTAGCTCAGCGCTAATGATGTCGACGGTGGAAACCTGGACGTGTTTTCATGCGAACATAGTTTTTCATTTTCTCCGTGGTGAGCGTCCGAGATCGCTGCTGACGCCTAGTTGAGTAGGAAACTGCCTAGCGGCTTCCTGGGAGGCCGTTCCGTGTCCCCGCTTCCCCGCCGCCCACCGCGGACGAGGGCTCCCGTCTCTCGGCACCGCCGCCCGCGTGGGGGTGTCACCGTGTACCCCAGACGCGCTGGCGGGTGGCGTCTCCCTGGGCTGGGGAGGTGCGTTTCCCCGGCGCCCAGGGACATGGCAAGTCTTTCATCTGCTTATTGGCTCCCCTGGGCTGCGCCCTCCGTCGGCGGAAAACCTTCACGTCGTCCAGCCTCTACCTGGATGATTTGCTTTTTCCCTCTTGTGTTTTGAGAGCTCTGTGTGCGCTGTAGGTGGATGTGTCACCACTGGGTGGATGTGTCACCTGCAAGTATTTTCTCCCAGTCTCAGGCTTCGTTTTTTTTTTTTTTTTTTTTTTTTTTTTTTTTTTTTTTTTTTTTTTTTTTTTTAATTTTCTTGATTCTTTCTCAGAGCAAAAATGTTTGATTTTGATGCAGTCAGATTTACTCGTTTTTGCTTTCATGGTCTATGCCTTTGAAGTTGAGTCTAAGAATCCCTGGCTAGACCTAGTTCCTGAAGATTTTCCCCTATGTTTACTCTAAAAGTGTTATGGTTTTATATTTTGCATTTAATTCCATGACCCATTTTAGCTAAATTTTGTATAAGGCGTGTGGCTTATGCCAAAGCTCCCTTGTTTTTGGACTGTGGATGCCCAATCGCTCTAGCATCGTTTATGGAAAAGGCCATGTTTCCTTCTCTTGCACTTTTGCCAGAAATCAGTTGAATGGTGTTTGTGGGCGTGTTCCCGGGTTTCCTGTTGCGTCCCATTGGTCGATGCATTGTCCCTCTGCCGACACCGGGGCTCGGCTGCCTTAATACGGATCGCTGGATTCCCCCTGCTGCATTCTGTTTTTTTTTTTTTTTTCAAAATTTGCCCTATTTTAGTTCTCTTGGCTTTCGTACACAGTTTTAAATTGACTTGTTTATATCTACACAAAAGTCTTATCGTGACTTTGATGAGATGTGTTGACTTTGTGTATCAGCTTGGGAAGACTTTACACACTGTGCTGAGCGCTTTTAATCATGAACATGGTATGTCCCTCCGCCTGTCCGGACCCACTTTCTCTCCTAAAACCTGTACATGGTTTGATGGATTCATGCCTCAGGATGCCGTCTGTCTGAATGGTTGTCAATGGTAATATGCCTTTTTAAAAAAATCTTATTTTATTTTATTTTTTACAGAGCATGAGTAGGGGTCAGGGCAGAGGGAGAGAGAATCCCCAAGCGGACTCCCCACTGAGGGTGGAGCCTGACCTGGGGCTTGACCCCGTGACCTTGAGATCACGACCTAAGCAGAAATCGAAAGTCTGACACTCAACTGACTGAGCCACCCCGGCGCCCCTGGCACTGGGTTCCTAATCAGTGCCTCTGTATTCATTGCTTCTATATACAAATACAATCAACTTTTGTGTATTTATGTTGGATCCTGAGGCCTTACTGAACTCATTTATCAGTTCTAAGAGTCTTTTGGTTTCTTTTTTTTGGAGGAGATTCCTTGGGATTTTTTTTTTAATATGTAGAAAACCATGCTACCTGCAAATAGAGTCTGTTTCTTTCTTACCTGCATAAAAAATGTATTTTCTTTTTATTTCTTTTTATTATTTTATTATTTTTAAATATTTTATTTATTCATGATAGACAGAGAGAGAGAGAGGCAGAGACACAGGCAGAGGGAGAAGCAGGCTCCACGCAGGGAGCCCGACGTGGGACTCAATCCCAGGGAAAAAAATGTATTTTCTTCCTCCCCACTGACTTTCGGCCTCACTGCTCTGCCTAAAACCTCTAGCGCCATCATGCATAAAAATGGTGAGAGGGGTCACATTGCTCCCCCCACTCCCCGCAATCTTAGCAAGAAAGCATTTGGTCTTTTACCATTGGCTTTGACTTAGGCTGTATTTTTACAACATTATTTGAACTAATTTATAGTTGACCCCATTCGTAGAGTTTTTGTCATGAATTGGTGTTAGATTTGTCAAATGCTTTCTCTGCACCAGGTGATACGTCAGATTTTCCTCCTTTGATTTATGGGCATGGGACTCAGTCAGCCTGACTTCAGCTGCGGACTCAGCCTTCCACGCGGGGGACAGACCTCACTGAGTCATGCATGGTGTGTGATTCTTTTTACACACTGTTGGTCTGTTCCATAAATATTTTTCTTTTTTTTTTTTTAAGATTTTATTTATTTATTCACGAGAGACACACACAGAGAGAGGGAGACACACAGGCAGAGGGAGAAGCAGGCTCCCTGTGGGGAGCCCGACGTGGGACTCGATTCCAGGACCCTGGGGTCATTCCCTGAGCCGAAGGCAGATGCTCAACTGCTGAGCCCCCCGGGTGTCCCTGTTCCATAAATATCTTGATAAGTTTTACACGTAGTGGGTCAGACTTTGGTTTGTATTTTTATCTTATACATGATTTTGGTGTTATCTTTACCTGGATTTTTGCATCAGGGTGATAGTGTCACAGGATGGATTGGGAAGTGTTCCACCCTCTGCCCGTTTCTAGAAGAGATTATGTGGACTTTGTGCGAATTCTTCTTTACACGTTTGGCAGGATTTTCCAGCGAAAGCATCTGAGCCTGGAGGTTTTTTTCGTTTGATTTTTTTTTTTTTTGGAAGTTTTTGAAATTACGATTTCAATTTCCTTAAGACTCATGGGGCTGTTCAAATGATCGATTTTATGATTAGATGAATTGTGGTAGTTTGTGTTTTTGAGGAATGGGTCCATTTCATGGGGTTTGTTAGATTTTCCGAGTGCAGTTATGAGTTGTCTGCTTTGCTCCTGATGCTGGTCATCTGTTGCTGGGTAAGAAAGTAGACAGCGTATAGTTGGGTGCTGCTTTTAAATCCACTCTGCCAATCTCTGCCTTTTAGTTGGTGTATTTAGACCATTTCCAGTTAATGTAACTGCATTTTATTACTTGATTTCTTTCATTCTTTATTTTTAGTTTTTATTTATTTTTTTTTAATTTTTATTTTATTTATTATTATTATTATTCCTTGATTTTTGTTTGTTATTCGTTTTTTTGCTTCTGTTCTCTTTTCCCCTCTCTTCCTCTCGGTTACTTGATTTTTTTTTTTCCAACTCCATTTTGGTTTATTCATTGTATATTTGAGTGTATTGCTTTGCACGGGGGAGGGAGGAAGGTGCACCTGCAGCCCCCGGCGGAGGGTGGGCTCGGGGTTACAGCCTCACAGGGTCGTGTGCCGGCTCCACGCTGGACTTGTGCTCACGTGGGTGGATGTGAGTCCCCAGCTTTTCTGTGACATCTGATGGCAGTGGAGGGGTCATTCTCTCTCTTGCTGGGATGATGCTTTTCTGGTCCTTGTCAGGAGGGACCGGCTTCCCTGGGGCATTTGACAGTGTGCGTGTCCACTGGTGTTTCTGGCTTGCCGACGCCCTCAGCCCCAAGCCTGTGACGTGTGAGGAGGAAAGCCGAAGGGACTCACCCCCGAGTCCTGAGGCCCCCAGCTGGTCCACCTTCTTCTCTCTGCCTTTCGGAATCTGCATAGGCTGGTTTCACACAGCGTGCAGCGGGTTTGGTTGTGCTTAGTGGGAGAAATAGGGAAAGTACGTCTACACCACGTTCCTGCAAGTCCTGTTTTGGGTGTTTTAATTCACTAAAATTGTGGTGCTTTCTTATCCGGCAACAAAACTGGTACACATCTTCCTGAGATATTTTATTAAGCAATTTTGATTTTACTTGAAGCTGAGAGTAGCGAATAATGGCAATATTATGTCTCCTGGTGTTTCCTATAGAAGATTAACATGATTGAGATGAAAAGGACAATGACATGCTCACATTTGGGGTCAGTATAAATTTAAGAGAAAATTCGCTCCCCTGAGCACTAACCACAGCCACAAGCTCTCAAAGAACAAACCCAAGCAAAGAACATCCTTTCTTGAATGTGATTTTGGGGGCATCCCAGCACCGGAGGAGGCTGGGGATGGGGTGGCGTGGGGTGTGGCCGCACAGGGAGCGCGCACGATTCACGGAGTGTGTGCGGAGCTTGTCAGCCAGGTGCCGGGGGCGGGGGTGGGCAGAGAAGACCACAGGGGCTGAGGCGGGTCCCTAAAACAAGACCTCCCCCCCGCCATGTGCTCTGGGGACAGATGCCACCCCAGGCTGGGGTAGGCTGCAGCGTGCCGTCCGGCCAAGCAGGCGTCCTCCGTGGCTGTGTCTGCCTCCACGCCGGTGGTGCTCACCTGCACGTTGTGATGCACACTTTGTTCTAGAAGCTCTCAGCCGGCGAGCCCGCAGCTGATAGACCCCATGGGTATTGAGTGTGCTAATTGCAAAGCCAGCCGTTACGATGCTTTGTGAAGCTGCACATCTTGTTATAACGGACGAGGCTTGAATGGAGGGAGCCTGGGGGCTCGGGTCACTATTGCTGGGAAGCCGAGTCAGCCACAACTCGCAACAGATCCAGAGGAGGCTGAGCTGGCCTCATCGCCACTGGCCTCCCCGTGGCTCAGAGCTCAAAGCTTTGCCTCCAACGCCCCTGGATCCATGATCTCCACAAGCTTTCTTGGGGCCTGTAGGCAGCCCAGGTCATGGGTCGGGCCTGGGGAGTGTGGGGGACGATATGCGGCTCCTTGTCCTCCAAGGGTCACAGTCAGGATGGCCCACAGGGAGGGAGGGGCCTGGAGAGGTGTGGACAGAGCCCCGAGGGACCCGGACACAGAGAGGAGAGGCCATGTGGGGATGGAGGCAGAGACTGGGGGGGACGGGCCTGCCGAGAGCTGGATGCAGCAGGAAGGAGCCTCCTCTGCAGCTTTTGGAGGGACTGTGGGCCTGCCACAGTCAGAGCCCCCGCCTCAGCGCGTGAGAGAATGAATTTCTATTAAGTCCCCCGGTCTGTGGCACGTTGTTATAGTGACCCCAGGACCCTAGCACAGGCACGTCTTTACAGCTGGGTAGGCTCTGCGGACACCAGGAGGGGCTCGTGAATTTCCCGCCCATTCACGGGTTCACCTGTTTGCTCGTTTGTTCTTAAAACCTACTGGGTGTGACCAGCAGGCTGCTGGCCGGGCAGGCGGGGGCAGGGACGGAGGGAGAGAGAGAGATTGAGAGAGAGAGAAACACGGCTCCGGCTCCCGGATGCAGCCTGTTTGTTTGGGAGGGAGGACAGAAGCAGAAGGAACTGAGACAAGAAGGGCCTGGTGCCTCCTGCCATTCCCGGGAGCATCCGGAGGTGGGACCCGGGCCTCGCCCCAAGGACATCGGAGCGTCCGACTGGCCTTCACTGCGGTCACCGTGCGTCCTGCAGGGCCAGTGTCAGCGGCTCTGCGCACCTGCCTCCCGCTCACCTGCCTCCCGAGCTCCGACCCCATCCCGTCTGCTCCTAGTCCAGGAACAGCAGGGCTGCTGCTCATTTTTTTTTCCAATATTTTGTTTATTTATTCATGAGATACACAGAGAGAGGCAGAGACCCAGGCAGAGGGAGAAGCAGGCTCCCTGCGGGGAGCCCGACGTGGGACTCGATCCCGGGACCCCGGGGTCACGCCCTGAGCCACAGGCAGACGCTCACCCGCTGAGCCCCCCGGCATCCCCAGGCTGCTGCTTGCTTCTGAAGAAGCTTCCTTTTCGTGTCTCTTTCCATCAGACGGGATCCGGGGGCTTCTCATCTCCGGGGGAGACCCCCAGGACAAACACCACCACGCGGTGCCCTGTGGGCTTAACTATGAGCCCCCATGACGTGGTTCATCGCCGTCCTACGATGCACGGAAACTAAGGCTTGTAACGGAGCCTCATGCGCACCGGCCGCTGCACGAGGAGACCTTACAAGGGCAGCTCGGGGGCCTCTCCCACGTGGGGAGAACTTCAGGTGCGGCGGGTTCGGGGCACAGCCCACAGCTCTGGTGGGAAGACCGTCCCGCCCCAGCCCCTCTTTGAACCAGCATGGAAAACTCCCTGATCGACGCTGATGCTGTGAAGTGGCCAGATGGGGTCTGCGGCCCACTTTCCTTCTGAAAGTTCTTCGTTGCGCTGGTTTTGCGTGATTGAAAAACCACTTCCCTTCTTTCTAGCCCCCTGAGCATGTGCCTAGCTTTCTCTTGATCCCAAGCTCCAGCAATCCCTGCCTCCCTCTCCCTCCCTCTGGTCGCTCTGGCTGTTCCACCTAAACACGGCCCTCAGCCTTGCTTGGCTTCTGTTCCTCATACTGTTTCTAGGCATTGCTCTTTTCTCTGCCCCAGGGCCTTTGCACATGCCTTTCCCTTTACCCAGAAAGCCTTTGGTCCTCCCCCATCTGGACCCCAAAGTGCAGATCTGCAAACACGGGGACCCTTCCCCACTGACTGGGGTGCCTGTGCCCTGTGCCCTACTCCCTGGTCCTGCTTTTGGACATTAGGATCACTCAGCTCCCTGTTCCGGGGCCGGCCCTGCTTGGTGAGCTGCGTGGCCCCGGCCCACGACAGATGCGCTGGCTGAGAGGCCCCGGGGATACCCGCGTCCCCGGCACTGCTCACAGGTCACCCCCCAGGTACAGGCACATTAGTGCATCCTCCTGGCAACAGAAATCATAGTATCACTGCAGTGAAATAATTAAGGGCTAAACATAATGTGAGTTTCAGGGACACTTTAAAGAAAATGATACATTAAAAAAAAGGAAAGTAACTTTTAGAAAGACAACAACGGCCGGGAGAAGCAGGGCTCTTAAGAGACGGGAAAGTAATCGAGCAGCAAATTACACCTTCCAGATGGTCCCGCCGCTGCCGCGGTCAGAGCCGCAGGCGCAGCCCCACGGAAACGACGGGGTCGGGGGGGTGGACGACAGGGGCTGCGGAAACACCGTTATCCCCGGACGTGGGGACGGGAGGACGGGGGAAGCGCGGATGGGAGGACAAGGGGACGTGTGTGGGGGGGACGTGTGGACGGGAGGATGGGGAGACAGGAGGACGGGGGGGGACGAATGGATGGGAGGACGGTGAGGGGGGAAGCGTGTGGCTCTCTCTGCTGGGGGTGGGGGGCGCTCACCCCGTGGGTGAGAAGCAGCATCTCCGCAGGCCGGGTCCCCACCTGCCCGAGTCCCGGATGTTCACGGGCAAATCCACCTGCTGAAATCAGGCCGTGCTTTCCAGCCGTGCAGGCGAACTCCAGAGAAAGCTGCTGACGGTGCTGGGGACAGAGGCCCGTCTTCTTCTGGACACGGGGGCCCGGCCGTGACCCCCCTCCCGGACCCTCCCCTGCGCCCTGCGCTCCCTCCTCCCCAGGCTCCTGCTCTCGGTCAAGTGGAAACCCTCGGGGGCCAGGACACTGTGGCTGGAGGCCCCAGCAGGGCTGCTGTCCCCGCTTCCTCACCCCATGGGGGTCGTGCGGTGGGATGGGGTGCTCCCCCCCACCCCGCTGACAGGGGCCGCCACCCAGCCAGGCCGTCTCCAGGCTCGCCCCCAGCCAGAGGGGGCCGCCTGGCTGCGTGGGGGTGCCAAGAGGTGCCCAGTCCCGCCTACTCCGGACGAGCTCCCCTGAGGCCGTGTAAGCACCGTGTCTTCTCCCTGGGACACGCTTGTCCCTTTGTGCGCCCTCCGTGGCCATCGGAGACGGCTCCTGGGGACCCGACCTCCCGGGGGGGCTGTGCCTTCCCTCACCTGCCACGCTGCCCCCTCCGACGCCGGTTTTCTTCAGTGGGCATCCCCGCCCCGTGACGGAGCCCGGCACACAGTAGGTTCTCAGGGAAAGGTGGCCTCTGCCTTACATTTACAAATACTGCAGATTTTGCTTTGTTTCTCCATAAAGTCACCGTCTCTGCACCACGACTCAGGAGCATCGACGAAACGCTGCCTTTGTGCGTTTAGTGGTATTTATGTTTGGTCGTCGCGGCCCCGGCTGGACGGGCCCCTGAGGGACCCCCCGGGGTTGGCAGCAGCCGACAAGGCCTGGCTCCGACGGGAAACTCGGATTCCAGCCGGGGCTCTGTGAGGCTCATCCGCCAGGGCCCCGGCGCTGTGCGCACCGAGCGCTTCTGCAGACGCCCCGGGGTGCCCGCCGGCCTCGGGCGCTCAGCGCACCAGGAGGCGCAACGGCCGTGAGGCCTCGGTGTGTGCATCTGCCCACTGCGTCTGCCTCCCACGCTCTGTTCGGAGGCAGGTGGTGCTTGACCTCCCGCCAAAAATGATAAGCGAGCTTCGCATCACGGAAAGGCTCGGACCGTGTTTGCTTCCCAGCGAGGCACGGCCGTCTGGCAGCGCGGGCTTGGCGTCCACGTGCGTCCAGGGCTCTGCGGGGCTCCCCTGGGTGGTCTTGGCGGCGGAGGTCGGGGTTCGGAGTTGAGGGTTTGGGGTCGGGGTCAAGGAGGGGCCTGGTCCTCCCCGCCCAGCGCACGTTGTCCCTCCCGTCACTGCCTCGTGTGCCCGGGGGCTGCCCGCCACGGGCAAGGGTTCAGAGAACGGCTCCTGCAGGAAGAGAAGCACAAAGGACGGACGTGCCATTTCCCAGAAGAGCAGTTCCCGTGGGGGGCGGGGGGCACGGCTCGCGGTTAAGGCTCCTGTGTCACGGGCCCCATCTCTGCCACCTGGGGCTTCCTTCCGTAGGAGGGGGGCAGAGGGGGCCACGTTTTACGTGATTTAAAGGAAACGTTAAAAAAAACGCAGACCTTGAGGCATAAACCTCACATTTAAGGAAATGTGCCTAAACCAAAATAAAAAGTGAAATAATATTTTCCCGTTGGAAAGAAAAAGGGCCGCAAATAAACAAGGAAATAAGACCAACTGGCATAGAGCAAGGGACCCTCCTGGATCCCTTGGAACAGTTTTAAAGGCAAGGTAATAGTGTATTTTATTTCAAAATGATCAGTTTTTAGTGTTAAATTAAACATCAGCTTGCAAGAGAGATTCCGTAGTGCGAACGATCCCGCTATTTTAGGATAGACACAACCTGACAATGGTACCCTTGTTTTAATTAAACCTGGAGACCCCGCCGAGCGGGGGGCTCCCTTTTCTCAGGGATTTCCATTAGCAGGTGCTCCGCGCTCATGGGTGAGAGGAAAACGCGTTCACCGGGAGAGATTGGAATTAAATTGTCTCCACGGGCTGCTTCACGCTCTGCATTTTTCAGCACTGAAAATCCTCACCATCCCCCCCGCCGCCCGCCGACCCCGGGGTGCCTTCGGTCCTCCTCCATCCCAGAGTTCCCAAGCACCGTCTCCAGGCACAGCCCCTCCCTGTCCTGCTGCAGGGCCTGCAGCCGGGGCTGGCTCCCCGCCCCCCGCCCCCCACGCACACCTCCTTGACGTCACCTGCACGCCGACCCGTGTGGGCAGATGCGCCCGGGCACACATCGGCCGAGCGGTGACCTTGACCACTGACCTGCACCCCTAAGCCCGGGGCCCCACAAGGGTGGAGCTTTGCAGCAGCCGCTCAGGCTGCGAGTGGCCGAGTGCGCCTTCCTCCGTTTCTGGGGGCGCAGAGCTGCTCTGGGCCGTCCTAAGAGCAAGGTCAGCCCGGGTTTCAGTGAGGGATTATTCAAGGGCTTTCCTACCGTCTCCGAAGTTGGACACACCCAACCTAGGGGGGTTGTGCCGAGAACGCACAGGAGAGCCGAGCAGGAGAGCCGCCTGGTCACCCACCCTCGGCTTGAAGCCCCACAAAGCCTCGGTGTGACGAGGAGCCCAGGACGGGGCCCGTCGTGCACCTTGCGTGTGGTCCCTGTGAGTTGAGTCCATGCCCAGGGCAGGCTGCTGTTCCCTGGGAGCCCACGGGCAGACCCCGGTCGTGACCACAGTGAGCGTCGTGGACACCGCGATGCTCCACGGAGGTGTGGGGCCTGGTGCCCTCATGGGCGCCCAGAGGTGACCATGAGGCTGGACAGCCGGCCAAGAGCCGAGGGCACCCCAGAGCAGAGCGAGGGGGTGAGGCGCTCCCTGGGCCCTGCCTTGGTGTTGGGAGGAGCGGCAGGGGAGGAGGCCGGGCTGTGGGATGGTTTGGGGCCGCGTGCTGGTCAGGGCAAGGCGGTCATTGTCGCATCCCCACGCCCACCAGGCACACATGTGGGCCACCTCATCCTCCCCCCGTTGTCCAGATCGCAGAGTCCTCCCTGGGAGACCTGTGGACATCCTTTTACAGACCCTAGGGGCTCAGATGAAGCACAGAGCATATTCACGGGGCACCTTCTGTGTCCCAGGCCGACGTGGGGATGGCAGTTCACGGCTCAGTCCCTTCGGAGGCCCCGGACGAGCCCCCCACCCCCACCCCCCGTCACCCTGGGTCGGTAATCCATCGTGCCCCGGGACCGCGATTCCCGCTACACAGATCCCGTTTCCGTCCTGAAATCACATTCCTGAGAAACACTTTAGGAACCCGAGTAACTGGTCACTCAGCCGTGCTCGGAGGCAGTGGATGCAGGTGGGTAGCCCCGCATCCGGCTCGTCTGCGCTCGGTCTCCGGCTCTGGAGACGATCTGCTTCCTGCGCCCCCACACGCAGCAGAGCCCCTGATGCGGTTTTCCTTTTCATTTGGTGACATGATTTGAAAGTGGCTTGAACTTCTGAGTCGGCCGCCCTGGCGCATCCTTTGCCACGAGGTCTGCGGTCTGGGCGCACCCACTCATTTCTCAGAGAAGAGCTGCCGCGTCCAGATAGAAAATGGGCGAATGGCTAGTTTGTGCACGCGGGGAGGCCTTTGGCCCAGGGGACAGTGTGAGCCGCGGGGACGCAGCCAGGACAGACTGTCCTCCTGGGGACTTGTCATCCCATCGCTGTCATCCCGTTTACTTCTGGGAAACCAGTCCCAGCCGGGAAAATAAGCTAAGATGCCCTCGGCTCGGGCACGGCGCGATTTCTGGGGGGGAAGAGTCCCCGCGCCAAGCCCTCGGCGGGCCTGTCCCCCTGCAGTCTGGTCACCACGCAGCTGCTTTTGCGCAGAGGCCTCCCAAAGTCAGTGCTCAGAGCTGGAACTCTTTTCTTTGCTGGAAAAAGCAAAGACATTAGAGCCCCTGCAATACTGGTCCGGAAACAGGGAGAAGCCGCGCACCGGGTTTGGGAGCTGGACTTTGCCTTCGGCCAAGTCGGAAGGCAGCATGGGAGGCAGGCCTTGCGGTGGCCCCGCAGGAGGGGGGCCAGGCCCACGCTGCCCGCGCCCGGTGCCCTGGGGGCCCGCGAAGGCCCTGTCCCTTCCTGAGGAATAAAGACGTTAAAGATGCCTGGTACTTAAAATTATGTTTATGTTGTCTGTGAACATGTGCTAAGTACGCGCATCGAAGCCGGGGAGCTCGCCTTGTGCCGAGTGGGGAGGGGAGCCCCTGACCCTCGGGCTGTGTCGCCTGCGGATGCCCCGTCCCCCGGCCGGTCCCCCTGCTGCCGGCAGGGCTCGGGCACGGCCCAGGGCCCCAGGCCACCGCTGCCCATCCCAGGGGCGCCCCGCTGCTCTGCCCCTCGCCCAGGCCAGGGCTCCCGGGGCCCCCTCCCCGCCGCCAGCTGGCAGCTCGCTCACGCTCTCGGGTAACAGGCCAGTGGAGCGATGTCACAGCCACGTCAGGGACCAGGAGGCAGAGTCGGGTGTGGACGGAGCGGCAGCCCCGAGGCTGGAGCATCTGTACGCAGGTTTGCTGATGCAGGTGAACTGGGAGCCAGGAGGGGCCCAGGTGCTCCCCTCACGTCTGCGTCAAGTCCTAAGTGACAAAACGCAAATACCCCTGAGCAAGGAGGTGGAGCAGGCTCTGCGCCATTCGGACGGGGCCAGTGAGGAGGCACAGTGCCCTTCCTGACGCCTGGGGGTGAATCAGCCCCGGAGCCTGGGATGCTCCAGGAGGCCTGGCCTGCAGGGGCATGGGGGTCACGGGGATCTCCAGGGGGCATGGGCCCAACCTGTGTGCAGAGCAGATCAGGAGCACTTGGCCCCAGGGGAGTGGCTTGGCTACAGGGGACGTGCTCAGGGGTGGGGTGTCACTGAGTGGCCCCAGGGCTGGCGACCGGGGTGGTGGTGGGGGGTGACAGGTGCAGGCCCTGGAATCCTGCTGCTCTAGCCCCAGGTGTGCTCAAGGTGAGGATGAGGGGGCCAGGCCGGGGTAGTGGGGCCGGATCTGCTGTTCTTGGCGGGGGGCGGGCAGGACGAGGCCGGGAGGGTGGTGCTGAGGGAGAAGCCAGCCGCATGGGGCTGGAGGGCCCAGGCAGGGCTGCCCTCACCTCCCTGCAGCAGACGCAGGGCAGCGGCGGCCAGGACGAGGGCGACCCCTTCCCAGAGACCCTCAGGGCAGAGCCACAGGAAAGGAGCTGCCTTTGCCCGTTTCCTTCCCATTCTCTGTGGGGTCACTAGGGGGCCGCATATTGACCTGTCTGTAGAATTGGTCCTTGCGTTAAACAATATTTAAATATCAGTCCTAAATTTGCAATGACAACTAACAAAGCTAATTAAGGGTAATCAGGAAGCCCTTTATTACCCACAAAGTCATTCCGAGAACATTACGGGGAACTTCTAAGATAGGAAAATAATGAGAGATCAATACGGCCAGTGGACAAAACTCAGTGTGACAAATCAACAGGGACTTGCTTGAAAGTGAAATATTTTACACTTGGGAAGCAAATTAATCCGAGTGTCAATAAGGAAAAACAATCACAAGATGGAAATTAGCCCAATGTTCCCGCAGGACCCGCGAGAAAGCAGCTTGCGGAGCCGCGGCCCGTGCCGGTGGGACGCTGGGAAGGGGGTGGCTGCACCGCCGACCCCGCAGGCCCGGGGACAGACCCGCGGCCGTCAGCCTGGCCCGCATGCCAGGTCCTCCCACACGGTGCAGGGGACGCGAGAGCTCCCTGTGATTCTCAGACGAGGCGGGTAATTTAGGTTCACTTAGAAATTTCAAATGGATGTCAGGGTCTCTGCAGCATCAAGTGGTGTTGAGATTTGGGCTCCTTGACCCTCGGGGGGTGTCACTCGCTTGGTGTATAGTTCACCACTACTCAGTGTTTGGTGAATGTTCTGGGTCTGAATATTGACCCGTCTCTTGAACTGGTCCATGGAAGGAGGAGGGAAAAGACCCCAAAGACGAGTGATGCAGCAGAGGGAGTGGGTGCACGGGGCTCGGCCTTAACCCCAAGCAGGGAGCTCCCTGCACACTCAGGGCGTCTAATAGACCTAAGGGGGTCGGGGTGGGGTGGGCCCGAAGACGGTCACTGGGGGAGCGTAGGCCCACGTGAGCGGAGCTGCTCATCCCCGTGTGGGGAGCGTGACAAGACAGGGCCGGGGCGCTGAGCCGCACTTAACCCAGCCCCTGAGATGGGGCCCAGTCCAACGATGGGATCCCAGTATTTCCAGGGACTCCTGGGGGAGGGGGAGGCAGCTGGTGGCGCAGGAGGTTGCGGGGGCGTCCGTGGGCGGCTCTGGAAGCACACAGCAGGGACAGCTAGCTGGGACTTGGGTCAGGGAAGGCTTCCTGGAAGAAGCGGCCTTTGGGATAAGTCCTGTGGTGGGGGGAAGTGAGGCAGAAGGGGGAGACGGGGAGCCTGACGTCCTGGGGGAAAGAAAGAACGCGGCTCAGGGCTGCCGGAGCCGGAAAGTAGGGGCAGGACAGGGGTCTCTACCCCTGAGGCCTTGTGTGTTGGGGAGCAGGGCCTGCTCTCTGTCACACCCCCAGGCGGCCGGCCCGAGCCCAGGGTGCTGCGGCCACGGGCAGGCGCGCATCAGCCTTGCCCCACTCTGCTGGTCTGGACTGCTTCCTGGACGTTTGGAACAGAGGAAATCGTCAACCGAGGAGGTTACATTCTTGAGCCTCTTTGGTTGGGAGAGCCCAGGCCCTCGCCAGCCCCCGACGGAGCCCCCGCCTGAGCGGGGAGGATCCAGGAGGCAGAGGCGCAGGGCCTGTGACCTGGGACGACGGGGCACTGACTCTGCTCTCAGAGGGGAACACCCAGCCCGCACCCAGCAGTCAGAGGTCGGAGGAGGCGGGTTTCCTCGCTGATGGAGAAGGGGTTTCCCAGGGTGTGTCGGAGGCCTGGGGACCGGGAGGGCGGGGGAGAGAGGAGTCCCGGCAGCAGGGGCTGGTGACGCTCCTCGCATGACCTGGTGGCCCGTGCTGTCTGGGCAGGCTGCGCTCCCCTTCGGGCTCCCGGGATGGCAGGTAGGAGGGTGGGGGGATCTGCCTTCCGGGCAGGTCTCAGACCTGAGAGGTTGCTCTCCATCCCCGGGTCGGGGTTGGGGTCGGGGTTGGGGACAATACTAGGTGACAAACTCGCGGAGCGCCAGTTCCAGCTTCAGGTTGCTCTGGGACAGCCAAGCACGGCTTGCTGAGCAAAAGCCCCCGACGACGCCCTGTGGCGCAGCGGGGGCCTGGCCGGCGGGAGGGCAGTGCGCAGGCTCAGCGGGCGCGGCCGGGGCTCCTGGGGCATCGGGTGGGAGACAGGCAGGTCCCGCCCAGGCCGCCCGGCTCGCGTGGCCACCCCGGCACGCCCAGCGTCGGAGCCTCGCGTCCGGGTGCTCGTGCCGCGGCCCCCGCGCCACCAGGCCCCCGGCTGCCTCTGGATTCCCCGGAACCAGGAACCCGTCTCCCTTCCACCGTTTGCTCCGCGCAGGTTGGGGCGCGGCCGTGATTCAGAATGTGCAAGGAGAGGCGCGTTTTACGGATGTCTGGGGCGTGCCGCATCTTCCTAAGCGCGTGCATAATCGATGTGCTTTGAGTTTTCTCCCAAAGTTACAGGTAGGGTTGCTGGGCGTGTAACTGGCGTGAGGGGCACACCTCCGAGAGACGGAGGGAAGCCGGCGGCGGGCCCGAGGGGACGGAAGGTGCTGGCCCGCTGATGAGCTGGGGGGTCCTCACCGTCCCAGGGGCCGCCGGACCCTTCCCTGCTGTGCCTTTGACCTTGGTGGCCCCGAGGTCCCCTCCCAGGGGCCTGGTTGCTTTGCCAGAGGCCGTTGTGCACCCGCAAGCGCCGGCGGTGGTGGAACCACAGTCCCACCCCCAATTTCACCCACAGGTGAGTTCGCTGTGCTTTCAGCTCCGTGGCTTTGCTCAACTTCAAGATTTTTAGCGCTAGTTTTCTACGTGTTTTCATCTCATAAAAGCTGCTCCCCGAAGCTACCTCGTTAATCCTGGCGGCGCCCGTGTGGAGAACACGCGGGACACACCGGTGCAGCCGCCCCTCCCACTTTCCCGAGATCCTTCGGTCCTCGCGTCGTATTTTGTTCAAGCTCAGGGAAGGGAGAGGATTCTTCCCTTGGCCTCGCCCTCCGTGCTCCGTCCTGTCCTCCCGGTGGAGGCCGGCGCCCTGCACAGTGACAACCGGCGCTCGACACCGCGTGAGGGCTGCTCTGGGAAACCGCCCCGACCCGCTTCGCCGTGTAGCGGTTCCAGTGTTTGGAGACCGCGTGGCCACTGCTCCTTGAAGACCCCGGGAGTGAGGGGAGCAGAGCTACTCCCGCCCCAGGCAGGCCTCAGATGGCTCGAGGACTGGACGGCAGGCGGGGGAGGCCAGGCTGGAGACCACCAGGTCCCGCTGTGCCGCCCGGGGCTTGTTGCACACCCGCTGGCTCGGGGACGCCACGCCAAAGGGAGCTTCTGCAGAGCCTCCTCCTGCGTTATCGTGAAGGCATCTTGCTCGAGGACGTTCCACACGGGGGTGTCGATCGTGCTTTCGAAGCATCGCGAGCAGCCCAACGGCCAGACACAGAGGACCATGGAGTAAATCACTGACGTCAACCACGTCCCTTGTAGCCGCTAAGACAGAGGACGGGGACATAGTCTCATTCTGCGGCACGATCGTGCCCATGGGAGGGTGAAGGTGCACAGGAGGCGGGGTCACTGGATCACTGCTTTCACGTCTTCACTCCCGCTTCCTGCCGCGTGACCTTGGAGCCCCCGGCTGGGAGAGCTCACGCCTACCTGCGGACCTGGGCCAGTGCCCGACGTGGCACAGAATGTGCTGGAGCCCGGTGGCCCGGCTGCACGTGGCGGGGCCGCGGCACCAGAACAGGAAGAGCGGGTGCCCGGCGGGGCCTGGCCAGGTCAGCGGAGCACAAAGGGGCCTGCGGAGCCCAGAGCTTGAGACTATAAAGCCGCTGACGTCTGAGACTAGTTGTGTGCAGCGATGGTGGTAACAGGCGGCTCAGATGGGGAGTGAACATTACACAACACCCCACACTGCGTGATCCTGTGTTCGCGAGGAAAGCCGCCGCGTTCCGGAACGTTCCTCTCCGTGAGGATGCCCGTGTGTAATTCTGGGAGGATAAACAGTTAGTGTTTCTCTTTTGGTGACAGGATAGGGAAGCATCTCTGTTTTTTTTTTTTTTTTTAAGATTTTATTTATTTATTCATGTGAGACACAGAGAGAGGCCAAGACACAGGCAGAGGGAGAAGCAAGCTCCCTGCAGGGAGCCTGACGCGGAACTCGATCCCGGGACTCCGGGGTCACGACCTGAGCTGAAGGCAGACGCTCAACCACGGAGCCCCCCCGGGCGCCCTAAGTTGCTCTGTATTTACAAACATATAATTCATATACTTTTTTTTAAAGAACACATTTTTTTGGGGGGGAGGTGAGAAGAAACGATCAACTCTCTTGTATCAATGCAAATATCTCTGCAATCATAATAGTAAAGTCGAGAATCTGCATCAGGGCCGGACTTTTTGGAAGAGGCTCTAAGGAGGGTAGAGACCGTGTCTGCGTTATTTCCTCAGACCGCGGCACGTAAACGTGTTCCATGGATGTTCATTAAATCAGATTCTTCACACGCTGCCCCCTGGCCTCCGTTCCCCAAATACGACCTTCCAGAATTACCCTGCTGATAGGTTTTGCGCAAACTTCATGTATCTTATTAGCCATTTGCGATTCCAAGGCGGGTCAGTGAACAAACATTGATTGACTCCCTAAAATGCAAGACTCAGACGTATTTCTTCTGTCTCCAGGTGGTGATAACTCTCCTCGTTGGCTGCGGATCTGGGGATGGCGACCGCGGGCGGGGCCGGAGGGTCCCTGTGGGGACAGCTGCCTCGCTGCACAGTTTTTGCGCATGTGCAGGGCTGCGGGCTAGACGGGCCGGGGCCCGGGGCCAAGCCGCACAGCGTTCTGGGGCGGGTGTGTGGGGCCTCCTGGGTACCTGTCCACGCAGCAGGCCCATGCTTGCTGTTCTCTGGAATTGAATAAACCAAACATAATTCTTGTTAGTGACAAAGGACGGTGGGAAGCCCAGACGTTGCATGTTTCAATTTTTCTATGCAAATTGCATGTTTTTGATTACACGATTTCGGAAAGCCTGTTTTTTCCCCTGTGGGGACATAATTTCAGGAAATTCAAAGTACTAGTCTATATAAGGAATAAGCCTTTGTGGCTTTGGGAACAGGTATGGACCTTTTGAGAAAAGTCTATAAAAATACGCAGATTCCTACCGACGCCTGCCGGTTTCTGTCCGGAGCGGGAGGTAGATTTTGAGGACTCCGGCGGCCGGCGAGGGGCAGGCCCAGAGCGGCCGGGCAGCCGGGAGCCTCCCGGGGGGTCAGTGTTTGGCTGCTCTCCACGCGGGGGTCGCCCACTTGCGCTGCTAGCAGCTTTCTCTGAAAACCAACATGTTGGGCCTTTCTGATTTGCCCTGAAAGGATCCAGATCCAGGGAGGCTGTGTGGGCCGAGGAGCAGCTGTGGCTTCGGGGATGCGGGGCATCTGTTTGCACAGGCTCGACACCCAGAGAGACCTGCTCCCCTGGCTGTGCACGCGGGTGCGGAGGTGCTGACCGGCCAACGCGTCCAAGACGAGCTTTCTGGAAGGTGAGTGTAGTGAAGCTGCTCCTCTGGCCACATATTGTTCCCTGGCTCCTTTTTTTTTTTTTTCTTTTTTTTTTTTTATTCCCCGGCTCCTTATGGGGCTTTAGTAAAACCCGCCTGGGCGTGCAGTGCTGCTACAGCATCCGCTCCTTTCCTCCTTACGTTCCGGGGAGATTATTTCCCCCCCAAGGTTCCAGGTCAGGTCTGGGCACGGGCCGGCGAGCGTGGTTTTGGCTGAGGGATTTCCAGGCCCCCTCAAGGCTGCCTTTGGCCCCAGGCCACCTGCACCCTGCGACGTGGCCGCTGGTTGAATCACAGCTCGCAAGTAGTCAGGTGGCTGATCTCACGCAGGATGTGACTCCGTCCTAAATTATCAGCTGCGCCTTGGAAAGCAGCTGACCTGCTGCTGGGGGTCGTCTGGACAACTGAGCAGTGATGCTTGTTCCTCTGCGACCCTCGGGTGCGGGTGCCCGGCCAGGGAGCCGGGAGACGGGGCCACGGGTGATCCAGGTGGCCTCTGTTTTAGGAAAGACAACCGGAGACTCTGGTGCCTTTTGGCTGGGAAGGTCCCGATGCCTGCCCACGCTGACCCGGCGAGCGAATGCAGGTGACGGCGCGTGGCTCAGCAGCCCCACTCCGCCTGGGGGCGACAGGCCTGGCCGTCAGCGAGCCTGAGCTCAAGCCGCAGAGCTCCGGGGCGGCCTGGACGGAGGGGCTGGACGCCGGCGGGGAGCCCTCTGCTTCCTGTGCGCCATCAGGGTCTGTGGCCGCCGGGACCCGCCGGCCTCGGCTCCAGCACCGAGGCCTCCATGGCTCTGTGTCCGCGGGGGGCCCGGGGCTGAGGCAACCTGCCGCCCTCCATCCTCGCCGGGTCTGCCCGGGCCGGGGGGCGGCCTCCCCTCCTGAGCGGCGGCCCTGGAGCTCTGGGGGTCTCGGCCGCGGCCCGGGGCGACCTCTGCCCGCACCCACCAGGCTCCGTGTCCGCGCGGGTCCCGTGGGTGTGGTTTCCTCCGCGGCTGAGCCAGTGACACGGCGCAGAGACTAGTGTGAGGCTCGAGGAGAACCCAAGGCCCTGGTAGTTTCGCCAACTGGACAGAATTCCTGGGGCTCGTCAGCTCAGTGACGTTTGTAGGACACACGTATGAGGTTCGGCCTGAGCTCTGCTGGTTCGTCCTCTGGAGCCACCGACGTCCACCCGTTCACCGCCCCACGGACGTCCAGCGGGGTGGGCGCCCGGCGGGGCAGGGGTGACCCAGGCCCTGTGGCTCGGTCCGGCTGCTTCCCGGGCGCCGCTGTTGGCGGGATTCGATGACTTGTCCCCTAGGGCCAGCGTCACAGAGGAACCGAACACCGGCGTCTCCTCGCCCGGGGCGTGCCGACACCGAGCTTGCTCACCCGCCGGACGGTGATCTCACGTGTGACGTGCATTTGAGGGTTTAAGACATTTTTATTCAGAGACTCACATCTTCGTAAGAACAAGAAATGACAGGCTCACGCGGTTGCTTCGGGATTAACCCGAGTGAGGTTAAGGGACACTCTCCACAAAGGAAGGGCTAGTGGGGAAAACTTCAAGTTCATTTTCAGTGCAGACGTGCAGGTTTCTGAAGCCAACTTGCAAAAATGGGAAGTAGGGAGATGCTGCAAGCTCCGGTCAGCAGCACGTCCCTCGGGCCCCGCGGAGTCCCCGGGGGGGGGGGTCATCTGCAGCCGGGGAGCTGGTCGGTGCCCGGGAGGGAGGTCAGGCGACCCCAGGGCGTCACCGCAGAAGCACGAGGGGAGCCTGCAGCTTCCAAGGAGAACGTGGCCCAAGCGTGTGACACACACATTCTTGTTGTAAGAGAAACTACAGGATTGCTTAAAAGTAAGACAATTTTGCGATGTTTGATGCTGACATTTTAAATATTAATATTTATAAAAATGTTAATGCTGCCTAAAAATAAAATAATGTGCCTTTAATATGTCACACTCAGATGACTTACTGAGTGAGTCGCTCACCGGAGGAGCCGTGTTACCGTCTTTACAAAGTGAGGGAGCTTCGCCAGCTTTGCACGTCTCTCTCACACCCAGGAATCCACCTGCGTGGCCGGGGGCCTCGGCCTTCTCGACAGCCGCTGGTGGGGGGCGGGCTGTCGAGGCCCCGGGGTCCCCACCTCCTGGCGGTCGTGTCCGTGGAAACCTCCACCTGTGACTTGCTTCTAGCCGAGAAATACGGTGACGTGGACAGCGAGTGTCAGGATCGTGTCAGGACCATTTATAAGGCTCTGTGTTGATGAAGACGCAGGGCGTCCTCCTTGGGGGCTCGGTGACGGGGCCATGCTGGAGATGCCACTCGGGAAAGAACCGTGGCACTTGGTGCCCTGGGGCCTCAGGACCTGTTCCAGTGGACAGGCAGGGAGATGCTGGAGCCCTTGGTTGGTCCCGCGATCATGAGGTCCCCACTTGTGACCACAGGGTCCTGACCTGCGACCACAGTGTCCCCACCTGTGACCCTGGGATCCCCACCTGTGACCGTGGGGTCCCCACCTGTGACCACGGTCCTGAGTGAGCCTGAGGCCGGCCCCGCCCAGCGAGCCCCTGGGGCAACAGCAGGGCAGCTGAGCCCGATGCGTGGCCCACAGCCCGAGATGACGGATGTGTTGTCTGGCCACCAGGCTTGCAGTGACTTGCAGCACAGGAACCCCCAGCTGTGCAGCTCCTGGCGGGAGGGGAGTGTGGGTTCTCTGGCAGGAGAGTGGCCCCAGTGCTGCCACAGCCCGAGCGGGTCTCCGGGGTCACCTGGTTCGTCTCAGGACGGGGCCTTCCCAGGGTCGGGCGCTGTGTGCCAGCCTCACAGGACGTGCAAACCTCTCATGGCTGCCCGCTACCGTGATGGGCCTGCCAGGTTCCGGGGTCCTGAGTGGCCAGGGCATCCTCGGGGGGGGGGATGCTAATGTCTCAGTTCTCACTCTGCATTGCCCGAGGTGTGTGTGGGTGTGGGGGGCCCTCAGGGAAAGCCAGGACACTCGTGGGGGCTCAGGGCCAGCCCAGCCTCCTGGCCGCAGTGGCTGCTGTGTCACCCCAGTGGCAGGGCCGTGGCCCCCCTGCTCTGGCATCCTCCAGGCCCCGGGCCCCCTGCTCGGTCCCACTGCTGCCTCACTGCGCCGGGTTGAGGGCTCGGAGCAGAGTCGTGCTCCCGGCCTCCTTCCAGAGCCCGCGCTCCTGGGGACCCTGGGCCATGATCACCTTGGCTGCACGGAGGCTGCACAGAGCCTGGGGTCTCCCGGAAGGAGGGCCGCCGTCCCATCCACCCTCAGATCCGACGCTGCACTGACCCCTGGTGCTCAGCACGTGCGGGTTGGAAGGCCCGACACCCGAGCCAGAGTCGCCACTGCCGACCGGACGGAAGGCCCGCGGTCCTCTCACTGAGGCCGCTGGAGAGAGCGGAGGGGAGCGGCCAGGGCTGCGGGCCTGGATGGGCCACAGGAGGCGCCAGTAGGTGTGCGCTCTGTCCCTCCTGCTGCCTTCTGGGGACGATGGAGCAGGGCCCGTGAGCAAACACAGGCTTGTGTGGTTGGGGCCGGAGGGTCATGGAAACTGATGTTTTCTAAGCCACTTGCTTAGCAGCCGTGCTGGCACCTGCAGGCCCGGGCAGATCCGGGCACACATGGCCGTGTCTGCTGAGGCCTGTGCCACTGAAGGGACACTGAGGTCAGGGATGGTCACAGCACAGCCGGCTGTGGTCCCCGTTATTGCAGCTGTACTCCCTCCCTGACTGCTGTGCTCCTGCCCTGACAGTGACTCCGTTTCACACACTCACGTCCTGAGGACACGAGGCCTCAAGTGCTGAGATGATGCAGACCCAGGAAAACGGCTGACCCTGACCTCTGGGAGCTGAGCCCCTCCACCATCCTGGCCTCCCTCTTCACCAGCGAGTGCTCCCGAGTGAACGCAGATGCCTGCTGGTGCAGACGCAGCGTGCTCTCCGCTGCCTTGTCCTCCAACCTATGGCGCTGGAGAAAAGTCAGGTCAGAAAGCCAACTTTCAGGACACCTGGGGGGCTCAGCAGTTGAGCATCTGCCTTTGGCTCCGGTCGTGGCTCTGGGGTCCTGGGATCGAGTCCCGAGTCGGGCTCCCTGCATGGAGCCTGTTTCTCCCTCTGCCTATGTCTCTGCCCCTCTCTCTCTCTGTGTCTCTCATGAATAAATAAATACAATCTTTTAAAAAGAAAAAGAAAGTCAACTTTCCAACAGGCTTTCAAAGAAGCGAGACCTCTGTTCAGGGCGTCTCACTACAGCTGGGCACAGGGCGGCTGGTCCTACAGCACACGGTGCTCGTGGTGTACATGGACACTGTCTGTTTTAGGTGGTGGCTATGATTTAAGCCTGTGCCCGCAAGAACGGTGCAGACCAGAGTCCCGCCCACACGGGAAGGGTAGGCCCTCCTGGGGCTGAACCCTTGGAGGCTGACACCCACCCTGCCTCATCCCTTAGATGCACCAGTGGCCGCGTATGGGGATGGTGGGCCTCATGGGGGGTGGGAAGTGCTGGGGTGGGTGCATCCCAAGCACAGGTGAGGACCAGAGGGATGCCACACCCCCCATGGTGACATACACCTGTCAGGTCTGGCCTTCCCAGACGCTCTTAGGAATAGCACCTCCAGGAGGCCAGAGAAGGTGCCAAACCCAACTGGATTATCTACCGTGGAGAGCCTGGCCCTCCCCAGGGCTGGTGCAGATGTGCTAGGGCTGGAACTCTACGACGTCCATCCCTGGCGGCGATGGGAACTGGCATAACCGCTTCGGCCAACAGTTTGGTACTTTCTTAAAAAATCAGAGCTGTACCTGCTGTGTGACCCAGCCACTGTTTTGAGGTGCTTACGCCCAAAAGACAGTGGACGCCCACGCGAGACCCTCTACGTGAGCCTTCGTAGATGTGTTATTCGCAGGACATCCAAGCTGCTAAAAATCTCAAAGCTCAACAGGTGGAAGGAAAAGAAAATCCATTGAGTAAATTCACTCAATGGAATATTACTCAGAAAAAAGAAAGAATGAACTATTATTGGTGATAAAACCATACAGAGGAAACTCAGAGTAATTGTTCTGAATGAAAAGAAGCCAGTGGAAAAAGTGGCGCCTACCGTGTGATTTTGTTTGTGGAGGACGCTATGAAATGTAATTGTTCTGCACTAACCAGGTCAGTGGTATGTGGGTGGGGGGCACCGGGGAGGGCAGGGGGTGTCCCGGAGAGACTGGGGCTTCGGGGAGGGTTGGGCAGGAGTCAGGGAGGGTCAGGAGGAGGCTGGGGACGCTTTCTGTCTTGGCGCTGGTGATGGCATCATGGATATACCCATTTTTCAGAACTCATCAAATTGTTCACTTTAAATATGAGCAATTGATCAAATGCCAGTTATCCGCCAGTAACACCGCGAGGAGTGAGAAGTCGTGAGAGCCACCTGCCAGCGTGCAAAATACCGGCCAGTGGCCAGTTCTTTCCGATGCCCAAACCTCCTGCCCACGCCGCTCCTCTGTCTCGGGAAGGACGCGGGCGGAGAGACGTGGGGCGGAGGCTTGAGACCGCGGGGCCAGGGTCCGTCTGTTCTGGCCCCGGGGAGGCCGCCCAGGCCCCCGATAGCCGCCCGGCGCCCGGCTTGCGACGGGACCGCAGGGAGACCGCCGCCCGCCCACCTGCCAGCCTCCGGGGCACCCCGGCTGCCGAGCGATCAATTAAGTGTGAAAGTCATCCTCGCCCTCCGTTACCTTGCGGGTCACTGGGAAAGCGGGAGGAAAAGCGGGAAGGCCTGGGAGACAATTTAGGTAGAAATCGCTGCCTGTGATTTATGGTTTTAATTAAGAGCTTTTTAAGCTTTAATTAAAAAGGTACATGAGCATTCAGTATTTAAGAAAAATGCCTTTGTGTTTGGGTCAATTGAATAACGTAAAGTAAAATGAGATACATATTTCTAGTCAGAAGCTTCACATAAGACAGTAGTGTACATAATTAAAAAGTAAATTTAAACTGATTTGGGCATAAAGGCTTTATAACGGGGGAAGGTGGCGGAGGGGAATATTATTTCCCTTTATTGCGATCGGGCTGGGTGTTGGATGCCACCCACTGACGGGGCTGCCTGGCGGGACGGGCACCAAGGCAGGAATGTGAACGCGTGGAGGATGTCGCGGGTGCCCGACCCCGGGGGCCCCTCCGAGTTACAGGGGTCTCTGATTCCCGCTCTGCCACTTTCCTGCTACGTGATTTCTTGGCATTTGCTTCTCAGACACGGAAAACGTCAGTGAACAGCAAGCACTAGGTCACTATCTTACTTAGTGACGCATGAATCTGCCGCGTGAACGGGCTCAGGGGCGTGGGGTGTGGTAGCAGGAGCAGGAGCCTGGAGGAAAGTCACTCCTTGGGGCCTTGGTCGTGGCGAGCGCGACAGAGTGCAGGTTCTGGACCCCGAGCGGGCTGGTGCCTTGCCCCGAGGAGGGGTCGGGGGCACACTCATGTGACGGATCCAGAGGCGACTCTGTGCTGCATCCATGCGGGAGCTCTGCACTCACGTGCCTCCCAGCTGCGCCCTTCAGTGGGTCTGGGAAGGGACTGGAAAGCCCCAGCCCCCGAGCATCACTGGAATCCCGGTCACTGGGCACGTGTTGGCAGGATTACCCAGTGGCCTTGGTGACAGCGCTGCCTGGGCCTCCTAGGCCAGACCTGCGCAGACACGCAAGCTCTTCACATTCACGGTGCGACCTCCGACTGCTCAGGACTGCCTGCCGTGTCTTTTCTAAGCCTCCGGGATGCCCCCCTTTCACCTCACTCTGGATGTCTTCTTGGGAATTCCGTTCCTGCTTGACTCTGGAGTCTGGCCACTGGTAGAATGGACGTCCGCTGAGGCAGACGGTCCGCGCCCGCTGACCTGCCACGTGCCTGGCTGATGAGATGAGGCCACGCGGTGGTCTCCACTGCAGGGAACCGTGTATGTAGAAATACGGATTTTCCTGATAAGGTGAGCTATCGGCTTCATAAATGAGCAACAGAAGGACCTATCAGACATACCGCCTTCAAATAACAAGCTTGACCACTACATGTAAGGGATGACTCAATTTTAAAAAAAAAATGTGCACATTTTCAGGGGCCTGTTTCTGCGCCGAGCACTGGCCCTGCAGCTAGACGTGTCGGGCTTAATTTCCCAGCTCTCCTCTCCCCACCAACCACCTGTTCTTTCGCTTTACTCTACGTTGTGATTCTAAAACAACACAAATGCCCGAGAGGAAAAGAATCAAAAGCATGAAGGGTTCCTACACATCCCCAAGGTCTACCCAAAATACTTGCCAATGGCAATTTCTCCTTGGTCCTCTGATGCAGATCATGCCCCGGAGCTCACGAAGGAGCTCCTCTGGAATAGAACACAATCCATTCCAGGAATGTTTGCTCCCTCATTCGTGACTACAGTTCAGATGGCTTCGGAAGAGTCATAAATTAACTCCGTTAAAGGATCTTGATTACCCCAGTAGGTGCCTCGCCAAGGACTCTGCATCCCGAGCACACAGAGGACATCAGCCCAGCCCGGCAACACGAAAGGACACGCTTATCGTACTTCTCACCTCCTGGACCACAAATCAAACACGAAGACATAAATTGTCCAACATTTTAATCACTGAGCAGCTGGAAAATAGGTTTGTTTTTCAGATCACACTTGCGACAGCAATGGAAGTTAAACAACAAACAACTGTCGGATTCCTTAGGAGAAGCGTCATGTTTTTATAACTAAATGGAAAAGAAAAACTGCAAATATTCAACACATCAACCTTCAGAAATTGTCAGTGCTTGGGGCTATGCCACACCAAACTCCTGCACTTCAGGTTCCCAAAGACAGTGGAGAACCACATCCCCTGACCAAAACTGTGGGGCCTTCCCGGCCCTGGGGTGTGTGCCTTCCAAGGGGAGCTGCCAAGACGGAGGTGGGGATACAGCCCTAGGGCAGCTGATGGCTTTCACCACCCTGAAGCTGCAGGACATGAGGGACAGGGTCTGGAGCTGAGGGTCCCTCTACCCCTAGACCCTTCCTTGGCAAACAGCAGCTCTGCAGCCTGGGCCACACCGAGCTGGGCAAGCCTCAGATTCCAGCACAGACGTGACTTGATGCCGGTGGGTGGGTGGGTGGGTGGGGGCACTCGTGTGACTCAGAGCTTCTGTTAGGGAAGTCGTGAGGAGCAGCTTGCTGTCTGGGAGAAAGTAGAGGAGGGGGCCAGCCAAAGTGGTAGAGGAGGAGCTCCAGGGGCTGCCCCTTAACAAACACATCGAATAAAGGGGGAATACACTCTTGGGACCAACTTTGTCAGAACCCTAGAAAATAGTCCACAGTTTAGAGCAATCATGTGAGTGCTTAATCAAGAACAAGGTGGCAGACAGCAGGAGGACTCTGTGGCACTTAGTGCCAGCATTGCCTTACCTCTTTCTATTCCCAAGGTGGTGGCCCCTCTCCGGGGCTGGAGGGGCCTGATTCTGTAGGGAGCAGAGTGGGTCTCACTACAGGGGATTGTGTAGGTCCGTGTTGACTTGCCTGAGTTCCCCGAGGGGCTGGCACCAGGCTTTGTCTCGTGTGGGGCTCTCTCAGATGGAAAGTGGGCAGTGGAGCAAGGTCCTTGAAAACATGGAGATCGAATGAGAAGCCGCCAAAGCCTGGGTCCAACTTCAGGTGGGCTGAGACCTGGAGTGAAGAGTCAGAGACTCACTTTGGGGGTGGAGGGCTGTGAGGGGCTCCTGCACAGCACAGGAATTCTGGAAGGCCCCATGTAGGGTGTGTACTGAGACAAGACGGAGAAGACCCTGTAGTTTCACTGCCGCTGACCTGAGGCTCAGTGTCGGCAGGAGTTGAGGCCCAGGTTGAGCCGGGAAAGCGAGTGCTGGGAGAGGGAGGCGGCACAGGACCAGTCCACCAAGACCAGGCTCTCTCCCCTCTCCTCCCTTCCTTTTCTCTTCTCCATTCATTCAAGGAAATCTGTCAACACACAGTTGACCATAGGCTCAAAGAACAGAAATCTCTGGGATCACACACAATAAAGAATATAGTCTTTAAAAGTAGTTTGGAATCAGCACTAAACAGACACCTGGCTGCACCCATAGGAAGGAACCTCTAGCCAAGGGGACCAGTGTGGCTCCCCCTTTTCCACCCCGGAGCTGGACAGGTCATCTGACTGGAGTCAGTCTCCTTATTGGGAAAGTACCACAAGGAGGGGGCCCACAACATTTCTTGGACTCAAAATAAATAGCGACAGTGATGCTCTTTATGCGGGCGCAATGCCCTGTGGACTGCTGACCCGGTACCCCGCACTGTGCTGTCAGAAGAGTCTGCAGAGTTGAGGGATTTCCCTGACCCCAGGAGTTCAGTGTGGTTTGACCCAAGGGGGTGGGTTGGGAGGCATCAGAACAGACTCCCACCTGTGCTAGCAACACGAGCAGCTGTGGGCACCAAATATTCCAACCTTTTAAAATTTCATAAGTAGAAACCAGACCCAGAGAGCTCATGCCTGTAACTGAGTATCTGTGCGGTGAGGGGTGGGCCCGGGGGACGAGATGTTCTGGCCTCCTGACCTCACAGTGCTCCGATGCTGCCGGCTGCAGGGGGTGTGTGGCCCGTGAGAGGCCCCGGGGGAGGGTGGGCACTTTGGACGGGGAGCTGGAGCCCAGCAGGGGGCAGGGTGGAGGCTCTGAGGCTGGGCCCTGGAGGCAGGAAGGGGGAGCCTTGCAGGTCACCCTCTGTGCACAGGGACACTCACTTCCCACACATTCCACCTTGGCACCTGCCCAGCCCCATCCTCCACCATCCTCTGGAGGGCTTCTCTGTGTCGAGAGAAACCCCCCAGGGGGTCACAGAACCCACGACCTCAGACGCCTCGGGGGCAAGAAGTGGCCCAGGCCCCATGCCGCAGAAGCACCAATAGGAAAGCTTGATTTAGAAAAAACATTTGCTGGATGAGGTAGCCCTGAGGCCTCTGGATCGTGGTGGTGGCTACTGCGGTCGTTCCCAAGGGACAATGAGGTCACATTGTCGATAGAAGGGGTGCCGGTGCTGGCAGCAGGGCTGTGGGCCCGTCAGGGCCCAGTGATGGTGCAGCACGTGTCCTACCAGCTGGCTCTGCATGTGGTGCTGGGCCCAGCTATGGCCCTGACCTTGGGAGTGTCCCTTGCTGGTCACTCGGGGCTTGAGCCAGCTGAGTGGACTCTGTGGGAAGTGACTGGTCCTGGTGGCTCTCCCAGCCCCACCTCCTCCCAAGCACTGCTGAGGGTGCCCGGGCAAAGGCTCCGGCCAATGTCCTTTGCTGGGGGCCGTGTGACACCCCAAGTTCAGGAGAGCTGGACCTGCTTCGCGTTTGCTTGTCCTTTTAATCAGAGCAGCGCTGGAGGTTATGATTGCTAATCAGGGAGCACGAGGCAGATAGAGCTCCGCATCGTCAAACTGCCATCAAGGTGCCTCTCTCTGTTTTCGAGAGCTGGGAAGCCAACAACATGCTCAGGAAATTGTTATTTGTATGGGGCGAGTCTTGGGGAGAAAAACACTCCTGACATACTCTATCTTTTCAAAGGCAGATTTGAGGATAAAAGTCTGTGAGTGGGAGAAAATAGCAGTTCTAAATGCAGCGAGGGAAAGCGAGGATTGATCGTCAAGGAGCAGGTGGGCGTCGGGGTTGGAAATTCCCGGGGAAACATCCGGGCTCTGGGGGATTCTGGTGGGCTTCCTGCCCGGAGCCCCTCACACACGAGGGACGTCTTCCCGCTGAAGTCAGCAGGCTCGTCACCAGCACTGGACCGGCAGGGGGAACACAGACGCCGGAAAGCCAGGGTCTGTGCGAGGGGAGCTCGGGGGCTGGGCCAGGGTTTGGTCAGGGAGGGTGTCCTCGGGACGTGGAGCGGGGGCGCGGAGAGGGGCGGGGGAGACAGCAGACAGCGTGCGGACAGTGTGCGGACAGCGTGCAGAGAGATGCGTGGGGATGCGACCTGTGACGCTTGATCATTCACTGCGTGTCCACCTGCCGGCCTTGGCGGAGCCCCACAGGGCAGGTGGCCCAGGTGGCCCCCAACGTGGCACGACTAGTGTCGCCCTGCGTCCTGGCTCAGCCCTGGGTGGCCCCACCCGGCCGTCCCGGCTCTGACGCTGGCCCCAGCGGCAGTGGGAAAGCACCTGCCCAGGGCCCGCCCCAGCGAGGTCTGCACTCAGGCCTGCCAGGGCCTCTCCCCGCCGTGTGCGGACTCTTGGGCGTCTTCCGCCCGCGCGAGGGGCAGGTGTGTCCTCCGTCCCCTCATAGGACAGGCCCCCTTCAGTCCCTGCGCAGGGGCTGCAGCAGGACGCCCTCCCCTCCTGCCCCTTCCTCGCTCACACTTCCCTGCACGGTGTTCACACCTGCTGGCTGTCCGGAGTGGGCGCTCCCCGGGACCCCCGCTCCTTGCAGCCCCGCTAGTGGCTATGGCCGGCACACACTGTGGGCAGGGCCAGCTCCCTTCTGCTCGGTGCCTCTGAGGGGTGTGCAGGAGCCCCTTCCCTCTTCTGGGACCTGTCCCCACCTTCACGGGCAGGCCGGGTGCTCCACGGGGCCGTGAAGGGCACTGACCCCGGGCCCAGGCCTCAGACGGGGCTGCGGACACACCACAGTGGTTGATGTTACTCTGGCTGTGACGGTGTCAGGACACAGGAGGGCTCGCACCCGCGTGGGGTCTGGGAGAGGCTGGGCCTCCCGGGCAGGGTCCTGTGTCCGGTGTGGTGGGCGGACAGCTGAGGGGCGCAGGCTGGAGGGACTGAGAAGGCCTCTGGTTCCATGCGGTCCATCCCCAGACCCCTGACAGGGGCCCCAGGCGCTGCCCTCGGATCCCAGGCTTGAGCCACAGGCTGTCCCCGGCCGTCCCGTGGGCCTCACAGGCCTGTGGCCATGGAAACCGAGGATGGCCCACGGTCACAGGCAGCCCCTCTCTGCCACCAGGGAGCTCCCTGGAAACTGGGACAGAAATGGGATTAGGACCCAGAAGGCAGGATGAAAACGGGCCCCTGCTCCTGCGGCAGCTGCGGATGCCGGTTCCCATAGTAACGGGGGTTGCTAGGCAGGAGGAGGGGGTGCGGAGCCGCCTCCCGAGTCTGCACATGGCAGTGGGGCTGCGGGACAGTGAGCCCCGGGAAGGGCTGCCGCGCGGGCACGTGGCGGTCTCTACGGTGACAAGAGGGAAATTTTCGTCTTGAAAGAGAGGAAACAATCCAAACTTTATCATAAATAAGAGTTTTGGTTATAAATGTAGCAAAGCAAAATTATTGTTCGGGCTTAACAGTAGGTGGGGCAGCGACGCGGTGGCGTCACCTGGACGTGGAGAGCTGTCGGCCTGGGTCAGCAAAGGACACAGGGTCCTCGTGAGCGCGGCGGTGGGGGCGCTGCTGGGTCGGGCACCTCCACCCCTGCGTGTGCCTCTCCCGCCCCGCTGAGTCGCGCCGGCCATCAGGGTCCGTGTGGCCGTGTGTGGGGTCCAACCTCTCCCTCCTTAGTTTCCCTTGGTCCCTCCCATCCTCTTTCCTGTTCTCAGAGGAGGGGAGACGCGAGGGTGGAAGCACCTCTGGCCCGTCTGGGCAGCCCCCAGGGGTGGCCCTGCCAAGCTCCCCACGTCCCTGGCGCTCACCTGCACCTTGTGTCTGGGGTCCTGTGGGGTCTGGGCTGTGTCTGCGGTGGTGGGTGGCAGGCTGGGTGGGGTTCCAGGGGCCCGCCCCTCGGGAGGTGTCTCGCCGTGGGGAGATGCCTCGCTTCTGGACGTGGGCTCAGAGCAAGGTCTCCTGCAGCAGCTGACACACCCGCCGTGTCCGGGACGCCTGAGCTGTGTTCCTGTCATCGCAAAGGTCCTCTCCTCTGCCGGCGAAAGATCCATCACTGGTCCTCCACGCCCGGCGTGCTCCGTCGTCCTCAGGGACCTGCCCTGGATGGGGCGCAGCACGCCTACCTGACCGCATGTCCACCACCCTGCCGCTCCAAACCAGCACCCGTCCTCTGGCTGCGGCCAGTTCACAACCTGACTCAGCCCGGAACTCTCCGCCTTCAGTGCCTAGAATGTCCCCTCGAGCATTTTATTTTCCACACGTGGCCGGCATGTTTTCTCTTTTTTTTATTTATTTATTTATTTATTTATTTATTTATTTATTTATTTATTTATTTATTTATTTATGTTTTCTCTTCTCATTTGGACAATTCTTGCTTCTCTCCTTATATTTGAAAACACAGGAGAGTAAAAGGCCGAGATGCTTTTGAAGAACTGCGTAGGTGACCTGGCCCTGCCAGATGTCAGCTGGTATCAAGGCTACAGTGAGGGGATCCCGGGGGGCTCAGTGGTTTAGCACCGCCGTCGGCCCAGGGCGTGATCCCGGGGTCCCGGGATCGAGTCCCGCGTCGGGCTCCCTGCATGAAGCCTGCTTCTCCCTCTGCCTGGGTCTCTGCCTCTCCCTCTATCTGTGTCTCTTATGAATAAATAAAATCTTAAAAAAAAAAAAGCTACAGTGATTAAGCGGGTCGAGAATAAATAGGCTAATGAAGCAAACAAACGTCGTTGCCCAGAAACTGGCCTATGTTTATGCAAGAACTTGGCATTAAAAAGTCAGTGGAGGAAAGGAAGGAGTCTGGAAAATCGTTACCCTATAGCAAAGCAGACCCTACCTCACTCGCTGCAGAAGAAATCCATCCACACCTAAATGTGCACAATGAAATATTAGCAGCTTTAGGTGAACTAAGGTAGAAGTCTTGATGACGTTGATAAGAGAAGCACTAAGGATCCGGAGGAGGGACGCCTCTCACTGCATTCCTCGCGGCCACCTCCCCTGGAATAAGGCAGACCAGACGGCAAAGAAGGGCAGACCTTTCATTTTATTTTATTTAATTTTATTTATTTTATTTTATTTTATTTTATTTTATTTATTTTTTTAATAATAAATTTATTTTTTATTGGTGTTCAATTTGCCAACATATAGAATAATACCCAGTGCTCATCCCATCAAGTGACCACCTCAGTGCCCGTCCCCCAGTCACCCCCACCCCCCGCCCACCTCCCCTTCTACCACCCCTAGTTCGTTTCCCAGAGTTAGGAGTCTCTCATGGTCTGTCTCCCTTTCTGATATTTCCCACTCATTTTTTCTCCTTTCCCCTTTATTCCCTTTAACTATTTTTTATATTCCCCAAATGAATGTGACCATATAATGTTTGTCCTTCTCCGACTGACTTACTTCGCTCAGCATCACACCCTCCAGGTCCATCCACGTCGAAGCACATGGTGGGTATTTGTCGTGTCTAATGGCTGAGGAATATCCCACCGTCCACACAGACCACAGCTTCTTGATCCGCAGACCTTTCAAAGGGAGAGTGAGGCACCTTAGGCCTAGTTAATAACGCAGTTATGGAGGAGAAGATATTTGCATACAACTGAGGCTAAAATGAGGCGGTCTTGCAAATTAATAAAAAATATAAGTGAGCAGATAAAGGAGCAAAGAGGCCAACGGGAAGCTTAGAGCAGAAGTAACCCTGGAGGAGAATGAATGAGAACAAGGATGCTCGACCCCACTTGCAGGTACCACTTGATGCTAAAAGTGCCGGCTCGGCTCCGCGTGGAGGGGGCTCAGGGCCTGCCCGGGGGACGTGGAGCACACGGGCATCGCTGTCTCCCGTGAACAGCTCAGAAACTGGACAACATATAAGAAAACATGTTTCCAGACACTGGGGAGCAGAGAGCGCAGGGCAGCGCCTGCGACGGCACTGGGGCAAACGGGGCCTGGAGTCTGCGAGCTTCGGGCAGCGGGGGCCCGTGGAGAGAGCCCAGCAGTGTCACTGGGCTTGGGGAGCAGGGTTTGCAGTTGGAGGAGCTGGGGGCAGCTGGCAAGCGTGGGGACAGTGCCCGGGAGGAAGGAGCCGCGAGGGACGCAGCCTCGGAGACCTGAGCAGAGTCCCCGGGGGCTTTGCCTGCGTCCTGACCTCCCCACGGCCAAGCTCAAGGCTGGAGGAGGGACGTCCAGGGACATGCGCCAGGGTGGGAGGCCGGGATGCCCGGAGCGCGGGGTCGGCTTGTGTGGACACACCCACACGGCTTGTAAAACTCAGGTGGGCACGTAAGGGACCCAGGAGAGCGAAGTAATCACGGAGAAGAGCAAACCCGAGGAACACCCCGGCTGCAATGACACCACCCCATCAAGCCCTGCACGCGAATGGTGTTGCATCAGCACAAGAAGAGGTGGCTGGAGACGTAGAACAGGACAGACCCCAAAACGGGAACCCTGGTGCTTGGCTCAATGATTTCTGACGAAGGTGCCAAGATTCTCGAATTGGGAAAGAATATTCTTTTTAACCCACGCTTTTGAAAAATTGAATATTTATATAAAAAATATTGAATCTCGATGCTTACTTACATCCTGTGCAAAATTTAACCCCACATGGGCTGAAATGAAATCATAGGCTGAAACGAAAACTTCTTGAAGAAACTAGGAAAAATATTCGAGATTTAAAATATAATATTTTATATTATAAAAATAAATTTATTATTAAAAAAAAAGCTGCGTCTGATAAAGATCTCGTCCCCTGAAGCTACAAGGAGCTCTTACAACTCAAGAGATTAAAATAGAAAGAAACTGGTAAACAATGAGCAAAGGGCTCACAAAATACACTTGCATATAAACGGCCAACGTGCACCCGAAAGAGGCTCACCATATAACTATAACTATATTTATGTATTTTTATATATATTCGTATATTCACGTACGTAAATCCACATGAATGCACGTCCGTGACGCCACTACTCGCCCACCACCTGGGGAGGCAGCACAAACCAAGGGGCCTTTATCTGCGTGTCTTTTGCGGAGATCCTATCCCAGACCTACGTTGTCTTTTGGTTTTGTTGATTGTTTCCTTCACTGTGCAGAAGCCTTTTCAGCTCGGTGAAGTCCCGACAGTTCATTTTTGCTTTTGTTTCCCTTGACTTTGGAGACGAAGTTGCTGCGGCCGAAGAGGCTGCTCCCTGTGTTCTCCTCTAGGATTTTGATGGATCCGTGTCTCACATTTTTTCTTCTTTTTTTAAATATAAATTTATTTTTTATTGGTGTTCAATTTGCCAACATATAGAATAACACCCCGTGCTCATCCCGTCAAGTGCCCCCCTCAGTGCCCGCCACCCAGGCACCCCCACCCCCGCCCACCTCCCCTTCCACCACCCCTAGTTCGTTTCCCAGAGTTAGGAGTCTCACATTTAGAGTCTTCATCCATCTTGGGTTCATCTCTGTGTGGGGTGTGAGAGAAAGGTCCAGTTTCATTCTTCTGCACGTGGCTGTCCAATTTTCCCAGCACCATTTGTGGAAGAAACTCTTTTTTTCTTTTTTTTTTTCCCATTGGATTTTCTTCCCCTCTTTGCTGAAGATGAGTTGACCGTAGAGTTGAGGGTCCATGTCTGGGTCTTTTATTCTGTTCCATGGATCTATGTGTCTGGTTTGTGCCTGGACCACACTATCTTGATGATTAATTAGAGCTTCGTAATACAGCCTTAAGTCAGGACTTGTGATGCCCCAGCTTTGGCTTTCTTTTTCAACATTCCTCTGGCTCTTTAGGCTCTTTTCTGATTCCATACAGATTTTAGGATTATTTGTTCCAGCTCTGTGGAAAACGTCGATGGTATTTTGATAGGGATTGCATTGAACGTGTACATTGCCCTGGGTAGCATAGACATTTTCACAATATAAATTCTTCCAATCCATGAGCATGGAATGTCTTTCCATCTCTTTGTGTCTTCCTCAATTTCTTTCAGAAGTGCTCTGTAGTTTTTCGAGTACAGATCCTTTACCTCTTTGGTTAGATTTATTCCTAGGTATCTTATGGTTCTTGGCCCAATTGTATATGGGATTGACTCCTTAATTTCTCTTTCTTCAGTCTCGTTGTTAGTGTGTAGATATGCCACCGATTTCTCTGCATTGATTTTATATCCTGCCACTCTGCCGAATTGCTGGATGAGTTCTAGGAATTTTGAAGTGGAGTCTTTTGGGTTTTCCACATACAGTATCATGTCATCGGCGGAGAGTGAGAGTTTGACTTCTCTTGCCAATTTGAATGCTTTTTATTTCTTTTTGTTGTCTGATTGCTGAGGCTAGGACTTCTAGGGACTGTGTTGAGACACCGTTGCACTGACATGGATGGAACTGGTGGGTATGATGAAGTAAGTCAGTCAGAGAAAGACAATTATTATATGGTTTCACTCATATATGGACTATAGGAAACAGCACGGAGGATCATAGGGGAGGAGGGAAAACTGAACGGGAAGTCATCAGAGAGGAAGAGGAACCACGAGAGACTCCTAATCATAGGAAACAAACCGAGGATCGCTGGAGGGGAGAGGGTGGGGAGGATGGGATAACTGGGGGACGGGCATGAAGGAGGGCACGTGATGTCATGAGCACTGGGTGTTACATGCAGCTGTTAAAGTATTGAACTCTACATCTGAAATGAACGATGTGCTGTATGTTGGCTAATTGAATTTAAATTAAGAAAAGAAACAGGGGAGCCCAACTGTACTTCAAATTTATGTCACCACATTGGAGGGACTCATCCCAAGAGACTCGAAAGCAATATTTTGACTTTATACGCTCAGTCTAAAGACAAAAAGAACCATAAACCAATACACAGTGGCATTTGTCAGCAATTCTGGAAGTTCTGAATGTGTTTTATGGGATTAATCAAATAGATAAAAATGTTGTGGATGATGGTGGTGAGGTAACCTTGTTAGGAGAAATGTGGAAATGGGAATGCTGGAGTTGGCCCCGTGTTGTGGGATTGGAGCAGGAGGTGTCAGGGTGGGTTCCCCGGTGATGGGCTACAGATGGATGCACTGTGTGCGTGTGCGTGTGTTTGTGTGTGTGGACAAGAAAGAGCCAGAAAAATGATTTCTGGAGCATTTTCTAATTAGATCCGGGCTGGGAAAGAACAAAGGTGATCCTGGAATATCTTCTATCTTTTGGGGACAGAGAGAAAGGATATGGACGAGGAATGACAGGACGTGACCAAAGGGCCCAGGGCTCAGCAAAGACACAGAGGCAGCCTGAAGGGACTCCCATCGGCCAAACGTGGAACAAATTAAGCATCTAAACAAATGATGATAGTAATGGGTTATAACCTACCGAAAAGATAAGAATTGTGAAATTCGGTGGATTACCCCCCCATAGATGCACACGCACTCTTCCCTTCTTTTCCATAAAATCCTACTCATCGAGGGACAAGTCGTGGTGGGTCAGAAAACCATCGTTTGTCCTCCAAGGCATCAGTAATGGCTTGAGGTGACGGTCACCTGGACGCTGGAGGGAGCGGGATGAGGAGAGGAGGTGTTTACATCATCTCAGAGCATCTCTGCACGGACACCTGCACGGTGGCCACGTCACAGCAGAGAGGCCTGGTGGACCCCAGCTTCACCACGAGGCCGGGGGGCGGGCAGACGGCGGGCCTCCCGACACGCCGCGGGGAGCAGACCACAGCCTCTCTCTTCATCTATGTCTCACGGAAATGCATCGGCGGGCCTGGGCGTGCAGAAAGCCACCAAACCCACAGCAGGTGAGGGTCACCTTACAAACAGACGGCCTGCACCTGTCGGGAGTGGCAGGTTTGGGAGAGCCCGGAAGGACAGAGGATCTCCCCCAGGCCCAACGACTAGAGGCAGGACGATGGCCACGCAGGCGGCGCCGGGCCGCGTTCCACACGTGCTTGCTGCTGCTTTAAAGAACGTTGCTGTGACCCCGGCAAACTTCGAGGGAGACCCGTAAGTCAGGTCACTGGACAGCGCTGATGTCCACTCCCTGATCTTGAGACTCGTGCTGCGGTTACGTCAGGCGATGCCCTTTGCTTCTAGGAAACACGCACGGAAGTGTTTGCGGGTCACGGGGCATCGGGCCGGAGCTTACCTCCGGGGAAGAGCTCTGGTGGGGAAGACTGAGGAGGGGATGAGTCCGGGAATCCGAATGAGGATGGACGTGAGCTGTTTGTATTGATCTGGCAACTTTAAGTCTGAAATTATTTCAAAGTAGAGTGTGAATAAACTAAAATGTCGGCAGATTAAGTCATCATAGGATATCGTTTCATGTTCACCACTTGGAAAAGTCAGGGAAATATCTGACCATGTCTCCAGGAGACTCATTCATGTTCCAGGGGTGTGATCTGAAGCTGGAGACACCCTGCTCCCGAGCGTCCACGCGGTTCTACGCACCTCAGAGGACCTCCAGGAGCACGCTCGTGCACACACACACGTACGCAGTGGACTTTTTATTTAGCTTAGGTTGTGATAGCAAACCCCTGGGAGTACCTTCGGCGACCACCAACATGGAATTAACTCCCACATCTTGTTCTGTTCCCGTAAGGAGCTTGTATTTCGGCAGGTAGAGCGATGGGTCTGAGCTAGGTGTGCCCAAGTGCAGAAGTCTCCTACGCCCTTATTGGGAAAAGTTTCACCACGGTCTGTGCCCGTATGAAGCATCGGGCTTAAGAACGTGCAAGACTTACTCCTCTAGGACTTCGGAATATACGTTACTTATTACAGAACTATCACGACTAAGTCAGGAATGATATCGATTTCCCCATAGTTGTTATTACTGGGGGAGTGGGAGGTGAGCATGAGGAGGGCTTCAGAAATGCAGGGAATATTTCATTTCATGATAAATAATCTGGAAACAGTGCGGTGGAATGTGGAGATTTATTAGTCCGCGGGGTGGGGATGTATGTGTGCGTTAACTTAATCTTTGTCATTTTTCGGTGAGTTTGGAATGTTCCCTAGTAAAATAAAGTAATCCAGAGCACGGATCCTTTTGCCCGTGCTCCTTTCCCGCCCCTGGGCCCACCCCGTGTTCCCGACTGGGGTTGGCCCGAGGGGCTCCAGGGATCGGGACTTCAAGTGTTCAGGCCGGAGAGCTCTGGGCCTGTCAGGGTGAGCTGGTCACCTGGGTCACAGGGCCGGAAAGAGAGACCCAGTGTCAATGCCCCGTCCCTCCTCCCCAGCCCAGAGGGTCTGGGGCCGGCCATGACCCTTCCCCAGGCGGGACCCCACATGCCCACCTTTCCGATCACTGCCCTCCTCCCTTCATCAGCCCTGTGGTGGCAGAGCTGGCCGAGCGTGACCAACCCAGGCCTTCACCCCATCCTAAACCCTGCACACACCTGGCCAGCTGCATCTTTAAGCTCCCCTTGGGTTGTCCAGCGTGTGAGCGGCATCATCCCCTGCTTCTTGCCGGGACATAGGTGCACCCCTCCCTTCACCTGTCTGCACAAGTTGCCTTCCTGCCCCGGTGGTCTCGGTGGGAGGGGGTCCCACCCGCCCCCTCACGTGGTCTCTGGGTTTCACCTGGACCTGTGCATAGCCTGGGCCTGGCCGTCAGCCCCTCACCCTAGTGGGTGGGGCCACCCTTGGCCCAAGGCACCCCCTTGCACCTGAGGGGCACACCTTGCAGCTCATCCATGAGGAACACGCCTCCATTTCCCCAAATGAGCAGGAAGCAGGGCTCAGTGTCCAGATGCCGCCCGGGGATGCTGGGTGGGTGACAGTCCTGAGCTTTGTCACACGAGGTTTGCTTCCTGCGTGTCGGTAAACTGTGTCCCCGTCCTGACGGTGCCGCGGGGCTTCTGGATGTTGCAGCTTCTCTGAGTTGGGGATGAAAACTCTGTTCATTACCTGATGTCAGGAATGATCGTCTTTTGCAGAGCACATGGCTCGCTCAGGTGGGTTTTGGCGCACGCCGTTACAAAGAACAGAAATTGCAGCTTGAGCAGTTTTATGGAAACCACTCACTAAAGTGCAGTAAATATTTCTATTCTGAGCATTTCATTTGTCTGAGAGTAGCTTATATTCATTTATGACCCAGGGAGCCCATATTTCAGTTTTATCAGGCTTAATAGGTTGTAAACTAGGAACAGCAAATCTAATGCTACATAAAATTACTAGAAATGAGCCAAACAGGTGAGTAATTGGCGTCTGAATGACTTTGAACTATCAACTTTTGTATAGAATAATGTACTTTGGCTATTTCTACGTGATGTTAGCCACAGTTGGATTTGCTCAAAAGACATCCACTTAATAGCGTCATTTCCTTAATTAGAATAGGCGGCTGGAAACCCATTTTCATGTAATGAAATGCAGGGGGTACAAAATAAATTTTGTTAAAACAATTGTGATTTCTTAAGTTTAGCATGACAAGGGCCTGTAGGAAATAAAAGAAGGATTCAATTTGATAATGTGATTGTAAAAGCAGTTTTCAGGGTATAAACTTTGTTTTTCAAAGTCATGATTTTGACAGATACACTGCTGACAATGTCTTTATATAAATATACTTATAAACATGCAATTACCTGCTATTACTATCCGATTAAAATGTGCTCGCTGTCAATTTAGTAGACATTCGGTCTTGGCGGAATTAGAGACTCGAAGGGTGGCCCGTAGACTCGCTCTTGCAGGAGCATGAACCTCCCGGGTGTGTAGCTGGCCGAGCTGCCTGGGCCCCACGCCCGCCCTGCGCCCCTGGTCCCGGGCTTCAGGGCCGCGCAGCCACCGCCTACCGAGGGGAAGATTTTCATTTTTACAACCATCGTCGATGTTGTCACTAGTTACATTTGTAAGTTTTGAAAACTGGCTGTGCTTTGCCGTGTGATGGTTTTGCATTCGAAAGTCAACATGGATTCCGTGTTTAAAACAGGATGGTGGGTGCTGGTCACTCCCAGCTCTTGTTCACCCACAGAAACCCTGGGCAGACAGCGGCAGGTGGACGAGAACAACAGCTGTGGAAACCAGTCAGGGGCAGGCCCCACGAGTGCTCGTCTAATCAGGACAGGCCACCTCCAACATGGCAGGGAGTTTGGGGGCCTATTTGCTTGCTCTTGCCCTGCTACCTCCCCAGTGTGGGATGCTATAGTAGGGGGGAAGCCCTGGTAGAGTAGGGGGGAGCCACGGCAAAGTAGGGGGGAAGCCGTGGCACAGTAGGGGGAAGCCATTAGATCCTGGTTCTCTGGTTAGGACAGAGGAAAGGAGAGGAGTGGTTTGGGCTGCCTGAGGGGCTGGTTTCTGTATTTTCTGTCTTGGAGCTGACGAGGGGATGAGGCATGGTTTGGATCTCAGGCTGGAAGCCACCGAAGGCCATGGTGGCACCACAGCACGTGAAAACTGCAGGGAGGGGGACTTGCAGAAGCTGGGGGTGAGAGGTGACAGGCGGAAGAATGGAACACAACATATAAGGCTCTGAGAGGAAGCAGGGTGACTCTGGGGGAAATGAAGACAGTTAAAAGCAGTCACATTGACAGGGGAATTGGGAAAAAAGTAGATGCCCCAGCTTGGGGAGGACATACACCCAGAAAAGGCCTAAGAAGACCTTCAGCCTCCTGAGATGGATAGGAAAGGTCTCCCCCCGCACAGTCAGACAACAAGGACCGGGACAGGTGGATGTTTGTTCAAATGGTCCATTTTCAGCAAAGGATTACAAGGTGTGCAAGGAGACAGGGAAACATGGCCCATTCAAATGAATAAAATGTATCTCCAGAACTGACCCTGAGGAAACATATGCTTCAAACCTGCTTATTCGACAAAGACTTTGAGTATCTCCCTTATGCATGGTCAAAGAATTAAAGGAAAACACAGATCAGGAAAGCAATATATGAACAAAATGAGAATATCAACAAAGAGACATCATGAAAAAGGGACCAAACAGATTCCTGAGCTGAAAAACAGATCCAGACCCACATGTGCATGGTTAATTGACAGATGTGTGGGGGCAATTCAGTGAGAAAGGGTGATCTTTTCTACAAACGATGCTGGAAGAGTTGGCTGTCCATGTGCAAGAAGGAAGATTAACTTCAACCCATATCTTCAATCTGTTGATACAAAAATCAACTCAAAATGGATCATAGCTCTAATTGTGAGACCTAAAACCATAAAGCTTCTAGAAGAAAACATAGAAGGGAACCTTTATAACCTTAAATTATGCCCAAATTTCCAAGATTTGACAGCAAATAGACAACCCATAAAAGAAAAAAAGATAAATCACTCCATATCATACTTAATAACCCTGCTGTTTGGGATGCACTGTTAAGAAAATGAAAAGACAAGCTACAGACTGGAGAAAGTATTTTCAAAATCATATGTCTGAAAAAGGATTTGTACACAGAATATATAAAACTCGAAATAATGAGAAAACAACTCAATTTAAAAAGGGCACAAAAATTGACCATACACTTCACAAAGATGATATGCAGATGGAAATAAGCACATGAAAAGATTCTCTCTTTCTTACACTCATACATATTAGTATAACACAATATTTCAAAATGAGCCTATTTTCATGGAAACCACAGAGCCAAAACCTACAGCAGTTTTATGAAGGATAAAGAGAAGGGAATCAAAGCAAAGCCCTACAGAAAACCATCAATTCCCCAAGAAAGACAGCAACAGATTGAGGAACACGGCCACTGCGGAAATGACCAGAAATAGTTAATAAGACAGCGGGAGTAATAATCCTTCAATATCGTCATCGTCCATCAGTAATTACTTTAAATGAGAATGAATTAAATTCTCCAATCTTTTGGCATGGAGTGGCTGAATGGATGAAAAAGCAAGCTTGAAATATATTCTGTAAGAAACTCATTTCAGCTCAAAGGACACACATGGGCTCCAAGCGAAAGGAGTGGAGAGATCATCCATTAAAGTGGAAACCAGGGGAGAATCGGGGCAACTATACTCACATCAGACAAAATAGACTTTAGGCCAAAACTGAAACGAGAGACAAAGAAGGCCGTTACATAATCATCAGGGAGTCGATTCATCGGGAGGCCACAACCATTATAAATATCTACGCGCCCAACATCGGAGCACCTAAACACATAAAGCAAACACTGGCGGATCTGAAGGGAGAAATAGCAAGGCGGGACCAGCAGGGACTCCAATACCCCACTCTCAATAATGGATAGATCACCCAGACAGGAAATCAATAAGGAAACATTGGGCCATATCTTAGACCAATGGACCTAACAGACACACACGGAACATTCCATCCAATAGCGGCAGATACACATTCTTCTCAAGCACCCAGCGTGCTCTCTGGGACAGATTATATGTTAGGCCACCGAACAAGCCTTAGCAACTGTGAGAAGATTGAAATCATACCAAGTATCTTCCCTGACCTCAGTGGTATGAGACTAGAAACTGGTAATAAGAGAAAGCACGAGAATTCACAAATATGTGGAAATTAAGCAGCACATTCCTGGACACTATTTTTTTTTTTTTTTTGAATAGGGTCAAAGAAGGAATCAAAATGGAAATCCAGAAACATCCCAGGGGGGTCTCTCCACCTAATGAGTGAACGTGAGGGAAGCCCGGACCCCAGGGTGGTGGCTCCTGATGGGAGAGGGAGGGGATGAAGCCAGGGGGCCAAATGCAGACCCTCATTGGAGAAGGCACGGCCGCCGTGCAGGGTGCAGGCAGGAGGCGTCCCGGCGATGATGGGGCTCTCTGCAGGCCATGCTCACGGTGACAGCTCACCCCGCAGCAGACAGCTCAGCATCTGCGGGGCACTTCCTCTGCGGGCAGTGCCAGGCAGGATGGCACCTCCGAGGGCGCGGGGGCCCCTCGCCAGCCTCACACGCTGCCTGCCAGCAGCATCCCCTTCAGGACCAAGTGAGGCGCGTGTCAAACGTGGTTCTCCACCCCCAGGAAGTGAGAGTCTACTTTCCTAGATGGAGGCCCCAGTTCTCATGACTTTGCTCACAGAGGAGGCCCCATCTGCCAGGCCTGTGCAAGGCCTGCCCCATATCCCCGAAACGGATCAGCGGGTGGGGGCCGCGGCCAGTGATGGGGATCAGCGGGGCCCTGGTCCTCCCAAGGCCGTTTCCCACAGTTCACCTCTGGAGGATAAAGGCAGGAACCCTTTCCAGGTGTGAACAGGCCGGGAGGAGAGGATTTACCATATTCATGTGGAATTGGATTAATCAGACACCTTGGTGAAAGCTCAAGCAGCAGAGAGGTCCTTTATAATGAGATTTTACTGTGTCTCGTTTAAGGAAATACGAAACAGCGATTCAAAGAAAAGCCTATTCTCGAAACGCTCAGAGCACAATATACTCGGCTTTGCAGAAAAAGGCAAAAATGGGCATTTGCAACCAACCTCAATCACAAAGGTAATTAGCCCAACCCTGCCGGTCGCCCGCGTAAGCCTTCGCCCGGGGGTCTCGCGTTGAGCGCAAAGATGCTCCGTAGCCAGCGCTTGCGGGTCGGCGGGCCCCGACGCTCATGGGATTTAGAGCTTCCCGAGGGACGTAAACGGCCATATGGAATTTATATGAAGGGAAACGCTCTGTTTCCACAGTTCATGTTTTGGATTTGTGCCATATTTACATAAGAAATTACATTTGGGTCTTATTTGCATATCACATTGACAAAACGCTATTTCCGAGCGCGGCGGCAAAGTTAGCAGCCACAGACGTCAGGCTCGCCAAGTGCCTTGCGAGGAGCTTCAGCTGCGAGCAGCCACTCTCCGTAATACGGTCCAAGCCTCAACCTGGTGCTTACGTGTCCACACCAACACTCAGGCCAGACTGTTTGACGAAATGTCTGCAGTCACCGTCGTGTGAATGGGTCGGTTCTCACGGCTCCCCTCGGGGTGGCGCGTCCTGCCCAGCAGAGAACCGACGTGCGGGGTGCTCTTACACCGCGTGCTCGGGGCGCTGCTGGTGCTTTCCTTCCTGGCGTTCTGAGAAGCACCTGGGCCTTCTAGAGATGCAGGCCCAGACGGAGGTGAGGCGGCCCTGGCCCCGTCCCAGGTGGCCACCGCGTGGAGAAGCCCCAGAAACACATGGACAGAGGGTGATGACGGAAGCCCCGGGTTCCCCCGAAAGGCTCTGCGGCCACCGCGGAGGGGAGCCAGGGGGATGGCTGCCTCTCCCTCGTCGGCGGGGAGGGGAGACCCTCCCTTTCTCTGTGCAGCCCCTGCATCCCGGGACTCTCTCCTGAGGCCCCAGGGGAACCGGGTCCCCACCCCTGGAGACCCTGAGCTGGCAGTGCTTCCGGCCACTGCGTGTCCTGCGCAGGAGGAAGGGAACGCAGAGTCATCCTGCTCGGCCAGGGTTTGCTCCTGCACTGAGCACCCGACCCCCGAGCATGGGGCAGGACCCTGCACACAGACCTGGTGCCCAGGGCCCCTGCACTGAGCACCCGACCCCTGAGCATGGGGTGGGACCCTGCACACAGGCCCACTGCCTGGAGCCCTGCACTGAGCACCCGACCCCCGAGCGTGGGGCAGGTCCCTGCACACAGACCTGGTGCCCAGGGCACCTCTGCACTAAGCACCCCACCCCCGAGCATGGGGCGGGACCCTGCACACAGACCCGGTGCCCGGGGCCCCTGCACTGACCACCTGACCCCTGAGCGTGGGGTGGGACCCTGCACACAGGCCCACTGCCTGGAGCCCTGCACTGAGCACCCCAACTCTGAGTGTGGGTTGGGTCTCTGCACACAGGCCGGGACCCTGCATGGGGCTGGGACCCTCCACCCTGGCACAGGCATGGGGAGCCACAGGGCAGGACCCTAACAGCCCCATGTGAGCACCTGGCCGTGGGTTCCAGGCCCGGGCCACAGGATGGGCAGCGCAGAGCAGGACAGGGGCTGGCTGACAGCGCGTCAGATGCAGGGCACGAGGAGAGCCAGACCAGCAGGTGCCCAGAGCGCCATGGGGGGCGGCATCCTGACTCAGGCCCCAGCTCCTTACAGACTCCAGGGTCTGCGGCAAGCAGACACGTGTCCCTCCCTCTGTCCCAGTGGGCTGGGCTGCGTGGTGGCCGGTGACTCTGCAGGAGGCGGTGTTGGCACGTCTTCCTCTGTGTCATCGACGGTACCAGTGACCCAGGCCGGCAGGAGGCCCTTGGGGCCCAGCCCCTCCCCTGACCCTGGCCAGGCGCGCCCCCCGAAGCAGGGGTGTCCCTTCAGTGTCCGGCTGGGCACGGCGCTGAGCGTCTGCCAGAAGGAGGAGGGATGACGACACTGGCCTCGCCGGCTCCCGGGTGTCGTGGGCGCCCAGTCCCCGGCCAGCTGTCCCCACCGTCTGTCCCTGATTCCTGCACAGCCTCCGGGGGCCCCCAGGCCTCTGCGCCTGCATCTCCACCCGGCAGCACACCCCGCACCTCACTCCCTCGGGTCCCGGGCAGCTTCTCTCAGTTTTTGGATCCCGAAGAATCAGGTAAGTGCTGTAACTCTGTCTCGGAAAACCCAATAACCAGCTATTTTTATAAATGACTGGGCTTGACAGGAAACAAGATTGAACTTTCTGGTTGATAAATCCCTTTTTCGATTGGTGTGAATTTTTCCCTTTGGGACTCTGAATAGGAAGGGAGATTTAGGAAAATAAAAGCTTTATTTCTGTGTGCAAAAGCTACTCCTGGAATTGAACTGTGGCCGGAAACCTCTCAGTCCCTTGCGAGTCCCAGTGGGCTCAGGTCCGGCCCTATGGACACGCTCCACGCACGGCTCTCCCGCTGGGGCCGCCCGTCCAGCTCCCCCGATGGCCCTGGCTGTGCGGCCGGGAGGGGGTGGCTCACCGCGGGCCTGATGATCGCGTCCAGCCTGGACGCTCGGGGTCCCTGAACTGCTGCCCTCTGCCCGTCTATGGGGTCTTCCTACCAAGCTCCGTTGTGGGGCAGAGGCCACCCTCTCAGCAGGCCCCTGGAGGTGGTTTTTGTCCCCACATCTTGTGCCATGGGTCTCCCAGTTTTTCCGTTCACAGATCTACTGAAAAGCCAGCACGCGGGGCTGAGGATGAATGAGGCAGGTGCCCTTCCTCAGGTGGGGAGGGGTGGCCGGGCCCCTAGTGGGTGCGCCCTCGCTGGACGCTTCACGGGGCGGCCGGGCCCGTCGGGGGTGCGCCCTCGTCAGACGCTACACACTCTCCTCCTCAATTGGACCCCCAACAACCCGGGGAGGCCGGCGGCCCTGCGGCTGGACAGTCCTGGAGCTGCCAGGGCAGGTCTCCCGCAAGCCCAGGTCTTTCCTTCCCTGCCCACGGCGTGGGACTGCTGTCCTAAGGCCAGACGGCCAGGGACCCTCACGGGTCGTTGTGGAGTGCCCGCCCCGGCCAGACTGCGTGGATGCTGGGAGAGGTGACGGGGGCTGGGGGAAGGGCATTAGGGCCCTGGCCACACCACGGGCTCCGGAGCCCGCAGGATGCGGGGAAGCGGCCCGTCCCCCGGGCTGTGGGTGAGGCTGGCTCAGCCTCTCTGCGCCCCGACGCCCCAGTTTGGGGATGAAGAGAACAGCGTCCGGGCCTCGGGAGAGTAAAGACGTTCAGGGCCGTGAGCGTGGGGGTGAAGAACCGGCCCCGGGCTCTCATCAGAGGCAAGCAGCAGAGTGTGCTGTCCGCCTTGCTTCTCTCCTGTGACCAACACTCGCACACGCGTGCACACACGCACACACACCAGCCCCCGTCACACTCAGGTGCACAAGGCCTGTGGCCCGGGAGCGAGCGGCACCTGTGAACATGAGCAGTACCCAGCCCATCGCCGGCCACTCCCGCGGCCCCGTCCCCGACCCGTCCTCCTTTCCTGCTCACGGGCGGGTGGCGGGTGGGGGGGGGGGCGCACAGCCAACTCCCTTCCCCTCAGTTAGGACCGGCCGGGCCACTGGCTTTGGCCAGGGAACAGACAGACGTGGCGCTCCGTGCTCCCCTCCCGCTGGCTCACAGGAGGGCTACCGGGAGAGTGGGAGCCCGGCCCTGCGGACACCCACCCGGCCCGCACCGTGGCGGGGAATGGCTCTCCGTGGAGCTGCTGGGTTTGGGGCCGGGCGTCACGGCGGCAACACCTGCCTCTCCCCATGGCCCTGGGTCCTGCCACCGCCGTGACTCTACCTCCTGTTTCTCCACGTGGCCACGTGGCTCTGCACCCGGGGCCGCGCGTTCAGAGGGAGACTCCTCTCCTCTCCTGACAGAAAAACCCCTTTGTAGTCGTCCAGCTCCGCGCGGCAGGCCTTCCCGAGAAGGGGGTCGGCGCAGCGCCCACGGGGCGTGGAAGATGGAGCAGCGCGCTGACCCAGGGGCGACCTGAGCTGCGGGGCGGGAGCAGTGGGGTCTGGAGGCTCCTCTCCCGCTTGGTTCGGGGGGCGATGCAGGGCCTGCGGGGCCACCTCCCCAGGTCCCCCCCGGAGACACGCCTGCCCCGGCACTGCAGACCCGTCGGGCCAGGAGCAAGAGTGGCTGTTAGGTTTTACCTGGTGCTTAAAGCCGCCTACATTCAAAATTAAGAGATTCGACCTTAAACATTTAAGTAAATATATATATATTTTGAAGCCTCCTACCCATAGGGCTTCAAGAAAGCTTCTGCGTATTCTCCAGAGGTAGGGACACTGCAGATCCGTTGTTGGATTTTGCACATCCCGTGACCAGGTCCTTCTGGGTGGCTGGAGGGAAGCCAGGCAGGACCGGGTCTTTGCCCCAAGTTTACGAGCCTGGAAGGAAGCCTCCCCTCCGGGTCTGTTTACGGCCGTTTGATGCTCAGTGGCTGCTGGGACACAGCGACGACCCTTTACTGCGGGGGCGACTGATGCCGTTAAAGCAGCTCGGATGCTCCGCGCGTGGGGCAGGAAGACACGCCAGTCTGGAGCCATATCCAGGGACCCACGAGGGGCCCGGTCCTGGGCCCTGGCGTCTGTGCGGTCCGTGTGCCCTTGGGTGAAGGTTCGGCTGAGCTGAGCGCCCAAGTCCCCATGGGCAGCCCAGAGGCCCTCCCGTGCAGGGCGCCGTGGCGGGCGGGTGGCCTCGCTGAGCACCTGCTCCTGCACAGCCACGGGGGCTGCTGCTCCGGGGCCTGGATCCTGCCTTGGGGACGGGGTGTTGTGTCTGTCCTTCACCGCTCCCATGGGATCTGAACCTTGCGAAAAACCCTTCCCAGCATGACGCCCATGGAAGAGGCCTCACCTCGGGGATTTCGTCCCCATGACCGTGGTGTTCAGGTCACTTCTTTGTCATCAGGCCCCACCAGCCAGCAGAAAGCTCAAAGCATTGGCAATAAAACCCTCAGGGCGTTTTCTTTGGGACTCACACCACGACCCCCACACTAAACCTTTGCTGCCCTGTGGCCACCACATCGCCCATGGACAGGCTGCGTACGGCGCCGGGCGCGGGCAGCCCATCTCCTGACTGCACTTGTCCCGGATAACCGCAGCCCCGGTGCCCTCCCTCCACCCCACAGCACTCAATGGTTTTTGGTGACCATTGTCCAAAAAAACCCACAAATGCTAAGTTTTGTTGATCTTAAGCTACGGTTTCATTATTCATCGGCTCCCCCGTCCCACGGTGGCCAATTCACCGTCCTGCCTATGAGTGAATGTTTGCAGCGGAGACTTTATTCCCGATCTGCAGTGACAGTGTTGAAAAATCCCTTCCCAGACACCCGATTGTCTGTGCTTTCCCTAGAGGGAAGTCCCACTGAGAAGCAGCCGTGCCACCAGACTAGAGTCTTCCCGGAGGTCCCGGGGGAGGAGGTCCAAGGGAGGACAGGAGGCGGCTCAGGGGTCACCCGAGGGCAAACGCAAACTGTTTTCTTCTGTGCGAGCAGATCGTCGCCGGCCCTGATGGATGACGCTGTGACCCCCGATTCGACGTAGGGGCCGTTTACTACGAGCAGGGTTTATTCCACATCTGTGTGCGGTGCTTCTGTGTCCTGCACCGATGACCCGTCCCAGCCAAGGCCTCCCGCTTGGTTTGAATGACAGAAAACGCGTGGAAGCAGGCAGGAGAGGCAGCTCGTGGGCACGCCCAGGTTCGCCACCAGCGCTGGTCGGCAAACGGGCCATCGTGGCCTCTGGAGGCCTCTTCCCCGACCGTCTAGGGGCCCAGGTACGCTGCTGCGGAAGCAGCACCCCGGGGAAGCGGGCTCATCTACAGACAGATCCCCTCCTGCTCAGGGGAAGGTGTGGACCTGTAAGGCTGCTCTCCTACCTGGAGCTCCAGGAGCGCCCGAGCTCTGTGGGTGCGTCCTTGGGGTTCCGGTTCTCCATAGTCTGAGGATGGACCTGGGGGCCTCTCGTGAGCGAGCGCTGCCTTGTGCTTTCACACCCGGACACGTGTGGACATACTCAGAGCTCCTTGTAAGGAGCTGGCAGGTGCGTGCTCATGCGTGGGTCTCCGGCCTCCCACCTGCCGTTCCTAACTTCAGGCTGGAGCCACACAAGAGCCCGTTCCTTCAACACCACTGTTGTCCGCCTCCAGGCTGATCTGCAGCTTTCCTTCCCTTTGGGATGTTCCTTCTGGCTGCATCACCCGCGGCAATGTCCGTGGCATGTTCGGCAACCATTGCCCGTGGGCTCCTCCGGGAGCAGGACGGCTGGGCGGGGAGCTGAAGCGTCCTAGCAGAGCACCTAGCTCGCGGACATGGAGCTGGCACCAGCCGATCCGCTGCCAAGAGGATATTATAGATTCGAAAGTGCATGTCAGTTGGCACGTTCTTGAAGACACGGTGGGAAGCCAGCTGAGGCCTGGAGGGACTGGCTGGGCCCGAGATGCTGGCTGGGGGCGGGGGGATTGAAACCCGGAACGAATGTGACACTGCATGGTTCCAACCATGTGCTGGGACTGTCCTGCTGTCAGAAGACAGAGCGGGCATGGCGTAGCTCCTCTCACAGTGCAGACAATTAGAAAATATATATTATCTGCACACACGAGGACTGTCTTCTCTGCTTGAGCATAGACTTCATGCAGTCTACTTTGTCCAGCTGAGGTCCACGAGTCTAGAACAATGCCCGGAACATAATAAATACCTGCAAGTGAGTGGATGAGTCAGAACCGAGGAGGCCCCTTATCTTCTGAGACAAGGGTCAGCCAACTATGGCCCAGGGGCCAAATCCAGCCCACCGTCCGGCTTTGTAAATAGAGTTTTATCGGCACACGGCCAAGCCTGTTTGCCACTATTGTCCTTGGCTGCTTTCTGGCCACAAGAGCAGAGATGAGTCATTGCAAACAGGAGGACGTGGCCCGCAAAGACTAACATGGCTGTCCTCTGGCTCTTCCTTTACCAAAGATTTGCAGACCCCTCTGGTGTGAGATGTCGTGTTTCAAACAGAAGATGAGAGCGGGTACCAGCAGGGCCGCATGTGCCTTCTTGGGTCCCCTGCACACCACCTGTCATGCTGCACCCTGCAGAGGTACCAGGACGGCTGGACCCAGTGAGCGGGGCTGCATGTTTCTGGGAGCAGGGCTGTGCCAGTACCTGGCAGGAGACCTCATTGCTGCCCCTTCACAGGGCGAGAGGGTTGGGGATGAGAGCGGAGGGACCACTTCTGTGTCAGCGTCTTCCTTCCTCTCGTTGCTTCCAGGGAAGAAGGGGAAGCCCCAGGGCTGGGTCTGCATTTCTGCCTGGACTGTCCTTTCTGGGGCGGCTGACATGAAGTCACAGGGCCACATCCATGCTGGGGTAATGAGGACACGCAGTGGGATGCGTATAAGCTCTGCTGATGAGAAGACCTGTCCTTGCCCGTGGGACTGTCTTCTCACCTTTAACCGCCCTCCCCCCCTCCTATTCGGTTTAGCAGCTGCATGGTGTGTAGAGGAAAGATTCCACAAATGCTCGTTTCCCTTCACCAGTCGAGGCAATGAATCGGGACACTGTCATTCCCAGAACATGATGTCCTCGGAGTCTTCTTATTAACCTGCCGATCTGGATTCATTCAATAGGTTTCAATCAACTAAAATTAACCTCCCCTCCGAAACTCAGGACTTTCCTGTCTCGGGCTAATAGGAACCTCTTCAAGTCAGCCCCTGACTTGTGACCTGCTCAGAAGGTTGTCAATGGTCTCCTCACCATCTGGTATGACCAGATGCGCCAGCGGTCTGTTTCTTTTATTTTTAAAGATTTTGTTTGTTTATTCATGAGAGACACAGAGAGAGGCAGAGACACAGGCAGAGGGAGACGCAGGCTCCCTGCAGGGAGCCCGATGCGGGACTCAATCCCAGGACCCCAGGATCACGCCCTGAGCTAAAGGCAGACGCTCAACCACTGAGCCACTCAGGTGCCCCAAGAAGACCTATTTCTTTTCAGTGGGAGAAGAAGCAGTCTATGCTCACAGCCATGGGACAGAGTTGGGGGAGGACCTCATGGATTCAAGACACCACTTCCAACCCCTTCTAACCCTTTAGGGATAACAGGTGTTTGTTTAACCTCTTCTGTACTATGCCTGCATCTCCTTCCTTCGACACCAAAAGTTCCAGCAGTGCTCAGGGGCACATAGAATGATAGAGATAGAGCACTTCACAAAATTACTCGTTTATTATCCCAGATTGCACACAGAGTCTCAACATACCAATATTACATGCATGTGTATAAGCATCAATATCAATACAAATACCTACCGATGCCATATTATAGCAATATGTGTGCCGAAAAAATAAAATACTTAAATCTTTTTTTGTCATATATGCTTCTCGTTTCTGTCCTCATTGTTGAATAATAGGCAGTGACCTCCATTGTCAATCCATATAACCATTAAGTACAGTGTTTTATCCTACAGGGGACCCCGTCAGTGCTTACTACCAGTCTTGTATTGAAATCTCTGTGCCCGTTTTTGTCTGAAGCTCACTCTCCAGCTACATTCCTCAGGATGGGCTCATGGGAGCAGTATCTCCGAATTCTTGGATATTGGTAACACTTTGTGTCTTTTATACGTTGAAAGTCAGTTTTGCTGGATATAAAATACTTGCTTCACATTTTTTCCCTTAAACAAATGAAACATTCTAGCTATTTCTGGCATAAAGCTTTGCAGTGAGAAAATCTGATGGTAATCTGTTTTTATTTCCCTTATAGTATCTTACTGTGTTTCCTTATATGCCTAAAGGACATTTATATTCACTTTTTTCTGCAATTTTTTTCCCAGTAATTTGACAGCATGTCTCAACGTTAATTATTCTGGGCCATGTTCTCAGGTACATGATATGCGCTTTCAATATGGTGGTTTTAAATATATCTTTATTTTTTTTTAGGATTTTATTTATTAATGACACACACACACACACACATACACAGAGGCAGAGGGATGCAGGAAGCCTGATGTGGGACTCGATCCCGGGACTTAGGATCACACCCTGGGCCAAAGGCAGGCACTAAACTGCTGAGCCACCCAGGGATCCCTCTAAATATATCTTTAAATACAGAAAGTTGTCTTGACATATATAGTTTTTAGTTTTTATTTTGTTCCCTGCTTTGATCTTCTTCCTCGGGAACTCAGACCACACGCGAGGTCTTCTTTGGCTGTCTTTGATACTTCTCAGTGTTTTTCTTAATTCTTTTTTTCTTCATTCCCTTTTGAATAAAAAAAAACCCCTTCCTTTCCATATTGTTTTTCTAAAGACATTGTCTCTGGTGTTCATTCTGTTCACGTTCCCTCCAGCTTAGTGCCCGTTTCTGAAATGATTTGTAAATGTCTGATTGCTTTTTCAATTGTGCCGCTCATGTCTGATTTTTTTTGAATTGTGATTTTTGCTTCTCTTTCATATTTTATATCATCCTTAAACCTCATTTTGAAACAGCACATGACAGTTTCAATCTATGATTCTATCCTGAGCTTCTGATAGGCTCCGATGGTCCAGACTATCTTATTCTGTGCCTTACCTCTGTTTGGAGGATCACTTTCTTCCTGGCTTGTTTCCTGCCCTGTCTTACCTGGACCTTCTCCCTGGTCCTCCTTCCCAGAGCTCCTGATTTTGGGGAGCAGCCGTGGTCCTCTATCCGGCATGCCCCCAGCAGATTTGTGTGCAGTTTGGGGTGTCCTGTTCTTGGGGATGTCAGATACCCCTTCTTTTACTCTCTCCTGCATAGATGCTCACACTTTGCCCTCCCTGTTGTCCTTGACGTTCTGGTGTCATCCATTTGGGGTTTGGTGTTCTGGAGGATGTCCTGTTTCTCTGCAGGCATTTTCCAGGTGTGTTGCTTTGTCATCTAGTTGAAGTGTCTGCTTGTATGTAAGATCTGGAGAGATTAAGGCACTATGCTGCCAACCACTTTTAGCTTTCCAAAATCCTCTGGTCGTCTCACCTTCGTTAACATGAAGAGTGACCAGCAGTTCAGGCCCTAACAGCCTGGTCCATTCTTTGTCATATTCTCAGTCAGTACTGCCCTTAACAGTCTCACTCTCTGGTGATGCTGTGGTTCTTGAAACAGCATCTCTCTGGGGGCTGCAAAGGAGAAATTTTCTAATTCTGGTTTGTTCCTCTGATAAATTGGGTTCTTCTGAACAGGAGATCTTTCCCTTACCCACTGCCCATGTCCTCAAAACAGTTTAAGTCAGAAAGGATAAATGCTTCATCTCCCCCTGTGTAGCCAGTATCTATAATGTTTGGCCTGCTAGCAACTGGCAATGCTGTCTGCTGAGTTTTGTTTTGTTTCTTTTCCTCCCCCTTTTTTTGTTGGAGTCAACACCACTGTCCCCTCTTTGGCTTTCAGATGGTTCCTATACTCCCTTGAAACTTCTGCATTTGACATTTTAACTTCCTCAGTTTCTGGTAAATTTGGATGTTCCAGGCTCATTTCCTGCCCTAAATCTGGAATCAACCATTTCTCCAAAGGCCTCTGGTTCCCTTTAGTGGGAAGTGATATTTAGAGACCTTAATTTAGGTACTTGCTGCACTAGTTTTCTTGTTTCTATGCCCTTTAAGGTAATCAAGCTGGAAAATACTACTTTTAGAAAAAGGGTAAAAAGTCAAAAGTTCAATTTTATAAATACATTCATAGCATGACCTTTAAAGTATTCTCTCTCTCTCTGTTCCTCCCTAGATATTATCTCTATGTATATCTATCTATCTATCTATCTATCTATCTATCATCTATCATCTTTTATCATCTATCTAGGTACAGATATGTACAATGCAATATATTTTTGGTATATATATATATTAAATTTATATTTATATATGTCCTTAATCTATTTAAGACTCCAATCTGAGTGCATTTCTAAGGGAAACGTGGTAGTCAAATGCTACCACAAAGAAGCCAGGGACCAGGCATGCCTGGGATGGGGGCATAGTTCCAGGGGACAATAGACAGGGCAGTGAATACAGAGAGAGGGAGAGATAGAGTCTTTGATCATACACTCTGGGCTCCCAAACACTCTAGGCTTCCATTGGGTTTGGCCAATGGAAGGAATTTGTAGAAAATTCAAAGACAGGATGGGAGTGAGTCTGAATAGAGGTCTCCTAGATGCTTTTGTTTGGCTACTTCCCTCTGCTAGACCTTCTGATTCTGCCAAGTGGCTTTTCAAACTCACTTCTTTTAGGGGTGTTTTGTGGCAAGGATGTCTCTCCTCTGGTGCCAACCTGGGGATAGTCCTGCCTTTATGATTTCCCTACATCCTGCATGTCCTTTATTAAGCTTATTAACTTGCTTGGTTTGGGTGTTCCATCTATTTTCCCTGTGTGGATACTGGGTGAGATGATTTGATGTCTGCAATGTGCCTTAAAATATCCCAGCATGAGCTCCTATGGACGCACAAGTGGACATATCCTAACTTGTTACATTTGTAGAGAACAAATGTAGCAGATATGTCAAATGGCTGTTGAGGTTGTGTGATGTGCACATGAAAATTCATTAAACTTTCCATAATATTATTAATAAAAATCATTAACAACCCAGTTCTCCAAAAGTCAAGATGGTTTGAAGGACAAGATCATTTAACACTTAAAGGCAAATAATTACCCTGGGGCAAAAAGAAAATTTATTCTCTAGTTAATTTTATAAAGTCAACATAGCACGGCACCCAAACCTGATTCATGGCCCCCCTAAGAGCCGACTGTAGTTCATACTACTCATAAATGTTTAATGCAAAAATTTTAAGTAAAATATTAACACATTGTTATGGGCTGATTTGTGTTCTACTCAAAAGATACGCTGGAGTCCTATCCTCCATTACCTTACATTGTGACCTTATTTGGAAATAGAGTCACTGTAGATATAATTAGTTAAAGTGAGGTCATACTGGGAGAAAGTGAGCCCTTAATCCAGTATGACTGGTGTCCTTAGAAAATGCACACACACACATGCACACGGTGTCCTGTGAAGACAGATGGAGATTGCAGGATGCAGCTGCAAACCAAGGAGCGCCTGGGGCACCAGAAGCTAGGAGAGGCAAGTCTTTGGGGAAGACTTCTCAGAGTCTCTGGTGGAAGCAGACGCTGCCAGCACCTTGGTTTTGGACTTCCAGCTGCTGAGCCAAGATTACAAATTTCTGTTGATTTAAGCCACCCAGCGTGTGGTAATTTGTTATAGCAGCTCTAGGAAACTAACACATATGTCTAACCAGCATTTAATAAGATGAATATGATACACACAAGTATGGCTTATTTTAGGAATGAAAGGTTGGTTTAATATTGGGAAATATATTAATATAATTTATCACATTAATTGTTATGAGAAGAGCGCACATAAGATCACCTTGATAATAAGGATTTGATTAAAATTATGGACACTGTGCCTGAAAAAATGCACACATGCCTCTACCACACACAGAACATCCTGTGCCTGTCCACGTAGGAAGCCTGAGAACATCTAAAAACCGATGAGAATAAACACAAAAGTGGGAGAATGACCAACAAAGAAATATACCCAAACCAGGAGCTTTTGTGAATGCTAAACATTAGGAACAGTTAGAAGGTGTCGTGAATAAAGTGGCCTCATAACAGCATCACACATAAATTCCTGGAAGGAAGCTTAAACACTATGCAATCCCATATGAAGCATCTATAAAACTTTACCGAAAGACATAAAATAAGACGAATGGTTGGAAGGATTATTAACTCAATTTTATAAAGATGCCATTTCTTTCCTAATTAATCTAAAAGTGCAATCTCAATCGAAATCCCTCGATGAGTCTAAAGGTTATCAAGATGAGTAAATGAACAAATAAAACATTTTTGATATTTTCTCACTCTTGAGGGGAAACTTTGCTCTAGTAGATATGGAAATGTTTCCTGGAGTCAAAATTAAGATGGGGCGTGACTAGGTCAGAGAGAGGAGAGAAAACGAGTGAAACAGAACGCAGAATCTCAGAGCCCTGCAGGAAAGAATGCTGTCTATGCAAAGGTGGTACTTAAATTTGATGTAGGGTTACCCGGGATATGGGAGTGGGGCAGCTGATGAAATCTGTAGGGGAAAAGGTAAATTCAACCCTTAGTGCAAATTGCAAAACAAAATAAATTGTGGATTCATAAGTATTTAAGGAGAAAAGCAATGAATATACATCAAAATGGGAAGAATAATAACAGGTGATTTTTCCCTATAGCAGTAGGTGTGAGGTATGCCTAGAAGACAGTGCACCGGGTGGGTGGTCTTGGGAAAGGGACTCGTCTCTGTTCTAATTTTCTCATCTCTGAAATGGGGTCGTACGGTTACAGCAAAGATGAAATGAAATGACATGTAAGTGCTAAGAATAGAGCCTTTGAGAAACATTAGCTTATGTGACCATGAAAGATTATGTGCAACAAAACGACGCCAACATCTTGGGCAAAGCTCAAAGGAACACTGGCACCACACATGATGGACGCTGTCTTGGGCATAGTGTTTTGAACATTTATGTGTTTGTTCCCCTTGTGGAGGCTGACCCTCCGGGTCTCTCTATGCCCGAGCACAGCCATGCATGCACTTGACCATGAGTAGCACACAGTAGACCCCACACCCGACACTCACCGGAGATCCCGGCTGCTGAGCTTGATTCGGGACCCTGCTCCTGGCAGCTTTTCCACTTGCTTGTGGTGCTCGGGGGTCCCGGGCGTACATATTTACGTAAGCTCCTTGCACCTCTGGCTTTGCATCTGCAAACCGGGGCAATAATAGTACCTGGTAACAGGGCTGTTAGGAGGACCAACTAAGTTAATATTTGCAGAGTGCTCCGAACTATGACGCGAATGCAGGGAACACTATGTAAGGATTTGGTGATTGGTAAATACATAAAGGTTTACTTTTTCAAATTTTAATGTGATTTCTCTCTTCTGCGTTTCCAAGCACACGGCTTTCGTTCTGTTGGCCTCAAGTACACATCTTTACGGAGGGAGATTAGGATCTGACACAGAAGTAGAGGGAAGGGAGAAGAGCGTAGACTAGGATGTTGCGAGGAGCAGTGGCTTTGAAAGGCACGCGGGTTCGCCAGTTCCCCGGGCCTCCGTGGGCCCCGCTGTCTAACTTCGGAAGAGCCAGGAAACTACCCTCCTATACAGAGAGTGGAGGAGCCCTGCTTCCATGCCCGACAGCCTGGTCGTGAGGTGAGGAAGAGGGGGCCGTCACAGAGACCCTTGAGCCCCGAGAGGATGGGAGAGGCATGCATCTCCTCCCTGAGGAGTGGCAGGAAGAGCAGAAGCTGCCTGGACCACCGCAGCCGATGTGGGCTCGGTGAGGAGCCGTCTCACCCGCTGCCCCAAACCCATGCGGCTGCAGCCCTGACCGCGTGGCTATGGGAACTCCACGGTGGGGGAGGGAGGCTTGGGGCTGGGCTGCCGGGTGCCCTGGGGTCCCGGGCTGTGCAGGAAGTAGCTGAGTGTGTCCACGTCCCCAGGGCACGGCAAGGTGGCTGTGAAGCGTGGGCTGCAGATAAGCCAAGCTGGAGCCGGTGGTGCTGCGGTCCCATCGGAAGGTGTTCAGTCAGAGGGGGCCAGTGGGGGCCAGGGTTGCCCTGGGGTCCGAGTGTCACAGCAGCCTGGAACTTCAGCCTCAACCCTCCGCCGAGACCCGGCAGGGCAAGTGACTGCCCAGCTTCCACAAGGGGAGCTGAGTCCCCCCGGCCCAGGCCGTGCCCCCCACGCCGTGCCCCTCCAGGCCCCTGGACACCAGCCCCAGGCTGAGGCCTAGTGGGGCGGGGGCAGCATCCTTGGCGGCCAGGCCTGAGCTATGTTTAGAGCGGGCTGCATGACTTTGCCTTTGCTTTATTACTTGTTATCTTTATTATTTATTGCCTTTTACTTTATTATTAGGGACTCATCCCCTTCCCGAGCTGACGAAGACCAGATCCAGAGCGGACAAAATAAATAGGACGCATTTTCCCTGAAACTCCGAGCTGCAGTGAGAAATTCTTTAAGCTTGTTCTGCTAAGGATTAATATATTAACCCCAATCCCTTAATCAGAAGTGAGACAGTGGCTGTGCAGAGGCAGAGGCCCCTCTGGGCACCGGGTGCTCCTTCCAGGGGCCCTGAGGCTCCTGGGGGGGTGGCCTCTGGGGGGCGTGGCTGTGGGTCCCCGCGGGCATCCAGCCCCAGCCACAGGGCAGACGTCAGTCCCAGCAGACAGATGGGAGGAGATGTTCTTGACGACGACGCCTAAGAGTGAACAAGACGTAAACAAACAGCTCTGCCGTCAAGCGATTAATTATTCCATTAAAAAAGGGGCACAGGGATCTCTGGGTGGCGCAGTGGTTTGGCGCCTGCCTTTGGCCCAGGGCGCGATCCTGGAGACCCGGGATCGAATCCCACGTCGGGCTCCCGGTGCATGGAGCCTGCTTCTCCCTCTGCCTGTGTCTCTGCCTCTCTCTCTCTCTCTGTATGACTATCATAAATAAATAAAAAAAATTTAAAAAAAAGGGGCACAAAACAAGAGGATGTAAGGACTCCAACGTAGAGACCACATAATTCCTGGCACAGGGAAGAGAAGAGGAGGCTTGTGGAAATAAGGAAACAAACTCACCCCCCAAGTGACCGCGTCCCAGAACTAAAGGGTGTAGACAAAGTAAAAAAAAAAAAAAAAAAAAAAAATCAAAATGCGCGCGCAGCGTGGGAATGCCTGAGAAAGGGAGTAGAAGTGGAAATTGTGGAAGGCGGGGAGGGCGATGCGGGCGGTGCGCGTCCTCGGAGAGCCCGGGAAAGGGGGTGGGATACATTGGCAAATTGAACTCCAATAAAAAAAAAAAAAAAAAAAAAAAGAATTACAAACAACTTACAATTCCAAACAAAACAAAACAAAAAATAAAGTCACAACACCAGGGGATCTCCACAAAGTGGGGAAAAGGGATGAAGGGACTGAAAGGACATTCGGGGATGCGGCCGGTGGTCTGCGTGGAAGGCAGATGCTCCGAGCTCCATGCCAGTGCACCGCCCTCGTCTCCGGAGGGTAGGGTCTTGGGTCGTTTATTTTTTGCTGTACTTTCTGATTTTGGGGGCGGTATCACCAATTGGGAAAAGCTGTGGTGCGGTAGCCAGCCCCCAGCGGGCCCTTGCCCTGCCCGGCCCACGCCCGCCTCCGACACTCCAGGGTAACTCCCGACTCCCCCGACGGTGCCTGCTGTTGACCAGAAGCCGCCGACCACCTAGGCCGGGGGCGGGGGGCGCTTCACACATGTTTTCTGTGTTTTCCATGTATTACGTGCTGGATTCTTACAGTAAAGGAAGCCAGCGAAAGTGTTGCCGAGAGATTATAAGGCAGAGAAGACGCGTGTTCGGTCCTGCATTGCATTTATCGGAAAAAACTGGTGTGCGCGTGGACCTGTGCCGTTCACACCCACGTTGGCGTGAAGGTGTGGGGTGTGGGGTGAGCAGCGAGGGGGAGCGGCAGTTGGGCCGCTGCCCGTGGCTGAGTCCCCGGAGGACGAGTGTCTTGTTAGGATGGGCAGGCCTCCCCCTGCGTGGACGCTCACTGGCCGCCTCGGGGGTTGGGACTGGGGCGTCTACTCCGGCCCCAAACCCCGTCCAGCGGCTCTGCAGCATCGGCCTGTGCGTCCCCGGGTCCCGGGAAGGGCCTGTCCTGCCTCTGGAGCCCCGAGGCGGGTGGGCCCAGCACTCCCAGGAGTGGGGCCGGAACTGGGCTCCCCAGGGGCCGTGTCCCCGACACCCCGAACGTGCCACTGGACCCCCGTGGTCACTTCTAAGAAGGGCTGCTCTTCGGTGCATAAAAATATCACTCCTTTCGGCGTTCGGAAACTTGGTTTTGCAGCACCAGGACTTAAAAAAAAAACAAAAAACTTTTAATGAATAATTCATTCTTGAATTCAAAATTTCGGGACTTTCCTGGTGACATATAACGTGTCCCTTTTCTATTATTTCTTGTAGATGATCCAGTGTCATTGAATTTCGCTGTCCCGAGGGAACATTTTAGGAGACCTGCCTGGAAATCACATCTCCAGCAAAGTTTTAATATAAACTGCAAACAAAGAAGACAAGCGGCTTTATTATATTAAGGGATCATTTATTCTATACATTTGCAGAGGAGAGTTATCTGTGGAGTCTCAATTTTATTATAACCATCTGCAATTTAAACGAGGCTGTTTTTATTGAATCATAACGAGTCAGGCCGCTGTGCACCTCAGCCGCTGTTTAGAATAAGACCACGCTGTTTTTGTTTTTTTTTTTTAAATGAGGTCTCTCCCCTCCCCGTCGCACGGTCCAGATTTCAGCTCAAGAATCCTGAGCAATATGAGGTATATTGTAACATTTCCTTACTTCAAAATGCAAAACGAGTCTGTTTTTAAAACAGCAAACACCAGCTGAAGGATCGCGTGGTTTCACAACCTAATTATAAACACTCAGTGATCTCTGAAGACACAGCAAAGCAAATAAATGCATTTCTTTGGCAGAGGAATGGCGTTTTTATAGTAAAATGCTGTGTGCTAGGAAGTAATTAAAGCAAAGCATTTGTCCCGATCCATCATGCTAACGTGGACTAAGGCCGCACTTGAAAACATATTTCGATTCTCTGCATTTTGGAGGGGCGAGGATCCGCGAGAAAGCGGCCCCCCGGCCCGGCTGCAGAGGGGCGCTGGCATGTCATAGAGCCGCCCCGTGGCCGCAATGGGGAGACAAATGCACGGTCGTCCTCGATCCCGTGGGTCCCACACTGAGACGTGCGCTCCGTCCACATCCTGGACCCCAGACCCCCACCCATCCTGGCCCGGGCCGGGCGTCCACATCCTACACCCTGGACCCCAGACCCCCACCCATCCTGGCCAGGTGGGGCGTCCACATCCCACACCCTGGACACCAGACCCCCACCCATCCTGGCCCTGGCGGGGCGTCCACGTCCCACACCCCACATCCTGGACACCAGACCCCCCACACATCCTGGCCAGGGCAGGGTGTCCACATCCCACACCCCGGACACCAGACCCCCACCCATCCTGGCCAGGTGGGGCATCCCATATCCCACATCCCGGACACCAGACCCCCACACATCCTGGCCTGGGCGGGGTGTCCATGTCTCACACCCCACATCCCGGACCCCAGACCCCCACCCATCCTGGCCCCAGTGAGGCGGCTGCAGCCTTAGCTGCCCCCCGAGCCTTGCTCTGTCTCCCTGCCGACCAGGTGACCTGCACGGGACGCCGATCGCAGAGCCATCCCCACCTCCCCTCGGCGCCGTGTGCTGCACAAACTCTGAGCTACGCCCCCTTGTGTGGCGAGAACGCGGGGCGGTGCTGGTGTCTGGCTGGCGGGCACCGGGAGATGCCAGGAAGAACTTACCAAACTGGGGAACTTGGGGTTCACCGTCGAGGGGCCTGCGGACTCGCCCGGGTTTCTCTCCTGCAGCATCACGCTTCCCCTGCCTGTTTGCAAGGACGTCCCGGGAATACCCTGAATGCCTCCTGTCCAGCCGCCCTGGGGCCCTGTCTCCCCTGACCCTCCCCCAACCTCTCAGGGGGTCCCCACTCTGCAGCGGACCCCTCTCTGGGCCATCCGGTTCCACAGGGTCTGGCTTCTGGCACCTGGTGGGCCCCCTAGGGCCTGGGCGCATAGACCTCCCCTCTGTGCCTCCGATGAGCCACCCCGTCCATCCCGGGGCCGGACCCCAGCATCTCCGAGGGTCCCTTCCTGCCGTCCGGGCCTCTCTGGACAGCCTGTCCTCAGGAAGCCCACCTGCTGCCCTCGCGGCTCCGCTCCTGTGACGACCCCTTTCAGTAGCACTTTGACACCCGAGTGGATTTGCTTCCTTGTTCGTCGTGTCCCTCAGCGAAAGAGAAGTTGTGGGATGCGGGGATGGGTGCCACACGACCCCTGAAGCACGCTGCTCCCCGGAGGCATTTCCAGGGACGGCCCTTAGCCACGACCTCCCGGCCTGGGAGACCCCGAGCCACGTCTCCATTCCCCAGGAACCTGCCCCCTGCCCTTCCTGGTCACGGGCCTGCGCACACCGTGGTGCAGAGAGTGAGCGGGGCGGCCTGGGGGTGGGGTGGGGGGCCAGGGCGGCTCTCGGCCCCTCAGCCCCCTCGCACTCCGTCACAGGTCCGCCGCGGTTTTGCACCAATCGTGCTGCGTGTTCTGCAGGAGCTTCCGAAGAAGCTGGTGTGACTTTGGGGGCCTGCAGACGCACAGCACGGTGGCCCGAGGGGAAGAAGTGCTTGGAGGATGTCACCGGCAGGGATGCCCTCCCTGCTCACGCACCTGCCCTCCGTGCGGGACACGCAGGCACCTCCACGGCACGTGTCGGCCTTGCACACCTGCACCCGGGGACCTGCCCGACCTTCCCCTCGTTCCCCCTCGGGGCTCCTCTGCCAGCCGGGCCTGCCTCTTCCACGACGGGCCCCTCCCCCTTCTCGGGGTGGAAGTCCCCTTAGAGGTGTGTGGATACGGCCGCCCAGGCCCGATTCCTAGAGACGTAACCCGGCTGTGACACGGGAGGGGAGTTCCCGCGGGGCCTGGTTCCCACACTCCCTGTGGCTGAGCCTGGGGTGGTTCCGTGTCCCACGGGAGGGGAGGGACTGCTTGGAGCGTCCCTCTGGCCTGTGGCTCCTGTGCCGGAAGGCGAGGGAGTCTGGCCTGATGTCGGGTGGAGGGTTTCCTGGGCCACCACCTCCTGTGAGCTGAGCCATCAGGCACCTGTGGGGCCGGGGGAAGCCTGGCCTGAAGCTGCACGTGTGTCCGGGCCCCTTGATCAGAAGACAGCCGCCCCCACTGCTCCATGCATGTGCCTGGAGCCTCCCTTCTCCCCAACTGCCCCATGTAGCGCCCTGAGTCCCATAAGCAAACCCGGTTTCCCTATTCCTGGCTGCCGCAGTGTGTCCTATTGGTAAAAACCCCTCTGTCAGCGTGAAGGTTAGTGGGGCAGCGAGGTCCCATCCTGAGCCCCTAAGGGCAGGGTCAGGGGCAGTGGGGGAAGGACAGAGTCCCCTCAGCCTGGAGGGCTGTTGTCCTGGAGGCCTGCTGTGTAGACGCAGCACTGAGAGGGGCCTGGGGTGGGGGGCAGTGGCCTCGGACCAGAGACCTGGCCTGGGGGGGCTCCGACCCCACTGCCCTGAGCGGTCCCTGCGCCCTGTATCTTCTCTGCTTCCAGGGGTTTTGTGCCTTCCTGGCCGCCGGCCTCAGACGCTGCTCCGGGCTCCTGCGTCTCCTCTAAGGGGGGCTCAGCAAGCGCAGGTGGCAGCTGACGCTCAGCCATGAGGTTCGGGAGGGCGCTCAGGCGGGGGAGCATGTGTGAGGTCATCCTGGTGGCCCTGCGGGGACCGTGCAGTGGTGGGCAGGGCGCGCCTCCCCGGCCTGGGACCCCGAGGCCTTGCCTGAAGGCGTGTGGGGGTCGGCGCCCCAATCGGGCTCTCCACCCGGCTCGCAGCGGTGCTTGGGTCTGCTCCCCGGACCAGGATGTGCGGCTGCGTCTGGATGGATCCCGCCCAGGATGGGATCGTGGGCTTGGCAGGCCTAGGACGGGGGATGGTGCCCGGCCCATTCCAGGGAGAGGTGGTTGGCAGCCTGGGAGGGGGCTCGGGCCGGCTCTGGGTGCTGCCCGGGTGGGAGTTGAGCCCTCCAGTGGGGCCTCCCTTCCCTGCTTCCCTGGGCTCCTGTCCAGGCAGTCGCACCTGTGGCAGGTGACTGGCTGGGGCGCACGGCCAGGGGAGGGGGACCGAGGGCCCCACGATAGAGGGTCGGTGTGCCTGTTCTGACCAGTAAACGTGGGCACCTCTGGCCCTTCCATCTAGCCCACGGGATGGGGTGACGTCACCCGGCGGGAGGGCAGGGCCATAGGGCGTTGCCAGGTGTTCCAGGGGCCGGAGCCTCTGCCCTGGCTGTGCGGGTGCTCACCCAGGGGTTTGGGTTTCGTTCCCCTGCTGACACGCTGCCCAGTGTGTGGGTGTGGACAGGGCTGGGCAGGGATCCTGGGGTCAGCTCCTGGGTCTGGGCGGGGGTTCTTCCGTGTTTCCTCCTGGAGGGAGTCCTGGGGCCTCTGGCACCTGGCCGGGCAGGTGTGGGAGGTGCCAAGGGACGTCTCCGGCGTCCACGTCCAGGTGCCACCCCGCTTACCCGGACACCCAGGGTGGGTCTCCTTCGCCCTGGGGACGCTGTCAGCTGTGGATGTGCCCCAGGAGGGGGGACAGCTGGGCCGTGACCTGCCCCTTGGCCACCTGTGCCGTGAGGGCCGAGGGGAGGTCTGTTTTACCTGAACTTTTACATTGGTTGGTGACGTTGGAAGGTGCTTTGTGTGGATCAGAGGCTTTTCTCCCTCAGATCGGGGGGATCATATTGAAGTTGTAGGTTTTAAGGGCTTTGTTTAGCTGTAGCTACCGCCTCCGCAAGCAAGGTGTTAATTCCTTCAGTTTGTCATGTCTTGACGACGACCTTGCGGGGAAGGGCACGGTTGCCCCACCTGACAGAGCGGACGACGGGCCTGGGGCTTGGGGCTCCCTGCCGGCTTCTAGGGGCTCCGTCCCCAAAGCTGCATGCACGGCTACTATCCTCTGTGCTGGTGCACACGCAGGCGTACACACACAGGCACATGCATACACCAGTGCACACATGAGCACTGACATGCACACAAGTGCACACGTGCACACTCATGTACACACAGTCACAGACTCACACAGAAACACACACATGCATGCATGTGCACACACTCAAACACATGCATGCACATAAATGCACACCCATGTGCCCCCATGCACGTACATGCACAGACTCAGCTACACACAAGTGCACACACGTACCCATGTACACACAGTCACATAAGCACATGCACACACATGCACAGACTCACACATACACAAAAATGCACACACATGCGCACATCCAGCCACATGCACACATTCACATGTATATACACAGAAATGCACAATACATACTCACATGCACACACACAGGCGCACATTCACACAAACACATGCAAACACATAAATGCACACACATGCACCCTCACACATATATGCGTGCACATAAACGTGCACACACATGTACAGACTCACAACACACACAAATGCACACATGTGCACATGCACACACTCGCACATACATGTACCTACACATACGGATACACACAGAGCAAAGATATATACACAGTACTTTTCAGGTAAAAGTATCACGGACATTCCGAGGCCATAATTAGAAGTCTCATAGCTTTATTATTTACTCTTTTAAATGCATGTTAATTTGTTGCATGTTATTACGTCACAATCGGGCTGTTAAAAATATGCCGCTGCACTGACCCGAAATACCGAGAACCATAATAACAGCCAAGTAAGGCTATCCGTAGTGTCTCTGCGTTCCCTGCGACTTGCATGTTCGTAAAATCATTCTTGGAGGTTTTCTTGGGCGGGTTTTTCTGTTCTTGGTGACGGAGTTACGCCACATACGTGCACCGCTCCGTAGCTTACGTTCTCACCTGAAGCTGGTGTGGACGCCTACCTGCTCCTGTCCGAAGACCCTGGTGCAGGTTCCGCGGCGTTCCTGGAGAGCCGATCTCCCTCAGCTCTGGGTTGCCCCAAATGAGGGACGTGGGCACCCACGGCCCCTGCTGGTAAGCGGCGGGAGCGGCCCCCAAGCCCCCCCGGGCCTGCACGGGTCTGGGGTGCTGGCTGGGGGGACCGTGTCTGCAGCCGCACGCCCCTGTGTGTGCGCCCAGCCAGGGCTCTGCTGCCGGACACTTCCGATGGGCTGGGATGTCTAAATGACAAGAGTGAGATTTCTGCGTCTCCGTTTGAAGGTTTCTTAGTCTATTGGTCAGTTATCCCCTGGAAGGTTGTGTGATTTTATGCTTTCCTGGGCAGCACGGAGCTGACGAAGAGGAGGCTCGGCCTCCGTGTTTGTTATTTACCATTTGACTGTGGAGACGGGTGATTCCCTGCAGAAGAGGCCCGGCGCATCGGGCTCCCCCTCTTCCGTCTGGGCAAGCCCTGGGACGTGGTGGGGGCGCTGCCGGGACACGATCGCTGCCCCAGGACGTCGGGAGTGAGGCCCAGGAGCCTGCGCCGTATGCCGCGTCCCGAGGTTCGCCAGCACGGTCCTGGGGTCGCACGCGAGGGGCGCGTCTGTGGACGAGGCTACCCCCTGGCTTGTGTCCCGCACTCCATCCGCCCGTCAGCGTTCATCTCTGCCCACCGAGGAGCAGGGGCTGCCGGAGGGAAGGAACAGCTCCAGCGTCTCCAAGTCGGGGTGCGCAGGGCGAGGCCCACTGGCCTGTCGCTTGGCTCCAGAACCCGTCTGAGCCTTCTCTGTGCTGTCGTCGGGTCTGGAGAGGGTGACACACGGCCTGCCCGAGCCCCCCAGCTTGGGGAAGGCTCTTTCTTGGGGAGCTTGCCCACGGCCCGTGAGCAGCGTGGGACCTTCTGGCCCGGCCGTTTCCACCCCCGGCTCCGGTGGGCCGCACTGGGGTCCAGCCTTTGAGACAAAGCTCAATGCACCTACTTTGTCTGAAGCCACAAAACAGTCATGAACGGTCAAAACGTAAGGGCGGGGCTTCTCCGGAAGAACGCGACAGCCACTTTTGAGAACTCCCAGTGGCCTCGTAATAATACTCTCTCTTCCTGGAATTCGGGAGCCCCTAATCCCGTTCAGCAAAATCATCATTTACGGACACTGGTGTCGGGACCAGGCGGTGGCAGCGGCTTCGGGCCCTCGCGGGACTGGAGGGCGGGGACACCGGCTTCCTGTCCTGGTTACGCCGCTGACCCGCTGTGTGACTTTAGACACAACCTCACCTCACGTTGGTCTCCTCAGCTGTAAAACAGGATGTAAATCCAGGTTCTTCCCGGGTCGTCTTCTGCTTTGAGGGCGTCCTCGGTGCTGGGACGTGAAGGACACGCGATATTCCCCAGTCCTCTTGGCGGGAGCTTGAAGCAAACCCTGGCACCTGTGCGCCTCGGGTGCTGGACAGAGGGGACAGGGGAGGGCGCGGAGTCGGGGGATGGTGTGGGGTTGGGGAGGGCACAGGGTCAGGGGATGGTGCAGGGTTGGGAGAGGGTGTGGGGTTGGGGACAGTGTGGGGTCGGGGGCAGCACAGGCCCAGGATGTGGCCGAGATGGTGCATTGCAGGGGCTCTCGTCACCGGAGGTGAGTGTTGCACTCATCTCACTTCTTGTTAAGTCCATCACATCAGCATCTTATACACCTTATGTATATATAATTGCATTAAAAATCTTATTTTTATTCTTTTTAAAGATTTTATTTATTTATTCCTGAGAGACACGGAAAGAGGCAGAGACACAGGCAGAGGGAGAAGCAGGCTCCATGCAGGGAGCCCCACGCGGGACTTGATCCCAGGACCCAGGGTCACGCCCTGAGCCAAAGGTAGACGCTCAGCCACTGACCCACCCAGGTGCTCCTGCATCAAAAATTTTTTTAAAAGGAACAAAAAGAAGAGGAGGACTGGGGCAGGTGAGGGCTCTGCACAGGGAGGACGTGTCCTCGGATGCAGGCCTCCTCCGCGGCTGGGTTCCCCACGGTGCCAGGTATTCATCGATATGAGCAGCTGCACTGACGTGGTTTGTGGTTATTTTTCTCCTGATTAAAAACAAAAACAGACGCAGGAAAGTTGCCCCTGACGCCGTCGGGTCTCACGGCGTGGACGGGGTGTTCGGGAAAGTCTGCACCCAGCAGGCTGCTCTCCGATGCTTCCCCCTGGAAACTGGGTCAGTGGTTATGACGGGGCAGGTCTGCCCTCTGCCCGGCCGCCCTCGCTCCCGGGAGGCGTCTGCCTGGAGATGGTGCCCGGCGCCCGGCGCCCCCGCGGGACCTGCTGGCTGGGCTGCGGGCCACACGTTCCCACCTTGGTGACGCCGTCGCGTTGAATGGGGTGAAGGCACACGCCCCATGAAGCACAGGCCGTGGCCTCAGGACGCGCTTCTAAATTCCCTTCGGAAAGCACGTGGACTGTTCCTTTGGCAGGTAATCAGCCTCCCCTCGCCCCCGGGGACCCTTCCTGAGCTCCGGAAGCTGGGAAGCCACGTGTAGGTGGCACGGGCGGTCCCGCCAGCCACACGCACCCACGCGCCTCCCGGGGGCGGGAGCGAGCATCTGGGCTCCTGGGCCCGGGCCATGGCCCACGCCGACTGCGGGCTGTGCTTGGGAGGAGGCGCTCCGTCCAGGGCTCGGCGAGGCCGTCGGGGTGGCGGCGGCAGTGGGGCTGCGGGGGCGTCACCGCCTGGCTTTGTCCTGTGTCCTCCAAGCCCGGGGAGAAGCTCCCTGGGGATCCTGTGGGCGAATCGCTCCCCGACGGCAGGAGCTGCTGCGGGCAGACCTGGCGTGTGCCGGTCGGAGCCCGGCCCGGAGCCTGGGTCAGCACAGCCCGCGGGAAACGCCGTCCCCGAGCTCCCGGCTGGAGCCCAGACTGATGGGCTCGTCCTCACGAACTGCCCTTGGCCTGAGCGTGCGTCCTCCGGCCCCGGGCACAGCCGCTCACCCGCACCCACGGGGGCTCCTCACGTCCCGGATCACTTAGCCTCTCGCTGTTCTTACGGCTACGTCCTCCCTTGGGTTAGGTGCGGAGTCAGCTTCCGGGTCCTGGAAGGAGGCTGCTGCTGGCGTGGCGGCAGCCCCAGTGTCCCGCCGCCGGGGAGCAGGGGGGCTGCGGCTGGCCACGGAGGCTCGGCGGGCTGGCCCGGGGTTGGCCCACCGCCCCCCAGCATCCCTACTCCCGTTCCCGCTCAGGCCCTCCTGCTCCCAGTGGACGCCGTAGGCTTCGCGTCCCAGACCCGCCGAGGCAGACGCAGCCCCAGCTGTGACCCCGGGAGTCCGCCTCTGCGCCGGAGTTTCAGAAACACGGGGTAAGGGACTCGCTTAGACGGTTCACGGAATCTTCCTATTCCTTGATCAATGAGAGTTTTTAGCTTTGAGCTTGTTTTATTTTTGTTTCTCATCATAATTAGAGGCCACCAGCCTGCTCAGCGGCGCTTGCGTTCCTCGTGCCCGTCCTAATGGCTTTGCAGTGCAGCTGCCTGGTGTGCCAAAGCCTCGGCTCCCGGAGGCGCTTCCCCCTAAATGCGGGGGACAGCCGGGTCCTGTGCCCCAGCCCCTAAGGCCAAGCCACCCGGCCGTGAAGCCCACGTCGGCTGTACCTGCAAGTACTCTGGCGACAGTTGTCCTGAGGGAGGGTTCTCAGCACAGATGGCGGGATACGGAGCACACGGCGGCTAGTGCAGGAAGGGACGGCTGCGCGGCCTGCGGGGATGCCGGGGGCTCACCGGGCCTATGGGACTGGCAGGGAGCCGGGCAGGAGCGGCGCCAGCGGGCAGCAAGGCCGCCAGAGAGACGCCCGGCGGCCGGGGACGAGCCCAGCGGGAAGCCCACTGCCTCTCACCAGCCGTGACTCGGGTCGGGCCAAGAACCAGAGCCGTCACTCACCTGTCCTGGAGGAGCCCAAGGCCCTGTTGAGATGTGACGCTCTGACTCCCCAGCCGCCGTTTCACCTTGACATCCTCATGGGAGCTTCCTAGGGTTGGGGGCTGCCTGGCAGGATCGGGGGGTCACCAAGTCCCTGCGCTGAGCCACGCTGGGACGTGCGGTGCAGGAGGGCCTGGGTGCTGCCCCACGAGCCATCCCACCACTGGTCGGCATGAGGCCGGGGGTCCCAGCGAAAAGCCCGCACCTCCTGGCCGGCCAGCTGTGCCCCCGCGGGTGCCTCCCCGGAGACCTCGAGGCTGCACGTCCTCACCAGCGTCGGCCAAGCGGCTGCCGCGTAGATTTAGTTACGACCGGCAGACAGTTCTGCAGAAGTGCATTCTGTCCACACGGCTCCATCTCTGCACCTTCCTTTCCTCCGTGCTTCTGAGTTATAAGATACGAAAGATCTATTAGGTGCCGAAGCCGGCCGTGTAAATACGCACAAGACCACCTCCGCCTGTACGCCACCGAGGGCACGATGCCTCCAGAAGACTAATCCTACTCTCCTTTGTTTGAATACCTAATGCGTGTGTATTTTTCACGCACGTAGATGAGGCTTATTTTATCTTGCACACACCTCCGGGGGCGAAGTGCCGTTGGCTTGTCGTCGTTAGGAACCGCTTCGGAAAGATGAATTGAGTCGGTGCTGACTTCATAGTTCACGTCACGTGTAGAGGAGGGGGGTAAACGCGGGGGTGTTCACATCGTGGGGCCTCCCTCAACCCGAAATCTAGAGAAACAGAGTCAAGGGACGGTAAGACACAAGGAGCATCAGGTGGACCGGGGTGTCGTGCTGGGATTTGGCAGGAGGACGGGTTCCTGACGGTGGGGTTCCTGCAGGTGTTGGGGGCGCTTTCTGGGATTCAGGGGATTTCAGAGCCTGGCGCTCAGGGGGCTGAGATCCGGCCTGGAACTCCCGGATTTCTCCTGTTTCTGTATTTGGGGTAAGCTGGCTTCCTGGTGATTTCTGCTTTCTGATTTCTCTTCCACAGAAAACACTGTAGGCGAGCACCTGTCAGGTCCGGGCTGTGATTGGCATCAGCATTTTTTTTTTTTTTTTTTTTAAGTATTGCATTTTATGGGAACTGTCAGCTGGGACTCAGGAGGAGACTTTCATGCTCGGTGGCACATTCCGCGTCGTCTCGTCAGCTCCGGGGCCCCGCTCACTGCGGCTTATTAGCTCCAGGAGCACAGTTCGGTGTTTGCATTGTGAATTCGGTGACTGCAAGTCTGTAAGTTTTCCACTTTTACTCCCAGCTGGGAATTCCTCACGACAGGCCCCAAACATTGAGCTGCCAGGAAGCAGTTTTCCCGACAAGTGTTCAGCTGGTTCTTGGATGCACAGGATTAATGGAAGCGAACCAACAAAATCTTACGACGGCTCCCTCCGCCAGCCTCTAGTGGGCTCTGCCTGGATGCCCCGCCTTCGTCTCTCTGTCCCCCTGCAGTGGCCCGGGGAGCCACTTCATCGAACCAACCAGATCTAAGGCCCCAAACAGCTCATGGCCCAGTGGGCAGGAAGGCAGAGGAGGGCTGGGTGAGCCTGAGGGTCGGCCAGGTCCCCGCCGTTGTGCACAGAGGTCGGCAGAGCCGCCGATTCCCGAGAGTTTGCAAACTGAAACCCGCACTCCCCTTGCGTCTCGCTTCCCATACGTCCCGGCTCCCAGCGTCATTTCTCAGGTGTGATTTGAACACCTGAGCTCCCTGGTCGGTTGAGAGAGAACATCCTGGAATCCCAACCTGCTTTGCCGAAAGCCAGCCCAACTCTCCTCTGGGCTCCCTGGCGTTCTTTGGAGGGGATGATCCATTCCCCGGGCCCTTAGGGGCCTCTCTGTAGAGCACGGTGGCCGTGGGCCCCAGCAAGGCCCCACAAACGGACATTTGCAAAGAAGTTTCTGGAAGAACATGACAGGTAAGCCCAGTATGCCTGGCTCTCTGGTCGAGACTTCTTTTTCCTGGAAGGAGGATAACAAGGCCGGCCTCCGACGAGCGTCTGTAGTTACGTGGGAGTCAGAGAACCCCAGGTGCACGGCCTCCTGCAGGGAGGGCTCCTCCGCCCGAGGGAGGGGTGTGGGGCAGGCACCGCGGGACGGCACCCTCGCTCAGAAGGCCTCGCTGGCAGGGGCACGGGGCAGCTACAAGGGGCGACGGGTGCCACACGCTCAGGCCCTGAGAGAAGCTCAGAGGAGACGGGATGGGCCCTTGGTGGACGCCAGGGCGGACGTGGTCCTCGAGGAAGGCACGTGACAGGCAAAAAGTGGGACACAGGAGGGGCCCCGGGCCGTGGAAGCCACGCCTGGACCGGCCAGCGTCACCATGACAGCAAGGGTGCTCGGGGCGTGCGGGCGTCTGCTCAGAGGAGCAGGGGGAAGGCGGAGGACGTGCCTGTTAGGGTCACATGTGACTGTGGCACGTGCAGGTGTCTGTGCAGACACTGACACGCACGTGCACACGCACATACACGCATGCACACACACGTGCACACATATGCACACGCACACACCTCTTTTTATTTTACCCAAAACGTTGTTATGTGATGTGTTCAGTTTGGGATCCTGCTTGTGAGCTGCTTTGCTCTTCTTACCCCGCAAGCCCGATTGTTTTGATCAATTGAAAGCTCGGACGAGGTCGTGGCGACTTACTAACGAACAGGTGCCCAGAAGTGGGTGCAGGGCCATGTCCGAGCGCCTGTCAGCTCCGGGGGGTCACGCGTGTGACCCGAGGCCTGTGCACAGTCCTGGCGGCTCTGGGGATAGAGAAGCAGCTCGGAGGCTCCTTTCTCTCCACATCTGCAAGGAAGGTGAGGGTCCTTCACGTGTGCGTCCGCGTAGCCAGGAGGCCCCGGGCGCAGGGGCTTCTGGCCTGGGGACTGGGAGGCCCTGCGAGCTGGGCCTGGCGGGAGTGATCTCATGGCTCGGGGATTGCATTGCACGCACGGCTTTGGAACGCAGAGCCGCGCGGGCTCCTTGGCGGACGTCTGGGTGGTTTTGAGGAATTGCCCCAACCTTCAGAGGACGCTCTGCAGATTCAGGCGGTGATGAGCGGGAAACGATTTCCTTGCAACCCACAGTTCTTCAGGGAACGTAGTCCCGGCCCCCGGTGCCCACTTAATGCAGTTCTTCACACGAGTCCCCGGGGTGGGGGGCCCGGGCCGCACCTTCCAACAACACAGGTCACAGCCGCCCTGGAGCGGGTGGGCTTCTGTGTCTTATTCCCTTGGAGCTCCTTCTGTCTCTGCACAGAGCCTGCTATCTTGAGGAAGGGGCTCTAACGTCGTATTCAGAACGCAGGACCCGCAGGCCGGGTGGCAGCGCGGTGGGCAGCGCTCTGGGGACGCCCTGGTGTCCGCGGCCCCCGCCACCCGTCTCCCGTCACGCCCCCCAGCTGCCAGCCGAGGCCGCAGTGAACGCGTCAGGGAGTTTGCTGCCCTGACTCTCCAGCCTTATGCCCTGGGCGGCGTGGGGACCCGGGAGAGAGGACACGCGCCTTCGTCCTGCCGTCCACCCCCGAGCTCACACCCGGGGCTGGGAGCGGCGCCGCGTTCGCAGTTTCCTGGTTCTTCTGCTTCTCAGTGGCTGCTCTGAAGCAGCAAACGCAGGTTCTCCACACCGGAGGACGATGGGCCCTAAGAAGAGGTCGCTGGGCTAACGGGGCGGGTTCTCGGCTCCCGGTGCCCGCGTCCTCCCCACGGGTGCGGCTGTCGTGGCTGCCATGGGGCGCATTTGACCCTGGCAGCTTCTTTGTTCTCACGAAGCGTCTGCCGACCCAGCCGGGCCCTGGCGTGGCCTGAAGGGTTTGCATCCCGTGCTTCTAGGCTCGAATTCACCGGTTGTTCCTTGTTAATCGAGTCCAGTGGCTCTCGAAGGCCGGCTCTGCCCGGCCCCAGGGTCAGCCCCATAGGTGCGTGGGTTCGGGTCCCCCACGGAGACCCCGTGATGACCATGGCAGCGACAGACGGTAACGGGTGCTGTGCCTTCCGGGCTGAGGGCGGTACCTCCCTTTCCTTTAATGTCCAACAAGGGGGGTTTGTTCATAACCCACATTTTGCAGTTTCCTTGGGTCCTGGAGTAACTTTTCATGGGCACTGCCCCCCGCCCCCCGCCCCCCATGCGTATGTTTGTCATGTGCAGAGGGGGCACCGGCATTTAAACACGGGGGTGCCTAGTCCTGCCGCGTGCCTCCCGCCTGTGCGTCTCCTTGGGCCCCGGGCGGCTGCGCCGAGCCCCTGCCAGCAGGAAGCACCCCCAGCTCCCCAACTGCATGCTTTTCTACAAATGCCCATCTCTCATCCCCATCGGCTGCCAATGCCAGGTAGGTGGCTGGTGCTCCCTTCACGCTGACGACTAATTAGAACTTTCCTTTGTGAAAAGTGAGACCTGAAGGCAAATGCCGGGTGGGCGGACAACCCTCGAGGAGGCGGACAGGACCTCCCCAGCTGCTGGTGGACACGCTGCCTGGACTTCAGAGGAGGGCTGTGAACGAGGTGAGAGACACGCAGGCCCATGCAACACCCAAGGCACACTTAGAAAGCATCACTTTGCTCCAAGCACATTAAAAAAGAATTTGGTTTTCCCATACGAATTTCTAAATTTTGCAAAATTTTCCAGAGTTCAGGTGGGCCATGTACATTTCTCCACGGACAGCTGCGCCTCGTAGCTAATTCTTATGGCCTCTGCGGCCAGGATCATGCTGCGTGGATGTGATCTCCACGTCTTTAGGGGTCCAGTGGGCGTTTTTACCTTTTGCAAATACCTGTGCAGTCTCTAGGTGAGGAAGAGGTGAGGATGGTCTAAGTGAAAATAAATCTGCAAAGAGCACACAACCTGACGTTACGATGTGTCTCATTCCAACTCTTGGATATGATGCAGCGTATTTCTGATGCGCTGGGCAGCCGCTACTCCGCCGGCCCGAACCCCGCCAGGAGCAGGTGCAGACACCCACTGTCCACCCGCCAGCTGTGAGTGGAACTGACCGCTCATCACACAGACAGATGGAGCCTCCAGTTAAGCATAAGAACGGGACCGTCACCATCAGGGGCCGAGCAAGTGAAGTATTTGGGTCTGGGGAGCTACCCTAACAGCTAAGAGGAGGGAACAAAGAATCATTTTTGTCTTTATAAAAGTTTATTTATTTATTTATTTAAAAAAAAATTTTTTTAGGGGCACCTGGGTGGCTTAGTCAGTTAAACGTCCAACGCTTGGTTTCAGCTCAGGTCCTGATCCCAAGGTTGTGAGATCGAGCCCCAGGTCAGGCGCTGGCCTGGGCGTGGAGCCTGCCTAAGCCTCTCTCGCTCCCTCTCCCTCTTCCCCTCCCTCCAATCTCTCTCTGTCTCAAAAAAAAAATTTTTTTTTAAATCCTAAAAGATAAAATTTTAGCTGCAACATCACACGATTTCTTCTATGGGAGTGTTTCCCCATTCATCCAAAATTATTTTTAATTACAAAAATGATAACCTGCGTAGTGTGGAGAAGTGATGGGGAAGCCAAGAGAAGAAGGAATTCCCCATCCCCCACATTATCACTGCTGGTATTTGGTTTCTGTCCTTCCAGGCATCACAAAAGGGACGAGGAAAAACATATAGCACGTGACATAGAGCCAAACATTCCTCTTTCACTGGACGCAGCACCCACGTCGTTCTCACGTCACTGTATACTCGCTCTCATCGTTGACAGCTGACCAACACCACAAAATGCGTTTAATACATCGTCTCCACTTGGCACTTGGAAAATTTCAGTTTTTCCATAATTGAGAGCCACAAACGTAAATATGTATGCATCTAATTTATTACTTATCGCCGTTGCTAATGGCAGTTTTTAAAACAATTTAAAAAAATTTTTTAAAATTTTTTATTTTGCTAACGCCAGTTTTAATTCTTTGCTTTGTTTGCCGTCAGTGGGTGGGAGCACTATCCTTATGTATATTTTCAGTATGTGTTTGTGGAATTCACAACTACACCAGCCGTGCTCCCCGCCTGCACGCCCCGTGTGCACCCTGCATGTGGCGAATGCACCAGGAGGCATTTTGGGATGATGATAAGTTCTGGGGATAACAGGCACCTTGCCCTGCTCCAGACGATAATCGTCCCTAACGTCCAGAATCAGGGGTGACACTGGCATTTAATTTGAGGTAGATATATTTTGTCGTGTTAAGAAAATTTGTTTCTATGTTTAGTTCATGCAGACCTTAAAACATACTTATTAAAATTTATCAAATGCTGTTTTAGAAATGGGAGAGAACTTTCCAGAAAACGTTTAACCTACTGATAGGATGAATTGTATGTATGTATCTCCTGGGGAATGCCAGTTCTTGCAGCCCAGTAATGACTCTTACGTGCCCATGATATTTGTGTGTTTGTACAAGTGTATGTGTGCACATGTCCCTGTGTGTGCATGTGTATGCATGAATGTGTGTGCACATTTATGCACGTGTGCATGCATATACGCACACATCTGTATAGGTGTCCACACATCTGTATGCATGGACATGTATGTGTGTGCACACACATGCCTGTGTGTATACACGTGCACCTTCATGTGTGTGCACATGTGTATGTGTGCATGTCAGTGCGTGTGGATATACATGTGCACATGTGTCTGTGTATTGCATGCATGCATGGGTGCATGTGCCCACACATGTCTACATGTTTGCATGCACATGTGCGTGGGCATGCATGCACTATTTAGGATTTCGGACCTAAACGAGTGATGCTGGCCCCCAGCGATCTTGCCTGTGTTTTGTCAGAGTCTGTAAGTCGGTCTGTGTCGGCTCCACAACTTCGGGTGGGACGTTCCTTCAGCTGCGTGTCGCCCCGGAACCCCTGAACGGGCACAGACGGTATCTGTCTCCTTTGATGTCACCGCTCGCCTCCGACTGAGACCGTGTTGCCCACGCTCACTGCGAGCCTCCTGCCCGTCGTCTGGCTGACACGCTCTCTGGTTCCTTCTGATCCAAGAGGTCGACACTTTTCCATGAACTCCCAGGGCTATTCTGGTTTTCCTGGAAAGCGAACCTTCTCAGTGAGACTTTTAAACTCATGAACATCTTCATGTTCTTATTTGCAGCTGGGTTATACCTGTTTCTCGTGTCTTTTTTCATCTATATTTCTCTCCCTTTCTAATTAATAGTATTAGGAAAGTTTTATTTTTATTGAGATTAGTTCTTACTTTATTCATAAGTCCTATTATTCTCTTTTGTTTTGTCTCTTTAGTTCTGTCTTTATCACTTAATGTGATTTTATTTGGGTGTGTTTTGTTTTTATTTTATTTTATTTATTTTATTTTTTTAAATTTATTTTTCATTGGTGTTCAATTTGCCAACATATAGAATAACACCCAGTGCTCATCCCATCAAGTGCCCCCCTCAGTGCCCGTCACCCAGTCACCCCCACACCCCACCCACCTCCCCTTCCACCACCCCTACTTCATTTCCCAGAGTTAGGAGTCTCTCATGTTCTGTCTCCCTTTCTGATATTTACCACTTGTTTTTTCTCCTTTCCCCTTTATTCCCTTTCACTATTTTTTATATTCCCTGAATGAATGAGACCATATAATGTTTGTCCTTCTCCGACTGACTTGCTTCACTCAGCATCACACCCTCCAGGTCCATCCACGTCAAAGCACATGGTGGGTATTTGTCGTTTCTAATGGCTGAGGAATATCCCACTGTCCACATAGACCACAGCTTCTTGATCCATTCATCTTTTGATGGACGCCAAGGCTCTTTCCAATAAAAATTTTTATTTTTGTAGACTTTAAGGTAAATACTGTCTTTTATTCTTGTTTTTAAGTAATAAAAGTGTTAAAAGCTGTGCATTTTCTCTAAGTCCCATGTCCATGAAATCCTGTGAGTTTTGATATGTGCTTTGTAGTTCATTTCTCTCCTTTTTTCAGTAATTCACTTTCAGGTATTTACTTCTTTGGCATAAGAAACATGTTTTTAGAAGCATGTTTTTGTTTTTTAAATTTCTAATTATTTTTGTTTTTGTTTTTGTTTTCTAACAATAAATGTGTATTGTGTCAGACGATAATGCACTCTGTGTAAAATGAGTAACTGAGAGCTAAGGTCTTGGATCTGGGCCTCAGGAAGTAACAGCAGGGCCGTTCTCATACATCCGTTAGGAGATCTCACTGATTAAGGGACATTTTAGCAGAGACATGAACGCAACGGGGGAGTGGCTGTGCTGATACCTGGGGAAGGGGCCCCAGATGGGAAAAGAGCACGTGCAAAGGCCCGGAGGTGGGTGTGCACTTGGTGGGTCGGGGGAGGGGTGGGTGGGGTGGGGCGGGTCGTGAGGCAGGGTGGAAGGAAACATTTGGGAAAGCAGATGCCTAACATTTACTAGCACTCCGCGTGTGCCGGAAACTGTCCCCCCGTGTTCTGTGCATCGTCTTGCTTGTTCTCAGAACAAGCTTGTGAAGCAGGTGGTGCTATCATTACCCTCATGTCAGACGGGGAAACCAGGCGCAGAGCGGCGAGGTGCCAGGTGGAGGTCAGACGGTGAGTACAGAGCCGGGGCTGGACCCTGGCGGCCTGGGCCTGTGTTCCCCTTCACTCTTAAACTCCGTGCCCTCAAGCAGGTACATTGCCGTGAGGTCTGTAGGAGCCCTGGGGGTCCCACCCCTGGGCCCCCCATCTTTCACGTGGAGAGCAGGCTGTGAAGCGGTCCTGCACCTGCCCACGGCCCCTGGATGGACACTGTCCTCAGCAGCACGGCTGGGGCTGCTGGACCCCCTCCTCAGCTGCCCAAACCCATGCCCCAGTACCACTTCCTGGCCACTGTCTTGCCAGGGATGTCCTGAGTGTTGCAAACAGTGAAGGGCCAATGGGGAGGGGCTGGCCCCTGGCAGGTGTGTGTGTACAGAGAGGGGCAGACAGGGCACCTGCCTGGGCTCCGGGCACCCACAGGGAAGTGCTTTGTTTCGCGGCTGTGGTTCCTAGCAGCCTGGTGGCAGGTCAGTGATGGGGTATGTGTGTGTGTGTCCCGGCTGCACGTTTAGAGGAGACAACAGGCCCCGTCCCATCTCCAGGGGGCACCGCTGCTGAGCAGCAGAATGGGGCCCCACCTCCCCAGTCTGCAGGGCCCCAGCCTGGGGTGCGGAGGGAAGGGGGATTCTTGAGCTCCTCTGCCCCCTGCACTCCCCGACTGAATACTCCCCAGGGCGCTCGCCGAGTCTCCCAGGAAGCGATGCCAGCCCTACAGGTAGGAAAACAGAGGGCAGCCGCCCTGCGCAGGTGAGGCCATCTCCCCAGACACGGTGCATGCGTGATCCAGCTTACGGGGCGCTCAGGACCCCGCGGGGTGCCAGCAGTGGCCGCTGCACATGCCGCTGGCATCGGGTTCAGGGAAAAAGCAAGTTTGACAGAATTCAACTTATTTCATTACCGTAAATGAACACATCACACCGTGTGTGCGTCCGCCCGGCCCGGATCTTCCCTTACATTAATAAGCTTTTTATTAGATTATGTAAAAGACAACAGTGTTTGTCATTAACTTCTCCATGAATCATGTGAATAATGTTTGTGGTTACTGAGCTAACATCCAACCTTAAAGCGTGTTGTGATGTATTTTTGCAATAAAAATATCAAGTTCATTTAAACAATTGCTTTTTAAAACACTGTCTCTCTCCCAGTGGGGTTTCATTGATCAGATTATGAAAAGACAATTGCTGTCCTGATTGTCTCAATAAATTCCAGATATGAGGCGGATCAAATGATCATTACGTGGACTCACTGGCCAGCCTCAGACTCGCATGCCCAGACCGCCCTAGATTACTAATAAATCGTGTTAGCAGGCTGCAAAGGGAAATTTATAGCTAGCGTGGAGAGCAACAAAAGGCTGTATTTTGAGGGATTTAAACTTACTAATATTATTCTCTAAAAATGAATGTTTGGAGGATTTCTGAATTGTCATGGTAATAGAGCAATGCAGTCTTTTCTTGGAAATCCGGCCCTGACCACCGCCTTCCTCTCCCAGCACTTGGGGAGGGAACAGGCCCGAAGGGCAGGCGCTCCTGTCACCCACTCGAGGGACAGACGTCTACCTGATTCTCCCCGAAGGGCCACTGCGCGACGGCGGGTCCTCCTCTTTAGGCTCTGTGGTGACACGTGGCCTGGAAGATGCCCCAATTCCCTGGGTCCTGTAGCCGGGAGTGGATGCTCCTGACCCCCCAGGCTAGGGGCATGTCAGTCCACGTTTCTTGCATCCGTTGTCTTGGGCTGAAAAGTGTGCAAGCGAGTCCAAGGAAGAAGTGCCCGCTGCATCCCGGAGGCGTGTAGCTGAGATCCCTGGAGTCCTGCTGGGCGCCAGGACTTGCCCCCCCAGCCCCCGCGGGTCTGCTGAGGGCTGGGAGGGCTTCCCGGGGGCGCCGTGGGGACCCACCCGAGGTCGGGACACACCTGAGCGTGAGTGCACGGAGATGCTGCTCTGTGAACCCTGCGGCTGTGACCCCGGAGCCCCGGGAGGTGGGGGGCGGTGTCCTGGGGCCCCCACATGCAGAGCCGTGGATTCTCTCACATTCTGGAGATGAACGTCTGAAATCGGGGTGTCGGCAGGGCCGGGCTCCCTCCGGAGGCTCCTGGGGAGGGTCCTTCCTGCCTCTTCCAGCCCCTGCGGCCCCAGGAGGCCCTGGGCTCACAGCCGCAGCCCCCCCAGGCTCTGCTTCGGTCTTCACGGGGCATCTCCCCCGGCGTGTGTCTCCTCTTCTGCCTCTAATGACAACACCTGTGATTGGCTTAGGGATCCACGCAGATGGTCCAAGATGATCCCAGCTCCACATCCACATCTGTAAAGACCCTATTTCTGACTCAGCTCGCTCATATCCACTGGTCCTGGAGATCAGAGGTTCGGGGGCCCCCGCTGAGGAGCTCAGAGCACATGCTCGGGTCTGCTCTGAGCATCCCCAATACGAGAGCACGCGGCTCTAGGACGGGGGACCCCGAAGGCACATCGGCAACCCCACCTGGGGGGTCCGGCTGCTGGTGTGGACTGTGGGCGAGACAGAACAACTTTCTACCCAACTTTCTGTTCCATCAGTGCCAACAAGCGTGTCCCCATCAGGCCGCCCTTTGCCATCTGTTTGGATCCATGGCGTCCAGGAGAGGGAGGCAGTAGGAATGGGTTAGGACTGTCTTACTCCACATTTAAAGACTTGGGGCCCGAGAGCTCCGAGCTGCCCCCAGAGACAGGGCTCCTCTTCTTGCTGTAAACCAACCGCTCATTTTATTTCAGGGTGTTAGGTCCCAGCTGAGAACTTTGCTTTTCCCCAGCCTCATGGGCCCCTGGGGTGACCCGTGTCCCGGTTCTAGGGGCACAGTGAGAGCCTGGGGCTCTCGTTCTCCTTGATGAAGGAGCACTTAGGTGGCCGGGCCCTCACCCTTCCTCCCGCCTTCCCCTGCCCTCAGGCTCTGGAAGGCAGCTGTGTCTTTGGTTATTATTAAAGGCATTTTGATTAAAAAAAAAAATTCCTGTACTTCACTGATTCTGAGACTTTTTCCATCAGCTTTTTAAACTTATTTGAAAGTGAGAAGCAGTGACAATCTTTGGAATCCTAGCGATGGGATGGCTGTGGGGAGCGGGATGAGGAGGTACCATTCCCCACTCTGGGCCAGGCTCCTGATGTCACAGAAATGATATTGTCTGCAAAACATGGAGACAGAGACTCGGATTTGAGAGAGATCCAGAAGAATCAGACCCTGAACGTGAGGCTTCGGAAAATCTTCTCCCATTGCTTATGGTCTGGCATGTTATATTGTAAATCACATTAAATCATGTATATTATAACTTACATGCACTTAAATGTGTGGATTTTAGTGCACATTTAATGAGCTTTGAAAAACACATACACCCGCGTAACCTATAACCCAGTCACGATATAGACTATTTTCATCACCCCGAAATGGTTCTCCCTGCTGCTTTCCCATCAACCCCCACCTCCCAACCCTTGGAGGCTACTTCTATTTGGACTTTCATTGCCATAAATCAGCTTGTTCTATTTTTAAATTTCATACAGGCAAAACTGTCTATGATCACACAGAATGCAGGGTGTGAATGTTGCGTCTGTACCTGAAAAAATGTCAGTGAGGTCAAATTTGCTAATAGTGTTGGTCAAATCTTCTGTGTCCTTAATTAACTTTGCATGTTCTGTCATTTGTGGATTTATCTGTTTTTTTTTTTCTCTAAAACTTTGCCTATCTTTGCTTTTCGTATTTTGGAGTTCAGTTATTAGGAATATATGCTTTTAGGATTGTTGTATGTTCTTGGGGAATTAACCTTTTCATTGTTTAGGGAGAGCCCTTTGTACCGCTGGGAACACGTCTCCCGAGAGGTCAGCTCGTTCTTGGTGACATCCCACCAGGTGCTTGTACTTGGCGCACATCCTGGTCTTCTTCATCCCTACCCTTTCTCCTCTCTGCCTTTGCACTTAAAATCAGTTGCCTTGTTGGCAATATATATCGATACAGGCTTCTGTTTGTTTTCTTTAATCCAGTCTGACAATTTCAGCCTTTTAATCGGAATGTTTAAGCCACTTGCATCTAATTATGGACGTGGTTGGTGTTAAGTCTGCCATTTTGCTGGTCTCCCTCACTTAACCCACTTGCTTTTTGTTCCTTTTGTCTTGCCTTCCTTTGGGTTTTTCAACTATTTTTAGAACATCCCATCTTATATCCTTTCTTGATTTTATAATAAATCCTTTTTATTTTAGTCATTGATCTAAGTTATTTTAGTCATTGATCTAAGGATTTTAATACACATCCATAACTCACGTGCTCTACAATGAATTAATATTATAACACTTCACATAAAGCATGAGAGTCTTATATCTCTACACTTTTATTTCCCCCGATCCTTCATTATTGTTGTCATGTGTTTTATTTCAACAAATCGTAAACCTGCTGTTCATTGCCGACAATTTGCAGACAGTTATTTGACTTCAAAGTAGAAGAAAAGCATTTTCACCACATATTTATATTTTGATGCTCTCCATTCATACCCGCTGACCCGTGTCCATCTGTTGTCATTTCCTCTCAGGCTTTGGGCTTCTTTCTGTGTGTCTTGTCCTACAAGCCCATTGGCCACAGATCCTCTCCACTGTTATTTATTGGAAAATGTCTTTATTCCACCTTTTTTCCCCGGTATTGTCTCACTGTCTTCTGGCATTGTTGTTTGGGATGAGAGCTCAGCAGCTCTTGCCATTGTTCTCTTGCTTATAATGGGTGTTTTTCACTTCCTGCTTTTTAGATTTTTTTCCTTTATCTTCATCAATTTGACCATGGCATATCTAGTTGTAGTTTTCTTTGAATTCATCACATTTGGCATTTATTACACTTCCTGAATTTGCAGATTCTTTTTTTCCTTCTTGTTAAATTTGGAAAATTTCCAGCCAGTCCATTTCTTTTTATCGTTTTTCTCCCCGTCCCATTCTCCCTCTTTTCTTCTTCTGGGAGTTTAATTATGTGTAATGTAGACTGTTTGGTACTCCCCACTTGCTGCTGATTCTATGTTTACTTTTTTGTAGGAATGTTTTTGTTTTTAAATTAAAAAAAAAAGATTTTATTTATTTATTCATGATAGACATAGAGAAAGAGAGAGAGAGAGACAGAGGCACAGGGAGAGGGAAAAACAGGCTCCATGCAGGGAGCCTGATGTCGGACTCGATCCCGGGACCCCAGGATCACACCCCGGGGCCAAAGGCAGGCGCCGAACTGCTGAGCCACCCAGGGTCCTGTTTTAATTTTTATTAATTTTTTGCTTAAAAATTTTTTTAAAAGATTTTATTTACTCATGAGAGACACACACAGAGAGGCAGAGACACAGGCAGAGGGAGAAGGCGGCTCCACGCAAGGAGCCTGATGTGGGACTCTATCCCAGGACCCCGGGGTCACGCCCTGAGCTGAAGGCAGATGCTCAACCACTGAACCACCCAGGCATCCCTGTTTTTGTTTTTTTTTTAATGAACTTTTAACTTCAAACAGTTTTGGGTTTGCAGGATACTTGCTGAGGGGGCACAGACAGTTCCTGTTTATTCCATGCCCAGTTTCTCTCATCATTAATGGTTAATCTAAAACAACCATAAACAAATATCATGAATTACAGTCTACCTTAGTCATATTTCCTAGGTTTTCCCCAGGTGTCCTTTCCCTGCCCTAGGATCCTGCCTAGGACAGCACATGACATTCAGTCTCATGTCTCCTGAGTCTCTGCTTGGCTGTGACGGTTTCTCGGACTTCCCTTGTTTTTCATGACCACAACTGTTTTGCGGTGTTTCATAAAATTCCCTCCAGGAGAAATGCTTTTCTTATGATTACATTGGAGTGATGTGAGTTTGGGAGGAAGGACGCCAGAGTAAAGGGCCCTTTCTCATCACGTTATTCCAGCGGTACCTGCCACCAACATGACTTCTCGTGGCTTGTTAACCTTGATCGTTTGGCTTGAAGTGGTGCTTGTCAGGCTCCTCAGGGTTCATCTTCCCCATACTGGGCTCTTTGGGAGAAAGTGTGTGGGCCATGCTGAGGAGCAGGGACTTTGCCCCATCTCTGGGATGGTGGATTATCCACACGAATCATTTAGAGCCCTTCTAACTGGGGCACTTCTATTCTTTCCAATTTTTTATTCAGTCATAATACCTATATGGACTCATATGTGGGTTTTTTAAAGGATACTTTTGGTTATAAACCAATAAGACTATTTTGTTACTCAAATTGTTTCATCTTTGGTCACCGGCAGCTCTTCCTGTTGACCTCTTCATCTCTTTGATACACCCTGTCACTGGGCTGTACGATCTGTCCTCACCTTCAGAGCTCTTGCAGACTCCAATCAACCACCAACCCCCAAGACTGGTCAAGCCCTGCGATGTCCCCTCATCTCTGCCACCTGCCCAACAGGGCCCCTTCTGCAGGCTTGGAAGCTGCCACACTTCATTCTCCTCTCCAGGGAGCTCTGAAATCTCAGAAATTCAGCTCGTTTGCTCTTTTTTGTTAGCTATATGGAAAAAGTATGATTTTTATTTGGTCTTATTTAAAATCTGTATTACTTATTAGTGTAAAACATTAAGCTTATCTCTCTGCCTGTGATTATAAAGCTGCTTTACACAAAGGGGATACATAGTTTGGCATCTTTGTGTTCATTTACCTACCAATCCAAATGGATGTCAATGGAAAATACTCAAGAGTGAGGTTTTTCTCAATGAAGCTGTGTCACCAAATAAATTCCAGGTTATAATTAATAAACGAACGAAACAATTTCTCACAAATTGGATGTAATTTGTACATTAGAATGTACAATTTTCTTTAGAAATAGTTATCACTACCTAACAGGTTTTGTTCCCCAAATTTCCAAATACCACTTTAACGGGATGCTGAAAACAATCATGACGATCTTTCCGTGTTTGCTCTTAAAACACCAGTTTCCTAAATACGATTGTGGGTCCTTTGGATCCATTAACGCTGTAGGAGGGCAAAGTGGTGGCAGAGGGTGGGGGTCTGGCTTCTTACCCCAACTGAGTCAGGGGTTTAGTAATGTACAAAACAGACATCAATGGGAGCATGGGTCTCTATGTAGTTTGGTATTTTCAAAGAAAAAATGAAATAGGAGATACTGTTCATATGTATTCTATGAATGTGAAATATACAACTAATTAATCATGTTTTTCATGGAATTAAAATTTTTTTCTTAATGATTGTGCACCTAAAGGTCTTTGATGTGCTATGGGAAGTAGGGTTTTTTGGGTGGTGGATGTTCAGAGGCAGCTGATGGGATGTAGTTGTCTTGACAAATGTATTCTACATCACACGTGTTATTATTTGTGGTTGAAACATATATATTGCTATGCATTTGAGGGAGTATATGTTCAACGGAACAGATCAATGATGGGAAATGATTTATTGATAAGAGCCACCGTGGATGCACATTTCTGGTGCGTGGGCAGAAAACGAGCACGTGTTCCTGCTTCCCTCGGAGCCGTGTACAGATGTTAAGAGAATGAGTGAGTAACAAGATACCGGTGCACACTCGTGACTGGTGGTGGTGGCTGCGCGGCATGTCCAGAGGTGCCTCAGGGGTGCGTAGAACGGGGATCTCCAGGGCCTATCAGGGCAGTCCAACATTTGATGGCTTCCATGTGGAGGATTGGACATCCCAATAGTCGTGGAGACTTAGCTGGGCGAATGTGTCCATCATCATGCTCATTCCGATCCCTGTTCCTGCACGCATCTCCTGGACAGAAAACGTGTTGTATTTTAAGGCCCGTTTAAAAATTATGTGCAAAGCAGCAATGTCCACAATAGCCAAACTGTGGAAGGAGCCTCGGTGTCCATCGAAAGATGATGGATAAAGAAGATGTGGTTTATGTATACAGTGGAATATTCCTCAGCTATTAAAAACGACAAATACCCACCATGTGCTTCAACGTGGATGGAACTGGAGGGTATTATGCTGAGTGAAAGAAGTCAATCGGAGAAGGACAAACATTATATGGTCTCATTCATTTGGGGAATATAAAAAAATAGTGAAAGGGAATAAAGGGGAAAGGAGAAAAAAACGAGTGGGAAATATCAGAGAGGGAGACAGAACATGAGAGACTCCTAACTCTGGGAAACGAACTAGGGGTGGTAGAAGGGGAGGTGGGTGGGGGGTGGGAGTGACTGGGTGACGGGCACTGAGGGGGGCACTTGATGGGATGAGCACTGGGTGTTATTCTATATGTTGGCAAATTGAACACCAATAAAAAATAAATTTACAAAAAAATAAATAAAAGTTATGTAATAGATAAATAAATAAATAAATAAATAAATAAATAAATAAAAATTATGTGCAAAAGCTGCCACAGATCACAAAGGGAACGGGATCTGGGATACAGAGCGGCTTTGCAGGGACCCATCCATCACTGTCTCCCAAAGTGAGCCCTTTCTCCTTCCAGGGATAGCTTACCCAGAAATTGCTCTATTATCCTTACATTTGTGTCTCATCAAATACTAGGAATCACCGACCATGACTCTGACATTTGCTGCCATAGGCGTATGCTAGTAAAAGCAGTAAGAAAAATTTTCTGGGTTATTTTTAAAAATATATGCCATTTAAAACTTTTTTTAAAGAATTGTAATGGAGCTTTTAAAAAGTGACCTGGAAAAGATGAGCCATGCCCACTGTGTGGTTCATCCAGGCTGGAACTGCAAACCCTGGTCTGAGAGGTGCAGCCATGCTGGGCTTCGGCAAGGCTGTCCCCAGTCCGTGGCCGTCCTCGTGACCGCGACCAAGCTAACGGTCGCCTAGACCTTCCGCGTCAGGTGCAGAGCTCAGTGATTGTGTTCTGAGTTTTAAATTCATCCCAGCTCTTCCACTGTGGGTCCGTCTGTAAACACTGGAGTAGGTCTTTCTTCAGAAATCACAGCACGGGCAGCCCCAGGGCTTCATGGAGTGTTGATGTAGCTAAGATAAAACTACTTTGTGCTTAAGTACAATCTTGCACAATCTTGCCCGGGGTCCTGGGATCGAGTCCCACATCGGGATCCTTGCAGGGAGCCTGCTTCTCCCTCTGCCTATGTTTCTGCCTCGCTCTCGAATAAATAAATAAAATCGCAAAAAAAAATTATATAAATAATAAACAAACATCTTCCATCAAGGTTATTTCAGTCCTTTTGAAAATGAAATAAAAATTGTATGTACAGAAAACTAAAATAATTTAATTCGCTATGCTTGCACTAAAAAAAAAACTCAGTTTCTGTCATTTCCCGCCATAATTGTCAATTTATAAGCTTTGGACAAAATATATGACTGCCTGGAAATTAATTAGGTTATAATAATTATTAACAAAAGGTGATGTTTGTTACTATCACAGACCAGAATTTTAGATGAGACGTGACCACGAAATAATATTGGTTTCCGGGTTCAAACTGGGAAATCCAAATGAGTTCTCATTTCTAAGGACCTCATCTTGGGAACCAATACTATTAGGTAATTATTAACATTTACTGGGATAATGTTTTTTTTTTTTCCAAAGTCTGTTTAGAACAAATTATATGATCCTTCGTGGCAAGCTTATATAATTGCACACACACACATCTTGTCATAATTCGTGTTGGATAAGGAATAATTTCTGAGTGTAGGAAGAGACATGTTTTGTTTTTGAGTAAAATAACCATATCTGGGGGCATCCCAATGCCAGATTTCAGGTTGTACTACAAAGCTGTGGTCATCAAGACAGTGTGGTCCTGGCACAAAAACAGACACATAGATCAATGGAATAGAATAGAGAACCCAGAAGTGGACCCTCAACTTTAGGGTCAACTAATATTCGATAAAGGAGGAAAGACTATCCATTGGAAGAAAGACAGTCTCTTCTATAAATGGTGCTGGGAAAATTGGACATCCACATGCAGAAGAATGAAACTAGACCACTCTCTTTCACCATACACAAAGATAAACTCAAAATGGATGAAAGATCTAAATGTGAGACAAGATTCCATCAAAATCCTGGAGGAGAACGCAGGCAACACCCTTTTTGAACTTGGCCACAGAAACTTCTTGCAAGATACATCCATGAAGGCAAAAGAAACAAAAGCAAAAATGAACTATTGGGACTTCATCAAGATAAGAAGCTTTTGCACAGCAAAGGATACAGTCAACAAAACTAACAGACAACCTACAGAATGGGAGAGGATATTTGCAAATGACGTATCAGATGAAGGGCTAGTTTCCAAGATCTATCAAGAACTTATTAAACTAAACACCAAAGAAACAAACAATCCAGTCATGAAATAGGCAAAAGACGTGAACAGAAATCTCACAGAAGGAAGACATAGACATGGCCAACATGCACATGAGAAAATGCTCTGCATCACTTGCCATCAGGGAAATACAAATCAAAACCACAATGAGATCCCACCTCACACCAGTGAGAATGGGGAAAATTAACAAGGCAGGAAACCACAAATGTTGGAGAGGATGCGGAGAAAAGGGAACCCTCCTGCACTGTTGGGGGGAATGTGACCTGGTGCAGCCACTCTGGAAAACTGTGTGGAGGTTCCTCAAAGAGTTAAAAATAGACCTGCCCTATGACCCAGCAATTGCACTGTTGGGGATTTACCCCAAAGATTCAGATGCAATGAAACGCCGGGACACCTGCACCCCGATGTTTATAGCAGCAATGGCCACAGTAGCCACACGGTGGAAGGAGCCTCGGTGTCCATCGAAAGATGAATGGATAAAGAAGCTGTGGTCTATGTATACAATGGAATATTCCTCAGCCATTAGAAACGACAAATACCCACCATGTGCTTCAACGTGGATGGACCTAGAGGGTATTATGCTGAGTGAAGTAAGTCAGTTGGAGAAGGACAAACATTATATGGTCTCATTCATTTGGGGAATATAAATAATAGTGAAAGGGAATAGAAGGAAAGGGAGAAGAAGTGTGTGGGAAATACCAGAAAGGGAGACAGAACATAAAGAGTCCTAACTCTGGGAAATGAACTAGGGGTGGTGGAAGGGGAGGAGGGCGGGGGGTGGGGATGAGTGGGTGACGGGCACTGAGGGGAGCACTTGATGGGTTGAGCACTGGGTATTATTCTGTATGTTGGCAAATTGAACACCAATAAAAATAAATTTATTATTAAAAATAAAATAAAATAAAATAAAATAAAATAAAATAAAATAAAATAAAATAAAATTGTCTCTCCTCCGGCCTCTCTCGCCAGCCTGGCTCCCTGTCACCTCCTCCAGGCAGGGCTCCCGCCGTAGGAAGCCTCCGGGAGGTCGCAGAAGACAACGAATGTGAGATGCAGCAGGTGCTGGGGAGCAGAGGTGGCTTGGCCGGGCCAGGGGCCAGGGCGAGAAGGGGCAGGGACGCCGGCGGAGAGCCCGGGACAGCACGACCCCGCACCTCCCCTCCTGAGTCCCCGGGGCCTGAGTCAGCCAGGGGGTCCCTCCAAGCACCACGGCAGATTGCTCCTCCCAATCTCTGGGTTTGAGGCCCACCTCCCGGCTGGGCTTGGCCTCAGCCCCTGCCTGGCACAGCCTGGGTGTCCCCAGTGGCCGGGGGCTCAGGGTCCTGCCAGCCTGGCTCCAAGCCCGTGGGTCGCAGGTTCCCCCACCCGCTGCCCCGGGACAATCGCGGCGCTGCCCCTGTTGCTCGGAGGCCTCGGCCGTCCGCCTCACCTACCTGAGCAGCCTTCCATCCGTTGACGACCCGCCGGCTGCTGATGGCGTGGCCACGCGGACAAGACTCGGGGCCTGGACACACCGCCCCGTCTGCTCGGCCTGAGACGTGCTTGGCCTGTGGCCCGAGAGCCCCGTGCTGCCTTCCCTGATGGCGCTCGACGTCGGAGCGGGACACACGGCCACCGCACGGTCGGTAGGCAGAGCCCGGGGCCTCCTGGCCCGTACCGGGGACTGCGCCACCTGTGGGTACCGTCCCCCTCCGCCGCCCCAGGGCTCTGTGCTCTGCTGGCAGGGATTCCACCCGTAGGTGGAATCACCTGGTGCTCTGGTTTGTTTGGCCTCACACCGTGTCCTCAGTTGAACCGTGTTGTCCCCCGGTGCGGGCTCTCCTCCTTTCCAAAGGTCGCTCGCATTCGGCCGTGTGCGTGTGCGTGCGCGTGTGCGTGCAATGCTCTCGTTCGCGGCGGGCAGACCTCCGGTGGCCGCCCCACCTTGGCTGCCGGGGTAACGCTGCAGGCAGCCCAGCGGTGGGCACATCTCTTCGAAAACCTGATTTCCATGATGTCGGATGTTTATCCAGAAGTGGGATCGCCGGGTCTTGAGGTAATTCTATTTTTAATTTTGTGAGGCACTTGCACACTTTCCCACTACGGCGGCACCACTTGACATGCCGAGGGTGAAATCGGAGAGTTCTGATTTCTCTGCATCTTCCCCAACACTTACTTTTGTTTTTGTTTTTTTTAAGGATTCTCGCCACCCTAACAGGTGTGAGGTGATCTCTCCTTGTGGTTTTGACTTGTGTCTCCCTGACGATGAGGGACGTTGAACTCCTTCTTGCACATCCGCTGACCGTTTGTATTTCCTTGGAGAAAGATCTATTCATATCCTCGGCCTATTTTTTATTTTTAGGGTTCTTTATATAATTCCTCTTGTCATCCATCAGGAATTCTTCGTAAGAGTTCTTTATATAATGTGGGTATTAGCCCCGTATCGCGTATCTGGCTTGGGACTATTCTGTCCTAGCCCACAGGCTGCCTTTGCATTCGTTGCTGCTTTCCTTCGTTGTCATCAGCTCCTCAGTCCCACGCGGTCCTGCTGGTTTATTTTTGCTTCCGCCGCCCGTGGCCTTGGTGTCAAATTGGTCAAATGAGTGCCGAGATCAATGCCAACAAGCTTTCCCCGTGTATTTTCTCCCCGGAGCCTTACGGTTTCAGGTCTTATGTTTGTCTTTAATGCACTCTGAGTTGATTTTTGTGTGCGTGATGCAATGTAAGTGTCCAATTTCATTCTTCTGCCTGTGGACGTCCAGCTTTCCCAGGACCATCTGTTGGAGAGACCAAGACAGTGCGGTCCTGGCACGAAGACAGACACACAGAACCAAGAGAACAGCACGGGGAGCCCAGAAATAACTCACACACGTAGCCAACTGATTCAATCGGTGACCCAAGAATACATAATGAGGAGGGGAGAGTCTGGTACTATTCTTTTAGGAAGGAAAGTTCTATGCTCGTTATAGATGCTGCTTAAGATGCAGGTTTTTGCTTGAGTATTTAGAGACGTAGAAGCAGTGACAGCTACCTGGGAATTCACGGCAGTGCTTCCCCTCGGTACGGTTCACTTTTATCTGTAAATTTATGACTACGTACAAGGTCAAAGATTTTACTGGACATTTATTACACTCATAAACTTTTAGAACAAACAGGCAGTGGAAGTAGGAGGAAAATAAAGCTTATTCTTCGGGTCACACATTGATCACTGGCCCTTTACTGACATGAGATGCCCGCAGGATGTCAGCTTGTCACCGATGAGGGTATTTGTCTGCATATGTGACATGTCCAGAGATCTCCTTGTCGGTCAACAAACCGTGGGATCCTCGGCCTGGCATTCAAGGCCCCTACCTGGTAGGTCTGCACGGGGATTAAGTGGGGTAATCCGCAGCAATCCGTTGAGCCCAGGGTCTGGTTCCATGAAAGCGACCCCCTCTTGTTATCGTACACGGTGTGTGTGTTGTTCTCCCTCTGACCTCGAGGGATCACCGGTGTGTGATTTGTGTGTGAACTGAACGCTTGTCAAGCGCGGAGCTCCGTCTCGCAAATGCACTTCGATCTCGAGTCGCTACTGGATTAGACTAAACCTCGGATCCATAGACTCGATCGATCGCATCGTTCACATTTGCATAACCAGGAGGCCTTGGCATCACGCTCCCAGTCAGCAGGATCGGAGCCGAGCCCGAGCCTTCCTGAGCCCCGACCCCCCGAGGAAGGGCTGCTGGCTGGCCGGAAATCAGCACGGGGGTGCATTCGAACGTGACCCAGGTGCAGCGTCCTGAGCTACGGCCCCTTCCCTGGGGAAGAGCAGTGTACGAAGTCGTCAGATTTGGGGACGGCCTGAGGAAGGCCCATGGGCAGTGGGCGGTGGTGCGGCTGCGGGTGGCCTCACTGTGAGGCTGCGTGATGAGCGGGGCCCCCGGACGAGCTTGCGACTGTCCCTGTTTACAAGGAAGCAGAGGCCCACGGAAGTTCAGAAACGGGTCGGGGCTGCACGGCCGTGCCACAGACCCGGGCAGGCGGGTGCGGGGGGCACGGGGCACCCCACAAGCCATCACACGCATCCTAGCTCTGGCCCGGGGAGGAGGATCCGGAGCCTGCAGAGCAGACGGGGGTGCGGGCGGCGGGGGTCACGGCGCCGACCCCGAGGGAGGCTGCTGTCCTGACTCTCCTTCATCCTGCAGGGCCAGGGTCTCAGATTCCAAGGTAAAGGCCGAGTTAGGGGAGGAGGGTTCTTGCTTCCCACCTGTGTGGGAAATGCACCATTTGTGGTGTCTCCTGGCCTTCTAGAATGTTGGACATCTATGACTTAATTCAGCTTCACCTTCTGTTTCCGTATTTATCTTCGATCTCGGGTGAGCCCTCCTGCCGTCAGTTAACTTCTCAGGGGTCTGTACGCCGGGCATCCAGCCCTTGTCACCACGTCCCGCTCTGCTGCCTCAGCCCCGTCAGCCTGCCCCGCTGGCGCCCACGCGGCCTCCGGCAGGCTGGTTAGCAGGTGCCGTCGCGGGAACACTGACTCGAGAGGCCTCCTGCAGCAGGATAATCCTGCCTTCTCGGGGGCCGACCGGGTGGGCAGGTCTGCGGAGAGCGTGAGTGGGAGGGGGGCAGGAGGCGCAGGAGCTGCAGGCTTGCATGTGGCCCCAATCAAGAGTGTCATAAGGACAGGAATGAAGCCATCATGCCGTGCGGGTGAGCGTCACTCAGGCACCAACGCGAGCTGGAAAACACAGGGAGGAGCGCGCTCGTCAGTCAAATGTTAAAACCAGAATATTTTTTTAGAAGGGAAGCGGCTTTGAGTGTGCACAGGGAAGCGGCTCTTCCTCACACACGAGCCCTTGTCCTTTCCCAGAGCTGCAGCATTTGCTTGGGGCAGGTGAACGCGAGGCGGTGGGTGTTGATGAGGCTCCTGGCACGTGCCACGCGCAGCTTACTGGCGGGGCTTCAGAGACGGGGCATGCATGAGAATGACTCGTGGTTTCACGGGACTCAGACCGTCAGGAAAGATAAGATACAGCACAGCCGTGCACATATGTGCGTGCATACCCACCTGTGCTCTCACCCATGCACACAGTCACATCTGTGCACACAGCATGCCCACTCCATGCACACATGTGCATACACTCACACCTGTGCACACATGGGCACGCACACATGTGTGCACACACCCACACCTATGCACACCTGTGCACACACTCACATCTGTGCACACAGCGTGCCCACACCATGCACACATGCGCACATGCTCACATCTATGCACATACCCATGCACACAGGGCATATGCACACATACCTGTGCACACACATGGGCATGCACACACATGTGCACACACAGCTAGAACTTTAGGGGAGTGAGTTGAAGAGAAACCACAGCGGATCTGCCTGAGACAGAGTCCAGGGAGGCTGCGGGGAGAAGCAGCCCCTCGGTGGACGCTCGAGGGAAAGCAGGAGGCTGCAGGAGGGAGCATGTGGCGGTCAGTGTGGCTGCCATAGGAAATCCCACAGACGGGGGGCAGTCTGGAGGCCGGGGGTCCACGGTCACCGTGTCTGCAAGGGGTTTGGTTCTGAGGCCCCTTCTCTTGGGCTGTAGGGGGTGCGTCCCCGCTGGGTGCCCCCGTGGCCCCTCCCTGGTTCATGCTGGCGGGGTGGGGGCTGACGGGGGAGCCCTGGGGGGTCTCCTCTGAGGAGGGCACTGGCCCCATTGGGTGGATTATCTCGTGACCTCTTCCAACCCTGATTCCCCCCGAAGGTCCCATCTCCAAACACCATCGTGGGGGGGGGTCAGGGCTTTGATACATGAGTTTGGGGGCACGGGCATTTAGTCCATAAGAAAGATGAAAGGGGCCTGCCTTTGGCCCAGGGCGTGATCCTGGAGACCCGGGATCGAATCCCACGTCGGGCTCCCGGTGCATGGAGCCTGCTTCTCCCTCTGCCTATGTCTCTGCCTCTCTCTCTCTCTCTCTCTCTCTGTGACTATCATAAATAAATAAATAAAAATTAAAAAAAAAAAAAAGAGAGAGAGATGAAAGGGGAAGATTCCAGGCATGGAATAGTCCTTGCAAAGTCTCCAGGGCAGGAGGGAGCAGCTTTTGTGTGAGCAGGAGGGAAGGAGGCAGGTGGGGAGGCTGGGGGCCGCCAGGTTGGGGCCCCTGGGCCCTGTGGACCCCGGAAGGCTGAGTAGGTTCTAGTCCGAGGGCAGCAGGGAGCCGCACAGGGTTTCCTCAGGCCACGGAGAGTCCTCTGGCCGCTGCAGGCCTGGGAGGGGGCTGGGGGAGGCGGTGCCGCGGGAGCACCCAACAGATGGCAGGGAAGGAGGCGACATGGCCAGGAGGGGCGCCCTGGAGCTCATAGTGTGGGGCGGGCTGCAGAGGACTGGGGGGGGGGGCAAGGGCGCCACGGAAGGGAGCAGGTCCTGGGCGCTGGGCCGCTCTCTGGGGGGCCAGGCTGGGCTGTGCCCCGAGTGCCAACGGGAGGCACCCCTGCAGCGTCTGCCAAGTGCTAAGTGGAACGTAAGTAACGGAGGGGGAGGACGTCTGCAGAAGAATATTCCAGGAGATTGCTCTCGGCACTTGAGCTAAGTGTCTCCAGGGCACGTGGGAGTGGAGGGAGGCGGGGGCGGAAAGGAGAGGGGGCGCCGCTGGCCAGAGGGTGCCAGGCAGGGTGGGGCCTGGGATTAGCCAGGGAGGGAGCCAGGGAGGAGGCGGGTGCGGGGCCTGGGAGCCTCCAGCTTCAGGGTGCTGGTGGGAAGGACGGATGAGGGACGGGGTCCTGGCAGGAGAGGCAGGTGCACGGCGGGAAGGGCTGCGGGCCCGGGGCTGGACTTGGCGCCCTGGCCGTGACCGTCCCCGTAAGGGAGGACAAGGTCACCCGGGCGCGGGTGGTGGGGGACAGCGGTGCTCGGAGGGGCAGCTGCTTCGGCTCAGGTCAGCGGGGGACCGCGAGGGTGAGCTCAGGAAGGCCTGTGCTGGGTCCCGCGCCCGGATCCCGCTTCTCTGGGCTGGGCTCAGAAGGTGCGGATGGCGTGCTCGCTTAGTGCTTCCATCCCTCCTGCTTTTACAGGACTTGTGCCCAAGCCCTGGTGCCCCGACCCCCACACGAGAAGTCATAGAGCAGACGCCCTGGGGGGACGGGAGCTGACCCTCTGGAAACTCGTGGGCCAGCAGAGATGGGGAACGTGAGCCAAGCGAGCTCTGCGTCTAGCCCACCCAGTGTCCACGCAGGGTCCCTTGGGGCCACGTTGTCATTCCACAGAATGATAAATTCCACGAATTAATAAGCCGAGTGTAGTGAGGGCTGCTGGAGGGACGCGGGGGGAGGGAGGGCACGAAGGAGGCACCTGTGATGAGCCCTGGGTGTTGGATGTAAGTGATGACTCACCAAATTCTACTCCAGAAACCAAGGTTGTGTGGTATGTTAATTAACTGGAATTTAAATTAAAAAAAAAAAAAGAGTGTAGAACCCATGGGGCCAGTCAGAGCCAGGCTCCAGCTCTCGTCCTCAGCTCGGGCCTCAGGAAGCGGTCAGCAGGACAACGACCGGCTCATGCCCCCGCATGCAGCCACCATCCATGGCGTGTGCCGGGAGCTGCCCGCTGACTGGCCCGTGGGCTCTCAGCCGGGCCACGGGGAGGACAACAAACATTTCATGGGGAGCAGAAACCTAACTACATTCGATCCCCCGATCTGCACACACCCCAAAGCTCAGCACTTTCTCTGTCGTTGAAAATATGAATATGGATTCATTCTGTAAGCGCTTAGTCTCGGGAGTTATTAGCAGGGAGTGGATCTGAAATCATTTCATGTGCGGAGCATGATGGAGTCAGCTTTCCAAATAGAGTATTTTTTCTTGCTTATGTCAAATCTTCCTCTTAAACCTCAAATTTCAGAAAGCATCCTGAGGCTGGGAGTCTCTGTCCACACGGCCCCACGTGGGTCCCCGGGGTCCGCTCACCAGTCCTGTGCCCCTGCTGGTGGCCCCTGAGTGGATGTTTTCCTGCCACAGGAAGCTCTGATTGTAACAGGAAAATGGGCTGAGAATGAGGTGGAGACAAGCATCGGGCCAACAGGGAGCTCGGACCCCTGCCCCAGAGCCCACAGCTGCCGGCCTGCACTGCTCTGCTTCTATCGTGGGGTCTGGACACCTGCCTGCACTCGCTGAAGATGCTCTGGGAGTGTGTGCAGAGGGCCCCCGTGATGGTCGCTGCTCAGAGAAGAGCTGGCTGCCCTGGGAGCCCTGGCAGGACCCCAGGGGCCCCCCTGACCAGGCCTGCTGGGGTCCCAGAGCCTTCACCTGTAAAGGTCAGGGCTTCGGGGCAGTGGGGCCCCAGTGACTCCATGGACAAGGAGGGAGCCAGGGCCAGCCAAGAGCAGTGGCCTGAGAGTGAAGGCTGTCCCTGCCTGGGCCTCTCTTCTCCCTCGGAGTGTGATCACATTCTCCTCCAAACCCCATCCAGAGATGCTCTGCAGAGCAGGGGTCCTGGCAGCCGCATGCTCCTTTTCGAGTAATGAAAGCTCTCCCTTGGCCTCATAGAATTAATGTGAGAAGCATCCCGGCTAATTCCCCGTGGACTGCTAGACTCTGCAGAGCTTGTAACCTCGAAGCTAAGTGGTGCTGAGAGGCATTTCAGGAGAGCCTGTTCTCATTTGCATTTTGCACGCTTAAATGTTGGTGTCAGGATGAGCCTGGGAAGGTCTGAGAATCATGTTCCCGGCCTTGAGCAGCTCCTCACTCGGGTGGGACTCCAGCGAGACTCTGCGTTGGGCCCGTAGCCAGGATGTGACAGTGACAGGGAGGGAGGCCACACCAGGAGCGTGCTACCGGCTGAGGCCAGGCTCCGATGTAGGGGTCATGCACGCTGCTGCCCCGTCTGTGTGTGGCTCGCAGGGCAGAGAGCCCCGGGGAGGGGCAGGCCGGCCACCTGTCGGTGGGTCATCATCCAGGCACAGCGGCCTGGCTGTGCCCCAGTCCTTGGTGCTCCGCAGACACCACTGACCTCAGGAAGGCCGTTAATTCTAAGGAGACTTGCTCTTCCCCACGTCACCTGGATGATCCCGACGCCTCCCGAGGCTCTCCCTTTCCTAAGTAACCAGTGCGGCGCACACCTGGGCACCTGGACTCTGAGCTCGGTCATGCTCTAGGTTCTGGGCCTAGGGGAGAACTCGCTACAGCCCCAGAGCAGGTGCTGTGACCGAGGCAGTCGGGTCGCGGTGCCTGGCTGCACCCTCCGGCTCATCCAACTGCTCACGGAGGACTTAGTCCTTGGCTTCTCCTTGGGAGTAAGAGTCCCAGAGAGGAGGTGATGCTCGGGGACCCACAGAATCGATGTGGAAGTTCTTCCAGCTGTTGTGGAGGCATCTTCCCTCTGGATGGAGAACTCCAGGGCCAATGAGAAGGTGACCCAATGGCCTTCAGCAGCACATGCACATGCAGCCCTATTGTCAGGGGCAGTCACTGTGGAATGGTGGCCCCACCAAGCTGACCCACAGGTGCTCAGCTAGCTCCTGACATCATCTGGAGCAGAGAAGAGAGATGCGTCTTCCATGGGCTTCTGGGTGGAGCTGGGGGGCTGGGTGCCTTGCGCCTTTCCGCTACCTCTAGCTGCCAACCAGGAGCCCTCATCTCAGGACTCCAGACTCTAAAAAACAGCAGCACTGGGTTTCTAAAGTTTTAAAGGGTGATGGCATTTCCCCCCAGGAAATCTAGTCCACCTAGAATGGCCTCTGGAGGGTAGGATACTTCACCAAGGGTCTTGTAGACACAGACTGTGTCCCGTAGACACAAATGCACACAGCCACCTGGTGACATAGCTCCGAATAGCAAACAAGTGATCTTTCTTTAGAAGCACGAGTGCCACACCTGCCGGGGTCCTCCAGCTTGTCGGGTGCCGGGTGCCTGTACATTTCAGGCAATAACAGAAGCCCATTCTTCAGAGAGAAGCACATGATTCTCGTGACTCCCTCGTGTGCCCCGTGTACATAGTGAAATAAGAGAGACACCACAGGTAACACACTCCCCATGTTGGCTGCTCCGTGGCCTGCAGTCTGGTTTCACTATAAGCTTCTCATGGCTTTCCTGCCCAGAAACTTGTGAAGTCAGTGAAATTAAGAAAATAAGCCTCTTAACATGATCCCTGGTGTAGAGCATGTGTATATCCATTCACACAGCATGCAGCGTGCACACACGGGTACAACACACACACACACACAAAATGTACGCCCACACACCCACCCACAACATGTACACAGACACATACAACATATACACACACCATGCACACACATAACCTGGGCACACAACATGGAATACAACATGCTCCCACACAACATGTGCACAGAGTCTACTGTATGATACACACACACACAAGCACACACACAAGTGCACACACACACATGCATCAGTTCCCCTTCTCCCTCCCTCAGTCCTTGCAGGGAAACTGTAACAGCAGAGCATGGATGACTGTTTCTCGGATGAGGAGACTGGCCTTGTCTGAAGTCGGGAGTCAGGGCCGACACTGGACCCACACCCTGACTCTCAGGCCAGTGCTCTCTCTTGTACTTGTCTTTAATTCACACGATAAAATATCTAGTGAGGCATCACATATCCACATTGCTGTGTTTTTTCTCACAGGTCTTGTTTATTCTCCCCCAACGTTACCAGGCTTCCCATGTCCCTCCTGGGCCGTCCCCTCCACTTACTGTCACATTTATGGAAGGGCGTTAGAGTGTCACCTCCAGAGGCTGCCAGGAGACTCAGGCTCACAGGGGAAGACACAGTGAGAAACCGAGCTTATTCATCACCTTCCGACAAGTTCCTTTTAGTAATATTTTGAAAATAGCAGTAACAGAGTCAAAACGATTTTAGAGAGCTAAAAGGACAGAAATGAGATCATTAAACATATGAGATGTTTAAAATGGAAATGGTATATGCCTCTCAGTTAACTTTAGGAAACATTTGAAAACATCTCCATATTATGCTGGTTTCTTTGAAAAAGGTAAAAAAAAAAAAAACCCTAAAACTAGAAATTGTGTTTTTTTTTTGTTCTAATTTAAAACTATAATGTGAGAAACTTCTTTGCTGAGTTAGATAATAGTTTTGAATGCGGGAAGAACAGTTCCTCAATGTTTGTGTTGTTCAAAATGTAACAGCCACAGGAAAACAGACTTTTATGTTTAATCTATACAATTGACATTTTCTCCATCACACTGTAATCTGGTAAACCAACAAAATAATACATCAAACCTTGACTTGTAACACTTGCCAATTTCTGTGGTGTAAACACTCTCACCATGACTGATTTCTTATTCCAACCTACGGGTCTGGATTGGGTCACCCTACACAGGTTTGGAAAGAGATGCACAATTGCACACAGTGGTATAGCACCACCAGCATATGGACATGATAGATTTAGATAACCCCAAGAGAGTCCATCATAATAAGATACAGAAGAATAACTGGAATGTGATTGATTTTGAAGATTTATTTTCATTGTTCTTAATATGATTTGTTTAAAAGTAAGTTATATAATTGAACAAATAGATTTCAAGAGTCCTGAAAATTTATCAATCTTCCAAGCTGGCTCCAGCATGGCAGGGTCTCCATGTGTTTATTCTAAGCTGGAGGAGGACTAGTTTTGTGGAGCATGCCCGTATCATGGTGGGAGGCAGGTGAGGAAGACACACCATGCTTCCCTGAGTGAGCACACTCTTGCTTCCTCCCAGTTTCCACTGGCCAGAGCAGATCACCCGAACAGCCTGAAATCCACAGGACCAGGATGCATAGTTCCATGAATGGAGCCATGGCAAGATCCAGAGGAAAGGAAGAGATTTGAACAAATAATGTAATATATTAAAAATTTGAGTGAATGTTTAGCAGGGTATAAAATTTAGGGTTGACAATGATTTGACCACAGCATTTTGACTCATGGTTCCATTGTCTCCTAACATCGATTGTCCATGAGAAAGTCATTCTCTTCTAATGGTTCTGTAGGTAATTCCCTTTCTTTCTAGTAGGTTTTTAAGATAGTTTCTTTATTCCAGATCTGTATTTTCATTACGACAGGTCTAAATAGGGGTTTTTTTGGGGATGCCCGGGTGGCTCAGTGGTTGAGCATCTGCCTTTGGTTCAGGTTGTGACACTGGGGTCTTGGGATCGAGTCCCACATCGGGCTCTCTGCATGGAGCCTGCTTCTCCCGCTGCCTGTGTCTCTGCCTCTCTCTGTGTCTCTCATGAATAAATGAATAAAATCTTAAAAAAAATAAATGTGGGTTTCCCCCCCTTCTCAATACTTGAAGGACACATTTTTCATCAAATCTGGAGACTTCTCAGCCATTAGCTTTTTATACATTGTGGCTACATTATTCCTTCCACTCTTTTTCTTCTGGAGCCCATGTTAATTTAAGATTTAAACCTGAACTAGCTGCCTTTCTATGTTGAGTTTTGCTTGAATGCCACAATTCTGGCTTATATTCCTCTTTGACGTATCTACTATAGATATGATAAATCCTTTTTTTATTTTTTATTTTTTTCTTTCAAAGATTTATTTATTTATGATAGACATAGAGAGAGAAAGAGAGAGGCAGAGACACAGGAGGAGGGAGAAGCAGGCCCATGCTGGGAGCCCGATGTGGGACTCGATCCCAGGACTCCAGGATCATGCCCTGGGCCAAAGGCAGATGCTAAACCACTGAGCCACCCAGGGATCCCCAGATAAATCCTTTAAAAAAAAAGATTTTATTTATTTATTCATGAGAGACACAGAGAGAGAGAGAGAGGTAGAGACACAGGCAGAGGGAGAATCACACCCTGAACCAAAGGCAGATGGTCAACCACTGAGCCACCCAGGCATTCCTAGAACTGATAAATCTATTAAAATTCCAATTTAATTGACCGTGTTATTCATTTTCAAGATTTATTATTTTTATTTCTTTCTTGTTTAGTTTTTAAAAAGATTTTATTTAATCATTTGAGAGAGAGTGAGAAAGAGAAAGCGCACACAAGCTGGGGGGGAGAGACAGAGGGAGAGGGAAAAGCAGACTTCCCACTGAGCAGGGATACCTATGTGGGACTCAATCCCAGGACCCTGAGATCGTGACCTGAGCCAAAGGCAACACTTAACTGACTCAGCTGCCCAGGTGTCCCCTCTTATTTAATTTTTAATGGACATTATAAGTCTTCATGTATCTTTCTGCATTGTAAGTCTTCATTTCCTAAGTGAAATTCTTTTAAAGTACTTAAAATTTTTTTTATAGAAGGACTTTTCACCTAGAGTAAATCATTGCTGCAATGATTGATTTGGGGGAGGCTGTGTTTCTTTTTTTATTGAAATACGATTAACATACAATGTTATATTAGTTTCAGATAAACAACATATTGATTCGATAATTCTGTACATTACTCAGTGCCCACCATTATCTGTCATCATATGATATTATTACCTTAACGTCATCAGCATTTGTCACCATATAATGTGATTACAAAATTATTGACTATATTCCCTATGCTGTGCTTTTCTTCTCTGTGACTTATTTATTTTATAACTGGAAGTTTTTATCTCTTACGGGCTGTATTTCAAAGCCTTGATATTGCTTATGTGTTCTGAATTTGGGGTTGGGAGAGAATCTTCTTGTTTGATTTTGTAGTTGTTGCTTTAGTTTTTCTCTTTCTTCCTATGTTTACCCTCTGGCCGTGCTGTGGTTGCTTTGGACTCTCAGTCCAGAACTGTGTCTGTAAAGGGTGATGGTTCAAGGTCTCAGCTATGAGATGATACTGAGGCTTCAATGGATCCAGTCACCATGCTGGTGCGTGGTGTCCCTTAGTTCCTGGCTATAGGGCTTTGCTATGTCTTCCTACCTCTTTGAACGTTTTCTGGCCCTTTTCTGGCCCTTTGCTGTGGCCTCAGGCAACACCCAGTACTGTTACTATGCTGCATTGCACACGTGGGGAAGGCCCCATTCCACCCCTGGCTCTGACATTTAGCTTGATTCTGATTGCTGCATCTCCTATGGTGCATTTTTAGCTCCCTTTGGCCTGTGTAGCCAAAGCCTTGGCAGCTCTCCTGGCCTCTGAGCCTAAGGTCCAAGAGACCAAGAGACTCCACTCACTGCTCAACATTTCTGCTGTTTCTGGTTCACAAAGTGAAATTTATCTTGCTTCTGAGTTCTGAACTATCTATTTTTTCCCTTTATATTTCATCTATTATTGCTATGATTTTGGAGCAAAGGGGATGCACCAAAGCATGAACATACCATGCCAACCTGACAGAAAGTAAGGTCATTTGATCTTTACTGCTAACTGGACTGGATGAGTCTTGTGTCTGAAGATTAATCTTTGTAGAGGCGTGAGAGTAAAACCAAACTCTGTGAAACCAGCTTGGATGCACTTGACTCAAAGCTGAGCATCTCACAATACATTAGGGAAGCTGGGGGCAAATGAGGCTTTGAGGAGACAAGACACAGTTGCTATTTGTTTACAAACCACAGGGAACTTCGGGGAATTAAGGAAAAGGCACAACATTAATTCCATTTCTGTAGTCATTTGAAAAGAGAACAGATGAGAGTCGTAACGTTTGAAAATAATTATCCCTGTGCATGTTTGCTTTATATATCTCCATAAATAAAAGGATAATACTTGGCCCACAGAATTACAGAAATCTCTATTTTGCAAGAGCTGGTAATGAGGGTTTTACTAGATTCCTTAATCGCCCTATTCAATCATGGTCTTGAATCTTCTTTCTGATGATTTCATCTCCCAAAGCAGCATATCTGAAGACAACACTTCACGGGACAAGAGGGAGTGATAACTGAAGTGGATGTGACGCAGGGGTTTGGAGGGGCCACCCTGTCATCGTGAGTCCACGACCACAGTTGGTGGAGGGAGGCAGAGCTCACTGCCCACAGCCCTGATTAAGGAGATTTCAACGTGTCCAGAGGGAAGACCAGGAGGGAGGACTCCGGGGTTTGAGACCGCACCAGGGAGGAACTCACCAGAGGGCTGGAGAGTCACAATAAAATGCAATCTGATTGTGTCATCATGAATTAATCTACAGAGATAAAAAAAGAAAATGTACCCAAGGAAGTCAGAATCTCTCTGCTAAGGTCCGCATTGAAGAGGACACAGAAACTAGCAGAGATAAGGTTACGGCTCTTAAAAAAGAGAGTGCTTACCAGAGTGCTTACCTTCTGTGAACATGGCTGGGACATGAGAGCCCTTGACTGGCTGAGGCCTCGGAATGCACCAAGCGAGGAAGGAGGGTGTCTCGGGAACCCTCAGTGTCCCACGTGGGGCTATCAATGGGATGCTGAGGGCCAAGAGGCTCCTCGGTTCCTGTTTGGCTCCTCTCTCCCCTCAAGAATTAGTCTTCGGACATAACAGGGAACCTATCATTAGAAAAGGTGAAGCAGAACGTGCGGGGACAGAGAGGCGGTGGGTGCAGCCCCGGCCTGGCCCAGGAGCTCCCTAGGTCCAGACTGGGGACATCAGGAGGACATGGGGACCGAGCAAAGCGTCAGCTGAGAAAGCGCCGAGCTACTCCAACTTCCCAAAAGATTCAACAACAGCTCGTCACCCACTAGTGAGTGTGATGGCAGCCACGGGCAACGTGCAAGAAGATAGAGCAAAGGGCTGCTTTGCACGCAGGTGGGAAAGAAGCACCCCTGGGAATAAGCCTGCATCGCCGAGAACAAGTTTTCTTTCTTGAGCAGGTTTCCCAGAAGGGCGGGCGGGGGAGCAGCGGGCCGCCGGCAGCCTCGCCTGTGACGTGACGGCTCGAGGAGCAGGTGCCGTCGACGCTGAAACTGTCCCGACATCTTCAGTCCTGGCGAGCGCTCCTACCCTGGAATATTCTGTCCTGAGCATCCAGATCAGGGGGCGCGTTCCCCGCCAGATGCAGGGGCCAGGACTCACGCTGCGAGGCTTTAGCTGGCTCCTGCCGCTGAGCCCGGGTCAGGGCGCCCGCTGCAGCCTCGGATCCGCCCGCTCGCTCGCCCGGCGGCCACTGTATTTTAATCCGCAAATAATTATAGAGACGTTGGCTGACTTCTTGCCTCGGGTCGCCCCCATTAGCCTGAGGACGGCCAGCTGAAGGAAGGAACAAGGTGAAGGATGAGCGGGGCCCGGGGGTGGCCCAGGGCCGCATTGGGACGTCACAGGGTGACATTTCCCCCACCCCCCCACGGGTCGCAGCGGGACGGAGACCTCCCCGGCAATCTGCAAGACGCATGGAACACAAGACGGACGCTGGTCGTGGAAGAGGCTGGTTGCGTTCACGAGGAAGGGAAATCGAGGCACGTGCCGTCTGCGGAAGTTTCGGCGCCCAGCACGACTGAGGGAGCTGTCAGCAGACAGATGCACCGGGTCTCTTCTCTGGTCCTGAGCCGCTGGGGCCTCTCCTGCTCCACGGCCAGAGGAGCAGCTCCTCGGCTTCGCTGCGGAGGACGGAGCGCGTGGGGGGCTCGGGGCTGGGCCCGCAGACCCCGTCCCCACACCTCCTGTGGCACAGGGACGAAGAGCACCCTTCCCTCCCACTGGCCTCCCATCCCTCCTGGGTTCGGTGCAGCAGGAAGGGCCCTGGGGTCGTGCTGGCTCTGGGCGGCTGCGGGGGGTGAGGGTCCCGCACCAGCGCGGCTCGGGCCTCGGCACATTCAAGCTCCCGCACGCGGGTGGCGAGTTAACGTTAAGGGGCCGCGGAGAAGACACGGCCTCGCCCTCTGGTCGGGAGGGTGGCCTGGGATGGGCTGCGTGGGGCCCCTGCCCCCGCCCCTGCCCCCGCCCCTGCCCCCGCCCCTGCCTCTGCCCCTGCCCTGCCCCTGCCCTGCCCCTGCCCTGCCCCTGCCCTGCCCCTGCCCCTGCTGGAGGCCCTTCTTTGCCTCTCACGGCCTCTGAGCTGCTGTGTTAGCTGGGGACGGCTCTGAGGTGAAGGTTCCAGGACAAGTAGTTTGTTCTCGAGGAGCAAGTACCACTGCAGGGGGAGTGCGGCGAGGCACGGGCAGGGAGGACATCAGGAGAGGGGCACGTCCCCAGCTGCCATCAAGGGGGGTGAAGACTAACCCAGCGGGGAAGCTCCCCGGAGTCTGCAGCTGGGGATCTTGGGAAGTGGTAAAGCCCTGGCGCATCTGCCCAGCTCCGTGGGTGAGTCGGTGCTGCGGGCACAGAACCACTAGCATCTCGGTGCCGCCAGAGGGGGGTCTGGGTGGTCCTGAGTGTCCTCACCTGTGGGCGTCTGTACCGAGCAGGGACCACCATGTGGGGGGTCCACCTCTGCCCTGCTCCGGGCTCTGCCCCGTGTCCACCCTCTTCAGTCCTTCATCCTCCGTCCTCTCCCCGCACACCCCTCCTGGCGCCCTCCAATCCCATGGGCCTCAGGCGGGCAGAGTGCAATCGGGAGGCCACCGCCTATGGCTCATGCCCACGTGCCCCTGCCCACCCTTAGTACAAGCTCCTTGCAAGCCCCCGGCCCCCAGCACACAGGTCACAAGCACACACACTGACACACAGGTCACACACGCACAGAAGTCCTACCCAGGCACACAGGTGGCACACATACACACAGAGGGCACACACGCAGGTCTCGTTCACACGCACACACCGGTGCACTCAACTCTTTGAAATTCCAGGCAACACCCTCCTCTCAGATCTTGCAAGGTGAAATTTCAAAGTATACCTGCTTCCTTAAGATGCTGCAAGACGGGCAGGACTAGGCTTTTATGTAAGATTTGGTTCCCACTTCCAGCAGAATTATGAGGCCATTAAATTGGCTTATAGGGTATTATTTCTGTATTTCCAACCCTGACCAGGACTGATGGGTGGATACATACCTTAAATGAAAAATAATTAAAGAGATAATTGAACTGTTTTAAAATCTTAACCTGAATTTGAACTCAATCATTTTTAGTTGAAAATCGCAGGCAGACTCGGTGGGGCCGAGGCTCTCCTCGTGCTCCCCGTGTGAAATTCTGCTCAGGCAGTTCCTTCCGCTCATGTCAGCAATCTCTTTCCTCTAAGTAGCAGATTAGTAATGAGAGGTTGGGGGCCGCCGTCCGCGGCGCGTCGGAAGGTTAGGGGCACAGGCTGCTTAGCGCGCAGGCAGCCACGCTGGTCGCTGTTCGAAACCGCCCTCGGTCGCTGCTGCTGCAGGAGCTGTAAGTGCGTGTGGGATTCAAGATGGGAGGGAGGGGGGAAGAGACGGAGAGGGACAAGGAAATGAATCCGGCACCCGGATCCCCCTCCGAGATCTGGTTATACTCCGGGGGTATATCCCTTGAGATAGGATGCCGATCGGGGGGCTGCCGTGTGCTCACGCGTGCTTGTGTACGGGTGCACGCGTGCGCGGATGAGCAATCGCGCTTCTGCGCAGTGATGTGGGCACAGAAACAAGGAGGCGGGGTGGGGGCAGGGGGCAAGAGTAGGTACGGAGACCCCACATGAAGGAGGGAGGGGCTGTGCAGGGCACCCCCCTGCAGGACCCAGGCTGCACGCCCGCCAAGCTCTGAGCACGGGGGTCGTGGTCCGGGTCACAGGGAGGAGCCTGGACGGGGAGCTGGGGGTGTCTGGGAGAGTCTGACTCGGCCCCGGGGGCCGCAGGACAGCAGCTGCCTGGGGACACTCATCACCCCCAGAGGACGCGAGCGATCTATGCTCTGTGCCTTCAAGATTAAGGTCAGACGCCCCTGCACCGTGATGTGGCCTGAGGCCCAGCGCAGCTCCTGTGATGAGCCTTGGTGGCCCTGAACACCTAAGGAAAGGCTGGCACCGCCGTAGATCCGCCTTAAGCTGGGTTCACAGAGACAAACGACGGACAGCCATCCCAAACCGTGAGCAATGACCCCAAGGTGGCGAAGCTGGTCTGTCCCTGCTGATTCCAGATGACTCAGACCGTGAGCCCCGGGCTCAGGATGGGATGGTGCCGATTGCTGGTCTGTTTCTCCCTTCGATGATGTAGGATTTCTGGTGTGCCCACCCTGGCCTGCTCTGTGGCGATGGGGCATCCGGCAGGGCCACCCCCCCAGCCCCAGAGATGCCAGCAGACACAGGCCTGGAGCAGCTAACGCACCCATCCGGGTTAGGAACAGACTGTGATGTGTCATGAGGCGGGGAACATAGCTCTGGGAAGGGCTGGGGACACCCAGCTCAGCTTGGGGGCCTCAGGGGCCTCCCTGGCCCGGTCCCCATGAAGCTGAGGATTACCAGGACTCAGCCACGCTCTGCTGCTTCGGGGTGCGGGAGCGCTGGAGATGGACGGGGACGCGCCAAAGCATCGAAACGCAAACAGCTTAGCGGTGAAGGGGCCCTCGGGGAGGGGAAGGGGCTGGGGTCTAGGTGCCCGGGGCCCTCCACCGCCTGCTGGCCAGTCCCTCCGCTTCAGCTCTTCCCAGCTGTCGCAGCCCGTGTTCCAGAAATCAGAACCCACGGGCACGCTGCTGGGGGTGCCGCTCTGGGGAACAGGGTGAGGACCGAGGGGAGAGAGGCAGGGGAAGAGGGAGAGCTGTGTGAGGTGTCATTCGGCTGACTCCTGGGTGACCTCTCGCTCCTCCCCTCGTCACCCCCGACGCCGCCGACAATGCAGTGAGCACCACCTGCTGGGTGGGGAGGCAGCACAGGGAGATGGCCCATCGGTCACATCCGTGCCCCATGCGTGTCAGTGGCCCCATGCTCTGGATCCTGCAGCATCTCACATCTGGCCCCGACCAGCAGGCTGTGGAGGTCGGCGGCACAGGTGGGCGGCCATTGCGCTGTGCCCGGGTGCAGATGAAGCCCCTGGAGTGGCCCTCGCCACCAGGGATGGGACAGACATCACCCTTCCTGTGGTCCTGCAGCTGCCAGCGTGGCCTCTCCCGGCCCTCCCCTCCGCCCTCCCTCCCCCAGCCCTCCTCTGGCCTCCCTCCTGGCTCTCCTCTGCACCCCAACCCCCAACCCGCTGCAGCCCGTGGGCATCGGTTCTGCAGTTGGAATCACAGCTGCTTGTGCTCTGGCCTTGAACTCGAGCTTCCACGGCTCGCACCCTTGTCGTGCACCCTTGTCGTGGGGGCCCTCATCCTGCAGGTGTATGATCCACACCCCCTTCCCCGAGGGGCCTCCCTGGCGACCGGGATGAGCCAGCCCACCTCGCTTCTCGTCGTCCCGGAGGTTCCCATGTGCAGGTCTGGGTGGGCCTGACGCCCTGCACCCTCTGCCGGTCTCGCCCCTGCCATCCGGCAACATATCTGCTCTGTGCAAATTTTTAATTAGAGAAAATGCATTTTAAGAATCATTTTCCTAAAAAAAGAATCATTTTGTTTGCCTTGATGCAAGGATGTTTTATCGGTTCTTGGTTGGCTCCGTAAATCATTATGATCAGCAGACATCGCACACTGCGAATCAGAGGGTCTCGTAAATTCGTACGAGTCCGTGACCAACAGAGCCTAGAAGTAAGCAGAGGGCGGCCACCCAGGCCGGCGACCTGGCACCCTGACCCAGGGCCACATTTCCGGCTCCTTGGGATTCATGGCTGGAAGTCTGAAGAAATGGGCCCCACCTGCATTCCCATCCCGGAGTGAGAGAAGCAGAAGCAATGGTTTTCTTGCAAACAGATTTCTGGCTCCTGTAAAGAAGTAGGAAAGTGGGGAACACCCTTCTTTGAACCCATCGAGCTTGTCCGGGTTTTGAGAGCGTTACACACAAAGCAACAACAGCCTCGTCCTATTATCTTGTGGGTCACAGACTATTCATTCCAGAGAGTGGTCCTCGGCAAGTGAGGGAAGTCGTGGACCTGGATGGTTTGTGTCGTGTGGACGCTGGCAGCTCAGAAACAGTTGGCTGCTCGGGTGTGAGGCCTCCCGGCGCCACTGGTTCTGGGGTCACTAAGGGCAGTGACGGCATTTGGCTCGGGCCCCAGGGGGCAAATCACCCTTAGACGTGATGCTGAGGGCTCTGGGGTGCCCGGCGGCCCACGGCCACCTGCAGGGCTGCAGGCAGGACCACCCCGGCCCGCACCTCCCTTAGGTCCCCTCCAGGCCCAAGGCCACCGGCTACCCACTGAACCCCCTGCACTCTCCTCCTGCCCCACCCAGGTCCCCTGTGCCCCAGGCCTGCACCCCGTGATTCTGCAGCTGCGACCCTCTTTCCCCGGTGAAGTCCTGCTCCTAGGCCCAATCGGCGGCTGGTCGTAGCGTGTGGAGGGTGGGAACTGAGGCTCCTCGCTTCCTGGCTCATGCCGCCATTGGGTTGCTCCTTTGACCCTCTGTGTCCCGTGTGCAGGGCCCAGGAAAGCACTGGTGTCCTCGGGGGACGCGTGGCTCTGTGCTCATCGGGACCGAAGCACGTGAGACCTCTGCGATTAAGCCTGCAATTGTTTTGGACGACGTGGCCGCTCCGTTGGAGTCTGAGCACGATGGCACTTACCAGCTTTGTGACCTGAGACCTGCAGCCTCAGGGGCTCTGCAAAGAGGGGATTTGCCCCGGGACCCCAGGGCTGGGGCGGGAGCCACGTGGGACAAACCTCCGTCCACGCAAGCTCAGGGATTAACCCCTTTTGTGACACTTCCCCCAGAGGCGCCCCTGGGCATGCTCCGGTGTCTGGAGTTCTTCAGACCTTACCGCGGACGGCACCCGCTGGACCCCACTTAGACCTACTTAGATGGTTGGTAGGGGTGAGCGTTCTTCAAACTGACGGTGGTTGGGACACGGAGCATCCCGCTGCTCTCAGTGCAGGGCCCTGTGGCCTGCCTGGGAAGGCTTGATGACACCCGGAGAACGATGCCCCGGGCATCCACAGAGGTAGCCCAACCACGTCGTCCTTTGGGCGCAAATTACGAATTTCTGCAGAGGAAAGGAGGCTCTGTCTTCATATTGCGTTTTACCAGCCACCCTCCTTCTCCTAGCGACGCCGTCCCCAAGGCTACCCAGGGCCCAGAGGAAGACTCTGCTACAACCTGGTCATTCCCGCTCGGTCCCCGGGACCCCCTCGGAGCCCACTTTTACCCTCATGTTGTGCCCAGGACCACGAAACGCTTGTGCAGGGGTGGGAGTGAGGAGCTGTTTAACTAACTGGCTCAGAAATTTCACATGTATTACTTTTGAACCGTGCTCGGGCCAAGGCCAAATTGCTCTTCCCAGACATATTCATTAAATGATGAGTGATGAATCTCAATGAGTCCAGGTTGGGTCGGACGGCAGGGTCCTAATACTTGCACCATCCTCGTAATCCATCAGTATGTGCCCTCACCCTAAATAGCGAGCAGATAAACCAAATCTTGGATACGGTGGGACTCGAGGCCAAGCCTGCGGGTCTTTGCTAGTTTCCTCGGTGACCGTGTTTCCTTCCCGTTGCCCAGCTCCTATTTTATGAATCCGTAAAAGCTTATTGGATATGACTTGGGGGTTTGCAGAAAACTAATTGAGATAATGTTTTATGTAATGACAACATTTCGGGAAAGCAGAAACGATAAAGAATCATGGACAAGAGGCCACGTCTCCCAACTTCTCCCTGCATCCGGGTCTCCTAATTTTAAATTGTTAATCAAAGCGCCGACTTATTGCTTATGGGGAGGCAGAATAAATCTTTATATCCCTAAAGCTTTTTAAATTATTCACTGTGCTTACTACTTTGCTTCTGAAGGCAGATTATCCCTCTTAATTGGAAATCTTCTATTATTTGCGTCTGAAATGTTTGTAAGAACAAGTTGGGGCTCAGCCACTACTGAGAGCCTGCTGCCAGGGAACATGATAACGGAGCAGGGTGTGCGTGAGCCCTTCATCGCCAGGCAAGTTGACCCACTCGTTCTCATCGGTCGCGCCCACACCCGCCGCTCAAGCGCCCAGCGTCCACCTGTCACGTGTTTCAGAGTCTCAGCCTCTCCCGCTCGCGCAACACGGCTGTTCCTTCGGTCACGTCATCACCCGGAGGCCGTTCCGCGTCCCCACGGTGCTCCGAGGGCACCCACGCCCACCTGCCCGCCTCCCCCGAGGAGCGTGGCCGAGGCCCCAGGGTGCAGGAGGCCAACACTGCTGGCTCCGGGACGCCCTTGGCTTGGGGACGGGTCCTGTGCTCAGCGAGAGCAGCACGCCAGCCCCCGGGAGGGCTTTGTGTCCAGGAGCTCGGAGAGGACTCTGGGCGGCGGCAGTTGTGCTCTACGGCTGCTACAGCCACCCAGCGTCCTGGCGGGGCGCCCGGCCCCTTGCAGCGACTCAGGAGTCACCCGACCCACTCCCAGGCGCTGGGGACAGTCTTCCAGGGAACACAGATGGGTCCAGGGTGACAAGTCAGATGGGGGAGACGCAGGGTGGCCCTGCCTCGGTGGCCTCGTCTGCAGCGGGGTTGCCCCGGGCTGTCGGGATGGTGCCAGGGCTCAGCGCCATCCCCGCAGGTGCTCAGGTAACCTTCAGAAGGACCCTTGTGTTTGCCCTTCTCCTTCTCCTTCTCCTTCTCCTTCTCCTTCTCCTTCTCCTTCTCCTTCTCCTCCTCCTCCTCCTCCTCCTCCTCCTCCTCCTCCTCCTCCTCCTCCTTCTTCTTCTTCTTCTTCTTCTTCTAAAAGTCTGTGTAGTGCCAGCGTCGCAGGCCAGGCAGCTTTCTCGAAAGTGGTGATTCTCCGTCTATGCCCTTCCCGTGAAGGTTAGTGAGGAACTTGTGCCGCAGGGGTGGGAAGAAGGGGAGTCTGCCCATTGAGTCCCTGTGAAGCCTTCTGGGCCGCAGCGAGGTGCAGGCCCCCCGTGGTCCGGTGCCTGCGGGGTCCCCGCCCCTCGCATCCGGAGCCCATGTCCCCGGGCGTGTCCACTGTCAGCCCCACGAGGAGGGCTTCCCGCCTCCAGACCCGAGGCCGGCTGCGCAGGCGAGCACTTGAGGGACCCGTGCACCCGGGACGGCTGGCCTGGCTCTGCCCGGGCCTGGGCCTGGGCCGGCGTCGTGCGTGGCCTCCCTGCCCTGCAAGCAGAGGCCGACAACGGACGGGACAGCAGAGGGCCTCCCTGTGGAGCGGCTCCGTGCACCCGCCTGGCCACAGCGCACAAGCCGTCCTAGAGTTTAGCACAAGGAGAAGGGGCACTTCCGGGAGACGAGGCGTTGCCCCTTGAATCAGACAGAAAGAATGACTCCCTCCTGAGTCGTGAAGGCCACCGAGCTCAGCTCTAAATTTAATATTCAAATGTAGTAACCATGGAGACCTACTTTGATATAATTATCTCATTCTTTCCCCATTCTGCAATCGCCTTATTTAAAAAATTATATATATGATTACATATTATACACACACACACACACACACACACACACAACATATTTTTCTCCTGCAAAAGCTCTATCTACTTACCTAACTTCATGCCCTACAACTCATGAAGTTAAAATGTACAATTCAGGGGCTTTCACTACCTCCCAGTTGTGTGCACACTCACCACCGTCCATTTTAGAGCATTTTCTTTACTCCAAAGAGAGCCCCCCGCCTCCGGGGTGCCCCGGCCCCAGGGAACCCCAGGTCTGCTTCCTGCCCCCGCAGCCCGTCTGGCGCATCACAGAGTCAGGGCCCCGCGGCGCTGGCGAGGCTCGCCCCAGGCAGCAGCGCCCGTGCCTCCTCCTTTTCCACGGCTGAGTAGCACTCCACGTCTGGCCGCGCGAGGTCGGAACATCTGGGCGGCTTCCGGGAGGGAAGGCGGGTCGGCGGTGTCCGGGCTGAGTGTCCTGGGCTGAGTGTCCTGGGCTGTCCCGCGAGCCCCGTCGCCCGCCCTGCCCGGGCTCCTGGGGCCGGGCTGAGGGCTCAGCCAGGGGCGGCCTGTGCTCCGGCTTGTCGTGGGCTCAGGCCAAGGAGGGAAGGTCCTGTTCGCTGGCCTCACGACACAAAACACGCTCTCTCTGTGTCTGTGTCTCCGAGTCTTCCTCTATCTCCTCCTGTCTCTGTCTCTCTCTTTGCATCTCTGTGTGTCTGTGATTCTGTGTCTGTGATTCTGTGTCTCTGTCTCTCTGTGTATCTGTTTCTCTGTGTGTATCTATGTCTCTGTCTCTCTGTCCCTCTGTCTCTGTGTCTCTCTATCTCTGTGTCTCTGTGTCTCTATATCTCTGCACGTCTATGTCTCTGCATATCTACGTCTCTGTGTCTCCATCTTGCCCTGCGTGTGTCTGTCTCCATGTGTCCGTCTCTGTATCTCTATCTCTGCATCCTTGTCTCTGTGTCCCCATCTCTGTGTCTCCATCTCCATGTCCATGTCTCTGTGTCTCCGTCTCCATGTCCCCATCTGTGTGTCTCCATCTCTGTGTCCCCGTCTCCGTGTTTCCATCTCTGTGTCCCTGTCTCCATGTCTCCGTCTATGTTCCCATCTCTGTCTCCATCTCTCCATGTCCCTGTCTCCGTGTCCCCATCTCTGTGTCTCCGTCTCTGTGTCCCTGACTCTGTGTCTCCATCAGTGTGTCTTTGTCTCTACATCTCCATCTCCATGTCCCTGTCTCCATGTCCCCGTCACCATGTCTCCCGTCTGTGTCCCTGTCTCCATGTCTCCATGTCTCTGTCTCTGTGTCCTTGTCTCCATGTGCCTGTCTCTGTGTCCCCGTCTTGTCCTCCATGAGGAAGCACATGGCAGGACCGTGTGGCTGCCTCCCTGTCCCACCCCCGTGCAGCCCGCCCAGAGCCCGCCGACCCCTGTCCACGGTGCGTCCCAGGACTCACCACCTTTTCGTCCTCGCGGTCGGCCCTCTGCGATCGTGCCTGCCCCTCGTCACCTTCCCCACAGTTCACAAGGCACGTCTGTGGGTGAACCCCGTGTCCACGGAGCTGGCTCGTCATGCGTCCCCCTCACACGTGGGGCTGCGCATCTTCACCCAAACGCCAGGACCGTGGGACGAGCGTGTGGCTCCCGAGCGCCCCGCGGCGAAGCCTCGCTGCCCCTCACGCCCTGTTAGCTTCTCAGGGCCTACGTCCCGGTTCCGAAATGGCCAGAATCATTCTGAACCTATTTGACCTACTTGTGTGTCTGCGCCACGGATCTTCAAACACCAGGTCTCATGACGGTTGGAGCATTGTCCCCGCGTGGTCGGACGTGGTGAGATCACGAGCTCGTGTGCATGATGAACAATCAGATTCCACTCGAGCCCCGTGTCTGAGGAGCGCTCATCGCGAGGTTGTGATGGGGCCAGACGCCGGGGACCCGGGGCCCAGGATGAAACACCAGCGCCCACGGAGCAGGGGAGGAGGAGCCGCGTCCACGGCTAGTGAACCACGGGGAGCCCGGGGGCCGGTCCCGACCTCGGAGCCTCGTCACGGCGGACGAAACCCAGACTGGCCGCTGGGAACGACCCAGAATAGCTTCGGCTTCCTCCTGCATTTCTCAGAGACTCGAGGGGACCCCCGTCCTGCCGCATGCACGTCCTTACGAGTTACTCTAGCCTCACCCACTTAGATCGAATCCGTTGGAAAGCTTTCCTCTTACGTAAAATCAGTGACATGCGTGTTCCTCTGTCTCTCCCTCTCCAGTGCTCACTGTTGGCGTCACCAGGCTTCGTGTCTAAGGCACAGGCTTCGCGTCTCAGGAGCAGAGGCTACGGGAGCCGTAAAGAGCCTTGCTGGGCCCAGGCCGACCCGAAAGGTCTGTCCCCCCTGTCCCCGGGGGCTGAATGCCTGGCTTCTGCCCAGAGTGACCGCTGGGCCCCCGACCGGGGTCCACAACTTGGCGTGCACTGGGGTCCTCTGTGGTCCTGTCCTCGGGGGTGACACCTCAGCGCCGCAGGAGGATGTGTTCCTACATCTCGGCTTTGCTGCGGGGAGCAGGTGTGTGACCATGCAGCCCAGGCCTGGGGTCCCCGTGTCCGGAAACAGTCCGTCCCCAGGCAGCTCGTGGCCCGCAGGATGCCAGTGACACATCTTGAGGCCACAGTCACTGAGCCGTTAGTGGAAGGGGGTAGCTTGTCGCCGGCCGTTCCAGGAGGGGCATCCATCAGCGGGAGGCGGTCGTGGGACCAGACAGCTGCTCTGTCCTTTAAACGATGTAGATCAACTGCAAACCCCAGCTCATCATCACGTGGAATCTGAGAACCATGCAAATGAGCCCGCCCCGACCAGGGAGGATGACAGCGCCTTTGTCATCATCCCAAGTTACAGGCGGTAACACCCTCCCAGAACTGTGACATTTCAGCAGGGCCGCGGGGCCACCGCTGGGCGGGCTGTCAGGCTGTTGGAACGTGGCATCCCTGCCCCGAGATCAAGAGGAGAAGGCGACGTGGCCTTGGTTGCTCAGCTAAGGGAGCCGCACTGATCTGAGAAGCTTCTAAGACTCGTGAAGACGTTCCTCTTCCTCCGTGGCCCCGGTGGGTGTGGGCTGTCTAGAGCCGGTTTCCACCCCCAGCCTCCCTTGGGGTGACGCTCGTGCCCGCTCCCCCTGGGCTTCCCTCCCGACGTCGCACAGGCACCAGCAGTCAGTCCCCAGTGGGTCTCCGCACCCAGGATTCCAAACCTTCACGACTTGAGCCCCGACACCCAGTGGATGCGCCTCTGGCCGGCCTGGCCGGTCTGTCCGTCTGGTCATGAGGTCAGCACTGGGCGGCTGCCCGGACAGATGTGGCCTTCGTGGGGCCCGTGCATCAGGGAGCCATAAAAGGTGCATTTAAAAATAGTAAACCCTGAGAGACCCCTAACTCTGGAAGACAAGCAAAGGGTTGGGGAAGGGGAAGGGAGTGGGGAGATGGGGTCACTGGGTGACGGGCCCCGAGGAGGGTGCGTGATGGGAGGAGCATTGGGCGTGATCCTATATGTTGGCAAATTGAATTGAAATTGAAAACAAAAAACCAAAAAACCCCGCATATTCTGGGTCTGGACTGAACTGGCAATTTGAAGAGAAGAAGAGGAATTCTCTCTACTGTGATGTTTGGGGAACAGTCACATGACCGTCACCTGTACGGGTGAATTAGAAGCATAAGTATTTTTTCTATTGTTCCGACTTCTGATCCAGTTGTGCCAAGAACTGTCTGCGACATTTCTCGTCATTCCGCTGTTCTATTCAGAAGAACATAAGTAGGAAAATGAATGAAATCCCTTAACTCTTGTTGCAGCAAATAATTTTTGCCTAAGACTGTTCTAATAAAAAAATCCTTTGTTCTATGTTGCAAAAAAAAAATTAAATTAAATTAAAATGCTAAACAAAGTTCTGAGAACCACAATGTCTGAGTTTCTGATTTTTCAGAGCAAAAGTAGCTGTGCCAGCGCCTCCGAGGGGGAGACGTGTTTGTGTCCACACCCAGCAGCATCCAATCGCATTAGAGAAAGACCCTAGAGACGTTAACAGGCCTCATTAGGTTGTTATGTTGTTCTTCTGACTTCATTTCGCTCCTGGTTTACCTTTTTTTTTTCTATCTTAACTTCAAGAAAAGGTGAAAACCAGCAGCGGCTACGGCGCCCCGATCCCTCCTGCGCAGCCCTGGCTCTGGTCGTGGAGGTGGCAGCCGGGGAGGGCGGTGGCAGGTGGAAACTGAGGCAGAGCAGCTGCCGGCTGGGCCACTCGGCTCTCGAGAGGGACGGAGGACAGCAAACCCTCACGTGCTTCTCAGGTCAGAAGTCGTGGAACCGCGGACGGAGTCAGCGTCACTGCGGGGCATGTGGGGCGTGAACCAGAGCCTCGAGACGTGCGTGTCGTGGTCGCTGTGCTGGGAGAGGCGGCAAGGCCTCCGTCCTGGGTGCAGAGGTGCTGAAGTCAAACATTCAGGAAAGGGATACTGACCCCCCCACCCCCCAAAAAAACCCACCCATCCCCCCAAAAAATTCTGGGAGCCAAAGACTTTCTCTTTTCATCTGCCCTGATTTGGGGCAGAGGGTTCAGGAACAGGAAGAGGCTGACTGGGGGGGGGGGGTCCTGCTCCCACCTGCCCGATGCCAGAGCCTGGGGGGCCAGCCCCTTCCTCCCCGGGGCCACCTGGCGACGTTCGTTGTCTCTGGACACGACCCCGGCACGGCTGCCAGGGCTCATCTGCATACACCTGTGCACGCCGAGCAGCGGGCGCCCTCACCCACCTGGACCTCCAGCATCGCTCTCCCGCTGCTGAGCACCGTCCCCGGGCACCGGTCAAGGACGGGAGAGTTTGGGGAGCCTGGAGCCTGAGTTCACCCCGTGAGTGGGGCACTTCACAGAGATGCTTCTGGCTCCTGTAAACCACCAGCAGCAGAGGACAAGGGGGCGGCAGGGGGGACCAGGGATCGGAAGCAGCCGGAACAGGAAATGACCCTTGGACAGGGTCACATTCCCGGCCTTCGGGGGCCACTGTCCTGTGAGCGGCCCAGAGAAAGAAAGTGCAAACACTGAAATGGGGCCTGTGGCGTTGCTCCTCCTCTTCCCAGGCTCCGCGCCCGGCCCCTGGCCCCCCCGGCCCCCCTGGCCCCCCTGGCCCCCGGCCCCATGGAGGCTGCGAAGCTCGGAGGGTGGAGGGCGGACACAGCTAGTGGACGCAGGTGCACAGGGGGCCACGGTTTGCGAACTTATCGGCAAGGGCTGCATTTGTTCTACTAAATGTGTGATTTGTTGTAATCAGTGTCACTCGGCTGTCGCTGCTGAACTGTTGGCCAAAAACAAACAACAACAACAACAACAAAAAACCCACAAAAAACCAAAAAAACATTTTTTTTGGTAAATGCTCATCAAGCATCTTCTTGACAAATTTTTAGCAGTCGGGGTGGACGTTAGATGATAAGAAATGGTATTTATTGGGATCCCTGGGTGGCGCAGCGGTTTGGCGCCTGCCTTTGGCCCAGGGCGCGATCCTGGAGACCCGGGATCGAATCCCACGTCGGGCTCCCGGTGCATGGAGCCTGCTTCTCCCTCTGCCTGTGTCTCTGCCTCTCTCTCTCTCTGTGTGTGTGACTATCATAAATAAATAAAAATTAAAAAAAAAAAAAGAAATGGTATTTATTAAGAACAGTCATTGTTAATCACCCTGTTTAACGTGGGCCTTTACTCCCTCCCAGGAGCCAGCGGGGACCAGCGTGGCGTTAGCGGTTAAAGGAGGCGCGGAGCGTTCCCGCTGGCCGGGGCTGGCCGCGCTGGGCCGTGCGGTTCCCGGTTTATAATTGCACTTGAAAGACAACCTCTTTTTTTCCCTTCACGCTCGAGCCATTTATCGGATCGGATGAGCAGGATGTGTGACAAGCAGCGTTTAAATGAAGTACGATCCTATGATTTATTTAGGTCACGGTGCAGTTAATAATTAATGAGGCCGGGCTCTGCTGATTTGAAGAGAAGTTCTGAAGGACTCAGTCACTTTGCTCCAGACACTTGCTATTCCAGGCAGTGTCGGGGACCGAGCGTCTCTCATGAGCTCTTCCCTCCAGGGCGCCGGCCACGGGAGGCTGGGGACGGCACGGTGGGCGAGGAGCCTGTATTGAGACCCCCCCCACCCCATACACACATGGTGAGGACGGGGCCAGCAGCTCCTGTGACCACAAACACCCACCAGCACATCACCCTACACGGGAAACACGGCGTGGCCAGCTCTCCGGTGGAGGGTCTTACCTTGCGCGGTGTCTCCGCAAGCAGGTTCAGAGATGGACCTGGGAATAGCACGCCCTTCCGTGGAAAAGCCCAGACCCCGGATCCAGACAGACCCAAATTCCCATCCCAGCCCCTCTGGTCAGCAGCCGTGGGACGTTGGACGGGCTGCCTGGCCTCTCGGACACCCACTCGGTACGACGAGCATCGCACAAAACGCCACAGGCTTGCTCCGTGTACTGTTTCCTCCAAGATTCACTCCCTTGGACCTCCCTGGGCCCCACGGGGTCGGTGCTCTTGTCTCCCCCTTGTCATAGAGGAGGAAACTGAGGCACAGGGCTGTTGAGCGGCTGGGGAAGGTGATGCAACCGCATTACTTGTCCCCAACACCGTTGAGGCTCGCTCGTGATTGGTTTTGAGCACCAGGAACTGAGCAGGGAACGAGATACACGTGCATCCGTCCCGTCTCCAATGACCCCGTAGTTCTGGGACCTGCGTCGGTGATTCATGGGAGGCCCGGGAAGGGATCGGAGCGGCCAAGGCTCGGGGACGCCTGCCTGCCTCCGTCCGCCGCTGCTGGATTGCCGGGCGAGTGTGCCTTCCCCGTGCCCCCTACAGCCGCAGCCTCGGGGCGGGGAACTCCACTCCGGTTGAGATGTGATATTTCTGTGAATTTATTGTGAAATTTCCATTATTGATGAAGCCTTTTGCAAAGTTGTGCCAGGTGCTAGGTGACACCTAATACGGTGTGTATTTTGGGGCCTTGGGCACTGTCTCTGGAGGAGAAGCTACAGAAGGAACAGCGAGGGCCCACAGGGTCCCCAGGGGCCCACAGGGATGTGCGTCTTGGGGACCCTGGGTGGGCTTCTCCTACGGGACCCAGCAGCCCTGTGGCTCCGGAACGTGCCGGCGTCCGTGGCCGAACAAAGACACGGTGACTCCTCCCCCCGGGCTGTCACCTGCTGCTCCCGGGAGGAAACAGGGTGTTGAGGGCCGTCGGCACGGAGGCAACGAAGCCGCGCGTCTGGAGGGGTCGGGGGTCTGCGGCCCAGACGTGAGGGGAGGAACACGCCCGGTGTCCCCGCGGGCTCAGATTGCGCCTCCTCACTCCCACCTCCTGGCTGCGCAGCCCGGAGGTGACACAACCGCTGGCGGGGCCTGCGCACCCGGCGCCTCTCCAGACCCTCCCTGGCTGACGCGATCGGCACTGCCTTAACTTCCACGAGAAGTCCCCGTAATTCCGGGTGAAGAGGCGGCGTTGGACCGGCGTAGGGGTGGAAGGTCCTCAGGTCACCCTTCTGGCCACCACGCCCTTGTGTGGTTTTGTGTCACTCCGTGTACACTTGAGGACGAGGATTAATCCAACGATAGCCGGGCCGCCCCCCCGCGCACCCAGGTGATTAGGGGCTTACCTCCTCCAGCTGCCGCTGCAGGTGTCCATGTCTGGACCGGGAGGCGCCCAGGGCGGCGGCAGGACGAGGTGACTTGTGATCCTGCGTCGTGCACCAAGTAATGATGAAGCAGGACGGGCCACGGCGGGGTGGGGGGCGGCCGCGGACATCATCACGGGACTTCACATCGCTGGCTCGCAGAGACGGACCACCTCTCCCTGCCCGGCAGGCTCGTCCATCTCCCTTCACCCCCTGACACCCACAGGGCCTCTCGGAGGAGCCGGTCCTCGGCCCAAATGGCCTCCCACGGGGGTGGGATCCCAGGGGACACGGGCCTTTGTCCCACGCGGCCTCTTGAGCACATGCCCCTTCCCTGACCGGTGGTGTTTGTAAATCTTCACACTTTCAGAACTTCTAAGATGCGCCCTGTGATTTCCTGCTGCAGGAAACCCCTGCCTGGGCTCCAGCCCCCGCCCCCCACCGACCCCAGGACCTTAGGATGGAGCCGCTGACGGCGTGTGTTTGGGGAGAGGTCTTGCGAGGCGGGCCCCAGGACCTGCTGAAGGCCCACACTCGGCCTGTGAGCCCGCGGACGCCCATGCTCCGGCTTGTGGGGTGTCACCCTGCTGACCGGCTCCACACCCAGGCCGAGGGGACCTTCGATGCCTTTGCTTCCTTCCATCATGGGCAGAGATGCCTGGACGATGTGCGGCGCTCCCTGAGGACGTGACGGCACAGTCAGCTCCCACTGTCCTTGCTCAGCCCCTCCAGGCCCCTTCTGTCCCCGAGCACGAGGCTGGCGCACAGCCTCCCCCCTGCATCCCAGGTGGGAGCTGGGGGCCCTTCACGGCAGCTGCCCTGGGGCGTCAGGCTCGGCCCCGGGGTGGGGGGGGGCATGTGGAAACTTCTGGTGTGAAATAGCCGAGCTGCTGGGCTCCAGCCTCAGCCATATGGTGCTTGGACCCTGGGGCTCATCTTGGGATGGACGGTCCCCCCGTGCTCTGGATGGGACCACCGAAGCCCCGGGGACAGAGGGGACTTGTTCTGCTGGTGGAAGATTTTCCGCATCTGTGCTCCACCCCCCCGCCCCCCCGAGGCACACGTCCCTGCTGGTCTCATCGTCCCGTCACGCGTAGGCTCAGCCAGCGACCACGCTGTTCCGAGCCCTAAAGTGGCCTTTCCAGAGTGGACAGCCCATGGCCTGGCATCGTGATCTCTGACACCTCTGCCCACGTCTGGCCAGCTGGACCTCTGGGCGTCCCTGTGCACATGGAGCTTTCTCTACCCCTGGTGCTCCGCGGCCCAGGACACCACCGGCCACTTGATCTGCTCACAGGGCGCTGCCGTCTGCCGTCCCTGTGACCCTCACCCGCGCCCGCTCGCGGTGGGCAGGCTGGCCCGGGGCTGGCCACCACGACGGCCTGCGTCGCTGCCTCGGCTTCTCCAGTCCCCCGCGGAGGACACGGACCTCCTGAGGGGCCTCTTCCCGGGTCTCCCCGGAGAGCGGACCTCCAGGCTTCTTAGGTCTCAAGCTTGGGTCTAACCCAACGTCACTCCCTCGGCATCTTGTTGGTCGAGATCAAATCTCAGAGCGAGCCCGGCCCCCAAAGTGGTGGACACGGGGAGAGCTCGGTCCACGGGCCACACGGGTCAGGACTGTCCACCGATGCACTGGCTCGTGCTGTTCCGTCTTGCAGGGGCGGCCTGGAGCCCAGCCCGACACGCTCGCACCTGCACGTCCTCCCGAAAGCCCTCCCGGCGCTCCCTCAGGTGCACGCTCCCCTGTTCTGGGTTCCCGGCCGCCTCGAGCATGCCCATGGGGGTCACGGGGCATCCCTGGAGTCAGGCAGCGCTACCCGGGGGCGTCCCCCCACCTCCAAGCCTCTACGTTGGTTCACCTCCGCACACGGAGGGGGCTGAGCACTCGATGCACGCCGTTCACTCCCCCGCGAGCGCTCCCGGGGACAGACCCTCATGCCAAGTGCCATGTCCAGGCGTGGGGGCGCCCAGCAGACCCCTGTCCTCTGGGGCCGGCGTGCGCTAGCTGTCACCGGTGCTCCCGGGCACGGGCCTGGGCCGTGCCACGCTCGCCTGCACCTCCTCTGGGTCTTCAGCCCTCGGCCGAGCCCTGGAGTGACGTCAGCACCGTCCCCGCTGCCCAAGGAGCCGTCCCCACGTCTACCACGTGCTGCGCACGGAGGCACCATGTCTGGACAAAGCGCCCTAGGTCCGCCGGGCCGAGGGGCAGCAGGGGCTGTGGATCCGGTCCTTCCACGCGGCAGGACCCTGCGGGCCGTCAGAGCCCCGATCCGGGTTCTGTGCAGGATGTGACAGCGCCGGGGGGGGGGTCCCCGCCCGAGGGACGGTGAGAATGACCGCCTCGGTCACCGCTCTGTGGAGTTCCGCCCGCCGGCCTTTGGTGAGCGGCGCAAACCTGCCCGTTTGCTTGTGAAATGGTGCCGAGCCCACGAGATCCTAACAAATCCCTGAGGGCAGGACGCGGAGTGCACGGTGGGCCCCGTCGATCCCGGCCTCCGTACACGGGACCCGCTAGCACCGCCCGTGTCCCACCATCCTCCGTGACAGGGAGCACGCAGGCCATGGTGTCCTGCCCGTTAGTTTCCCGACGTGATCAGGACACGAGCCAACAGTCCTGTAAGCTCCGGGGGCCCGGCTGACGGACGCAGCACCTCTGGGACGTGGAGAGCGCTGACAGCCGAGCCCCTGGACGCTCCTCCCCGAGGCTGCGGCCCTGGGGTTCTGGGGGTGCCCACTCCTGGCTACCCTGGGGCGGAGGATGCAGCCCTGACGCTGGTCTGTTCAGCACTAGTAGGAAAGTCACCGCTCCCCTTGTCTGAGCAAATGTGATGTCGTCACTTGAGTTTTACCAACCCTCACTGTCCCGGGGTGTCAGGTCCCCACTGACCTTCACCATCCTAGGGTGTCAGGTCCCTGTTGACCCTCAAAGTCCCGGGGTATCAGGCCCCCACTACCCTCAGCGTCCCAGGGTGTCAGGTCCCCACTGACCCTCACTGTCCCGGGGTGTCAGGTCCCTGCTGACCCTCAGCATCCCGGGGTGTCAGGTCCCTGCTGACCCTCACTGTCCCGGGGTGTCAGGTCCCTGCTGACCCTCAGCATCCTGGGGTGTCAGGTCCCTGCTGACCCTCACTGTCCTAGGGTGTCAGGTCCCCCCTGACCCTCACCATCCCGGGGTGTCAGGTCCCTGTTGACCCTCAGTGTCCTGGGGTGTCATGTACCCTCTGACCCTCACCATCCCGGGGTGTCAGGCCCCTGCTGACCCTCGCTGTCCTGGGGTGTCAGGTCCCCCCGACCCTCACCGTCCTGGGGTGTAAGGCCCCCAGGTACCTGAGGACACACACATATAGTCATGGGTCCAGTAATAGTTTCATGGCACAGACTCCCAACCCTCAGGAAAAGGTGACTGTACAGATCCTGGAGGTGTGGGAGGCGGATTCGGAAGACAGGGTCTCCTAATGACCGCGGATAAAGGCTCCCGCCTGTCTAACTGTGCTCTACGTGCAGCAGGGTCCCCACGCAGGCCCAGGGGTGTTTTGAGCTGGAAGCACAGAAACGAGGCTGCCGCAAGTTTCATCTGGAAGAAAGGATTCGTGTTCTAACAGGAGCGAGACCTGAGTGTTCTGCACTAGCTCGTGGAGCTGAATTCCATTGATTATAATATGCACATTTGGCTCTTTGAGTTCATGGAACTTTGGAGGCGGATGTAAACTTAGAAATTCCCTTTGTCAGACTTCCTTTCGCACCAGCAGAGGCAGACTCAGAGGGAAGCGGGAATGTGTCTGAAGTCACGCAGCTGGTGCGGAGCTGCGTAGAGAGGAGCCCACATGTCCCGGCTGTCAGCCGCGAGCACGGGAAGTGCAAGTGGAAGCGTGTGTCAGACGTGGCGGAGGGAGGAGGGCTCCAAACCGTGTCCCCAGAAGGAGCCATGAGCTGGATGAGATGACCGAAATGACCGTTCCAGGGCCCTGGAAGTCAACCAAGCCCGTCTGATAAGCTAAGATACACGTGTTCATGTCGAGCTGCAGAGCTCTGGCCAGAATGGGAGGGGGGCATAGAGGGGGGTCCAAGGTGTTCTTGCTTTTGCTCTGGTGCTGCTAAAGGCTCTCCCTGTTTGGTTGTCGCAGCCAGTCAGGCCTGGCCACGAGTCACCAGCAGCTTTGGTGCTGCAGGGAGCTGGCTCGACGTGGAGCCAAAGGTGGAAGATCCCAGCTCGACGGTGTTGTCGAGGTCAGCAGCTCTCGGGGGTGTTGCATCGGTACGGTCACTGGTCTGTCCGAGACGGCTGGTCTGGACAAGGAACAGACGGGCCAGAAAGGTAAGAGCTCCAGGAAAGACCTCGCCACGTGTCCCCACCGGGAGCCTGTGTGCAGGGACACAGAGCACTACCAGGGCCTGGCGGTTTGTAAAAGGGGCTTGAGAAAAGCCAGAACTTTGGATGCACGGCTGAACCCAGACACAGATCCACGAGCAGAGGGAGGGAGCTTCCCCGGGCAAGGCTTTTCAGGACAGACGACCATCGGCGATTAGCTGGCCACTGAGCTAAGCAGAGGCAGGGACAAGCCTGGGGAGCTAGGCTGAAAGAGGAACAATCACGGTAACAACAAAGACCCGAAACAAGACAAACAAGATGCTACCGGCTGCACGCTGCCAGGAGGGAGATAAGACACTTCGTCCAGGCCAGACGCTAAATCAACCACAACAATGCTTGTGGGGGACACCGGAATCCAGAGTTGCTGCAATATATTATTTAACAGACGCAAAGCCAGAGAAAGACATCACCAGCAAAGAAAACTGCCAACGTCCCTCATGAATATAGATGCACGACTCCTTCACAAAATTTTAGCAAGCTGAATCTAGCGACATGTAAAATCGATCGATGGCCAAGTGGGATCTAGTCCAAGAATACAAGGTTGGTGCAATATCTAAAAATGAATTAACGAAGTAAATCATATTAATAGAATGGAGGACCAAAATCTACAGGATCGTCTCGAAGCTGCAGGAAAAGCTTTTGACAAAGCCATTATCCATTCAAGGCAAAAGCACTCAATAGACGGGAATAGAAGGGAATTCTCTCAACCCGCTAGAGGACATTGACTAACCACTCTCAGCTCCCCTCGCACGTAGTGGTGAGCGACTCAATGCTTCCCCCCAACACCGGGACCGGGCGAGAAGAGCCACCCCTGGCTCTGCTGTTCTTCAGAGTGCTGGAGGTTGGAGCCAGCACCACCACTCGGCCACCACCCAATTAGAGGCATCAAGTTTGGAAAAGAAGTACAACTACCTTTATTTGAAGTGGAACCTGTCCAAAGGAAATACTGAAGATTTCAGAAAACTACCAGAAATAATAGCACAAGTTTAGCAACGTGGCATAAGGTAAGACGAATAAAGAATAAACTGTGTTTCTATATACGAGCAATGAACAATCGGAAAATGAAATCAGGAAAACCGACGGACTCACAATAGCATCGAAGGAATAAGGTGGTTAGGGGTAATTTTAACAAAGGACGTACAAGACTTGTACCCTGAAAGCTGTGACATATTGTGGAATAAAATTAAAGAAGACCTAAGTGAACAAAGATATTCCATGTTTCCATGTTCATTGATGGACTTAATGTCATTAGGATGGAAGTTCTCCCTAAATTATCTATAGAGTCTGTACAATCCCTATCAAAATCTTTTTTTTTTTTTAATAGCAGCTGACAAAACGATCCTAAATTTTATGGGGAAATGTAAAGGACATAAAATAACAATAATAGGGATCCCTGGGTGGCGCCGCGGTTTAGCGCCTGCCTTTGGCCCAGGGCGCGATCCTGGAGACCCAGGATCGAGTCCCACGTCGGGCTCCCGGTGCATGGAGCCTGCTTCTCCCTCTGCCTGTGTCTCTGCCTCTCTCTCTCTCTCTCTCTCTCTGACTATCATAAATAAAAATTAAAAAAAAATAAAATAACAATAATAATTTTGAAAAAAGAACACAGCTGGAAGACTGAGTCCACCTGGTATCAAAATGCATTATTAATGTATGAAGCTTTAGTGATTGAGACAGCCTGGTATTGGTATAAAGACAGGCATCTAGGTCCACAGAACAGAATTGAGAGTCCAGAAATAAACCCTTACATATATGGCCAATAGATTTTCAACAAAGGTATGAAGGCAATTCAGAGGGAAAAGACAATCTTTTCAACCAGTGGTGCTGGAATGTTTTTCTTTCTTTCTTTCTTTCTTTCTTTCTTTCTTTCTTTCTTTCTTTCTTTCTTTCTTTCTTTCTTTCTTTCTTTCTTCTTTCTTTCTTTCTTCTTTCTTTCTTTCCTTTCTTCTTTCTTCTCTCTTTCTTTCTTTCTTTTTTTGGAATGTTTCTATATTTACACACGCACACACACACACAAATAGTATATTCATATCAGTAACCATACGCAAAAGTTAACTCAAAATGGATCATGAACTTACCGCGGGAGATAAAACCACAGAAATTCTAGAATGAAATATAATATAGATTCTCCATGACCTTTGTCAAGCAAAGAATTTTTTTTAAATTTTTTATTTATTTATGATAGTCACAGAGAGAGAGAGAGAGAGAGGCAGAGACACAGGCAGAGGGAGAAGCAGGCTCCATGCACCAGGAGCCCGACGTGGGATTCGATCCCGGGTCTCCAGGATCGCGCCCTGGGCCAAAGGCAGGCGCTAAAGCGCTGCGCCACCCAGGGATCCCCAAGCAAAGAATTCTTAAACAGAGGCATGATCCATGAAAGAACAGTGGGTGAGTGTTAATTTGTTAAAATTAAAAACCTTTGTGTTTCAGAAGACACCATGAAGACAATGAAGATACACAACAGAGACTGGAGGTCATGTGTGTAAATATTAATTCTGATAAAAAGGGTTTGCATCCAAAATAAAGAATTCTTACGACTCAATGAGATACGCAACTCTATTGAATAAATACATTTATTTAAATTAAATTAAAATGTGTAAAATTCACTTTCTTTTCAGAGGGTTTGAAGAGCTGTTTCACCTAAGAAAAAATATAGTGAGTGGTTGCAAAACCCTCGAAAAGGTGCTCAACTTTGTTGGCCATGAGGAAAACACGAATTAAAATCCTAAGGGGGCAGCGAGTCTGGAGGAAGGGCTGTCATGCGAGGCGTTGGCAGGAGGGAGCAGAAATGCACCCACAGGGAAGGACAACTGGTGTTGGACGCAGTGGGGCACCCTCAGAGAGGTCGGCATGCCCCCCCTACCCACCCCGGGACCACCTCTGTGGGGAGGGATGGGCTGTGCGTGGGTTGTCACAGCAGCAGGTGTATAATTTCTCCAAACTGTAAACAACCTAACGGTCCGTAACGTGGTGAATAATGTGGTGTGGCCACATCGTGGAGGACTACTCAGCCACAAAAGGGTGAATAAACTGCTGATTTATGCCAAACCCCAAAGCCGTGATGGTGAGTGGAAGAAGCTCGACGTAAGGCTGTGCCCTGGGTGATGCCGTTGCGGGTCCAGGTCCAGAAAGGCACCTTCAGAGAGACAGAGAGAGGCAGAAAAAGGCAAGTCGTTTTCTGGGACTGGGGACGGGATCTGGGGTGCCCTAGAAACGGGTATGAGGGACTATTTTGGAGTGATGAACATGTCCTAAAAGTGGCTTGTGGTGATGCTGTGCAACTCTACACATTTACTAAAAACTCAGTGCATCGGATACTTTTCCTGTTGATTGTCCAGGGGTCAGATCATGCATCACCCGAGCTGTGTGGACAACCTGGTGCCTTTGGCATCTGCAGGGGCAGGCACTGGTGGCCTCCAGCTGCTCGGCTCGGCGACAGCCCTACATTGGAGCAGCCGTCCCCCAAGGAGGCAGAGTCCCAGTCTCTGGGAGGGCCCGTGCCCTGCCTTGGGGTGTGACGCCACTGGGTTCTCACAACCCGACCCCGGCTCCTCCTGCCGTCCAGGAGGCCCTCTGACGGGCAGCTGCCTCCTGGTGTCCTGCCTGCCCAAGTCTGGGGCACCACGTCCTCCCCGTCAGGCTCCCCGACAACCCTCCCGTCCTCCTCTTCTCTCTTCTGTATCTGCCACCAGCATCCAGATCCCCCTGTCCTCCCAGGAGCTCACGGGACACACCGTTCTCCTCCACTCAGGTGGGCACACGGGATGCTCCCGGCGGGGGGCACAGGTTCTCAGGGTCCCACCAGCCTGGTTCATCCAAACCGGGGGACCCTGTAGCTGGCATGTGAGCCCCTCCCCGTGCCCCCGCCCCCATGGCTCCTCTCCCAGGTGACCTGGCACCCAGACTACAACTTCACCAGGGTTGAGCAAACTCTCGTGAGCAGGATGGCATCGGCGAAACGGTGCAGCTGCTGAACTTCTGTCCTGAATTTGAAGCCTCAAAGGTGCAGTGGGATCAGCAGGTGCAGGAGGAGCCGAGATGCCAGCAAGGTCGCTCGCTAGCTGATCTAGGAGGCAGATGTGAGAACCACTACTGCTTCAGAAAGGACACGGGTCCATCCCCACCTTGGCCGATGCCCACTCTACTCCAGAACATTCCGGAGAGCCGCAGTATTAATGCAGGACAGCAGGGCTGCAACCTCTGGAAGTTCAGCCGAGACACCCCCAGAGTCCGCGGTGAGCTCCCGGGGCGCCCTCGCTGTGGAGCCATCGCTGCGGGCTGTGTGAGCGGGCTGGGCCTTGAGAGGAGGGCAAAGGCACTTCTTCTTTTTCTAAATATTGGAAATACTTCAAAACGCAAACTCCACAGGAGCTCAAATTCGTCACCTGGGTTCCCCTGGGGTTGCTCTTGACCGTTTTTAGTATTTAAATTGAATCTTCAAACATTGCAATTATTGGCTCTCCCCTTCACATTTAATACATTTTGTAAAAGCCGTGTTTTCAGAATACAGATTCCGAAGAGATGGATTTTCAAAGCCCACGGTTCAGCTAAGTCTAGACACTGCAATATTTTGACAGAAAAGCATTAACATGCATTCATACGTTCTGGGAGTCGGCTCATTTTTCTTTCTTAAGCACATTTTAAAGAAAGTCGTCTTGGACTTGAACCCCCCCCCCCCAGTGCGGTGGATCTGGACAGATGGGGTGTCCGCGTGCCCATCCCAGAGCTGTTGCGGGTGGCTGTGACCCACGGAAGGAGGGCAGCGTCCGTGTCCTGAATTCCACCCGCGGCGCCCCCGCAGCGGCCCAGGGTCGCGGACTGGCGGTCCTCACCGATTCCCCCACCCCCGAGACTGTGAACCGCTTAACACCCCAGGACGCTCACGTTACATTGAGCGACGCTCTCCGGTACGTCCCCTCTGCAACACCGCTGTCGAGCACGGATCCGCACGCTGCCGCCAAGTCAGCCCGAGCGCCGGCCTCCCGGGCTCCTTCCTCCCAGGAGAGTCCCGCGCCACAAAAGTCACGGAGTCATTGCTGCGATGGAACCACGCCGGTGCTGAACATGAACAGCGGAGCCTCAGTCACTTCTTCATGTTCGTGGTGCAGTAAGGAAGACGACCCGGGGTCCATTTCGTCAGAATGTTTTAAAATGAGAAACTTAAATATATTTTTTAAAATACCGTGATTTAGCAAAGCTTAATATTCATAGACCCAAATTCATAATTAGAAAGCGTATGGTGGGATCCCCGGGTGGCGCAGCGGTTTGGCACCTGCCTTTGGCCCGGGGCGCATCCTGGAGACCCGGGATCGAATCCCACGTCGGGCTCCCGGTGCATGGAGCCTGCTTCTCCCTCTGCCTGTGTCTCTGCCTCTCTCTCTCTCTCTCTGTGTGTGACTATCATAAATAAATAAAAATTTATTTAAAAAAAAAAAAAAGAAAGCGTATGGTTTGCTCGGTGTGAAGACACTTTGATTTGACCCAGATATCCTGGAACAGAAGCAACTCTAATGGAACAACATATTTATTAAAAAAAAAAAAAAAAAAAAAAAAAAGACTTTAACCCCTTGGCAGCATTGACACCAGAGTACGGGAAGGCCTTGTGATGAGGTTTGAAGGGATGAAGAGGAAGCCACCGTGAAGCTACGCATGCTGGTACCAGGGGCATCTGTCCGTGCCTGGGGCTCGGTCCCCGCACGGGGCGTGGGCACCGCTGTCTTCAGCTGTGCTCAGGGCTCTCTCCATAAGGCACGTGCTGGAGATGAGGGCCAGGGGCTGGGGCCCCTGTCGGCACCGAGACCCCAGTTTCTCTGCTCCGGACAGTCGTCACCTGCTCTCTGGTGGGCAATCGAAACGTGAAATTATACTGTTGGTTCCACAACATAATCTTCACAAACCCCTTGTCTTGGAATCGGGCTGCTTACAGGCACGTCATCACCGGGCGTGCACTCCGTGCTGCCGACACCTGATTTTACCAAATAATTGAACCCAATTATAATCTGAAATGCGACGTGTCACCCATGGTTTGCATTTCTGCTGCTGCTCACAAGAGAGACATTTATACCAGGAGGGACGATGGCCAACTCTGGGCTCCCTGACAGTCTGTTAAGGGTTTTAGGACAGGAAACCCCCGTGTTGGCAGGAGCACTTTAAAAGCCAGACGATTATGATAACGGGATGCATATTCATGGTCCAGAACACCAAACAGAAGTGGACATAAGGGGGAAAACCTCTTCCGTGGCCAAGAACAAGAGCAGGTATTTAAATCAAAGTAAAAAGTACCCTGGCACCATCTGGACCAAGGCAGAAGCAGTCGTGACGACCGGGGAACTCGGCACCGTCCAGGGTCTCCGGCATTTAGGGAAAGTCGTCGCTGAAGGGCCGTCCCTGCCGATGGCCACCGCGGTGGGGCGAATTCACGATTCTGGGAAACAGCGTGGAGGGCTGGCGGGTGAGGAGGGCGGAGCGGGGCGGGGAGACCGCCCGGCTGCCGCGCGATGCTTCTCAGGCGTCGGAGAAAAGAGCATCTTTATCCCAGACTTGAACGTGCAATGACTTGGCTAATCCACATCGCTAGGCTGCAATCCTGGCGTTCCTCGAGGTGCCAGCCCGAATGGAGAACACACAGGGGCACAGTCTCTCCTTTTCAGAGCCTGTTGGGAGGAAGGTTGCTGCGCAGGGGACTAGTCTCGGGGTAGGAGGGTTTGAGGGTGTCTGGTCTGAGTAACGGAATCAAGTCGCAGAGGTGGGTGCAGAGCCCGGGAGCACGGAGCGGGGACCACGTCACCGGGAGTGCGCACCTGTGCACCTGTGAGCCCCGGGACGGGGAGGGAGCGTCTGGGCCCCTGCTAAGAAGTTAGCCTTTGTTCAGTTCTTGCTGTGAGCCAGGGCACCAAAATCTGTACTGTGAACTTTTCAATCCTTCCACCAACCTGGGCAGGGAAGAGAAGATCAGCAGGAATCAATGTGGGGCGTCAAGGGGAAGGAGGGGAGGTAAGACCAGGGAGGCTGCCTCTTGGTGGGGTTAGAACAGGGCTGGGGGTGCTCCCTGGGAGGCCTCTGGACCGGGGGAAACAGAGATGGGAAGTCTGTTTTGCTGAGCATCTCGTGGTTCTCAGGGCCTGGAATCTGGGCAGCCAGGTAGCAGGGTGGGGGGACCCAGGGCCTGGAGCCCAGGCAGGCCCTGCAGCAGGGGGGTCCAGGGAGCATGGCCAGAATTTTCCAGCAGTCAGCAGCTGAGGCGTCACTGGCCAAACGCCTCTGGCAGCGTTGCTGACGGGTGACCGAGCACCAAGGCTGCTGTGGGCTGAGAAGGAGGTTGGGCCTGTGCCTGCCTCCCTGGGCATCGGGGCCTCATGGCGCCCCCCGCACGGGGTTTCTGTGCGAGAGAATGAAGGGCTGGGCAGAGCCTGCACCCAGGCCGGGCGCCTCTGTCCCTGGGAGGAAGGGGCCTGGCGTCGCTTCCTTCATGCCGCAGCCCTGCCTCCCTCCCTCCGCCCCCCGCGCCTCCTGCTGCTCCGGGCCCCTCAGAAGCAGCAGGCTGCATGATCATCTCCGTCACCCGATGACACCCGATAACAACTTGACTTAAGCTCTGGGATCCACTGCCAATTCCAGAAGAGGCTCGGCCCAGGGATGCCACCAGGGCTCTGCTTCCCGCCCTCGAACCAGCGCCTACACTCTTTGGCCCCTGGCCTGGCACTTTCCTTTGCGGAGGTTCTCTGTGCTCATGTGCATGCCTGGGTCTGCCTGTTTGCGTGCGCGTGCATGTATGCACACTGGTGTGCACATTCATGGGTGCACGCATGCTCATGCACTTGTGTGTGTGCATTCACGTCCCCGGCCATGCCTGTGTGCATATGTGTATGTGTGCAACCCTGTGCATTCATCTGTGGGCACACGTGTGCATGGGCACACACCCCTGTGCATGCATGTGCCTGTGCATGTGCATGTGCCTGTGCTGGCACACCTGTGCGAGGGCTGGAGGACTGGAAGGGGCTGGCCATCCGTTGAACCGCCTCACAGCAGGTTCTGCTCACACATCTGCAGAGCTTGCTCCCGCCAGCTGAAGGCCGAGCTTGGCCTGCCTGGTCCCGCATGTTGGGGAGCATTGTGTGGGGCTTGGGGGGGTCAGGCTCATTATGGAGCCCACGGGGGAGGAATCACTGCGCACGTGTGGGCAGGAGCCCATCGGAGCTCCCCGGCACTTGCAGTCGCTCCTGAGGATCGTGCCTGACTCTTAAAGTCGGGGTTTGTGGCTCCAAAGGGAAAACCAGAAACATAAAATTTAGTATGTTTTCTCTGAGAGACATTTTACCCGTGAGTCTGAAAGGTCACTTGGCACCACTGTTTACGGTGAGCTGGCTTCCCCCTGTTTGTGTTATGCCGTCCTGGGATGTCACTGGCTCAGTGTATACGTCTCCACTTCCATTTTATTTTTCAGAAAACAGTCCCTTTCCAGAGAAATTGGAAACGCCGGCTCCTGGAGAATGCTGAGCTTTCCTTTGCATCGTATTGCATAATAAGAAAGAAAATTAAAATAACTAACCGAATTCTCAATGCCGCATGCGGCTCACATTATTTTCAAGGATCTCAGCGCTCAATGCCAGTGTTTAAATATAGGCTTTAAAAATAATGCACTTGGTAAAGCGTGAATGTGTATTAAAGAGTCGCGCACTGGGACGTTGCCCTGTGCGGTGACGCTGAGGTCTCCGCGCCGTGAGAGCGGTTTCCGTGGGACGGGCCGCGTGCTCCAGCTCCAGAGATGTGTCAGCTCGGCCAGCGTCTCAGCCCGTTGGGAGCAGCGTGGGAGGCGTCTCTGTGGTCCTGACGTGGGGTTCACTGAAACAAGCGGTACGACTTAATCCATAGCAAAGGTTTAGATGCTTCGGGATTAGGATGGCACCTTCCTATGATCTACTCTGATGAGGACACAGCCCAGCAGATCCAGAAACAACTTCCCTCAGGGCACAAAATTCACTGACAAACTATAGAAATATGAATTGTATGTGACATAGTTATAGGGCTCTGATTACATAAATTTACATTTAGAAGTATGCAATTATATATAAAACAAGTATGTACTTGAAATTATAAGTTACATAAGATATGCAGAGCGGTTTGCGGGTAGGGTGAAGGGTTTTCCCCTTTTTGGCTCCCAGTGGTGATACCATTCCCAGGGCGATGACGGTGCTGGTACTTCACGGTGGCTCGAACACTTCTCATGCAACGTGGGGTGGATGTCCCACTCTGAAACAGCTGTCAGTCTGTCCACACTCAATGGCTTATGCATGGGTGGCCAGCTTCGCATGACCCCTCTGGGCGCAGATGCCTATAGCAATGACGTCACGCCGTGGCACCTGCTGGTCCAAATCTTCCTGCAGGTTCCAGGGCCTTGAGCAAACACACGGGTTGTATTAGAGCCTCTGTCTGGAAGCAGGTTAATTCTTTTTCTCAGTGGATCTGCAGCATCACAGAGACGGAGAGGGTGGACCCACAAGCCCCATGAGCGGGGTAAGCTGTCCCCACCAGGTGAGTAAGCTGGGGCCCAGGTTTGGGGACTGGAGGCCGGGACCCATCAGAGAGGCGCGGTGCCCAGGTCTGGGGGCTCCTGACCCCGGCAACGGTCTCACCTCCATGTCCTGCTGATTCCCCAGGGTGGCCTCCCCTCCTTTTCCCACCACTTGGGAAAAACTAACAACATAAAACACTGAATTGTTAGCATCTTATCGAAAACCCTCTTCTCTCTTTCCATCGTGCTATCCATCTTGGTAATTTTTTTTGATCTAGCTCACACAGCCTGAATCCCCAAAATGTGTCTTGCCAGCTGGCAGGGTGTGACTGAGCCATACATCACATGGTGACATCGCCGCTAACCAACCGGCGGCCGTCGCAGACCGGGTCAGGCAGGTGATAGCGGATCCAGTGTTTTAATGCTCTTTCCTTATTCGGTTTTGAAAATGATGGAATGTTAATCAACGTGTTCCATGAGTCCAAAGACTACTGATGCCGGAGGGTTTGGTTTTCTCATTAAAGATGAATGGTGCTGGTATTTAAATAGATCACTTCCAGGAGGTCCTTGGGATGTCACTCTGGTCATTATTAAAAAGAGTCTCCGGCGCCCTGCAGCCCGGCCACGGCCGTGTAGACACGCAGTTCCGGGGAGAGGGCAGCCTGGGGAGTCATCTCCCGCCCTGCTGGGAGGCCCCCGAAGGCCATCCTGGAACCTGCGCCTCCTGAGGCCTACGTGAGGCGCGGGGAGGGCGCTGGCGCTCGTCCCTGTCCCGGGAGGCCCGGGCCTCACGCTGCCTCCGAGGCCGCCTTTCCCAGGCTGCAGTCTAGCCCCGCGCCCGTCGGGGCACAGCACCATCCTCCGCGTTACCCGGCGCTGGCGCCTGGCGCCCCTTACCGAGGAGTCTCGGGGTTGAAGGACGCGGCATCCTTCATTCTCCTCAGAGATGCTGATGAACAGTGTATTGGGACCAGGTTTCAAGAACAAAACCTATTTTAGCTGCTGCCCCGGGGGACTCGGGATGTCCCCCCATACTGGGGAGTTACCCCGGGCTCCTTCCCGTCCGGGGCTCACCTCCCACCCTGCCCGGTGCGCTTCTTGTGCCTCTGCCTGGGGGTCTGCTCGCGCCATGGCCGTGGACATAATCCCGCAGCACGGCAAGACAGACAGACGTCCGGCGAACCCAGCCATCCCACCACGCCTCTGTGGCCGACCCGTCACCCGAGGCTCCCCACAGCCGCCCGGCCCACTCCTGCCCCGAGCTCCCCACCCCCGCAGTGGGGAACCCAGAGCTCCGGTGCATCACTCCTCGGTCCCAGCAAGCACGGCCTCCACCCTCAGAGGGCTTGGCGCGCCCCCAGACTCTCCTCCCGACTCCTCCTTCCTTGACTGCGACCAAACCCCTCTCGGGACGCCCTGTTTCAGGAGCTCAAGGTGCCCTCACGCCGGTGTGCCTCCCCGGGGGCGCGCCCCATCACTCTGGGCGCGAGAGCTCAGGGGGCCTTCGTGGGCTGCGGCTCCCATGGGGCTTGCAGGCTTCCTCCGTCCTTCCCTTCGAGCCTGCGCTCTGGGCCAGCGGGGGTTGAAGGTGAGTTGGTGCTGGGACGAGAGCAGGGCCCTGCTGAGATTTCCTCATTCACCCCCGGGTGGCCTCGGGCTCAGCCAGGCTGAGAAGGCTGGTGTCCCGGGCGCCTTCTGGGGCGGATGACACCGAGTCGCACCTGTGGCCTAGCATCCCTCCAGTCCAGGGTCCCGGTGGGCCCTGCCTGCATCCCCACCCTGCCCCCAGGGAACCGTTGAGGGAGCCCCTCCCGGCACATGTCCTGGAAACCAAACATGTCCCAGACGGAAACCACCTCCCCGAAGGTCACATCAGATCTGTCCCTTCCGTGAAATAATGAGCATTTTCTCTGTGGTAAAGACCCGTGACAGGTGTGCAGATGGTGAAGGGAGATGTGGCCACAAGGGACCCAGAGTGTGCAGGGCAGGTGGGGGTGGGGAGCAGGGAGGGGGAGGGAGAGAGGAGGGAGGAGGAGTAGGTGGGAGCCCAGAGAGGAGACACACTCAGTGCAGACAAGTCGGGGGCACAGCCCGGCTGCAGCCGGAGCCCTGGGTGCCCCGTGGGCCGAGCATGTGGGCATCTGGGCCCCGAGGTCCCCTTCTGGTACCACGGTTGTTCCAGCCTCCAGGGGGAAGCGAATGGAAGCCAGGTGGGCGTGTGCAAATTAGACCCGTGTCCGTGCTGCCCGGGCCCACGGGACGAAGGGCGGGAGCGCCCAGACTGCTGGCCGGAAGGAGGGGGGCCCGGGCGCCCCCCCCACGGGCCGCCTGCTGCCACGGCTGCCTCTGCGACTCGGGGACTGTCTTGCAGAAACACGAGCGACACAGCATCCATTTTCTAAAATCTTGCACTTTGAGTGAAAAAGTATAATTAAGAGTTTTAATGAGTTCGCGTGGGGCTGCAGGTGGGTGTCATTAGCGTGTTGCAAGCCACAGCTGGAGCTTGCGCGTGACGGGTTTCCTCCGCACCCGCTCTGATCCATGCAGACAGTACACTTTTCCCAAATTAAAGTCGGACGTCGAGTCATAAGATGGGCTTCGTTTGTTTTTAATATGAGGAGTTAGAGCCTGATGTTTGCGGATCAGACTCAGGCTCTGATAATTAGTTATGGGAGTCGGCGGCTCCGCAGGCGGGTGCCGGGAGCATCAGGCCCGGAAAAGGCAAACGCAGCCGACTCTGGGGGGGGGGGTCCCGTCCATCCCGCGATGCTTTCCAACCCTGAGCCCCGAAGGGGGGGGTGGAGGGGTCCTTCCCACATGTCACTCCGGCAGTCCCTGTGTCCTGAGGCTGCTTCAGAGGTCTCCCTCCTCCCCCTTCCCCCTTCCTCTCCCTTCCCCTCCCTCTCCATCCCCCTCTGTGTCCCTCCCCTTCCCCCTCCTTCTCCCCTCCCTCCCTCCCTCTCCATCTCCCTCTCCGTCCCTGTCCCTCCCCCTTCTCCCTCCCCTTCCCCCTCCTTCTCCCCTCCCCTTCCCCTCCCTCCCTCCCTCTCCCCTCCCCCTCCCCCTCCTTCCCTCCTTCTCCCCTCTCCCTTCCCCTCCCTCCCTCCTTCTCCCCTCCCCCTCCCCCTCCCTCCCTCCCCCTTCTCCCTCCCCTTCCCCCTCCTTCTCCCCTCCCCCCTCCCCCTCCTTTCCTCCTTCTGCCCTCCCCCCTCCCCTCCCTCCCTCCTTCTCCCCTCCCCCTCCCTCCCTCCTTCTCCCCTCCCCCTTCCCCTCCCTCCCTCCCTCTCCATCCCTCCCCTCCGTCCCTCCCCACCTCCCTCTCTCCATCACCCCCAACCTGCACACACAGGCACACATATACATGCATATATAAAGGAATCAGGGAATTGATAAATTTTAATTTAAAAAATATAAAATACAGCTAAATGTGCAAAAAGGGATTTTAGAGTGAAAAATATGATTTGAAATGATTTTACATTTCCTTTCCTGTTTCTGTTTTCAATCTCCATGAGCAACGGGGGAGCCATCAGGGTGAACCTAGGCCGCTCCCCCGTCGGCACTCGAACCCAGGAACGTTGCTGCCTTGCCTGCAGGCTGGAGAGCAGCCCCCGGTGACCCCGGCTCTTCACAGCTCTGCCCCTACCTCCAGGTTGTGGACTCACCCTCCCGTCCCATCCCCTCCCTCCCCTCCTCCCACCCTCCCTCCCGTCGCCCTGCTGGATCTGCATGGGTGGCTCAGCCACCATCCCCAGGACCTCCCAGCCCTTGTGGGATCCTGTTCTGGATCCTGTTTTATCCCCATCTGAGGCAGGAGGGGATGGAAATATCCAGTGACAGGTGACATCGTAGCTGGTTGGATGATGCTGGGCACACAGAGAAAGGGCATCTCTCACCTGAGGAGCAGGTTGCACCTGCAAACCCACTGAGGAGCCTGGCCAAGGGCATATGGTTGGCCCCGGTGGGGTCAGGGAGCAGCTGGCCAGCCACGTAATCTGGGGGCCTAAAACGCCTCTGAGCACAGGGCCCGGGTCCTCCGCACACACCACGGGCTGTGACACCGCTGCTGGGGACGGGACTGATATCTCGTCCACTCGAGCTCCCGGGGGTCCGAGTCAGGCATGGGCCCAGCTCCGTCCCTACACAGGAGCACGTCGGACCTGCCGAGCCGTCATAAACTCTGACGAGGCGTGAGCCCCCGCCGCCCGCACACAGGCCCAGCCCTGCCACTCGGTGCAGGGCGACCTCATCACCAGGTTTGCTGGATGCGGCTCCTCCCAGGTCTGCTCTCCGGAGCCCCGCCTGCGGGAGTCCACAAAGTTCTACTTTTTTTTTTTTTAAAGGATTTTATTTATTTATTTGAGAGAGACAGTGAGTGAGAGGGATGGAGAGAGAGAGAGAGAGAGAGAGGGAGAGAGAGAGAGCAAGAGGGGGAGCAGCCGAGGCAGAGGGAGAAGCAGACTCTCCGCTGAGCAGGGACGTGGGGCTGGATCCCAGGACCCGGGATCGTGACCTGAGCTAGGAGGCAGACGCTTCACCCACGGAGCCACCAGGCGCCCCTGCAAAGTTCTACTTACTTTTGAGGGCGGAATCTGTGGGATGAAACCATGTGTGTGTTTCACACGTCCTAATTCACACTCCGTTTCTGTCTGTGGCGCACTCAGAAGGCCGCTCCCCGAGAACTACCACTGTCCCATTTTGAAACTTTGCATGTGGAGCTGCCTTTTGATTGAAAATATCTCGTTAGCATTTCATTCTGGTGAGGTCGTAGGTCAAGGGTGTTGCAGGGGCGCCTGGGGGGCTCCGTGGGTGAGCATCTGCCTCGGACTCAGCTCGTGATCCTGGGGTCCTGGGATCGAGTCCCGAGTCCTGCTCCCTGCTCATCCGGGAGTCTGCTTCTCCCTCTGCTTCTCCTCCTGCTCGTGGTCATTCTGTCTCTCAAGTAAATAAAATCTTTAAAAAAAAAAAGTGCTGCAACCTACTAACACCCCAGAAAAGCCCCAGCAGGGTGACACGCAGTGCAGATAGTGCAGAGGGAGAGTTTTTGCCTTCTTCCCACACAACGGCCTAACAAGGGGGCCCTTCCCTGTTGCTCTTATAAATCAGACGTGATTCTGAAGGAATCGAGGGGTTTGGTAATTTTCTGTGGTCACGGTCAGTGGTTTGCGGCTTGCTTTCTGATGCGGCTGCGATTGGACACCCACGTGACAGAGGCGAACCCTTGGATCTTTCTCTCGGGCCAGATGGTTCCCACTTTATGATTTTTTTGCCATTTTAAGCTCTAATTTGGGGGTAATATATAAAGAAAGGAGGCAGGTGCGTGCAGCCTGCAGCATTCCCCATGTTCATCATGGCGAATGTTCCAGAAAGCTACGTCCTGCTGCCCGCCCACTGCACCAAGCAGACACCACGACCAGGTGCTGGGTGGGCAGCATCCGGCTGCTGTGTCGGCTGTGGGCACCAGGCGGGCGCTGTCGGCTGGTGGCTCCCCTGGCCTGGCGCCTGTCCCCTCCTGGAAGGAGCCCTGGCTCCCATGGGCCTGAGAGCACCACCCTGCGCCTGGCTCCTCATCGTGCTGGCCCAGAGAGCTGCACTGTCTCGGCCAAAGGGGCCTGGGCCCGGGCCTTGCACCTGAAACCTTTTTACAAATTCTTAGAAAAATCTAGGCTTGGAGGCATTAAATGGAGGCAGTGGCCTTCTCTGTCTGCAGTTAGATGTGGACGTGCACGCCCTCTGTGGGGAAAGGGTCCTGGGGTCTCCCTCAGTCCTCACGAGGGCCAGGTGGCTGAGAGGCGGTCCAGGACCCCCAGGTGGGAAGTCAGTCTTGGCTCTGCCCGCACCAGCCCGCAGCAGCTGCTCCTTGGAAGAAGCCAAGGCCGGGCAGGGGGCTGGGCCCGGGCAGGGGGTGCGGGCCAGTGGGGCCTAGGCCCAGAGGCTGCAAGGGGGCTTCCAAACCAGGAGCTTGGCAGTGCTGGAAGGACGGGGACTCCCCGTCCTCGCTGGTTTCCCCGAGGAGGAATATGGCCATTTCAAACCTAAAGCAGTGACAATGGGGGTGCTGAGGTTGAGTCTGGGGGGCCTGGGAGGCTCCCTGGGGGGCACAAGGCTGCCCTGGCGAGAGGCTGCCACCCGGGCCGACAGAGCATCCTGGAGGGCTGCTGGGTCTCCGCAGGGACCAAGGGACGGGGCCTTTGCCCAGAGCCAGGGTGTCCCTGAGTGAAGGCGATGACTGTAGTGAGGACGGGGAGCGGCCTGCCTGCCGCTGGGGCCGACCCCGGGCACCCCACTTGGAGCGCCCATGAGACGAGTGTGCTCAGCGGGTGGTGGTCCTCCGGGTGGGGCAGGGCAGGCCTGCCAGCCTGTGGGGGATCCGGGGGGCCTGGGGGGCGCATGGGGGTGGAGGGGGTGGATCCTCGCCCTGCCCAGCCTGAGAAATGCCCACACTCCTATCATTAGACCACGAGGGGTATATTTTAGCACTGTAATGGGTTTTCTTTATGAAAATGGCCGTAAAGTTTAAAATGCTGGCCATCTCAGCGTTCTGCAAGTCGTCTTCACAATGGAAACCAAGCAAAGGGTGAGACGCGAGCCTGGGCCTGGCCCCGCGGGTGACGCCGAGCCACCCTGCTCCGGCGGACGCGGCGGGAGGGCGCCTTGGTCCCAGGTCGGAGGGCTCCGCACCCGGCAGCCGCAGGCGGTCCTGCCCTCCAGGGGCGCCCGGCGGGGCTCGGCGACGGCTCCCGCCTCGAGGACACCGAGGCGGCCGCCCGTCCCCGTCCCCGTCCCCGGGTTCGCTGGGAGGACGGCGGGGCGCCCGCAGGTGGACCCCGCGTCGGAGCCGCCCGGAGGGGCCCACGGCCGCTCGCAGGCCAGAACCAGAACCAGAACCAGAACCAGAACCTTCCATGTGGAGTTCCGGCCCCGCTGCCTCGCTCGCAGCCGCAGGCCGTCCCAGGGAACCAAGGTTTCTGGAGGAAACCCGGCTGCCCCAGCCCCGTTCCCAACGCGCAGGTGCTCAGCCACCTGCAGGGTGCGCTGCTTGCGGGTCCGCCTCCCTGGGAACCTGCTGGGCGCGCAGCTGTGTGAGCGGCTTTGGGGGGGTGCGGGGGGCGTGCGCTTCGGGGAGCCCGTCCTCTGCCCGGGGCGGCTTTGCCAGCCTGAGCAGCTGCGAGCTGGGAGCCTGCGGAGCGGGAGCGGGAGCGGGAGCGCGGACCCGGGTCCCGGGGAACCCCTGGCCACGCCCCGGCCACGCCAGCCCCGCCTCCGCCCCGCCCACAACCACGCCCCCGGCCACGCAAACCACGCCCCTGACAGCACAAACCACGCCCCCGGCCGCGCAAACCACGCCCATGCCCCACCCCCGGCCCTGTCCCGGCTACACCAGCCACGCCCCTGACCACACAAACCACGCCCGGCCACGCCCCTGATTACACAAACCACGCCCCATCCCCTGCCCCGCCCACACCAACCACGCCCGGCCACGCCCCTGACCACACAAACCACGCCCCCATCCCCGCCCCGCCCCACACCAACCACGCCCGGCCACGCCCCTGACCACACAAACCACGCCCCCATCCCCGCCCCGCCCACACCAACCACGCCCGGCCACGCCCCTGACCACACAAACCACGCCCCATCCCCTGCCCCGCCCACACCAGCCACGCCCCTGACCACACAAACCACGCCCCATCCCCGCCCCGCCCACACCAACCACGCCCGGCCACGCCCCTGACCACACAAACCACGCCCCCATCCCCGCCCCGCCCACACCAACCACGCCCGGCCACGCCCCTGACCACACAAACCACGCCCCCATCCCCGCCCCCGCCCACACCAACCACGCCCGGCCACGCCCCTGACCACACAAACCACGCCCCCATCCCCGCCCCGCCCACACCAACCACGCCCGGCCACGCCCCTGACCACACAAACCACGCCCCCATCCCCGCCCCGCCCACACCAACCACGCCCGGCCACGCCCCTGACCACACAAACCACGCCCCATCCCCTGCCCCGCCCACACCAGCCACGCCCCTGACCACACAAACCACGCCCCATCCCCGCCCCGCCCACACCAACCACGCCCGGCCACGCCCCTGACCACACAAACCACGCCCCCATCCCCGCCCCGCCCACACCAACCACGCCCGGCCACGCCCCTGACCACACAAACCACGCCCCCATCCCCGCCCCGCCCACACCAACCACGCCCGGCCACGCCCCTGACCACACAAACCACGCCCCCATCCCCGCCCCGCCCACACCAACCACGCCCGGCCACGCCCCTGACCACACAAACCACGCCCCCATCCCCGCCCCGCCCACACCAACCACGCCCGGCCACGCCCCTGACCACACAAACCACGCCCCATCCCCGCCCCGCCCACACCAACCACGCCCGGCCACGCCCCTGACCGGACAAGCCACGCCCCAGCCACGCCCCCGGCCACACACTCCTCCAGATGGGCGAGGGCCCCTCTGTGACCCCAGCGCCCACCCAGTCCCCCTGAGTAATGGGTCTTCTTAAAAAGAAAAAAAACCAGTCCCAAACAACAGTAAACCAGCCACTCAAGCCGCGACACTTAGTCCAATTCCCAGCGTGGGGACATTTACTGTTTATCTTGCACAACAGACCAGAGGAAAAACACAAAGCACAGAGGCATTTGTATTTATTTATTTATTTTTGGGGGGGGACTCTGCTTGAGGATTCTTTCTTTTTTTCTTTTTTTTTTAAATTTTTTATTGGTGTTCAATTTACTAACCTACAGAATAACCCCCAGTGCCCGTCACCCATTCACTCCCACCCCCCCGCCCTCCTCCCCTTCTACCACCCCTAGTTCGTTTCCCAGAGTTAGCAGTCTTTACGTTCTGTCTCCCTTTCTGATATTTCCCACACATTTGTATTTAAAGAGAAGCCCCAGACCTGTAGAAACCGAATCCCCCAGTGGCACTTTTTATAGTTACGTTGTGGAAAAGAGGACCAGCTGGCCGAGGTGCTCCCCGCGTCAGGGCCGGGCTGCTGGGTCCTCCCCGCCCCGGGCCTCAGTGACTTGCCCGGGTCTCTGGGCCCCACAAGCCCCCTGCACCATGAAACCTGCACCGTTTGGTAATTAACCTTCGAGCAGGGTGTAGGCCAGGTTCTTCGGTAAGACGGGCCTGACGCTTTCTCTTTTCCTACCAGAAAAACCTGCTTTGAACGCTCGTCTGGAAATCCTTGTAATATATATGGAATTAAAGACTGAGGTCAGGCGGTTCAGAACGAAACCTTCTATAATGGTTGTGATTCCTGCTTAAAATCGGATATTGTCCACCAGGTCGACAGGATCCTAGCATCCTCTCCCCCGGGGGGCTCCAGCTCACTGTCCAGCCCCTTCCCTTCTTGGGGATTAAAATATGCACCTATGTATACACACATCTTTCTTTCTTTCTTCCTTTCTTTCCTTCTTTCTTTCTTCCTTTTTTTTTTTTTAACTGTGATCAAGATGGAATCACGAAGCGCTTGTTTCCCACGAAGTTTCCAAACGCACAGGACCGCCCTCGATCTCAGCAGAACAGGTGTGGGCTCAACCGCCCACGCGGTTCCGGGGCCTCTGAGGTTTCCTTTCCACGACCAGCGGACGTCAGAGTTCTTACAGATCCACCGGGAAGCGAGCTCGGCGGTGCGTGTGCTGCGCTCTCACAGATGGATTTTTCCATCCGGAGGCTCGTCGGCAAACCTTGGCTCTGGAGCAGTTCCTGGAAGACGATGGTGGCGAGGAGCCCAGGGGAGCCCTGACCTCTGTGCACACACGGTTCCAAGGCTCCTGGAAGATGCTCCCTCCAAAGAGCCGTCAGCCCCACTTCCCCTGGAAGGTCCTCGGCACAGGGGTCCCCGGGGGTGACCACCGGTGAGGACGGCTGCACGGGGCCCCGAGAGGAGGACAATGACCCTGACTGGCCAGGCCCGTGAGCTGTCAGCCGGGGCTCCCTCGTCTATGAATGTGGGCACAGCGACTCAGGCTGCGTCTTAAATACCTTTGTATTGGGACGAGACCACGTGCTGCCGATTCCCTGGGACTTTCTCGTTCAAAGAGCAAATAGGCAGTTGTTCTCATCTCTCTGAATCGAAAACTTATCTCTCACTTCAGCTTGTGAGATCAAGCAAGCCTCCCTGAGCTCCCAGGAACGCCCTGCTCAGCCCTGCTGCACCCCAGGTGTGCGAGCAGCCCCTCGCAGCCTCCGAGGGTTCTCTGACCCAGAATGGTGCTGACCTGTCTCCCCTGGAAGGGCCCAGAGCACACTAGTGCTCCAGATCTGGGGGTTTTGCGTAACATTCGTGTCGTGCCTGAAGGACATTTCTCTGATTGCAGAGGCAGGACACCATCTATTTCCTCAGCACCTGTGAGCACCTGCTACGGCCCAGGAGCGTTATGAGTGCGCGAGACCACCCCGCGCACACAGCTTCCACCTGCATGGTTCCTGAAGCCCTGGTCCCAGTTCTCCATAGATGAATGGCGAGCACTAACCTGGTGGCCTCCCCCCATCTTTCCCCACCTGTCCCTGTTGCAGGCCTGCATCCCACCTGTGTCTGTGTGCTTGTCCCCACAGACTGCCCCTACCTGCTCAGTTCCCGACCTCACAGTCTCTGTGACTGCTGATGTCTCTGCAGCTCCGAGTGGGGCCACAGCGTCCAGCGAAGTTAGTGTTCGGGCCTCTGTGAGCCGCCCAGGTGGGGAGCCTCCCTCCTTGGCAGGTGGGCTCCCAATTCCATCCTCAGGTGGTCGCTGCCTGACAAGCAAGGTCTTCGGGGAGGAAACAAGCAGGTTACCTGATTCTTAGCAAACTGAATGGAGTCACCTGTTCTAAGGCCCGGTGTCCGGTTGCTGGTCCACAACCTTTTTTGCAGAAAATATGCTTCCATGTTCCCAGCTCTGTTTTTAAATTAGACTGGATCATTTCTGATAACCAATAATCTTTTTTTTTTTTTAAAAAAGATCTTATTTATTTATTCATGAGAGACCCAGAGAGAGAGGCAGAGACACAGGCAGAGGGAGAAGCGGGCTCCCTGCGGGGACTCCAGGACTACGCCCTGAGCCAAAGGCAGATGCTCAACTGCAGGTGCCCTGTGATAACCAATAATCTTAATCGACCCCGTGTTCACGTGCAAATGCTTAGTTTGATGACATCATCCAATGTCAGACATGTTCCCCTTTCCAAAGCCCTTCTTCCACCTCTTTATTGGGTTTTAGTATATTTGTTGGGACAATGACAGAACTTCGGCCGATACCGTTTCCTGGTTTTGGATGTGGGATGAAGTTGGGAGCTGCTGCCTGGCGGGGTCCCAGGGCACATCAGGGGGTCAGGACTACGACAGGCCGTGTGGCTCTCAGCGATGGGTCCTGCCTATCACCAGGCCCAGAGATACCTCTGCTGTCTGGAAGGCCTTCCTGCGAGCAGGGGGCTCTCCTGCCCACCCCGCCCCAACGAGGGGGCACCTCTCAGAGTGCCCTGCTCTCCCCCCACCTCCCTGAGCTGCGCCCAAGTACCTCCGGGGCACAGTCCACAGCCCTTCGTCTCTGCGGCCATGCTCTGTGTGGCTCGATACCTTCTAGATGCTGGTCACTGGCACAGTTGCTCTCAGCCTGGCCCCTCCAGGGAGACCTGTGGCCACGCGTCCTGGTGCCCAGTGGTCTCTGCCGCTGGAATGCCCCTGTGTGCCCCAACTTAGCCTGTCCCAGCAGCATCCAGCTGGCCTCAGCTCACGACCAGACTCGGGGGCAGCTCTTGACACTGGTCATGCATCCGCCACGTGGAACCTGAATCACTGCTCACCTTCTCTACAGAACATTCCGGCTCCGTGGGCATCACCCAGTCTGTGCTCAGGCTTGGGCCGCCGGCAGCCCTGCCTGGATCACCGCAAAGCCTTCCGATCCCATCGCTTTGTCTTTCTCCGTCAGTCTGTTCTCCGCGGAGCAGCCGCCGTGACTCCGTAAGTGCACAGCACAGTAACACGCAGCCTGTCCCCGGTTCCTGCTGCGGCCTCCCCACAGGCCCACGTCACGCACCCTCCTAACCCCCCATCGGGGCCCTTCCTTGTTTCCTCACGGAACTCGCCACGGGGGACTTCTCTTCAAATCCCGAGAGAATCCCAAGCTCCGTGAGCCTCTGGGCTGCTGTCCTTGCCCTTCCCTCTGCCTGGAGCACTTTGTACTTTGCTCTCGTCCTGGAAGGTCGTATCATTCAGGGCTCGGACTTCCTGTCCCTTCCCAGTGAGGAAGTGACTCGCTCCCAGCACAGGGCTCCATGCATCTGCTCTGCTGCTCCGGGTGACTGGCTTTGTGTTCTGTCTTGTTAATCGGTAATTATTTATTTGTCCGTCACTGACCTCCGCCAAGGTGTGAGCTCCGTGGTGACGGGATCTCACCCCGCATCGCCTGCACGCAGCCTGGTGTGTCGTAAGTGCCCAGTAGGACTCGGGGTGGGTGGGGGCGGATCGGTCCCCTTACAGTGGAGTCATTTTAATCTTCAGGACAACTTCTCCAGGAGAAGGGGTGGAAAGTCCTCCCGCAGGGCAGCCCCATAGCGTCCTCGCTCTTCCCTCTGGGTTATCTGGATTCTCTGTTTGGTCGGGGCCGTTTTTAAAGTCAGATTTCATGAGAAAGGTCCTTCAACATACTTAATGACACAGAGTTTCCGAATCTGTTTATTAGCAAACATTAAACAAAGATCAATTCTAGCCATTAAGAGGAAGGGCATTCGGACTATATGTAGGGTTAATGATTTTCTCGTTTCAAACTATACTTAAAACACAGGAAATTATACAGCCTGCCCTAGGAAGTGAGACACATTTTCAGGGACCTTCGACAGAGCCCGGCTTCTCCCGGCAACGGCGGCGAGCTCCGCGGAGAACAGACTGACGGAGAAAGACAAAGCGATGGGATCGGAAGGCTTTTAATTTTATTTTAAGTTGTCTCCATGCCCAACCTGCCGGGGCAGACGCAAGGATGGATCTCTTGTTACTTAGAGCTCATTAGCAGGAAGCAGCTGTTGAATCATCCAGGCTTGGGGTCAGCTTGTGGGGAGCGGCGAGCGGTGCGACCCTTGTGGGCAGTGGCACAATGACCACGTCCTGCACGGCTGGTGCGACGGTGCAGGGTCGGCTATGGGATTCTGCAGCTATGCCCCCTCTCGGAGGAGGACGCGGGCAGCCATGACGTTCTGGGGCTGGACAGCGCCCTTTAAGGGGTGGAGATGGCGTAAAGTAAGCGTAGACTTGAGTCCTCTTTGTGTCCAGGAAGTTGGCCGGGTCACAGAGTGGCCGCTGACATGTGTTCCCCTGGTGAATGACGGGGACGCGTGTGCAGCCCTGACACCTGTCACCCGTGACAGCGGCTCCCGGGAGCAACAGGTGTGCAGCCGGCGTCCGACAGCGACACGCCCCCCCGTCCACTTCGTTCCTTGACCGCTCCAGTTACCTCAGCGGGAGCGTTTGTAGTATTTCTTTTCCTACCCTTGCGGTCTCCATATCCTATGTGATTATTTTGACTATTCGGCAGTGGTGCAAAATGCTCCACCGGTTCAGGTCACCTGGCTGTTGTTTTCAAAATTCTAATTAAGGCTAGATGTCGGCAGGTGGAGCGTTTGCCTCCAGGGATCTGCTCGCCCCGCGCGTTTCCAAAGCACCCGGGAGCTTGGTCGGAGTGCGGGGGTGTCGTGGGGCCAGCTCGCCTGCGAGACGAGTCTGAGTCCCCCGGCGGGACTGTGTCCTGGCTGCCCTTCCCGCTGACCTCAACAATGTCCGCTTCACGTCCCGAGAGGCGGGGCACCTGGCTTTTCTGGGACAGCTGATGACGGGGGAGCACTGCGACTTCGCAGAGGGCTCAGCTCACGCGGGAGTCCCTCCTCTACCAGCCGCCTCGGGCCCAAGCTGCTGGGCCATGTCTCAGCACCTCCTGCGAGGCGCTATCATCTCACTTAGAAAATGTTACTGTGGACTCACCTGCTTTTGCATCGCAGCAGGTGACGAACTAGAGAATTTGGACTGGGTGACACATGCACACAGATGCACACACACACACACGCATGTGCGCAGGTGTGCATGTGCCCCCAGCACCGAGCTCTGAGCCTGGCATAAGCGGCCGGCAACTATCCTCAGAGCAAATGAGTTGCATCACCCGACCCACGGAATCTCTCCTTAGTTTTGATATTTTCCTCCACGTTAATAAAGTGAAAACTTGACTTTCTGAATGAAGAAGTTGTCTCAACCTTTGTTCCATCTTTGAAGTCCTAGCACTGAATGCAATGTTTGTTCCAAAGCAGCCACTTCATAAGGATTGATGAAGAAATGCAAGAAGCCATAAACCCAGGTAGGCAGAGATGAGCGTCCACATACATGTATACACTCACGTGTACTTCGTATGATGGCTTCACTACCAACTGGCACCTGGCAAAACTCTGAAAACTGGAAACACACGTGTAAAGTCTTACTCAACCAGCACTTGTTTACGGCATTCAATACGCTGAATTGCTTTTCCACATAAATAATGGATGGTGCCTTTTCTTGGGATGCATCTAGTTTTATCAACTTTTTTCCATTATGATGAATGTGTATTTTCACTAATTATTATAACATTTAAACCTTAGGAAACTTGACAAATAGAAACACGAGAAAAGACTTCAGACCAATACTGATTATGAAATGCAAATGAATATCCCGAATAGAATCCTGGCACTTTCCAGTGATGACCTGGCGACCCCGGGGAGCTCACGATGGGAGTTTTCGATGAAGGTGGGGACGGTTGGGTGTTGGGAAGAATTTCATACACAACACGCCATCATGGTGTCCACAAAAGCTGAAAGGACTTTCTATAAAACATCAGATTTTGTGGAACTGATTCAGTTTCCAACTTCGGAAGACTTTTTTTTTTTTTTTAATTTTATTTTAAGTTGTCTCCATGCCCAGAGTGAATCCCAATGTGGGGCTTGAACTCAAGACCCTGAGATCAGGACCTGAGCTGAGACCAAGTGTCGGCACTTACCCGACCGAGCCACCCAGGTGCCTCCAAGACTATTTTTTCAAACTGGAGAGAAGAGCTACCGACCCCTCCAGGCAGTGTGAGCAGTCCCGGTGAACGTCCCAGGGGTTCTGTTAAAGTCTGGAGCAGGATGAGCACGGCTCCTGCCTCTGCAATTATTTAACATTACTGCTCAATTCCTAAATAATAGTCACAATGTGAGGAATGAAATGTCCTGATAGAAGACGCAGAAATCTCAGCAGGTCTTTCGGGTGATGTATCCAGAGCCTGAGAGACTCAGATAAAAATCATGCAGAGGCCAAGGGAGTTCGGTCATTGGCTGGTTAAAGATAAATACGCGGGACCCGAAATGCCTATGTGCCAGTAATGGCAGTTTGACAAACGTTTTTGAAAACTTTCCAAATACATTGAAATTTTATTTACAGTGGCAATCGGAGCAAATGTTCAGGAACATATTTGTCGAGAAATGTGGAGGTCGAAGCAAAGCAAAACTATAGAAAAAAAAAAAAAAACTGAGGCTGAAATATCCCGTGTCAAGGATGCTGTTGCTAAGCAGCCCGCGTAGACGGCGACCCCCAGCCCGCCCTCCGTCACCGGGCGCCAACCCTCCTTGAGCCGTCTGCTGTCGTGTTTATTTACTCGCTCACGCGGGCTTGCTGGCCTCCCCCTCAGACTGGGTTCATGAGAGGAGAGGCTATGTTTTCCCTACTCTCTATGCTGAATGCCCCAAATCACAGAGATACGTGGTTGAATAAATTTATGGTTCAATGAATTTTACCAATTTTGGTTGAAAAATAGTGGTTCTGAAAGAGAGCAGTTTTGCATTTCCATTCCGCTAACCTCAGTCTGCTGGGTAAGCATGTTTTGAGTCATCTGCTTTCCATCGCGTAGTGTATATGCATATCATTTTTATTATTTATTAAATAAATAATCTATTAAATTACAAATTAATAATAAATGATTATAAATTAATTATTAGATTTATTTATTAAATAAATAAATTTATTAACTAAATAATAAGATATTATTTTTTATTATTAAAATGTATTATATTTATTATCATTTTAAAATGTAATTTCCCTAGGACAAAAAGAATGTCTTAAGAGTATATTTGAAACTCGCTCATGATCAAGGGTCAGACAAAAACTAAAAGCAGGCTCCCAGTCGTCCCCACTGTGTTATCGGTTCTTAGACTCTGGAGAACGCTGATGGTTGACGGGGCGTCAAGGCCTTAGGGTGCTCTGATTGCACCTGCCGTCTGCGCAGCAGGTGTGTGTGGGGGACCGTACTGGGTAACACATGAGAAATGAAAGCTCTCAAACTATGTACATAATATGATATCAGTTTTGTTTAAATGTGTGTGAATATGTGCGTGAGTGTATCTGTGTGTGTCTGTGTGTCTGTATATGTGGGTGTCTGCGTGTCTGTACGTGTGGGTGCCCTTGAGTCTGCATGTGGTGTGATGTCCCTCTACAAGCAGGTCCAGCCTCAGGAACCTTCCTCCGCTTCTAGCTCAGGTTTCGGGATCCACCTATTTGATTTAAGATTTGAAAATACAATTGTGCGTTGACTTCATGGTCTTTTTAGCAGTTTTTCCAGTCCTCACGTTATTCGGCTGACACTCATGGGGTGCACACCGTGTCCGAGGCATCCTTGGGGAGTCACAGGTGACCCACTGCGGAGGGGGACTGCACTGCAGTGGCGGCCTCCATGGGGTTTAGCACCTGCATTTCAGGAGAAGAAGCATGCACAAGTCATCGGGAAGCCCTTCTGCAAGAGCTGTTCTGCACCCCGGTCACCCCAAGTGTGTTCACGTGCCCACCCAGTCTGTGGCTCCCAGCCCCTGCTGGTCTGGGATGATGTGCGAGTGCCCCAAGGAAGTTACCTAGAGACTTCTTCCCCAGGTGCTGGAAGGGGAGCCCTAATGGGGGGTGGGGGTCAGACCCAGGGTGCGGGGAGCCTGTGCTGTGAGCCGCCAGCCTCAGGGTGGTGGGGTGAACTGCCCACACGGGCAGGAGCAGGAAGCCAAGCCCGAGGGGAACGGAGGAGGTCAGGGGTGATCAGGGCTAGGCTTGGGATCCAGGAAACCCCAGCTGCTTGGTGCCCGTGGGGAAAGGATCTGCTCAGTGAGCCACAGACACCCCAACCTCCAGCCCACGCTGTTTATGCACAAACGCACGGGGCTCCTGCATGCTAATAGTTCACGTGAAAAACCCTGGGTGTGCCTCCGGTTGTGCTGAGTTCTGAGCCTCAACCTCCCAGGTCCTCCGGAGGAAGGCAGAGGTGAGCCCCGGGGAGAGGCGAGGGATGGGGGAGGCGGTCCTGGGCGGCTCCCCTTCCCAATCCTTTCCTGCATTTCTCTGCCCAGACCTGGAGTTTTCAGTACACCCAGAATATGGGGATCATGTCCCAAAACTAAAAAGTGGAATGGACATGTAATTAATTTAGCTCTGCGTCGCTGTCGCTCTCTGGCCACACCAGAGACGGAGGTCGTTGGGAGAAGCGAGACCTCACGGAGATAGACAGCATCGTTCCAAACCGCCGTGGGACGCAGCACGAGTCGGGGCCGCCCAAGCTGCCCAGGTGCCCCTCCGCCAGGCTGGCGGGGCTGGGGGGACACGCATCACCGGTGGAGGGAGTCAGGTCACCGAGGGCCCTCTGCTCCTCGGGGCTCCAGACCTCCCACCCACCTGCCCGCCCAGAGGGTGGCCAGGCCTCCGGGGTGTGCGTTGCCTGCTGTGTCCCCCATGCCCAAGGGCTGCCCGGGGTCGAGGGGGAAGGACTGGGGTGCAGGGAGTGTGTGGGCCTGGGGCCGGGAATGCAAGCCAGCGCGGAGGGGAGACTGTTCTCATTGGCCGGGCGCCCCCGGGGCTGCCCTCACATTTGACCCATTGTGCAGACTTGGTGTGATTAAATTCTGTAGAAAAGAAGCAAATAGAAGAATAATTAGCATGTGAAGAAACACAGGTGGGATTCTGGCTGTGTGTGGGTTGCTTGATAATAGCTAACATTAGGCTCAGGCAGACAAACTGAAATGGGCCCAAATTAACGTAAGTTTGTTTCAAACGCATGTTAACTAACCGGCTACCTCTAGTTCTCAGGTTTGGGAATGATGATGTCGGCCACGCCGACACGACGTTGAAGTCCAGGAAGGGCAGAGAGAAGTTCCTTCGTGTCATTCTCCTGACGCATCCGGAACGTCCTGACGTTCCCAGGAGCGTGTGGCTAGCCAGCTCAGTATTTCCTTGCCGGGATCGATCGGTCAGCTGTAATTCCAATAAAAGCCCGCCCAGCAAGAGTGTGCGCACCGGTCACGGAGAGGTGGACGGTGGACGAGGCGCTGATCTCTCCGTGTGGGGTTTTCCGACTTGATAGGGATGAACCCGAGGAGGAAAGGCAACAGGATGGGGATGAGCCGATTCGGGAGATGGTCTACACTGCCTGCCCGTGCACGCGTGCTGCGCCATCCGTGCCATGGGTGCTGGCCCGGCGGGCTACGGACCTCGCCTGAGCCCCAGCCCCGTCGCCTGTGGAGCGGGGAGCGTGACGAGGAAGGCGGGGGCCGGTGAGGCAGGCCACGCTCAGCGCTCAGCGGGTGTGGGTCGCTCTCATCGTCCGTGGACGGGCCGCGCCGCGCAGGCTCCCTTAGAGTCTCGCTGAGTCTGGAGCATGATCGTCCACACCCAGGGCACCTCCGAGGCCCTCGCTGTTCGTTGCAGCATCGGAGGGCCCGCTGGGTCGGCGCGTGGGCCCGTGGATGTGAAGCCACTCGTTTACTGGGTGTGCAGCCCAGGGCCGGCCTTCTCCCACGACGGCGGCAGGGACGCCCGCCTCCTGTGTCCTTGATTCTGTTCACAGAGCCTTTTCCGCGCTGTTTTGGGCCAGAAGCCGTTGGTACCAGCTATAATCTGAGAAAACAAAGTCTCCTAAACTTGAATGATGGCCACATTAAATAGTAACGGCCAAGGGATTTGGAAGCAGCTCTGACCCAATGTTCTGGCCAAAACTTGGGCGGCTGCCCAGACTCCGCTGCTCCGGCCCCTACAAAGCAAGTCAGTCTGGAAGTTTCTGTGCAAAGAGGAGGGAAAGTGCTTACTTCCCCTCCCCCGCATCACCCCCAGCCCCCCTCCTCTTTGAACGCGTCAGTCCCAGGGCCGCGTGTCGGCGCCGCTGCTGGAAGCTCAGGCTGAGGTCCCGCAGGTCCTCCAGGCCAGCCTGCCTAGATGCCACGTCCCCACTGCTGACCTTCAGAGGGAACCCTGTGGCATGCCCCCCGCCCCCATATCGATTCTGCTCCAGAACAACAGGGTGGGGAACGGAGTGGGTCAGGCCTGAAGGTGAGGCTTGAGTTGTTCGCATCCTCTGGAGCGGCTTCAGGACCAGGATGGGTCCCAGCCAGGCGCCTGTCAGGGGCCGTGGGTCCACGCCTCGCCGCTGGGAGCCGGCCGCACCGCTGTGCCCTCAACAGCAGGAGACGTGTCACCCAAGGTGTAACTTCCTGGCAGGGGGCGGTTGGCTGGTGTCCACGAGCGGCGACTCTGCAGGGTGCCCTGGCTCCAGAGCTCCCGGCAGACTTGGTGAGAGTCTTACGTAACCACACAGTGTCCACCCCACTCCCCTGCCCCGCTTCTGCAGGAGCCTCTCAGAAGCACTGTCCACTCACCGCCCCTCTCAGGGAATTCAATCTAAGGCCTCCTCCAGCAGCTGCCTGGAGGATGAGTTTGTCTCCCAGCAGAGCAACAGGGGCCTGCTTCAGGTCCCACTGGCTCAGGGCGCAGTGACGAACAAGAGAAGCATCCAGAGTCTCTGAGAACTCGAGGTGGAGCACTCCCTCAGCTGACCCTGTGCGTGCAAGGCCTGCCCCCCTTTAGGCCGAGAACAGGGAGGGATCGCCGTTATGCGTGTGTGTAGGTGTGCTGTCAGCTGGGTGCAGCGGGCGCTGGGGTGGACACTGGACCCCGCCGCCTGGCTCTGCCGTGCAGTGACCGCCTGGCCATGGGCACGCCTGGTGTCGTGGCTCACCGTCCGCGTGGACCAAGCACCATCGCAGTGAGACCACCCGGGGCCCAGGAGACAGCGGCCAGCTGGCTGCATCCCGGGGCCATCGGTTTGTGGGGGAGCAAAGCAGGAAACAGGAATGTGGGGAGCAGGGCGGTGGATGGGGGCGCGCAGAGGTCCCAGCCACGCTGCAGGAGGAAGGAGGGGCATTTGCCGGCCGTGCGCAGAGCTGGAAATGCTGGGTGCGGGCGGAGACCAGCAGGTGCAGGGCCTGGGGCGGGGGGAGCAGCCACTGTGTGCTGGCAGGGTCCCAGGGCCACGGGGCAGGTCCCCGACGCGCCAGCAGCAGGAAGGGGGCAGCTGCAGGCCACACGAGCCCCGGGGAAATGCGGGGAGGGGCTTCCACTGGTTTTGTTTGGTTTTTTAATTCTGAAGCCTCTACGAGTGACATAACCCGACTCACAGCTTAGAAATGACCCAGCGCCGGGGACTCTGGACAGCAGAAGCCACAGGACTGGGTTTGGGGTGGACTGAGGGCGCCACACTCTCAACCCGTTTCCCTTCCGGGGTCAATCCTTCCCCACCGCCCGCCGGGGGGCCCGAGCTCCTGGCCTGCAGACGGCCGGGTGCGCCTGACGGTCCCCGAGAGCCCAGAGCAGGCCTTCCTGGGGGACAGGAGGCGGGTGTTGTCTGTGGGTCTTTGGTGCATCGGTGGCGGTGCCAGGTTTGGTGAACCCAAGACCTCCTTGCCCCTGGCCCTGCTCTGTATCCAGCAGCTCGGCCCCCGGGGCTGTGGCCCGCGTCCCCTCTCAGTTCCAGGCGGGTTGAGCCAGTGGGAGCATCAGGAGGGAAGGGTGAGGTGCAGGGCCGGGGGGTATTGAGACCCCCTCCCGGCCCGCACCCCAGTCTCTCCCAGCCGCGGCCCCACGGCCTAGCAGGACCAGACTCACTGTCAGCCGCGGGGTGGAAGGCGGTGGTGCCCCACTGCTGCCGGACCCTCGGTGAACCGGAGCCGCGTCCACACCCACACCCGCCTCACTCAGTTCTCTTGGGCCAGACCCTGGGGAGGGGCCGCCTCCTTTCTGCCGGCACCCAGACGAGCACGGCGGCGTTTATCGTCTTGGCCGCATGTCATCCTTGCGTGTCCTACATCCTGTACGAGGCACAGCACATGGCAAGTCGTCACCAGAAGCCTTCAGTCATCTGTTTGAGGTGATTATTAACTCGGCCTGAGTATCGAAGGCCCACAATGCTTAATTATTAAGTCTGCAACCCAACAAGTTGGACAGGATTCTGAGCAACTATTCCGAAGCAACGCTGCTTGCTTCTTCTGTTTTGAATGAGCTGTGGGCATCGATCACGTGGGCTATTAGGGGGAAAAAAAAAAAAGCTCTAAATGCTCTGCAGCAGCAGCTGAAAGCCTGAAATTCTTGCTAGAGGAAGCAAACCAGAGGTCGCGAATGAGTTTACTAATTTTAATGTCAAGTGCATTGTTATTTATCCAGTTTCTTAATGGAAAAATAATGCACAATAACCTTAAAAGTTAATGCAAGGGGGAGAAAATAACTGTACAGATGTACTTATTTTTTTTTTTAAGTTCCAATAAATCACTCTTGGCCTAGAGCTCAAGGAGTCCCTGTAGGAGTCACTGTCTGGGGCATTTGGGGGTGACAAAGGCCTGATACCACCTCATCTTTCCTTCATTTCTGTGGGCCTGTCCCTTCAGGAAGATGCTCCAGCCCTTAGGTCCATGGCACTTTCTCTCAAAAAAATCCCATTTCACTTCTATTATGGTCCTCAATTATGGAAGATCATAAAATAACAAATGATTATTTTTCTTTAATTCACAATTTTTATTTAGATCCCAGTGAGTTAACATACCATGCACTATTAGTTTCAGTTATACAATATAACGATTCAACACTTCCTTGCGTCCCCCGGTGCTCATGATAACAGGTGCCTTCCTTCGTCCCCATCGCCTATTTCACCCACCCCCTACCCATCTCCCAACAAATGATCATTTTAAAACTCAAATTTTATAAACCTGGCAAACTTAGAAATAAAAATCAGAGGTAGTTACTGCTAAAAATGTATGTCATTTCTTTCCGATACCTTCCTGTACGTGGATTATTATTTTTGTGGGCATTTTTACCATGATGGGTGACAGTCACTCATCTTCTACATGCCTGGCTTCGTCTGAACATTTTAGGTGGATTAATCTGTGAGACAGGAAGGTCATGAAATCCAGGGCTTGGGGTGCAACGCCTGGCATGGATTCCCGGGGTGCAGAGATGCGGGTCCTCGCCTCTGCTGCTTGCTGTTTATCACAGGCCGTAGCGTTACCAGGTGGGACGGCCTCACCATGCACTTGTGTTCTGGACTTTGGTTTTAACTCCACCACGTGATGTAAGTGTCTTTCTGCATCAGATGTTCGGACTATGTTTGAATGTTTGAATGGTGTCATAACGTCACCTCTACGGATGACCCAGATGTTACTTGTTTAGTCTTCTGTTAGCAGTTGTGTAAGTTGTTTGAACCTTTTCTCCTTTTACATTCAGTGCCACCGTGGTTATCACGTTACACACTTGTGAACTTGTGATGGCGTTTTTGTTTGGTAGAAACCAAGACCAAGTCTGCCCATCAAAGGACATATATGCCTTTCATCTCATTACACAGTGACACATTGACTTTGAGCTCCTGATCAATAGTCAATGGAAAAAGGGAAAAAGTTATTTCCCCACATCCTCGCTGAGCTGAGTGTTACAGTTGTTTTTTTTTTTTTTTTTTTTTTAATCTTTACCAATCTGATGGGGATGATGGTGGCTAGCATTCTTTTTATTTGCATTTCCTTGATTATATTTGAGGGCAAGAATCTCTTCAGATACCTATCGATCATCTGCATGACTTTCTCTGGGGATTTCTTGTCCTTATCCCTTTTTATATTGACTTTTAAATTTAATTATTTCATAATAATCTTTTTTTGTAATAATTTGTAATAATTCAATTTTATTATTTTGTCTTATTATTTTGTAAGATATGAAGGATATTGCTGTAAAAGTATGCGTCCGTTAAAAACAACAAAGTAGATACTTCTGAGCCAACATAAATTGTAGAGTTGAAGAAATAAGTAAAAAATATAATGACACAAGTAACACAGGTATCATCTTTGTAAATAAAGATTCCATTTTCATGACTCCTTCCAGAAATGGTGGACAAGTGCACTTACACTAACACGACCGCTGAGAACAATTAGAAAATCCAGGGAGACTGGTGAGGAGGTCAGGGTGGGCGTGTGGGGCGCACACGGGGAGGTTCGGCAGGGCAGGGCCACCGCCGGCCCTGGATTTACCTACGGAGGCAATGGGATACCAGTCAAAGCACCAAAGGTTTTGTTTGTTGTAGAAGTGTTTATAAATTAGTAAACAATTCTAAAATCCATGTGGGAATGCAAAGGCCTTCAGACCTCAAAGGCCGTAGGGAAGAAAAAGAAGGGGGAGAGTTTGATTGCCCACATATCACTGTTTTCCATGAGATTTGTTGCTGGAATGAAGATAGGCACGTAGGCCCGTGGGACAGAAGGAAGACCAGGCAGGAACTGCCGTGCACGCGTGCACTCAATCGACGACAGAGCACAGGTGCAATGATGGGGATATGTCTGTTTCTCCCATATTCAGAAAAATGAACTTTTCCTGATTTACTGCTAAACACAAATGTGATTCCAGGTGGATTATCATTCTAAATGTGAAAGGTAAAACTGAAATGGGGAGAGGGGCGTCTCCACTTCGGGGTAGCATTAAGCGGCTGTGGCCTCCTGGCACCCGAGAGCACGAAACATTAGTCTGGAGGATGGAGCAGGAGATCTGGGGGGGCCAGGCTGACATTCCAGTTCCCTTCATCGCTGGGGCCGCTTGCCTATTCGGGACACCAGGGCAGGATGGAGACTTGGGGCGGTGCCTGTGCAGAAAATAAACAAAGCCGCTGGCGTGGGCTCGGGCTGGACACCTAATGCAGCAGCTCCTGGCTCAGAGCCTCTGAGAAGCAGAAGGGGGTTTTCTGTAGCTCGATCTGATGCAGAGTCCAAATGCCTTGTGCGTCCTGAGAAGGAGTGAATGAAATAGTAGCAAAACAATATGAACCAAAAATAATCAGGCTCTTTAGGATGGGAATGCGGAAAACACAAGGACATTGTAAAAGACACCCTTGCTCAGAGCAGCACCAGCAGGCTGACCCCCCAGCCACCGGCCCGGGGCACCTGCCCAGCACCAATCCCTCCACGATGAGTGTAAAAGATCTTGTGACAAAAAGAAAGAAAAGAGAACTCACCCTGAGTAGAGCTTCCTGAAAAGAAAATACTGGAAGGGAGTCCTCCAGGCAGCAGGGAAACTCCCCCAAACAGAAATGCGAAAATGCGGTGGGAACCAGAGAAAGTCAGGAAAAGTGACAGGTTAGAGGAAACCGTAAGTCCACGTTGAAGCGTAAACCGAGTATTGATTGCAGCCCCACAAAATGAATATTGTCTTGTGTGATCTCCAGAGCGCTGAATTAAAGGTTCCATTTAATTTTTAAAAATTGGAAGGCCTACCGACTCTCCCCGGAAAGCAGGAGGGAAGTAGACGGCTGGGAAAGATTCTGAGCTTCTCGTACTCGCGGGAAGTGAGAGCGACAATACTTCACATCAGATTTGTAGGTTCGTGATGTGTGTTCTGATTTCCAGCACAGCCACCGGCAGAGCAATGAGGGGCTGCGGGACTATTGATTCAACAGAGGGAAGCATGGAACAGTCACACGTATCTGGTTACCCTCGAAAAAGACGACGAGGGAAAGAGGGGACATGGGAGAGCTGAGTGAAGCTGAGGGATCCGAACGGCAGGACCTGAGGGACAGTCATTCCACCGACGTGAAGCGGCCGACGCACTTTAAGGCCGCATCATCCGAGTGGGTGAAAATACTAAAATCCAACTAAGTGCTTTTTGCTAAAGATGCGATGTTTAATATAAGGGGACAGAGCGCTTGAGAGCCGGAGCCAGAATGGGATTACACGCAAACCCTAACTGCACCTGTACGCGTCCAACAACGTCGCTTCAACATACAAAACTATGAAAAGATTGCTCAAGTGGCAATAAACTCGTAAGAAGGCTCTTCCTTTGTTAATCATCGAGGAATTACCAATTAAATTGTGAGATGCAAATAAAATTAAAACATGGTGGTACCACAATGGCTAGAATTTTTTTTTTAAGATTTTATGTATTTATTCATGAGAGACAGAGAGAGAGAGAGAGAGGCAGAGACACAGGCAGAGGGAGAAGGAGGCTCCATGCAGGGAGCCCGATGCGGGACTCGATCCCAGGACCCCGGGGTCACGCCCTGGGCCCAAGGCAGGCACTAAACCGCTGAGCCACCCAGGGATCCCAATGGCTAGAATTTTTAAAAAGGAAGATACCAGAATTTGGCAAAACTGTGAGTTAGCTAGAACTGTCCTGTGGTGTCCGCAGTGTGCAAACTGGCACAGTGACTTGGAAGATTATTTGGCATTATCACCTAAACCTGAAGATGTTCATACCCCGGGACCCAGCGATAGTAAATGCTAATCCAGTGGAAATGTGTGTGTATGTGCACTAAAGGGTGTGCATAGGATGCTCGTAGTGGTGTTATTTCAAATAGCTCCATATTGGAAAAGAAATCAAAATGACGATCCAGATTACAATAAATAGATACACTTGGTAATGTTGATGCAATGAAATTCTGTGTATGGTCCTGATGGGAGCAAACAAACCCCACACACCAAAACGGCTCCTGCACGTGTGACCTTGAGTGAGGAACCAGTCACAACCAGACACACGCTCCCAACGGAGTTTATGGTTGTCGAACTCAGCATAGCAGGTGCCTTTAGAAGGGAGGACAGGGGCTTCCCGGGGTCGGGGGCATGTTGTGGCTTGACCTGGAAGATGATCATCTCTACTTTTACGGTCTGATAATTCAAAGAGCTGTGCGTTGAGCATCTGTGAGTTATTTTCAGCAACAGAGTTAAAACACAAGCGCACACGCAAAACACCACCACCACGTTTTACAAGGGTAAGAACTGGTGAGCCCATTCACCAGCAGGTACCAACGTGTGTGAGCTGTTCCCTGCAGCTGGCGGGGGTGCCGGTGGGGAATGAGAAAAGGGATGGAAGGAGTGAAGAAGACAGAAGAGGAAGGCAGGGAAGGGGAGGAAGGGGGAGGGTGGATAGACACACAGTGTGCCCCCAGTGCGCAGGGTCCCGGGGTCTCTCCGCTCTGCCCCCAGGGGTGGGGGCTGGTGGCCTCTGGTCTCAAGTCCACGAGGGAGCTCACCGGCACCGGAAAGGTGTGCACACTCCCACCCGTGCTCTCTCGCAGGCCTCCTCCCCGGGCTTGTTAGAGGCTCGTGGCGCTTGGTTGTGACTCACGGACGGTGAGTCTGGAAGTTGACACACTGGGCAAAAGAGGTGTCAATATGGCACAGCGGGTTTGGACACTTTCCACTTTGGCCGTGAATCTCAAACAGCTTTAAAAATGACATTTCGCCACCACCCAGCAATTGCACTGGTGGGTATTTACCCCAAATGATACAGACCCAGTGGTCCGAAGGCGCACCTTCAGATGAGATCTTAACCATTTGCAACGACGTGGATGGAACCAGATGCTGAGCGACGTAAGTCAGTCAGGGAAAGACCGTTATGATCTCACTCATGTGGAATTTAGGAAACAAACAGGATCCTAGGGGAAGGGAGGGGAAAATAAGATGAACTCAGAGATGGAGACCAACAGTAAGAGACTCTTAATCACAAACTGAGGGTTTTCTGGAGGGGAAGGTGGGGGCGGGGTCACTGGGGGACCGGCATGGAGGATGGCACGGGACGGGGTGGGCGCCGGGTGTCACCTAAGACCGAAGGATCACTGACCTCTACCCCTGAGACCAATGATGCACTCTATGCTAATTAAATGGCATTTTAAATAAAATAATAAAATAAAAAAAAATAGAAAAACAACGTCTTAATTTAAAAACTTTTAAAAAAGTGGCCCAGTGAATACAGACATTTTCATGAATGTCTTCCAAGCTATTTTCAGCGGGAAAACAGGACTCCACATATCTCAATACTTTTTAGATGTTTCCAAAGACAGGATCTGACAGGATCATCTTGAAGGAGGTAAAATGTTATCGTGCGCTTGGCAAGTAGAGCCTGGCAGGGAGCATCCTCTCCTGGTTATTGCGGGCGAGCGTGGCTTTGTGGTTCAGATGCTCCCTGGACTCGTCAAGAAAATAAAAGTATCTGATGGGCCCAGATGCCTTAGTACAAATAATGAACACACTGATGACATTTCCTGCGTGCCTGGCACTGCTGTCAGCGCCGGGCATACGGGAGCCTTCCTGTGAAGCCACCGGGAGGTGGTCCTGTTGGCCAGCCTAAGACCGGGTTCGAATCCCACAAGCCGTGCACCGCGGGCCAGACTCACACTCTGCAGGCAGCAGCCCCATCGGTCCAGGGGGCCTGGGTCCAGCGTCAGCGGGAGGGGGCCGTGCGGACCCAACCGGGTCATGCATGTGGAAGGATCGGTGCAGGCGTGATGTGCGTGGAAACCAGAGTTCCCACGGGCCCCCCACAGGACCAGGGCCTGGAGGCCTGGGCTGGAAGAGCTGAGAACAGGTCGGGCTGCTTTGCCCCGTGGCCTTGCCCATCTTTAAAGATATTTGCCTACAGAGAAACCCCTCTGGCTCTCGGGGCTGACGGCTGGGCATGACCCCGTTTTGCAGATTAGGAAGGACGGGTTCTCCCCCAAGGTCACGCGCTGTCTGCGGACGGTCGGAGGAGAAAGACCCGCTTTCTGCTTTGCAGTGTACACCCCGTCCTCCCGAAATGCACTGGAAATGATTTTAGCAGCGGCGGCAATGGGGCATTTAGAGAATGGGTCTGAGTAGGACATACCTCATGTTTATAGGTTTTAAAAAGCATTTGAAGGACATTTACCCAAATGAGGTTATTAACACAACTTTTTCTCGCTGTCAGATCCATTCATTGGCTCCTCTTTCTTTTCTTCAGTTTCTTAGCCAATGGGAACATTAAAAGATTTGCTTAGTAAACTAATCTTTTAAGTTTGCAGAGAAATCTAAGCGGAGAGCTTGCATTGCCTCTTCCGTAATCTTTTTAGCTTAGCAAGAAAATTTACTGCGGTCCTCCCCATTTTTCCTTTCACAGACCATTGGTGACACATCAGCGAGGATAATAAGTGAGAAAATGAAATTCTCTCTCTCTTCCAGAGATACACACGCACATCATTCAAGCCCCTGGCACTGTCATCCCGCCGTTCTCTCTAGCTCGCCCTGAATTGTTTGCGTCCAGCTAAACCCCGAAAAGAGAGACGCCGGGGCGACGTCCAGCCATATTGCCCATCGGTGTTGAAGTGTGTTCCCAAAATAATCTCATCATTACTGGTAATACCCTGATAGGTAATCTCCTTTCCTGAGTGGGTGGCGTGCAGTCCTGCAGAATGACTTTTTATAGCCGGGCCCCATAGGGCGTTCCATTTTCTGGAAAGGTGAACAAAGGAAATGGTTTTCAAATTGAAGGCAGACACAGTTATGTTATAGAACCTATTAGGAGGGAAAACCATGCACAGTAAAGGGTCTCAGGTGGATCATTGTAGTTGTGCATGTCTGGGTTTCTCCGGGGTCCTCCAGAACTTTCCAGAACTCTCCAGGGCTCTCCAGAGTCTTTCAGAATTCTCTAGGGTCCTCTAGGGTCCTCCAGAACTTTCCAGAACTCTCCAGGGCTCTCCAGAGTCTTCCAGAACTCTTCAGGATTGTCTAGGGCCCTCCAGAGTCTTCCAATACTCTCTAGAACTCTCCAGGGTCCTCCAGGATTCTCCAGAAATCTCCAGAACTCTCCGTGGCTCTGCAAGGAGGCCCTGCCGCTCTCTGCTGGCCAGGAATCAGTCATCTCTCCGTTGCCACCGCCTCCTCTGCCCGCACTCCTGCTTCGGACAACCCACACCTCCCCAGCGGGACCCCAGTCAGCCCCTGCCGACGGCCACGAGGCTGGACGGGCTGCAAGTGCTGCCCCGGGTCTGCGCTGCTGATGGATTCCAATTCCTTCCATTCCGACCAACACGGGTGCGACGGCCTCCCTCCCTGGGCCTCTGCAGCATCAGGCAAGGCTGCTCTCACCGCCTCCACCTGCTCCGCCTGCACTGCTCACCCCTGCCCTGCGGTGTTTGCTTCCTAACAGTTACGCCGAATGAGGGGCTAGCTTTCTGCACGAGCCCCGCGACTAGTGTCCCTCCTCCACCTCGTCCTCCGGGCTGTTCTCCTCTGAAGGGAGTCAGGGGTCTTTCCAAATTGCCGAGTGGACATCGTCGCCCTGCTTGGAGCCCTTGAGGGTTTGCTATTCCTCAGCTAAAGTCCTGGGTCCAAGGCTCCCTCGTCCCTGGTGGCCCCCTCACCCCCCCAGGAGCCCTGCGCCCTGTCCACGTGCACCGAGGGTTCCCAGCTGCTGCTGCAGAGCCTCGCAGGGCGGCTTTAACAAAGCTCCTAACACAGCCCAGGACCCCGCGATGTGTCTCGGTAGGTACTTGGTGAGCAGCTGAGGGCGAGGCCCGCGGTGGGGAGGGGGTCCGGGGATCAGCAGTGAGGTCCTGAGATGTGGGCTCCCCACACGCACAGGGACCCCAGGAAGGTCTACTGAGCCGCCCGTGCTTCGGGGCCGGCCGAGGGCAGTGAGGGAACAGGACAGAGGGAAGCTCCAAGGACGTCGTCTGTTGGAGGTGGGGCCACGGCGGGGCAGTGGGGGCACAGGCCAGACACCTGCACCCCTCCTCATGGCTGCCCGTGAGGCCTGGCGCTCAGCAGATCTTCGGGTCCTGTCATTGCTTCGCTGGACAAAGGGCCATGGTGTGGAGCATCTCGTCCCCAGCAGAGTCCCCGGAGACGGCCCCACGGGAGGCTTTTCCAAAGACGCATCCCAACGTGCTGTGCTGTCTGGACCCCTGTTCTCCGACCCTGCGGAGGCCAGAAAGACCAGCCCCAAGCAGGCCCCGGTGGGCCCTTCGGGTGTTTGCTCCCCGTGGTGTCTCTGGGCGGTGTGTGCATCTGCACCTGAACGTCAGTGGCTAGAGAGGGACCGAGACCCCGTGAGAGTCAGGAGAGGCCGCGTCTCACCCCAGAGGGCGTCCCGGGTGCAGGACACCAAGACAGGGTGGGGGCTGCTCCGGCCCCTGTACCAGGTCGGGCAGGCGCGTGTTTCCATAAGCCCACAAGGTAAGAACTGTCTTTACGGCCTTGCTCTTTATTTTTCAAAAAAAATTTTTTTAGCAAAGTCACATGGTCGACGGCAGTGTGGGAAGGCCCATCTCAGGGGCACTGTATGGGATAGGATATTGTAAGAATGGCCTAAATGTCACTCTATAGTTTGTTACCATTAAATATGTAAGTCAGGTACCAACACAAGATTTTTTTTTACATGAAACTTATTTATAAAATGGAATAATGGAGATTTCAGAAAACATGCAAAACACAACTTCAGAAGATCTCGTAGCAAAAACCTAAAATATCACAGTGATGAGGAAAGCAGGCTATGTTTTTAAGTCATGGAACATTTGGGAAGAAGAGCAGCTGTTTGCTGACACGTGAAGAGTCTGGGACACCTGACCTGCCGCGTCCACGGGGGGCGGGGGGGGGGGGCGACACCAGTGCACAGCGCGCTGCGTGCTCCCGGGACGGTGGGGTTGCCTGAGCCGGGCACCAGAGACCGCCTGCCCCACGGAGCCTGGACTATGTGCTGTGTGGTCCTTTACCGGGAAGGGCCCTCCACGAGTGACCAGTTCCCTCGTACCATCCACGTGGGGGGGCTTCTCCGTCCGGCCTGTGGGATGCTCCTCGGTGCTCCTCCCTGCAGGCTTCCCAGCAGCGGCGCGGCCCGTCACCCACAGGCTCTGGTCTGAGGCTCCCAGCGGCTGGGCGGGTGGCCGTGACAGCAATCAGGGACCCCACGGGGGCCCCAGCTCCAGGGGCAGGCAGGCCGCAGGCCGCTCTGCACCCTGTGTGCACAGCTTCGGGGCTGGAACCGGGGCACGTGGGGCTCCTTCCCGCCGCGGCGTGGGGTCCCCGAGGACACCTCCTCGGTGCACACTTCCCATTCCTGAGTGTCGGCCTCCAGAGTTTCCCCTCGGGCGGCAGCGAGCAGAGAAGGTGCTAAGCCCGCCTGGCACTTGGGAAAGCCCTGAGGCCGCAGCCTGCTTCAGGCGGCTCGCGAGATGGGCACCGTGGCCACAGAGGTGTCCTCCCTGCGGCTTCCGCGCTGACCTCCCACCAGCTTTGCGGGGAATCCGTCAGTGAGTTGTGGGGCGTCGCTGGCCTGGAGGGGGCCCACGGTCCTGGGGCCAATCCTGGGGTGCCGTCCAGGGGCGCTGAGGGCCCCGCGGGTCTGCACCTTGGCAGGCTGGGCCAGGTTGTGGCTGGGCCTGACTGCCCTCCGAGGCTGTCACCCTCGCGCGGGGCCTCCCGCCTGCCGTAGCAGCCCGGTCCTCGGCGGCCGGTCACCGGCGAAGGCGCCCACGCGGCTCGGATCATTAGTGCAGCGGCTCTGAGTGACATCAGTGACTGCACTGAGCATCCTCGAAGTGCTGTTATCATGGCTGAGTCTTACAGAGAGCTGGGAAGCTCTTAGCACAAATGATGTACTTGTCACCTGCCTTTTCGTAATTACTGTGATGTACAGGAGCCCTCCCAGTGAGGCGTACGCGTGAGCAGCCGAGGAGCGGCTGGGCCCCTTAGGTGAGGGAAGTGTAAGGGGTGTGCAGACACAGCTCCTCAGGCCGAGTCCCCGCCTAGAGGCAAGACATGGTCCGCTCACGTGTGCACAGACGTTCCGATTCCTGAGGGGGCCTATTTTCTGCAGCTCGTTTCGATCCGAGCGTTTACAAAGCGTCAGGCGACTTCGGTAACAATTGCTCTGCATTTGGGGAAACACGGGGATGAAGGGAGCCTGCACGTTGGGCCGACTCGCAGACCACGTGCTCATCCCTGACGCCCGCCGCCCCGTGAGCTTCTTCGGATCCCATGTCCGTCCCGGGACAGTGCCCACCCCTGTGGCCTCGCGCCAGAGGAGGGACACGGGGCGCCGGGGTCTGTAGCCTGGCTCCGCAGGGCACAGTCGGCTGGTGGCGCACCTGCGGCGGGTCCTGTGGTGGGGGGCCCCTCAGACTCCGGCTCCCCGGCTCCCCGCCCCCTTCTCGAGCCCCACCTGCTCGACCCATGCTTCCTGCTTTGCTCCTGAAATACGGCGTCCCTGCCTGACGTGGGCCGTGTGCCCGGCCCCTCCCTCCCCTGGGGTCGGCTCCGTGGAACCCCCTCGGCCACCCGGGCGTCCCCTCCCTGCACTTGGTGCCGCTGTCTGGCTGCTGGCCGGGGTCTCCTCCAGCCTCTCACTTGCTGGAAGATCCCCCGGAGAGGCGGAGGGTACGGGCCTGGGAAGGGCGTCCCAGGTCCCCTCTCCTGCCGGGGGCCCCCCCAGCAGGAGTCGAGGTCAGGAAGCGCTCTGCACCTCGCTGGGCTCCCCCAGGGCAGGGGGCCTTGTCCCCGGGGGCCCCGTGGAGGTGCCAGTGGGTGCTCCAGGCTGTGGGGGGGGGGTGCCCTGCATCCGGCCTGGCCCTGAGGCTTTACCACTGAGCTGTTGGCCAGTGACGGGATCTCCGGACTTCAGGCCCCTGGGGATCTGCGAGAAGAAGGACCCCGCTCTCGGGTTGTACTGGGACGGTGGCCACGGCATAAAGCCCCGGCTAGTGCGGGCCGGCCCGTCCTCTGCATCCCCGTGCGGTCTGCTCCGTGGAGCATGCCTCGGGGAGGGTGGGGGTAGAAGCCCCCTTTCTAACCACAACTGAGTCTCAGGGTTCGTGGCAGTTCTGTTCTGCAGTCACCACACACGCTGGCTTCGTGAACACGGAGCCATCGCTCCCCGGGGGACACGGGGTGAGGGTCCCACAGGCCTCCCGCCGGGCGTGTTTCTCGGTCCTTTTGCTCCCTGTGTGCTGTCCCGAGACCCCTGGTGTAACGTGTGCGGTGCATTTGTTCACGTCGAGCTCACAGCCAACAGCACCGGGACGCGTGCCCAGGAGGCTGGTGGGACACCCGTGTGTCGTCCGTAAGGCACACACCCCTCAGCCTCCTGCCCACGGGAACCTGGCCAGTGGCACCGACGCAGCAGAGTCAGCAGCAGAACGCACAAAGGTCATGACATGAGACTTGCCTGGAGCGTCAGGGCTGAGCCAGGGAGGTGGCGTGTCGCGTGTTTGACGTCCCTAAGCACGTCCGAAATGACTGCGTGTGCACGGCCGGCGTCGATGAGGGGTCACAGGAACTTGTAGCGAGCGGGTGAATTCACGAGTATGGGTGGCACGGGCCGACTCTAGCCGCCGTGCTCCCGCCATCCGGGACTCTCCCAGCGTCCCGGCTACGCTACTGCGGCACCCACAGCCCCCCTCGCACCCCCGGAGATGCTGCATCCTTCCTGCGCCCTCGCTGATTCTCGGTGTTCCCCACGCGCCGTCCCGGAGCGTCCCTCCCGGGGGCTTGGGCGCTGGGGGGCGAGGGTGAGATCAAGCGTGCAGGTGCTGGGCAGGCGGGGGCCGCACCCCCCAAGGAGGGAGGTGCCGTAGGTGATGCGGGTGGACATGCAGGACCCCGCACACGGCGCTCAGTGCTCGACGCAGGGGCCTTGCTCCTCCTGCCAGAGGCACCCCCTCGTCTCTGCGGCTCAGCCCCGTGCATCACCTCCTGCCTCTGCTCGGCGCTGCTGCTGGAGGAACGGAACTCAGGGGCGCGCCCTGTCCTGCCCCGCGGGGCCCTCCCGCGTCTGCGTCCCCCCACCTGGGGTCAGTGGGCTCCCCCCGTGAGCACCCCGGACCCCCTTCTCTGTCCCTTCCCGGCACCTCACCTGGGGCTCCCGCGCGGGGATATTGAACCGCTCTCGGCTCCTTGAAGAAATGACATTTATTTCTGTTTAGAGGCTCCTGACAAATAAGGCTTCTGATGTATAAAATGTTTTCGTGTTATTTATTGCCGTTTCCAAGAAGAAAATCTGAATTTAGATCTAAGCCATCACTATCGGTTAGTATTTACAGCCCTACACATTAATGTGAAATTCTGAACTACCCATCTCCATTTATCTGACCCATTTCTGTGTCCCAGTAAAAGGAGCCGTATTTCAGGGCGATTTACCCGCGGGTGTGGCAGTGAGTCTCTACCCCGTTACGGCGTGTGACCGGTCACCCCCGTCGGCTCCCGGGGCACCGCACTGACGTCCCCCCACAGGGCTGGTTGCATCTGAAACAGCTCCACTGTGACTGACACTGAGGCCCACGGGAGGCTGGGAATGAAGGCGGTATACTTTGGTGCCTAATGCATGTGCCGACAGGGACTGAGGGGGGTTCCCGGGTGACGGGGCAGCTCCAAGTTCCATTTGCTGGGTGACCAAAATGAGAAGTGGGTTGACACCTCCTCTTCCCAGGGGAGCCCTCTTGCAGAGGGGTGGCAGCGAGGGGCTGTCATTACAGACCCCAGGCACCAAGCTCGGGGACTTCGGTGGCTTCTGTGTCGGGGCCGAGGCCCCACTCAGGACCCCAGGGGATCGGCCGTGTTGCTTAGGGGACGTGGCCTGTGGCTGTCCTCCACTCAAGTGTTTGGAGGCATGAGTGGGGTTGGGGACTAAGGGCTTCTCGTTCTGAGGGCCCGGCTTGGCCAGCCCAGCCCTCACGTCCCGAAAGCCAAGGCCGAGGCAGTCAGGACCGGCTCTTCCAGCTGACACCACGGAGGTCGCAGCAGCCGTGCCCATGTGCCCAGGTCGGGGACTCCGATCCCCACTGCCAGCTGCCGGGGGCACCGCCAGGGACCCCTCCGCCCACCCGCCCGCCCACCTGCCCGCCCGCGGGCTCTCTCCCTCTGCACTGTCCCCTTGTCGTCGTCGCTGCTGGTGACGATCTGGGGGTGAAGTGCACAGCGTGAATGCCTCCCTTCCCAAGTGGCTGACAGACGACGTGACAGGCTCCCGCGGAGGGCGCTTGCAGGGCCTCTGGACGCGCTTAGCTGCCGCCCACGAGCTGCAGGAGCGGGCGGAGGTCGCTGGCTCCGACTTGAGGGTTTTGAGTCGCGAAGTCAGAGGCTGCTCTATGGGACCCGGAAGGGCTCTGCAATGGGCAGTTGTCCTCCTCCTAAAGTGGCCACGGCGCCATAATGGCCAGAGAGCCAAAAAATAGTCAGAATTAGGAGGATCATTTTGTTTTAAATGAGCGCTTTTTCACGCTTGAGCTCTTGGAAGCTGCAGCTCTTGGAAGCTTTCTGCAGACAGCTGGTGGCTTCCTGTCCTGAGACGGGGACCTTGCTCTCCTCCGTGGACCCCACACCGAGGTCATCTGGATTTAGGACGGGAGAATCTCCCGGCTGACAGGTGAGGGGTCTCGAGGCCTAGGGTCACAGATGGTGGAGGAGAGGCATCCATTGGGATCCGGTGATGTAGACACAGTGGGACGCTTTCTGGAAGCTGGATCTCAGGGCAGCGCGATCCGAGACAGCCTGCTCTGAGCGGGGGTGTCGGGCTCCCCGTTAGTCCGATTTGAGGGCTTGAAATGAACCCCCGATGAGAAAGGGGCACACCGTTCAGGGCGGCAACGCGTCCGGGCTGCAGCTCCATGGCTGTTACACGCCTCCTTCGTTTTGCCTTTGTTTTGCTCTGTAGGGTCCCAGATGCGAGTCTCATGTCTGGCAGGAGGTGACGAGGACGTCGCCTCTAAGGCCCATGCAGTCTGGGTCTGGAGGGGCGGGGGCCGAGCCGAGAGCGTGCTGTTCGCGGGCTTTCTGCTCCGGTGTTCTTGAGCCGGCGCGCGGCCGCCCGGCACCTTCTGTGGAGGAGCAGAAGGCCTCCCCGCTCCGCCGAGCCCCGGCCCTGGCGTCGGCACATGGGCCTCCGGTGAGCCTCCCTGAAACGCGTCCTCCGCGCCTGCGGCCTCACAGCTGTCACCCTCCCATCAGGACGCAGGGGCCTGGAGCACGCCCGGAAGAAGGGGGAAGAAGCCTCTGGCCCAGTCCCTGCTCCCGCCGGAAAAATAAGCCGCCTCTACCTCCGTGTCTCTGGGAAGCCCCGGGGATAACTCAGCTTCGCGAAGAAGCCGCCGAGGACGGACTCTCTAAATGTAACTGCGCATTATCCATCGCCAACAGCTTCAACTTTCAGGTAATTAAGGCTGAACTGTGTCTCCCGGCAGTCGATGGCAGCTTCACGAAGACCGTGAACAAACAGGCCATGGTTCCGTCGGACGGAGCTGCCAGCGCTGCTGCGGACCAGAGCCGCTTCTCAGAGGCTCCCGTCACATCCGCTGATTAGACGCAAAGCGGCCGCGCCACCCTCTCCCCACCATTCAGAATCGGGGACCAGCCTGTCTTTTGGCAAATCTGCGCATCCTCAGCGGAAGTGTTTGCTATGGATTTAGGGGATCGTGAACCGCGGGGATCAATATTCTTAATATACAAGGGTTGTCTGTGGGCGGAACGGCCCCAGACTCTTCCAAGAGATCAGCAAACACGCCCCCCCCCAGCCCCCAGCCCCGGCCCCGGGAGCATTGAGGAGTTTACACAGGGAGGCGGGAGGGTGGGGAAGAAATTAGGCAGGAGTCAGTGTCTGAATCTGCATTACTTTCAGCACGAATAAAGGATGAACACGCGATAGATGTGATGGGACATGAGGATGTCCACTGGGGTCCAATTCAGGGCAGAAGGGTGTAAGCGGTGGGAGTACGGGGTCCCCAGGGAGGCTTCTAAGGGGTAGATTCCCACGAAGCCCTAAGTCACAAGCTCCCCAGCTCCTTCTGCAGCATCATGACCCCACACTGTCCCCCCAAGCCAGCCCCTTTCAGGACCTCCAGCCCCCACGTATGCCAAGCCTCCTGAAAGGTTCTTTTTTTTTAAAATATTTTATTTATTCATGAGAGACACAGAAGCAGAGACACAGGCAGAGGGAGAAGCAGGCTCCCTGCAGGGAGCCCGATGCAGGACTCGATCCCGGGACCCCCGGGGTCACGCCCTGAGCTGAAGGCAGGCGCTGAACCGCTGAGCCCCCCAGGAGATTCCTGCTGCCTGTCCCATCCCATATTTGTCCAACACCGGGTCCTTATGGCCAGGTTTGCTCTATGAAGATGGCTTCTGTAGGTTTTTTCAGTCCTATGTTCAAGAAAAGTCAAACATTTATGATCATTTCCAAATCACACAGAGTAAAGCATTGACGTCCTCACTGTGCTGTCTTTCAAGTCAGCTCCATACAAACATGCTATGGATGCAGGTCAAATAAAAATGTCGTCCAAGGGGGTCACCCAGGTTGTGAGGGTTCTCTGGAGACACACAACCAATAGGGAGAGACTTATTAGAAGGGATTGGCTCATGTAATTACAGAGGCTGGGGAGACCCAAGACCTGCAGGGTGGGTCAGCAAGCTGGGGATCCAGAGAGCCAATGGTGCGGGTCCAGTCCAAAGCCACAGGCTCAAGGCCCAGGAAGAGCCGATGTTTCAGTTTGAGCCTGAAAAAGGAAAAAACCCACTGTCCCAGCTTGAAGGCAGCCACGCAGGGAGAATTCTCTCCTACTCAAAGGACGGGCAGCCCTTTTGTTCTGTTGGGCCTTCGACTGATTGGATGAGGCCTACCTGTGTTAGGAAAGGCAACGTGCCTTATTTGGTCTACAAACTCAAAAATTTTTTTTTTTAAAAGATTTTATTTATTTATTCATGAGAGACACAGAGAGAGAAGCAGACTGCCTGCGGGGAGCCCGATGTGGGACTCGATCCCGGGTCTCCAGGATCGCACCCTGGGCCAAAGGCGGCGCTAAACCGCTGAGCCACTCAGGGATGCCCCTACAAACTCAAGACGATTGGCTAAATCGTCGGGACCCCCCCCCGGCCTAGTCAAGCTGACACATGAAATTACCCATCACATGCCCAGGGAATATCAAGACTCGCTTCCACGATGCGCTGCTAGGGTCCGACACCTGAGCTGCGCTCATCCTCAGCCGTCTTACGTCGTGGTCCAGGTTCCACATCAGTTTTGTTCCTGTCTTTAGTCGAGTGGTGATTAGCCCACTCCCCCCACGGTCTCCAGCACGCAGGGGACCGCTGTGCTCCCCTCTGTACACCGACCCTCCACTTCGTCCCTGGCGGTTGACCGGGATGGACTCTCTCTGCCAATCTCCCCTGGTGCACACCTTGGCCTTGTTCTCAGCGGGGTGACTCAGTTGACCAGGAGGGCACGTCCACATCTGATCCATGTCAACGCTCAGAGGACAGAGCCTGAATTGGAGACAAAGCCCGAGCAGTCACCATGGATCCCACCCCCGTGCACACTGCTCCTTCCCTATTATACCAAGAATTTCCTCTTAGTTTGGGGAACAGGGTATCCTGTGCATGCGGATGGCTGCTGGAGAGCCCTGGTGCCACACCAAGGTGTGCTCCCAGGGCTGGGCTGAGGGTGTGCTTCTCTGGAACTGCATTTTCTCTCCTCCTTCCTCTTCCGCCTGCTGTCCTCATTGCTTCTCATCAGCTTGAGGGGTTCGAAAGTGCCTGGGGTTACGCACTGACTGGTCTTGTGGGCCCTTTCCCCAGGAAACCTGGTCTTTCTTGAGAGAGCCTTCAGGCCCTCGTCTACGTTGGCTGGATTCTCAGCCCACAGGCAAGGCGGCATTTTAGGCAGATGGTCTTCCAATGCAAGGCCAGACATGGAAGAAAATTTGACTCCACGTCAGAATGCTGTTTACACTGAAAATAGTTTTCCTTTTGGCTTCCCTACATCAATTCACTGTCCGGTTAGACTGAGAAATTGGGGCAGTAGGGTTTGGAGGCAATGCATGGCGAGCGCCCGGTGAGTAAGCTCTCGCTCCTCTGTTCTTTGCCTGCCACGTGCGGCGCTAACAAAACACACCGTCCTTCCAGCAGCGGGGTCACCGAGCGACATGCTGCAGCTGTCTGGAGGGGGTTCAGCCTGTAACAGGCCCTTTAACTCTGATCTCACGACTCTTGTGAACACAGAGGCCACCGGGCTGTAGGGTTAAAATCAGCGTAAATAATTAATCAAGAAGTAGACAGAGTGAGAAGGGAGTGGGTACCCGCGCTGGTGCACAGAGACCCTTGCCCGAGCCCGGCAGATACATCCTCCCCGTCAGCCTGCCGGGCAGGACGTTCCTCACGATGGTGTCGAGTGCTTTATCCTCACGGTCTTCATTCCTGCCACATCTCCGGGTGGCCCTCAGATTTCCCAACGTCCTTTTCAATGCATAAATACAAATGGGAATCAGCATAGTGAGCGCATCTTCAGCAGCGCCTCTGAGAGTTGTGTCCGCCTTCTGGGCTCTGACCTCAGCACGCCTTCTGGTAGGACTTTGACCCCAGGGCCTCGAACAGATTTGCAAGAATAGAGGTAAAAGGTGGGATAGGCTTTTCTAATTACACAGCACACTTGACAAATTTATCAAACTTAAAAAATAACAGTCCCCATGGCAAAGTGACCCAAGGAAGCGAAGATTCGCAAATATGTGGCCAGATTACGAGCAGAAGCACGGCGAGGGGCCTGATGGGCATGCACCCTAAGGAAGCTTGACTCGAGGCCAAGCAGCTGTAAAGGCAGATCCTTGCCCAGAGCCCAGGAAGGACATCCAAGCCCCAGAAACCACAGGGCACTCTCTGAAAATGGCATGCCTGCTTCCACGGTTGACTTCCTCCCTCCGGTACAGGCAAAGGTGTCACCTGCAAGGTCACATGTAGCTCAGACCCAAGCTGATGGCCTTTAAATGTCGGCCACCACAAGCCTGCGGTTGCATCGGCCTCCCGATGGCTCCCCGTCCCCAGCAGACAGTCCCCTCCTTTCTTCAACCAGTGGATGCCCCAGCATTGCGTCCCCAAGGTCTCCGCAGGTCAGCTTTCCCCAAGCTATTATCCGGGAAGGAGATTAACAATGCATTAAGATAACAAGATTTTTCTTAAGTGTGGACATTAATTTAAGATGAATTCACTGTGTTGGTGACTCAGGCGGTGACAAATCGGCCCTCCCTCCCCTTCCCTGGGCTGTGCGGATAATCTCTTTTGTGCTGCCAGTTTGTTGTATTATTTTGGAAGACAAAGATAAGCAGCCTCTAATAAATTAAATCAAGCTCATTTTTAAAGAGTTTCTCTTTAAGGAGACTCTCTGTAGCCTCTTTAATATTATTAAAATATCTTCATTTCAGCCATGTGCCATTGGCAGGGTACAAGCGGCCTGAAGCCACAGGAACGGAGGATTTGCACCCAAACATTGTCCGCAGGGTAATATGCATTCAAGGGAGCAAATCTCCCCAGATACCATGGCAAGCCGACAGCACCCATCTAAATGGAATGAGAAAGTGAAGAACAAGAGGTCAGTAGATGCAGAATTTAGGTTAATGGATGGGCACAGCTTAATTTTAATTTTGGGGGGTAAACATTTGTCAATTATCTTCTAGGTCACAAACCGTCGTTGAGAGACACAAAAAGAGAGATGCGATCCCTTGAATTCAGACACGTCAGCCTGGAATTTATAAGTTCCATTTGTAGGTCACCTGCAACAAGGATCAAAGGAGTCTCCCTGAGCTGCGGGCTTCCTCCCGGCTGGAGCCGCGGCCTCTCTGGGCCTCCGTTGCAGGCCCGGGCACCAGGCCCATGTGGCTCTCATCAAGCCTTGCGTCCAGCTGGCCAGCGGCCTGGGGGGGCAATTCCAGAGGCAGGGTGTGGACTACGGGTGGATCGGCAGCGGGACCTTCTTCCTTGCCAACGTCTGTGTGCAGAGAGCCCTGAGTCCAGGGTATGCCCGCTGGCTGGAGAGCCAGAGCCCCTGGGAGCTGCACTGGCTTTTGTGCACCGACTTTGCCCGAGTGACCCGCGACCGCACGCTGAGTGGTACCAGGGCCCGGGCGCTGTCCCTCCTCCTTGTCACGTCACATCTTCCGGCTTACAAAGGTTGCGTGGCGCTAACTGAACGAGAGCAGCCTCGCTTGAGATTTCAACCTGCGTGAGCCACAAGCTCTCGGCTCTGGTCGCCCCACAGCTTCTGCGGCAGTCGGGAAACACCTGCCGTGGACCTGTGCTTTCTGTGTGCCCGGTAGGGGCCTCCCGTCCCTTGCTACCATGGACCCTGCCCAACTCAGGTGCTCAGGCCGAGGGTAACATGATTGGCATTTCCACTATAAAGTGTATTGGGTGTCAGAGGATAGGGACTTCTTTTTTTTTTTTTTTTTAAGATTTTATTTATTTGTTCATGAGAGACACAGAGAGAGAGGCAGAGGCATAGGCAGAGGCAGAAGCAGGCTCCATGCAGGGAGCCTGACGTGGGGCTCAATCCTGGGTCTCCAGGATCACACCTAGAGCTGAAGGCAGGCGCTAAACTACTGAGCCACCCAGGGATCCCCAGGATGGGGACTTCTCTGGAGTGAGGCTGAGAGCGTGTGGTACCAACACCCCAGGCTCACCTGGAAATGCCCCCCAAAATGAATTTTCTGGACTGAGCCAGCTCCTCACCAAAATGGGCCCTATTCAGCTGTTTTGTACTAAGACCGGTTTTGAGGATCCTGGGTGAACTGTGGACGTGATGGAGGTTCATCCACCCATCCACATACCTGTCCACACACCCATCCGTCCATCCATCAATTCACTAATTTACTTAACTCAGTGTTTATTTTAGCTGCTCCACAAGCCACGTGCAGCAGTTACCCTAGAGACTGAGAAATAGCACAGCCCTCGCTCTCTAGAGCTTACGATGCAATAAAATACCCTTGGACGGTCGATTGATGGCCCCCAAAGATGTCCACACCCTCTTCCCTGGAATCCAGGAGTTTCTCAGCCTTTGTGTGTGTGTTTCACGAACAGGATCGCTCGGGTATAGGAAGGATCCAGGAGAACTGGATTAGAAATACCCCAAGGGCCTGGGAGCACCTACAGAAACACACCTTCCCACGGACACTTCACAGCAAGACCCTTCTTGGGGTCCCCCCAGCCAAGGGGACGGTCTCACATGCTAATGAGTGTCCGCTCTTGCCTTCTGTCACTCACACACTAAGTCAGCCGCTGTGTGCATCTCTCTTTGCCAACTTTCCATTCAAGGCAGCAAATGCTCAGGTGGAGAAGATCAAGCCACCCACAGGTGCCCCTCCACTCTTCCCATTTCTGCTGGCCTTCCCTGGGGTCCGTGTCGCACCCCCCACCCAGCACCCCCCACCTGGGCCCCCATTCTTCAAAAAGGGAGGCTTCTGGCTCAACACGCTGGGACATTCCAGGCCTGGCCTTGTCCCAGGTGGGTCCTGACAACTCCAAGCACAGTGGTTCTGTCCGTGAGGAGGACCGTGAAGCTCAATATCCGAGCACAGGGTGGATCCGAACAAATGTTCCTGCGAGGGTGGATCCGAACAAATGTTCCTGCGAGAGAAGAGCAGAGCTGCTCGGGCAGTCGGGGCACTGGGAGATGATGTGCCGCTCGGAGCCGACCCGTTGCAACGGTGGGTCCTGGGCCGCTGGAGTCCAGCTGGCTGTGCGGAGCTGCCCGCACCGGGTGGGGGCGCCGAGGCTGTCAGGACAGGCCCAGACTTGGCCACGGGTTCCAAGGTCCCCAAGCTAATAGGCCAAATAGCAGAGCTCAACGACTCCCGTGCAAGCCGCAAAGTGGCAACTGGGAGCGTGCATGCACACACAGAGTCCCCACCGGCACACATGGGAGGTTCCAGATCAGCACGGGGAGGACACGCGGCCGAGTCAGATCCATGCTCTGCACTGATGAGCTCCCAGATGAGGGTAGCAACGTTCCAAAGTGATGACGTTGGAGCCCAGAGATCTCCCGGTGACTAGATTAGTTTATCTCGTGCATCTAACTGCTAAACGCGCCGCCCCAGGCAGGCCCGGCTGCGGGGCAGCAGGCCCCACCGAGGGGTGACACGGCTCCTAGAGTGAGTGCGCCAACTCGGGGTGCTGCGCTCAGCAAGCTGTCCAGCGCACCGCGGTGCCCGAGCTTGCAATTGGCATCGTCGGCCTCCACCTCCTTCCTCTCTTATCACTCACCGAGCCTATGAATTGCCCTGATTCCGTCAGACTTCTCGTCGATGATTTGCTGGTGTATTGATTCACGGAGGAGAGATCCCATCAGACCTGGGGTCTTAGCTCCCTAGGAGTCAGCTCTGAGGGAACCATGGCAACCTGCAGTGAGCGCTGCTACCGGTGAGACGGCGGGACTGGCTTCTTAGGGAGCATCCTGAGGTTTGAAGATTCTCATCTATCTTCAGATTATCTTAAAGGGTAAGCATGCCCGTAAAGGCCATTGCCTCCAGCCTGTGGACAGCAATATCTGTGTTTCTGCTCATTATGATGAATATGCTGGAAGATAGGAGCCTTGGCTCTCCTCATGGAGGCATTGGAAGGCCTCGTCCCGCTTCGTGAAGACAGCTCTGTACCTGGGTGTGCTGCAGGGATGGGATGAGCCAAGGAACATGGGGGCAGAGTTGGCGGTGGTCCAATGTTTTAAAAATATGGCTTGAAGTGCGAATCGATGGGGCCTGTCACTTGTTCCACGTAATTTATTAGGATGCAAAAAGATCAACGAAGTTGGTAATTATTATTTGCAAAGGTCTTTTCCACATAAAGCTGAGTCAGCAAACATGATTGAGATGAGAGGCCTGGAATCTCCCAGTGCACAGCTAAGCATCCTGCTTGAAAGAACAAAGCCAAATAATAATGCGTTGCGGCGACTTAGATTTTGAGCACATTCCTTTCTTTACCCAAGAAGCTCTCCCTAATGTCAAGAATTTGGAAATAGAAATTGGAAGGTGGTCTCCAAGTTCTCCGAAGTGGCCACCTCGGCAATGCTTCAGTTGGCTAATAGCTTTTTTTTTTTGTAGCTTTAAGAGGAATTAATGTTCGTGTCCTTGAGTGAGGGCACTTGGCCATTAGAGAAAGCTCGGGGTCTCTCGAGCTGAGAATTCTGTGATTTTAGCAAAATGAACAACTCAACTGCTGTCTACTGGTGCAACATTTCTTGAAGGTACTTTGGGATGGTGGGGAATTTAGCATGGAACGTAAAATGCTGACCCCCTAGGTTGGTTCCCGCGTATTAGAACCTAGGAGGACCTGGCACATCCATCACCTGATTCCATTCCCACACCGTGGGGCCCACCACAGGCCTCATTATTCCTGGGGAGATGGAGATTTAGCCACTGACCCAAAGCTCAAGCCCAGGTGGTAGACATGCTCCAAAGAGCCCAGACAACTCTTTCTGCAAACAGTTGTCATGGGAGCACACATTTTGGGGGGCAAAGCCAGTGGAGCCAAGGACAGGCAGGTGACCAGGAGTCCAGGCTGGCTCTCGAAGGGATCTTGCAAGGCTCCAGAGGCAGGAGATGGATGAGAGAATGAGTGCACCAGCCGGAGTGGGGAGCTGAGTGTGCCCTTGTGTGTTGACAGGGCATAAGCTCTGCCCATCTGAGCTTATTTCCCAGGAAGGGACAACCCGGGGCCAGCCATCTGGGCCCACAAGACTTTCCTTAAATCAGAGCCTGCTCTGAGCATGGTGCCCGTCTGCTCTCCCCTCTGCTAATGCTGACTCGACTGTGTTGGGAGCACAGCCCAGGAGGACCAGTGGCCAGAGAAGCGACCATTCTAATGAGCAATGGGTCGGCCAGTTTGCTTGACCATCAGGAGTGCTGAACCGGTTGGGGTGTGTGTGATGCTACAGAGGGCTCCCTCCAGACGGGAGGCCCTGTATCCAGTGGACATGGTGGGCAGCCACACCACGGAGACCCCCCGAGGGCCCAGGGGACACTCATTCCTAGTGACATTTGCCCCCCCAAGTGATTTTGGCACAAAACCAGGCTGTGCAATGGTCCAGTTCCCGTGACTTTATTGAGCTGCTCTGAGGACTAGGAAACCACTGCCAGAACAAACGTCTCATTTTCCAGAGACTTCCAGGCTGTGCCAGAAACTAACGACATGGAATTAGCATCATCTGATCAACGACTGTCCCTCGGAGTAGCCCCGGTAGGTGTAGGGAATGACACCGAGTGTCTGGAGTTTGGATGAAGCTTGAACTGGACGAGATGCAACCGTGTATTATCCCAGAGCCGCCTAAGGCTCCGTCACAACGGGAAGGGCGGTGCCTCTGTCGCCCTGCTCCTGTTGGCAGCACCGAGGACAAGGCAATCCGGCCGACCGTGCCCCAGGTCAGCGCACTCGCTGACTGCGGGTGGGCTGCAGGGGCGGGTGAGTGGGGTGTCCCGCAGGCAGGTTGCACGGATGTTGGTGACTGTGAGTGGTCCACGCTCGGCGCGCGGCAGGAGGTTTGATATGAATGAGAAGCAGGTGCGTGCAGGGGTGCGTTCCTACCTGGATGCCTTTTGTTGCAGATCCTCCTTCCAAATGCCCTGGGTGTATGATGCGATCTTAGTATAATTAAATCCCGAATCACTCAAATTATATAATTAATTACATTCAGCTTCAATCACAATTTCTAATTGATCCCATTTGCTAGCTCTGCACCTGGAGACCTTGGTGACACCAAGGATTAGTGTGCAGGTGGCCCGGTCCCGCCGCATCCTCGCTCACATTCAATAACCACTTCAGAAGATGACTCGTGGCAGGTCCCAGCGAGTCCACTTGCCTGTCAGGCCCAAGGTACGCAGCGCCTGACGGGGGCGTGTGTGCCGAGTGTTGAAGAATCAAAGACCCGCGAGAAGCTCAGAAGGAAGGATGGGTCTAGGCCCTGAGAGTCTGAGCAGAGCCGCGTGGCATCAAAGGAGGCAAAGGGACCCTGGTGGTTACAGAGAATTGGACTCAAACCCAGTTCAGGAGGAACACACTGAATGTCTACACCTGCTGGACCCGCCTCCTATAGCTTGAGCCCCACAACCTGCGCCAGAATTCAGGGGATTGAGAGTGAGGAGGGAACCAAAATTGAAGACATTAGAAGCTTGCCAAACCCACAGAAACTGCAATTGCATGTGGCCTTCCAGCTTTTGGCACAGGTTCCCGACCCCCACCAGGCTCATCAAATCGCCTTAGCTAATGAGCAAACAAGTGTAAGAGCCACATGGAAAATAGCGCACTGTGGACGCCGTGCTCCAACCCTTCTTCATGAGCGCAGCTGGCTCTGCTTATCTGCAGACTATTCGGATGCCCAGCTTTTGCAAATAAGCCATACGGCAGCATTTTTGTAAAGCATGTGGGTCCAGGTGGACATCCTGGTGGCATCATGGGGCTGCACACGCCCTGTGATGTCACAGCGCCATATCAGAGCACACAAAAATATAGGATCATTTTTTATTTTTTAAAAAAATTTTGTTTATTTATTCATGAGAGACAGAGAGAGAGAGAGAGAGAGGCAGAGACACAGGCAGAGGGAGAAGCAGGCTCCATGCAGGGAGCCTGATGTGGGACTCGATCCCGGGACCCCAGGATCACACCCTGGGCCGAAGGGTCTTAAATCCTGGAGAACACATGTGCATGTGTGTCTGAGTCGGCGTTGGGGCTCAGCCAGGGCCCTGGGCTACGTCCTGGGCTGCGCGGGACCCGGCCAGCGGGGAGAGCTCCAGCCAGAGCTGCAGAGCAGGTCCGTGCGCCCTCACCAGGACCCCGGGGCCCCGCGGGGTCGGGCGGCCTCAGAGCACCGGGCCCGAGGTAGCTGCCGGCGCAGGGCTGTCAGGCAGGGTTCTCCCGGACAAATCCCGTGCGTTTGCTGCCTGTAGTGGAGAGTCCTGCAGTTAGGGGGATGATGAAGCCCTCAGTAGAGTCCGGGGCTGAAGGCTCATACGTTAAAGAGTCTCCGCTCGCCTCCTCCGTGGGGCCTGCGCGGCAGCGCATGTATCTTCGCACCCGGCAAGTTTGCACGGAAGCCGAATTTGACAATATAAAAATATGCGGCTGGATGGAGGCTGATAACGTTTGGTTATGAATAACATTAGCCAATGATTCCAGCTGGAGAGCGTTATCCTTCTCCCCTTTACCTCGGAGATTATTAAATAGATAAGATGAATTTTTCAAAACCTGTTAATAGTTATACATTATTCTAAGCTTTCAATTTATGTGCCTTTCTTTCCCCTTCGTGTTTATTTATATCTATTTCCCCTCAAATCCAATACACCTTTTACCCCAATGGCTTATTTCTCAGCAGGATCCTGTGGGAGCCTTAGACACACAGACGTTCCAGGAAGACTCGAGCGGAGCGCGCACGTGTGCCCACGTGGACGGACGTCCATGTGGCTCGATTCCGAGTCTGCAGAACTGGGTGCTGGTGGTTGCAGACTCCAGCTCCAAGTCCAGGCCGAAAAAATACAGGGCCCAAGCACTTCCTGGAAGGAAGAGGTTGCATGTGGGTTTTTCTTTTTTTAAACTTTTTTTTTTTTTTTTTGTTAAAGCTTTGGTTAAAGTTTAAGGCCGGAGAGTCTTCATTATGAAAACTTTATATGAAGAGTTTAAATCAAGCCAAGGACAGGTGGGAGTTCTTAGGGATTCATATCACTCACCCGCACCTCCACACCCGTATACCCTCCTCCACCCGCGTGCACGCACACACTATGCTTGATCGTTTCAACGTATGGTCCCAGCAACGGAGGCTGCTGGACAGAGAGAGCGAATCAGTAGGTGGCGGATTTTGAAATGATTGGGACGCCCGGAGGCTCAGCGGTTGAGCTGACCTGGGATCCTGATCCCAGAATCCGGGATCGAGTCCCACATCGGGCTCCTTGTGGGGAGCCTGCTTCTCCCTCTGTCTCTCTCTCTCACTCTCTCTGTGTCTCTCATGAATAAACAAATAAAATCTTAAAAAAAAAAAAAAAAGAAAGAAAGAAATGAGCCGTTGATTGCTGAGGTTCCGAGTGTGGGCTTTGGGCTCAGACGTGCCTGTGCTTGAGCCCTAGACTCTGCTGAGTACCAGCCGTGTGAGTCTGAGCCTCAGTTTCCCATTTGTGAAACAAGGTGGGAGAACTCCACGGGTTACTGCAGGGCCCCCTGGAGATGGGGGGACACGTGCAGCAAACATTTGGTACATTGGTCTTTCCATTTCTCAGGACCTGCACAAGATCCTTGCACCCTGATTCTGGGCTTCGTGGAGGCAATCTCACCCCCGAGACCGGTGAGCAGCCGTCCCAGGGCGCCGGGGACCTTCCTGGTTTGCAAACTGGAAGGCTGGGGCCCCAGGAAGCCCTCCGTCCCAGGCGAGCGGGGTGGCCGGTCGTCCCACGCCTGCCCCGGCCGCACCTTCCCTCCCCCCTGGAGGGTCGGGACGGCATTTTGCTGCAATACTGGGGAGAAAACTACTGGGAACAGAGGCTTTGGAAGCTCACGCTGGTCTGCTTGCTTCATCGATTAGCAAAATACCGGGAGTGTAATGGGTCTTCCCTTGTTAACCGTTTATGACTGTTTCAAATCCTTCGGAGTCAGTAAACAGAGAACTGAGCTACCGACACCGAGAGATCTCAACAGGTGACTTTGCCCTGGCTTAGGCGGAGCTCGTTCTTTCTTTCTTTCTTTCTTTCTTTCTTTCTTTCTTTCTTTCTTTCTTTCTTTCTTTCTTTCTTTTCTTTCTTTCTTTTTTTAAATTTTTTATTTATTTATGATAGTCACACACAGAGAGAGAGAGAGGCAGAGACACAGGCAGAGGGAGAAGCAGGCTCCATGCATCGGGACCCGACGTGGGATTCGATTCCGGGTCTCCAGGATCGCGCCCTGGGCCAAAGGCAGGCGCTAAACCGCTGCGCCACCCAGGGATCCCTCTTTCTTTCTTTCTTTCCTCTCTTTTTCTTTCTTTCTTTCTTCTTTCTTTTTCTTTTGCATCTGTAGTGAGAATGGTCGTCTAAATAGTTCTATTTAGATTCTCTTTTGCAAAAGATTGCAAAGTGCATATTCAGTGTTCCACTGTCACACCCGTATTATTCTGTTAGTGCTTAATAATGGTTAACAGTTGTGATGCGCAAATGACATCCACACACACCCAGGGGTGCCCGTGTCCAGCCCCCAGAGTTTGCGAATAAGTTTGGCTCCGTGGCAAAGGAGAGTTAATGCTGCAGGTTGGATTAAGGCTACGAATGAGCCGATCTTCAATAAATTGGGGGATGGTCCTGCACCATCCAGATGGGTCATCACAAGGGTCCTAGAAAGAGGAAGGGGGGTCAGAGGCAGAGACACCCTGCTGCCCAAAGCCGGCAGGAGAGGCAGGCAGGGGCCCTGAGCTCAGGCAGCTGGGAGATTCTAGAAGCTGGAAAAGGCCAGGAAATGGATTTAGCCCAAGAGACCCGTTTTGTACATGTGACCTGTGGCTCTGAGAGGTGGTGAATTCGTGTCGAGCCACCGAATTTGTGGTGATTTGTCACGGGACTGATGGAAAACGAACACCACAGCATGGGGGATTTGATGTGGGCGTGAGTGAGGAGGGAATCGGGCCTGGCGCTGGCCTCCGTGTGTGTGGAAAATCTGCAGACAGAGCGTGCCAAGGCCGTGGTGGGCAGCCCAGAGACGTCCCCCGAAGCAGGTGCGGCTGACCGGGGCGCCCAGGTGCACACTGACCAGCAGGGGGGTCACCAGGACGCCGGGGAGAAAGTCCCTGTGTGCCTGGTCCTCAGTCCAGGGAGGGGTAAGTGAGGGTGTGGAGGGGCTGCTGGTGGGGGGGGGGGCTCTGAGGGCTACTCAGGGTAGGGACGGCGTAAGGTCAAGGCCATGGGTAGGCTGGTGGCCTCCAGACATACACGGGACACGGGTCAGGACAGGTCGGAGGAGAGGCAGGTAGGTGAGCATTGGCCCGTGTGGTCGGAACGGGGTGGGCGGGCAGCTGAGGACCCGGACAAAGATGAGGGAGGGCCCCATCCCCCTCCTGGGCGGGACACCTGCTGGGACAGCGACGGCCGACCCCTGCTCCCCGCGCGGCCTCCAGGCCGTGGCAGGCTCACTCGAAGGCATGGAACAGCCCCTCCTGGAAGGTCTCAGTGCCTCCCCGGTGCGGTTCAAACATCTGGATCTCTGCCCCCGCCCCCTCCCCTGCCCGGTCCCGCGGCCTCTCCCACCTGACCGCCATCCGCGCTGCCGGCACCTTCTGCGGGGAGGCTACTCTGCCGGCACATCCTTTCTCACTCCAGCCCGGGCTCCCGGCCCGCCCGCACCCCCCGCAGGCCCCTCATGGCTGGAGCCTCCGGTCTGCAGGGGGGATGCTGCCCACCGCTCTGGTCGCGCCC